>NW_027361742.1:4667500-6150000 GCF_039654945.1 Dendrobates tinctorius
TAGCGTTTTTTTCCAGCGCTAAAAAACGCAAATGTGAAACCAGCCTTAGTGATTGACTCTGCAATGTTGGGATCAGCTCGTAACACAACCCAATAGTGTCTAAAGATGTCCATAACTTTGGTGCTCTAGACATTGTAAGTCCCAATAAGTCTAGCTATTCCTTCTGCTTCTGTTTTAGGTCTCGGAGCAATTAGATGCATTCTGTTACTCGTCAAGGTATTATGTTGAATCCCTGTCTCTATTCATTGTGGTGGTACCCTCTCATTTTAAGATATTTGCCTTATGATGGAGTTGGAAAGGTAACAGCAGTTCTTTTGTAGTTAAAGGAACTACCCCTTGGGTATACCTTTTATAGGCTATGGAAACAATACCAGGTTGCATTTTTGATGCTGCTAAATTGTGCTCAAATTGTACACAGGCAATCCCAAACAGGGGAAAAGGCCAACTCCATAATAAATGGGAAAAAGGAGGCAAAAGGAGTATTGTGGTTTATAACAGAGTATTTTTATTACAATTAAGTCAATCCAAAAGTATTACAAAGTAGATGTTTATAGTAAAGATATTAAAGTGCACAAAGGACAGAAAGAGGACCAACTGTGCCAGGCAGCAGCCTTAACCCAGTGGCAAAAAGAACGCAGTCCTTCAGTCAAAAGTGTTGGCTCATAGTGACAGTAACTTATTAAAGTTGCTGAGAGCAGCACTTACCACAGAGAGAAGGGAGCTGAATGCACCGGTGCTTTCAGCTCCCTTCTCTCTGCGGTAAACGTTGCTCCCAGCAACTTTTATATGCTTCTGTCACTAAGAACAGAACACTTTTGACTGAAGGGCTGCCCTGTACTTCTTTTTGCCACTGGGTTAAGGCTGCTAAATGGCACTGTTGGTCCTCTTCCTGTCCTTTGTGCACTTTACTATCTTTACTATTACCTTTTGCAGTTTGTAATACTTTTAGATTGACTTAGTTCTGACAAAAATACACTGTTATAAACCACAATACTTCTTTTTTCTCCTTTTTCCCCTTGTTTTGGCTAGTAGAATGGTAGCTCTCCCACCTGAGGAGGCTGCTCATTGCTGTTGATATATGATAAATACATGTACTCAGAGTTTCTTGCGTATTCTTTTTATAAAAATATCCAAAATGGAAATACCCACAACCCTTATGTGAAAGTTAGGCCCAAATTCTTTATATTGAGATGACATACAATTTTCTCAAAAGAATATTTATAGCCCGACGATAGGACGAGGATGTCATCAATGTAACGCCCCCAAAATAATATGTGGGGGCACCATGTGACATCTTTGTCCTGAAAGACCTCCGTGTTCTTCCACCAGGCAAAGGAGCAGGTTAGCATATGTGAGGGCACCGAGTTTCCCCATTGTTGTACCGCTGTACTGGTGGAAGAACTGCCATTAGACAAAAAGTAGTGGTGGCCAAAAATGAATTTTAACAAGCTGGTAGGAAATCTGTTATGTGGTAAGAGATTAGTTTCTATCATACTGAGGTAGTATTATACTGCCTCACTTCTTTATCATGAGGAATACTACTGAAAAATGTCTCAACCGATAGAAGTTAATATCATCTGTACCAATGTTTTAGTCTGCTGTATCTATATAAAGCTATTAATCCTTATGGATCATTTTTGCCCTTCTTATATCTATATTGTATAATGAGACAATTTTTATGTGAACTCTCATTGTACATTTTGCTCTAGTACATCTTTTGGTAAATAGACTTAAGACAGTTATCATATTTTGCTATGACTGTTGTATTAACTGCTTAACGTTTCAGCACTATAAAAAAATTTTCTGCTGTATCCATTGAGGGTTCACAATAAAAAATGCAAATTTACTGATGGCTTATTCCTAGAGCTTATGAATTTGTGTTATTATGGTCATGCATCAGGTATAAGCAACAAGATTTCACAATGGCATTTTATTGCTTGGTGATGGTGGTTGTCTTTTGATAGTTATTCCACTTTAGGGTCACTTAAAAGCCGATGTTGAATGGGCGTATCATGTCGAACTTAGGGTACCAATCTCTGTGGCAAGGTAGGATGCATTATGGAGAAGACACTCCTCACCCCTTAGAATTGTTCTCTTCTCTCTTTTTACAATATTAGACTGATATTTGAGTGTTTTTGTTAATATATGGGAATTCTAACCTAAATTTTCTATTTTAGCTATTACATAAGAATATACAATACAATATTTAGACTAAAGCTACTTAGGTTTTGTTAGGGACGGCAGAACACAATAATAAATAAATAATAATAAGTGTGTTCGCCGCCCGGGGTCCACCGTGCAGTAGGTGTTACACCGCTGCTAGATAATGGCAGACGCACAATATGGCGGTATATCACACACGGGTTGAACGTCACCCGGTGTGCACTGAGTGTACTCTGTTAACTCCACAGAGACGGTTAAAACTTAAACGTAAATTCTAAGCCTGTTGGACTCACAGGTCTGAGAGAACTGCACGCACGGTAAATGGTCACAGGAGCTGAACCCAAAGCAGAGGGTCAGGGTCCGTCTAGACCTACCGTGTGTGCAGTGTCGCTACCGCGGACACCCACAGATGCTGCTGATTGCAGCGCAGCGACTGACTCAGCCGCTATTCGTTAGTGCCCAGAGGAGGCGCACTGTCGGACGCTAGATATGTGAAGATGTGCACTGTGGCCTGTATCATGCCACTTACTGGCGCTGACTCTAATACTAAGTCCCTATCCACACATGTAATATCAGAGGGAGGGGAGTCTTAATGAGTCAATTGCAGGCACATGCATCTATCATCATTCACACAGGTAGCAAGTAGAGTCTATACTAGCGCATGGCAGAGCGGCCATGCGGGCCTTTTGTAGCCGTGCACTTCCGGGACCTTCCAGATCTCTGAGATGGACCAATCAGATCAGGAGAAGGACCAGAGCACGTGACTCCCGATCTCCACTGGGAGATTGTCTCATGAGCATGCCCAGTAGCGCGGCGAGATGACTTAGCCTCTGGAGTGGTTTGCTGCAGAGCAGGCTGCGCTACTATTGCTGGTCCAGAGGTGGCAGCAACAACCAGACCCAGAGAACTGGTCTGAACAGGGCGTCTGGATCGCTGAGATTGCTGTGGAGGTCGGAGGGGAATGGGAGACTGCTGGCTGCATGGCTCTGGATTCCTGCTGTGCAGCTGCAGGAACCCGATGCCTAGCAGGTTTTTCTTAATGGCACCTCCCCACTAAAATCTGGTGCCAACAAACCCTCCAAAGTGGTTTGAGCCTGAATATCTGACAATAAGCACTAATAATTAAATTATAATGCAGTCAAAGAATGCCAGTTCTGCCAGAGTCATTATTATATATGGATGAAAAAAAGGTTTTGATCCAGTAACAAAGTCTTTAGCATAAAAAATCTACTCTTTATTAGGAAATTCCTAGAAATCCAGAATCAGCAGCAGCCACCATAAATATTCACAGATTACTATATCAGGAATGTATAAAATTAGTTTTTAGTAACGCTTTTTGGATGACTGTAATTTGTAGTCATTTATTTTTATGGTGGTTGTTGCTATTTCTGGAGTTCATGAAATTGTCTAATAAAGAACAGAATTTTTTTTTTTGCCAAGGACTTTTGTAATGGATCAAGCCCTTTTTTCACTTGTATTTGTGAAAGCCTCTGATTGCTGACACCAATGTGGGTGAGCTGCATAAATATCTCTGATTATTATTATATATTTTCCTTTAGTGTCCTTCCTCAATAGCTGAGGTGCCCACCTCACTATTTGAAGAACTCTAATTTAAGCCCTTACATCTTTTTACAGATTATTTTAGATATTCTGCTATGTAGAAACTCACTTTTAAAACTTAAGAATCAAAATATTTCCTTGTCTACTAAAATATTTTTTCAAGGTACAAGGTTTAATTTATTATATTGCCCTAAGGAACAGAATTTTGTGTCTTTTTAAGTTATCTCAACCCTCTTCCATAATACAGTGTCATTAAAAAATATTCATACAACATGAACTTTTCCACATTTTTTCACGTTACACCCACAAACATAAAAGTTGTTTTATTTCAATTTTATGTGATATGCCAGCAAAAAGTAGCAAATATTTGTGAAGTGTAAAGAAATTGATACATGGTGTGTATACACGGGGTTCAGCGGGTGCCCTGGTCCGCTAGCCGAAACCGCATGGACCACAGATCATTCCTCATTGCTCTCCTTTTACCATTGGGTATAATATACTCAGACAACACAGAGTAAGGGATAAACAGTGTGACAATTCTTTATTGAACCAAAAAACTGCAAATAAGCTGTAGAACAGCTCCAGCAAAATACCCAATATGGTGCACATTTACAGAGTCTCACCCTTCCGCTGACTCGCCGGGATAAGAGCAGCTGTTACTTCAGAGCTTCGAGGGTCGACTACCCCACCTGTGGAATGCACAGAGTGGAGGTAATGACAAGCTTAGGAAGCTGACAGTTCATTGAGGTACAAGGCTAACCTAGCTTCTCCGAACATCTCATGGAGCTAGGTGACCAGTGGGTCCCATTACTGACTTTCGCAAATGTATCCATGGGGCTCAGGTCAATAGTGGGTCCAAATCCTGACTATACTTAACGTATCCATGGTTCAATGATCAATGGAGTAGATCTGTATTCTTTCAGCCAAGGCCGTGTTCCCCTAAGCTGCATCCTGTAGAATGTCAAATCTGTGTCCTTTGTGATAGAGCCTTGATGTCTTGGCTGCTGTCTTGTAAAGAGTTTTTGGCTCTTTGGATCTCTTGATGTCTTGGCTTCCAAATAGAAAATGAAGACAGTGCCTCAAAAGTTGGTGAAAAATTCTTACAGTTTCTTTATACTGTAAGAATTTTTCACCAACTTTTGACGCACTGTCTTCATTTTCTATTTAGGTGTCTGGACAGTTTCCGGGAAGGACTCTCTGGAATTGACATGTGCCTCTATTGTGGGTAAAGTTGACCCCCTATTGCTATGAGGTGCTGTGGATTCTTTCTTTGATTGCATGGATGTCTTGGCTGTTTGGATACCTGGATGAACATATCATTACAGAGGCACACATACCCTCTTTTTATAATTAACAGCTGTCCTTCAAGTCAACATCCAGAGGTCAAGAGAAAGATGTGAATGACATTAAGTCACATTGTCTGATTGTTTACAGCTTATCCTTCAATGTTTGCACGTCAACAAACTGAATAGCCTGGTATTCAGCCTCCCTAAGTCAATACTTTGTAGAACCATCTGTTGCTGCAATTATTGCAGTACAATTTTGGGATATTTTCTATCAGTTTTGCATATTTAGAGAATTAATTTTTTACCCATTCTTCTTTGCAAACTACCTTAGCTCAATGAGATTTGATTGTAAGCATCTGTGAATAGCAATTCTCAAGACTTGTCACAGACTCTCAGTGGGATTTAGGCCTGGACTGTGACTGGGCCATTACACACATGAATATGCTTTGATTTAAACTTTTACATTTAAGTATGGCAGTATGTTTTGGGTCATTACTCTGCTGGAAGGTGAATCTATGCCCCATTCTCAAGTGTTTTGCAGCATCTAACAAGTTTTCCTCCAGCAATGCACTGTATTTAGCTCCATACATTTTCCTATCAACTCTGACCAGCTTACCTATCTCTACTGAAGAAAAGCATCTCCAGAGCATGATGCTGCCACTAGCATGTTTAACAGTGATGTGCAGTGCTTGTTTTCCCTCATACATAGCGTTTTGCATTTAGCTGAAAAAGTTCTACTTTGGTCCCATCCAGCGTCGGACTGGAGCACCCTGAGCTCACCAGCGAAAATCATTCTTGGGGTCACTATGTAGCTACATAGAATTAAATACAAGACCACCAATAGTGTGGTAAAACACGCTAATATCAAGGTATAATATAAGGTAGTACACATCTTAATTATGCAGCAGCAGTTGAGGTAGCCCCCTAATAGAATATAATGTAGCCCCCTCATAGAATACTATGTAGCCTCCCTGATAGAATATAATGTAGCCCCCTCATAGAATATAATGCAGCCCACCTCATAAAATGATGTAGCTCCCTTCATAAAATATAATGCAGCCCCCTCTCATAGAATATAATGCAGAACCCTCTCAAAGAATATAATGCAGCACCCCACAAAATATAATGCAACCCCTCATAAGGTATAATGTAGTCCCCACCATAGAATATAATGTAGCACCCTCATAGGGTATACTGCAGCCCCCTCCTATAGTATAATGCAGCCCTACAACAGTATATAATGCAGCCCCACAAAGTATACTGTAGCCCCCTCATAGGGCATAATGCTGCCCCCCTCATATAGTATGATGTAGCCCCCAGAATATAATGTAGTCCCCTGAGAGAATTAAGCAGCCCCACCACAGAATATAATGCAGCCCCCCATAGAGTATACTGTAGCCCCCAGAATATAATGTAGTGCCCTGAGAGAATAATGCAGTCCCCCCACAGAATATAATGTAGCCCCCTCATAAAGTATAATGCAGCCTCCCTCGTAGGGTAAAATGCAGCCCCTCTCCACCTCCATCATTGTTCTCCCCTTCCACCCCATTATAGTCCTCATCACCACTTACATCATTGCCTTCTCCCCCACCACCCATATCATTCTCCCCCACCACTCCTATCATTTCCCTTTCCACCACCTCCATCATTGCTTTCTCCCCCACAACCCCCATCATTGCCCATTCCACCACCTCAACCATTGCCTCCTCCCCACCACCATTGTCCTTTTCACCACTACCATCATTGTCCTTTACACCACAACCTTCATTGATTTCTCCCCATCACCCCATCATTGCCTTCTTCCCCACCACCCCATCATCCTTCCCCACCACCCCATCATTGCCAATCTCCAATACACACATCTCCAATACACACACAGCACCACTCTCTCTCACTCACACACAAAGCACTGCACCACATACACACACGCACACACACGCAGGCAGACAGACAGACACACAGCACCACTTACCTCTCTGCAAGTTCCCTGCAGCACATCCCGGTAGACACTTTCTCGCTGTCAGCTCTCTGTCTGAAACAGCCACGACAGGAAACATCGGGCAGGAAGCAGGACATTGAGATGTGCTGCGGGGAACTTGCGGAGAGGTGGGGGGCTGTGTGTCTGTCTGCATGCAAGTGTGTATGTAGTGTGGTACTTTGTGTGTGAGTGCGAGAGAGTGGAGCGGTTGTGGTGGGGCTTTACATGCAGGCAGCGTTAGCTGCAGCCTGTGGCTAATGCTGCCCACTATTAAAGAGAAATGGTATTCACTCCTCTCCACGCCAATGGGGGCATAGGGAAGCATGAATATTCATTTCTCTTTAGCAGCGGGGACAGCATCCTGTCTCAAGCTGCTGCTCCGTTGGCACAGGGCAGGCCCCCTTCACTCAGGGGCCCCATAGCCACTGGCTTTCGGCCCCTGGAGCAGTGGGGGCCCTAGGCAGCTGCTGGCAAGTATGCCAGTAGGTGTCAGTGCCTGGGCCCACCGGAGACTCCTCCAGTTCCCCGTGGGCCAGTACGACCCTGGTCCCATCTGACCAGAACACCTTCCACATGCCAGCTATGTCCCCTGCAAGGATTTTTGTAAACTGCAAGCAGGATTTCTTATGGATTGCTTTTAAGACTGGCTTTCTTATTGCCACTCTTCCATAAAAGCCAGATTTGTGAAGTATAGGATTAATAGTTGCCCTGAACTGTGGATCTCTACAGCTCCTCTAAAATGAGCATGGGCCTCTTGCCTGCTTTTCAAATCTGTGATTTTTTTGCATCAGATGTAAATTCATGTGGAAGGCCATGTTTTGATAGCTTTGCAGTTGTGCCATATTCCTTCAATTTTGGGATGACGGATTGAACAATGTTTGGTGAGATGTTCAGAACTTGAGCTATTTTTTACAACATATCCCTGCTTTACTCTTCTCAACAACATTATCCCTGACCTGCCTGGTGTGCTGGTTGATTTTCATGATGCTGTTTCATCCCTAATGTTCTCAAACAGACATTTGAGACCATCACAGAACAGCTGTAGTTTTATTGACAATAAATTACACACAGGTAGTCTAGTTTTATCAGACTACAGGGGGTAGAATTCAAATGCACAT
This sequence comes from Dendrobates tinctorius, assembly GCF_039654945.1. Taxonomy (NCBI): domain Eukaryota; kingdom Metazoa; phylum Chordata; class Amphibia; order Anura; family Dendrobatidae; genus Dendrobates; species Dendrobates tinctorius. The sequence goes on from NW_027361742.1 coordinate 4,675,606, forward strand.
CACAATTGTCAGATTTATATTTTTATAATAACTAAAAAATCATATATCGTTTTCTTTACACATACTTAGTGCTTTGCTTTATTACATAAAATTCCAATATAAATTACATCTAAATTTGTTTGTGTAATGTGAAAAAATCTGGAAAAGTTCACAGGGTAAGGAAACTTTTTCAAGGCACTACAATGTTTGCATTCTATAACATATTCTACTCATGATGCCAAATGAAGAGTCAGTTTATTAATTGACTGCAGGTTTTGGTCAATGTCTTTGTTCAGATTCTGGCAGCTTAATACAGAAGTAAAATTTTAAACATTCACGTTTTTATATAACTTTAGCAAACCTCTTCACCATTTTGGTTGTTTAATGTAATCAGTTATTTTAAGGAAATTAAGGTCAGAGATAATTTTCAAAATTTGCCCAACAAATAGATTTAGCAACAATAGGGCAAAAATCGTATTCTCTAAAATGCCGTTTCCTGTTGATTTTGTATTGATTTCATATTTTAGTCTGAAGTTCAAAAAACACAGAAGATAATAGTGGAACTGTTGATATCAAATGACCTAATACTTTGTGTTATTACTACAAGAAATACTTAGTGTTTCCCTTTAACCTTTTAGCCAGATTTATATTAAGACTGATGGGGAAGTCAACCTTTCATGACAGAGCAATCACTAGAGTCATTTTCTATTTCTAGACACATTTTTGTTTCCCCAAACAAAAGGCTGACTTCAGCCAGTATTGTCTCAGTTTAGAATTTATCTCTGCTACTGACTTCTGAAATACAAATGTCATTACCAGAAAATATAGCTATAGGCTTCACTGCAGCATGTTTCTGTTTGTTTTTTCACATGCTAACCTTGAATACATTGTGGAGATTGCCTGCTTTTATAAAGAAAAAGCATAATAATAGAAGTAATAATTTTTATTTCCATAGTGCCAAGATGTTCCGCAACACTTTACAATTTAGAGGGGACTTGAACAGATAAAGACATTACAGAATAACACATAACTCCAATACCAAAAGAAGTGAGGGTCCTGCTCGCAAGCTTGCAATCAGTGAGAAAATAGGGGAGACAAGAAAAGGTAAATGGTAAAAAAGAGCTTGTGTCGTATGGTCCAGCCATCAATATAATAAATAGGGTATTCATATAATGCTGCATGAACCGGTCACCATTCAGAGTATGTACACGTACAGACACAGAGGGCTATTAAGTCCATGGAAGGTGTGTGAACAGATGATATGAGGGTTGTGATTTTGAAGAAAATTTTGTATGGCCAAACGGGGATAGTTTGATAAGTGAGGTGAGGCGATAGACAGTCTAAAGACATGTGTTTTTAGGCCATGCTTAAAATTGTGGTTATTGGGAGTAAATTCAACTGTGCCAGGTAGTGCATTCAAAAGAATTGGTGCAGCATGCGAAAAGTCTCAGAAACGGGAGTTCAGACTATTGATTTTTTTATTTTTAAGTCATTAACAAAATGAATGGCATGGCTAGGGTGGTAGACTGAGATGAGGGGAAAAATATAGGGTGATGCTGAACCGTGGAGCACTTTGTTTGCGAGAGGCTGCAGCAGATGGGCAACCAGTGCAACGACTGGCACAGAGCTGAAGCATCAGTGATTGGACAGGAATATTATCTTGGCTTCTGCATTCAGGATGGATCGGAGAGGAGAGAGTTTAGTAAGATGTAGACTGATTAATGAAGAGTTGCAATAGTCCAGACAGAATGAATAAGAGCTACAATAAGAGTTTTTGCAAAGTCAAAGGTAAGAAAAGGTCACATTTTAAAGATGTTTTTAAGATGTAGGTGACATGAGCGAGCTAGTGATCGGATGTGGATAGAGAAGGAAAGATGTGAGTCAAAAATGACCCCAAGACAGTGAGCATGTTGCTGGGTAGTAATGTTAGAACCACACACGGAGATGGCCATATCAGCCATAGGTAGGATAATGGAGGGAGGAAACACAAGGAGTTCAATTTTTGAGTTCAAATTTAGATCGAGGAAGGACATAATATTAGAGACAGCAGAAAGACAATCATTGACATTTTGTAATAATGCAAGGGTGATATCAGCAGATGATGTGTATAATTGGGTATCATCAGCAAAAGGACGGTACTGAAAACCAAATCTGCTGAATGTTTGTTTAATAGTAGCATTGTTTAAGGAGAAGAGGAGGGAGTCTAGGACTTAACCTTGAGGAACACCCACAGTGTGAGAAAGAGGAGAGGAAGCAAAGCCAGCAAAAGACAGTGAAGGCGCAGTTAGAGAGATAGGAGGAGAACCAGGAGAGAACAGTATATTTGAGGCAAATAGAATGGAGCATAGTGAGTAGGAGCTGATGATTCACAGTGCTGAATGCTATAGAGAGATCCAGGAGAATCAGGAGGAAGTAGTAACCATTAGATTTAGCTGTTAGTTGATCATTAAAGACAGAAACAGAATGTATATGGTCAAGAAGAGAGTTATCTGACACATAGCAGATTAGACGGGAATGGACCAAGCATTCCAGGATTTTAGAGCTAAAGGGGAGATTAAAGATCGGCCTGTAGTTACCACCGCAGTTCTGGTTGAGGGATCTTTTTTAAATAATGGATGTATGCTGGCATGTTTAAATGAAAAGGGAAAGAAACCAGATGAAACAGAGAGATTAAATTTTTTAGCTAGGTGAGTAGTGAAAGCCGAGGAAAGGGACTGGAGGAGATGTGAGGGAATAGGGTCACTCATGCAGGAAGAAAAGTGAGAAGATGCAAGGAACATGGTCACATCTTCTGTGACTGGTTCAAAGACAGAAAGTGAGCTAGATGTAGTGCACGAGGGAGAAGAATGCATAACGTTAGGGGATTAAGAAAACATTTTTTGTCAGACACGGTCTATGTTTTCTCTGAAATAATTGGAAAGATCATCAGCACTGTGGTTGGTGGTGGGGGCCTGCACTCTTTGATTGAAGAGTGAAAGAAAAGTTTCAGAGTCATTTAGGATTGATGGATAGTACAGTTATAAGGGTGATGAAGTAGGTTAGTTTTGAGAGGTGAAGGGCAAAGTTATAGGTTTAAAGCATAAACTTATAATGGGTTAAATCTTCCAACAGATTGGATTTTCTCCACACATTGGATTTTCTACGCAGACTGTTGAAGCACTTGGAGCACCACAGGGTTCTAAATTTAGGAAGTGCAGCTTGATTCAGTTCACTTTGCAATGTATCATTATAATGTTTCAATTCAGAATTAGTGACCTGAGTAAATATTGTTGAAAGGAGCAGATAACACCTCTACCTCATCTATTATCAGGTCACGGGGTTTGAGAAAAATGTAGGCCACCATAGGAGAGAGCAGCATCAGCCGTGAAGTCTAACTGCTGGAGCCAGGTTTCAGTCAGATGCAGAAGGCTGAGGGAATTTGAAAGGAAAAGTTATGGATGTAGGAGAGTTTGTTACCCGATGACTGTGAGTTCCAGAGGGCACAATTAAAAGAGACAGATGAGATTCACAGGGTTTTTGACTGTAGCAGGGAAGGAGTTAAACTTATCATTACAAAAAGGGACAGGGTTAGGAGAGATATCTCCTGTGACTAGGAGGAGAATAGAGAGCGAGCAGACGATTGAGTGATTTGTGACAGTGACTCTTGTTGGTGGGAGTGAATGAATCTGTGCGGTTTAAGATTGTGAATAGACCATGAGAGCTTTACATATGAGAAGAGAGGAGAGAAGTGCTAATATTAATGGAGCGCATAATAATTAGAGCTGATCGAATCAATCTGCTGCAAATTGACTTTGAGATAAATAACCTGAAATAGACAGGATCCAAACAATTTGCTGTACAATTTGCACCATCTACAAACTAAAAAATACCTTGTTACATTTTACTTGTTGCCGAAGATTTCATCAGCCAGAGAGCAGGCTCAAAAATTGTCAGGACTTTCACATACAGCCCTGCAGTGATCATATTACAAGATATAGTGTAGCTAATCAAGTGGGGATTATCACGCTCACCAATTTAAGTCTATTGATGTGTGTAAAGCATCGGACTGCACTCAGATGTCATCCGAGACAGGTGCAGGAGCGCTGAAACAAGCATCAACAACATAACATCACACATGCTTTGTGCAATATCCCACCATTAAGAAATTCTCTCTTTCTTGCTGCAATCACCTAAAATGATTTAGAGAAAAAGACCCTGGCGGGGTCAAAACGTCTTAACTTTGTCGCTCAAACCCAAAATGTAATAAAAAGGCACATATCATTAAAACTGTATAGTAGATTAAAAAAAAAAAATTGAATAATCAATGTAGCAGCAGCAGTAATAAAAAAATAAAATAAAATATATTCTTTTGACCTGGTGCAAGATCCTCTTTAACCCCTTAGTGACGGAGCCAATTTGCGGCTTTACAATTCTGACCACTGTCACTTTATGAGTAGAGTTGAGCGATACCGTCCGATACTTCAAAGTATCGTATCGGATGGTATCGGCCGATCTTTAAAAAAAGTATCGGTATCGCCGATTCCGATACCGGAAGTCCCATTCAAGTCTATGGGACTTCCGGTATCGGAATAAGAAAAACCCTTTCCTGCCCTTGTACAGCCTCTCTGGGGTCTGTACGGGCCTTTCGGGGGGCTGTGCCGGCCTGCCAGGGGGTCTGTGCAGGCTCCGGTGGTCTGTGCCGGCCTGCCGGTGGTCTGTGCAGGCTCCGGTGGGCTGTGCCGGCCTGCCGGGGGGCTGTGCCGGCCTGCCGGGGGGCTGTGCAGGCTCCGGGGGGCTGTGCCGGCCTGCCGGGGGGCTGTGCCGGCCTGCCGGTGGTCTGTGCAGGCTCCGGGGGGCTGTGCCGGCCTGCCGGGGGGCTGTGCCGGCCTGCCGGTGGTCTGTGCAGGCTTCGGGGGTCTGTGCAGGCATCGTCCGATGGGACTACAAGTCCCATCGGGCGATGCCTGCTACCATGACAGTGATTGACACATTAGCCAATGATGGGACAGTAATAGTCCTATCATCCGGCTAATGTGTTGAATGTACAAAAAAAAAAAAAAAAATTACATGCTACATACATACAACATGCATACTACATACATGCTACATTCATGCTACATACTACATACATGCTACATACATGCTACATTCATACTACATAAATACTACATGCAACATACATACTACATATATACTACATACATACTACATATATACTACATGCATGCTACATACATACTGCATGCTACATACATACTACATGCTACATACATACTACATGCTACATACATACCACATATATACTACATACATACTACATACATACTACATGCATGCTACATGCATGCTACATGCTACATACATAACACATATATACTACATGCATGCTACATACATAGTACATGCTACATGCATGCTACATACATACTACATGCTACATATTACATATATACTACATGCATGCTACATACATACTACATGCTACATACTACATATATACTACATGCATGCTACATACATACTACATGCTACATACATACTACATATATACTACATGCATGCTACATACATACTACATGCTACATACATACTACATATATACTACATGCATGCTACATACATACTACATGCTACATACATACTACGTATATACTACATGCATGCTACATGCATACTACATGCTACATACATACCACATACATACTACATACATGCTACATGCTACATATATACTACATATATACTACATGCATGCTACATACATACTACATGCTACATACATACTACATATATACTACATACATACTACATACATACTACATGCTACATACATACTACATATATACTACATGCATGCTACATACATACTACATGCTACATACATACCACATACATACTACATACATGCTACATGCTACATATATACTACATATATACTACATGCATGCTACATACATACTACATGCTACATACATACTACATATATACTACATACATACTACATACATACTACATGCATGCTACATACATACTACATACATACTACATGCTACATACATACCACATACATACTACATACATACTACATGCTACATACATTCATACATATATACTACATGCATGCTACATACATACTACATATATACTACATGCATGCTACATACATACTGCATGCTACATGCATGCTACATACATACTACATACATACTACATGCTACATACATACCACATATATACTACATACATACAATACATTCATACAATACATACATAGACATACAGTGCATATAACATAGAGTAACATACTTACCAATACTTGTCACATTGTTCCCCGAAGCCATTGTCTTTTCCGGAATAAATATTAACATAACAAACCACAAAAATACTCACCCACGATCCGAAGCAGTCCACGAGTGTGTCCCACGACGATCTTGGGTAGAGAACTGCAGCATCAGCTGATGCTGCCATTCTCTACGGGCTGCAGGAATCCAATGACGGAAGGTAGGTATCCTTCCGCACTGTATTCCTCCGCCACTTAAAAAAAAAAAAAGTCCCTAGTCTCACTTTATGCCATTGCTGTGTGGGAAATTCCCACACAGCAATGGCATAAAGTGAGACTAGGGACTTTTTTTTTTTAAGTGGCGGAGGAATACAGTGCGGAAGGATACCTACCTTCCGTCATTGGATTCCTGCAGCCCGTAGAGAACGGCAGCATCATCTGATGCTGCAGTTCTCTACCCAAGATCGTCGTGGGACACACTCGTGGACTGCTTCGGATCGTGGGTGAGTATTTTTGTGGTTTGTTATGTTAATATTTATTCCGGAAAAGACAATGGCTTTGGGGAACAATGTGACAAGTATTGGTAAGTATGTTACTCTATGTTATATGTACTGTATGTCTATGTATGTATTGTATGAATGTATTGTATGTATGTAGTATATATGTGGTATGTATGTAGCATGTAGTATGTATGTAGTATGTATGTAGCATGCATGTAGCATGCAGTATGTATGTAGCATGCATGTAGTATATATGTAGTATGTATGTAGCATGCATGTAGTATATATGTAGTATGTATGTAGCATGTATGTAGTATGTATGTGGTATGTATGTAGCATGTAGTATGTATGTAGCATGCATGTAGTATATATGTAGTATGTATGTAGCATGTAGTATGTATGTAGTATGTATGTAGTATGTATGTGGTATGTATGTAGCATGTAGTATGTATGTAGCATGCATGTAGTATGTATGTAGTATGCATGTAGTATGCATGTAGTATGCATGTAGCATGTATGTGGTATGTATGTGGTATGTATGTAGCATGTAGTATGTATGTAGCATGCATGTAGTATATATGTAGTATGTATGTAGCATGTAGTATGTATGTAGTATGTATGTAGTATGTATGTGGTATGTATGTAGCATGTAGTATGTATGTAGCATGCATGTAGTGTGTATGTAGTATGTATGTAGTATATATGTAGTATGTATGTAGCATGTATGTGGTATGTATGTAGCATGTAGTATGTATGTAGCATGTAGTATGTATGTAGCATGCATGTAGTATATATGTAGTATGTAGTATGTATGTAGTATGTATGTGGTATGTATGTAGCATGTAGTATGTATGTAGCATGCATGTAGTATGTATGTAGCATGCATGTAGTATGTATGTAGTATGCATGTAGTATGCATGTAGTATGTATGTAGTATGTATGTAGTATGTATGTAGTATATATGTAGTATGTATGTAGCATGTATGTGGTATGTATGTAGCATGTAGTATGTATGTAGCATGCATGTAGTATATATGTAGTATGTAGTATGTATGTAGTATGTATGTGGTATGTATGTAGCATGTAGTATGTATGTAGCATGCATGTAGTATGTATGTAGCATGCATGTAGTATGTATGTAGCATGCATGTATGTATGTAGCATGTATGTAGCATGCATGTAGTATGTATGTAGTATGTATGTAGTATGTATGTAGCATGCAGCATGTATGTAGCATGTATGTAGCATGTATGTAGTATGTATGTAGTATATATGTAGTATGTATGTAGCATGTAGTATGTATGTAGCATGTAGTATGTATGTAGTATTTTTTTTTTTTACATTTAACACATTAGCCGGATGATGGGACTACTACTGTCCCATCATTGGCTAATGTGTCAATCACTGTCATGGTAGCAGGCATCGCCAGATGGGACTTGTAGTCCCATCGGACGATGCTTGCACAGACCCCCGGACATCAGCACAGCCCCCCGGCAGGCCGGCACAGCCCCCCGGCAGGCCGGTACAGACCCCCACAGGGTGCACAGACCACCGGCAGGCCGGCACAGCCCCCCGGCAGGCCGGTACAGACCCCCACAGGGTGCACAGACCACCGGCAGGCCGGCACAGCCCCCCGGCAGGCCGGTACAGACCCCGGGCAGTCCACACAGCCCCACCGGCAGGCCGGCACAGCCCCCCGGCAGGCCGGCAGAGACCCCCGGAAGGCCCGAAATGACGGCGCATCATGATGCGCACACACCGCGCATCATGATGACGTCAGGCTGTCAATCAACTGAACTTCCGATTCCGATGCCGAATTCCGATATTGAAAAAATATCGGAAGTCGGTATCGGAATTCCGATACCGCAAGTATCGGCCAATACCCGATACTTGCGGTATCGGAATGCTCAACACTATTTATGAGGTTATAACTCTGGAATGCTTTATCGGATCCCACTGATTCTGAAAACGTTTTTTCGTGACATATTGTACTTCATGATAGTGGTAAAATTTCTTCGATATGACTAGTGTTTATTTATGAAAAAAATGGAAATATGGCGAAAATTTTTAAAATTTAGCAATTTTCAAACTTAATTTTTATGCCCTTAAATCAGAAAGATATGTCACAAAAATACTTAATAAATAACATTTCCCACATGTCTGCTTTACATCAGCACAATTTTGGAACCAAATTTTTTGTTTGTTAGGAAGTTATAAGGGTTAAAAGTTGACCAGCAATTTCTCATTTTTACAACAAAATTTACAAAACCATTTTTTAGTGACCACCTCACATTTGAAGTCACTTTGAGAGGACAATATGACAGAAAATACAAAAAAGTGACACCATTCTAAAAACTGCACCCCTCAAGTTGCTCAAAACCACATTCAAAAAGTTTATTAACCCTTTACGTGCTTCACAGGAACTGAAGCAATGTGGAAGGAAAAAATTAACATTTAACTTTTTTTTAACAAACATTTTACTTCAGAACCATTTTTTTTTTCATTTTCACAAGCATAAAAAGAGAAAATGAACCACAAAATTTGTTGTGCAATTTCTCCTGAATACGCCTATACCCCATATGTGAGGGTAAATCACTGTTTGGGCGCACGGCAGGGCTTGGAACAGAAGGTGTGCCGTTTGACTTTTTCAATGCAGAATTGGCTGGAATTGAGATTGGATGCCATGTCGCGTTTGGAGAGCCCCTGATGTGCAGTAGAAACCCCCCACAAGTGACCCCATTTTGGAAACTAGACCCCCCAAGGAGCTTTTCTAGATATGTGGTGAGCACTTTGAACCCCCAAGTGCTTCACAGAAGTTTATAATGCTGAGCCGTGAAAATAAAAAATAATTTTGTAGCCCACAATTTTTTTATTTTCCCAAGGGTAACAGGAGAAATTAGACCCCCAAAGTTGGTGTGCAATTTGTCCTGAGCACGCTGCTGCCCCATATGTTGGGGTAAACCACTGTTTGGGCACACGTCGGGCTCAGAAGGGAGGGAGCACCATTTGACTTTTTCAGCGCAAAATTGGCTGGAATCAATGGTGGTGTCATGTCGCGTTTGGAGACCCCCTGCTGTGCCTAAATAGTGGACACCCCACAATTTTGTTTCCAACCTTAGCCCCAACACACCCCTAACCTTAATCTCAACCCAAACCCTAACCCAAATTCTAACCATAATCCTAATGGAAAAATGAAAATAAATATATTTTCTTAACTTCACTATTTTTCCCTACCTATGGGGGTGATAAAGGGGGGTTTATTTACTATTTTTATAATTTTGATCACTGTGATAAGGTCTATCACAGTGACCAAAATGAACCAATAGGAAAAATCGTCCTATTGTTGCTGGGTACCGGCCGGCAGATCTCAGCGGGCGCACTGCGCATGCGTCTGTCGTTTTCTTCCCAGAAGATGGCGGCGCCCATGGAGGGGAGGCACATGGGCTGAGGACCACCGGGAAGTACCAGGAGGATCGGGGACCCTATTTCTCTCTCCTCTGATGTGCGATCACATCAAAGGAGAGAGAAATTAAATGGCACATTGGACTTTTTTTGTGGTCGCCAATGTACAGTTAATAAAGGTGATCGCAAAAGTGGGAAAGGTAAAAACCAACCGGAATCACATTCTGTGAGGTCTCGGCTACCCTCGTCAGCCAAGAAAAATCCGACTATGGGGAGTGCTCTACACTTTCTCCACAGCGCCGTTAATTAACGGTTCTGTGGTTTAAGTACTCTTAGCTACCACCGTTAAAATGCGTATTGGCGGTCATTAAGGTGTTAAAGGGCATGTGCTGGATGGGCATTTGACAGGTTTTCCATTCTTTGCAATATAAGATAAATTACGACAGTTTTACAATGTGGATGAGCAAGTGAATTTCAACATAATAAACAATCTTGCATTTTAATATCCAAATGCTGCCTTAGGAGACAGTACCTATTCTGAGTCACTTTGTAAGTACTATCTTTATGTGTCTCTTAGGTTCCATGAGCCTAATGGCTCTTCATGCTAACTTTCCATCTATTGGATGGTGATTTAGCAAAGCATGAACTATCACAGAGTCTACTTAGCCTGTCTTACCCAGTCCAAAAACATCTTTCCTGTGGTTCAGGTTTCCACATTTTAATTTATGCACTTGCACTTTACAAACTGATTATGTGGAGTACTCTACTTACATGTAAATGTTTGCACTTTATTGGTTACATTTGAATATACTGAATATGTTCTGTATAACATAGTCTCTCTATAATTTACCAGGCTCTTCCCACATAACACTGACCTCAACTATGTGATTTTTGCTATTTCATTTATTTAATTGGTCATAATGTCAGCACACTAGGTCTGTCCTCTTTGCCTGAATTTTTAAAACTTTTTTCAACATTTGACTCATTAAAAATTCAAATGTTTAAATATTCATACAATTGAACATCCTTTTTACTCCTACTGATATACTTGGGGTTGTGAATATATCTATCAGTTTGTTGTGGATTGATTTTTGATTTGGGTAGATTTACCCCTGTGCGCACTGTGGCCTGTCCTAATTAGACAGAGTCTTATAGAGCGCTCAAGGAAGGAAAGACGCCACACCGGGTTAGCAGCAATACCTTCCAGCAAAACTCTGCAAGCTTTATTCACATTCATGGTCGTTTATCAGTTCGCACAGAAAGGAGTGGTTATTCATTAACATAAAGGCTTTACTTCTTATCTAATTGGTCAGTTTAAATACATGATCATATATGGGCATCCGACCTAAGGTGACTTAAGAATCAGATGATATACTGCCCCTTGTATTCCAGTGTCAGCAAGTCTACAATATTGGCTGGACCATCTGGCCTAAAGCCCCCATTACACACTGCGATATCGCTAGCAATATCGCTGTAACGTCACCAATTTTGTGATACTTACCTCCGACCGGCTCCCCCGCTGATTATCGCTGGTCGCGCGAGAAGCTCCTGGATCATTTCTCGTCGGTCACTTCCTGCGGTGCTTCCTGTGGTGCCGACGAGCGACGTGTGGAGCCGGGCGGGAGGACGCAGGATCGCCGTGTCTGACAGGTAAGTAGTGATCCCCGTCCCCAGCGATGTCGCTGGTGAGATCTGCCTGTGTGGCAGCTCACTAGCGACCACCTAGCGATGCACCAGTGATCCAGACCGCGTCATATCGCTGGTCGGTATCACTGGTGCATCGCTAGGTGTAACGGTACCCTAACTTCCTCTTCTTTGTGTCTGGAGACATGTCACAAGACAATGCTATCATGAGATCACATCAGCTCCCCAGACTCTCTCACGGGGGGTAGCAGGTTATTTCCACCAACTAGTTATAGAGTTCAAACTCTAAATATGTATCTGTGTGCAGTATGGCTATATAAGAATACATGAGTATATGGAGTATATAGCAGTATATAGCCTATAGCAGGCAAATGAGATCTAGATGAAATACATATACATATATATTTCCATAACAAGTGTGGTGGTGTATTGCCCCTATTCCTCATAGACCTGAATATGTTTCTTCTATAATATTTCCATCTGGTGATAAATTCTTTAGAACATAATACTTTGTGGAAAATTTATTAAGACCGGTGTTGCACATGCTCATCTTAATGAATGTTCTCGCTGGTGTATGATGCTCTTATTTCATTAAGAGTTACACGCCACATAATAAATTAACTGTGTCTCTTATCTGACATGTGGCACCAGAAATGTACTACAATCAGAGACTGGAGTAAGTTATGCCACTAAAGTGGGGTAACATCATGAATATGATTGGCGGGTATAGACATGCCCTGCCCTACACATTTGCTACACATGCTATGTCTATACTGGCAGAGAGTATAATGTAAGTGGCAATGGTCGCAATATTTTTGGTCAACTTCAAATTTGTGCAAAAATAGTGTCCACTATTTTCGTTAATTCCCTCACTAATTTAAAGTTTGTATAGAAGTATTTTGCAAATACCTCTTGTTGTCTTCTCTTCCTGTTAGAGGCACTATCGCTGACGACTCAAAAGGCATCATGTGACCAAGGCTGCAGCTGCTGTTAATATCAAGTATCAGAATGCCTTGCTGCACCCAGACATGAGCAAGTTGTGTACACCCCTCCTGAGTGACTGGGCTGTGGGTGTATTTTCAACACACGTCACAGCCTAGTATCCAGTGCATGCTTGTGTCTCATGAAATCAGAGGACTGAAGGAAAGCACGCTCTGGATACTGGGCTGTGATGTGCACTGAAACTCCTCCCACAGCCTGGTCACTTAGTAGGGGTGCGTGCAACTGGGTCACACATGGGTCAAGCAAGACATTCTGGTACTTGACGTGACATCAGCGTATGTCAGCGGCGGCGGCTGCAGAGGTGTCACGTGATGCAGAGTGAGTGGTCAGCAATAGCGCCACTCACAGGTAGAGAGGACAACAAGAGGATTATACAAAAATATTTATGTTGAATCTATTTTTATTGAAAACAAAAGGCAAGAATAGCATACAAGATATCAAACATTGTACACCCATCCATACAAGATCGCAATATAGTCGTCCTCATATATGACCTTGACTTTCCCTGAAATGGAGGCACATAATGTCCCATTAGGATGGTTATTGGTGTATAGTTCATATACATCATCATGTACAAGAATCAGTTCAAATAACTGGTGCTATATAAACATTCATTATACATTGCTTATGTTCAAAGAATCACACTGGAGGGATGGCCTTCATCCTCATATGTCCTCTGGTATAGTAATGGAGTATAATGATCAAATGATAAAGACAGCAACTATAAACATTCATAGTAACATCTTTACTGATTTCAGCACAGGTGTACTTTAGAAAGAGAAGAAAGAAAGAGACAAGAAAGGGCACAAAAAGAGGGGAGGGGAGTAGAGGAGAGAGGAAGGGTAAAAATAAAATAAAAAAAAATTTCCAAACAGGTATATAAAACCTAAAAAGGGGCGGGGGGACAGAAGGGGGGAGGGAAGCGGACACCGGATCTCCGCACCGACCTCTATGAGTTCTCTTCAACCAGTTGAGACAGGTCGGTAGTTTCCCTAAACATGATCCAAGGCTGCCATTCCCTAAACATGATCCAAGGCTGCCATACCCGGGTTAAGCGGGTATTGTCCCCTTCCATTTCAGCCATAAGCTCCTCCATGCGGAAGATGTCTGCAAATTCCAAAACCCATCCGACCATATTTGGAGGTGCCGTCGTGCGCCAATGGCGCAGAATCACCATCCGTGCCGCAGTGATACAGAGCCGAAGAAGGCTCCGTTTCTGAGCAGATATCGGTCCCGGAAGAATCGAAAGGATGGCAATCTGTGGGTAGGGGGGGATATAATCTCCAGAAATTTTGTGATACGCCGAGAACACCTTCTTCCAGAAGGGTTTTATAGCGGAACATTGCCACCATATATGAAATAGAGTTCCTTTCTCAGTTCCACACCGCCAACACGCATCGTTGACAGACGGAAAAATAGACTTCAGTTTGACAGGAGATAGATACCATCTGGACAGAATCTTGAAATTTTTCTCCTGTGCGCCCCCAGCCGGAGACATTTTATGTGTAAAAAGATAAGCTTTGTCAAGATTTTCCACAGAGAACTCACATCCCATCTCTCCCTCCCATGCCTGAATGTAGCTCGGTGTCACATCCGAGTCACTAGTGTGGAATTCCTTATATAAAAGAGAAATCAGATGAGAGGGAGGGTCCTGTTGCTGAAGTAAATCTTCCAACCGTGTTGTCGCAGAATGAGGAGTACGGTCAACTATATGTCCCCGGATGAACGATCTCAGTTGATTGTATTCCAGCCAGGAGAGTGTCTTGGCGGGAGACTGTTCCCGTAGAGTTTCCAAAGATGGGATGTGCCCTCCCACTATCACCTGTCCCAAGCGTAGGTCAGTACTAATATGCCAACCCAAAAATTGGTCTCTATGACGACCGGGAGGGAAATCTGGGTTTCAAAAATTGGAGCCAGTGGATTCAGATCGCTGATCAATTTCTTTTTATTTTTTAAATGACTCCAGAGTTGTAATGTTTCCCGCACGAAGAAACCCGTGGACTCCCCAGGATCATCTACAGCAAAGTCATGACATCGGATCCATGGCAAGTGCCGCAGAGGAATGCTAAAGGATGCCTGTTCCAGCTGCACCCATTGCTTGGAACGGTGGCCGAATTGCCAGTCGAATAGACGTACAAGCATAGAAGCCCAATGGTAGACTTCAAGGTCAGGAAGGCCCGCTCCGCCCCTGGACTTCGGGGCAGTCAGGATGGAATATTTCAGACAGGGTTTAGAGGCCTGCCAGATAAAGCGGGGCAGTGCAGATCTGATGGTTTGGAGGAACACCTTCGGTGGTATAATTGGGACCGCCTGAAACAAATATAAAAACCTGGGAAGAATGTCCATCTTAAATGAATTCATTCTACCAAACCACGAGATATTCCTTCGTCCATATTCTCTCAGACGTTTCAGAGTCGACTCTAGGAGGGGTAAGTAGTTCAGTTTATATAGGTCAGTCATGTCAGTGGGAATTTGAACACCCAAATATTGAATAGCTCCAGACCTCCAGCGAAAAGGAAAATTCCCCATGGTCCTCACAAGTTCTGATTGTGTTAGGGAAATATTAATGGCTTCAGTTTTATGAATATTAATTTTAAAATTGCTGACTGCGCCGTATTTTTGAAAGTCGGCCATCAACGACGGGAGAGTAATGTGTGGCTGGGAGACATATAGCAGGAGGTTATCAGCATAAAGAGAGACCTTATAATGGACGCGGTCTACCCATAGTCCGTGCACGCTAGGATTCTTTCTAATCGCCACTGCCAAATGTTCCATAACCACTGTATATAAAAGGGGCGATAAAGGGCAGCCCTGACGTGTGCCATTCCCAATGGCTATGGAATCTGACAATGCACCATTGACTCTAACCTTTGCTGAAGGACCGGAATACAAAGCCGCAATCCTATGTAGGAAACTATTTCCTAGGCCTATTTGTCGTAAAGCCGAAAACATGAAACCCCAGTGTACTCGGTCAAAGGCTTTCTCTGCGTCGATCGACAGCAAAGCAAGAGGCTTATGTTTTAATTTGGCGTGTGCTCTCAAGATAAGAGTCTTACCTATACCGTCTCTCGCCTCCCTTCCCTGCACAAACCCCACCTGGTCCGAATGAACAACTAAAGGTAGAAGGGGTGCTAACCGGTTAGCTAAGATTTTCGCATAAAGTTTTACATCGATGTTAATAAGGGATATTGGGCGGTAGTTGGTTACCACTGTGGAATCTTTCCCTGGTTTCGGTATTACTGTAATAAAAGCCTCTAAGGATTGTGGGGCGAACAGTGAGTCATCTACAATGGAGTTAAAGACCGACGTCATAATGGGTTTAAGCTGCTCTCAGAACCTCTTGTAGAAATGAGGAGTGAAGCCATCCGGCCCCGGACTCTAACCTGCCGGGGTATTCTGAATGGCTTCGTCGACCTCATCAATCGTAAAGTCAGTTTCCAGTGGTGTCGTTAAGTCAGCTGCTAGTGTCGGGAGGGCAGTATCATGTATGTAAGAGTCTTTTTGAGGTTGGGAGTCTGTAGCCGGCTGATGGGGGCCATCCCCATTAATATTGTACAATGTGTGATAATAACGTCTCAATATATCAAGAATTTCTGTTGGGTTCGATGTTGTCTGCCCACGGTGTCCCCGGTGAGATGGAATGTATGTGGTCTGGCAGTTTGGGTGTAGAAATCTGGCTAATAGGCGTCCACATTTATTGGCTTGACCGTTTAGTATACTTTTGAAACGGTTTCTATGATGACGCGACTTCTCGTTTAATAGGGACTTCAAGTCATCTCTACATTTGATCAGGTCAGACTGTACCCCCGCCCCCAAACCGGACTTATGCATTGTCTCCATGGTTAGTATTTTTTCAGTGAGGTCCATGATCTCCCTGTTTCTCACCTGTTTCAGACGAGAACCATGTTTAATAAGTACCCCACTAAGGACGCATTTAAGAGCTTCCCATTTGATCGGCATAGCGGTATTGTCGTCTGCATGGTCTTGCAAGAATGCTGCTATGGTAGTCTTAACATCAGTCATGCAGGTGAGGTCTTTTAAGAGATTATCATTCAGTCTCCACGTCCACTGGCGCGTCCCCGAGTCAGGAGGATTAATGTCCAGGAAGACTGGAGCATGATCCGACCAAAGGAAACTACCAATGAAGGGTTTCGGGTCCCACGCCAATGCACAATGGCTAAGTAGAAAGAAGTCTATTCTACCATGCGAATTATGTGGCGTGGAGAAGAATGTATAGTCTTTCACATTGGGATTGAGGATTCTCCAAACATCAGTAAGATGTAGGTCATGAAGATCCTTTTTCAGAGAAGACAGCTGACGATGGGAAAGGCAAGACCTCCCCGCCGTGGAATCTATCGTCGGATTAAGGGTCAGGTTAAAGTGACCTCCAAGTATAACAACCCCCTCCGTGAAATCTGCCATTTTCTTCAAAAAAGACCTAGTAGCTTGAATTTGGTCTCGACTGGGGGCGTACCAACCCGCTATAGTGTAGGTTGTTGAAAAAATCTGGATTTTCAAGATCACGTTTCTGCCCTCAGCATCAATTAGCGTGTCCAGTATGGTATGTTGGAGGGATTTATGGAGTGATATGGACACCCCCCGGGATCGCGACTCCGGGTTGGCGCTGTGGAACCAAGTCGTATAGTAGCGGTCAGGTATGTTAGGGACATGGCCAGTTTTAAAGTGGGTCTCTTGTAGCATCAATATATTTACTCTTTTCTTATGCATGCCGTATAGAATATGTGACCGCTTCTGTGGTATGTTAAAGCTCCTAACGTTTAGAGAGCCCAATGTAATCTTTTGTGCGGCCTTCTTACCAGGCATTGTGGTCGTAGTCTGAGTTCAAGGAGGTCAAACTTCATTCAAAAGGGTGGGTCGGCCTCGGAATCCAGTGCCCGCTGTGGAGAGGGGAGGGAGAAGCTAGTAGGGCAGAGAGGGTATAAACAAGGAGTTAGACAAAGAAGTAGAAAAGGAAAGGAAAGCTAGGGATAACGGTGAAACGTAACAATACAGGTGTGGATAAACCGCACCAACAAATAACGTGAGTCCTAGTGGAGGTACTTTTCAAATGTTGCGTGCCACCGGGGCGAAGCAGCACCTCCAGGGGGGGTAAGTGTACGGCAAGAAGAGAGATGGAGACGCCATCTCCCTCGGCCCCCAACCTCATAAATACTTAACAATCCTATACCTCTAGGGCAGAGAGTTAACACATGAAAAGTATATATGACCGTGGTTTACCAGCTCCTGGGCTATCAGCATATTCCACATATCCATTGGTATCAATACCGTCACGGCTAACAATATTAAAGGTACCATAATATTTAAACCTAAGGCATAGACTTCTAGGGATCATATCTTCCTTCGAAGTAGGGTACAACAGAATGATGAGCAATTATAGACAAATGATAGCGTTTAGCATGAAACATCAGCTGTCTAAGAGAATATGGATGAGGGAAGGGGGGTTGGTGGGAGGAAGGGGAGGGGGAGGAAAGGGGAAGGGAAGAGAAAAGGGGAATCAATTGACGATGAAAACCGATTGAAACCTCAGTTCCGCTCTGCCAGTAAGGATGATCCCCAATCCCCGTTCCCATATCCAACTAAAAGAGAAATAACCGCAAATCAAGAAGCTGAATAATCAGGCAATATCTCCATCTTCTGGATGTACACGCTCGTGTCTATTGGGCCCTCTTCTGGGTCGCCGCTGTCTCTGAGGGGCATGACCCCTGCGAGGGTCATCCATTCTATTAAATGATGGTAAAGGTGGCCACTAAGGTAAGTCCACTTCAGGTATATCTAGGGCGGCTGAGAATGCTGAAATTCCACTAGGATGACTCAGACGATGCACTCTGCCTCCTCTCTGAACCCGGAAGCAAAACGGAAACCCCCAATTGTAGAGATGATCATGTTGTCGTAGCACATCCAAGAGAGGGCGAAGAGCTCTGCGCCTCTGCAAAGTCCATATGGACAGGTCTGGTAGGGGCTGTATGCGGGTATCCAAGTGGTCTATGGATCTTGTCTTCCTGGCTGCCCCCATGACTGCATCTTTAAGTTGGTATTTGTGTACCCGGCATATCACATCTCTCGGTGGATCCTGCTCACTGGGGCGCGGGCCTAGAGCCCTATGGGCACGGTCTAGTTCCAATGGGGCATCTTGAGGTCTGTCCAGCACCAAATTAAAAATGCCCCTTAATGTGGAATCCAACTCCTGAGGGGGCACGGACTCAGGTAGTCCCCATATTCTTATGTTGTTCCTTCGTCCCCTGTTTTCCGAATCATCTAGCATTTCTGCTAGGGTCTGTAGCTGTCTAGTTTGAACAGTCATAGCTGCTTCCTGAGCCTCTATCCTTCCAGTCAGGGAAGCCAATAGCTGGTCGTGGGACTCAACTTTCTCCCCACATTGCTGAATGTCATCTTTAAGTATGGAAAGTTCAGCTTTATAGGAGGATTCCAAACGGGTAATGTATTGCTCCATATCCTGTTTCGTCGGGATATCTTTTATTTTATCATATAACAAAGTGAGATCAATTCCCATGGGGGCTGTAGAGTGTCCTATAAAGAACGGGGCTGCTGGTCCGCACTGCGGTATCGGGGAAGTTGTAGACTGATGTGTAAGTGGGAGAGTCATGATGGGTGGGGGTCCAGCCTGGTGGGCAGATGATATGGTATAATTTGACTGCCCTCTCCCCATCGGAGCGATATGTTCCTGCTCTGTAGCGCCTACATTGGTGGCAAGGCCGGTGTCGGGGGGAGCAGTGGTACCCGTCTGGGGGCATACCGCGGAAAGCTTCGGGGACATCTCCTCCGGGCCCACATGTGTCGTGCTGGTGTAAGGCTGCGCTGCCGTGCCCGCGGGGTCTCCCTGTGAGACACATGTCTCCAGGGGTTTTGTGGCGTTATTCTGAGGAGAGCCCTCGGTCTCCCGCGGGGCCCCTGAGGTTATTGTGACAGGTCTCCGGGGGTCTCCCCGCGGTCTTTGCTCCCCGTGGCCTGCTTCCCCATCCCCTGTACCGTGCCTCCTGCTGTCGGCGGGCCGTCTTCACTCTGCGCGCCGGATCCAATATGGCGCCTGCAGCTCTTGTCCTCCCTGCTCCTGTAAAATAGCAGGGTATGCCGTGGGAAGCCTTCTCGGGCACCACGGAGCTGGTAAGCTTGCTCCCTTTGCCTCTCCTAGTATGCATCGGGGTAGAGGATTTCTGTAGAGGTCTCTGGTAGGTCGGTAGCCGGTATAGGAGTGGGAGCTCCCTAAAGCACGTCCTCACTCCTCAGCAGCCATGCCACGCCCCCTACAAAAATATTTATATACTCATTGCTCAGTTTTTCCCGAGCATGCTCAGGTGTCCTCCGAGTATTTTGGCGTGGTCTGAGATTTAGTTTGTGTCGACGCAGCTGCATGATTTATGGCTGCTAGACAGCATGAATACATGTGGAGATTCCCTAACAAGCAGGCATTCCTCACATGTATTCAGGCTGTCCAGCATCCGTAAAGCATGCAGCTGCGTCGACACAAACTAAATCTCCAAGCACGCCAAAATACTCGTAGGACACCAGAGCATGTTCGGGGAAACCCGAGCAACGAGTATACTCGCTCATCACTATAAAACATACATTTTATGCGTATTTCTTGTTAGACTTTCTGCATCTACACAAAAAATATTTTACTACTTAGTTAACATCTGTGGCTTTTCCTTTAACCTTTGTTGCTAGATTTTCTTCAAATTCTGTTTGAAAACTAGTAAATAGCTTTACTGCTGTCAAGTAGTCAAGGTGCAAAACATTCTTTTTCCCAATTATTAGAAATTATTCTGTGATTAACCAGTTTAAGTTTTAGTGTCTACCAAGCATACATTATGAAACACAGTAGCAATTGTTTCTATGACACATTAAAGATGTTACTTTTATGCATTTGTTTATATTTTAGGGTAGCATCAGGGCTATGATTTTAAAAGAAAAACTCCAGAAAAGCATGTATTCTCCCATTGTAATTGTTCATTGGGGAATCTTCCCGGCTCTCTAATGAATGCATAAATCCCAGTGCTGTTTGTTAAGTCATTAATGTTTCCCAGCAACAGACTTCTAGTGCAAAAGATGAAACTATCCGATCCCTCGTCCCGATGGTGGAAATTCTACATTTAGGCTGAGTTCACACGTGGCGTTTTATTCGCGTTTCCGCGGCGGTGTTAACCGCGCGATTTTGCCGCGAAAACGCGAAAAATAAGCATCCCATGCATTCCTATGGGATTCCGCAATGCTGTGCTAATGCTGCGGTTTTTACCGCGGCGGAATCGCTTCTCGGTAAAAACCGCAGCATGCTCATTAATTTTGCGGAATCGCGGCGATCCCGCACCCATTGGAATGCATTGTTCCGCTTACTTCCTGCATGTGGCTGTGCACACCATGCGGAAAGTAAGCAGAACATTTGCGGATGGTACCCACGGTTCGGAGGAGAGGAGACTGTCCTCCGGGCTCTGGGTACCATATCCCTGTAAAAAATAGAATTTAAAATAAAAAATATTGTTATTCTTACCTTCCGGCGTCCCGCGCAGCCTTCCCGCCTCTCTCCACACTCTCGTTCCCAGTAATCCTTTGCGAAAAAATGCCCGCGATGGCGTCCGTTCTCGCGGGATCGTGAAGTCTCGCGGTCATTCGCGCGACGTCATCGCGAATTACCACGAGACATCGCGATCCCGCGAGAACGGACTTCATCGCGGGCATTTTCGCAAAGGATTACTGGGAACGGCTGCGCGGGACGCCGGAAGGTAAGAATAACACCATTTTTTATTTTTTTTTATATTTTATCTTTTACAACTGATGCTGCATAGGCGGCCTCAGTAGTAAAAAGTTGGTCACACTTGTCAAACACTATGTTTGACGAGTGTGACCAACCTGTCAATCAGTTCTCCAAGCGATGCTACAGATCGCTTGGAAAACGCTAGCATTTTGCAAGCTAATTACGCTTGCAAAATGCTATTTTTTCCGCGGGAAAATCGTGGGAATTTAAAATGCGATTTTCCCGCGGAATGGAATTCCAGAATTCTTGCGGTAATTTCCGCGAGAGTTCCGGTACGTGTGCACATAGCCTTATAGTTTTGTTAAACTTAACCTTTTTGTAAATTATGTTAAGGACTAATATATAAGTTTGTACATATAGTATGTCCCAAAAGTGAGTACACCCTTCTCATTTTTCTAAATATTTTATTCTATCTTTTCATGGGACAACGCTGAAGATCTGACACTTTGATACAATGTAAAGTAGTCAGCGTACAGTTTGTCAGACAGTGTAAATTTAGTGTGCCTTCTAAATAACTCAACACACAGCCATTAATGTCTAATTCGCTGGCAACAAAAGCGAGTACACCCCTAAGTGAAAATGGCCAAACTGTGTCCAATTAGCCATTTTTCCTCCGCGGTGTCATGTGACTCATTAGTGTTACATGGTCCCAGTTCCTGGTGATGTATCTTCCATATGTGAGTTTCAATCTATGTTTAGTGTGTTAGATATACCATATCAAAAATATTATGAGAGTAACCAAATCACATCAAACTAAAATGTCAATCCACTTCATGGTTAAATATATAGAAAAAGGATTGATCTCACCCAAAGAGATCGTTGATTACTCAAACAGATCAATTGGGATATTAGAATGTGATCAATGAGAGGTTATGACATAGGCCGGGGTCACACTGGCAAGGAATACGGGAGAGTGAGAGGCGCAAAAAGCACGCATTAGACACGGACAAATTATTTTCTATGGGGTCACTCGCACCAGGCGTATATTTCTCCTCAGTATCCTACGCTCCGTGCCACTCGCAGCATGCTGCGATTGTCAGCGTACTACGCCCGTAGTACGCCAATGCAAGTCTATGGGTGCGCAAAAAATACGGATTACATACGGAACACACGTGTGACCTGCGAGCAATACGCAGGTCTTTTGGCTGGTGAACAGGAAATGGGCCAATCCATCATCAGGAAGCGTAGACATGCAAATGAGCTAAAAAACTGCTCCAGACATCCAGGAAGTCAGCCTCCACGGAGTACAGCAGCAGCATGGCGTCCACATATATTAATGTAGAGATGCTCATTGTGCTGTTGCAGGAGCGTCCAGAAATATGGGACTCACGCGACGCAAACTATGCGAACCGCACAAGAAAGGAGGCGTCATGGAGGCGCATCTGTCGCCAGATGTACCATGACTTTGGTGACAGACCATGTGATGAGCAGCAGAAAATTCGTAAGTGCAACCATAAAAATATCATTAACCTTAGCGCACGCTATAAACGGAATCTAGAATCAGCACCCCCCCCTTCCTGTGCATGTACTTTTATTAGCCTCATGAGGCCGTTACATTAGTATGTGACACGTGGCTTCACACAGCCATAATTAGGGGTTAGGCCACAAGCTCCTCATCCTCCTAGCCAATAAAATTAGTTTCAGTGGAGCTAATGAGACCCTGGGTATCGGCCCAATTACATATGCCACCATGGGTAGAACGCACACCCCAGAAGGCCCCATGCCTAGACTACTGGTAGAAAATGTGACCTCTCAAATATGTGATTTTGACAATCTTTCCTGTCACATTGCAGTGGAAGATGTGATGAAACGGTGGAGAAGCATCCGGGACCAGTACCGCCGGGAACGCCAGCAGCGGTCCAGGAGTGGGGATGCTGGCCATGTAAAGCGCAAATATATATACTATGACCGGCTGAACTTCCTCGACCCAATTCTGGCTCTGAGACCGTAAGTACATACCTCACACCACATGACACAAAAACATTACACAAATACTTTACAGGGACAAAAATATTGATGTATTTTTGCCTCTGTTCTATTTCATAACAGAACTCAATCCAACCTTACGGATCGAGGAACGGCCTCAGAGGCAGAGCCCATTATAGATCCTGTAGGGGATGAGGTGGCTGGCCCATCTTCTCGCCCTACAAGAAGGATGGCTGAAGAGGAGGCATCACCAGAACACACAATGGCTGCCCTACACAACACACCACCAGGACGGTCTGCTGCTGCAAACTCACCCATCCTGGAAGAGCCGGGCAACTTGAGCAGCAGCCCAACTGCCCAGATCAGGCCCTCCCCACAGGCTGCTCTAGCATCACAGCGAATAAGAAGAAGGCGCCAGGTCACCATTCAAGAGAGCAGGACCAATGTGGACACAGGGGTGCTGAATTACTTGTCCAGAGTCACTACAGATGATGGTGAGGAGGCCTATGCACGTAGCCTCACCCTTTATCTCCGTGCCCTTACCCGTGAGGTCAGGCTCCGTATTAGGGGATGTATTCAGATCCTGCTTGATGCAAGCACCCCCCTAATACCCCATATGAGGTGTTTGAATTTCTGGAGAGGTGGCAGCTCTCACCAAGAAATTTAATGCGCATGAGACCATCAACACAGATGCTTGGTCAAGCAGGGTCTGAACAGCCCCTAATACGTGGGCCAACACCTCAACCCCTTCCTCCCCCTACCCATCCTTCTATTCCGCAACCCCAAATGTCTTCCTCAAGCCAACCCTACCAATATGGCCACTTGTACCCACCCAGTGTTGGAGGCTGGTCCCAACCTGGTTGGGGACGATCTGGCTATCTTGGTGGGTATGAGCCACGGGCCTACCAGAGCCAACAAGAAGCCCCTCACCATCATCATTACTCTGGCCAGTATCCCCAACAGGCCCAGGAGGCTGGACAACTACAGCATCATGGGCAACAGTATGGCCCCACACAGGGCGATGTTGCCCACAATGTCCAGCAGCACCCACAGGCTGGTCCTCCACGTTCCCCTTCCCCTACATATGAGGATTTATGATTCAAAAGTTTGGAGATGTCCAGTGACTTGTAACTGGTGCTTCTAATCTAGACCAAAAAACAGGTGTTCTCCATCACCAACATTTAGAACATAATTTAACACTCACATTTTTAAACAATGTTTTCCAAACATATGAAACAATCCATCATGACAGGCAACGCAACCTCACGCCTTTCACACAGATATTACATGTGTGTATAAAAGAGAATATTTAAATGCGCTATACTGTTACATGAAAGGATGAAAATACAGTAGTCACTTGCTAACGCATAGGAAAGGCGTGCTTGCTTTTAGTTAAGTAGTCAACTTTGTTGTTAACAATCTCTAGTAAAACAATTTGAGGCGACCAGCATTCAGAATATCACGCTCTCTCTATGTCTTAACAAGTGATTTTTGTATTTTCATCCTTTCCAGTATAGCATGCTTAAATATTGTCTGTTCTACAGACAGGTAATATCTGTGTGAAAGATGTGAGGTAGCCTTGCCTGTCATGGTGGAAGCTTTCTATGATTGGAAAACATTATGAGGAAATGTGAGTGTTATATTATTGACTTTATGTAGGTGATGGAGCTCACCCTTTGTTGCCTAATCAAGGTTAATGTAGGCATGCAGCAATGTTGTTATTGCATAATGTTTGTTGCAGTTTTTTTCTGTAATGTTAATGTTACACCAAGTTAAAGAAGGCCCAAAGGGTCATTTTGGCCATTGCCAAATTTGTGTTTATGGCAAAATTATGTTTGCCTTTAAGCAAAACAAAAAAAAAAAAGGCAAAATTAAAAATTTGTCTACTCTAGCTAACGTCTCTGTGTGATTTTTCACAATCCCTCACAACATACTAACAGACACCAACCAATGCAATGAAACAGTCATAGAATCATAAAGGCTTGAGTAATATATATTTAGACACACTTTTAAAGAAACAAATTATAACATAGACACAGCATTCTCTTGCCAAGAAGTTGCCCCCTCAGGTGAGATAAAGTAATTCGTGAATATATCACGCACTTTGAGGCCAGAGAGCGGTCTACGTTGAGGGATGATAGGTGGTCTCACCCTGCGCACATTGTCCGGCCTACGCACAACACCATCAGAGGAGGAACAATCATGTATCCTGGTGAAGTTATGCAGAACAACACAGGCTTTGACAACTTCATTCACATTTTGCTCACTCAACTGAATGGCAGACTGGAGTACCCGCCATTTGGCACAAAGAATCCCAAAGGAACACTCCTCCAGTCGCCTAGCACGTGATAGGCGCAAGTTAAAAATTCTGCGCCTGTGGTCAAGGTTGCGCCGGGGATATGGCCTCATGACATTGCGCGATAACTGAAAGGCCTCATCTGCCACAAGGACATAATGGACTGATTGTTCGGGGGAGCCTGGTAGCTGGCGTGGTGGTGGTAGATCCAACTGGTTGGTGCGTAGCCGCCGACCCATTATGGAAGTATTGAAGACTCTAGAGTCTCCCGTCCTTCCATAGGCCCCAATGTCAACAATTATAAACTTGTATTGAGGGTCTACCAGAGCCAACAATACAACAGAAAAGTATTGTTTATATTTGAAGAATTGGGAGCCTGAGTTCGGCGGCTTACGCACCCTGATATGTTTGCCATCCAGGGCCCCAATACAATTTGGAAACTGGCAGTCCTCCTCAAAGTCCCTTGAAATCCTTAACCAGTCTTCCATCCTGGGCTCGGGTAGGACCACCTGATGGAGTCTTGTCCAGATTTGTGCACATGTAGACCTCACTATGCCTGAAATGGTTGACTTTCCAATGAGAAACTCATGGTGGAGGGCGGCATAAGACAGGCCAGTGGACAGGAAGCTGTAGAACAACAGAAATAGTACATTTTAGGATGGCTAAAGTAAAAAAAAATCAGTTACATGCCGACCAAACTTGTTAGGAAATGAGAGAGAACAACACACACATATTTGGTGGCACAATGACTAAGTGATATGCAGGACATATTATATGTAACATTCTGCTGTGTCAGGTGAAACATATTTTGAGTAAGTTGAGGGTATTAAACTTTGTCCAAGAAGGCCAAAAAACAAAAATTAACACACACATTATGAACATAGAGAATGTGGTTGTGTAGTACATACCGTATTGTGAGTAGAAGTCGCTCCTCTGCAGATATGGCTTTGCGCATCATAGTGTCCTGAAAGGTGATCCCAGGGCGCAATGTCTCCAAGGGGCGATCAAATGTGGAAATGCTCATTCGACAGTACTGGTAAAATTTCTCCAGATGCTCCCGCAGAGACGAATAGAGGCGGTGAATATGACCTCTTGTGAGTCGTTGCCTCAAAAGTGGATGTACCCACATGCGTCTCCTCCTCCGCGGATCCACTATCACAGGATATGGTTGGCCAAAGCGCCGTGACAAAAGCCAGGTAAAGAGAACCTGCTCAGTTGTATTGAATGTCAGACCCTCTGCCATGCTGCACAAAGAACACCAACACACCTCGTGAAAGCAAGGTGACAAATGTACAGAATGTAGGCAGCCACCTGTTTCTGAGTGTCTAAATAGGGTGCAGGCTAATGATTTAAATTGTTTGCAGGCCAGAAAACCGTTAAATGTCCATTTTGCAAGGCTGCGAGAAAAACTCGCCATACGGATTGCATTCGGATGCCACACGGATTACATACGGATGCACACATGCGCAAAATACGCGACCACACCTTGCTTACGGATGACCTACGGAGCACTGTTTAGGGGTCATTCATCCGTATTACGCATGTAAAATACAGAGCGTTTTTTGCGCAGGTTAGTGTGACTCCGGCCATAGACTCTGAGTATTCTCCCCACTAAAACAATATTTTACAAAAATGAATTTGTTTTTGTGTCCTCATATTCTGAGTGCTGTAACTATCTTTATTTTTTTGCTGAATGAGTCATATTAGGGCTTATTTTTGCGAGACACTTTTAGGGCTGGTGGATTGCACTAAATAAAATATAACTAAAGAACAATTGCAACCCAGGGTCCACCAAGCAGAGATGGAACCTGCTGCTAGTGTGAAAGATGACAGAACAAAGCAGCAAGTGTTCACTTAGGCCGGTTTCACATTTGCGCTTTATAGCACAGCGACGGCCTGCGCACGGCCGCCGCTAAGCCCTGCCCCCTCCCGGCTCCCTGCCCGCCCCATCCGGTCATCGCCGCCTACTAGCGCACATGGACGCTTGCGATCTGTGCACCCTATCTTTAGCATAGGGTGCGCAGATCGTGCGCTAGCAGGATTTTGCCATGCGCTGTGCACTTTTGAAGGTGCGTCCGTGTGCGCCAAACGCAGCATGTTGCATTTCGGCGCGCACGGCACACCTTCAAAAGTGCGCAGCGCACGGCAAAATCCTGCTAGCACACGGCCAGCGCACGATCTGTGCGCCCTATGCTAAAGATAGGGTGTGCAGATCGCAAGCGTCCATGTGCGCTAGTAGGCGGCGATGACCGGATGAGGCGGGCAGGGAGCCGGGAGGGGCGGGGCTTAGCGGCGGCCATGCGCAGGCCGTCGCTGCGCTATAAAGCGCAAATGTGAAACTGGCCTTACAAGGACAGTATTCACTCCACATAGTGGGATCGTAACATTGCGTACCAAGCTCTGTTACTTCACAGAGAGGTACTGCACTAAGTATGCTAAGTAATATACCTTGTTAATATCACAGGGAAGTTAGAGCGTGAATTGAGCTAACTCTGCAATTAAACTGTGCTAACCGCACACATGAATGAAGCAGATGCTGAGCCGAAAGAAAGAACTCTTATGACACTAGGTAAAATTCCCTGTTGCCTTCTTAGAGATGTGTAGCATCAGGGTTGAGCTTACTCTGTAACTGAACTGTGCTAACAGCACACCAGAAAAAAATAGATGTTTAGCCACAAGTTACCCCAGTCCTGATACTACTTAGCCAGTGCCTATCCAGTACCTAAAGCATGTAGTAGATTAAGACTCAGGCACTGAGCCATGGGTACGAAGCCGCATACATGTGCAACCTGCCTGCCAACGTGTACACTCACTGAGCATAAAAGGACACATGCAACCGTGCAGGCAGAGTGGTAGAGTAACCACCCACTCACAAGCATAAATTACACTACGCGTTCCCGTGCTTCACTGAGAGCCTTTTATACGCTAGGCTCCACCCCAAACATTCATGCCCAGTTGGTCGAGGCATCGCCCTCAGGCCAATCTGGAGCTGCCACATCACCAGAGCAGCTAACGTCCAACCACCAATAAGACGACGCCACATCACGGACATACTCAGTAAGTGATCTCTGGATTAAGACTCCAGTGTGCAAGGCTGCACTGTATATCATAGGTTACCATAGACTTGGCTGGAGAGCCAACAGTAACCATACCTATACCTATACCACAAGCCTGGGACTGACATCTGTGATGAGCAGCAACCACAGCGGCCAGAACTGAATGAGAGACCACAGCACCAGATAATGCTTGGGATCTATCCTGCTCAGTGGGAGAATCCCGACGCCTAACAGACAGTTTGGCGTTTTCATTTATATATATTATTTTTTTTACATACACTACCATTCAAAACTTTAGGGTCACTTAGAAATTTCCTTATTTTTGAAAGAAAAGCACAGTGTTTTCCAATGAAGCTAACATTAAATGATTCAGAAATACACTCTATACATTGTTAATGTGGTAAATGACTATTCTAGCTGCAAGCATCTGGTTTGTAATGCAATATCTTCATAGGTGTATAGAGGCCCACTGCCAACAAGCATCACTCCAGTGTTCTTATGGTACTTTGTGCTTGCTAACTGTGTAAGAAAGCTAAAGGATGGTTAGAATACCCTTAAAAACCCTTGTGCAAGAATGTTAGCACAGCTGAAAACAGATTGGCTGATTATAGAAGCTATAAACCTGACCTTCCTTTGAGCTAGTTGAGAATCTGGAGCATTACATTTGTTGGTTCCATTAAACTCTCAAAATGGCCAGAAAAAAAGACTTTCATATGAAACTTGACAGTCTATTCTTGTTCTTAGAAATGAAGGCTATTCCATGTGAGAAATTGCCAAGAAACTGAAGATTTCCTACAATGGTGTGTACAACTCCCTTCAGAGGAGAGCACAAACAGGCTCTAACCAGAGTAGAAAGAGAAGTGGGAGGCCCCGCTGCACAACTGAGCAACAAGACAAGTACATTAGAGTCTGTAGTTTGAGAAATTGACGCCTCACAGGTCCTCAACTGGCAGCTTCATTAAATAGTACAATCAAAACGCAAGTGTCAACATCTACAGTGAAGAGGCAACTCCGGGATGCTGGTCTTCAGGGCAGAGTGGCAAAGAAAAAGTCATATCTGAAACTAGCGAATAAGAGGAAAAGATTAATATGGGCAAAAGAAAACAGACATTGGACAGAGGAAGATTGATAAAAAGTGTTATGGACAGACGAATCCAAGTTTGAGGTGTTTGGATCACACAAAAGAACATTTGTGAGAAGTAGAACAACTGAAATGATGCTGGAAGAGTGTATGACTCCATCTGTCAAGCATGGTGGAGGTAATGTGATGGTCTGGGGTTGCTCTGGTGCTGGTAAAGTGGGAGATTTGTACAAGGTAAAAGGGATTTTGAATAAGGAAGGCTATCATTCCATTTTGCAACGCCATGCCATACCCTGTGGACAGCGCTTGATTGGAGCCAATTTCATCCTACAACAGCACAATGACCCAAAGCACACCTCCAAATTATGCAAGAACTATTTAAGGGAAGAAGCAGGCAGCTGGTATTCTATCTGTAATGGAGTCGCCAGCGCAGTCACCAGATCTCAACCCAATTGAGCTGTTGTGGGAGCAGGTTGACCATATGGTATGCAAAAAGTGCCCATCAAGCCAAACCAACTTGTGGGAGGGGCTACTGGAAGCATGGGCTGAAATTTCTTGAGATTATCTCAGAAAATTAACTCCTCGAATGCCAAAGGTCTGCAATGCTGTAATTGCTGCAAAGGGAGCATTGTTTGCCGAAAGCAAAGTTTGTAGGAGAAAATTTTCATTTCAAACAAAATCTTTCTTTTGAACCTTGTCAATGTCTGGACTAGATCTTAAATTCATTTGGCAGCTTATTTGATTAATAATAGAATGAGTTTTCAT
The DNA here is from genome assembly GCF_039654945.1 of Dendrobates tinctorius. NCBI lineage: Eukaryota > Metazoa > Chordata > Amphibia > Anura > Dendrobatidae > Dendrobates > Dendrobates tinctorius. The sequence goes on from NW_027361742.1 coordinate 4,706,304, forward strand.
GGAAAGCACAAAATTGTCTGGGTGACCTCAAACTTTGTGTATGACTTTTTGATCGCTTTTTATTTACTTTTTTGTGACTCAATTTTATGAAAAAGGGACATTTTTGCCATTTTTAAAATTATTTATTCACTGCGTTCGCCACACGGAATAAATAAGATGCCAGTTTTACAGAGTGCGTTGTTCCGGATGTGACAGTACCAATTATGTGTACATTTTTTGTTTATCTTTTTTTATCACAAATTCTGTGCTTTGTGAGATGAAACGGCTTTCAGTGATTTGTGTATGCTTTTTGTGTGGTTTTTTTTCAGATTTTATTTTACTTTTTTACTTTACTTTTTCACTTAGTCCCAACTGTGGGACATGTATAATTTTTTTTTTGATTGTGGTCTCATACGCTGCAGTACCATAAAATCTGTCAGTGATTTACTGCTTCCTCATCTGGAATACTGTGTCCAGTTTTGTGCAACACATTTTAACCCCTTTACCCCCAAGGGTGGTTTGCACGTTCATGACCAGGCCAATTTTTGCAATTCTGACCACTGTCCCTTTATGAGGTAATACCTCTGGAATGCTTCCATGGATCCCGGTGATTATGACAGTGTTTTCTCGTGACATATTGTACTTCATGGTAGTGGTAAAATTTCATTCATATAACTTGCGTTTATTTGTGAAAAAACGGAAATTTGGCAAAAATTTTGAAGTTTCGCAATTTTTTAAATTTGAATTTTTATGCCCTTAAATCACAGAGATATGGCACACAAAAAACCTAATAAGTAACATTTCCCACATGTTTACTTTACATCTGCACAATTTTGGAACCAAAATTTTTTTTAGGAAGTTATAAGGGTTAAAAGTTGACCAGCAATTTCTCATTTTTAGAACACCATTTTTTTTAGGGACCACATCACATTTGAAGTGACTTTGAGGGGTCTATATGATAGAAAATACCCAAAAGTGACACCATTCTAAAAGCTGCACCCCTAAAGGTGCTCAAAACCACATTAAAGACGTTTATTAATCCTTTAGGTGCTTCACAGGAATTTTTTGAATGTTTTAAAAAAAATGAACATTTAACTTTTCTTCACAAAAAAATTACTTCGAGTCCAATTTTTTTTCATTTTACCAAGGGTAACAGGAGAAATTGGACCGCAAATGTTATTGTGCAATTTGTCCTGAGTACGCTGATACCTGATATGTGGGTAGGAACCACTGTTTCGGCTCAGAAGGGAAGGAGCGCCGTTTGACTTTTTCAACACAAAATTGGCTGGAATTGAGATCGGATGCCATGTCACGTTTGGAGAGCCCCTGATGTGCCTAAACAGTGGAAACCCCCCACAATTGACCCAATTTTTGAAACTAGACCCCCAAGGAACTTATCTAGATGTGTGGTGAGAACTTTAAACCCCCAAGGGCTTCACAGAAGTTTATAACGTACAGCCGTACAATTAAAAAATCATATTTTTTCCACAAAAATGATCTTTTCACCTCAAATTTTTATTTTTCCAAGGGTAACAGGACCCCAATAGTTATTGTGCAATTTGTCTTGAGTACGCTGATATCCCTTATGTGAGGGTAAACAACTATTTGGGTGCATGGCAGAGCTCGGAAGAGAAGCAGCACCATTTGACTATTTTGGCTGGAATTGAGATCCGACGCCATGCCGAGTTTGGAAAGCCCCTGATGTGCCTAAACTGTGGAATCCCCACACAAGTGACCACATTTTGGAAACTAGACCCCCCAAGGAGCTTATCTAGATGTATGGTGAGCACTTTGAACCCCAAAATGCTTCACAGAAGTTTATAAGGCCCGGGCATGAAAATAAAAAAATCATATTTTTTACACAAACATGATCTTTTAGTCTCCAATTTTTTTATTTTCCCAAGGGTAAAAGGAGAAATTAGTTGCCAAAAGTTGCTGTCCAATTTGTTCTGAGTACACTGATATCCCATATGTTGGAGAAAACTACTGTATGTGCACACGTCAGAGCTCAGAAGGGAAGTAGTGATGTTTTGGAATGCAAACATTGATGGAATGGTCTGCCGGTGTCATGCCGCGTTTGGAGAGCCCCTGATGTGACTAAACTGTTGAATCTCCCACAAGTGACCCCATTTTGGAAACTAGACCCCCCAATGAACTTATCTAGATGTGTGGTGAGCACTTTGAACCCCCAAAGTGAGGCCATAAAAATAAAAAAATCATATTTTTTTCCACAGAAATGATATTTTTGCCCCCAATTTTTTATTTTCCCAAGGGTAACAGGAGAAATTGGACCCCAAAAGTTGTTGTGCAATTTGTCCTGCGTAGGCTGATACCCCATATGTGGGGGTAACCCACTGTTTGGGCGCACAGCAGAGCTTGGAAGGGAAGGAGCACCGCTTGACTTTTACAATGCAGAATTGGCTGGAATTCAGATCAGATGCCATGTTGCGTTTGGAGAGCCCCTGTTGTGCCTAAGCAGTGGAAACCCCCGAATTCTATCTCCAACCCAAGCCCCAACACACCCCCAACCCTAAACTCAGCCCTATCTCTAGCCCTAACCCTTGTCCTAGCCCTAACCCTAACCCTAGCCCTAGCCATAACCATAACCCTAACCCTAATTTTATTATTTTTCCCTAACTAAGGGGGTGATAAAAGGGGTTTGATTTACTATTTTTAGCGGGTTTTTGTGTTTGACAGCTGTCACACGCTAAAAGACGCTTTTTATTGTAAAAATAGTTTTTGCATCACCACATTTTATTTTTCCATATTTTGACCCACCGAGTCATGAGGTCTTATTTTCTGCCAGTCGCGTTGATGTTTTTATTGGTACCATTTTCGGGCATGTGACATTTTTTGATCACTTTTTTTTCAATTTTTTGGATGCAGAATGAACAAAAAACATAACTTCATGAATTTCTTTTTGGAGGGTGCGTTTTACTGTCTTCCAGGTGCAAAAATTAAAGATGTGTCTGACAGGATATCAGGACTCTTCAGACCTACAGATGACTACCCATTCCTGCTACTACATGTGGGGACAAATGACACCGCAAGAAACGACCTGGAAACCATCTGCAGAGACTTTGAAGACTTAGGCAAGAAAGTGAAAGAACTGGGAGCGCAGGTGGTCTTCTCTTCCATCCTCCCAGTGGATGGCCATGGAACAAGGAGGTGGAATAAGATTCTGCAGGTGAACAACTGGCTACGTCGATGGTGCCGTCAGCAACGATTTGGATTTCTGGATCACGGAGTGAACTACTTATACGATGGACTACTTGCTAGAGATGGGTTGCACCTTACGAAGACTGGAAAGCATGTATTTGGAAGTCGCCTTGCTACACTTGTAAGGAGAGCTTTAAACTAGAACAACATGAGAAGGGAAGCAAAAGACCAGAAAAAGCCATACACCTGACAAATGCTATTGAGAACTCTGCTATTAGAAGTGGAAAGGAAGAACAAAGACGAAAGAATCTAATTAATACAAATATTGGAGAAAGAGAAACCAATCACAAACTAAAATGTTTCTATACTAATGCACAAAGCATGGGCAACAAACAGGAGAATTGGAACTACTAACACAGGAAAAGAAATATGATGTCATTGGAATCACTGAAACTTGGTGGGACAATACACATGATTGGAATACAAGACTAGAAGGATACAACTTATTTGCAAGAAACAGACTTGATAAACGAGGAGGGGGTGTTGCATTGTATTTTAGAAACGCGTATATCTGCACAGAGATTGAAGCTTCAGAGACTGGGAGTTCTGTGGAAACTGTTTGGGTAAGAATACAAGGACAGAACAATGGAAAGGACACCATTGTAGGCATTTACTACAGGCCGCCTGTGCAAGCTGAAGATATGGATGAACTCTTTATGCATCAAATGGCCAAGTTCTCCAAAAAATATGACATAGTTGTCATGGGAGATTTCAACTATCCAGACATTTGTTGGGAATCTCTCTCAGGCAAAACTAACAGGTCAAGGAAATTCTTATCCTCTCTTGCTGACAACTTTATCTTCCAAAAGGTAGGGGAGAAAACAAGGGGAACTGCTACCTTGGATCTAATCCTTATAAACAGGGAGGAAATGGTTGAGGAGGTAAAAGTGGCTGGAACCCTAGGAGGTAGCGACCATGCTATTTTAGAATTTTGGATAACTAGAGGCGGAAGACCTGTGAAGACTCAGACGTCAAGGTTAGATTTCAGAAAGGCAGATTTTAAGGGATTCAGAAAAATAATTGGAGGGATCCAATGGCTGGATATCCTTAAAGACAAAAATGTCCAGGAAGGATGGGAAATCTTGAAAAATGAAATTCTCAAAGTACAGTTGTTAACAATTCCGAAAAGAGGGAAGAATAGGAAGCATTTAAGGAAACCAGGATGGGTGAACACAGAACTTAAGCACATGCTAAAAAGGAAGAAAAAAATGTTTATAAAATGGAAAGAGGGAGGCATATCTAAAGAAGAATATAATGCTGTCTGCAGAACCTGCAGGGCACAAATCAGATTAGCTAAAGCTGAAAATGAATTGAGGCTTGCAAGAGATGTCAAAAGCAATAATAAAGGATTTTGGGGATATGTCAAAAGTAAAAGAAAAGTCAAAGATGCTATAGGATTTTTACAGGATGAAAATGATGAAATGGTAAGACAGGATGTTGAGAAGGCTGAACTTTTAAATTCCTATTTTGCATCTGTTTTCTCTCAGAAAGGAAATGTAACACCAACTGTTATTCACTGTCCTATTAAGGGAATAGAAGAATCCAGGATATCTATAAACAGAAAGATAGTGAGGAAACACTTAGCTAACTTAAATGAATTCAAGTCTCCAGGTCCAGATGAATTACACCCCAGAGTACTGAAGGAGATAGCAGAAGAAATTTTTGAACCCCTCTCCATAATCTTTGAAAATTCTTGGAGAACAGGAGAAGTGCCAGAAGACTGGAGAAGAGCAAATGTTGTTCCTATCTTCAAAAAGGGGAAGAAGGTGGACCCAGGCAACTATAGGCCGGTGAGTCTGACTTCTATACCAGGAAAGATCTTTGAACAAATTATTAAACAACATGTATGTCAATACCTGGATAAGAATGAAGTGATCAAACAGAGTCAGCATGGGTTTGTAACTAATAAGTCATGTCAGACTAACTTAATTTCCTTCTATGACGGTATCACTGATTGGGTGGATCAAGGAAATGCTGTAGATATAGTATATCTTGACTTCAGCAAAGCATTTGACAAAGTCTCTCATACAATCCTTATTGAAAAAATGACTAAGTATGGAATGGACAAGGCAACTGTTAGGTGGATTCATAACTGGCTTAGTGATCGGACCCAAAGAGTGGTCGTAAATGGCTGCACATCCAGTTGGAAGAATGTCTCAAGTGGGGTACCACAGGGCTCTGTCCTGGGCCCTGTATTGTTCAACATCTTTATCAACGATTTAGATGAAGGAATTGAGGGTAAACTGATTAAATTTGCTGATGACACAAAGCTAGGAGGGATAGCTAATACTAGAGAAGAGAGAGAGAGGATTCAAAAAGATTTAAATAAACTGGAGAAGTGGGCAGCAACTAACAGAATGGTTTTTAACAGGGAGAAATGCAAAGTACTACATCTGGGCAATAAAAATGAAAAAAGCATATATAGAATGGGAGGAATAGGGCTAAGTGACAGCACATGTGAAAAAGACTTGGGTATACTAATAGATCACAGACTGAATATGAGTCAACAGTGTGATGCAGCAGCAAAAAAGGCAAATGCAATTCTAGGATGTATTAACAGAAGCATACAGTCTAGATCACGTGAAGTCATTATTTCCCTCTACTCCTCTTTGGACAGACCTCATCTGGAATATTGTGTCCAGTTTTGGGCACCACATTTTAAAAAAGACATCAACAAACTGGAGCAAGTTCAGAAAAGAGCGACCAGAATGGTGACCGGTCTGCAAACCCTGTCTTATGAGGAAAGGTTGCAGGATTTGGGAATGTTTAGTTTGCAAAAGAGAAGACTGAGAGGAGACTTAATAGCTGTCTACAAATATCTAAAGGGCTGTCACATTGTAGAAGGATCAACTTTATTCTCATTTGCACAAGGAAAGACTAGAAGCAATGGGATGAAACTGAATGGGAGGAGACACAGATTAGATATTAGAAAAAACTTTTTGACAGTTAGAGTGATCAATGAGTGGAACAGGCTGCCACGAGAAGTTGTGAGTTCTCCTTCAATGGAAGTCTTCAAACACAGGCTGGACAGACATCTGACTGGGATGATTTAGCGAATCCTGCTTTGAGCAGGGGGTTGGACCAGATGGCCCAGGAGGTCCCTTCCAACTCTACGATTCGATTCTACACCGTTCCGCGTGTGGTAAAATTAATAAATCGGATTTATTCTTTGGGTCAGCGATACCTCATTTATGTCTTTTTTATGTTTTAGCATTTTTACACTGATGACGCTGTGTGGCAGCTCGTTTTTTTGCGGGAGAAGATGACGTTTTCAGCGGTACCATGTTTATTTATATACGTCTTTTTGATTGCGTGTTATTGCACCTTTCGTTTGGCAGTATGATGATAAAAAAAACTAGGCAAAAAAATGCTTTAAGGGGATAACTGAAGGGGTTAACTAGTGGGACAGTTATATAGAGCGGGTCGTTACGGACGCGGCAATACTAAAGATGTGTAGCGTTTTTTTTTTTTACAAAAATTAGGGATTAGGGATTTATTTTTTTTATTCATTAATTAGGATTTCTTTTATAAAATTATGTTTACACTTGTCTTTTTTTTCACTTTATTTTATTGTCCCAATGTGGGACATTACACTAAAGTGTCAGATCGCTGATCTGACGGTTTGCACAGCAAACCTGACAGGCGCTGCGCAGACTTTCTCAGTGCCTGCTCTCAGCAGGCACTGAGGAACCCGCCCCCCTGCAGGCCCCCCGTGGCCATCTTGGATCCGGGGCCTGCAGGGAAGGAGACCCTCGGAGCAGTGCAGCACATCGCGCTGCTCCAAGGGTCTAAGGGAAGCACGCAGGGAGCCCCCTCCCTGCGTGATTCTTCCCTAATCACATGATGCACTGCGATCATGTTTGATCGCAGTGTGCCAGGGGTTAATGTGCTGGGCGTGGTCCATTACCACCCCTGACACATAGTTCCGGGTGTCAGCTGTGATAATCTGCTGACACCCGTCCGCGATCAGCAACAGGACAGTTGTAAAGAGACTGGATGCTGGTAAAGCTTTTCCCCCGCTGCCCGACAGTGCCGTTTCGCAAAAGTTGCTTCTTCCAGTGGCCCCTTGTGAAACAGCGCTGTCGGGCGGCGGGGGGAAAAGCTTTACCAGCATCCAGTCTCTTTACAACTGTCCTGTGATTCAGCAGCCAGCTACAGGTAAAAATCCTGAACTTGATTTTTTGGTATCTAACCACTAAGGCCTCTTTCACACATCAGGTTTTCGCCGTCAGGCGCGATCCGGCGCTTTTGACAGAAACCGGATCCGGTGAAATGCAATGCCGGATCCGGTTTCCCCCCCATTGACTTGCATTTGCGCCGGATCGCGCCGGATGGCCATGCGTTTCATCCGGTTTTCGCCGGATCCGGCAATGTGTCGCGATCCGGCGTCTGGAAAAAACGGCTACTGTAACGTTTTTTGTCTCCGGCGAAAAAGCCGGACACGCCGGATCCGGCGCGTCCGGATTTTTCACACAATGAAAGCCTATGAGCGCCGCAATGCGCCTGATCCGGCGAAAGCCGGATCCGGTGGCCGGATCCGGTTTTTTTGGTCTGAGCATGCTCAGTAGCTCTGCCCACAAGACATATATAAAAGCAAGACAGTGGGACCCACAGCCACACCCAACATGCCACCCAAGAAAGCAACCAAGCGCAGCAGGAGAAGGCAGGAGACCACTGCAGCACCATAAGCACCACCACCACCCCAAATGGAGCAGCAAATGGAACATGCTGAGGAGGGGAGGCCAGCAGCAGATGAGAGATGGTAATTATCAAATCCCCCATTCCTCCAAACTAGGGCTATTGAATATCAAGATATTCATTGGCCCTTTGTTTCTCTTTATTCAACAGCCGCCCAATAGATGCAGCAGCAGCAGCAGCAATGGCAGCAGCTGGAACACCACCCACAGGCATGGAGTGTGGCCACCAGGAAGACAGCACATCATCTTCTGGGAGCCCTCCCTCGCATCGTCAGCGTTTGACGGTAAGTTTTTATTTCCAAAATCCATCATCTCTGTAATATATGTCTATTCATTGCCTTTTATTTCAAAACAGGATTCACAAGATGAAGAGGAGCTCCCAGAAGAAGAAGGAAGGGGTGGACAGACACTTGGAGTGGGCTCACAATTGGTAAGTTTTTTGCATCAAACGCAGAAACACAACATCACACTACACACAACACATAGAAAACAATGTTCTGCAGACCACACACAGCAAACAAATGCCTACATCCAAAGACATAACATTTTTTGTTTTCTTCTCTAGTCTTCCCAATCTGGTGCTCGGCCAAGAGGTCCTCGCAGTGCCTCCCAGGGTCGTCGGCGACAGCAACGCGGCGGTCACCAGCTTGTAAGTATAAATATTTTTGCTTTGTTTTTTTGCACTTTTTATTTCATTTCTTTTGTGGAAGCTAATTATGTTATTTTTGTCTTTTTCTTTAACAGCCTTCACAGCGTGCTCCCGACTCTGACGGTGAGGATGGAGGACTCGATGTGGACCACCTCATCGATCTCGTCAGAGAAAGGGAGCCGCTCTGGAATATGGCTGACCTTATCGTTACCCGACGACTCTGGGAGGAAATCTGTTCGCTCCTTGTGGGCCGCTGGGAGGACCTCGATGTTCGGGCCCAGATTAAAGAGCGTAAGTATATACAGTACCGGTTGCTTGATGTAAACCAGTGTTTCCCGAACTCCAGTCCTCGTGGTCCCCACGGATCATGTGTTCAGGATTTCTATTTACTATGGAAATCCTGAAAACATGACCCCTGGGGACCATGAGGACTGGAGTTTGTGAAACACTGATGTTGTATACTAACCACTCCTTTCTCGTTTCAGGGAACAGAATTGTGAATCGGTGGTGGTCTGTGAGGGATCGTTTCAAGAAGGAGTTCAATAAAGAGATGCGGGCCCCGAGTGGATCTGGAGGACGCAGGAGCAAGTACAAGTACGCACAAGCCCTGTCGTTCCTCTGGGAAACAATGGTCACTAGAAGGTAAATATTACACACCACATGTGAAAAAAAATGTTAGATGTAACTTTTTTTTTTCAGCCAGGGCCATACCATGTCAGTAATTTAATTGTTTTTTTTCCTCTTTATTCCACAGCACGGTGAGCAGCACTCGGGAGCCTGCACGATTGGACCCTTCTGAGGCGATCCCTGAGGAGACCGGCACTGAGGGACACTTCGACTGCCCCGGTACATCTGCACCTTCCCAGCCTTCCCACACATTCGACCCATCTGTCCCATCCACCAGCACAGGAGCATCGTGGCCGCCTACATTACATGAAGCTGCTGGTGAGGAGATCACTTTCCCTTTACCCCACCCTTCTGCCCCTGCCACCTCTAGTACACCTGCGGGTACTGGGCGGCAGCGGCAGAGGGGTCAGGAAAAGAGTTATGCGCCAGAGTTCTTGCATCTGAATGCATCTTTCCAGAACTGTCTAAAAGTCTTGTCAGAGCAAATCTCCGCAGGCTTTCAGCAGATCAACTCCAGCATTCTGGAGGTGAAGACACTTCTGCAAACCATGCATTCAGAAGCAAGATCTTCGCCAAACCACACCTTTTTCAGGTCTGTTGTGGAGCGAATGGAAACACTATCTCCTACCCAGCAGATGCATGTAATGCATTCGTGCCACGGTGCTCTACAGCAGGTTACCTCCCAACCTCCACCTCCCACCACTGTAGTTCCTCCACCTGCACCCCCTCCAGCCACTTTCCATCCTCCCCCTCCTATTACATCTGCACCCCCTCCAGCCACTTTCCATCCTCCCCCTCCTATTACATCTGCACCCCCTCCAGCCACTTTCCATCCTCCCCCTCCTATTACATACCAGCAACCTCACCAGTACCAGCAACCTTCCCAGTACCAGCAACCTCCCCAGTACCAGACATCTCCCCACTTCCAGCAACCTGCCCCGTACCAAACTCCTTCCCCGTACCAAACTCCTTCCCCGTACCAAACTCCTTCCCCATACAACTTTCCATCAGCATCATCTGCTCCTACAGTCCCTGCCCAACCCTCCACTCCACCGCCCACCACCTCTTCTGCCTCCCACATGTCCACCCATTCTGTAGCTTTTTCCACACCATCACCTCTAACTGTTCCTTCCCCACCACGATCCCAGTCCTCTCTCCACACTCCCATTGTCGAAGTGTCCCGCAGCCCCTCCAGCAGTATTTCCACCCCACACTACACCGAGTTATAATGTTTTTTTTGTAATAAAAATGCCCATTTGGTTGGTTTCAAACCTTTATTAAAAAAGTTTTTTTAACTTTAAAAACAGTTTACACAAAAAAAAATATTTTAAATAAAAGTTAAATTATTGTTTACACTGGTTGTCTGTCATTTCTTTCTGCGGCGAAATATGTTTAAAAAAAGGTTAAATACAGGGTATTTAAAAGGTAAAAAGGTATTCAAAACCAGGTATATAACTGTGGATAAATTTTAGCTTTTTGCCACAGTTGTGTTCCTGGTTGTGTTTGAAGCAAAGTATTTCACCTGAAAAGTTGTGTTTATTGTTGGTGATTTCCTAACAATGTACACAACTTTTGTTAAAAGGTGAAATACTTTGCATAAAACACAACCAGGTACACACCTGTGGCCTAAAGCTAAAAATAGTAAGACCATGACAAGATAGCCAACTTTGGTTGGCAAAGGTATATACTGTTGGTCCAGAAGGTACACAAGTTTGGTTAGGGCACAAATCTTTCACACTCTGTCATCCTGCCAGTGTACTCTGCCTTGAGGTGACATAAAGTATAGTGCAAAATTGTCCCTCATTACTGAAACCGTCACAGAACTTCTAGTGGTAATATTTCCAATGACAACATCCATCTTCGCCAGTAACTTGCTCTTCTCTCCAACCTGCACTTTCTCCTCTACAACATGTCAAAGAAGGGCTGTAGGAACATGCTATATATAGTTTTCCAGTAGCCAATCCCGTTCGGAAGGCCACAAGGGTCAATTTTAAAAACCGGATCCGGCGTAATCCGTCGAAAAACGGATAGAAAAACGGATGAACCGGATGAGACGGATCCGGTTTTGTCTGTCAAGAACAAGACGGATCCGGCAGAAAACCGGATCCGGCACATCAGGTTTTACAAAACATTTGCCGGATCCGGCATTCCGGCACAACGCCGGATCGCGCCTGACGCCGAAAACCTGATGTGTGAAAGTAGCCTAACAGAATTTTTTCTGCTGTGCCCTTGATTCCTCTCAACCTTCTGTAAAGGAATCTTAAACAGTATATGCACACATACAGGACAGATGATTCTGACTTTGATCTCCACCTATCTCCATAGTGTTGTTTCCTAGCCCTTCCTTCCCCTACAGTTAAAAATAGGCTATATCTCTGTAGTGCCTGGAGCACTTTGGCAAATTTAGCAAAATTATTGCAATTGCTGGTGGAGTATAGGCCTTAGTGTATACTGCATATGTTTTTTCTAATAGGGGTTTATAGGTACTGTGGTATTTGGATGCATAACATTACTAACAAATTTTTGCACATTCCATTTTATGGAGATCTTTTGAGAAATATTGATTTTCGTGCTGGTTATCTTTGCCCCCTTCCAATGTATGTCTATGGGAAATGCGATTAATGGGTGGAGACTATGTGTGTGGGCGGATAATGTGTGCGGAGGTCTGTGGGGCTGTGTGTGTGCAGGCTCTGCGGGCTGATCGGGGGTCTATGCGGGCTCTGCCAGGCTGATCGGGGATCTGTGCGGCACTGACCCCGATCAGCCCGGCAGAGCCCTTTTATCACATTATTTTCAGGGGTACCATCATTTCTGTCCAAGCCTATTTCATGAGTTTCATTTTTTTTAATCCTGTGGAAGCATGGTTGAAAAGCAATGTTTGACTCTCATTTGTTCATTTTCATAGATTTTTTATTTATTATTACATTTGTCAGATTCAAGTTATTTCTACGACCATTGTGGGTTTTTCTGCCACGAGGGGTACCAACAATTTTGACCACATGTGTGTGTGTATATATATATATACAGTTTACACAGTAAAGGAAATAAACATTTGATCCATTGCTGATTTTGTAAGTTTGCCCACTGACAAATTAATGTAATTTATACAATGTGATTTTTCTGGATTTTATTTTTGATATTCTATCCCTCAATGTTAAAATTAACCTACCCATAAAATGATTGACTTTTCATGTCTTTGTCAGTGGGCAACCTTACAACTTCAGCAAAGGATCAAATTATTATTTCCTTCACTGTATATATTGCTAAAAATTAAGCCACCACATCATTGTGGAAAAATACAAAAAATTTAACTTAGAACCGAAAATGTCACTGAGCCCCAATGGGCCATTAAGTCAAATTTTTCTATTTTTTTCAAATTTTTAGCATTATTGTGAGGATTGGGCCATGCCTGGAAGGTTCAGTATCCGATAGATAGAGTTAAGTCCTAGCTCTTCAGGATTTGATTAGATATACCTGTCTAGATTTTTTACTAGAACCGGTTATGTTCAATACATGTGTCAGTCTGTTGGATGGAAAAGAGTCAAGTGTGCTTCAGGTGAGTGTCCAGCCAAACTGTGAGCTGTAGCTGAGAGACAGGCATGTTTGGATCTCTTTTTGAATGAAGACTACATGGATCAGCTAGGAAAACTTATCAATCTCTGTGTGCAAAAAACAATGTGGAAGATGCCATCTGTTCAGTGTGAACTGTGCCTAAAATTGAATTCTTCTGTTTGGCACTGTAAGCTGCTGGAGCTCAGGCTGGAGGGAATACAGAGACTAGTATGATCATGCCTTATCTGTGTATGAAGTTTGCTCTAGGGAAAAGGACTGTAATCTGTTTTGGTGAACCAAGACTGACATACAGTCCTGATCACCAATATTGGCACCCCTTCATTTTTTTCATAGACTATATAATATCATCAGAAATAAAAGGAAATGTACCAAATTTATATCCTCAGGATTTTTTAATTAGCAGTCCAAAGTAATACAACAATAAAACATTGTTTTTTAACTTACATGTTGAAATGTCAAGGAAGAAATTGAATAAACATCAAGTGCAGCAATACAAGCTCCCTTAATTAATGCTTGGTTGCACACCCTTTGGCATTGATGACAGCCTCAAAACATTTCTTCTAGCTATCTATAAGCTACTCACTCTTCTCAACAGGTATTTTCTCCCATTCTTCTTTTGCACTTTATTCAAACTCTTGAATGTTTGCAAGGTTCTTTTTCCCAATGACAGATTTCAGCTCACTGATAAAATTTTAAATTTGATTGAGGTCAGGACTGATTGCTTACCATTTTAAAACAATCCATTTTTTTTCTTTCTCAACCATTCCTGTGTACATTTGAATGTGTGCTTTAGGTCATTGTCTTGTTGGAGGACCCATGATCTTCAACTCAAACCAAGTTTTCTTAAACTAGGTAGGACATTACGCTATAAAATCTCTAGATAATTCTCTGATTTTATGATTCCTGTGATATGGTCAATGCCTCCAGTACTAGATGCAGCAAAGCAACCCCAAAGCAATATGGATCCTCCACCATGCATCAATGTTGGTAGGGTGTTCTTTTCCTTATAAGCTTCATTGCACCACCTTTAGTCAAATTGTTGCTTTGCACTGCCAAAAAGTTCTATTTTTGTTTAATCTGTCCACAGAACATTTTCCCAGAAGGATTGTGGTTTGTCAAGGTACTCTTTGGCAAAGATCAATCGTTCCTTTTTATACTTTTTCTTCATCAATGGTTTCTTCCTTCGCCCATAAAGCTCAAGTTCTTGATGGTTACATGTTTGGCAAATTTCTTAATAACATTGTGCACTGTTGAAACTGAGACACCAAGGTCTTTGGAGAGGACCTTATCCCCTTTGGAAGTCTTGTGTTTGCTAATAATAGCAGTTCTGATGTCCTCAGACTGCTCCTTTGTCTTCACCATTGAGACAAAGGACCTACCATGTGGCTGTTTAAAACACTGAAGTCATCATTCATTGGTTAATTTATGTCACATGGGCACCGACAATTAATCACAGGTGATTCTCATTTGTGATTTACCACAGATGAACCAAAATTTGCTTCCATTCTAATTTTATGTAAATGGTGCCAATACCAGTGTTACAGCAAGCTTTAGGTTTTTCTATTTTTCCCTCCCATTGTTTTTGGCTTTAAATTATTTTTTATCATTTGTTTTTTTGTATTTAACACACGTGCTCTACACAAAAAAACTGTTTCACTTGATTTATTTTTTTCCAGGAGATATTCCAATTATGTACTTAAGTTTTATTTGCTGGCTATAAATATGTGTGCACTTGCTTTATCCACTGCAGATATATTTATAAGTACATATCAGCAACAATAAAAATATAGATAAATTTATGTCACAACTGACTAAATCTACAAATAATCATTATTACACCATTATAATTAATAATGAGCCATAAATTATTTTTTAATGTTGATCTTTTTTTGCTAACATAAATTCATTGCTATTTGATGTGCTCAAAGAATAGCAATACAAATGTCAAAGGCTGACCATAATTTTCAAACAGAAACCTGGTGTGAACAGGGGCTAATTAAGAGTAGCCATCCCCATATATAACTACCAAATAAAGCTGCACTTTGCAATGCTATAGCATGAAAACATGAAATATGTGAATTTGGCATTGCATTACTGCTCTAAAAAATGGATTAAAATGAGGATATTTAGCTCATAAATTGGCCAATTCATGCATCCCCAAAAGCAACGACAAGGTGATCCTCTTTGCTAGGAACCTAACCTAATATTATCCCTCTCCTGGGCTTCCAGCATACAATTATGTAGGTAAATAGGATCCTGCTGTGATTAAAACCGCCAGAGGCTGATGGGTGGTGTGCTCAGTTAGAGAGCCTATAATGAGAATACTTAGAGCACGAATTTCTCAGTTTATGCATGCTAAATATCTTAATTTTAGTCCATTTTCTAGAGCAGTAATGGAATTCAAATTTCATATATTTCATGCTTTCATGCTATAGCGCTACAGAGTGCAACTTTATTTATTTGTTATATATGGTTATGGCTGCTCTTAATAAGCACCTGTACACACCTGATTTCTGTTTTGAAGTGACTGTCAGTCTTTTTTTGTTTGTATACACAGGCTTTCTGACTGAGCACTCCAACTACCAGCCTATGGCAGTTTTAGTCACAGCAGGATCCTATAATTGTAGGCTATCAATCCATTAAAGGGATAATTTTAGCTAGGTTCCCAACAATGAGGATTGTCATGTTGTGGGCAGCTAGGCACACAGGAATTGGCCAATTTTTGTGCTAAGCATCCTCATTTTAATCCGTTTTCTAGGGTAATAATGCAATTCCAATTTCATATATTGCATGTTTGCATGTTATAGCATTACAGAGTGCAGCTTTATTTCAAAGAATAGCAAATCATATAATTAGTTGGCAAGTTTAGTTGTTAGTAATGAGCAGATCTCACAAAATTTGATTTTGCCAAATTGCATAGGGTTTTCTGGGAAATTCAATTTGCAGCTAATTTATTTAAAATAAATGTTCCCTATTATGCCCTGACATCGGGAAAATAAATGTAAAATGCAGAAAAGAGACAACAGCAGCTCTGACTTCTTTTTGATTACTTATTCATCGAAAGGCAGGGACAGTGAAGCTGACACTGATTGGACTCCGGGTTCATGTGACATAAAAACCTCACGTGAGCCCTGGGAGAATAAGTGGTCACACCGCTGGAATATCAATTTTTTTGGAAAAAATATGGATGTGGTCAGTTTGAGCAGCGCTAAGGCTATAAAGCACACTGCAATAGGTTTTTGATGAACAAACCTTTTATTAAACCACTACATGTTTCGGCAGCGGACCACTACCTTCCTCAGGTGAATTTGCAGACAGTGGAGGAAGTGACACATTAAATAGGGGTAGTGACCAATAAGATGGAAGCATTCAATAATGTCAATTAACCCTTTGTATACCTGAGGTCAGCTATCAGAAATGCAGCAATTAAAACCAAAAACTAAAAAAAAAAAGCAATATAGAATATAAAATATACAAATATAAAAATATGCAAAATGTAGCAATGTAATGATAAAATGTAGGGCCTAAAAATAATTACATTTCAAAGTAATTCAACCACCTAATCACCTACAAAATATTTATCATACCCAATCTAAAAATGCTAAAAAAAGATAATACTGTAGCATGTAAAATTGATATAAAAAAATTAAAAAGCAAAAAACAACTATGAAGACACAAAGTAAATATAAATTCATCCCTTTTATCTTTTCTTTCTTTATATCACAACCAGGGATTCCCAGCCAGACTCCCATGCTGGTGCTAACCCAGCCTCAAGCTGCATCTGTGAACTGATGAGAACATGCACATTCAGTCCTTCCCTCCTATCCTTTTCTAATCATTGCCGTACAGTGCATTATATATCCTTACTACTGTTACTTAGCCACATTCTCAGCGGTTGGAGTCAAACCCTCAGGACTCAAAGTACCCAATTTAATGATGCAAAAACTTTCTTTGTCAAGTTGCAATAATGATTCGAAACAGTGACAGCTACTTGACTTATAATTATAAGTTTTAGGAATTTTGGATCTTTTTGATGGAAAGAGAGAAAATGTTTAGACACGCTATGTTGTTGGAACCCATTGCGTATATTATGACGATGCTTGTTTAGTCTAATATGTATCATCTGAATAGTGTGACCCACATATTGTAGGCCGCACGTGCATTGTAGGAGATATACAACATAAGTGGACTGACAGTCCACCCTACAATTGATGGTGAAGCTCTCCCCAGTTGTTTGTGATCTGAAAGAGGTAGCTCCACCAACAATTGTGCTACAGCACAGACATTTTGGGGTGTTGCAAGTATAACAGTCCAAATTACAATTCATGGGTGAGGATGTCTGCACCTGTCCCCATCTCCCTCTGCCTCTTTCTGATGTATTACGGTGGAGGAAAGAAGCAGAGTAAGAAGGAGACAGATGCACAGATCCTCACTGTGCAGGCGCCAGATTCCCAGCCCCGCACTGTGAATACATCATAACACACTGTGGGGAGAGATCTGGGGCCTCCGTTACATGCAGGCGCGATATCCTTACATCTTCACCTAATGTAAGTTCCCAGGCAGCACGCATGGCGCATGCCCGAGAAATGTTTGCAGAGCACAGGCGCCAGTCACGTAGCGAGGAACAGAGGAGGCGGCGCACAGAGGCAAGAGGGGGATGATGGATGGCTGCGAGGCGATTGAGACAGGGGGAGAAAACATACCTACCTGACGTAATAGAGGTATGGCGGGCAATTTATAAAAGTCTTTATTTCAGCGTTCCAAGGGACAATAAACATAAGAGCCACCTTCACAGAATGCAGCCTTAGTGCTGCTGAAAGTGGCTCTTTTACTTTAATAGGCCCAGGGGGGGTGACAGGTTCTCTTTAATAACCATTGAATCCTGGCTCGAGATTGGTTGTAAGTGGTTACCATACTCCAGTCCCTAGATTTCGTTTCATTGGTCTTTTTAGCAGAAAGGATTTTTGCAATGCAAGAATCTTGTGTGAGAGGTTGAGTTCTCTTATAGGCATCTATTAATAACTTCTTAGGATATCCTTTCTGTATGCACCTCTGCCTAAGAATTCCCGATTCCTTCAAGAAATCCTGATCGTCTGTACAATTTTTACGACTCCTCTAACACTGGCCATATGGAATATTCTTAATCCATCTGGGGAGGTGCCCACTATGAAACCTGAGATAACTGTTCACATCAACAGGTTTGAAATATGTGGACGTGTACAACCTCCCCAGACCATCCACTTTTGTGAAGAGGTCAAGAAATTGGATGGATGTGTTGGACATGGATGCTGTGAATGATAAGCCCTATGGATTCCTATTTAGTTCATCAACGAAATCAAGGGCTGTGATTTCGGGGTCATTCCAAATCAAATCATCTATGAAACGACAGTAGAAATTAATACAACCCAATGCCAGGGGAGACTGAGCAATGAAAATGGACTCAAAAAAGCCCATATACAAGTTAGCGTAACTTGGGGAGAATCTCATCCCCGTCGCGCAGCCCCTAACCTGCCTGTATACCGTGCCATCAAAAGTGAAGACATTATTGTTTAAGATAAAACTAATAGCTGTTAAAATAAAATTCCTTTGTTCCTCTGGCATGGATGTATCAGTACTTAGAAAATGAACAACTGCCTGCATACCTAATTCATACGTAATATTGCTATACAGTGATGCCACATCAAAAGTTAGCAATAAACAACTACTCTGAGGGGGTTGATCTGTCACTAGTTTGATCAATTCAGAAGAATCTTTCAAATAGGAGTCCAAATTCAATACAAACTTTTGAAAAAATTGATCTACATAATGTGATAAGTTAGCAGATATCGAGTTTATGCCTGAAATAATGGGGCGGCCAGAAGGGTTGGCTGCATTATTATACAGTTTAGGGTGAAAATAAAAGAAGGGTGTTCTATAATGGGGCATATCCAAAAATGTTTTCTCATTTTCATTCAGGATCCCCTTTTCTCAAGCTTTTTTTTTACCAGAGTATTATACTTCAAATAAATTGATATGGAAGGGTCTGAATCTAACTTTTGGTAGTAATCTTGATCATCCAAAATTCGATTCCCCTCATTCAAATACCAGGTCCTATCCATTATCACAACCACACCCACCTTATCTGCACTTTTTATTATAATCTCTTTGTTCTCCCTTAGGGATGTTATTGCTTTCCTTTCCTCAGCTTTAAGATTATCCACTTTGTTACAGTGTTCAATAGAGCGCAATTTTTTTAATACTAACTGTTGGAAGGTTTCAACATGATCACCTTTATGGTGTAGGGGATAAAAATTACTTGAAGTCCCCTTCACTGGGACATGTGCAAATTGAATATCAGGGGTCAAGGGGTTGTTTCCACCACCATCTTCCACAGCTAACGAGGGGGTTGAGCTAGTCTTACTCTTAACTTCAATGATAAAATGACATTTAGTCGTAATCTTCCTGAAGAATTCATTTAGGTCTAAGTAAAACGTAAAAATATTTAACATAGAATTAGGACAAAATGAAAGACCCTTTTTCAGGAGGGAGATTTCTCCACTATTCAACTCATGGCTAGAAAGATTGAAAATACCAGATAAATCAATATTAGTATTCTCTTTAGTTCTAATCCTTATTAAGTTGCTTTTGTCTTCTTTTGGGTCTGGCTATCTTCTTGAACTACGTTTATGAGAGGTACTTCCACTTCCTACACACCCCCATCATTTCCTCTTTTTCTCTTTGGGTGTTGCCCTGGAACTCCCTTAAAAAATTGAGTAATTTTCGAGTCCTTAAAGCTATTACTCAATCTATTTTTTGAGACTATCACATTAGGAGACATTGTTGGCTCAACACAACATTTACCTGTTCTTGCAGCGGCAAAGTTAAGTCAAGTGAAGAACATAAATTTTTTAGGTGTGGTGAAGTGGTGGTGTGGTCTATATTGGATGAACTACATTTCACATTGATTTCAGTAACCAAACTGTCCTGTGGTGAAGATTGTTTCTTTTATTGTATCCAGATTAGTATGACTTTGGTCTACTGGTAATTCTGTACCATTAGCCGTTTCCATGATAGTGTCTAACGTGGATTCCAATGTTTGTGAATCTAGTATATCAATTTGAGATATTGTTACAGGGTGGACTGTTAAAGAAGAAAAATCTGTTTGTGTCCTTTCTTGAGCGGAAGAGATAAGTGTGAAATCCTTCAACTCAAAATCCAAAGAAGGATTAGTATTTGTGAAAGAAACTAACTCTGTGTCTAAATTGGAAGGGCAACTTGTGGATTGGTTAGTGTGAAAGAAGTGTTTTTTTTTGTGGTTATCTTCATGGGTGAGCTATTACTACTATTATCTTTCTTCCCTGACCCCACATTAATATTATTGACTGTGTCTGGCTTCTTGAATTTTAACTCTTTTTTTAATGTCCTTGTAAAGATTTTTTATGTTTCTCATATATCTCCTTTTGTTCACTGGTTTTTAAAGAGTTAAAGGAATTCTTGGGACTCAAACTTTTATTTTCAATTATATTCAACATTGATATTCCCCTTGAGGGATTGTGCCTGGAGCAGCTTGGGGCCATAGAGAGTATCTCCAAGGCACTATGATCTGGAGTGACGACACATCTTGTGAAGTGGTATCACGTGACCTGATCTTGGACCCACGTGACCAGACCAGTAAGCACAGCACAGGAGCAGTCCTGGAGCAAAACACAGCAGGAGTCCATGGAGATGTCCACTACCGAGGTTGTGCAGGGGTGCACAACCCTTCCAGGTGAGAGGCTAATCTCCTCAACTTTCATTGAAATATCCTCACTAGACCACCAGGTACTTTTCATGCTGCACTCTTCCATGTTCATTGTCTTACAAACTGCTGGAATGGCATGTGTACGACTGGTGAGTATAAGTTTTTTTATTTTAACGGCGGCAAACACTTGTATTAATAAGGGCCTGTCCTAGTAGTGGATAACCTCTTTAAATCCGGGCTGAAAACCAAATCGTGGATAATGCAGATTAATGACCCTTCTGTAAATTAGACTACAGTCATCTGAACCCGCTAGTATTGGCGTGATCAGCTGAAAGTCAAAAGATTCTGGCAGTCTTCTTACTCTCTCCATACAGTTGATATCTGGACAGATAAGAGTCAGATGGGGCAAAATCAGCACTTTTGAACTGTCTGGCAGCATCATTCTTTACTATCATCTTCGTAAAATGGAAAAGTCACATGTTCATGTATGTAGGGGGTCAGGATATACCGATCAGCCAAACTAATATTTGTTTATCAGCAATCTATTATATAGGGGCTTTTGGGTAGTGATGATATTAAACATATGGGTATAGGGGACAAATATAAGTAGTAATGTTGTTATCTGATTTTATCATTAGATTCATAATGTCACATTCCTATGTAATCTCACCACCTTACTATATACTTTGACACCAAACATTTTCTATGAATACATATTAATAGGCATAAATATTACCTAATACTGACATCTTTCTATGCAGTCCCTAGTTTTAATGCATCTCAAAAGCAATATCTTTATGAGTGGATGAAAAAATGATTTCAATGCTTTTCTCCATAGATTCGTATGATGTGAACTGCTCGGAGACAGAGCTATTCTCAAACCTGGCAAAATGATGTTATCATCTCTAATTAAAAGTGCATGAAATGAAAAGAAAAAAAGAAAGATGTAGAGAAATAGGTGATATTACCATAAGCGCTTTCACACTTTGAGTGACACAATTTGTGACCCTTGTTGTTAATCATTTTACAGATTTGTTTCTTGCATTCACACAGTTGAGTGAAGCACATCATTCAGTGGAAGCTTCATTTTACGACTGTGGTCCATTTCACATCTTCTTTAGAGCTTCTTGAGTAGCAAATCAGATAAGCGGAGGCGTTTCTGATGTGCATGCTGAGGAGTCTGGATGCTGCATGTATGTGTGGAAAGCTTCCAATCCATATCAGTCTTTCTCAGCAAGTTAATGCTGCAAATTGATCCAACTCAGCATCCACGCTGCCTGCTTCAGCAACCTGCAGCCTCTGTGCCAGCATCCAGCATCCAGCACAGTGTCTCTTCTCTTATACTCTGAATAGCAAGGATGGTGGATTTGGACAGTGAAGTGCCCCCTTTACCACCCAGGTACAGATTTCGGGATTTGCTTCTTGGAGATCAAGGATGGCAAAATGATGACAGGTAAAAATATTTTTTATTATTTCTTACTCAACCTCCTATTGCTTGGTAGTTTGTACCATGTTTTCCAACATAATTCGATTAATACTCCTTTTGTGGTAAGATAGATATGTTGAGAGTAATTAAGGACATAAATACTTTTTCCGGTACGCTCCAAATAGTTGAAAGACTGAAGAATTGTACAAAGGCTGAGTCCTTATAATTACAGATGCTTTTGGATCCTATTAATTATATGTGTAAGAATTAATATCTTCTCTACAATGCTTTTTAAACCATGAGGAAAGAACTATAATATGTCTTGGTGTCAGGGTTTGATTTGCTTTCTATAAAGTCAAAGATCCTTGACAGTAGACATGAGAGCTATCAGGTTATGTCATGCTTTGTGTTAAGCAATTAAACCATTTGATTTGCTTGTAAATATTTGTTGTGATTAATAATTATAAATGCTCTTTATTGATCTTCTATAGTTGTTCTTTATTGAAATCCAACAGGTCTACTAATTGCTCTTTATTGATCTACTATAGTTGCTCTTTATTGATCTTCTACAGGTCTTCCAGTTGCTCTTTATTGATCTTTATATTTGCTCTTTTTTGATCTTCTACAAGTCATCTAGTTACTCATTATTGATCATCTATAGTTGCTCTTCATTGATCTTCTACAGGTCTTGTACTTGAACTTTATTGATCTATAGTTGTTCTTTATTGATCTTCTATAGCCGTTCTTTATTTATCTTCTACCGATTTTCTAGTTGCTCTTTATTGATCTTCTACAGATCTTCTAGTTGCACTTTATTGATCTTCTGTAGTTGTTCTATACTGATCTTCTATAGTTGTTCTTTATTGATCTTCTATAGTTCTTTTTTATTGATCTTCTACCGATTTTCTAGTTGCTCTTTATTGGTCTTCTACAGAACTTCTAGTTGTTCTTTATTGATCTTCTATAGTTGTTCTTTATTGACCTTATAGTTGCTCTTTATTAAATTCCCACACAAGAGGATGAACAGATCTATGACCCTAGGTGGATGTAATATTATGTGATTGGTTTTATATTAGCACAGTGATTCCGCTGAATCCATTGTAAAAGCCATAGGCATGCAACCTGTTGTGGGGAACCTTCAAGATTTATTTTTCCAGAGGTTCCTGCTTTTGATATAATCATTCCATTATCATTAGAGTGTAAAAGGAAAGACTACAAGTCATTCACTTTTAGAAAAAAAATAGTACTTTAGTTTCCACTGAAGTGTAAGAACAATTGCTAGAAAACTGTCAGCTACTTTACCTTCTGTCTCACTAAAGGCTACATGTTGTGTAATTTATTTGATAAAATTGTTATCATACAATGAGAAAAAAATGCAATAATCATTAACACCTTAACGTATTCTGAATCAACTGTCACAAACTAAAAAAAGAAAAAATATTGTAAAACAACTAGTAACAAAAAAAGGAGATATAGATCATGATCTTCAGGAGTCTGGATAAGTGATTAAACAGGGACAGTGGGAAAGAACGCCTCTAATCCAGCTTGCCTTGTCAGAATTTGCTTGAACATAGATGTAAAGTGCACTGTGATGTAAGGAATAAGTTATTTTACAGCTCTAAGACCATTGTATGATGTGCATCTAAGATAGAATCATTTTCCAGCTTGAAACTGTAAATGCTAGGAATAAAGCGATATGGGGCTATGGCACATGTAGCTTTACACTACGGAACCCAAAACTCTCTATGTACCCCAGTTTTGTATGATGCTATATTTTTCCATCGAATTACCTTTATTTTCTTCATATCCACAATGATCTAGTGGTATACAGAGGTAGTTAAGCCCACAGATGTCTTTGGGTGTCATTATTTAAGAGTTATTCCAATGTTAGACACTCATAGCTAACACAAAAATATCAGTATCCACGTGCTGGTATCAGAAGATGAGGCGACAGTAAGAAACAAGGGAAACTGCAAATAAGCTCATATAAGTGAATGGGAGCTATGGAAAAAGAGTCGCTGTTTACCCCGTGTCCAGAACTTAGGAGCTCTGGAAACAACATAGCACATTCTGCTACACCATTCCTGCATCAGAATTACCTAAGGAAGTTACCTAAGGTTTACGGAAGTAAAAAGAAAATATAGAAAAATAATACTTATCTGCCAAACCAAAGCTGCTTCTCTGCTTTTTGAACTATGTTCCTCTGAAACCTCAGAATTCTGAAGGCTGCAGTCCATCAATGGCAATTGATGGTCTGCAGTGTTCTATGATATAAACAATGTCACAGAATCGCTGAGGAAAACAGTGTTTGGAGCGGAGGAGCAGCGCCACTTCGGGAGGTAAGAATACTTTTTGTTTATTTTATAGACACATTAGGTAGATTGAAAAGTGGTTATCCAGTAGGGGACAAATCTTTTATTTTAACCAGCTGTTTTGCTTCTGTTAATCCTGTGTAACATTTAGGATGTATAAATTGGATGAGTGCAACTCAATAAAAATCTGATTGCACTCGGACCAATGTTATTATACAAGGGTGCGCAGAGCTACACATTTTTTCTCACTTGTATTCGACATGAGAAAAAAATTGCAGCATGTTGCGATTTCACTCCAAAATCGGTATTTGTAGGAAAAAAAACGCAAGCCATGCGGACCATCACTAAGATATCCGATTTTTACAGATATGTTACAATTCTGTAGCAAAGAATTTGTAAATGATCCTTTAAAATATTCATATATGCTGAGTAAAAAAACAGATTTCATGCGGACAACACACGGACGACAAGTAAGAAAAAAATGTTCCACTTTTCTGGATGAGAATGGGATGATTTTTATGCCTTTGTGAACGATACCTTACCATGCAGCTCAAAGTGGAGCCATAGAGTAAAAACAGTAAGTAAACTTTATGAGACCCCTGAGCATCTGAACTTCAGTGACAAGAGGAAAAACTCTCCTTGTGATGTAGAGTAAGGCTAGGTTCCGTTTAACGGATCCGTTACTAAGCGGCACTAACGCAGTGTAGCGGATTTATTAATGAAACCATTGACTTCCATTAGCGTAACGCATCCTAACGCATGTCAAAATTGGCATGCGTTAGCGATGGTCCGTTATTTTGTGATGCACCTTCGAACGCTGTCTATGCAATGCAACCATGCGTTAACGCGATCACAAAAAAAGACAATTTGGGGCTCATCATTAGCGCATCCGTTTAACAGATCCATTAAACAGATTGCCCTAACGTGATGTGAACCCAGCCTAAGTTGTTAGACCTGAACATTTTTTCTGACTTTCTGAGTAATTTGAGAACTTCTAATGTGTTCCGAAGTTACTAAAAGGTTATCTAATGTTATGTAGATGACATGTGCAGTTTCTAGCTGAGATAACAAGTCATACATATTTAATACAGAAGGAACAAGTAATGTCTCATATTTCAAATCACATTGCCTTAAAAGTTTAGAACGAGTCGAGAGGCAGAAGGTAATATTCACATCTTTAAGATTTTTGAAGGATTTAGGATTGTTTTCCACATAAATCTTTATCCAAAATGCTGACGTTTCTCAGCCTGTGAAAATGACTGGGATTTTCAAACTCCATTTATTTGCAGCAAAAAAAAAAAAAATCCAACTGAAATAATGACTGCACTGAGACAATATTGGAAATCCTCAAGTGGATCAGCTGGAAAATCAACTGCAGAAATCCGAGCGTCGGCCTAATATTTCAGCAATGGATTTTGTCATGGCAAATTCTGAATGTGTGAAAGTTAAAACTACTTTCCAACATCTAGAGGAATAAGTTATAACTATATACCTGCTTTGCGAATGCTTGAAGCGCACTTATAATTTCCATTTGTTTTGTCTGAATTGATGCATAATTCTGTGCTGCTGAATCTCATAAAATCTTTATTATGATAGCAACTGTTTCTTTCAGGCTGAACTCTAAACCCACTGCTTCTTTTCACATACAAGCTGAGCTGCTAATTTATCTCCAAGGGGCCCATGGGGTGAGCGGGGGCCTTCAGGACACTGATACAAACACTTGTTTGCACAGCAGATCTGCTGCATTTGCATCTAATGTAGCTCCTCACACAGGACCCTATAATATTCTCCTTCAAGACCAGGGCCCCAGACATCTGATTTTTCTCAGTGGATGCCTCCATATGTTTAATTAATTCTCGTATTCTGCGCACAGCTTGACACTGCTGGGATTTAAACTCAAACATGTTGGTATGGAAGGCCGAAACTCTAACATTGAGCTACAGGCTGCATTGTTGTGCCTAAAATCCTCAATCTTTCTTTATTCAGGCATAGGGTATTTGCATTTACAGTCCAAGCACATATCTTCTGTATATACCGGTGCGTTATGTGTAAAAAAAACCCCAAAAAGCTGAAAAGTAAAAGTTGGATTTTTTTTTGTAACGCTTCTTAAAAGTAATAAGGCAATATCTGTAGCAATATTTTACAATATACTCTTATAAATAAATTTCACAAACCATTGAATAACATGGATATATTTGGTATTTGTGTAACCTCAAATTAATAGTCTGTAAAATGCAATAAATACATTATGTACAGAATGGTGAATGATAAATAGTGAAAATAAAAATGGTGAAAATTCAAAAGTATTGTGCTGGCTTAGGGTGTTAGCACTAAATGTTCAAGCGTTCTTAAAGGCATTAACTGGGGTATTTAATAGAACAGATAGAGAGCAACTTTTTTGGTTTAGGCTTCAACTCGATATTGGCTTTCTTACGTTCATAAATCCCAATGAATTGAAGAAAATAGCAAGTGGCCCATGATATTGAAGTACTGCATAAAACGTTGATTTCACTTAGAAACTAGTTATCATAATCACATAAGATCCACTCTAATCTACATTTAAAAATCGCACACATGGCTGACTGTCCTCTAATTCACTGACTTGAGGATTACTTGATTGCTTTGTCCAGGACTAGTCATCCCATAGGAATTAAAAGGGTAGGTAGCAGCAAATGCCCTTGATTAATTGCTAATCAGAATGTGCAACCATCTTTATAGAAGCCGAAGTTTGTAAAGTTTGCTGATCTGAAGAATTTGAGAATGTACTAACACAATGCCAAGGAGAGATTAAATCAGCATTAATCTTAGAAAATAAATTCTTGCTGTCTCTCAATCTAGGGGGCATATAAGGCAATTACCAAGAAATTTGGAGAACATCATTCTACACTGAGAAAAAATATCTGAGAGCGGAAAACATTTTAGAGGAGGTGTAGATAAGAGCGATTAAGGTTATTAAGGGGATGGATGAACTATAACATCAAGACAGGTCATCAAACTTGGGGCTATTCATTTGGGAAAAACAAGGGCTTAGGGGCGATCTCATTGCAATGTACAAATACTTGAAGGGACAGTACAGTGATCTTTTTAATGATCGTCTTACATCTAGGTCTGCAACAATGAGTGGGAATCCTCTGTGTGTACAGAACTGAAGGCTTAATCATAATCAAAAATGGTGATTCTTTACTTTACAAGCAGCGAGTCTACGGATTTCTCTGAAACAACATGCTGCAATAGTCGTTCACTTTCTTAAAAAAACATAATATTGTGAAGGCGGGAAAAAATGTTTACTTTGCTATTGGGAAATTACCATCTTACTCATGAAGTTTTCTTAATTCTCTAGATTAACATGCTAGGTTATAGGTTAAAGTAGATTGTATTTCTTTCCATGTTAAACAGTAAAAGTAGATGTCCCGGCAAGTTCTTCTCAAGGTCAGACCCTGCAATGCTCATAGAAATTGCAAAAAAAAACTGAAAGCAAAACTGCTTAGAATATAAAAGTCTAAGTTAACATGTTAAGTGGTTAAGTTCATGAGAATGAGATCATGATAATAGCCATCAAGTACTATTTGTTTGGAAGCGTTGCCAGGAATAAGCATCTTTCTAAAAACAAGATGGCAGCACAGCTAATGTTTACAATGTTGCTTTTGGACAAACATAAAGACTTCTGAAACAATTTTTTTTTGCACAGATGATACTAAAGTGGAGCTGTTTGGCCAAAATGTATCACCACAGTGGCCAAGCAGTACAGGAATGCATTCCACTGACAATCTTGAAGGGATTAAGATAAAATGTCATTGCTGCTATGCAAGTGAATGATGCCTGATGAAGGAGCCAGTTGGGCCTAAAATATGATTGCCAATGGAATCCATTCCTGTACTACTTGGCAGCGCTTATCCACACCACTGACTTTGTCTTCGTTCCTCTTGAATTCCATCCAGATTCCTTACTGGGTCCAACGTGTGGAGCAGTAGCCAGCATGAGATTTTTTCATACCTCATCTCAGTGTTGTGCCTAGATTACTCAACTCCCCCAAGTGAATGAAGCAGCCAGTTGGGCCTGAAACACGATAGCCAGTGAAATCAATTCCTGTACTGCTTGACACAGGAAAGATATATATCTTTGTACCGTGTTAGCCAGTAGATAAAAGAATATTCAGAATTGAGAGTCCTCAGTGGTTGATACCTTTTAATGGCTAACTGAAAAGATAGTAACACAGTGCAAGCTTTTGAGATTACTCAGGTCTCTTCATATGTGCTGTTGTGCTGTTTTGTGCATAAATATGTGATTCTTCAGCTGTTGTATTAGTCAAGCCTGATGAACAGACCTGAGTAGTCTCGAAAACTTGCAATAGGTTACTATCTTTTCAGTTAGCCATTAAAAGGTATCAACCACTGAGGACTCTCAATTCTAAATATTTTTCTGTGCTGCTTGGCAACGCTTATCCCAACCACCGACTTCATCTTTGCTCCTCCTGATTTCCATCTGGATTTCTTACTGGATCCAATGTGTGGATCAGCAGCGGGCAGGAGATTTTTTTATACTTCATCTCAGCATAGTGCCTGGATTGCACAACTCACCCAGGTAAGCACTCTCACCGCTGAGATTGCTTCAGTTTAGTTGATCTGCACAAGGTGCGCTTTCTTTCCTTTTTTCTGCTCACCACAGTGACAAAATTCAAACACAGCATATCTGCGAAATCACTTCATATTCACTACAAATCATAGTCTTGAAAGAGTAATAATTTTGATTGTTTTTAGCCACAGGACTAAGGGATCTTATAGTCAAAGTTTCTGCATTTTGGCCTCGTTTTTGATGAATGTGTAATGACAGAATCTATTTTTTTATGTGCAGTCATGATAGGTAATACCATAAAACTCATGGTGGATGTATTTAGTTTTTCATATGACTGTGCATAAATTAAAACTGAATAATTCCAGTTGCCTAAAGTCACCACTCTGGAGAACTAATGGATTTTCTTAAGATGATTTTATAGGTAAAGTTGTTCACCAACTTTCAATTAAAAAAAGTCAAATAGAAAAAGCTGCAAATGGCATAAAATAAACAATTGAAATCGAAGATATTTGGCATTCTCACCTGGTGCATGAGAAGCATTTAAATCCTTTTAACACAGCAAGGTATTTGCCACTACCAAAGTGATTACAGATGCATATGGTTCTATTAGAACCACAATTCACAAAATTCACAAAGTGATGTTTCGGCCTCTGTACATCTGCAATCGCAAAGGGAGTGAAGAATAACTTCTTAAAATAAGCAATAATCACACTTTTTTACCTGGTGGCACAAAGTTTACTTCCTTGAGTACTCTAGAGGTTTTAGATCTTTTAGATTACAAGTGGTTAGTATATGACTGCTGCAGTCATATAGTGATGGCTGGGATCACAGGCAGAAGACCTCTGATGTTAGCAGCATAACAAGTAATGGCTTAAGTGCTAGGTTAGGCCGGTTTCACATTAGCGCATTTTATGCGCGCGCACGGCCGGGGGTAGCTCCGCCCCCGAGCCGGCTCTCTGCCCGGCGTGCCCGCCCCTTGCCTGTAGCGCCGCCTCCTAGCGGACAGCGGCGCCTGCGATCGGCGCACCCTATCTTTAGCATAGGGTGCGCCGATCGTGCGCAGGTCGTGCGCTAGTTGCGCTTTGACCTGCGCTGCGCACTTATGACGGTGCGCCGTGCGCGCCAAAATCCGAAAAGTTCGATTTTGGCGCGCACGGCGCACCGTCATAAGTGCGCAGCGCAGGTCAAAGCGCAACTAGCGCACGACCTGCGCACGATCGGCGCACCCTATGCTAAAGATAGGGTGCGCCGATCGCAGGCGCCGCTGTCCGCTAGGAGGCGGCGCTACAGGCAAGGGGCGGGCACGCCGGGCAGAGAGCCGGATCGGGGGCGGAGCTACCCCCGGCCGTGCGCGCGCATAAAATGCGCTAATGTGAAACCGGCCTTAATCTTTCAAAATTTGAATAAAATACAAAAGTGTTAAAGAGAATCTGTCACCCCATTTTTCGACTATGAGCTGCCGGCACCGACATCAGGGGCTTATCTACAGCATTCTGTAATGCTGTAGATAAGCCCCCGATGTAACCTGAAAGAGAAGAAAAAGGAGTTATATTATATTCACCAGGGTGGTCCGGTCTTGGTCCGATGGGTGTTGCAGTCCGGCGCCTCTCATCTTCTAATGGCGACATCCTCTTCTTTGCTGCCTGTCGTGGCTCTGGTGCAGGCGTACTGCTCTTCCCTGTTGAGGGCACAGCAGAATACTGCAGTGCGCAGGCGCCAGACCTCTTCCGGCGCCTGCGTACTGCAGATCTCTGCTCTGCTCTGTTGGCAGAGCAGTGCGCCTGTGCCGGAGCCACGACAGGCAGCAAAGAAGAGGACGTCACCATTAGAAGATGCACCAGACCAGACCATGACACCCTTCGGACCTGAACCGGACCCGGACCGCCCCTGGGTGAGTATAATCTAACTCATTTTACTTCTCTTTCAGCTAACATCAGGGTCTTATCTACAGCATTACAGAATGCTGTAGATAAGCCCCTGATGTCGGTGCCAGCAGGTCATGTTCGAAAAATGAGGTGACAGATTCCCTTTAAGCTTTATGCATTTCTTTCGTTGCATCATTTCAGGTTTTTCTGGTTTAACTTATCCAGACAAGACTTACTATTTCCATCATATGAATCAGTTTTAATTTTGTGTATTAATGTGGTTTTCCACTACTAGAACAACCCTGTCATTAACTAAATGTTTGACCCTGATAAAATAAAAGAAAACTTATACTCACTTCCCGTATTGGCACTGTTCCCGCGGTGTCAGAACTTGCGGTCCAGCAATTCTCATGCGGTGGAATTTAACGTGGAACCCAGTGCTCAATCAGTGCTGTTCAAAACTTCCACAGGCAGCGACAGTGATGCCAGTGCTGATTGGACACCGGGTCACAAATGTCATTCCACCACACCATCTGCTTGGGATAGTGAGTGTTGACACTGCTGGAACAGCAGCAGCAAGGGAGATAAGTTTAGGTTTTTTATTTTATCATGGTCAAATATTTAGTTCAAGAAGGAGTTGGACAACCCTTTAAAAGAGGCATAATATTACAGTAGCTTTTGTAGTTAGGTAACACATAGATGTATAATATTGTATTTATATATGTAGATTGGTAATACAATAAATTGGTTTGATAAGTAGAGGCCAAAAAATAACTTCTGATTGAGGTGCCACCTGCAGGTCATTGGTTCTTTCTGCAGGTTTATGGAAATTAATGTTTAAGCTGCATTTAGTGTTAAAATTGTGAATGTGTGGCTTGCTTGGCTTTATTTTCTTGCTGAAGGGAGCAAGTTTACCTTTCAAATGATGTATCATGTGTGTGTGTGTGTCGAAGTAAATCATCAAAAAAGCAGTGCATGTTTACAAATGTGTTGGTAGTGTGCTTTGGGATACTGTGGTGCCATCTGTAGGTCATTTTTCTTTACTGCAGGTTTATGAAAACTAATGTTTAAACTGTATTTTGTGATCAAATCGTGGATGTCTGGTTTGTTTGGCTATTTTCTTGCTGAAGGGGGCAAGTTTACCTTTCAAATGGTGTATCATGTGTGTGTGGGTGAAGTATGATACAAAGTAATCACCAAAAAACAATGTTAAGAAATAATAGAATAGATGACAAATTTTGCATTGTTTGTTTTCTACAGTACTGTTTGTGCAGCATGGTCTGTTGCAAGCAGCAGAATGAGTTATTTGAATTAATACAAAATACAAAGTGACAAGGGCAATGAGTAGATTTATATGAAGAAAAAAAAGATACCATGGCTAAGAATGTGGGAGAAGCTAGCTGCAACACCAATGCATTCAGTGGCACCAGCCATCTGGGCAACATTGCCACCAAAGGTCAGTCATAATTATCCTCCTTTGATTTCAACAAGGTTGTTAGAAAATGAAGGAAGAGGAAGAAAAAGAGGTTGTAATAGAATATATGGAACATGACTCATCTCAGGCACAACAGGGTGATGTATTCTCTGACAGTGACACTATCAGTTTGAGTCAGTGTTCTCCACAGTTCACCTTCACCACTGTAACAATTAATTTTTTACATTGTGGACTTTATATTTTGCCAGTAACA
Organism: Dendrobates tinctorius; assembly: GCF_039654945.1. Classification (NCBI taxonomy): domain Eukaryota; kingdom Metazoa; phylum Chordata; class Amphibia; order Anura; family Dendrobatidae; genus Dendrobates; species Dendrobates tinctorius. The sequence continues at coordinate 4,738,631 of NW_027361742.1, forward strand.
CCTGCATCTGTTCTGACACTTAGTCTAAGGGTACCATCAAACTTGGCGATGCACCTGCGATCCCGACAACAATGCGACCAGGTAGGGATCGCTGGTGCGTCGCTACGAGGTCGCTGGTGAGATGTCAAACCGTCAGATCTCAACAGCGATGTAGCAACGATATGGAACGATAGGGTCCCAACGACCATCGTGTCTCTCAGACCTGTAGTATTGAGGTTGTTCCTAGTTGTCCCTGTCAAACACAGCGATGCATGCTGGCCAGTGGGACACCAGAGATCAAAAAATGGCCCAGGACATTGGAGCACGATCAGCGACATCGAAGTAGGGGCCCGATCGCCGCTATGTGTCACACATAGTGTGATTGCAGGCGAGATCGCTGTTGCGTCACAAAATCGGAGACGCAACAGTGATCTCGCTATGTGAGACGGGGGCTTTACTCTTAAGGCCACAGCACTCAGGTGGTTAAGGAGGAGATTACACAAGATCAACAACTTCGTACAGTTGATTTATTGGATGAGATGAACAGTTAGCCTTTGTACTCAAATAACAGGGAGTCTGAGGAAATGAAGGACACAATTAATATGTCTAGTTGTGCTTCTGGCTCTGTCAGTCTTCATTATTTGTGCAATGTCAGTAGCAAGGTGTAAATGAGGCAGGGGGGTCTGGACATTTAATACACTGAGGCAGCTGTCAGCTGAGTCAGTCATAATTATAGTGATGATGACTGTGTTGTGGACAAGACCAGGAACCAGAATAGTTTTGAGGGGTGATATATTTGGGTGAGAATGGTGTCAACCTTGCTGACAAATAGTAGAGGTGAAGTTCTGCCAAAGGATTTTGGATAAATTGGTGATAATGATAACGATGCTGGCCATGACAACCAACAGTTACAAGAAATAAGGAAAGGGAACCAATATGGCCCCCGGTCAAGCTGGAATCCATGGAAAGCTGAATACTTGATTTCTTAGGGGATAACATGAATATCAAAGCATCTAGCAGTGGGATGACTATTGTATAGACATGATTTTTGAATCTCATTATCAAAACAAAATTGTAGAGCGTTTTCCACCTTCCAAAAGGGAGTCAAAACTGATGTATTACTAGAATAGGGTGTGTTATCTGCTTGGCAAAATTTGCTAAAGCCGAACACAGGTGTGACCAGGAGACTTTTCTCAGCTCCCCAATGAGCCAATGCTTCTACATCTGTGTTGCTAGAATGAGTGATCAAGGCAGCAGCAGTATATTATATATATTTACACACACATATATATATATATACACTCACTGGCCACTTTATTAGGTACACCATGCTAGCAAGGGGTTGGACCCCCTTTTGCCTTCAGAACTGCCTCAATTCTTCGTGGCAGAGATTCAACAAGGTGCTGGAAGCATTCCTCAGAGATTTTGGACCATATTGACATGATGGCATCACACAGTTGGCGCAGATTTGTCGGCTGCACATCCCTGATGCGAATCTCCCGTTCCACCACATCCCAAAGATGCTCTATTGGATTGAGATCTGGTGACTGAGGAGGCCATTTGAGTACAGTAAACTCATTGTCATGTTCAAGAAACCAATCTGAGATGATTCGAGCTTTATGACATGGCGTATTATCCTGCTGAAAGTAGCCATCAGATGTTGGGTACATTGTGGTCATAAAGGGATGGACATGGTCAGCAACAATACTCAGGTAGGCTGTGGCGTTGCAACGATGCTCAATTGGTACCAAGGGGCCCAAAGAGTGCCCAGAAAAAATTCCCCACACCATGACACCACCACCACCAGCCTGAACCGTTGATACAAGGCAGGATGGATCCATGCTTTCATGTTGTTTACGCCAAATTCTGACCCTACCATCCGAATGTCACAGCAGAAATCGAGACTCATCAGACCAGGCAACGTTTTTCCAATCTTCTACTGTCCAATTTCGATGAGCTTGTGCAAATTGTAGCCTCAGTTTCCTGTTCTTAGCTGAGAGGAGTGGTACCCAGTGTGGTCTTCTGCTGCTGTAGCCCATCTGCCTCAAAGTTCGACGCACTGTGCGTTCAGAGATGCTCTTCTGCCTACCTTGGTTGTAACGGGTGGCAATTTGAGTCACTGTTGCCTTTCTATCAGCTCGAACCAGTCTGGCCATTCTCCTCTGACCTCTGGCATCAACATGGCATTTCCGGTCACAGAACTGCCGCTCACTGGATTTTTTTTCTTTTTCGGACCATTCTCTGTAAACCCTAGAGATGGTTGTGCGTGAAAATCCCAGTAGATCAGCAGTTTCTGAAATTCTCAGACCAGCCCTTCTGGCACCAACAATCATGCCACGTTCAAAGGCACTCAAATCACCTTTCTTCCCCATACTGATGCTCGGTTTGAACTGCAGGAGATTGTCTTGACCATGTCTACATGCCTAAATGCACTGAGTTGCCGCCATGTGATTGGCTGATTAGAAATTAAGTCTTAACACACAGTTGGACAGGTGTACCTAATAAAGTGGCCAGTGAGTGTATATACATATATATATATATATAGGATGATGAACCAAATATTTAATCTGCCACTGTGCTAGCTTGACACAATTTAGCAAACAAACTGGCATAGCACTGCTGGGATCCAGTGGCCAAAAGAGCACAAGCAGGAACAGCAAGTGGTAATAGATGCTCTTGGAGATAGCAAAGGATTGTAGGAAAATAATCCAGAGATAAATTATGACAGTCTTCGTAAGAAAGTTCAGGAGTTGGAGACTGGAACTAGACTAAGGGCCCCGTCACGCATCGCTGCGTGTGACAGGCAGGAGACCAGCGATCAGCTGGTAACTAAGATAAACACAGGGTTTCTAAGCACGGCGCTGTGCTTAGAAATCCGATGTGTATCTTTTTTACCAGAGCGCTGATGCAGGGAGCTGGTAACTAAGGTACACATCAGGTTTCTAAGGGACGTGCGTCACTTAGAAACCCGATGTGTATCTTGGTTACCAGCTCCCTGCATCAGCGCGCTGGTAACTAAGATACACATCGGATTTCTAAGCACAGCGCCGTGCTTAGAAACCCTGTGTTTACCTTAGTTACCAGCTGATCGCTGGTCTCCCGCCTGTCACACGCAGCGATGCGTGCTGGCCAGCAGGAGACCAGCAACCAAAAAAATGTCCAGGGCTTTCCTATAGTGATCAGCGATATTGGCAGGGGGCCGGCCGCTGATCACTGTCACACACAGCGATCTCGCTGGTGAGATCACTGTTGCGTCACAAAACTTGTGACTCAGCAGCGATCTCGCTAGCGAGATCACTATGTGTGACGGGGCCCTAACAAACAGACACAATACTCAATCAATGAGTGAAATATCTATGTGGCTTTAGGTAGGCCCAAACAGAAAACAAGATGGATTCCACAGGTTCAGAATCTGCCATCTTAGAAAAAGGCAATCGCAGAACAGCAATCTCCAGTGGTAAGGAGTCAAATTGCAGCACAATTACTAAGGTGAACAACAGCAGCCAATAGTGGTCAAACTGTAGAAGGACAACAGAAAGCAATTACTAAGGTGAACAACAGCAGCCAATAGTGGTCAAACTGTAGAAGGACAACAGAAATCCTGATATTACTCCCCCCTTTCAACAACGGCCTCTGGATGATGCTTGGCTTGGTTTATGTGGGTATTTTTGGTAAAACTCTAAGCAGTCTAGGAGTATTAATATTCTCAACAGGTTCCCAGGAGTTACTGTATCTTCAGGGCCATACCTTTGTCACTTCAATAAGTACTGCAACTTATTTCTGAATATTTAGGAGTTCAGTACCTTTTCAATTGTGTAATGTTCTTGCCCACCCAATTTGATATGATCACTAGGAGGTAGACAATCTCTGGAAAAAGTTTTGTAACAAATGGCTTTAGTAAATAGACATGGATCAGTGGATTTTTCTTCCTTGTTCTTGGAAGTTGAATGTGAAACGCTAATAAGCTGACTTGTTCAATGATTTTAAAAAGGACCAATACATTTTTGGCCCAGTTTTGATGAGCGTATATTGAGCTTCAAATTCTTGGTGGAAAGCAATACTTCATCACCCATTTGGAAGTTCGGTGAAAATCTGCAAGATTTATCTGCTGCTTCCTTATATTTTTCCTGGGCAATACTTAAAGTGTCTTTTAGTATTTCCAGACTCGGTTGCAGGGATAGACGCTTCTCTGGGAAAATTAGAAAGAATACTTGAATGGTAACCAGAATTTGCGAAGAATGGTGTTTGGTTGACGAACTTTGAGAATTGTTGTATAAAAATTCTGCCAAAGGAAACAAATCAACCAAGTCATCCAGAATATGATAAATGCAGCATATGAGTTATTGCTCTAAAGTTTTGTTTGTGCGTTAAATCTTACCATTTGACTGGGGATGGAATGCAGAAGATAAACTGAAATCAATGTTCAATGCTGCACAAAAATTCTTCCAGGATCTTGATGTAAATTATGTTTCACCATCAGAGAAAACTTCCTCTGTAATCCATGAAGACAAAACAGATTTTGAATTACAAGATCAGCAGTCTCTTTAGCAGAAGGCAAACCAGTGCAATGGACAAAATGTGCTGCTTTGGTGAGTTGGCCAACCACTACTAGGATTGAACGCTTTCCCTTTGAAACTGTTAGTTCAACAGTAAAATCCATAGATATAGAGCCCCAAGGATGAGTTGGAATTTTCAGAGGTTGTAATAATCCCATTAATGATGTGCAGGTTTTTTATTCATTACAGTTGCTTCAGGAAGATACATATTGTTTAACATATTTTTGGTAATAGGGCCACCAAAAGAAATAAGACAGAAATTCTTATGTTTTATTAATTTCTTTTTGTATTGCTAACTTGGAGTCATTGATCAGTTTTAACACCAGTATTCTCACCGTTTCTGGAACATAGATGCAATTATTATGAGTCCATAGGTTATTTTGAAAGTTAAGTTATATATTTTAGTCACTAAGCCACAGAGAAATGTGAATAGCGGCACCAGTGCAAAAACATGTAATCCTTTGTATGGAGGAGTTGAGCCAGATTGTAGAGCAGTCATCAGCATAAATGTCCAATTTGGAGTTGCTCAGCATATGTCAACAAGTATATATGAGTAATTCAGAAAAAAGTATGCGGCACTCACCATGTCAGCTTGAATGAAAAGTCCTTTATTTTGTGACTTTCATCTTAGATGGTAGGGAGCAGCAGCGGGGAGAGGCATGCGGGTAGAGAGGAGAGAGGACCATATACTTTAGTGAATGCAGAAGAATTGGATTTGTCTCATATGCTTGCTATATATTTTCCAGCAATTCTTGGTTATGAATCACCCCCAGGAAGTTTGACTCAAGCAGAATAGTTTTTGGTAGTGTTGTTGTAGGGAAATCTTTGGAGAAGATCCCAGATGAAGCAATAGTGTTACCATTACAGGAGTCATGTCAGCAAGAGATATCAAAGTTCAATCGGTTAGGAAAAAGGCTCTATCGAGCTCGGCGGGGGGACAAACATTTGGCAGACTTGATAAGGTCAAGGTTAGGATGGTTAGTTAGAACAACAATTTGTTGAGCTGCTCCTTCTAGATGTCTCCATTCCTTAATAGCAGCAATGTTAACTAAGAGCTCTTTGTACCCCACATCATAGTTCTTTTCTGGCACGGTCAAACTTTTCAAGAAATAGGCACAAGGATGTAGCAAATTATTTGTTCCTGTTCTTTGTGACAGACTAGCCTCTACTGCACCTTCTGAAGCAGCCACTTCTACAATAAAGGCATGTTCATGATTGGGATAAATCAGTATAGGAACTGCTGTGAACTTCTTCATGAATGGGATGAATCAGTATAGGAACTGCAGTGAACTTTATCTGAAGGCAAGAACAAGCATCATGTGTTTGAGGAAGCAAAAAAAACGATAAGCCTTTCTTTGTTAATTTGGTGATTGGTGCAATTATAACTGAAACATTCTTAATGAAATAACTGGAAAAATTGGCAAATCCCACAAATCGTTGGACGACTTTCACATTTTTTTGGCGTTGGCCATTCAATGATAGCTTGATTCTTGCTAGAGTTCATTTGCAATCCTTGAGTAAAGAATTTATAGCCCAAGAACAAGATCTTTGTTTCATGTAACTCACATTTCTTCAGCTAAATATAAAGATAGTGGATTCTTAAACGCACAGTTTTCACATGATTCTGATGCTCTTCTGCAGAACTCGAAAAGATTAGTATAAAATCCAAATAAATGACTATGATTTGATCAAGCAAGTCTTTGAAAATGCCATTACTGAAATTCCTAAATGTTGTATGAGCATTGCAAAGTACAAACAACATGACTAAGTACTCATAGTGTCCATAACTTGGTCTAAATGCTGTTTTCCAATCATCATCAGGTCTAACACGAACCAACTTATATGCCTCCCTAAGATCTAGTTTTGTAAACAACATTGCATGACAAACTCTGTCCAGCAACTCAGGGATCAAGGGCAGAGGGTAATGATTCTTTACAGTAATTTTATTCAATTCTCTGTAATCAATGCAGCGTCCTAAGGAAACGTCTTTCTTTTAATAAAAAATATATAGGCACACCTGCTGTTGATGAAAATGGATGACCGTGTAAGCATCGTTCCTATTCTGCTGTGTTCCGGACTTTGCCCTTACTGTTGCCGTTAAGCCTGGCTTCATTCGGCCATACTGGTTCCTGTGACATCACCGCCTGTTGGTCCCGCCCGCCGGGTTTAAATAGCTTTCCTGGACGTGACTACCTTGCTTGTATATCTCGTCCTGTACCTGATCTGCTAGCTGGGAGTTGCACGCTGTGCTACCTCCTTCCTTCCTGCTGAATCCACCTGGATTACCTGCTGCCTAACTGCCGCCGCCTGGACCTTCTGACGGTGTCTGCCTGAAGGCTCCTTCCAGCTCTGCCTCCACCGCTCACCGCTACTACAGCACTCACGGTATGCGCTGAAGATCTTGATTGCTGTGTGCGTTTCACCTGAGAGACCTATCCCTGCTACCTTTAATCATCCAGTATCAATTACCTAGTGACTTTCTCTGCCACTGCACTGTGCCCGAAGATTCCCCTCCCGCAAGGGAGAGGGCTAAGTGACTGTCCTTGCCTGCATCCTTAAGACTGTGTCTGCTTACATCTACATAGTGCTGGTGTACAACTTGCTATCTACTGGACTGAGTTCTGCTGCTGTTACCACTGCTGTCATTGTCTGGCTCCGCCAGCACCTGTGCTGTTCTGTGCTGCTTGTTTAATACAAACTACTTTCACGTATACCTGTGTCTGTGACTCTATCATCTAGCCACTGTCTTCATAGAAACCTACTATACATCATTACAGGATATACAAGCCACCAATATGGAGACCGCAGGTGTAGAGTCCCTGGAGAAACGTGTAAGCAAGCAGCTTGCTTTGATACGGCAGGATGTGGCAGGCATTAGGACCCAGCTGGACACGCTGGAGCAACGTATCGAACACAACGCCGGGGCAGCAGAGGCACAGTTGCAACGACTGGCAAATCGGATTACGGCGCTGGAACAAGCAGCTCCTCTTCAGGGTGATCGTGTTCTGGCGTTGGAGCAAGCGATTCCTATGCAGCTCGATCGGATTGCTGCTCTGGAACAGGCCCCAGCCGCGCAGGTAGCAGGTGCTGCCCGGGATACTACACCGACCTTCCCGAAGCTTCCACCCTTCCGGTTCGCTGGTGAGAGGGATAAATTCCGAGGATTTTTGAACCAGTGCCGGATCTTCTTTGCTGCTCATGCCCCACAGTTCACTACTGAATGCTCCAAAGTTCTGACTATAGTCATGCTGCTGTCTGGTAAGGCGCTCGCGTGGGCCAACCCTTTGATTGAGACCGACGACCCTCTGCTTAACTCTATGGACAATTTCATTGCCGCAATGACGCAGATGTTTGATGACCCGAACCGAGCTAATACTGCTGAGACGACGCTGCTGACCCTTCGGCAGGGGAAGCGTTCGGTGCTGGAGTATGCATTGGACTTCCGTAGATGGGCTTTAGACACCACCTGGAACGGGGCAGCCAAGCAGGCCATCTTCCGCAGGGGATTGTCTACGGCAGTTAAGGATGAACTGGCACGCGGGGACTCGCCCGTGCTTCTTGGGGACTTCATCAATCACTGCATCCGCATTGACAATCGACTCTCCGAGCGCAGACAGGAGCGCTGGTCTGATCTACGGTTTAATAACACTGTTCCGTTCTCTTCTCCCTCCAGAGATGTCACCAGCAGGAGGAATCCCGAGCCCGAGCCCGAACCGATGCAGGTGGATGCCGTACGTAGAAATCCTCCTGATGCCCGCAAGGAGCATCGCTTTAAGGAAAACCTGTGCTTCTACTGCGGGGGGACCGGTCACTTCATCTCCGAGTGTCCAGTCAGGAGACGTAAGACGGCTGCAGCTATCATTGATTGTAACTCCGAGGCGGGGGAGTCCTGCGTCCTAGATCTGAACAATTCGGGGGGCAGAGACAATCAGAGAGACCTGGACTTTGCCGATATGAATTCGCTGGCATCTCTTCCATTGAACGCAGTGGTGATCTCGATGACATCCGTCGTTTCCTCCTACTTCGCTACTAAGAAGAATTCCCACTATTACCTATCCTTGAGGGTCTGCTTCCAGGGTCGGTGTGTCGAGAGCGCCGCCATGTTGGACTCCGGGGCCAGTGGGAACTTCATGGATTTCGCGTTTGCAAGGAAGCATGGAATCAGGGCAGTGAAGAGGGAGTCGTCAGTCTTGATGGAGACAGTAGACGGGTCGCCACTTACATCTGGACCGGTAACCATGGAGACTGAGTCGGTGAAGGTATGCATTGGAGAGGAACATGTGGAACATTTGTCCTTTTTACTAATATCTTCTCCTCACTTCCCTATTATCCTGGGGTTACCTTGGCTCCAGGTTCAGAATCCTCGCATCAACTGGGAGACCAGGGAAGTGCAGTTCCCTCCAAGTTCTAACAGCAACCCCGCTATTCCTAAGGTCGCTGCTATCCCCAAGGTAGTAGCTACGACTGAGGGACAATTACCACCGGAGTATCAGGATCTGGCAGAGGTATGTGACAAGAAGAGGGCAGATATGTTACCTCCCCACCGGCCTTATGATTGCCCGATAGAACTGGTAACTGGGGCGGAGATCCCATTCGGGCGTATTTACCCTTTGTCTGGTCCTGAATTAAAGGCCTTGAAGGACTTCATCGACGAGAATCTCGCCAAGGGCTTCATCCGACCGTCTACTTCTCCTGCGGGTGCACCAATCTTCTTCGTGAAGAAAAAGGACGGGGGTCTGCGTCCTTGCATGGACTACCGTGATTTAAACAAGGTAACGGTCATGAATCGGCACCCGCTACCCTTAATCTCTGAACTACTGGAGAGGGTGAAGCAGGCTAAGATATTCACCAAACTGGATCTTCGGGGAGCCTACAATCTCGTGAGAATTCGGTCTGGAGATGAGTGGAAGACGGCCTTCCGCTGCCGTTATGGACACTTCGAGTCACGGGTCATGCCGTTCGGACTACGAAATGCTCCTGCAACCTTTCAGCATTTTGTTAATGACATTTTCCGAGAAGTGCTTGATGTATTTATGGTTGTGTATCTCGATGACATTTTAATCTTTTCCAGTGATCTCGAGGAACATCGGCTCCACGTGAGGACAGTGCTGCAACGCCTGCTGCATAACCATCTTTACATCAAATTGGAGAAATGCGAGTTCCACAGGGCAACAGTGCAGTTCCTCGGTTATGTCATCTCTCCACAGGGTCTCCAGATGGACGATCAAAAGACCAGAGCGATCCAGGAGTGGCCAGCGCCAGGATCGGTGAAAGAAGTTCAGAGGTTTGTGGGATTCGCAAACTTCTATAGGCGCTTCATCCGTAACTTCTCTGAGATTGTGGCACCCATCACCCAACTGACTAAGAAGGGGGTACCGTTCCGGTGGACTCCGCAAGCCCAGGAGGCGTTCACACGGCTGAAGGACAAATTTGTGTCGGCTCCCATCTTAAGACATCCAGACCCAGACCTGAGCTTTACTCTTGAGGTGGACGCATCGGATGTCGCCATCGGCGCAGTGTTGTCACAGAGAGGAGGTGAGAAGGCAGTTCTTCATCCTTGTGCCTTTCTTTCTCAGAAGCTATCCCCGGCGCAGAAGAACTATGACGTAGGGAACAAGGAGTTACTGGCGATTGTGACGGCGTTCAAGGAGTGGAGACACTTGCTGCTGGGGTCCTCAACTCCGATTACAGTTCTTACCGACCACCGAAACTTGGAATTCATGCAGTCCGTAAGATGTTTGAACCCACGTCAGGCACGTTGGAGCTTGTTTCTAAACCAATTCAACTTCATCATCTCCTACAGGTCGGGGGCACGGAATGGTAAGGCAGATGCGCTATCTAGGATTGCTGCTCCTGAGGAAGTGATTGAGTCGTCTCCTAGTACTGTTGTGTCTCCCGCTCATTTCATCTCTGCAATCCATCATCAGGATCTTCTGTCTGAGATCAAAGCAGCATACGCAGCAGATCCGTTGCTAAGGCAACCTACCCCCGAAGTAAGCCTAAATTTCAGTGGAGGAGTGTGGTTACAGGAGAATCGGCTGTATGTACCAGAGGTGACAAGACTTGAAGTCCTCCGACTGATCCGTGATTCTAAGATTGGGGGACATCGTGGAATAACGAAGACCCAAGAGTTCCTGGCTCGGTACTTCTGGTGGCCTTCGTACCGGAAGGACGTGGAGGGATACGTGTCATCCTGCGAGGTATGTGCTCGGTTCAAGACGCCTCGTGCGTCGCCTTCCGGGTTGTTACAACCCTTGCCTATACCATCTCGTCCCTGGAGATCCATCTCAATGGACTTTATTGTTGAACTACCGGTCTCCAAGGGTAAGAACACCATTCTAGTGGTCGTGGACCGCCTCACTAAGGCAGCACACTTTATCCCTTGCGCTGGATTACCCACAGCAAAACAGACTGCAGACTTGTTGATTCAAGAGGTGGTCCGTCTGCACGGAGTCCCGGATGAGGTGATCTCGGATCGTGGGGTGCAGTTCACGTCTAGGTTCTGGAGGTGTTTCTGCGCGGCTCTGGATATTAGAGTAAGTCTGTCTTCGGCTTACCATCCACAGACCAATGGACAGACGGAACGTACGAATCAGACCCTGGAGCAGTACCTCCGTTGCTACTTAAGTCATCTGCAGGACGATTGGGTAGATCTGCTTCCCCTGGCAGAGTTCACATATAACAACTCGCAGCACTCCTCGACTAAGCAGTCACCGTTCTTTGCTAATCAGGGTTACCACCCAAGCATCTTGCCGCAGTTCCCCAAGGAGGCTGCAGTGCCTGCTGTGTCTGACCATCTTTCTTTCTTACAGCAGAATTTGGAAGCTCTGAAGACCACCTTGACGACAGCGCAAGAGAGGTATAAGAGAGCAGCAGATCGTACCAGGAGGCCGGCTCCGGTGTATAGGGTGGGAGATACGGTCTGGTTGTCTACCAAGAATCTGAGGGTGAGGGCACCGACTGTCAAGCTTGGGCAGAAGTTTGTAGGGCCATACAAGATCGTGGCTCTAGTGAATTCGGTAGCGGTGCGTCTGAAATTACCCCCTGCCTGGAAGGTTCACCCGGTGTTCCATGTTTCCCTACTAAAGCCAGTTGTACCAAATTCCTTCCCAGGGCGTACTTCCTCTCCTCCAGCTCCAGTGCTCGTTGATGGACATGAACAATATGTCGTGGAGAAGATTCTGGATTCACGGATCTTCAGAAGGAAGCTGCAATACCTGGTCAAGTGGCAAGGATACTCTGTCGAGGAGAATTCCTGGGAACCAGTGGAGAATATCTGTGCTCCGCGGCTGCTGGAGCAGTTTCATCTAAGGTACCCGGACAAGCCTGGTCGAAGATTGTCCGGAGGACATTCTTTAAGGGGGGAATAATGTAAGCATCGTTCCTATTCTGCTGTGTTCCGGACTTTGCCCTTACTGTTGCCCTTAAGCCTGGCTTCATTCGGCCATACTGGTTCCTGTGACATCACCGCCTGTTGGTCCCGCCCGCTTGGTTTAAATAGCTTTCCTGGACGTGACTACCTTGCTTGTATATCTCGTCCTGTACCTGATCTGCTAGCTGGGAGTTGCACGCTGTGCTACCTCCTTCCTTCCTGCTGAATCCACCTGGATTACCTGCTGCCTAACTGCCGCCGCCTGGACCTTCTGACGGTGTCTGCCTGAAGGCTCCTTCCAGCTCTGCCTCCACCGCTCACCGCTTCTACAGCACTCACGGTATGCGCTGAAGATCTTGATTGCTGTGTGCGTTTCACCTGAGAGACCTATCCCTGCTACCTTTAATCATCCAGTATCAATTACCTAGTGACTTTCTCTGCCACTGCACTGTGCCCGAAGATTCCCCTCCCGCAAGGGAGAGGGCTAAGTGACTGTCCTTGCCTGCATCCTTAAGACTGTGTCTGCTTACATCTACATAGTGCTGGTGTACAACTTGCTATCTACTGGACTGAGTTCTGCTGCTGTTACCACTGCTGTCATTGTCTGGCTCCGCCAGCACCTGTGCTGTTCTGTGCTGCTTGTTTAATACAAACTACTTTCACGTATACCTGTGTCTGTGACTCTATCATCTAGCCACTGTCTTCATAGAAACCTACTATACATCATTACAGACCGATTCTTCATCAATAAAGTTGGAACCTGCTACCACTGCCACTGTTTTATGTAGTCAAGAAGGCCAATTGATGAGAAAGTGTCAGACTTCCACAATAAAAACAATGATTTGCCCAATTTCTGTTCTTTTCTCTCAGCACTTTAACTTTTTAATATGTTGTTAAACTGCATGGATTCAACATCATACATGTTAGGAATCTTTATCTCAAAGTCTCTGCGACTAGGGGATGAAGCAGGTAGATAACAGTGAAAACTATGGAACTAGTTTGAATTTCACTTTTCCACTCTTCTCTCTGATAATCAAGTGTTTATATGAATACAGTGGGAAATGAAATCATCAAAATTTATGAGAGCATCAGCTCGGGTTAGCTCATCTTTGAGAACACCGCACAGTCTGTTCAGTGTCAATCGCTAGGAAGGCCTCCGGATCAATAAATTGATCATTATGAGCTTAAATAAGGGGGCTAAAGCTTTTTGTGTCAGTAGCATAATGATACACAATAATTTTAATCTGTCAGTATGGATGTGAGCAAAGTGAGCACCAAAGTACAATCTGCAGTGGTTGATGAATCCACAAAATATGTTACGGTCTCTACCACATCTGAGTTTCAAATGCCGTGTATTTTGTTGTTCATGTTTTCTTATCTGCATAGATATTGGTAAGCTAACAGTTCATCTTATTTACACGAACCTCCTATTTTCCTTCGATGCTTGCCATGAAGAAGGCTTGAGTATCATGTTGAGATATAGGAGTATGACTGTTGGAACCCAGTGGCTGAAAGAGCACGTGCAGGAACAGCAAGCAGTAAGGCTGTGTGCACATGATGCGGATATCTAGCGGATCTGCAGTGGATTTTTCCACGCAGAAACGCTGCATATCTGCATTGTGATGTACAGTAGCCTTAAAATCAATGAAAAAAGAAACAGCTGTGCAGATGCTGCGGATTTTTCCGCGCGGTTTTCCTGCTGTACAAAATCCGCAGCATGCTACTTCTTTTGTGCGGTTTTCCACCTCCCCTGTCTCCAAATCTGCAGGGGGGAATCCGCAGTGGAAAACCGCACAAAAACCGCAAGAAAACCGCAGGAAAAATGGAAGAAATCCGCAGGAAAAATGCAGGTCATTTGACCTGCGGATTTCTTCAATTCTGCGCGGAAAAATCCGCAGGGCAAAAAGTCAGTCTGCACTCAGCCTAAGGCTATGTGCACACGTTCGGAAATGCTGAAGAAATTTCGGCAACATTTCCGCAACTGGAGAGCCCTTGATGTACCTAAACATTGGAAAAACCCCATAAATGACACCATTTTGGAAACTAGACTCCCGAAGGAACTTATCTAGATGTGTGGTGGGCACTTTTAACCCCCAAGTGCTTCACAGAAGTTTATAGCATAGAGCAGTAAAAATAAAAAATCATAGCTTGTCGACAAAAACAATCTTTTTGCCCCCAATTTTTTATTTTCCCAAGGATAACAGAGGAAATTGGACCCCAAAAGTTGTTGCAAAATTTGTCCTGAGTATGCTGATGCCCCAAATATGGGGGCACTGCTGGGGCATGACAGAGCTCAAAAGCGAAGGAGCGCCGTTTGACTTTTTCAATGCAAGATTGGCTGCTATTGAGATTGGACGCCATGTCGCATTTGGAGAGTCCTTGATGTACCTAAACAATGGAAACCCCCCACAAGTGACCCCATTTTAGAAACTAGTCCATACATGGAATTTATTTAGATGCATGGTATGCACCTTGAACCCCCAGGTGCTTCACATAAGTTAATAACGTAGAGCTGTTAAAATTAAAATCACATTTTTTCCACAAAAATCTTTTAGCAGCAGTATTTTTATTTCAGCAAATTTAACAGGAGAAAATGGACCCAAAAAATTGTTGTACAATTTTTCCTAAGTTCGTCAATACCCCATGTGTGGAGGAGGACCACTGTTTGGGCGCACGGCAGGACCCGGAAGGGAAGGAGAAAGGTTTGACTTTTTGAACACAAAATTGGCTGGAATTGAGAGCGGATGCCATATCACTTTCGGAGGGCCCCTGTGCCTAAACAGTCGAAACCCCCCATAAGTGATACCATTTTGGAAACTAAACCCCTCAAGGAACCTATCTAGATGTGTGATGAGCATCTTGAACCACCAGGTGATATACATAAGTTTATAACAGAGCTAAGAAAATTAAAAAAAACACATTTTTCCCGCAAAAATTTTTCTTTTAGCTCCATTTTTTCTATTTTCTCAAGGATAACTGGAGAAAATGGACCCCAAAATTTGTTGTGCAATTTCTCTTGAGTATTCCAATACCCCATGTGTGGGTGAAAAGTACTTTTGAGGCACAATGCAAATCTCAAAAGGGAAGGAACGCCATATTATAGTGCAGATTTTACTATTATGGTTCGAGGGTGCCATGACCCACTGGGAGGGCCCCTGAGGTGACAGAATAGTAGAGGGCCCCATTTTACAAACTACACTTCTCAATGAATTAACCCCTTTCTGCCATCTGATGTACTAACCCGTCGATGTGACCTGGGACTTAATTCCCATGGACGGGATAGTACGTCATAGCGATCAGCGGCACTCCCAGTGGAGGCGCCGCTGATCGCGGCTGGGTGTCAGCTGATTATCACAACTGACACCTGGCACATTAACCCCTGATAGAGCTGTTCCGAGGGCCTCCCTCCCTGCAGGCCCCTGGATCCAATATGGCCGCGGGGGCCTTCAGCGTCCTGAAGTGAGCTGGCTTTGTCAGTGCCTGCTGAGAGCGGACACTGAGAAAGCATCCAGCAGTGCCAGTCAGATCGCTGATCTGACACTCTGCTGTGCAAGGTGTCAGATCAGCAATCTGACACTTTATTATATTTTCCCACACTGGGACAATATATTAAAGTAAAAAAAAAATTCATATGTAAAAATAATTTTTTTAAAAATCCCAAATAAATTTAAAAAAAAAACTAATGAATTCTTTTTTTTGTAAATAAAAAAAACAATAAACATACACATATTTAGTATCGCTGTGTCCGCAATGACCCACCCTATAAAACTGTCACACTAGTAAACCCCTCTAGTGCACCCCTTAAAAAAAACAAGGCAAAAAACAATACTTTATCATCATACCGCCGAGCAAAAAGTGGAATAACGTGCGATCAAAAAGACGTATGTAAATAACCATGGTACCACTGAAAACGTCATCTTGTCCTGCAAAAAATGAGCTGCAATACAGTATCATCAGCAAAAAATAAAAAAGTTATAGCTCGCAGAATAAAGCAATGCAAAAATAATTATTTTTTATATAAAATTGTTTTTTGTATAAAAGCGCCAAAGCATAAAAAAATATAAATGAGGTATCACTGTAACCGTACTGACCTGAAGAGCAAAACCCCTTTATCAATTTTACCACATGCGGAACGGTGTCAACGCCCCCACCCAAAAGAAATTCATGAAATGCTGGTTTTTGTTCATTCTGCATCCCAAAAATCGGAATAAAACGCGATCAAAAAAGTCACATGCCGGAAAATGGTACCAGTAAAAACGACAACTCGTCCCGCAAAAAATAAGACCTCACTTGACTCTGTGGGTCAAAATACGGAAAATTATAGCTCTCAAAATGTGGTGATGCAAAAACTATTTTTACAATAAAAGCGTCTTTTAGCGTGTGACAGCTGCCAAACATAAAAACCCACCACAAATAGTAAATCAAACCCCACCTTTATCACCCCTTAAGTTAGGGAAAAATAATAAATAATAATAAATTAAAGAAATGTATTTATTTCCATTTTCCCATTAGGGTTAGGGTTAGTGTTAGGACTAGGGTTAGGGTTAGGGCTAGGGTTAGGGCTGAGATTAGGGTTAGGGGTGTGTTGGGGTTAGGGTTGGAGTTAGAATTGGGGGTTTTCACTGTTTAGGCACATCAGAGGCTTTCCAAACGCAACATTGTGTCTGGTCTCAATTCCAGCCAATTCTGCTATGAAAATGTCAAACGGTGCGCCTTCCCTTCCAAGCTCTGCCATGCGCCCAAACAGTAGTTTACCCCCACATATGGGGTATCAGCCTACTCAGGACAAATTGCACAACAACTTTTGGTGTCCAATTTCTCCTGTTATCCTTGGGAAAATAATAATTTTGGGGCAAAAAAAAATCATTTTTGTGGAAAAAAATGTTTTTTTATTTTTATGGCTCTACATTATAAACTTCTGTGAAGCACTTGGGGGTTCAAAATGCTCACCACACAGCTAGATAAGTTCCTAGGGGGGTCTAGCTTCCAAAATGGTGTCACCTGTGGTGGGTTTCCACAGTTTAGGCACATCAAGGGCTCTCGAAACGCGACATGACACCCGAAGACCATTCCATCAAAGTCTGCATTTCCAAAACGTCACTACTTCCCTTCTGAGCCCCGACGTGTGCCCATACAGTAGTTTTCTCCCACATATGGGGTATCCACGTACTGAGGACAAATTGAACAACAACATTTGGTGTCCAATTTTTCCTGTTACCCTTGGGAAAATAAAAAAATTGGTGACTAAAAGATCATGTTTGTGGAAAAAATATGATTTTTTTTATTCTCACGCCCGGGCGTTATAAACATCTGTGAAGCACTTGGGGGTTCAAAGGTCTCACCACACATCTAGATAAGTTCCTTAGGGGGTCTAGTTTCCAAAATGGGGTCACTTGTGGGGGTTTTCTACTGTTCAGGCACATCAGGGGCTCTCCAAACCCAACATGGTGCCCGATCTCAATTCCAACCAATTTTGCGTCAAACGGCACTCATTCCCCACTGAGCTCTGCCATGCGCCCAGTGTTTTACCCCCACATATGGGCTATCAGCGTACTCAGTACAAATTGCACAATAATTTTAGGGGTTCTGTTAACCTTGGGAAAATAAAAATTGGGGGTGAAAAGATAATTTTTGTGGAAAAAATATGATTTTTTTAATTTTACGGCTGTATTTTATAAACTCTTCGGGTGTTCAAAGTTCTCACCACACATCTAGATAAGTTCCTTGGGGTGTCTAGTTTCCTTAATGGTGTCATTTGTGGAGGGTTTCCACTGTTTATTTAGGCACACCAGGGGCTCTCCATACGTGACATGGCGTCCGATCTCAATTCCAGCCAATTTTGCATCAAACATGCTCTTTCCCTTCTGAGCTCTGCCATGTGCCCAAACAGTGTTTTACCCCCACATATGGGGTATCAGCGTACTCAGGACAAATTGCACAATAACTTTTGCATCATGTTTTCCTTGGGAAAATAAAAATTGGAGGTGAAAAGATCATTTTTGTGGAAAATAAATAAAATTGGACCTGAATTAATTTTTTTGTGAAAAAAGTTAAATGTTCATTTTTTTTAAACACTCAAAAAATTCCTGTAAAGCACCTGAAGAGTTAATAAACTTCTTGAATGTGGTTTTGAGTACCATCAGGGATGCAGTTTTTAGAATGGTGTCACTTTTGGGTATTTTCTATCATATAGACCCCTCAAAGTGACTTCAAATGTGATGTGGTCCCTAAAAAAATGGTGTAAAAATGAGAAATCGCTGGTCAACTTTTAACCCTTATAACTTCCTAACAAAAAAAAAATTATTTTCAAATTTGTGCTCATGTAAAGTAACATGTGGGAAATGTTACATATTAAGTTTTTTGTGTGCCATATCTCTGTGATAAAAATTAGAAAATTGTAAAATTTTCAAAATATTCGCCGCATTTCCACTTTTTTCACAAGTAAGCGCAAGTTATATCAATTAAATTTTACCACTATCATGAAGTACAATATGTCACGAGAAAACAATGTCAGAAACACCGGGATCCATGGAAGTATTCCAGATTTATTACCCAATAAAGGGACAGTGGTCAGAATTGCAAAAATTGGCCCGATCATTAACGTGCAAACCACCCTTGGGGGTAAAGGGGTTAATCTAGGGTGTAATGATCATATTGATACCAAGGGTGTTTCACAGAATTTTATACCATTGGGCAGTGAAGAAAAAATAATTACATTTTTACCACAAAAATTTTGTTTTAGCCCCAGATTTAACATTTCCACACAAGAGGTGGGTAAAATTGGCACCAGAATTTGTCTCATGATTTCTTCTGAATATAGAAATACACCATATGTGGCTGTACAGTACTGCTTAGCCATAAAAGAGAGTCTTGGTAGGGATGGAGCACAGATTTTCCTAGAATAGTTTACAGACTCCATATACAGAGCCCCCTAAGTGCTAGAGAGCAGAATCCCTCTTCCCCCCAATTGACCCTATTTTGGAAAGTATACCCCTGCCAAATATGAATGCTAAAAGTGGTTTATGCACACTGTGGCTCAGAAGTGAGGTGGACATTTGGATTTGGGAGCTCAGAATTGGCTGAATTTCTTTTGGCTTTTCCAGAGCCTTTGTGCTATCAGTAACGTGGTTAACAGATGACAGACCTGAGTGGAGACTTTTTTGTAGATTGAGTTTAAGCTTTTATTGGGAATATTTTTCATAATGTTTGTGATCACATTTATCCAGCGCTCTATGCTGAGCACATACATTGGGGTTTCCATCTAAATCTCTGAACTACATGACAGATGAAACCCCTGAGGGATCAGCTCATTATAGTGAGGCAGCAGAGTTACTCAGGACTCTCTCTGGCCTCTGTTCAGTGTTGTCCTTCCTTACAAAGGTGCACAAAACTATGGTGGACTGTGTTTTTATGCACAATGAAAAAGACGGACAGCGCCGGATCACAGGTCCTATTGCATTCACAGTGCCTCCATCTGCCTCATTATAGGGAATCTTCCACTGTGGTTCTGTCTGAATCACATGTTTCAGAGATTTACATGGAAACCCCGATGCAAGCGCTCAACATAGAGTGCAGGATAAATGTGCACCAAGCCTTACAGCGATCTTTGGGAGACAGAATGAACAAATCCACAGTAGGTGAAGAATTTGTTTTATTTATTTTTTACACTGTTCCTTGTGTGGTATAAGTGATTAGGTTACTTTATTCTTCGGGTCAGTGCGATTACAGTGATACCAGATTTATATCTTTTTTTATGTTTAACTTCTGTCACACACTAAAAGATGCTTTTTTTCCAAGAAGAAGTTTTTGCATCGCCATATTTTGAGAGCTATAATTTTTCCACATTTCGGCCCACAGAGTCATGTCAGGTCTTGATTTTTGCGGGACGAGCTAATTTTTTTTTGGTACCATTTTCAGGCACATGACATTTTTTGATCGCTTTCAATTCTGATTTTTATGGAGGCAGAATGAACAACAACAAGCAATTCAGGAATTTTTTTTTCTTTGTTCTGCGTGTGGTAAAATTGATGCGGCAGTTTTATTCTTTGGGTCAGTACGATTACAGCAATGCCACATTTAGGCTATGTGCACACGTTGTGTAATTGCCACTGAGATTTCCGAGGGAATTCCGGAATTCCATTCCGCGGGAAATACGCAAGAAAACCGCATTTTAATTCCTGCCTATTTCCCGTGGAAAAACTAGCGATTTGCAAGCGTAATTAGCTTGCAGAATGCTAGCATTTTCCAAGCGATCTGTAGCATCGCTTGGAAAACTGATTGATAGGTTGGTCACGCTCGTCAAACATAGTGTTTGACTAGTGTGACCAACTTTTTACCACTGAGACTGCCTATGCAGAATCAGTAGTAAAAAGATCTTATGTTAAAAATAATAAAAATAAAAAATGGTGTTTTTCTCACCTTTTGATGTCCCGCGCAGCGTTCCCGATCATCGCGATGCTCCCGGCAGGTCCCGTTCCCAGAGACGCCTTGCGACAATGACCTTTAATGACGTCGCGGTCTCGTGAGACTGCGACGGTATCGCGAGACCGCGACGTCATCAAAGGTCATTGTTGCAAGGCATCACTGGGAACGGGACCTGCTGGGAGCATTGCTGAGGCCTGATGATTCTGCGAGGACATCGGAAGGTGAGAATATGACTATTTTTTTTATTTTAATTCTATTTTTTACAGGGATATGGTACCGAGGGCCTGGAGGAGAATCTCCTCTTCTCTCGACCGTGGGTACCATTCGCAAATGTTCTGCTCACTTTTCGAATGGTGGGCACAACCACATGCGGAAAGCGGAACAATGCATTCCTAAGTGTGCGGATTTTCCCGCGATTCTGCACAAAGATGAGCATGCTGCGTATTTTTCCACGATGCAATTCCGCAGCGGAAAAATCCGCAGCATTAGCACAGCATGTGCAGAATGCCATAGGATTGCATTGGATGCTTTTTTTTTGCGTTTTCGCAGCAAAATTGTGCATTTAAAATCGTCGCAAAAACGCAAAAAAAGCTACATGTGAACACAGCCTTATATAGATTTTTATGTTTTGCCGCTTCGACACATTAAAAACTTTTTCAGAAAAAAATAATTATTTTTGCATTGCTTTATTCTAAGAGCTATTACTTGTTTACTTTTCTGCTGACGGAGCTGTATAGTGGCTTGTTTTTTGCGGGACCTTATGGCGTTTTCAGTGATACTATTTTTATTACCATTTGTCTTTTTGATCTCGTTTTATTCCACTTTTTCCAAGTGGTAAGATAAAGTATAATGTATAATTTGCTACTTTTTATGGCGTTCACTGAAGGGATTAACTAGTGTGACACTTTTATCGATCGGATTATTCCAGAGCCGGCGGTACCAAACGTGTACTTTTTAATTTTTTTTTACATAAAAATGTTTTTATTAGTGTACTTTTTTATTATTATTATTAATAATATATTGCAATTTTGTACGTATTTTTTAAAAAATGTTTCCTTTTTTTACCTTTTTCCTTTATGGGACTTTCACTTTTTCATGTTGATTGCAGATATAATGCATTGCAATGCACTAGCATTGCAGTGCATTAAACCTATACTCAAAGCTTCTGACAGCATGCTGTGAGCACTTTCTCAGAGGCTTTACACAGCTTGATCACTCGGGGGTCGTCATCATGACCCCTAGTCACCATGGCAACGATCGGGCCCCGCAATGACGTTGTGGGGACACTGATCTGAATGGAGAGGGAGCACCAGTCCCTCTGCCTCCCTCATGAATGCTGTGATCATGCTTGATAGCAGTAATTAGGGCATTAACAACCAGTGGCGGCGCAGATACCACTCCTCGCTGCTAGTGCAGATGCTCAGCCAGTGACAGAGCTAAGCTGCTGCACTGACCGGACAGGAAGTGCTGATATTTCAGCAACTCCTGCGCGGTCATGCTGTGATCAGTCAGTCAGATTGACTGGCTGATCACAGTGATTTGGGTGCAAGGACCGATGGCATGGGTCCCTGCACCTCTTTCTGTGCCTCTCAGCTGTCACAGATAGCTGTCGGCACTGAACTGTCACTGCGTGTTTACACACATTGATAGTGTAAATGCATGAAGGACACACTCCGTCCTGGTGCGGGAACTTACACCCGGCCATGACGGACTGTGTCGTCATTGGACATTAAGGGGTTAAAAGCCTGAAATACCTGATAGAGCTGTGTGTTTCATCTATTTGCCCATAGACAAAAATGTTGAGGTCACTTCTAAGTCATTTCTAAGCCTGAAATGAAAGAGACTGAAAGAAGTCTAATACCATACTAGGAGACCTTAGAATGTTTTATATCTTTAATGGCAAATAAATGCTTAGCAAGACTTAAGACTAGTGTTGAGCATTCCAATACCGCAAATATCGGGTATCGGCCGATATTCGCGGTATCGGAATTCCGATACTGAGTTCCGATACTTTTAGCATATCGAATACCGGAATCGGAAGTTCCCATAATGCTATGAGCCAGTTTGATTTGATTCAGCCAATGACAATCCTCAGAAGTGTGGGCACATCCTGTTAGGTATGTAGGCATGTTAAGTAATGGCATGGCTGTGATTGGCTGCTGAAATGATGTCATGATGCACTATAAAAGCCACCGCCGCCATTTAGGGTTCACTCTGCTGTGAATTCAGTTAGGGACAGGCTGCTGTTCAAGACTCTGAGGGACAGTTAGACATAGCGATTTTCAAAATCATATTGTGCTTTACCCAGGCTACATAATCAACCACTGCAGCTTTCTTTTGCCTTGCAGCAGTGTTCACAGCTGTCTGCAAGGTCTGTGTGAGTGCAGCTCATGCTGTGTAGTGTGTCCTGCAGCCACGTCTGGTTGTAGGCCGCTCAGCGTGCGTCACTGCCTCATACATATTTTTCTTTTATTGCTGCTCATTTTTCATTCTCCTATTAGTGTGCATCCATCCGTATCAATATACGTTGGTTGCAAACACTATAGGAGTAGACAGCGAAGCCTCTCTGCAGCCTGTTATGCACGGCGGAACATGCTAAATAAAAATATAAATAAAGCGTGTTCGCCGCCCAAGGTCCACCGTGCGGTAGGTGTAGAAACCGCAGCTAGAAGATGCAGAGCATCGTGGCGGAAATGTGCACAGGGTTCTAATTCACCCAGGTGCAATTAAGCAGACTCTGTTAGAGACACAGAGCTGCAATAGTAAGTAAATGGGTTAGGTAACGCTGAGCCTGTTAGCAGCACAGGACTCAGCGACACACACGTAGTAGCCGGTCACCGGAGTAGTTATAAGTACGTCACTACATCCGAAGAGACCTACCTTAATAGAACGTGTGCATGGCGTCGCAACTGCGAATGCCGGCAAGACTGCAACGCAGCGCGGCGTAAACTGTGCCACAGGGATGGCACCGCAATATCGCAAGCGCGATGCAGGACGCTAGCTGCTGAGAAGGATGGAGCATAAGCGCTCTGGTGCTAGCGCTGCTACTGGCTGAACACAATCACTCACGCAAGCGTAATAACCAAGGAAGGGGGTATTTAATGAGTCATTCACCAGTCCAAGCATCCATCAGCAAACATGCAGCAGCAAGTATGAAAATACTAGCGCATGACGGAACGGCCATGCGCACTTTTTATAGCGTACGGGACCTGCCGGAAATCCCCAGAGCCCTGAGCAGAACCAATGGAATCAGGAGCAGGACCTGAGCACCTGACTCCCGAACTCCAATGGGAGCTCATCCCATGAGCATGCTCAGAAGAAGGGACGAAGGACTTAGACTCTGGAGATAAATGTGAGAATCTGGATTCCTGCATAGGCATAATAGAAACCAGATTCCTAACATTACCCCCCCCCTAGGGCCCCCCTCCCTGAACCCTCCGATCCACCAGCCTGTGCCCGACAGTGGCACAGACCTCAGACTCACCAAAAAGCGAGCCTGATGTCCTGGTAGGTGAAACTGAAAACCGGGACATACGAACAGTATCAGCGGAGGTCAGGTCATCAGGTCTCAGGAGGGTTACCCAGGAGATAATGGGAGAGGACGTTTTAGGAGAACGCCACCGTGTATCGATGGCCATCGCCACACTCCGTTCGAGAAGACTGTCCCGAGCACAAAAAGTGCATACCCGAATGAATTTCTTCACGTCCCGTGCCCTGTGTTGCCACCAATACGAACCGGCCAGGGACTTCGTGGTCTGCATATACCCACGGTGGCCGTCCGCATTGGACGCATGTGCCCACGCGAGAATTTTAGGTCGCTGGCGAGGAGGGACAAAAATCTCGCTGACCGACTCACAGTCAGACCATTGCAGGGCGCTGTCTTCCTGGGAAGCAGTGGGTAGATGTTGACAACCGCACATGGACTCTGGAGCCGGGAGTGTCTCAGATATGGCGTGAGACACCTCCATGGGCTCGGGAGGTAGAACCTCTGGCTCGGGCAGCTGCAGAGGCTCAAAAAATTTGTGAGCTGGAGTACTTCTCCGTTTGTAGTGTGCACGCTCCATATCACACTCCGAAAAATGGAGATCAATACGGGAGGAGATGGAGATTAGCTCCTCCAAAGTGGTAGGGATCTCTCTAGTGGAGAGAGCATCCTTAACGTGCTCCGCTAATCCTCTCCAAAAGACTGGGATCAGTGCCTTGTCAGACCACTTCAACTCAGACGCCAATGTCCGAAAATGGACGGCGTATTGGCTAACTGAGAGTGATCCCTGAGACAAGGCAAGCAATTGGAGGGAGGTATCATGGGTGACTCGCGGACCAAGGAAAACTTGCTTGATAGCAGTGAGCAAGTGAGCAGCGGTCCGAATCTCGGGGTCACCGCGCTCCCACAGAGGCGTAGCCCACTCCAGCGCCTTGCCCGACAGTAGGAAAATTATAAAGGCCACCTTGGCCCGTTCTGTGGGGAATTGCGCAGCCAGCAGCTCCAGATGTATTGAGCACTGGCTGATGAAACCCCTGCAGGAGGCGCCATCCCCACAGTATTTTTCGGGAAATGGGAGGCGGGTTACTGTCGGTGCAAGGGCGGAGATAGACATACGCCCTACCTCATCTGTGAGGGCCTGTACTGCAGCATCAGTGGCCTGTGCAGCTGCGAGAACCCTCTCAACAGTAGCTAAGTGAGCCTCGAGCTGTCACATACACTGCACTAGCTGCTGCTGGTCTGCCATCTCTAGCCAGACCCTGGCACTAGTATTATGTTATAAATGGCGGAACATGCTAAATAAAAATATAAATAAAGCGTGTTCGCCGCTCGAGGTCCACCGTGCAATAGATGTAGAAACCGCAGCTAGAAGATGCAGAGCACCGAGGCGGAAATGTGCACAGGGTTCTAATTCACCCAGGTGCAATTAAGCAGACTCTGTTAGAGACACAGAGCTGCAATAGTAAGTAAATGGGTTAGGTAACGCTGAGCCTGTTAACAGCACAGGACTCAGCAACACACACGTAGTAGCCGGTCACTGGAGTAGTTATAAGTAAGTCACTACATCCGAAGAGACCTACCTTAATAGAAAGTATGCGTGGCGTCGCAACTGCGAATGCCGGCAAGACTGCAACGCAGCGCGGCGTAAACTGTGCCGCAGGGATGGCACCACAATATCGCAAGTGCAATGCAGGACGCTAGCTGCTGAGAAGGATGGAGCATAAGCGTGCTGGCGCTAGCGCTGCTACTGGCTGAACACAATCACTCACACAAATGTAATAACCATGGAAGGGGGTATTTAAAGAGTCATTCACCAGTCCAAGCATCCATCAGCAAACATACAGCAGCAAGTATGAAAATACTAGCGCATGGCGGAACGGCCATGCGCACTTTTTATAGCGTACGGGACCTGCCGGAAATCCCCAGAGCCCTGAGCAGAACCAATGGAATCAGGAGCAGGACGTGAGCACCTGACTCCCGAACTCCAATGGGAGCCCATCCCATGAGCATGCTCAGAAGAAGGGACGAAGGACTTAGACTCTGGAGATAAATGTGAGAATCTGGATTCTTGCATAAGCATAAAAGAAACCAGATTCCTAACACTTTCAGTGCTAGTGCCCAGTTATCTGCACTGTTCACGGCTGTCTGAGAGGTCTCTGTGTGTGAGTGCAGCTCACGCTGTAGTGTGTCCTGCAGCCACGTCTGGTTGTAGGCCGCTCAGCATGCGTCACTGCCTCATACATATTTTTCTTTTATTGCAGCTCATTTTTCATTAATTCTCCTATTAGTGTGCATCCATCCGTATCCATCTACATTGGTTGGTTGCAAACACTATATAGGAGTAGATAGAGGAGCCTTTTTTCTGGCTTGTGCCCTGCAGCCGCAGCCAGATTAGTATTAGGCCGGGGTCACACTAGCAATTAAATCGGACGAATGCAATGCGATAAGAAATCGCATTGCATTCGTCCCAATGTTATTCTATGGGGCAGCTCCCATCATGCGATTTTTGATCAGATCCGATCCTCGGACCGAGACAATCGCAGCATGCTGCGATTGTCACCGATTTTCGGATCGGATTCGACAATGCAAGTCTATGGGGGCGAGAAAAAATGGGACTACAAACGGACCAGATGTGTGACTTGCGACAAAATCGCACCCGGTGTCCTTTAACAAAAGCCGGCAATTCTTCCAATACAGTAAAATCACACTGACCGGTTAAATAAAGAAAGAATGATTAGATCTAGACACACATATATATATATATATTTTATACTTGTCATAGAGACACATTTATACATATATTTCGAATTCATACAGTTCATCATAGCAGAATAGCCGCAGAAACATTGGCCGGCTTTTGTATAATCATTCTCCTGCCCGACATGAAATGACACATGGTTTACATATAGTTAACCATTTCATTTCATGTTTTTTTTGTTATGTCTATCACTATTAATTAGATGAGGGTTTGTGGTTAAAATTTTGGAGCTGTAGGGGTTAATTTAAGGGGTTAATTCATTGTATTAAATTACGGGCACTCCCTGCAGCCTCAATGACGTCAGCAGGAGTCCCTGCAATTTAATAGAATGAATTAACCCCTTAAATTAACCCTTACAACTCCATAATTTTACCCACAAACCCTCATCTAATTAATAGTGATAGACATAACAAAAAAAAACATGAAATGAAATGGTTAACTATATGTAAACCATGTGTCATTTCATGTCGGGCAGGAGAATTCTTATACAAAAGCCGGCAAATGTTTCTGCGGCTATTCTGCTATGATGAACTGTATGAATTTGAAATATATGTCTAAATGTGTCTCTATGACATGTATAAAATATATATATATATGTATTTAATGTGTCTAGATCTATTTATTCTTTGTGTGGGGAAACCTGTCATTGGGCTCCATTATATGTCCATTTAGCTATCCTGCGAGAAAATCTCGCCAGACGGATGTCAAACGGATCCTTACATGCGATTAAAATCGCATCAATGAAGAAAAATTGCATCAAAAATGGATCACTGATTAAGATACCTTTGTGCGATTTCGGACCATTAAAATGGGACCGATTTTTTATTCGTTGTGTGTGACTCCAGCCTTACCCTATTTTTTGAGCCTCATCTTTTGCATTGTAGGTTACCTTCCTGCATTGCAATAGCTCCAAAAAGTTTGGGATACTATCGCTTTCAAATCTTTGGTCACATCCTTTTTGTTTTTCTGAAAAAAATAAAACAAAATAAAGTTCACCAAACACTCCATTTGACAGTTGTGTAGGCCACATTAGCTCATATTAAAGTGTAGTCCACACACTTTATAAAATTAGTGTTTCTTATACCTGTTAGCAGCTGTTCAGAAATAAGCACACAAAGCCACCCTTTGTACTTTTCTGCCTATCTTTATCAGTCTACCAAGATGAAGAAGGCAGGGAGTAAGGCACACGGTCGTGGGCGAGGAGTTTCAGCTGGTAGAGGACGTGGGGATTCTGCAGGGAGAGGACGTGGGGATTGTGGGCCAGCTGCGGCCACCAGTGAGTCAGCATCCCCCAGTTTCACCAGGCAACAGTCCTTTATGCGCAGTTTTGTAGGACCTCGCCGTACCCCACTGCTGCGGGATGAACAAATTGAAGCCGTTGTCGGATGGATGGCAGCTAACGTATCGACTTCAATGACTTCCATGTCCTCTCAGGGCCAGAGCACTGAAGAGCAACCATCTGTCTCTTCACCACCTGCCAAATTGCCCAGGCTGTCAGAGAGCCCTGTACAGGAGCCATCACAGTCTCTACTTCTGTTCTCTGATTGGAAAGAGGGGGCCAGCCAAGCAGCATTCAAGAATGTGAAGAAGAGGGAGTATGCAGTGATGCGCAACTGCTTTGTCCCTCTGAATCTGAAGAGGCGGGTGGGCCAGTGCCTATGGTCAGCACACCTCAGTACGCATCAGATGATGACGAGACTCAGGTGCCACTTTCTGGTGCGTACGGTGCTGGCGAGACTACCCTGGAGAAGCAGGTGTTTGAAGAGGGGAGTGTAGATGATGAAGTCCTTGACCCATCATGGCGTGAGGAACAGGAAGGTGGTGGGAGCAGCTCTGAGGAAGAGATTCCCCGAATGGCCAAAACAGGAGGGAGAGGGAGGGGGCAGACTTGGTTGCCTGTAGCCTCCACTTTGGCACCCGTTAGGAGCATTCCTCTTCCAAAAGCCAAAACGCTCCCAAGACTTGCAGTGCGTGGTCCTTTTTGACACAGTTGCAGATGACATTTGCTTTGTCAAATGCAAGCTGTGTCATCAGAAAGTCAAAAGAGGGAAAAGTGTCAGCAACCTCAACACCAAATATGTGGAAACATGTGCGGACCAAGCACGTGGTGGAGTTACAAAGACACACTGAAGACGTAGGCCAACCTACAGCACCACCTACCACCTCTTCAGCTCGTGTTGTAGCTTCTTCCTCCAGCTCACACACAGCTGGTTCGGCTTCCTCACAGGATCACCATGGAAGAACCTCTGGCACTGTTGTCCAGAGACCTAGTGACATTCCACCCACAGCACCACGTTCCCGTTCATCCTCACACTCCCAGGCCACTCTACAGCCATCGGTAGCACAGGCATGGGAGAAAAGGCGGCCATATTCGGCAAACCATCCCCGAGCACAGGCTCTGAATGCTGGCATTGCCAAATTACTGGCCCTTGAAATGCTCTCATTCAGGCTGGTGGAGACTGACATCTTCCGGAACTTCATGGCATTGGCAGTACCACAATACACCGTGCCCAGCCACTTTTATTTCAGCAGGCAAGCCGTCCCTGCCCTGCAAAAGCATGTGGATGGAAAAATTAAAAATGCGCTACTAAACGCCGTCAGTAGCAAGGTCCACCTGACCACCGATGCGTGGACCAGTACCCATGGACAGGGAAGATAGCTTTCCCTCACTGCCCATTGGGTCAATAGTAGTAGGAATGTGGACAGAGCAGGAGACATTGCCGGACACACATCAGGGGATCAGCAGACTTTACTGAACCCCAGTAACACAGGATCAAGTGTTGATTGTGCAGACGCCACTTCTGAGCAGCAACTGGCGGGGTTGGAGGCCAGGGGAAATACTTGAGACAGAGTGGAGCCAGAGGCCAAGTTGGAGCACGCTTAAAATCAGTAGTAGTCTACAACAGATATTAAACTTGATGAAAATAGTCCTCAGCCTACAAACTGATTTACCCTGGGCTCCAACATCGCCAGTTGTTGCTCGGAAGTGGCGTCCGCACGGAGAAAAACACTAGCTCCTGTGTTAGTGGGGTTCAGTAACGCCAGCTGCTCCCCTGCTGTGTGGATGGCAAAGTCTCTTGCTGCCTCCACATTCAAACTACATCCGATTTTCTACTTTCTCCAAGTAGGCCTCAGCCTGCTCCATGATTGATCCTGGGCTCCAACATTGCCAGTTGTTGCTCGGAAGTGCCGTCCACGCAGAGAAAAACACTAGCTCCTGTGTTTGTGGGGTTCAGTAATGCCAGCTGCTCCCCTGCTGTGTGGACGGCAAAGTCTCCTGCTGCCTCCACATTCAAACTACATCGGATTTTCTACTTGCTCTAAGTAGGCCTCAGCTTGCTCCATGATTGATCCTGGGCTCCATCATGACCAGTTGTTGCTCGGAAGTGCCGTCCGCACAGAGAAAAGCACTAGCTGCTGTGTTAGTGGGGTTCAGTAACGTCAGCTGCTCCCCTGCTGTGTATGCGGCAATATCTCCTGCTGCCTCCACATTCAAACGACATCCGATTTTCTACTTGCTCCAAGTAGGTCTCAGCCTTCACACTGATTTACCCTGGGCTCCAACATCACCAGTTGTTGCTCGGAAGTGCCATCCGCACAGAGAAAAACACTAGCTCCTGTGTTTGTGGGGTTCAGTAACGCCAGCTGCTCCCCTGCTGTGTGGACGGCAAACTCTCCTGCTGTCTCCACATTCAAACTACATGCGATTTTCTACTTGCTCCAAGTAGGCCTCAGCCTGCTCCATGATTGATCCTGGGCTCCAACATCACCAGTTGTTGCTTGGAAGTGCCGTCCGCACAGAGAAAAACACTAGCTCCTGTGTTAGTGGGGTTCAGTAACATCAGCTGCTCCCCTGCTGTGTGTCCGGCAATATCTCCTACTGCTTCCACATTCAAACTAGATCATATTTTCAACTTGCTCCAAGTAGGCCTCAGCCTGCTGCATGATTGATCCTGGGCTTCAACACAGCCAGTTGTTGCTTGGAAGTGCCGTCTGCACTGAAAAAAGCACTAGCTCCTGTGTTAGTGGGGTTCAGTAATGCCAGCTGCTCCCCTGCTGTGTGGACGGCAAAGTCTCCTGCTGTCTCCACATTCAAACTACATCCGATTTTCTACTTGCTCCAAGTAGGCCTCACCCTGCTCCATGATTGATCCTGGGCTCCAACATCGCCAGTTGTTGCTTGGAAGTGCCGTCCGCACAGAGAAAAACACTAGCTCCTGTGTTAGTGGGGTTCAGTAACGTCAGTAACGTCTCCTGCTGCCTCCACATTCAAACTACATCACATACAAAACTTGCTTCAATTAGGCCTCAGCCGGCTCCATGATTGATCCTGGGCTCCAACACAGCCAGTTGTTGCTCGGAAGTGCCGTCTGCACAGAGAAAAACACATGCTCCAGTGTTAGTGGGGTTCAGTAATGCCTGCTGCTCACCTACTGTGTGGATGGCAAAGTCTCCTGCTGCCTCCACATTCAAACTACATCCGATTTTCTACGTGCTCCAAGTAGGCCTCAGCCTGCTCTATGATTGATCCTGGGCTCCAAATCAGCCAGTTGTTGCTCGGAAGTGCCATCTGCACAGAGAAAAGCACATGCTCCAGTGTTAGTGGGGTTCAGTAATGCCTGCCCCTCCCCTGTTGTGTGGACGGCAAAGTCTCCTGCTGCCTCCACATTCAAACTTCATCACATATAAAACTTGCTGCAATTAGGCCTTAGTCTACTCCATGATTG
Organism: Dendrobates tinctorius; assembly: GCF_039654945.1. Classification (NCBI taxonomy): domain Eukaryota; kingdom Metazoa; phylum Chordata; class Amphibia; order Anura; family Dendrobatidae; genus Dendrobates; species Dendrobates tinctorius. The sequence goes on from NW_027361742.1 coordinate 4,769,931, forward strand.
ACCCTGGGCTCTAACACAGCCAGTTGTTGCTCGGAAGTGCCGTCTGCACAGAGAAAAACCAAATGCTCCAGTGTTAGTGGGGTTCAGTAACGCCAGGTGCTTCCCTGCTGCGTATCCGGCAATGTCTATTGCTGCCTCCACATTCACACTACTGCTGATTTCAAACTTGCTCTAATTAGGCCTCTGGCTCCACTCTGTCTCTAGTATATCCCCTGGCCTCCAACACTGCCAGTTGCTGCTCAGAAGTGGCGTCTGCACAATCAACACTTGTTTCTGTGTTACTGGGGTTCAGTAACATCAGCTGAACAACTGATGTGTGACTAGTAGTAGGAATGTGGACAGAGCAGGAGACATTGCCAGACACACATCAGGGGATCAGCAGATGTTACTGAACCCCAGTAACACAGGAACAAGTGTTGATTGTGCAGACGCCACTTCTGAGCAGCAACTGGCGGTGTTGGAGGCCAGGGGAAATACTAGAGACAGAGTGGAGCCAGAGACCTAGTTGGAGCACGTTTAAAATCAGTAGTAGTCTACAACAGATATTAAACTTGATGAAATTAGGCCTCAGCCTACACCCTGATTGACCCTGGGCTCCAATATCGCCAGTTGCTGCTCAGAAGTGTCTTTCACACGGGTACTCCCTCCTGCCCAGCCTGGTTCCAGCATGCCTGCTGTTTCTGGGAAGTGTCAACGTCACTTTGCCACCAATACGTTGTCCTGACGTGTTGCCGTCGGGTTAGCCGAGTCTATGGTGCCTGCAGTTTAGGTACTTCCTATGTGGGCTGCGGGTTCTGGTAATAAAGGCTGGTTCCATAGTGCCAATAGGACAAGCCCCCCCTGTAAGGACTGTGGGTTTCGGTAACTGCGGCCGGCTCCCGGCCTTGCAACTTTGTTTTTCATGGGTACCTTCTGCTACCCATCCGGGTTCCAGTACCGTCAGCCGGTTCTCGGCAGTCCTTTGGCTGAGGTGCCTCCTTCTCGGTATCCAAGTTCCAGCGACGTCTGCAGGTCCTTGGTAGTGCTTTCTAGCACAGGTACCTCCTACTTAGTAACCGTTCCAGCACCGTCAGCTGGTCCTCGGTAGTGCCATTGGCTCTTGTTCCTTCTGCTGCCCCTCCGGGTTCCAGCACCGTCAGCTGTTTCTCGGCAGTGTCTTTGGCATGGGTACTCCCTCCTGCCCAGCCTGGTTCCAGCACGCCTGCTGTTTCCGGGTAGTGTCAACGTCACTTTGCCACCAATACATTGCCCTGTCGTGTTGCGGTCGGGTTAGCCGAGTCTATGGTGCCTGCAGTTTAAGTGCTTCCTATGTGGACTGCGGGTTCTGGTAATAAAGGCTGGTTCCATTGTGCCAATAGGACAAGAACCCCCTGTAGGACTGTGGGTTTCGGTAACTGCGGCCTGCTCGCGGCCTTGCAACTTTGCTTTTCATGGGTACCTTCTGTTACCCCTCCGGGTTCCAGCAACGTCAGGTGGTTCCAGGCAAAGCCTTTGGCCTAGGTGCCTCCTTCTTGGTATCCAAGTTCCAGCAACGTCTGCTGGTCCTTGGTAGTGCTTTGTAGCACAGGTACCTCCTGCTTAGTAACCGTGTTCCAGCACCGTCAGCTGGTCCTCGGTTGTGCCATTGGCTCTTGTTCCTTCTGCTGCCCCTCTGGGTTCCAGCACCGTCAGCTGGTCCTCGCTAGTTCCATTTGCTCTTGCAGCTTCTGCTATCCATCCGGGTTCCAGCACCATCAGCTGGTTCTCGGCAGTGCCTTTGGCTGAGGTGCCTCCTTCTCGGTATCCGAGCTCCAGCAACATCTGCTGGTCCTTGGTAGTGCTTTGTAGAACAGGTACCTCCTGCTTAGTAACCGTGTTCCTGCACCGTCAGCTGGTCCTCGGTTGTGCCATTGGCTCTTGTTCCTTCAGCTGCCACTCTGGGTTCCAGCACCGTCAGCTGGTTCTCAGTAGATCCATTGACTCTTGTGGCATCTGCTACCCATCCGGGTTGCAGCACCATCAGCTGGTTCTCAGCAGTGTCTTTGGCACGAGTACTCACTCCTGCCCAGCCTGGTTCCAGCACACCTGCTGTTTCCGGGTAGTGTCAATGTCACTTTGCCACCAATATGTTGTCCTGTCGTGTTGCGGTCGGGTTAGCTGAGTCTATGGTGCCTGCAGTTTAGGTGCTTCCTATGTGGGCTGCGGGTTCTGGTAATAAAGTCTGGTTCCATAGTGCCAATAGGACAAGCACCCCCTGTAGGACTGTGGGTTTCGGTAACTGCAGCCGGCTCGCGGCCTTGCAACTTTGTATTTCATGGGTACCTTCTGCTACCCCTCCGGGTTCCAGCACGTCAGCTGGTTCCAGGCAGAGCCTTTGGCCTGGGTTCCTCCTTCTCAGTATCTGACTTCCAGCAACGTCTGCTGGTCCTTGGTAGTGCTTTGTAGCACAGGTACCTCCTGCTTAGTAACTGTGTTTCAGCACCATCAGCTTGTCGTCGTTTGTGCCATTGGCTCTTGTTCCTTCTGCTGCCCCTCCGGGTTCCAGCACCGTAAGCTGGTCCTCGCTAGTTCCATTTGCTCTTGCAGCTTCTGCTATCTGCTACCCATCCGGGTTCCAGCAACGTCAGCTGGTTCTCGGCAATGCCTTTGGCTTAGGTGCCTCCTTCTCGGTATCCGAGTTCCAGCAACGTCTGCTGGTCCTTGGTAGTGCTTTGTAGCACAGGTACCTCTTGCTTAGTAACCATGTTCCAGCACCGTCAGCTGGTCCTCAGTTGTGCCATTGGCTCTTGTTCCTTCTGCTGCCCCTCCGGGTTCCAGCACCGTCAGCTGGTCCTCGCTAGTTCCATTTGCTCTTGCAGCTTCTGCTACCCATCCAGGTTCCAGCACCGTCAGCTGGTTCTCAGCAATGCCTTTGGCTTAGGTGCCTCCTTCTCGGTATACGAGTTCCAGCAATGTCTGCTGGTCCTCGGTAGTGCTTTGTAGCACAGGTACCTCCTGCTTAGTAGCTGTGTTCCAGCACCGTCAGCGGGTCCTCGGTTGTGCCATTGGCTCTTGTTCCTTCTGCTGCCCCTCTGGGTTCCAGCACCGTCAGCTGGTCCTCGCTAGTTCCATTTGCTCTTGCAGCTTCTGCTATCCATCCGGGTTCCAGCACCGTCAGCTGGTTCTCGGCAGTGCCTTTGGCTGAGGTGCCTCCTTCTCGGTATCCGAGCTCCAGCAACATCTGCTGGTCCTTGGTAGTGCTTTGTAGAACAGGTACCTCCTGCTTAGTAACCGTGTTCCTGCACCGTCAGCTGGTCCTCGGTTGTGCCATTGGCTCTTGTTCCTTCAGCTGCCACTCTGGGTTCCAGCACCGTCAGCTGGTTCTCAGTAGATCCATTGACTCTTGTGGCATCTGCTACCCATCCGGGTTGCAGCACCATCAGCTGGTTCTCAGCAGTGTCTTTGGCACGAGTACTCACTCCTGCCCAGCCTGGTTCCAGCACACCTGCTGTTTCCGGGTAGTGTCAATGTCACTTTGCCACCAATATGTTGTCCTGTCGTGTTGCGGTCGGGTTAGCTGAGTCTATGGTGCCTGCAGTTTAGGTGCTTCCTATGTGGGCTGCGGGTTCTGGTAATAAAGTCTGGTTCCATAGTGCCAATAGGACAAGCACCCCCTGTAGGACTGTGGGTTTCGGTAACTGCAGCCGGCTCGCGGCCTTGCAACTTTGTATTTCATGGGTACCTTCTGCTACCCCTCCGGGTTCCAGCACGTCAGCTGGTTCCAGGCAGAGCCTTTGGCCTGGGTTCCTCCTTCTCAGTATCTGACTTCCAGCAACGTCTGCTGGTCCTTGGTAGTGCTTTGTAGCACAGGTACCTCCTGCTTAGTAACTGTGTTCCAGCACCATCAGCTTGTCGTCGTTTGTGCCATTGGCTCTTGTTCCTTCTGCTGCCCCTCCGGGTTCCAGCACCGTAAGCTGGTCCTCGCTAGTTCCATTTGCTCTTGCAGCTTCTGCTATCTGCTACCCATCCGGGTTCCAGCAACGTCAGCTGGTTCTCGGCAATGCCTTTGGCTTAGGTGCCTCCTTCTCGGTATCCGAGTTCCAGCAACGTCTGCTGGTCCTTGGTAGTGCTTTGTAGCACAGGTACCTCCTGCTTAGTAACCATGTTCCAGCACCGTCAGCTGGTCCTCAGTTGTGCCATTGGCTCTTGTTCCTTCTGCTGCCCCTCCGGGTTCCAGCACCGTCAGCTGGTCCTCGCTAGTTCCATTTGCTCTTGCAGCTTCTGCTACCCATCCAGGTTCCAGCACCGTCAGCTGGTTCTCAGCAATGCCTTTGGCTTAGGTGCCTCCTTCTCGGTATACGAGTTCCAGCAACGTCTGCTGGTCCTTGGTAGTGCTTTCTAGCACAGGTACCTCCTGCTTAGTAACCGTGTTCCAGCACCGTCAGCTGGTCCACGGTTGTGCCATTGGCACTTGTTCCTTCTGCTGCCCCTCCGGGTTCCAGCACCATCAGCTGGTTCCAGGCACAGCCTTTGGCCTAGGTGCCTCCTTCTCGGTATCCGAGTTCCAGCAATGTCTGCTGGTCCTTGGTAGTGCTTTGTAGCACAGGTACCTCCTGCTTAGTAGCTGTGTTCCAGCACCGTCAGCGGGTCCTCGGTTGTGCCATTGGCTCTTGTTCCTTCTGCTGCCCCTCCGGGTTCCAGCACCATCAGCTGGTCCTTGCTAGTTCCATTTGCTCTTGCAGCTTCTGCTATCCATCCGGGTTCCAGCACCGTCAGCTGGTTCTCGGCAGTGCCTTTGGCACAAGTACTCACTCCTGCCCAGCCTGGTTCCAGCACACCTGCTGTTTCCGGGTAGTGTCAATGTCACTTTGCCACCAATATGTTGTCCTGTCGTGTTGCGGTCGGGTTAGCTGAGTCTATGGTGCCTGCAGTTTAGGTGCTTCCTATGTGGGCTGCGGGTTCTGGTAATAAAGTCTGGTTCCATAGTGCCAATAGGACAAGCACCCCCTGTAGGACTGTGGGTTTCGGTAACTGCAGCCGGCTCGCGGCCTTGCAACTTTGTATTTCATGGGTACCTTCTGCTACCCCTCCGGGTTCCAGCACGTCAGCTGGTTCCAGGCAGAGCCTTTGGCCTGGGTTCCTCCTTCTCAGTATCTGACTTCCAGCAACGTCTGCTGGTCCTTGGTAGTGCTTTGTAGCACAGGTACCTCCTGCTTAGTAACTGTGTTCCAGCACCATCAGCTTGTCGTCGTTTGTGCCATTGGCTCTTGTTCCTTCTGCTGCCCCTCCGGGTTCCAGCACCGTAAGCTGGTCCTCGCTAGTTCCATTTGCTCTTGCAGCTTCTGCTATCTGCTACCCATCCGGGTTCCAGCAACGTCAGCTGGTTCTCGGCAATGCCTTTGGCTTAGGTGCCTCCTTCTCGGTATCCGAGTTCCAGCAACGTCTGCTGGTCCTTGGTAGTGCTTTGTAGCACAGGTACCTCCTGCTTAGTAACCATGTTCCAGCACCGTCAGCTGGTCCTCAGTTGTGCCATTGGCTCTTGTTCCTTCTGCTGCCCCTCCGGGTTCCAGCACCGTCAGCTGGTCCTCGCTAGTTCCATTTGCTCTTGCAGCTTCTGCTACCCATCCAGGTTCCAGCACCGTCAGCTGGTTCTCAGCAATGCCTTTGGCTTAGGTGCCTCCTTCTCGGTATACGAGTTCCAGCAACGTCTGCTGGTCCTTGGTAGTGCTTTCTAGCACAGGTACCTCCTGCTTAGTAACCGTGTTCCAGCACCGTCAGCTGGTCCACGGTTGTGCCATTGGCACTTGTTCCTTCTGCTGCCCCTCCGGGTTCCAGCACCATCAGACGGTTCCAGGCACAGCCTTTGGCCTAGGTGCCTCCTTCTCGGTATCCGAGTTCCAGCAATGTCTGCTGGTCCTTGGTAGTGCTTTGTAGCACAGGTACCTCCTGCTTAGTAGCTGTGTTCCAGCACCGTCAGCGGGTCCTCGGTTGTGCCATTGGCTCTTGTTCCTTCTGCTGCCCCTCTGGGTTCCAGCACCGTCAGCTGGTCCTCGCTAGTTCCATTTGCTCTTGCAGCTTCTGCTATCCATCCGGGTTCCAGCACCGTCAGCTGGTTCTCGGCAGTGCCTTTGGCTGAGGTGCCTCCTTCTCGGTATCCGAGCTCCAGCAACATCTGCTGGTCCTTGGTAGTGCTTTGTAGAACAGGTACCTCCTGCTTAGTAACCGTGTTCCTGCACCGTCAGCTGGTCCTCGGTTGTGCCATTGGCTCTTGTTCCTTCAGCTGCCACTCTGGGTTCCAGCACCGTCAGCTGGTTCTCAGTAGATCCATTGACTCTTGTGGCATCTGCTACCCATCCGGGTTGCAGCACCATCAGCTGGTTCTCAGCAGTGTCTTTGGCACGAGTACTCACTCCTGCCCAGCCTGGTTCCAGCACACCTGCTGTTTCCGGGTAGTGTCAATGTCACTTTGCCACCAATATGTTGTCCTGTCGTGTTGCGGTCGGGTTAGCTGAGTCTATGGTGCCTGCAGTTTAGGTGCTTCCTATGTGGGCTGCGGGTTCTGGTAATAAAGACTGGTTCCATAGTGCCAATAGGACAAGCACCCCCTGTAGGACTGTGGGTTTCGGTAACTGCAGCCGGCTCGCGGCCTTGCAACTTTGTATTTCATGGGTACCTTCTGCTACCCCTCCGGGTTCCAGCACGTCAGCTGGTTCCAGGCAGAGCCTTTGGCCTGGGTTCCTCCTTCTCAGTATCTGACTTCCAGCAACGTCTGCTGGTCCTTGGTAGTGCTTTGTAGCACAGGTACCTCCTGCTTAGTAACTGTGTTCCAGCACCATCAGCTTGTTGTCGTTTGTGCCATTGGCTCTTGTTCCTTCTGCTGCCCCTCCGGGTTCCAGCACCGTAAGCTGGTCCTCGCTAGTTCCATTTGCTCTTGCAGCTTCTGCTATCTGCTACCCATCCGGGTTCCAGCAACGTCAGCTGGTTCTCGGCAATGCCTTTGGCTTAGGTGCTTCCTTCTCGGTATCCGAGTTCCAGCAACGTCTGCTGGTCCTTGGTAGTGCTTTGTAGCACAGGTACCTCCTGCTTAGTAACCATGTTCCAGCACCGTCAGCTGGTCCTCAGTTGTGCCATTGGCTCTTGTTCCTTCTGCTGCCCCTCCGGGTTCCAGCACCGTCAGCTGGTCCTCGCTAGTTCCATTTGCTCTTGCAGCTTCTGCTACCCATCCAGGTTCCAGCACCGTCAGCTGGTTCTCAGCAATGCCTTTGGCTTAGGTGCCTCCTTCTCGGTATACGAGTTCCAGCAACGTCTGCTGGTCCTTGGTAGTGCTTTCTAGCACAGGTACCTCCTGCTTAGTAACCGTGTTCCAGCACCGTCAGCTGGTCCACGGTTGTGCCATTGGCACTTGTTCCTTCTGCTGCCCCTCCGGGTTCCAGCACCATCAGCTGGTTCCAGGCACAGCCTTTGGCCTAGGTGCCTCCTTCTCGGTATCCGAGTTCCAGCAATGTCTGCTGGTCCTTGGTAGTGCTTTGTAGCACAGGTACCTCCTGCTTAGTAGCTGTGTTCCAGCACCGTCAGCGGGTCCTCGGTTGTGCCATTGGCTCTTGTTCCTTCTGCTGCCCCTCCGGGTTCCAGCACCATCAGCTGGTCCTTGCTAGTTCCATTTGCTCTTGCAGCTTCTGCTATCCATCCGGGTTCCAGCACCGTCAGCTGGTTCTCGGCAGTGCCTTTGGCTTATGTGCCTCCTTCTCGGTATCTGATTTCCAGCAACGTCTGCTGGTCCTTTGTAGTGCTTTCTAGCACAGGTACCTCCTGCTTAGTAACCATGTTCCAGCACTGTCAGCTGGTCCATGGTTGTGCCATTGGCTCTTGTTCTTTCTGCTGCCCCTCTGGGTTCCAGCACCGTCAGCTGGTCCTCGCTAGTTCCATTTGCTCTTGTTCCTTCTGCTACCCATCCGGGTTCCAGTACCATCAGCTGGTTCTTGGCAGTTCCTCAGCCTTCTTGTATTTTCTGCTACTTTTCCAAGTTCAAGCTTGTGGAAATGGTTTTTGGTTCTCACTCTGGATCTCCCTGACGACGACCCTGAAGACGACGACCCTGAAGACCACACCAAAGAAGACCAAAAAGATGACCCTGAAGAAGATGACAAAGAACATGAAGAGAACCACCAAGATGCAGAAAAACAAGAGACAGAAGACCAAGAAGCAGAGGAACAAAAAGCAGAAGAACCAAAAGCAGGAGAACATTAAGCATAAGACTTAAAATCAGAGCAAAAGATATTATCTAAATTATAAGCAGAAGAAGACTAAGCAGTGTATGAGGTTGATTCCGTTCCTCCTCGTGGTGCCCCTGGAAAATGGCTGCTGCTGCAGGCCAAACTGAGCACGGACAAATCCTGTTGTAAATCTTTTGTGACAGGCAGAACAGAAGGTGTAATCTTCAAACTTTTATAGATAACTGCAGGAATGCTGTCACAAATAAGAATATGATGAAGAAGAAGAATAGGAAGAAGATGAAGAAGTAGATTATGAAGAAGAATAATCTTTGAATAAGAAGAATATGAATAATGTACAAAAAAAGAATAATAGGAAGAAGGTGAAGAAGAAGAAGATGAATAAGGTGAAGAAGAAGTTGATGAAAAACATGCTGCTGTTGCTGAGGATCATGAAGGAGAAAGTGTGGGAGAAGTAAAAAAGAAGGTGAAGAGCAAGGAAGTAGTGAAACATACATATCTGACAAAATATAAAAAGGTTAACATAGTCAATATCTTTGTAACTCCGAACGTCTTTAAAAAAAATAAAATTATTCCTGCTATTCCATTTGATTGGGCTAAACCTCTATGCCTTTAATGTCTCCTCCACCTCCCACAATACATTCTACATTATTCTTAGTTGTTTTTATTCATGTAGAATTAACCTACAAGGAAAGAAAGGGTTTTTTTTAATTCCGATATTTCTGTCCCATTGACTTGAATGGGGCTTCCGGGATCGGAATCGGCGACACCAGATACTTTTTTGGTATCGGTCCGATCCAATCCGATCTGATATTTCACGATATCGGATGGTATTGCTCAACACTACTTAAGACCCTTGTTGAATTAATTTTTCCAAATCAAATTTTTGAGGAAAACTTAGAAGAAATTGGTGAACTTGAATTTTAAAAAAGAGGCTAGAGTAAGATGGATGAAAAATCAGAGCGAGAGAGAGAGTAAAGAGTCACACAAGTTACATATTTCCCATATATCTGCTGCTTCTGATAATATGCTAATGAGACATACAGTTTTAGATCAGTAGATCAGGAATCTCTCACACACCTTTGTATAGTATATACAAATCATCATAGCAGATAGTCTTTATCTACTAGCTCAGTGACAACTGAAATTTGAGAAGCAGAGAAGGAAACCAGTACAAAATGTAATATACAAGTAATATAATGGGCAGAAGCAGCATTATTGCTAATATGAACACACATAAAGGCTTATCGTGAAAATATGTCTTAAACTGCAGGTACACGTTCAGTTATGGCAATATCAGCTTTATACATGATATAGATAAATAGGCTTTACAATAATACAGATACATATAATTCATGACAGTTTAGCTAGATTTATTAATAGTCAGATGGATGTGATATATTTAAGAATTCAAGATAATACAACAATCTGTTACTAAGAAAGTGACTGTGCTCTAATTTTCAAAGTATTCATTTCCCTTTGCAAATGTACCATAATTGTATTTCAAGGCCAGTTATAAGAGTAATAAACTGGAGAACTGTAAACTTTTCAAATATAATATAATCCCAAATATTACATAATAGTCTAATAAATTAATAAAAGTATGAGTTTTCATTGAAAACACAAAATTGTCTGGGTGACCCCAAACTTTGAAATGGTAGTGTATATGCATACAATCAATACTGGATTCATCAGGGATTCAAATATACATAATACATCATCTGCACTAATAGCTAACCAGGGGTAGAACTAACTAAGCAGGCTAGTATGAGAAAGGAATAGGATACAGGAAATATAAATACATACCAGCGATGCTGTCACAAGGAGAGAAGAGAAATGATGCTTCCTGAATGCAGGCAGAAGGAAAATGGTGGACTGGAGGGAAAATGGGGGCTGAACTAACCATAATCCTTTGCAAAAGGCTACAAGGATGCATTGCAACCTTACCAGAATGCACTGCAAACTGAGGGAGATAGCAAAGTGAAAGTAAAACACACAATAACACTGCGGTTATGACTCTGGTCACTAGATGGAGCCAGAAAACACTGTGAACATTAACAAGCTGATAATCAGGGATCATGAATTAAATGTCAGAGACAGAACACTATATGACTGCAGACTTATTAATCCCGTAAGGGGTTTCAGAGTTTCTGGCTTAGTGACATGGAAGTGTATGGAAGCTAAGCCACGCCCACTGTCCAGGAGTATGTATAACTCATTTATACCCTTCAGTCCCTGCTCATAAACCGCTTAATCTTAGCAGCACACAGTGCATGCACTGCAGGGATTCATAAGTCTGCAGTCACACAGAGTGACTGCAAGCTTATTAATTTGGACTGGATAACCCCTTTAACACACATTTTCAAGAGGGAATGTGGACAAAACTTTCATCTTCTTAACTCCATCATTTTTGTCTATGTCATTTGCATTAGTATAATAATCATCAGTACTTTCTATTGAAACACAGTTCAAAAGCAATGTTTGATTTTTATTAGCTGATATTCAGAAAACACTTTTGCGCTTTTTTTCAGATATTTCAGTGACCATTGCAGGGTTTTCCTATTATGCACGCACATGGTCAAAATTGTTGGTACCCCTTGTTTAATGACAGAAAACCCACAATGGTGACAGAAATAACTTGAATCTGACAAAAGTAATAATAAATCAAAAATCTAGGAAAATGAACAACTGAAAGTCAGACATTGCTTTTCAACCATACTTCCACAGAACTTTAAAAAAATAAATCTCATGAAATAGGCCTGGACAGAAATGATGGAACCCTTGAAAATAATGTGACAAAAGAGACATGTTAAATCAAGGTGTGTCCACTAATTGGCATCACAGGTGTCTACAATCTTGGAATCAGTCATAAACCAAATCCTTTCTAACAGCGGTCTTATAAGCAGTTTTGATTTCCTGGCATTGGGCAATTGTCCGGTTTGCAATCACATCAATGATAGCATCTTCGTCCGTGCCCATCCCCTTCATGGCTTTCTGCAGTTTCTGCGCATTGTCCGCTGCATTGAAGTTTGAGAAAGGTCTGATGGTTCCCTTGGTTCCAGCTGCAGCCATGATTTGCTCCTAATGACACCACAGATTATTAGACAGATGTCAGCTCAGTAGATGGCGGCCTTGGAATCAGTGAGTGGCCTGTATAGAGGACTACAGATACTGTGCTGTTTGGTGACATGGTGTGTATCACACTCAATATGGACCAGAGGAAGCCAAGGAAAGAGTTGTCTCAGGAGATTAGAAAGAAAATTATAGACAAACAGGTTAAAGGAAAAAATTATAAGACCATCTCCAAGCTACTTGATGTTCCTGTGACTACAGTTGCACATATTATTCAGAAATTTAAGCTCCATGGGACTATAGCCAACCTCCATGGACATGGCTGCAGGAGGAAAATTGTTGACAAATCAGAGACAGATAATACAAATGGCAACAAAACAGCCCATAAAAACTTCTAAACAGATTAAAGGTGAACTTCAAACTCCAGGAACAGCAGTGTCAGAATGCAGCATTCATCGTTGTATGAACCAAAGTGGACTTCATGGGAGATGACTGCTCGTCTATATACTGCTCAAAAAAATAAAAGGAACACTAAAATACCACATCCTAGATAGCATTGAATGAAATATTCCAGTTGCAATTCTTTATTCATTCCATAGTGAAATGTGTTGAGAATAATTAACCTTAAAAATGATCAATGTAAATCAAAATTAAAATCCCATGGAGTCTGGATCAAAGTGAAAAATCAAATAACAGGCTGATCCAACTTTTAGTGTTCCCTTTGTTTTTTTGAACAGAGTACATACTGTATATTGGATTCACTTTAGGCTGCACAGGTCAGCTCAGAAAGCTGAGCAGTCTGTGTGTGAAAGCTGCAGCCTGTTCAGTGTGAAATGGGTCCAGAGTTGAAAACTTCTGTTTGGTGCTAGAAGCTGTTGGAGCTTGGGCTGAAGGTGATTCCGAGACTGGTGGGATCACTCTCTTCTCTAAGTGAAATTTGCTCCAGGAAAATGGACTGTAATCTAATTGAGCAAGCCCACTCTGACATATGTGCCCTGCTAAATCAAGTGTTTATTTGCTGTGATACCTTTGTGCCCAAAAGAGGCTGTTTTTGGTTTCAAATCCCTAGGAGTTTTACGAAAGCAATAAAACTGCATTGCCTGTGTGAACACTACCTAATGCCTACCTGAAAGCATGAATCCCTACAATACATAGAACATGTTTTTCTGAAATATATATACTGTATATACAGTGGGTACAGAAAGTATTCAGACCCCTTTAAATGATTAATTCTTTGTTTCATTGCAGCCATTTGATAAATTCAAAAAAGTTCATTTTTTCTGATTAATGTACACTCTCCACCCAATCTTGACTGAAAAAAACAGAAATGTAGAAATTTCTGCAATTTATTAAAAATGAAAAACTGAAATTTGACACATCACATCAGTTAACAACGGATCCGCTTGTATGACTTTTTGGCGGATTTGAACTGATGCAAAAAAACTGAAGTGTGAAAGAGGCCTAATACAGCCATGAGTCTTCTTGGGAATGATGCAACAAGTTTTTCACACCTGGATTTGGGGATCCTCTGCCATTCTTCTTTGCATATCCTCTCCAGTTTCATCAGGTTGGATGATGAACATTGGTGGACAGCCATTTTTAGGTCTCTCCAGAGAGGCTCAATTGGGTTTAGGTCAGGGCTCTGGCTGCGCCAGTCAAAAATGGTCACAGAGTTGTTCTGAAGCCACTCCTTTGTTATTTTATCTCTGTGCTTAGGGTAATTGTCTTGTTGGAATGTGAGGCTGAGAGCACTCTGGAAGAGGATTTCATCCAGGATATCTCTGTACTTGGCCACATTTACTGTATGTTTGCTTCAATTGCAACCAGTCGTCCTGTCCCTGCAGTTGAAAAATACCCTCATAGCATAATGCTGCCACCACAATATTTCACTGTTGGGATTGAATTGGGCAGGTGATGAGCAGTGCCTGGTTTTCTCCACACATACCACTTAGAATTATCACCAAAAAGTTCTATCTTTGTCTCATCAGACCATAGAATCTTATTTCTCATAGTTTCGGAGTCCTTCGAGTGTTTTTTAGCAAACTCTATGCGGGCTTTCATATATCTGGCACTGAGGAGAGGCTTCCGTAGGGCCACTCTGCCATAAAAGCCCGACTGGTGGAGGGCTGCAGTGATAGTTGACTTTGTGGAACTTTCTCCCATCTCCCTACTGCATCTATGGAGTTCAGGTACAGTGATCTTGGGGTTCTTCTTTAACACTCTCAAAACCTCCCACGATTGCTCAGTTTGGCTTGATGGCCAGGTCTAGGAACACTTCTGGGGGGCCCAAACTTCTTCCATTTAAGGATTATGGACGCCAATGTGCTCTTAGGAGCCTTGAGTACTGCAGAAATTCTTTTGTAACCTTGGCCAGATCTAAGCCTTGCCACAATTCTGTCTCTGAGCTCCTTGGCCAGTTCCTTTAACCTCATGATTCTTATTTGGTCTGACATGCACTGTGAGCTGTGAGGTCTTATATAGACAGGTGTGTGCCTTTACAAATCAAGGCCTATCAGTTTAATTTCACACAGCTGAACTCCAATGAAGGAGTAGAACCATCTCAAGGAGGATCACAAGGAAATGGACAGCATGTGACTTAAATCTGAGTGTCTGAGCATAGGGTCTGAAAACTTATGACCATGCGATATTTTAACTTGCAAAACATTCTACATTTCTGTCTTTTTTCAGTCAAGATGGGGTGCAGAGTGTACATTAATGAGAAAAAAATGAACTTTTTTTAATTTACCAATATGAAATGCTTTACTGATAAATAACTTTTTAGGATGGCGATGGGCGCATTTTCTCCAAAAGTGACATCAGAAGTCACAGCCATGAAAGGGAGCAATTCTGCTACTTAGCTAACCATACCCCTCTTCTGGTGGCAGTCATATGTAATCAATGACACAATTTGAAACATGCTGAGTATGTTACCATAATATTAATATGAAAGACATTAAACCTATAGCTTATAAATGCAGAGGCCTAAATCTAAACTTCTCAAATAAGGCTGTAATTTCATATATTGTAAATAATTGTTATTATCCCCTTTATGCTCCATCTCTATATATAAATCTGAATGTGTGTGTGTGTATCACCAACCAATCACAAAGCAGCAGAGTGGGACACCAACCAATCACAAAGCAGCAGAATGGGATGCAGTTGGAGAGCAGGGCTGAGGACTGATACAGCAGGAAAGTGCATGGAGGGTGGGGCTCTGAGGAAGACAGTCTTCAGGACAGGGGCCGAATAGTGCCTGTGTAGGGTTCTAGCAGGTTCTCAGGATGCAGTGACAAGACACGAGACAGGGTATGACTTGTATAATAAACTTTTATAAATTGCAGCCACTAGGGCTATACTGAACAGACAAAACGGGGGAACAAGCAATCTGTCCTCACAGGGACTCAATGAACTAAACAGTACTTTTTGTGTAACTGCGAGTAACCCGGCTAGTCCGGGTGACGGAGGCCAGACTATGGCCAAACTATAACACTTATTTTCTAAAGTCCACTTATCCTTCCATGCGTCGCTCGGGATTGCAGATGCGGCCGCTTAGAGGTCGCTGATGCAGCTGCTTTGACGCCTCGATCTTCCGGGAAGGTTTGGGCTCGTCGGGCCCTGAAGAAACTGTACCGGTTGGGCGCAACAGGCCCTGAAGAAACAATGCCGGTGGGGCACAACAGGCCCTGAGGAAACGGTGCTGATGGGGTGCAACAGGCCCTGAAGAAACAATGCCAGTGGGGCGCAACAGGCCCTGAAGAAATTGTGTCGGTGGGGCGCAACAGGCCCTGAAGAAACGATGCCGGTGGGGCGCAACAGGACCTGAAGAAACGATGCCGGTGGGGCAAACAGGCCCTGAAGAAACGGTGTCGGTGGGGCACAACAGACCCTGAAGAAATGATGCCGGTGGGGCGCAACAGGCCCTGAAGAAACGGTGCTGATGGGGGCACGGTAATGACGCAGTCTCTAAATATTGCGTTCACCAACCTCTGCTCAGGGTCCCTTAGCAAACCGGACGGGGGCCTCTACTGCTGCCTGTAGCGAGGTGGCGCCCCCTGAGGCCAGTGATGACAGGGCCGCAGCTGTGGGAGAAGGCAGGGGGGCGGTGTCCTGACCGCTGTAAAGGAATGGTCTGTCGTCACAGTGGTCACCTGAGGTAGCCGCCTTGTCACAACAGGGTGGGAAGCAGCGGGAGTGGCTGTATGTGACCGTATGCAGGGAGCGGCCGCCGGGGCAAGTCTCTCAAGTGTCACTAGTTGGTGAATCTGCAGCTTTCCTTTCACAGGTCCCTGTCGGTCTCTCCACAACACACCGTCCGCTCCCTCGGTCCTCTCTGTCTCACACGGCTTCCTGCCTGTTGTCCTGCTCTCTGTCAACTGCCACTTCAGCGCGCCCCCTGCTCCTTTTAAGCTTGCCCCGCCCCCTGTTTCCCTGACAACTTCAGTCTAGTCTTTCCTTTTACTGTCCTCCCGGTATCGTTCCCTCAGGAACCCTAATGGCGGTCCCCTGGGTACCTGCCCTTTCACTGTCTGGGAGTCCTCCTTCCCACACCTGCACCCTTCCAGCCCTGTCCTGGCTCAGTTTGCGCTCCCTGTCGCCAACTGCACTATTCCCCCTCTCCCCTGCAGCTTCCCGACCTAAATTTAGTCCCTGGCTTCTACTGCGGCCTACTACAGTGCTAGGCCATGCCCCCGCAGGCCGCCCAATCACATGCGCTGCAGCTCCGCTCTAGCTCCGTCCACTCCAGCAAGCCCTGCCCACTGCGGCTACCTGTGCTAAGCCACGCCTCCCGCAGGCCGCCCAATAACATGCGCTGCAGCTCCGCTCTAGCTCTGCCCACTGTGCCCAGCTCCGCCCACTCCAGCCAAACAAACAATCTGCGCACCTCTCTCTCCTGGTCCCGGCGTCAGCGCGTGTGGTGCATGGAGAGCGGGGCTGTGGAGGAAGGAAGACAGCGGGGCTGTAGAGCAGGGGTCTCAAACACATGGCCCGCTGTACAGAGCAGAGCCCTGTGTGTACGAGGTGTACGGAGCAGAGCCCTGTGTGTACGAGGTGTAAGGAGCGGAGCCCTGTGTGTACGAGGTGTGCGGAGCCGCGCGCGGGGTATATTAAGTTTGATAGGAATGCGGCCCCCCCAGCTCAAATTTTTTTTATATGAGGCCCATTTACTCTGCCAAGTTTGAGACCCCTGCCTTAGGACATCAATAGAAATTTCAAAGGAGCTCAATAGTTCATTTGATTCCAGGATGAAAAGAACAAAGAAAAGAATCCCTCAGATGTCTTGGCAAAGTGATTTACAGAAAAGGGATAATCCTTTCAATGGAATATTAGATGAAGAAAAGATAGAGTCAATAATATATTCTGGTTCAATTACATGAGAGGGTACATATTCAGACCTGTTACAATGTTTTAAAAACATCTAGATAGAGTGCAAGTCAAGTATTTCCTTGCAGCTAGACAATTAGTGAGAAAAGAAATCAATCGGGAGAAGAAAAGTGATCATAGTACTTGACAAGGATATTGCAGATTTTTATTGTATGTGTCTCTCTTCAGGAGAACATCTTTTCCTGACAATCAACTAGAGAAGATTCCCACAAACTCGCAGTCCAGAATTTAGGTAATTTCATACTGCATATCAAGATCAGCAGTGGAAGCAGAGGAAGGCTTGATTGATGAGGAATATTTATAAAGGATGAAGTAAAGAAATTTTACAATTGTTGGGAATGTACCAGAAGTCATGTATGTGGTTCTGTTCCAGGAAGTAATGTAATAGTGCAGTCATATATCAGAGGAGGCAACAGAGTTTTAGATTTTTGCTTGAAGAAACATCCATTAGGTTCTTAAAAGGAGAAAGAAGGCTGGAGAAGACGGAAGCAGAGAAGAGAACTAGAAAAGGTTGCTGAGATAATGTTTTAAATCAATTTTGAAAAGCAAAAATATCCCCATATGGTGACATGGTCGGTTGACCAATCGCTAATTTAAGCATGAAGTCTCAAGAGCAGTGGTGCATCAATAACAGCATTTCAAAAGAAATATTTTCAAAATCTAATAATTCTAATTAGAGATTCACTTTCTAAGAACAAAATTTGATATGCCCATAGGGAAATGAGGAACCATTTGCAAAAATGAATTTTAGTGTAGTCTGTAAAGATATTAAAGAAGTTTTTAGCCAGACATCGATACAGTTTTGTGCAGCTCTTGAATCCACAAACTCTAGAGATCAAAAACTTTGAGGATTTAGAGAATTGTTGCATGGATAGAAGTTTATTTTTAGAGGAGGTTGTTAACTCCAATGTGGTTCTTCCATTCTCACCAAGTAGCTGCATCTCCTTGCTTGGTCTTAGTTATGAATAGTGTTGAGCGATACCATTCGATACCCAAAAATATCGTATCGGATGGTATCGCCCGATACGAAAAAAATATCGGGTATCGCCGATTCCGATACCGGAAGTCCCATTCAAGTCAATGGGACTTCCGGTATCGGAATTTAAAAAAGCCCTTTATTTCCTTGTTGGCTAATTCTACGTAATTGAAAACAAATAAGAGTCATGTAGAATGTATTGTGGGAGGTGGAGGAGACATTAAAGGCATAGAGGTTTATTCAAATCACATGGCATAGCATTAATTCCAATTTTTTTTTTCAAGACGTTCGGAGTTAAAAAGATATTGACTATGTTAACTTTTTTATATTTTGTCAGATATTTATGTTTCACAACTTCCATGCTCTTCACCTTCTTTTGTACTTCTCCCACACTTTCTCCTTCATGATCCGCAGCAGTAGCATTTTTTTCATCAACTTTTTCTTCACCTTATTCATCTTCTTCACCTTCTTCCCATTAATTTTTTTTTTTCCATTCTTCATATTCTTCTTATTCAGCTATTATTAATTTTCATATGCTATTTCTTCATCTTCTTCCTATTCTTCTTCTTTTTCTTCATTTTCTTATGGTGACAGGCATTCCTGTAGTACTTATCTATAAAAGATATAAGATTACACCTTACGTTCTGCCTGTCACAAAAGATTTACAACAGGATTTGTCCGCGTTCAGTTTGGCCTGCAGCAGCAGGCATTTTCCAGGGGCACCACGAGGAGGAACGGACTCACCCCCATTTACTGCATAGTCTTCCTCTGCTTATAATTTTGATTTCTTCTATGCTGATTTTTAGTCTTATGCTTAATGTTCTTCTGCTTTCTGTTCTTCTGCTTTTGCTTCTTCTGCTTCTTGTTCTTCTGTCTTTTGTTCTGTATCTTGGTGGTTGTCTTCATGTTCTTTGTCCTCTTGGTCTTATTATTTAGGGTCATATTTCTGGTCTTCTTTGGTGTGGCCTTCAGGGTCGTCGTCATCAGGGTCGTCGTCATGGAGATCAATAAGGATTACCAAAGACAATTTCAAAAAGCTTGATCTTGGAAATGTAGAAGAAGGTACAAGAAGGCTGAGAAACTGGCGAGAACCAGCTGACAGTACTGGAACCCGTAGTGGCAGCAGAAGGAACAATAGCCAATGGCACTACTGAGGAACAGCTGACGGTGCTGGACCCCGGTTACTATGCAGGAGGTACCTGTGCTAGAAACCACTACCAAGGACCAGCTGACGTTGCTGGACCTCGGATACCAAGATGGAGGCACCTAGGCCAAAGGCTCTGGCGAGAACCAGCAGACAGTGCTGGAACCCAGATGGGTAGCAGAAGGAACAAGAGCCAATGGCACTACCGAGGACCAACTGACGGTGCTGGACCACGGTTACTAAGCAGAAGGTACCTGTGCTAAAAAGCACTACCAAGGACCAGCTGACGGTGCTGGACCTTGGATACCGAGATGGAGGCACCTAGGCCAAAGTCTCTGGCGAGAACCAGCTGACAGTGCTGGAACCCGGGTGGGTAGCAGAAGGTACCCATCCAAAGCAAAGTAGCCAGGCCGCAAGCCGGCCGCAGTTACCGAAACCCACAGTCCTACAGGGGGTCCATGTCCGATTGGCACTACGGATCCAGCCTTCAGTGCCAGTTCCCGCAGCCCACATAGGAGTCACCTAAACTGCAGGCACCGTAGAGTCGGCTAACCCGGCCGCAAGACGACAGGACAACGGATTGGTGGCATAGTGACCTTGACACTACCCGGAAACAGCTGGCGTGCTGGAACCAGGCTGGGCAACAGGGAGTACCCGTGCCAAAGACACTGCCGAGAACCAGCTGACGGTGCTGGTACCCAGATGGGTAGCAAAAGCTACAAGAGCCAATGGCACTACCGAGGAACAGCTGACGTTGCTGGACCACGGTTACTAGGCAGGAGGTACCTGTGCTAGAAAGCACTACCAAGTACCAGCTGACGGTGCTGGACCTTCGGATACCGAGATGGAGGCACCTAGGCCAAAGGCTCTGGCGAGAACCAGCTAACAGTGCTGGCACCCGGGTAGGTAGCAGAAGGTACCCATCCAAAGAAAAGTAGCCAGGCCGCAAGCCGGCCGCAGTTACCGAAACCCACAGTCCTACAGGGGGTCCATGTCCCATTGGCACTATGGATCCAGCCTTCAGTGCCAGTTCCCGCAGCTCACATAGGAGTCACCTAAACTGCAGGCACCGTAGAGTCGGCTAACCTGGCCGCAAGACGACAGGACAACGGATTGGTGGCATAGTGACCTTGACACTACCCGGAAACAGCTGGCGTGCTAGAACCAGGCTGGGCAACAGGGAGTACCCGTTCCAAAGACACTACCGAGAACCAGCTGATGGTGCTGGAACCCAGATGGGTAGCAAAAGCTACAAGAGCCAATGGCACTATCGAGGAGCAGCTGACGTTGCTGGACCATGGTTACTAGGCAGGAGGCACCTGTGCTAGAAAGCACTACCAAGGACCAGCTGACGGTGCTGGACCTTCGGATACCGAGATGGAGGCACCTAGGCCAAAGGCTCTGGCGAGAACAAGTTGACAATGATGGCACCCAGGTGGGTAGCAGAAGGTACCCATCCAAAGAAAAGTAGCCAGGCCGCAAGCCGGCAGCAGTTACCGAAACCCACAGTCCTACAGGGGGTCCATGTCCCATTGGCACTACGGATCCAGCCTCCAGTGCCAGATCCCGCAGCCCACATAGGGGTCACCTAAACTGCAGGCACCGTAGAGTCGGCTAACCAGGCCGCAAGACGACAGGACAAAGGATTCGTGGCATAGTGACCTTGACACTACCCGGAAACAGCTGGCGTGCTGGAACCAGGCTGGGCAACAGGGAGTACCCATGCCAAAGACACTGCCGAGCACCAACTGGCGTTGTTGGAACCCAGGGACAATCATGATGAAGGCCGAGGCCTACTTGGTGGTAGTTTTAGATTGTTTGTAGGCTACAACAGACTGTCAACGTGCTCCAATTAGGCATCTGTCTCCACTCTGTTTCCAGGATTTCACGTGACCACCAACACCGCCAGTTTATGCGTACAGTAGCCGTCTGCCTAATCCAAACGTGTTCCTGTGTTACTGGGGTTCTGTAATGTCAGCATATCCCCTGATGTGTGTCTGCCAATGTCTCCTGCTCTGTCCACGTTCCCACCACTTGCAGTGGGAAGGTGGACAGCGCAGGAGACAGTGGCGAACACACATTGGGGGATCAGCTCACGTAACAGAACACCAGAAACACAGGAACACGTGTGGAATGCGTGGACGGCAACTGTGAGCAGGAACTGGCGGTGTTGGAGGTCAGGGGAAATACTAGAGACAGAGTGGAGACAGAGGCCAAATCAGAGAATGTTTAAATCTAAAGTAGTTTCAATTTGGAGGCAGCAGCACTTTGCCCTCCACACAGCAGGGGATCAGCTGACGTTACCGAACCCCACATTCACATGAACAAGTGTGTTTTTCTGTGTGGACAGCACATCCGAGCACCAACTAGCGTTGTTGGAGCCCAGGGACAATCAGGGTGCAGGCCGAGGCCTACTAGGAGCCAGGTGTAAAGCTGAGGTATTTTGACTTTGGAGGGAGCAGGACACTTTGACCTCCACACAGCAGGGGATCAGCTGACGTTACTGACCCCCACTTTCACATGAACAAGTGTGTTTTTCTGTGTGGACAGCACTTTCGAGCACCAACTAGCGTTGTTGGAGCCCAGGGACAATCAGGGTGCAGGCTGAGGCCTACTAGGAGCCAGGTGTAAAGCTGAGGTATTTTGACTTTGGAGGGAGCAGGACACTTTGCCCTCCACACAGCAGGGGATCAACTGACATTACCGAACAACACTTTCACATGAACAAGTGTGTTTTTCTGTGTGGACAGCACTTCCGAGCACCAACTAGCATTGTTGGAGCCCAGGGACAATCAGGGTGCAGACCGAGGCCTTCTTGGTGGCAGTTTTAGATTGTAGGCTACAACAGACTGTCAACGTGCTCCAATTAGGCATCTGTCTCCACTCTGTTTCCAGGATTTCACGTGACCACCAACACCGCCAGTTTATTCGTACAGCAGCCGTCTGCCCAATCCACACATGTTCCTGTGTTACTGGGGTTCTGTAATGTCAGCAGATCCCCTGATGTGTGTCTGCCACTGTCTCCTGCTCTGTCCACATTCCCACCGCTTGCAGTGGGAAGGTGGACAGCGCAGGAGACAGTGCCGGACACACATTGGGGGATCTGCTCACGTAACAGAACACCAGGAACACAGGAACACGTGTGGAATGCGTGGACGGCAACTGTGAGCAGGAACTGGCGGTGTTGGAGGTCAGGGGAAATACTAGAGACAGAGTGGAGACAGAGGCCAAATCAGAGAATGTTTAAATCTGAAATAGTTACAATTTGGAGGCAGCAGCAGTTTGCCCTCCACACAGCAGGGGATCAGCTGACGTTACCGAACCTCACTTACACATGAGCAAGTGTTTTGTCTGTGCGGACAGCACTTCTGAGCACCAACTGGCGGTGTCGGAGCCCAGGGAAAATCAGATAGTAGGCCAAGGCCTACTTGGAGCCAGGTGTAAATCTGAGGTTGTATGACTGTGGAGGGAGCAGGACACTTTGCCATACACACAGCAGGGGATCAGCTGACGTTACCGAACCCCACTTACACATGAGCGAGTGTTTTGTCTGTGCGGACAGCACTTCTGAGCACCAACTGGCGGTGTCGGAGCCCAGGGAAAATCAGGTAGTAGGCCGAGGCCTACTTGGTGGCAGTTTTCGATTGTTTCTAGACTACTACTAACTGTCAACGCACTCCAATTAGGCCTCTGTCTTCACTCTGTTTCGAGTATTTCCTCTGGCTTCCAACCACGCCAGTTGCTGCTCTGAAATGCCGTCTGCACAACCCACACTTGTTCCTGTGTTACTGGGGTTCTGTAACAGCAGCTTCTCCCTAGAGGTGAGTCCGGCAATGTCTCCTGCTCTGTCCACATTTCCACTACAAGTAGTGGGAATGTAGACAAAGCAGGAGACATTGCCGGACTCACCTCTGGAGATGACCAGATGTTACAGGACCCAGGTAACACAGGAACAAGTGTGGATTGTGCAGACGGCACTTGAGAGCAGAAACAGGCGGTGTTGTAGGCCGGAGGAAATACTCAAAACAGAGAGGAGACAGAGGGCAAATCAGAGAACATATTAAATCAGAGGTAGTCAGAAGTTGTAGGCAGCAGAAGAGTTTGCCGTACACACAGCAGGGGATCAGCGGACGTTACCGAACCCCACTTACACATGAGCGAGTGTTTTGTCTATGCGGACAGCACTTCTGAACTCCAACTGGCGGTGTCGGAGCCCAGGGAAAATCAGGTAGCAGGCCGAGGCCTACTTGTAGCCAGGTGTAAATCTGAGGTTGTTTGACTGTGGAGGGAGCAGGACACTTTGCCATACACACAACAGGGAATCAGCTGACGTTACCGAACCCCACTTACACATGAGCGAGTGTTTTGTCTGTGCGGACAGCACTTCTGAGCACCAACTGGCGGTGTCGGAGCCCAGGGAAAATCAGGTAGTAGGCCGAGGCCTACTTGGTGGCAGTTTTCGATTGTTTCTAGACTACTACTAACTGTCAACGTACTCCAATTAGGCCTCTGTCTTCACTCTGTTTCGAGTATTTCCTCTGGCTTCCAACCACGCCAGTTGCTGCTCTGAAATGCCATCTGCACAACCCACACTTGTTCCTGTGTTACTGCGGTTCTGTAACAGCAGCTTCTCCCTAGAGGTGAGTCCGGCAATGTCTCCTGATCTGTCCACATTTCCACTACAAGTAGTGGGAATGTAGACAAAGCAGGAGACATTGCCGGACTCACCTCTGGAGATGACCAGATGTTACAGGACCCAGGTAACACAGGAACAAGTGTGGATTGTGCAGACGGCACTTGAGAGCAGAAACAGGCGGTGTTGTAGGCCGGAGGAAATACTCAAAACAGAGTGGAGACAGAGGGCAAATCAGAGAACATATTAAATCAGAGGTAGTCATAAGTTGTAGGCAGCAGAAGAGTTTGCCGTACACACAGCAGGGGATCAGCTGACGTTACCGAACCCCACTTACACATGAGCGAGTGTTTTGTCTGTGCGGACAGCACTTCTGAGCACCAACTGGCGTTGTTGGAGCCCAGGGAAAATCAGGTAGCAGGCCGAGGCCTACTTGTAGCCAGGTGTAAATCTGAGGTTGTTTGACTGTGGAGGGAGCAGGACACTTTGCCATACACACAGCAGGGGATCAGCTGACGTTACCGAACCCCACTTACACATGAGCGAGTGTTTTGTCTGTGTGGACAGCACTTCTGAGCAACAACGGGCGTTTCTGTAGCCCAGGAAATAAAGTTCAGGTCATAGAAACATGAACACAACAGGAGACCTGGATCCTGTTGCCAGCCAATTATTTATTCTGGAAGAGGACTGGCAAAATCAGGTGAGATGCAGGCCTTGTTCATTTTCAGAAAAGTAAGCCGGTCAACATTATCGGCGGATAGTCGCGTGCGACGGTCTGTTACCACACCACCTGCAGCAATAAAGACACGTTCCGATAATACACTGGCAGCAGGGCAAGCCAGCACCTCCAATGCATACTGGCTAAGCTCTGGCCATGTATCCAGCTTAGAGACCCAATACTTGAACGGGGAAGAGCCGTCTGGGAGTACACTAACAGGGCAAGACAAGTAGTCTGTCACCATCTGACGGAAACGTTGCCTCCTGCTGACTGGAGCCGTCTGTGATGGTGTAGCCATTTGTGGGGGTCCCACAAAACTTTTCCACATTTGGGCCATACTGGTCTTGCCTTGTCCTGCGGCACTGCCTCTGCTACCTCTTTGTGCAGAGCTTCCTCCACTGCCTCTACCCACATGGCTGCTTTGAAAAGCACTACCAGCAACACTTGCGGGGGGAATGGAGAACATGATGGCCTGCACAAGTGTTTCTTGGTACTCCCGCATTTTTCGCTCCCGGTTCAACGGTGGTATGAGGCTTTGTAAGTTGTCCCTGTAGCGAGGATCTAGGAGGGTGTACACCCAATAATCAGCCGTGTGGAGAAGGTTGGCGATGCGGAGGTCATTTAACAAGCACTGCAGCATGAAATCAACCATGTGCTGCAGACTGCCAACTGGACTGGAAACGCTGTCCCCAGCTTGAGGCAGCATCTCAGCCTGATCAGCATCACCCCACCCTCGCTGTACACACTGACTACTAGAGCCTTGTGTACCTCCCTCTTCTGGAGAGATGTGTTCCTCCTCCTCCATTGACTCCTCGTCATCCTCCTCACTAAGTGTCCCCTGCTTGGGCCTTTGTGTGGAAGCACGTTGCGCAGACTTGTGAGAAGCAGATGGCATTTCTGACTCCTCATCCTCGACCTCTTCAAAAACCTCCTCACTTAGTGCGTGTAAGGTTTTTTGAAGCAGACAGATGAGGGGGACAGTCATGCTGATTAGTGCATCATCTGCACTGGCCATCCATGTGGAGTCATCTAAGGCACGCAAAACTTGGCAGATGTCCCTCATAGTGGCCCACTCAGTGGTGATGAAGTGTGACTGGCGCACAGTGCGACTTGTTTGCGCTTGATGCAGCTGGTACTCCATTACTGCTGCCTGCTGCTCACACAACCGCTCCAACATATGTAACGTTGAATTCCACCTGGTGGGGAGGTCACATATGACGCGATGTTCTGGCAGGCGGAATCGGCATTGCAGAGATGCAATGCGCGATCTTGCCATGCTGGAATGCCGCAAGTGAGCACACTCTAGGCAAACCTTGTGCAGCAGTGCATCAAGATCCGGATAGTCCCTCAGAAAGCTCTGCACGACCAAATTGAGCACGTGTGCCAGACATGGTATGTGAGTGAGGTTGCCTAGGCCCAGAGCTGCCACTAGATTTCGGCCATTGTCACTCACTACCAAACCTGGCTGAAGATTCGCTGACACAAACCACACATCGCTCTCCTGCTTGATGGCATTCCAGAGCTCCTGTGCTGTGTGGCTCCGATTCCCCAAAGAAATTAATTTAAGGACGGCCTGTTGACGTTTGGCCACACCTGTGCTCATATCTGGCCTAACAGGCTCATGCAGTGCTGATTCCGAGGAACTAGAGTAGGAGGAGGACTCAATATGTACAGACTGCATTCCTGCAATCCTTGGAGTTGGCAGAATACATACAGAGCCACTCTCCAGATCTGTACCTGGCTCCACAACATTGACCCAATGGGCAGTGAGGGAAAGGTATCGTCCCTGTCCATGGCTACTGGTCCACGCATCGGTGGTCAGGTGAACCTTGCTACTGAGGGCGTTTAGTAGCGCATTTTTAATTTTTCCCTCCACATGCTTTTGCAGGGCAGGGACGGCTTGCCTGCTGAAATAAAAGCGGCTGGGCACATTGTATTGTGGATCTGCCAATGACATCAAGTTCCGGAAGGTGTCAGTCTCCACCAGCCTGAATGACAGCATCTCAAGGGCCAGTAGTTTGGCAATGCCGGCATTCAGAGCCAGTGCTCGGGGATGGTTTGCCGAGTATGGCCGCTTTTTCTCCCATGCCTGTGCTACCGATTGCTGGTGAGTGGCCTGGGAGTGTGCTGATGACTGAGAACGTGGTTCAGTAGGTGGAATTTCACTGGGTCTCTGGACAACAGTGGCAGTGGTTCTTCCATGGCGTTCCAGTGAGGAAGCCGAACCAGCTGTGTGTGAGCTTGAGGAAGAGGCCCCAACACGAGCTGAAGAGGTGGTAGGTGCTCCTGAAGGTTGGCCTACATCTTCAATGTGTCTGTGTAACTCCACCTCATGCTTGGTACGCACATGTTTCCACATATTTGTGGTATTGAGGTTGCTCACATTTTTCCCTCGTTTAACTTTCTGATGACACAGCTTGCATTTGACAAAGCAAATGTCATCTGCAACTGTGTCAAAAAAAGACCACGCACTGCAAGTCCTGGGAGCGCCCGTTTTGTGTTTTGGAAGAGGATTGCTCCTCACGGGTGCCAAAGTGGAGGCTACAGGCAACCAAGTCTGCCCCCGCCCTCTCCCTCCTCTTTTGGTCGTTCAGGGAATCTCTTCCTCAGAGCTGCTCCCACCACCTTCCTGTGGCTGACGCCATGATGGGTCAAGGACCTCATCATCTCCACTCCCCTCTTCAAGCACCGGCTGGTCCTGGGTTGTCTCGCCAGCACCGTACGCACCAGAAATTGGCAACTGAGTTTCATCATCATCAGATGAGCACTGAGGTGTGCTGACAATAGGCACTGGCCCACCCGCCTCTTCAGATTCAGAGGGACAAAGCAGTTGCGCATCACTGCATACTCCCTCTTCTTCACGCTCTAGAATGCTGCTTGGCTGGCCACCTCTTTCCAAGCCAACAGATTCTGAGAACAGAAGTAAAGATTGAGATGGCTCCTGTCCAGGGCTCTCAGACTGCCTGGGCAATTTGGCAGGTGGTGAAGAGACAGATGGTTGCTCTTCAGTGCTCTGGCCTTGGGAGGATGCGGAAGTCACTGAAGTGGATGCGTTAGCTGCCATCCATCCGACAATGGTTTCAATTTGTTCGTCACGCAGTAGTGGGGTACGGCGAGGTCCTACAAAGCTGCGCATGAAGGACTGTTGCCTGGTAAAAGTGGGGGATGCCGGGTCACTGGTGGCCGCAGCAGACACCGAATCCCCACGTCCTCTCACTGCTGAATCCCCCTGTCCTCTCCCTGCTGAAACTCCATGGCCACGACCACGTGCCTTACTCCCTGACTTCTTCATCTTGGTAGACTGATAAAGATAGGCAGAAAAGTAAAAAAGGGGTGGCTTAGTGTTCTTATTCCTGAACACCTGCTAACCAGTATAAGAAACACTAGTTTGGCTAAGAGTGTGTGTACTACACTTTAATATGATCTAATGTGGCCGACACAACTGTAAAGTGGAGTGTTTGGTGAACTTTATTTCCTTTTTTTTTTGGGGGGGGAAAGAAAAGGATGTGACCAAAGTTTGAAAGCTATAGTATCACAAACTTTTTGGAGCGATTACAATGCAGGAAGCTAATCTACAATGCAATTGATGAGGCTCCAAAAAATAGGGTGATACTAGTCTGGCTGGCCCTGAAGGGCACAAGCCAGCAAAAAGGCTCCTCTATCTAATCCTATATAGTGTTTGCAACCAACCAATGACAATGGATGCGGATGGAAGCACACTAATATAGGAACAAAAATCTGGATAAATTAGCTGCAAAAAAAGGACTATGTATGAGGCAGTGACGCACGCTGAGCGGACTACAGCTAGCGGTGGCTGTAGAACACACTGCAACGTGAGCTGCACTCACACACAGAGAGACCTATCAGACAGCCAAAAACAGTGCAGAGAAATGGGCTATAGCACTGAAAGGCTGCTGAAAGGCTCCGCTGTCCACTCCTTTAGTGTTTGCAACCAACGTATATGGATACGTATGGAAGCACACTATACAGGAGAAAAAAAAAGCAGCAATTAAAGAAAAATGTGTATGAGGCAGAGACACACGCTGGGCGGCCTACAAGCAGACGTGCCTGCAGGACACACTACACAGCGTAGGTCTGCACTCACACTGCCCTTGCAGACAGCTATTAAAACAGCGCTGCTGTGCTACAAAAATGCTACAGTGGTGGATTATGTAGCCTGGATAGAGCAATAGATATGTTTGATGATCGCTATTTCTAACTGTCCCTCACAGTCTTCAACAGCAGCCTGTCCCTAACTGAATTCACAGCAGAGTGACAAGAAATGGCGGCTGCTGCGGTTTTTATAGTGCATCATGACATCATTTCAAGGGCCAATCACAGCCATGCCAGTAGTTAACATGCCTACATGCCTAACAGGATGTGCCCACACTTCTGAGGATCCCCATTGGCTGAATCAAATCGAGCGGGCTCCTAGCATTATGGGAACTTCCGATTCCGGTATTCGATATGAAAAAAGTATCGGAACTAAGTATCGGAATTCCGATACAGCGAATATCGGCCGATACCCGATACTTGCGGTATCGGAATGCTCAACACTAGTTATGAAACAATCACCACAAGAATTGCCACTCTCAGCACTATATAAACACAGTCCTTCCATCATGCTTATGCCAATTTGCATGCATACCTGTGAAGCCAGTCTGGGAGGAGACTTAGAATTATTTGGAACTTGAAGATCGTATACTATTTGTCTTGATCTAATTTTGAAGCATAAATCTACTTTGGTGGCCTATTGGAATCAAATCCTCTGAAGAGGTTGGAAATTCCCTACCCTTTAGATTTCGCCTAAATGTGGCAGGATAAACTTGTCAATTAAGCTTTGTTGTTCAAAGCTAAGTTTGATGCAAGTGTTCAG
Organism: Dendrobates tinctorius; assembly: GCF_039654945.1. Lineage (NCBI taxonomy): Eukaryota > Metazoa > Chordata > Amphibia > Anura > Dendrobatidae > Dendrobates > Dendrobates tinctorius. The sequence goes on from NW_027361742.1 coordinate 4,798,921, forward strand.
AACTGGACCGCACACTGTCCCAAAGAATTACTCTCTTGTCTCAACAGGAATAAAGAGTCAGCAGCAAGGATTGGGGGACCCGTGGAATTTTAGGTTCTTGTACAAATTTGCAATTTTAGAGGGGACATGTGCAAACAAAAAAAATTGCAGAATAAGCATAACTCAAATTTCAAAAGGAGTGAGAAAGAATGTTTCCTAACATCTTTTCCGGTAAAATTTATTTTATCTTTTGTTTGGCATGTTTTAGTGTCACTTTGAAAAATTGGCATAGTATTTTGACAAAATTTTCACACAGCAACCTGCGAGTCAGATATGCATCCAGGAGTTTCCCCCATGCTGTTCTCATTCCATTTCAGGGGTGTTTTCATCCATTTCAGTGAATTTTTTTTTGCGCCCACCCCAGGTAGGGTCTGCTGTAAAAAATGCTTGAGTTTCCCGTTGACTTCTGTTTTACTCGTTACTCGAGTAGAACACCCGAACATTACAATTTGCTTGATTCGAGAAACGAGCACCTGAGCAGTTTAGTGCTGATACAAAGCGATTCCAACAGCAGAGCATCAGAGCTAAGTATGTGAACAGGCATCATAGACCTCAATACTGTGTACACAAATAAGTACTTAACCAAAGCTAAGTCAATTATGCAGCTACTTTGGAAGAGCATAGCCAATTATTCAGACTGCTACCTTGGAACAGCTGAACCAAATGTGGGGAGAGGTGCCTCAGCAGCTCCAAGTGAAAAATATAGTTGATATGAGTTACTCAGGAGGCACACTAGTTGCAAACCATAGTACTAACACATGGTAGCCAGTAGAGTTGAGCGAACCGGGTCGGTCAAATTCATAAGTCGCCGACTTTCGCTAAAGTTGGGTTTCATGAAACGAAACCAGACCATAGCGTGAGGTCGGCCATGAGGTCGGCGACCAGAGCGCCAAAGTCGCGTTTCAAATTATACTTCCAGCGCCCTTTTTCAGCCAATGATGGAGGACGCATACTGTGGGCAACGCGATGACATGAGCAGCGGTCACCACCATCTTTGAGAAGGGCATGCAAGCTATTGGCTTGCTTTGTGTGGCGTCACAGGGGCTATAAAAGGGCATGCATGCCGACCGCCATCTTACTTCTGCCGATCTTAGCATAGGGAGAGGTTACTGCTGCTGATTCTGAATAAGGGAGAGCGTTAGGCAGTGAAGAAGAAAAAAAACTGCTTCTGCTGGTTGCGATTTTCACTGTACAACACAACAGTTTGTGTGCAGTGACAGGGGAGGATATATTTTTGTGCATCAGCTCTGTTGGTTATTAGGCTGCCTTATAAGGCTCCCTGATAGCTGCATTGCTGTTTGCACACTGCTGTGCAAACTGCTTTTTTAAAAGCAAAAATACTTTTCTTCCTCTTTTCTGCACAGTTACCAAGCGTTCATTTTTCCACACGTTTGTGTGCAGCAGTCCTGCTTATTAGGCTGCCTGCTGCCATACTTGGACTGAAAGCATCATTGTCAGCCTCCTAAAATCTTTAGGGAGATTCAAATTCTCCCCAATACTATATACACCATGTACCTTGTCATACACCAACCAATTTCAGCCTGTTAAATTGAGATGTAATCTATAGTGTAGTAGTATAATGTAGTATAGTATAGTGTCAGCCTCCTAAAATCTCTAGGGAGATTCAAATTCTCCCCAATACTATATACACCTTGTACCTTGTTTTACAGTACCATATAGCTGGTGGTATTTTGGGTACATTTTCCCAAAAATGAGGAAGTATGGTGGAAGAGGCCGTGGAAGTGGGCGAGGGTTGCCAGCTGGTACTGATGGTGGTGGTGGTGCATCTGCTGGTAGTGGCAAAAGCACAATAGCACCTAAGGCAGGATGTGTTGAACCTGCATCATCGTCTGGCTCCACAAGGCTTCGAAGGCTCCCTTTTCTGGGAGTAGTTAAACCGCTTTTAAAGCCGGAGCTTCAGGAACAAGTTTTGGCTTACATTGCTGACAGAGCCTCCAGCTCTATCGCCTTCTCTTCTGAAGTTTCAAAAAATAAATGCACTGAGTCGTCAGTGGAGGCTCCTGGTCAGGAACAACACCTTTCCTTGTGTCCGTCACCCCACCAAAAGTGAAGGATACGGCAGGCCACACTACAGATTTCTCCATGGAGCTCTTTTCACATACCATGCCTAGGTTATCAAGTCAAATCGTGAATTCCCCAGTCCAAGATGAATCTGACATGGAGTGTCGGTCGCCAGCCAGGGCAGCGGGGTTAATCGGTACCGGACTGGTGTCTCAGAGGGACGTGTCAGGGTGGTGGTGACCCAGTCCGTGGCCCTGGTCGTCCATACAAAGGGATGAATAACATTTATAGGTGAATGATACGTGACACCACCTGTGGTTTCTGATCAGAATGACCAGCGCTGCAGTGTCGCTTCTCAGGGACAGATGTTGTGGTGCAGCTAAGATGTAGAAGCCCTGCACAGGTAGGGCCGTAGTCGCAGGGCAGATGAAAGAGTTGGTAGATGGTGTGCAGTGCAGGATGTAGCAGAGCCGTGCGCCAGGCACAGGAGAAAGATGACAGACACAGTCGTGCAGTTCCTTTACCTGTACTTAGTAAGTGCCGTCCAGGACCCAGAGTACAGATGGAGATGGAGTTGGTTAGCCTGGAAGCAAAGTAGGAATTCTCTCTCTGCAGATAGGTAGCGTGGCCTTCGTTCTAGCGCTTATCTGAGGTACTCGCAGTACTGAGTTCACTGAAGTTCCCCCTGTTGACTCTCTTTTGGAACTCTCTCGTATGGCAGGCAGCCGTAGCCTTTTCCTTCTGGCTCACACACGTCGCTGCTGGGGCCTCCGAGCCTTAGTTGGGAACAGAGCATTTACAGCTGCTATTTCCTCCGGTTTCTGCTGCAGGAACGTCAATGTCCCTACAAACTCTGAGACCGGAATCTGGACCATGCGCTCCAGCTAGGAGTGAGCCTTAACTCTGCTCATCCTCCAGCTCCCTTTCTCCCATCCACACACTTCCCCTTCCCTTCACAGACTGATCTAACTTACCTCCTTCCGACCACAGAGAGCAGCTCCTCAGCAGTCAGGTTCAGAGCTCTCCCTGCTGGCCTGGAGTGGGAACTGTGTTGTGTGTTGGTTTAACTGCTAGAGAGTTCCTTTGTTGCTCCCAAGCATGACATCACACTCCCTAGGAGGAAGGTGATGCCACTGCGGCAACCGTACTCCTGGGGGCGCCACAAGTGCACTGATGCCCAGCCACTGCTAGATGATTCTGCTGGTACATTGACCCAGACCACTACATTCTCCTCGCACTCTACACAGCCAGAATCTGACCCTGATGAAACTCAGGTTCCCCTTCCCGCATACTATACCACCTTACACGGTGACAAAGAGGAAGGTGCAGATGAAAGTGCAGGTTCGGTCCACCCGCCGTCAGACACATCGCCGTACTATGAGGGGCCCTGTGCCAGTGCTGTCGCCAATGAGTGGGCCCCCCTTGCTTGCTCAGGATCACAGCACTTGCAAAGTTGAAATACTTACCTCTCCCTGTTCCACAGCCATGACGTCTTCTGTGTTTCCTGACAGTGACATTCTGGTCAGAGTGCGTGATGACATCATGTCTGTACACCCTCTGACTAAACAGTCCAAGTGCAGAGAGATGGAAGATGGGGATGACGAGGAGTCCAGAGCACAGGTATTCCCTAGCGAGGAGACTTATTTAATTGTTTTAAAGGTTGGGAGAAATTTTTGGGGAGCACTATACTCTGGAGAATGATATATGGGGCCCACCATACACTGGAGCATTCCAAAGGTGGACATCAGACACTGGAGCACCATTTACAGGGCCCATTATACACTGGAGCATTAGAAATGGGGCCCATTATATATGGAGCATTATTTGGGCCCATAAGACAATGGAGCATCATCCATGGGGCCCATCATATACTGGAGCATTGTAAATGGGGCAGATTATATATGGAGCATTATTTGGACCAATCGTACACTAAAGCATCATCCGTGAGGCCCATCATATCATATGTTGGAGCTTTCCAAATGGAGGATATCAGGCACTGGAGCAGCATTTACAGGGCCCATTATACACTGGAGCATTAGAAATGGGGCCCATTATATATGGAGCATTATTTGGGCCCATAAGACAGTGGAGCTTCATCCATGGGGAACAACATATACTGTAGCATTATGTGGAGCTCATCATATACTGTATTGAACATTATATGGGACCAATGATTCTGTATGGAGAAATATATGGGCCTCATTACTCTGTATGGCACACTATGCGGTGGCCATAATACTGTATGGAGCAATATACTGTCCGTTTTTGGAGCTATTGGAGAATTTAAAATGGATATCAGTCATGTGATGTAAGAAGTGAAGTATTTTTCATTGTACTATACCGCTATTTCTCTGCCGTATCAGAGGATCATGAATTGTGGCATGTGTTAAAGGAGCTCAGTGACACTCTTTGGCCCTGGGCCCACGAAAATTTGGAACCAGCCCTACCCCACAACTTTAGCCAAATAACCCCCATTTTTCAGTGCGCAACTATTATTATAAAGTAAATTAAGGTTGACAAACTTAAGTAATGAGAATTGATGTTTTTGGCATTAAAATGGGCACTCTAGGTGTGTTTCCTGTCCTCCACTCACTGCCAACTTTTCTTCCCCATTGACTTGCATTGGGTTTCGTGTTTCAGTCGGTCTTCGACTTTTCACAATAAATGGCCGATTGCGTTTGATCCGACTTTTGCGAAAGTCGGGTTTCATGAAACCCAACTCGACCCGAAAAAAGGCAAAGTCGCTCATCTCTAGTAGCCAGCATTGCATTACTTGAAACCTTCGGCACTGTGCCGCTGCCTGAGTTGGCCTAAAAGAGTGTAGGAAAGGGACATCAGGGACTTTATTATAGATTTTTTATCTTTGACTCTTCTATATATTTTTTTATCTTTTTTATCTTTTAAAAGAGCAAGAGGCTAAAATCTGAAATTAGCTGAGGTAAGATCAGCAATATCAGAAAATAATACCTTACTTAAAAGGTAGTGCTTGATACTTAGAACAAACTTTCACCATAGCTGGTTGGTAAATTATCAGTAAATGAATATTTACATGTCTGGGATATATATATCTATATATAAATGCCTTATCGTGTCTGTCTGTAACAGAAATCGCGGGCCGTTGATTGGTCGCGGCCGCCATGCCCCCGCCAGGCCGCAACCAATCAGCGAAAGGCGCTGCTGTTTGTAACGGTAAGCGCAGGCCTTAATCTGTAAGAGAATTAAAATAAAAAAAGTTATTCTCACCTTCCGACGGCCTCCTGTCTTCTTTCCACGCGCCCGGCCTCGCGTTCCCAGTAATGCTTTGCGGCTTAGAGGACCATACGTACCAGGAAAGGGGGTGATGGTGACCATACATACCAGGATTGGGGTGTGAGAGGACCATGCATACCAAGAAGGGGGGGTGAGGGGACCATGCATACCTGGATAAGGGGGTAAGGGGACCATGCATACCAGGACTGGGGGGTGAGAGGACCATGCATACCAGGACTGGGGGGTGAGGAGACCATGCATACCCCGAAAGGGGGGTAAGAGGACCATGCATACCAGGAAAGAGGGGAGAGAGGCCCATGCATACCAGGATTGGGGGGTGAGAGGACCATGCATTCCAGGATTGGGGGGTGAGGGGACCATGCATACCCTGAAAGGGGAGTAAGAGGACCATGCATACTAGGAAAGAGAGGTGAGAGGACCATGCATACCAGGATTGGGGGATCAGGGGACCATGCATACCAGGGTAGGGGGTTGAGGGGCAGCATGCATATCAGGATTGGTGGTGAGAAAACCATACATATCAGGATTGGGGATGAGAGTACCATACATATCAGGATTGGGGGGTGCATTATTGCATTATTCTTAAATCTTCAAAAATAAGCTGCATATATATTCTAGAATACTTGATGCGTTAGAATCGGGCCACCATCTAGTATATATATATATATATATATAATATATAAAGCTCAAAGTGTGTATGTATGTACGTATGTATGCATGTGTGTATGTATGTGTGTGTGTGTATGTCCTGGATAGGCATCCGCACCGTCGCAGCTACAGCCACAAAATTTGGCACAGTCACACGTCTGGACCCCGAGAGCATCCTAAGCTATGTTGTGAGGTGAAATTTTAACCCCGCGCATTCCAATTCACCAAACAACTTTGCCCCTGTCTACATACTGTACTGGGGAAAAAGTGTGTGCGCGTCAAGCCCCGCCACTCATTATGTTGTCATAATGCCCCTATTTGCATACTTGGGAAACAGTGTGTGCGTATCAAGCCCCGCCCCTCATTATGATGTCACAGTGGTTGCCATGGCGATGCTGATGTCATCATAGGTTGCAAGCCCTGCTGCCGTTCATTATGATGTCTATGGGATGGAGGATGTGTGATGGGTACATGGGCACTGGACTATGGGATGGAGGATATGTATGACGGGTATATGGGCACGGGACTATGGGATGGAGGATATGTATGATGGGTATTTAGGCACGGGACTATGGGATGGAAGATATGTATGATGGGAATATGGGCATCGGACTATGAGATGAAGGATGTATGATGGGTATATGGGTACTCGACTATGGGATGGAGGATATGTATGATGGGTATATGGGCACGGGACTATGGGATCGTGGATATGTATGATGGGTATATGGGCACGGGACTATGGGATGGAGGATAATTATAAGTTGCTATAACTAACCACAGTTAGTTACTATGCCCGGGCAGCGCCGGGCTCTTCAGCTAGTATACATATAAAAGAGGTGACTTCTCAAGGATTGCCATAACTGCAAAATTGCCATTATTTTTCTATTATCTAAGGACATTAAGGTGTCTGGAGAAGCATGCACTGCTCTAAGGTATTTTGTGCTGTTCCTATTTTTTTACACATATATATATATATATATATATATATATATATATATATATATATATATCCTAAAGAAAAAAAAAATAAGGGCAAACTAGACAGACCATGTGTTCGTTTTCTATAGTCAATCATTTATGTTTATATTTTTTCTATTCTACATGCAAGTTGATCTTGTTTTCAGCTATTTTGTTGGCACCTGGATTGCTGTCATTTCTGAATTCTTTATTTTTTCATAAAAATAAGTCTTCAGTAAATATTCTGCAGTGGTGTAAACTAATAGTATATTTTAAATTAATTTCACTCTTGTTCTTTCTACTCAATGACTCAAAAAATACTAAAGTTTAACCAGACAGATTACATAGAAGCCTTCCTTGACCCCTATGTAAAGTTGCTTTTTGCAATCAGGCTGTCTGGCAACTGATAGAGACAGCAACATGTCACCTCTTTTGAAGTCAGTGAGTTGGTTGTAGCTGAAGATACAGAGCAAAACATAATTAGACTTTAGAGCACATCTGTTCTGTGTCGTCTAGTCCTCTCTGGCCCTCAGGGTTATATTAAATAGCAATTTGTTTTTGAAAGCCTCTGTTTACTTCCACAGAAGTCTCAGATCAATCCACATGACTTACAAATAGCAAACCGACATGAAGATTGTGAGCAGAAAGTTAAATAAAAGACTTTTTTTTTAAAAAAATATTAAGAACAAACTACCTTAATATCAAAGTGTTTCTTTCCTTCTTTCAAAAGTGCAATTTGAAACTTCAGAAGCTCCAGAGTTCCAAGGCACAAATGAAACAGTCACCCATCCACCACGTGTCTTATAGAATATATTTGTAATCCCCAATGGGTTAACATGGTAAATGTAATTTCCATTTTCATACCTTGCTAAATTACAAGGTTGTATTTTGATTTAGAAGTTTGAGTAGAAAGTTGCTTTTTCGTTAAAACTGATTGTCCAATTATAAGGATATTTTATTTCTAGGTCTGATCTTTTTAACTAACAGGAGAAGCTCCTCAATAGGTGGGACATCTCACGCATCTACACAATTATCTAATCTTATTTTGATCAGAGTCTGTGATGATGTTTAGCAGTGAATCTTTATTTATCATTCTTTGCAATGTTTTTAGTGTTTCTTGAATTCATCACTCATTGATCTTACTAATAAAACAATACATTTTAGTCCCATGAATTAAATTTGCTGATTGATCCATCATGGCCAGTCCATTAAACAAAAGGCATATTAGAGTGAATGCACTTATAATTAGAGCTGAGCAGATCTTTTTAAATTCAAATTTGCTGCAGTGCTAAATATTCCCCAAAAATGCTTAACTACCGTAAAATGCTTGTAATTGCATGGAAAAATGTGTTTAACATTTTGAGCTCCCATTGAAATATATTAAACTTTTTTTAAAATCTGTAATGTAAAAACAGCTTTTTTCATGTCAATGTGACCTGACCCGACCTAGCTACTGGAAGAAGGATGGTAATCAGTGGAAACAAGCAGCCAATTTAAAGGAAATCTGCCACCACATTTGACCTATCTAACTATTAATATGGGGATGCAGTTAATCTAACTATTAATAGGGGGATATAGGTAATAGAATACTGAGGAGAGTGATACTTGTATGCCTCATATCAGATGCCTTGTTGTGGATAAATCATCTTTTATCACTTTATATAAATTACCTCTTCCAGGCTCTGGGGAGATTGTTTCCTGGGAGATAACTCTGCCTCCAGAGCTTGTTTTACATCAGGGGTCTCAAACTCGAGGCCCACGGGCAAACTGCGGCCCTCGGGACAATAGTTTGCGGCCCTCACCTCATGGACCCTTGGGACAATAGTTTGCGGCCCTCACCTCGGCCGGGATCACACATGCGAGAAACATGGCCGAGTCTCGCATGTGAAATCCCAGTCACACATAGTACCGCTCATTAAGGTCATGAATATGGACGGCACTCCACTCTCATAGGCGTGGCGCCCATATTCATGAGCTTAATGAGCGGTACCACGTGACGTGTGACCGTGCGCTCATACAGGAAGAAGATATCGGCGCTGGACCATCGGAGCTGCAGCAGGAGGAGGTCAATATGATGATGGCTAGACAGTCACAGCAGCCTGCTGTCAGCAGGCAAGGCGTATGAGTCACACTCACAACACATACAGCAGGAGCAGCCGAGCAGGGACCGGACCACGCCACAGACTCAGGTGCGCCGGGTTCAGAATGAGCGGTGGAGCGGTGCGGTATATTGCTCTTGGAGGTGGGACATCAGCTGGCCTTATTGCAAACTTGTGTAATTACCCCGGGCTCAGAAGCGGAGGCGGCCGCGGAAATTGCTGCTCAGCAGGACAGAAAAAAAGCAAAAAAGACGCACCAGCTAACACTGAAACAGTGACACCAAGTGGAGTTATCTTGTCATGATCTGAAGTGATCTGACAGTTTTAAATTGCACTGGGTGAACTTTTTTTACTTTGGAAAGTTCCAAGGTGTCTTGACTGTCCCCGGTGGTGGTGAGTGGTATTGCACTTTAGGGTTTTTTGCACTTAATTATGGATCAGGTGTGACACCCTATAAAGGTGTGCTCAGGGTGTTCACTCACTGCCTGTGATATTGTGAGTTTGTTTTCACTTTGAGTGGGAGAGCCTGGAGGAAGGATGGAGCTGGTGAGGAGTCCTGCGCAGCTTAGCCAGAGGGGACGTGTGTCAGCTATGGTGTCTGGACGAAAGGCTGGCATGGCGTGGTGGGGTCGCAGTGATGGTGTCAGCGGGAAGTGTCTGCATGGGCTGGTGGAGTGGCGACTATGGAGAGTGGCACTCAGCATGTGGGACTTGGCTGCTGAGCTGGACTCAAGCATGCTCGACTTCGTGTCAGAAGCTGAACTCATCCATGGGACTCTGGTTCTAAGCAGCTGCAACTGGTGGTGGACTCTGCTCCGAGGCTGCACTAAGGTGAAGGATCCTTTTATGGTGATGGATCCGGGTGGAGGAGAAGACGCATGCAGGTGGTGGGCTCTGTTGCTGGGAGCGCACGCAGCAGAGCAAAGCTAAGTGGTGTTTCCCCTGTATGGTCTCTTTCCTCATGTGTGTTATTAGTGCAGTGGTGGGATTAGTCTCCGCACCGACCCATTCCCTAGTGAGGGTTTAGGGTCAGGGTGAGCAAGGGCGCTAAGGTACGCGTGCGGCGACAGGTGCGGAGCCTGTATCACGCAGGTGGTGGGCTCTGTTGCTGGGAGCGCACGCAGCAGAGCAAAGCTAAGTGGTGTTTCCCCTGTATGGTCTCTTTCCTCATGTGTGTTATTAGTGCAGTGGTGGGATTAGTCTCCGCACCAACCCATTCCCTAGTGAGGGTTTAGGGTCAGGGTGAGCAAGGGCGTTAAGGTACGCGTGCGGCGACAGGTGCGGAGCCTGTATAGGGAATGTTAGGAGTGCAGGGACACTGGCTCAGGGGAGCTTAGGAGGTCTCCATGTCCCCATTCCCTATTGCAGGGCCCACCATTGTTAAAGTTTCCCAGGTTCCCCCTTTATTATTTGATCATTGTATGTATAACGTGTAATACCTAAATTCGCCAGGTGGAGGCGGCGTATCCACCTGCACGTTTTATTATTTAAATGCGCCTCTGGAGGCGGTGTATCCAGGGTCACGTGTGTTATGGGTCCGCCTTGCGGAAACATCTGCGTCCTGACACACGTGACCATGACTTTATCACAGGCCATTCAGTTTTTTTTTCTGGTGAGCTTTGGCCATGTGGAGACCGCTGAGTAATTGCTGCCGGGCCTCACTGATGTGAGTGGGGAGCGGCAAGGTGTTTAGAGCCGCTGCAGCAGCAGTTATCATGGTCTGGGGCCTCTGCTCAGGTAACCAGGAAATTAAAATGGCGGCTTTGGCAAATTGCGGGTCTGGCAAAAGCCCCTGGAGTCGCTGCTGGGGAGCGGGACTTGCTCATGCACGTGGGCGTACCCAGGCAGGTGGGAGGAATGGTGCCCCACGGAGCTGCTTGGTGTTCCCCGAGGTGAAGGGGTGCGTTCCAGTGATGAGCAGACTGATGTAGAGTCCGCGGGGTTTACGCCAAATCTTCAAATACCACCGTAGAAGCCGCCCCTCCTGGCCGTGTGGAGGCGGCCAGTGAGTGTATATTTCCTCCATATGCGTTCCCTCTCCTCCTGGTGTGAGCAGCAGGTGTGCTGCGGGGGAGTAGGGACATATCTCAACCCTCGCCATTAACCAACCCTGGGAGGTGCAGACCTCATGGTGAAGAGGGTTGGAGGGTGGTGACCCCTTGGTGATTTGCGGGGGTGTGAGTGTGGTGATGCAGGGGGACGCCTCTGCTGTCTAGTTCAGAATGAGTTCACCAATTATGACAAACGAATGTATGCAATAAACGTTCAGGTCCGGACCTGTGTGTGAACGAGCATGTATGTGTGCCACCAAAAAACATCGTGGAAGTGTGTTGTGGAGCCTGATCAGCTCATAACAAACAAACATACACATACATAATCTCGTTCCCCAGGTCGGCGCTCTGGAGATGAGTGGTGCCTCCAAAAGGAACTTTATTGCCAATACCAGCGGTGTGTTTGTCATAAACCTGAAGTGTCAGGTAGTGGTGGGGTGAACTCAGGATCTGGGCGTCCCCACTGTAGGTGTTTCCCTAATGAGGGGTGGTCTTGAGGGTCCAGAGGCCCCTCATTAAGGAGGGGGTACTGTCATGATCTGAAGTGATCTAACAGTTTTAAATTGCACTGGGTGAACTTTTTTTACTTTGGAAAGTTCCAAGGTGTCTTGACTGTCCCCGGTGGTGGTGAGTGGTATTGCACTTTAGGGTTTTTTGCACTTAATTATGGATCAGGTGTGACACCCTATAAAGGTGTGCTCAGGGTGTTCACTCACTGCCTGTGATATTGTGAGTTTGTTTTCACTTTGAGTGGGAGAGCCTGGAGGAAGGATGGAGCTGGTGAGGAGTCCTGCGCAGCTTAGCCAGAGGGGATGTGTGTCAGCTATGGTGTCTGGACGAAGGGCTGGCATGGCGTGGTGGGGTCGCAGTGATGGTGTCAGCGGGAAGTGTCTGCATGGGCTGGTGGAGTGGCGACTATGGAGAGTGGCACTCACCATGTGGGACTTGGCCGCTGAGCTGGACTCAAGCATGCTCGACTTCGTGTCAGAAGCTGAACTCATCCATGGGACTCTGGTTCTAAGCAGCTGCAACTGGTGGTGGACTCTGCTCCGAGGCTGCACTAAGGTGAAGGATCCTTTTATGGTGATGGATCCGGGTGGAGGAGAAGACGCACGCAGGTGGTGGGCTCTGTTGCTGGGAGCGCACGCAGCAGAGCAAAGCTAAGTGGTGTTTCCCCTGTATGGTCTCTTTCCTCATGTGTGTTATTAGTGCAGTGGTGGGATTAGTCTCCGCACCGACCCATTCCCTAGTGAGGGTTTAGGGTCAGGGTGAGCAAGGGTGTTAAGGTACGCGTGTGGCGACAGGTGCGGAGCCTGTATAGGGAATGTTAGGAGTGCAGGGACACTGGCTCAGGGGAGCTTAGGAGGTCTCCATGTCCCCATTCCCTATCGCAGGGCCCACCATTGTTAAAGTTTCCCAGGTTCCCCCTTTATTATTTGATTATTGTATGTATAACGTGTAATACCTAAATTCGCCAGGTGGAGGCGGCGTATCCACCTGCACGTGTTATTATTTAAATGCGCCCCACTGGAGGCGGTGTATCCAGGGTCACGTGTGTTATGGGTTCGCCTTGCGGTATCATCTGCGTCCTGACACACGTGATCATGACATATCTATTACACAGCCCCAAACATGTCTTTTTCAAAGCCTGCAGTGAAGAGAAAGGTTGGTGATGAGCACAGACAATTTCAGGAAAAGTCGGAAGTGAAATATTTCTTTGTTGAGCACAGGGGCAACGTGTCTTATTTGCACAGAGAAAGTTGCAGTGCACAAAGAATACAATTTGAAATGTCATTACTTAACTAGACATGCTGAGGAGTATGCAAAATACCAGATACCAGGGAGATGAAAGAGCCAACCGGGTTGCTAAACTTAAAAGATATTTACTGAGGCAACAAGATTTCTTTAAGAAAGCAACCAAAGAGAATGCTGCAGCAGTCGATGCTAGCTACGTGGTTAGTGAGATGATTGCTAAAGCAGGAAAGCCATTCAAAGAAGGTGAATTTGTAAAATAGTGCATATTACAGGCTGCAAGTATTGTCTGTCCAGAAAAGAAAGGTCAGTTTAGCAACATCAGCCTTTCTGCCAGTACCGTAGCAGAGCTTATTTCTGACCTGTCAAGTGACATTTATGATCAACTGTGTGAGAAAGCAAAATGTTTCAGTGTATACTCAGTCACTCTTGATGAGACCACAGACATCACCGACACTGCCCAGCTTGCAATCTATGTCCGTGGTGTTAATGACAATTTTGAAGTCATAGAGGAGTTGCTCACAGTGATTCCAATGCATAGCCAGACCACCGCTCAGGAGATATTTCACCAGCTGTGTGATGCCATTGAGAATGCCGGTTTACCTTGGAGGAGGTTTGTTGGAATAACAACTGATGGAGCGCCATCAGTGACACGGAGGAAAAATGGACTGGTGGCACTTGTTAAAAAAAAAAACTGGAAGAGGAAGGTGTGGAGGAGGTCATTGCTCTGCACTGCATTATCCATCAGCAGGCCCTTTGCAGCAAATGCCTGAAGTTTGACAATGTGATGTCTTTTGTTGTGAAATGCATCAACCTAATCAGATCCAGGGGCTTAAACCAGAGAAGGTTTCGTGCTTTTTTAGAGGATATGGAGTCAGACTATGGGGATGTGCTCTACTTCACCGAGGTACGTTGGCTCAGCAGGGGAAACATATTGAAGAAATTTTTTGAGTTGAGAGCAGAAGTGAAAGCCTTCATGGAGAAAGATGGGGATGCTGTTCCTGTGCTAAGTGATCCAAAATGGCTCTTGGACTTAGCTTTTTTTGTTGATATCACACATGAGCTTAATGTACTGAACAAGAAGTTACAAGGCCAGGGGCAACTTGTCAGTGCTGCCTATGACAACGTGAAAGTATTCTCTACAAAACTTATGTTATGGAAAGCCCAGCTTTCTCAGACAAACCTTTGCCATTTCCCATCATGCAAGGCACTCATGGAAGCAGGCACACTATTCAGTGGTGAGGAGTATATGGATGTCATCTTGAAGCTATGCGAGAGTAAGCGCTGCCAGATCTCAAGCAGCAAGAAGTAGGCAGAAGAAGCCATGTTCAAAACAGTTTATGTTCAATGTTCCATTCATGTTCAGAAAGTTAAATGTTAAAGAACTGTTAATACAGACATCTGAATCTGAATAATAATGATTACATTTCTCTAGTCAGCAACTATATGTGGTTTCTTCAGTCTTCTATATCTGCTGTATTATTATCATTTTCATTTTATTTATTACTGATTGATTTTTTTTTTTTCTTATGATTTTGTTAATTTATTATTATTTTTTAACACAAAATAAGATGAAAAAATAAAGACATTTGATAACATTGGAATGTTTTGGTAAGAGCTTTTCTTGTGGAAAACCTGATGCGGCCCAGCCTAACCCAGATTCTACCTCCAGCGGCCCCCGGGTAAATCGAGTTTGAGACCCCTGTTTTACATGAAGAGGAGATACCAGTGGGATATGTAATGGCCGCTCTCTGCTCTCCTGATCTCACTGTAGAGCTGTGTGTGGTTATCAGCTTCAGCTTCCATCTCACAGCTAGACAGGGTAGCAATATTGTTGCAATACAGCAGAGCTGCAAAAAATGTGCTTTTAAGAAGACAGAGTTCAGTTTTTCTGTTCTGTGTTAACTACTGTCTCACTGGTAACTCCCCTTTTGCTTAAAATAAACTCTGGAGGCAGAGTTATCTTCTATTCAACATCCTCCCAATAGCCTGGAAGAGGTCATATAATGTACTTGGAGTGCCCGCCAGGGCAGTGGGGATACTTGGTACCGGCCACTTCTTAAAGGGATGTGTCACGGCAGCTGTGACCCGGTCCGTGGCCCTGGGCATCCAATAAAAGGGGATATTTGCAAGGGATAAAGTTTATAAAGTTTGTAACAAGTGTTCTTGATGCCACCTGTGGTTTCTGGTCAGAGGTGACCAGCGCTGCAGAGCAGAACCTCTCGGACTGATGGTGATAACCCTGAGTTGGTATAGGTCTACACAGGCAGAGTTTTTCCCAGGACAACAGGGCTGAGTAGGTGTTCAGTAATGAAAGATATAGCATGTAGCAGAGTGGGATAGGTGATGCAGGAATAATTAGAGGACACAGCTGGGTGCAGTTCCAAAGCTTTGCTCACAGTTCTGGCTCCAGCACAGACTCCCACTTGGTGCCATGTCCTCCAGATGAGGGGTCCAGCAAGCTCCCAGGTAGATCAGGATACACCATCCCAGGACTCCCTTCAGTGTGTGCCTTTCCTGGCCATCTTACTGTATTGGTTTCTCGCCTCTCCTGCCCAACATTTCACAGTCAGTGTCCCAGGTCAACAACCGCAGACATTGTTGGGTAACATACTCTCTGCGTTCCCTTGCCTCTCTATGGCTGCCTTTCTGGAGAAGGTAACTGTGGCTTGTGGCTGCAACACCAAAAGGTTCCTCTGCCTCTGGCTTGCTAGTTGAGTCTGATGATCTCTCCACTAGGCTAGGGGGCCAGTACCTCACTGCGACCTTGTCTCTCCACTACTGGATTGGGCCCCACGGGTGGCATCCACACTTCCTGTGCCCCTGAAACCCTTTCTACTCCCCTTTGGGAGCTTCTTTCTGTATCTTTCCTTCTGAAGCTCCTCCTGACAGTGAGCTGCTTCACCACACGTCTGTTACTTTTACTTTCTCCTCATGTCTGACTCACTCTCTCTGTCTGTTCTTTCCTGCTCTCTAAGCTCCTCCCCTACTCCTACCATCTCCACCCACCTCCCAACACCCTTTCTACCCAGCCAAGGATGAGATCATCCACCCGTAGGGTACATCCAGGGTGCCCTGCTTCTATACTATAGTGTGTGTTGGGTGCAGGTGTTAGAGTCATGGGGTGGTGCTCCCTCCTTACCTGAAAGTGGGGTACCACACCTCTGGGCGAGGTGCAGCACCTCTGTGGCGACTAAACCCACAGGGGCGCCACATACTTATAAGAAAAACATGGATTTCTCTGGATGAAGGTATCAGGTATCATTTTATTCAGCTTCCTATGATCTGCATGCCTATATGGACAGCTTAGGAGGGTTGATCCTACTGACAGATCCCCTTTAACCACACACAGCGGTTCAGGCTAAAGTTATTATCTAAGTGGTAAAAATATACATTTTGGTGCAGATGCCTGCCTTTCTGATGTTTATACAAGGGTGGTAGGGTGGTACAAAGAAGAAGTCCTCCTACAAGCATTGCAGCATACAGCTTGCTATGCTCCCCAGCACAACCAAGGGCCATGCTGTTTCATTGTCTTCACCCTGCTGAGAGAGATAGTTGTCATGGCCATTGGCAACGTCATCATCATCATTTTCACTGACTACCTAATGCCCTGCCTGCTGGTGTCACCAATGGCTGATGATCATCCTTCTCATCTTTTTTCTCCTCCACCAAATGTTGCAGCATGTGACTAAGATCTTGAGAGTAGAGATGAGAAAATTTGATCAGGTCTCTGCTTATTCGGCAAGCTATAGTGCCTGTTTGTTGGGCTCTCTATGCATTTGTTGTGACAGTGACACAACTACGACATATGCAGCAGCAGAGCTGAACAGCTGATCAGCTGGCGCACTCCATGTATCTGAGTTCCCTCTGTAGCATATTCGGTAAGAGATATAGCTTGCCAAATAAGCAGGGACCTGATCAAATTCGCTCATCTCTACTTGTGAGAGTGATACAACAGTTACAGTGTTGCAATGAACAGGTACAACATTTGTATTCTTCCCCCATCCCCTCTTGCATGCTAAAAAGTGTTTTTTTCCAAGATAGATTTTAGCTGGAATACATTGTTAAATTCCACATGTGACCCTTCTGAGAAATTTTGTCTACCCTTCAAAGAGCTTCAGTAGGTGACATATATCCCTTATTAGCTACCATTGTTGGATTTCAAAGTAACCGACACTCTGCTTTGACTGCTATATAATGTAGTCTATCATTGATTTTCACAGTTTGTACAATTGTACAAATGCTACAACTTATACGTACATCATTAAATCTCAGAGAATTTTGATGTCATAATCCAGGTAGCTCTCCGGCAGCCTGTTTTTTTCCTTTTGCAAAGCCAGGAGGGGAAGCTTTGCCACATGAGATCTGCTTAAATGGATTGAATTTTTTCTGGCCATACCACCACCTTTCTCAAGGATATTTGTGAAAGAAATGTTCCACTATTAAACACTTTACCACGAGGCAGCCAGACTGCTTCTTGCAATGTCGCCCACAAGAATTCCAAGTTACCGTTTATGGGGAACCAGACAGCGGGTAAGTGCATGATCACAAGGCACTGATAGCTTTCAATGACAACTGGAGGTCTACTTAAGACCTCCTTGCTTGTCATGATGATTCTACTGTGAAAGCCAACATTTAGCTGGCTGTCATAGGAGATCGTAATTTTTACTATACTTACTGTAGCAGTGCGACAGCACTGCTAATTACTGTATAGCATAAGCTATCAAATTATCACAGCTTCAAGACCCCTAGGGAGACTATTAAATACAGTAAAAAAGTTAAAAAAAAATATGACAAACTAAAAAAACAAATGTTCAAATCACCCCTTTTCACCACATTAAAAATAAAGCAATAAAAATACACATATTATGGATTGCTGCATTAATTAAAGTTTGATCTATTGAAATATAAAGTAAAAAAGAGTGCAGCACACAAATACCACCTGACGAAGGCCAATGCTAAAATGTGTATCGGGTTGGCGCCAAGCTAGTCTAAGTCCCTCCATTGTAAGTACGCAATACTGTTTTATTAGGCCCTATTTTACTTTATTTTGAAACAAAACTAAACTATATGTTATATACATTATCATATCAGTATTACATTTGAGTATATGTGTGCTACACTCTTTTGTTACATTATGTAGCCTGTATTAATAACGATTAGAAATTGCTCTGTCTAACTTATTCAGCATATATACAATTGCAATTATTGGTTCCATGTGTTTTACTTGTCTTGGGATTTTTCCTGGCATATACTGTATATTTTTAATCTTTTTCTTTATATTGTGATATACGAGTGGCGCCTGAAAACTTCGAGGCCCACCCATGAAATCTTTTTTGCATGGTCTTGTTTTGCAATGCAATATGTTATTTAGTTAGTTGAATGGTCTCATGAGCAATCTGGATTTATTTTGATTTTTTTTTGTTTCCGTTACAGCATTTTAAAGTTGGGTCGCAAGGCTGAAATATGGAAATGGAGAAGTTGGCAAAGTTCACACATCGGCTGCTGCAATTCACTCCTGTGGTTTCCAACTGCTTCAGCAACCACCCTATTCCCCTGATTTGGCTCCCTCAGACTATCACCTATTCCCACAGATGAAAAAGCACCTTGGTGGAAGGTGGAATTGCAGCCATTGCAAAAGCCGATGTGTGAACTTTGCCAACTTCTCCATTTCCATATTTCAGCCTTGCGACCCAACTGTTTTATAGAAAAAAAAATTGTTTTATAGAATGTCTAGGAGTTATATGGCACAAGCAATTCTCATGGGGCCATTACTTGAGTAACTTGCTATGCATCAATCATTCGGAAGATCATTATTCTTGGTATAGCATGGCTAGCATGCTGGGTCAGTGGCTGGTATGGTGGATCAGTGGCTGGCATGGTGGATTAGTCGTTAGCACTGTTACTTTTTAGTGCTGGGGTCCTTGGTTTGAGGACAACATCTGCAGTGAGTTTGCATGTTGTACCTGTCGTTGTCATTTTTCTGGTTTCCTCCCAGACACTAAAAGTCATTCAGATAAGGAAGGAATTTAGATTGTGAGCACAAATGGGGACATTGATAATAATGTCTGTAAAGCATTGTGAAATATGATGATGCTATTTGTAAGTAACATAAAACAATTAAATGTTCATTTTGATGTCTACCTTTAGGAAGTCTGAGGTCTTTGAACTGAAGCTGATGACATAGTGATTCGGGCTGCTATGATCCGCTTTTACTGCATCTTTCAATGGCAAAATGGTTGAAATCCCTTCTATATTCTTCAATATTACCACTCTTATCTGCAATTCATCTATGGTGAGGTGTGGCA
This sequence comes from Dendrobates tinctorius, assembly GCF_039654945.1. Classification (NCBI taxonomy): domain Eukaryota; kingdom Metazoa; phylum Chordata; class Amphibia; order Anura; family Dendrobatidae; genus Dendrobates; species Dendrobates tinctorius. The sequence goes on from NW_027361742.1 coordinate 4,818,070, forward strand.
GTAGGTATAGCGTATGACAGACATCTAGTCAGGGTTTGTTGCCTTATAAATTCTAAACCTTGCTGCTGCTTTTTCCATGCCCTCATTGACAAATTAAATTTTTTATTCTGATCTGTACTCTGAAATTCACTAAAAGAGGCAAAATTACCTGACTAAATGCATCCATTCACAGTTTCTTTGTAGCATCTGTATGTAGGAGGTAATGGTGGTAGGCTTTATGCTACTGGAGCTGGTATTACCATTTCTAAACCCTCCAGGGCTTTTTTCCAACTATTTCTGGGTGCTTCTTGAAGTATGTTTGTGGTCATTGTCCTGCTGGAAGACTCATGACCTAGGACGGAAACCCAGCTTTCTGACCCTGGGCACTAAATTGCAACCCTAAATCCTTTGGGAATCTTCATATTTCATGATGCCTTGTACATAGTAAAGGCTCCAAGGGCCAGAGGCAGCAAAACAAGCACAAGATATCTTCAAACCTCCACCATATTTGACTGTATCTACTGTATTCTTTTATTTGTAGGCCTCATTCCATATACAGTAAACAGTAGAATGATGTGCTTTACTAAAAATGCTATATTGGTCTCATCTGTCCAAAAGACACCTGCTGGCCCTCTAAAAATAGTGGGGGCCACCTGCTGGCCCTTCACATTTTAAACTTTACAGTATTAATACGAAAAAAAAATTGCACACCTCAGATGGATAAATTATATTGCAGTTGCAAAATATCACATGTAAAGTGCCATGGAATAAATGGCGCTATAATAATGAATAATAATAATATATGGCTATGCAAAGCATAGCCATCTGCTGGCTCTCCAAAAATGGATGGCTGCTGGCCCTCTAAATTAAAGTAATGGCCACCTGATGGCTCTCTGACAATAGTAAGGGCAGCCTGATGGTCCCCTACAAATAGTGATGGCCGCCTGATGGCCCTGAAAAAAAAATTGTGACTTTCAAAATTCCTCCTTCATAAATTAAACATGAGGATCATGTCTCATACAACACATGGCCAGATAAGGTATTAAAATGATAAAATTAAATTTCCTGTTGAATGGTTTTTTTCACCATTGAAATCAATGCAAACGTGCCAAAAAGCAAAATATTTGCATGTGAACATAGCCCAAGGTGTGGAGAAGTAGGCTTAATTCTTTTATATACTGTAGTTTCCCATACATATAAGTCATTATCCTGGAATATATGTTTCTTAACATTTGCTCCAGTCAAATCCATTTTAACTGTGTTTTTTTACGTTTTACTGTCAGTCCGTACAAGTGGCATCATACTCTGACAACATTGTTCACAGCAGCAACCTGGAATTCAGAGATCCTTCCAGGGTTCTTCTCCATGCTCTTCCTATGCCATTTCAGTGCTGTTTCCATAGTTTTCAGCAATTTTTGGACACTCTGCAGACATCCGGATGGGGGTGCTCGAGTTTCCCATTGATTTTCATTATACTTGTTACTCCAGTCGAGCACCCAAGCATTACGATTTGCTTGACTCTAGTAACGAGTACCCAAGCATTTAAGTGCCTGCTCATCATTAGATGCAATGCAATCCATCCTGTTCTGTGATCAGTTTAGATTTGTTTTACCGCTATTGTGATAGCAATCATATTCACAAAACTTATAATTGCCCCCTACAGTTGTGGCTAAAAGTTTTGAAAATTACACTTATTATCAGGGTTCTTGCTGTTTCTGCACTATGTGGAGATGACTATAAGGGCTCTATGTCACTCTACTGCACAATATAACACTCACTCCACAGTCAGGCTAAAGATTGAGCACAACACATACCTCCTATCAGTCCACACATCATAGACGCTCAATGCTGCCATCACTTACTGAAAGGGCAGTAAGTCTCAATGACATGTACATAATGTCATCACTGCCCGCAGGCCATATACAGGTCACTTGTACAAACTACCTCTTAATCTTTACAGAGATGCTTAAGCTTTTTAAGGCAACAAAATACTGTTAAAGTTTTAGGCTTTAGTACACATATGGAACAGTGCTGAATATGTATAAAACTAAGGAAGTAATGGATACACATAAATTGTGCAAAAACAGTTATAAAAACTAAGGAAAAAAGCAAGAAATTCCTGTAAATAGCAGTCCTTTGCAGTAAAGTACTTTTCTACTCCCAGGGACATGGATCAGAATCTGTACATAAATATAATTGGCTTGGGTCCCCTACCTTTGTGTAACGTGGTGCAGGATGGTTGGCGATCAAGAGGTACTTGAGTTTTACGACATGGCATGCTACATGAAAATGGAGATCCTGGCTGGGTGTGATAGATGTGATGGGGAGACGTCCTTGCAGACCGCATGGTGCCATTGTTTTCAGTCAGCCTGGACAAGTATTGCAGAGTTTAATGAGAGAGGCCATAGTCCATAAATAAGCATATACTTAGTGAAAAATAACTTTTACATAACTATATACAGCAGATAGTAGTCATTCATCTTCTTAGACTTTTCAGTTATGACATGGTAGATTATCACACACTTCTTCCTCTCTTTTCTTGGAAAGAATCTAGATTTCTGCTTCTCTTAGCTCTTTTGTCTCAACACAGTCCAGCACAATACCAAGGGAGTCTCCTCTTAACCCAGTAATGGCACTACAGTCCAGCAAGAAAGAGTCCTATTCTTCCTCTTATGGTTCCATGTCTTACTTCCCTTAGGATAATTTTCTATGCCAACATGGCTGCTACTTAGCTTCTAGATCTATTGACACCTCCTGACCACAACATGGGACTTCTCCTCTACTTTTCTGTCATAGAAAAAACAATATCCACAAAACATCTCCCGAAGGGAGATGAGCTGACAATTCAAACTGTTTGGAAGCAGGACCTCACATTGCACATATGGGAAAAGGAAAAATATGACGTCAATATCTAACACCTGAGACCTTCAGAGCTGATGATATCTTGTAAGTTGAGGCTCTCATAATATGCTGAAAGGCTGAGAATATTCCAAACAGCTACCACATAAGGTCATCAAAGGGAGGTGTGTGAGCATAACTTTTAGCTAATAAAAGCTGTATTTGGGTCTGGGTCAATGGTCAATACTTGGAAAGTACAGTTTGCTATAGGTTCTGCCCAATTTGCAATCAGAGCACTTCCCTCTGGTAAGCTTTGAGCCAGTTCTGTGACCAGGTTTATTAAGTTTTTTTTTGTTATTCCTTTTTATTTTATGTTATTGTATAAACTGTATTGTTTTGCTCTAATTTTGTATCACCATCATGTATATATTATAAACACTGCCTATATTTCTGGATTACAGTAAATATAAAACTTAATAGCACTGTTCCTCTTGCTCTGTAAACCACACTCCTGAAGCCACATGCTACAAGTAACAGGTATCCAATCAGCCTGTAAACAATTGGTGGTGGCAGTAAGTAATTTATTTTATTGTAGAGCTGGTAGTGATCGTACAGGAGTATATATACATATTCCATGCAGTAAAATCAGAGGTGTATATTTCATATTCTCACTGTGAGTTCCCCAATAATCAGCCTAGTAGTGGAAGCAGCCGTGGTGTCATCCATCATTTGTCAGACAATTGTGTAATTGGAGATGGCGGAGTTGCATTTCCTGACAAAAAGGTGTCAGTGAGCTCACTGCCTCGGGTCCAGATACTTCTTACTTTCCTTTCTTTTACTCTGAACCGACTCCAGACTGCGGCTCTCTTCTCTGTAGTATCTCATTATCTACTAAGTCATCCTTCTCTTTGCCACAGGACACCCAATGCACGTGGTTCTACTCCTCAATAAAACCTGAGGTCTGCTACTGCTGTAGGCTTATTCCTATCTACCTGAAAACGATCCATTTTGCCTACTCATCTTCTCGCTCTAGAATACTCCCACCCATTAACACTGTCTCTCCCTGATGGGGCAGGAGAATAGTAAGGTTGGAGACCCAGGCCTCTCAGCCATTAAAACTACCCCTGGAACCTGGAACAAGGATAATTAGGGTACCAGTTCCAGGGACAGTTTTAGGTCCCTCTCCTTTGCCTTATACATTGTAACAGTAGGCTACCTAATGCTGGGCAGAACACAGCTCTATCACTAACAATCATTAAACATTAAAACATAATGTATTACACAACATACATGTCTTCAAGGGGAGACATGGGCAAGGCATCCACCTCTTTGACAATGCTTAAAATATTCCAGGGAAAAATACAAGTGAATGAAAATTCTAGCACATCATATTGGACATACAAACTGAGTTATGATCATCTTGAAAACAAGACCCCATGTAAATTCATATAGAATTAAAAGGCATAGAAAATGAAAACAATAATAATTAAGGGCCTATGAGGTAGATTAATTTCTTTGCACATCATGACCAGTCAATAGATAAACAAAATATAATATATAAGGGGCATAACAAAGGTAGAGGATGTACAATATACTCAGTTATAAAGTGCCCAATGCCCATAGTTACCCAGGATCCAAACTGCTACAATGTACCCCTTGACATGCGTTTTGAGAATCTGTTCCTCAGAAGGGGTACATGCACCCCATGAACAGCACCAGGATTAATAGTCCATATGCATAGTAGATCGGATCCTATTGCCTGAAGACTAGCGGTAGTACGCAAGCGGTGTTAGGTGTTCAGCATCCAAAAGTGCATAGAACATCTGTATATATATTTCTGAATGTGTGTGTGTGTGTGTGTGGGTATCACCAACAAATCACAAAGCATCTTTCACCAGAGCTGTGTAAAAGAAGATGAGCTGTGATTGGTTGTTATGATCAACAGTTTTCCTTGCAACCAATCACTAAGCATCTTTCATTTCACCAGAGCTGTTTTGGTTCCTATGAGCAACAGTTTTCCCTCTCCAGAAAACACCTCAGCAGACACTGGCATGGTGGGAGAAATCTAGCATTCCCGGAAATATAAGCTCCCAGTCATTGTCTGCCCCCCAAAAGGGAGCAGAGAGCACATGACAGAAATGAATCACCCCTTCCATTCCCATATACTCATCACACATCCTCTATCCTATAGGCACATCTTCCCTCTTAAAGGGATCATTGGTATGGAAGTCAGGGCAAATCCATCCAGCACTCTGATACTGACCCCAGGCCTCTCTTAAAGGGAATCTATCGCCCCATTTTTGAGATATCATATAATGATATCATTCAATTGTGTGTCACATAAGGATTCTCTTAGTACTTTTGCACAAGAAGAAATGCGAAGAGCAAGACAGGGAGAGGGGAGCAGGTGAATAAGCCCCGCCCAGCGTACCGGACAGCGGCAGTTTACATATATCTGAACCGATATAAAAAAGGTATTTATGCATGAAAGGTGCGGGGTCAGGGGGAAGCAAAAGTACTAAGAGAGTCCTTATGTGACACACAATTGAATGATATCATTATATGATATCTCAAAAAAGGGGTGACAGATTCCCTTTAAAGGGATCATTGGTATGGAAGTCAGGCAAATCCATCCAGCACTCTGATACTGACCCCAGGCCTCTCTTAAAGGGATCATTGGTATGGAAGTCAGGGCAAATCCATCCAGCACTTTGGTACTGACTCCAGGCCTCCCTTAAAGAGATCTCCGGTATGGAAGTTAGGGCAATTTCACTCAGCATTCTGGTTCTGACCCAAAGCTCTCTTAAAGGGATCCCCAGTATGGAAGTCAGGGCAGTTGCCTTCAAATGCTCTGGTACTGACCCCAGGCTCTCTTAAAGGGATCTCCTGTATGGAAGTTAGGGCAAATCCCTCAGTGCTCTGAATCTGACTCAAGGATTCTATTAAAGGGATCATTTGTATGCAAGTCAGGGCAAATCAACTCAGCTCGCTGGTTCTGATCCCAGGCCTCTCTTAAAGGGATCTCTGGTATGGAAGTTTGGGTAAATCCCTCAGTGCTCTGGTTCTCTCCCCAGGCCTCTATTAAAGGGATCATTGGTATGGAAATAAGGGCAAATCCACTCAGTGCTCTGGTTCTGACCCAAGGCCCCTCTTAAAGGGATCTCCGGTACGGAAGTTAGGGTAAATCCCTCAGCACTCTGATTCTCACCCCAGGCTTCTATTAAAGGGATCATTGGTATGGAAGTTAGGGCAATTCCACTCAGTGCTCTGGTTCTGACCCCAGGCTGACGGGATGATGTGGGATATTAGGGGTAGTAGTCCGGTGGCTCTGGCTGACGGGACGATGTGGGATACTAGGGGTAGTAGTCCCGTGGCTCTGGCTGACGGGATGATGTGGGATATTATAGTGAACGTGGCTATGCGGAGTGTGCGGGGCTATACACTCAGCTTTATATATATATATATATATATAATCATTATAATTTGTTACAACTAACCGTAATTAGTTACTATGCCCAGGCAGCGCCGGGCTCTTCAGCTAGTGAAATATAAAAATTAGTCACTCACCCAGTTGCTGTGAAAAACATTGACTTCTTATTACTCCATCAGAGATTTATACAAAGTTTGTAGAACAAATAGGTGCAGGGAGGCATGTGGGGAAGAGGACCGTCTTCTTCCTCACATGCCTCCCTGCACCTATTTGTCCTACAAACTTTGTCTAAATTTGTGATGGAGTTAAAAAAAGATATTTATAGTTTAGTCCCTTATTTTTAAAAATTTCTATAATTCATTCTTGCATATTCCATAATAGCTTTGGGACCAAATTCTGACTTATGGCAACTCATTAATGCTTAATGCTTAAATAATGGTTGGAGTTTATCAAAATCTCTGTGCTTTCTTTTTCCACCATTTTTTTTTGAGGACTAACCACATGTTCTCAATAGAACTGATATCAAGGGAGTTTGCTAACCAAGGACTAAAAATTTCAATATTTCATTCACGAAGACACATAGTTTTCACTTTTGCTTTGTGACATGATGTTTAATCATGCTGGAAAAGCATTTTCTACCATCAAATGTAAAATGCTCTTGGATCGTTGGGAGAAGTTGCTCTTAGGCTAGTTTCACACTTGCGTTAGGAGGCGCAGTGCACGGCCGCCGTGCAGCTCCGCCCCCTGCCGCGCCCCCTCCATTCAGCTCCTCCTATGGGCGCATGACGCTGCATGTAACCTGCGTACCCTATCATTAGCATTGGGTACACAGGCCGTGTGCTGGTATGCTTTTGCCTGTGCAAGCTCCCTTTTGACAGTGCGCCAAGCGCACCAAAATGCAACACGGTGCGTTTGGCGCACGTCGGCAAACTGTCAAAAGGGCACATGCGCTGGCAAAAGCAAACCAGCGCATGGCCTGCACACCCAATGCTAAGGGTATGCAGGTCGCATGCAGCGTCATGCACCATAGGAGTAGATGACGGGAGGGGCATGGCAGGGGGCAGAGCTGCACGGTGGCCGTGCGCTGTGCCTCCTAACGCAAGTGTGAAACTAGCCTTAGATACCATTGCAATAGTGAGAGTAAGCCCACTATCTTGGATAAAAAAACAACTCCACCAATGAATGGTCTAAGGATGCTTTATGGTTGGCATGACACAGGAATCAATATCAGTCTTTTCTTTGGACAATCATTCTAATAGGCCCAAAGTGTCTGAAGTTTATCTCAGTCTTCTGCATTCCAACTCTTGTACTTCCTGCAAAATGTCATTCTGTCCTTGTTGTTTTTCTTACAGACAGGAAGATTCTTTGCTGTCCTTAAAACTAGGCAAACCTTCAAAAGCTTTTTCATTACCTGTATTTTCACATGTAATGACATTCCTGAGAAAGCTTTGCACTGGTTCTGTTAAATAGTTGATTTATGGTCAAGCATACAAGCAGCAATGTCCTTGCCTGTAAAGTCCTTTTAAGCAAAGCAATGATGACTGCATGAGTTTCTTTGGATGTAAAGTGGTTAACAGAAGAAACCAATATTTTTAAGCACCAGCCATCCTTTAAAGCAACTCTTTTGCTTTGATATGATATTAAATGCAATGTACTCATTAACAATTTTTTCCTGAGATAACAAAAAGATCACTAAAAATGAAGTAAGCAGATCATTTTATGACAGGTCTGAAATTAATTGGAAATGTTTTTTTGGGGATTAAGTTAAATTTTAAGGCATGTAATCACTTGCATTTTTTTTTCAATTCATCTGATCACTTTTCATAATCTACAGTTAATGGCAATTGCCATTCTAAAAACTAAGGCAGAAAACCTTGTGAAAATAAAAACTTGAGTTAGTTTTAAAACTTTTGGCCATGACTTGAAAACAGATAAATAAAAGTATTTGACAATTTATTTATGATTAGTGATAGGCAAACCCCTGGATGTTTGAGTCCAGCTGGAACGGCTGAACATTCAAAAAGTTTTGGTTTGGGACCCAGAACGGTCCCTGAACCCGGACTCCATTCAGATCAGTGGGGGGCCCGAACATTCATTGTTTGCCCCTCTGTCACCTGCATGACAGCACACTTTACACACTGTTGCTGATTGGCAGTAAGATGATTACCGCCGATCAGAGAGCTGCGGTTCCCATGTTGTCAGATGTCAGTGTGAACCAGCAGCTGTAACCTGCATGAAAAAGTTTACCACCGGTCACAGATGAGTCACTGATATGAGTACGTGTATGTGCATGATAGTGTGGGAAACACCCAATGGTTGGGGTGCCGAACCCAAATAGTAATACAGATGTCCTGGAGAAATCCATGAACTTCACTGTTCAAGTTCACCCATCACAATATATTTTTCAGTAATTTTCTTTCTTTCCTGGAGAGCCCATTGATGTTCCAGATGTGCTGGATGGGAGACATTTCTGTTGGCATTGCAGGCCACAGCAGCTTATTTAGGCCATGCAGGTTTCTCACTGTTGCATGAGAAACATGCTGCCTGGCATTGCAGTGTTGGAAAAACAGCTTCTGGGACATTTTATAAAAATAAATCACTGGTTTTTCAACCAAATTAGTGGAACAATTTGCTTTCATTGTAACTGGAATAAAGACTAGAGTAGTGCAACCACCAAACATTATGCCATCCCACACCATAATCACAAAAGTAGGACCAGTATGACAATCCTTTGTGAAGGCTTCATTGGTACTGCGCATGTGGTCTCCATACCAATCTCTGACTATAATTTTGTACAAAGCAAAAGCGGTATTTTTCACTGAAATGGATACATCTACATGCCAGTGGTTTTATTTTGTACCAATATAGCATTGATATTGTTGGCATGAGGTCAATGGAACATCTATAACTGGATGTTTCGCTCCTAGCCCAATGTAATGCCTTCTGATGATTTGTGTAGACACTGGTTGGTATTTTAAGCTTACTACTGTATGTGACATTCAATTTCACTTGCAGTACAGAATGGATCAATCATGCAAGCACTAATTACTCCAAAGTGAACCGGGAGCCGCTTTCCAGAATGACAAAGACTGATTACATGTAACTTATGCTTCTTTGAGAAGTCTGTGTGGCATAGAACTGCTACAACGGCCTGCAGCATCAACTTTTTTTAATTACTTTCTACAAGAGGTGAAAAAATCAATTTGATGTGAGATGAATTTGTAATATTTTCTATGAATTATTTGAATCTAGCAAAATCATTCAGTTTGTGATTCCCATTGTGTAAATTGGTCCAAATGGTTGCCACATTTTTCACTTTGTAGACAATTGCATCCATCAAAGAAGGCTCACATGATGAGTGCTGTTGTAAGGGCTTACACATAATGCATTGCAGCTAACACATCACATGGCACAGTACAGCCAATCAAAGGGGCTATCATAGCCTATATTAAAGCAGAAGCAGGGAATGCAGCAGCCAATTTGTGGTGAATCTGTACTCTAATAGAATGATTCAGCTCACAGATTAGAAGCAATGGACAGAAAGTGAAGAATATTAATGTGGGAACAGCATGTTGACCATACATTTAGCATAGCCATGTAAAGCACTGTGCAAGTAAGTTTTAGGTAGGTGTGGAAAACATTCTGCAATGTAAGTATGCATTCAAAAATAGAAGTGTTAGTTTATTTTTATCTATAAACACAATGGAAGGTGACTAAACAAAATAAAAATCTAAATCAAATCAATATAAAAATACTTAAAAATCTTGCCAGAAATTTTAAAGTGAAGATTTTACATTTTGAAATTGTTTTGTGACATCTGTGCTGGTGCTGTGGCACTCCAGGAGTCCAGTTGCCACAGTGGCATTGCCTCCCTCACAGGGAGTAATGTCATGCCTGGAAGCAATGAGGGGTCCACTTACCAGCTGTAAGTAGGAGAAAAGTCGAGCAGAACCTGGGGAGTGGAGCTATGATTAAACTCGCCCCAGAGCTGAGTGCTAAGAACCAGATACCGGAGTCCGTGGTTGCGCGGATACTGATGTCCCGGCAGCTAAATCCAGAGGGCAGGGGAGTGCAGGTCTCCTGGCCCGATCTAACACCCGGCGGCACAGCAGCATACCAGAGCCTGGAGCCGAGACAAAGGAGGAGCACCTGTGATAGGCTCAAGCTGCCTGCCATGCGGGCAACATTTAAAAAAAAAAAAAAAACAGAAAGAGACCGTTAGCAACAGGAGGGTGAGCTGTTAGGCAGCAAGGAAAAAGGTAGGACAGCGCAGAAGGAAGGCCTCCGTACCTACCTGGCCAGGTGTGTCCAAAATTGCTTCCAGACTGCCCAGCTCACCATTACGATCTGCTACCAGTGCCCCAGTCAGTACTATCGACCATCAAGTAAAGGAAAAGAAAACTACACAGCTACCTTGTGTCCTCCAGTGACCTCTTGCGCACTAAGTCCTGCATCACATGGTACACGAAGCCTGACATAAACAGAACCGGTAGCACTGGGGCTCTGCTCCACCTGTGGGGAGCAGAACTATCCCAGCTGCGTCATCATCAGCCCCAGCAGTCTCCTTTAGCAGCGTCGTCCATCCATTGCCGAACAGCACAGGTGGCGTCACGCTAAATCCCATATACGTATTCTCCATTTTATGGCACAGCCAAGGCCACAGAGTCGGGTCACGGCCCCGTGACTTCCACAAAGAACTGTCCGACCCAGTTCCAAGTACCCCACAGCTCTGGTGGGCATGCCAGTGCCTCCTGTCCCTTTTTCTACTTCTGTCACACAACACGGAGTCACAGTTTTAGTTCTTTGCCTTTTGGGTCTTTAATTCCACCCAGGATGTGTGATTTACAATTAACATCTGTTAGTGTTTGCTCACTGATGTGTGGTCTGGGTAGGATTGCCAGCTATTTAAGCTCATGAATTTCTGCCATCCACTGTCAGTTACAAACTGACTTGCTTCTGTGAACTTGTATGCCTTACGATATTTCTAGTGGACATTCCTAATTTTGACCTCAGCTCATATTTTGATTATTCCCCTTCTTTATGAATTTGCACTTACTCTGACTTCCTGGTTCTGTTCTGAGTATTAGACCATTTTATTGCCTCTGGTTCGCTTCCCGGGACAGAAGCTCTTCCATGGACCCCATTGCAAGACCAGATTCCTGTACTGGGGTTAAAGGGTGAAGGGTGGGATTCCCCTGGAATCTGCTAGATGAAGTGGCAGGTATCAAGTCTGTTCGAGGTAGCCTTTTTGAGCCTGCTGCCTCTGACAGATGTAAGGATACTTTCACATTGTGATTAGGCACACGGACACCCATACATCAGAACCCCCTTCAAAACGGGATTCATACATCTGTGCTGATGAGGTCATAGACCATACTGTTGCCAGCTCTGATGTGCATAATTTTAGGGAGCTTATGCCTACTGGAGATGGATACCCAAACACAGTTTACTATGTGTGAGTATCCTCCTCCAGTAGGTGTAGGCACCCGAAAAGGATGCATGTCAGAGTGCATGTTTGCTCTGCTGGCACCAATACAGTCTATGGGTTGGTACATATCCCATTTGTGGGGGAAGGGGATTTAGAGCATATGCCCCAAAGGGACCACCAAGCATCCTAACATGATATGTATGGTTTTTATATTTCAAACAAACAATACAAAAGCAAATTGAAAACATACAGCCAAAAACACAGACATGAATTAAGATATCTTAGTAAATCTTTGTACTTGATAATTACTGTATATCAAATGATTGTATCATTATCCTATGTAATTCTATCTACTCAGACAGAGAAACATTCTTGTACAGCTATCTCATAGTTCTCTTATCTCATGCTTCTTCTGAACAGATCTATGCTTACAGCTAAGATTTAGCTAAATTACCCCTTGAGAATAAGAAATGTTATTCATCTTAGGTTCCGAAAAAGCACAACTCGTTATCCAGGAGACAAACAAGACGTTGATTCTGTAAGCAAACTTCTGATTAAAAAAGAAACGTAACTGTTAGATCACGCCACTTACAAACATGGTCTGTATGACTTCATATTAAGTAATTATTTGTGGCAATATAGCAGCTAGTCTATACTTACAAAGACTCTAATTATCTTTGTTCCACAGTTGTATTAGTAGAAGGTTTCCTACAAGTAGGGCAGTTTCTCTTTTGTGGTTGTGCAGGATAATGGTAGAATGCAGGGCTGTAACTTTTTTTGCCCTAGGTGCTATGCCTGAATAAGCCCTCTACTGGAGGTTGCATCACAATCTCAATCACAGGCACAATTATAATTTTGTACTGATTTTTGATTAATCATAATGATGACTGGTCAGTCTTACAATAGAAAATAAATTTGTTTATCATCAGTTTCGACACTGTAAAAATATATATTATCAATGCCAGAATTGATAAACATGAATTACATTATTTCTTTGTTTCTGCTCTTCTCCCAATGGATGCCATGCTGAAATGCATTCTGGGAAGAGAGGGCACGCTGAGTCTGATAGTGTGAAGCTGAATGCTGGTGATGAGGAACCACCCATAGTAAATATGTGGACGGCATATGTAGGTGCAAGAGAACTTCCATAAATTCCAAAAAAATATGTCCAACCAAAGAATTATGGTTTACCTGAATGATGGTCTTAGCAGAACATGATTTTCAAAAATTTGCGTGAAGGGACCTGCGTGTTTTAAAGTGGGTGAATTTATCTTTTCTTCAGGCAATTTTTTTTATTTTTAACCATAGTTAATAAAAATGAAAATTGCCCTAGTGATAATTAGAACAAACATTTAAAAATGTACAAAATTAGCCAAAAAGGCCAATTCTGACCAATATTACTGACTGCTGTTTCGAAATTTTACACCATTGATTGTTTGACGAGATGCTTGAATATTGTCTGCCAAAAATAGGATTTTTCAGGTTGATGCTTTTTAGCCTACGGATATGGCATGATGCAAACCCACTCTGCTGTTTTTTAGTTTTTTAAGACACGTTGCTGATCTGCCAACGAACTCCTCTGCCATGATGATACTCAGATCATTTAAGGGAACAATTCTATGAATGATTGATCACACACCTTGGCAGATTCTTATTTTAAATGCAAAGTCAGATGTATTGACCAATGCATAAATAATTTTTTAAAAACTATTCAGCATTATTAAATAGAGAAAGAGGACAGACAGATAAAGGTTTGGGACCCAGGCAGCTTTGGAAGAGGAGCATTAGGAGATTGGAAAGTTTTGTTTTAATTTTTTAAAAATTTTAGAGCTTGATTGAAAAAACAATTAGGGTTGTAAATGCCTTTAACTAGTGTAAACTCACCAGGGGACATAAATATTGATAAATTTAAAGTAATAACACCCCACTAGCTATAGCAATAACTAATAAATAATGATATGTAGAGTACGGTATATTCAAGGCTAAAGCTGACCATGGTCCTTCAATAGCTATTGGCTAAATGCTTGACTGGCCAAAGTCTATCCTCCCAACCTCCCATTAATAGCTCACTGATTTTTCTAAAATAATTTTTCACATAAGTCCCAGCAGTTTCCACCTCTCTAAATCCTGTGATGTGTCTCTACTGCTGCTGTTTATGTAGTATATTTAATCTATGTATCCAATTCTACATTTTTTGCAATGCATATTCTACAGTCCTAATATTTTTGGATAAAGCATCAACCCATCCTCTGTGTCATGCTGTTGGAAAACCAGCACTCACTCTACAACCAGGGCTTCTCTTCTGGTATCAGGCAATGCACCCCGTGTTCTTGGATCCATGAGTTTCTTCGGATTCTCCCTTACCAGGATTTGTGTTGACCTGCTCGGATTGCTGCTTGTTGATCTTCGGATTGGGCTGCAAGCTTTACGTGGCAGAACTGGAAGAGCAGACAGTCAGTAGGACTATTTAGGCCAGGGTCAGATTTGCGAGAAACTCGAATGAGTCTCACACGTCAATACCCGGCACTGCCGCTAGCATTTGGATCGGAGCGTAAAGCTGCATGTATTTCTATGCAGCTGAACGCTCTGATCCGAGTGTCTGCGGCAGTGCCGGGTATTGAGGTGCGAGACTCATCAGAGTTTCTTGCAAGTCTGATCCCGGCATTTATAAGATAACCATTTTCCTTGCTCCCACTAGCCAGATGATGACCCAGCACATGGGACAACTTAAAACTGCCTTGACCGGGTGCTTCAACTTTACATACAAGAACTGCAGCCAAGAACATGGGAGCATAAAATTCTTGTATGGGATCTTTACCAACATTATTAGGTGGGTGGATGGCACAAAGAGTCTCCTGCTGCATAGCTTAAATGTGAACATTATCTGTACGTACAATTAAAAAAAGTGGGCAAATAGTAAAATGAGTATGAGACAAGCTAAATCATGGAACTAATCTTCATGCAGATATTGCTCAGTTCCTTACGACTACAAGGATACAGTTACAAGCTTACATGGTCTCCTTCCATCTCTTGGCAATGTTCTGATAGTGACTCTTTTTCCCTCACAGAAGTTACCGGTCAAATTAGAAGCAATGAAAGGGAAGAAATACCATGTATTTTATTCATCCTAGCTTGTACTTCCACTTTTCCTGTCGCTGTAGACATTAGACCTTTGGTGCACATTACAAAAATGGCTGTGAAAGATTGATGTAATCACCTGGTACATGAGAAGTTGGAAGCCTGATAAGCCATCTATGTTCACTTTCAGCCAATTTGCAGTGATTTCAGTACACATCTGCATGTTGTTCTGCTAACGTGCACCTGCTGGGATTATTTTCATGATTTCCAAATTTTTTGGGCATTTGCCATGAGTCCTCTGCCACTTTCACACCATATCATGTATGCCCTTTTTGCTGGAGTGGGCTGGTCTGGACATTGACCAGTGATACAATGGGTTTTTCAGAGTGATCCTTTGTCTACATAGTTTTTTTTTATAACATTTCTTTGTTGAATTAAATATAATTAATATTGCAAAAAAAAAATAAAATCCATATTTCCACACCTCTTATTCTGTGTTTTAGACAGCCACTGAATCTGAGAAGCACCATTATGAGACGTTCCTTGCTATTTCCAACAATGGGAAAATTTGCATGCAACCAGATAAAAATGTAAAACCTTTTCCTTTATAATGACAACAGACAAGATAAAGATCACAGCTCACATTAGGATTGCAAGATCTAAAACATCTGCAGCCACACAACACCTAATGTGTTCTACTTAAAGGGATTTAGTCGCTAGTTTTTTCTCATCTAATCTGAGATTAACATAATGTAGGGGCAGAGACCCTGATTCCGGCGATGTGTCACTTACTGAGTTGCTTTATGCAGTTTTGCTAAAGGAACTGTTTTATCAGCAGGAGATTATCAGTAGAGGACTAGTAAACCTGCTGCCATGTATTCCTCCATGTTCATGAGATGTGTGTGGCCTAACCACGCCTCCACCAGCTTTCTGTGCCAATCAGTGGTGTGGGTGGGGTTATGCAGAGAGGTCAACAATAAGGAAGCTGGCAGATCTGCTGAAGATAAAACACTGATTTAACCAAAACCACTGCAGACAGCCCAATAGGTGATGCATCTAAATAATCAGGGTCTCTGCCCTTAAATTATGCTGCTCTCAGATGGTGTATCAAAATCCTTGTGACAGATTCCCTTTTATCTACCAAATATATAATATTGGGACTACATGTCTATTTGTATGAGAAACAGGATAAAATGTTACAATAAGGAATTCTCATCACCACCAAATGAAAAAAGGGAATAGATCAACTCGTGGCAAAGTATTTTTGTAGCCCTGATCACAACATCATGGACATGAAATATTAGCTTTAAAAGGAAACTTAGTGGATGAAAATATGGCACTTGTTTTTGTCATTCTAAAATAATTGAGGAATGTGCCCCTCTGATCTCCTGGGGGCTTCACGACCAGATCTCAATCAGTGGAGAACAAAGCTTTCACACTCCTTATCTATGAACTGCATCAATATTCACGGCCACAACTGTTTCTCCCCTTTCCATATTGATAGTTCTGCTTCACATCACTTGTCTTATTTGCTGAACCATTCCTATGTCTTGTTGCAAATAGCCTCTTCTAAGAGGAAGAGGACAGGAACTTTAGCAGGCTTAAAAGGCAATATTAACCTATTAATGAGCCTTGCTACCTGATTCAAACCAGAAGAATATTTGCAGTAGTGATGGGTTATTTGCGACCACTCAGAGACAAAGCGTCAGCACCCTTCTCAGTACAGTGGGAGACGGCATTCCAGTGGGAGCCACTGAAGTCTCCGAATGCAGAGCGGCGCTGGAAGAAAACAAATTCGCAAGATCACTTCACCACATTCAAACAGGCAACACTCGATTTCAAATCTGCCCTTACCTCTGCTAAACAGGCCTACTTCACAACCCTCACATCGTCCCTATCTTACAACCCCAAACAGTTATTCAAAACTTTTAACTCCTTCCTCCGCGCACCACTGCCTCCTCCATCCTCTCTCATTTTTGCCAAGGACTTTGCCACACACTTCAAAAATAAGATTGACCAAACAAGGCAAGTCTTCATCGCTCAACCACCACAACCCCTTTGTATACCAGACCAATGCCCAAACCCCATAACCTCACTCTCCAACATCACTGAAGGGGAGCTTAATTGTCTCTTCTCCAAATCGCACCACACAACCTGTGCACTCTACCCCATCCCATCCCACCTCCTCTCCATGCTCACCACTACACTTATCCGATCCCTAACCCACCTCTTCAACCTATCACTAACGTCCGGTACCTTCCTTTCTGCTTTCAAACATGCCACAATCACGCCTATCCTTAAAAAGCCAACCCTCAACCCAACCGCTATGTCCAGCTATCGCCCAATATCATTGCTCCCATTCACTTCCAAACTCCTGGAACAGCTAGTCCATGCTGAACTTTCCTCCCACCTATCATCTAACTTGCTCTTTGACAATCTACAATCTGGCTTCCGCCCCCATCACTCCACTGAGACAGCCCTGACCAAAATTACTAACGACCTATTACAGCCAAATCAAATGGACAATACTCTATACTCCTGCTTCTAGACCTGTCCTCTGCATTCAACACAGTTGACCACTGCCTCCTACTACAGATCCTCTCCACCTTCGGCATCAAAGACCTCACCCTATCCTGGATCTCCTCATACATTTCCAACCGCACATTCAGCATCTCCCACTTCCATACCATCTCATCATTGCACCCTCTCTCTGTTGGAGTCCACCAAGGCTCTGTTTTAGGACCCCTACTTTTCTCAATCTATACACTTGGTCTGGGGCAACTCATAAAGTCCCACGGATTCCAGAACCACCTTTATGCTGATGACACTCAGATCTACCTCTCTGGCCCAGACGTCACCTCTCGCTGTCCAGAATCCCAGACTGTCTATCGGCTGTATCCTCCTTCTCCTCTCACTTCCTCAAGCTCAATGTGGGCAAATCTGAACTCATCATCTTTCCTCCATCTCACAGATCTTCCTTACCTGACCTAGCTATAACAGTTAATGACATCACACTTTCCCCAGTACCGGAAGTCCGCTGCCTCGCAGTAACCTTTGACTCTGCCCTGTCCTTCAAACCACACATCTAAGCTCTTTCTACATCCTGTCGCCTCCAGCTCGAAAATATTTCCAGAATCCATCCTTTCCTCAACCCTCAATCTACTAAAATGCTTGTGCATTCCCGCATCATCTCCCACCTCGACTACTGCAACATCCTTTTCTGTGGTTTCCCTGCTGACACCCTCGCACCTCTCCAGTCCATCCTTAACTCTGCTGCCCGACTAGTTCATCTCTCTCCTCGCTACTCCTCCGCTTCTCCCCTCTGCAAATCTCTTCACTGGCTCCCATTCCCTCAGCGTATCCAGTTCAAATGACTAATATTGACCTACAAGGCCATCTATAACCTGTCTCCCCCATATGTTTGAACTAATCTCCCGATACCTTCCCTCACGTAATCTCCCGTCCTCCCAAGACCTTGTTCTCTCCTTCACACTAATTCGCTCCTCACCCAACTACCTCCAAGACTTCTCCCGAACTGCCCCTATTTTCTGGAATTCTTTGCCCAACAAGTCTGACTATCAACCACATTTGGATCCTTCAGACAGAACCTGAAAACCCACCTTTTCAAGAAAGCCTACAGCCTGCAATGACCCCGCTACCTCCTTCTCTCTCACCACTACTGGTGATATCACCTCAACCAACACCGGAACTGCTGCAACCCACCAACCTACTGTCTCCTTCCCCACCATCCTGTAGCATGTAAGCCCGAAAGGGCAGGGTCCTCTCCCCTCTGTATCAGTCTGTCATTGTTAGTTTGTTTACTGTAAGTGATATCTGTAATTTATATGTAACCCCTTCTCATTTACAGCACCATGGAATCAATCGTGCTATATAAAGAAATAATAATAATAATAATAATAATAATAATAATAATAATCTCACTGGGGGAGAGGTGAAATAACAATGTTGAGAGGCCGAAACCCTGCCCAGCCAAACCAAAATTTCAGAAATGTTAATGTCATCTTAAATGTGTGTTCTCCTGTGGTGAACACATATTAAATAGGGATTCATTTCCAATCCAAAAGAGTTAGTTCTTTTCGTGTGCAGAGCCAAGTGAGTCAGATCACCAAAAAGAGCCGGACTGCCCATCACTGTATTGCAGACATGTATTTTGGGGTGTTTGAGCCAAATAAGTTCTCCTGCTTTGCACTCATTACAGACAGTGAGATATCTTTGACAGGGTCTAAGAGATAAAGATTCTCCTTGTTGAGAGGGCCAAGTTTTGTCCTGATGAAGAATTGTTTCATTTCGTAATGTGTTGAAAAATATACCGCGTTGTTAAACATTTTTTATTTTTTATGCACCGGTGGCAGCGCAGATTTAACCCACTCCTCTTTAGCTCTGTATATTCCTTATGTCCTTATTTCACGCATCTGCAGCAGCCATTTGTCCATCCAGTTCAGCCTATATTCCATCATTATAAATCCCCAGAAGTACTTCCATCTAAAGCACCTAATAACTGTAAGATACAATATTGTTACGCTCCAGGAAGACATCCAGGCCACTCTTGAACCCCTCGACTGAGTAAACTATCACCACCTCCTCAGGCAAGGAATTCCAGATTCTCACTGCCCTAACAGTAAAGAATTCTCTTCTATGTTGGTGGAAAAACCTCTCCTCCAGAAGGAGAGAATGCCCCCTTGTGACTGTCACCTTCCTTGGTATAAACAGATCCTCGTAGAAATATTTGTATTGTCCCCTTATATACTTATACATGGCTATTAGATCGCCCCTCAGTCGTCTTTTTTATACACTAAATAATCCTAATTTTACTAATCTCTCTGAGTATTGTAGTTCCCTCATCCCCTTTATTAATTTTGTTGCCCTCTTTTGTACTCGCTCTAGTTCCGTTAAATCCTTTCTGAGCAAAGGTGCCCAAAACTGTACACAGTACTCCATGTGCGGTCAAACCAGGGATTTGTACAGAGGCAGTATAATGCTCTCATCATGTGTATCCAGACCTCTTTTTATGTACCCCATGGTCCTGTTTGCCTTGGCAGCTGATGCCTGGCTGCTGCAGGTAAGTTTTGTTACGGATCTGCAACTCAGGACTATGGAAGAAGGGGGAAAAGCTGACCCTCTACAAGGACTAGGCTGAAACCCTACTATGGAGTGGGTGACCTATTCCTTGTGAATAGACCCACCGATGTTTCCTAGGCTAAACTCAAACGAAGACCTAGAGGTAGGGGGAAGGGGATCCCTGAACGATCTAAGGACTGGGAAAAAAACAGGCATCCTCCTAGTGGGAAAATAGTGGAAGCTGCAGAAATGAACGGAAAACCAAAAACAAAAACAGGCAGAACTAGAGGACCCAGAACTGCTCAACATCACAAAACAAAAACAATCAAAGCACCAAGCCAGGACTCTAGCAGATTAACACTGATGTCCATCAAGGACTGGGAGGCAGGTGCTGGGTAATAAAGGGTGATGCAATCACCTGACCTAAGACAAACCCAGCACCAGAGGAAAAAGACTAGCAGCCAGAAAACCACAACAAGATGGCGGATGGTCAAAATGAAATAGATTCTAACAGTACCTCCCTTTTTGCGAGGATCCTCCGGATCCTCTTTGCCAAGCCTTGTTCGGAAATCTCCTGTGAAAAGCCTTAATCAGCCTTGAGGCTGAGACGTCCTCAGCTTTCACCCAGGAATTATCCTTGGGAAGGAAACCCTTCCAGGACACAAGATACTGCAACCTTCCT
Source organism: Dendrobates tinctorius (assembly GCF_039654945.1). Taxonomy (NCBI): domain Eukaryota; kingdom Metazoa; phylum Chordata; class Amphibia; order Anura; family Dendrobatidae; genus Dendrobates; species Dendrobates tinctorius. The sequence goes on from NW_027361742.1 coordinate 4,838,584, forward strand.
CTGTGCCACCTGGAATCTAAAATATGTGAAATCTCAAACTCGCCGTCCTCATCAATTGGAGGAACTGTCGGCATCGCCTCCTTATCTGGTGTGTCAACTCTCTTCAGTAAAGATACATGAAAAACTGAATTCTCCAGGACGAGGGGATGTCTAATCTCACCGCTGCTGAGTTGACAACCTGAACCACTTTGAAGGGTCTTACAAACTTAGGCCCCAATTTTTTAGAAGGGATCTTCAAATGTAGATTCCTAGTGGACAACCAGACCATGTCCCCAACAGCAAACAACTCCTCCCTTCTTTTCTTGTCAAAATATTTCTTTGACCTCCTATTCACCTTTTTCAGATTATGGCGAACACTCGTCCAAACCCTTTCCAAATTTCCAGAAAAAGTCTCCTCCTCAGGCACCACCACCCCAACCTTTGAAAAAGGGCCGAAAGATGGATGTCTCCCTGTACAGCAAAAAAAAGGAGAGCACCCAGCCTAGGAAGACGTATGATTATTAAGAGCAAACTCAGCTAGTGGTAGATATTCCGAACACATCTCCTGATTGTCTGCTACAAAACATCTCAAAAACTGCTCGACGTCCTGGTTCTTCCTTTCGGTGTGTCCATTGGACTCCGGATGATAGCCTGACGAAAATGACAAATGAACCTTTACCTGTCACTAGAGTTGAGCGATACCAGCCGATACTTGAAAATATCGGATCGGAATGGATCGGCCGATCTTAAAAAAAAGTATCGGTATCGCCGATTCCGATACCGGGAACCAATGCAAGTCAATGGGGCCAAAATATCGGAATTAAAAAAAACCCTTTCTTTCCTTGTAGGTTAATTCTACATGAAGAAAAATAACTAATAATAATGTAGAATGTATTGTGGGAGGTGGAGGAGACATTAAAGCCATAGAGGTTTAGCCCAATCAAATGGAATAGCAGGAATTAAACTTTTTTTTTAAAGACGTTAGGAGTTACAAAGATATTGACTATGTTAGCCTCATTTATATTTTGCCAGACATGTATGTCTTCTTCTTCTTTCTTCTTCTTTCTTATTCTTCTTCCTTTTTTTACCTTCTTCTTCTTCTTCTTATTCCTTTTTTTACATTCTTCTTCTTCTTCTTCCTTTTTTTACATTCTTCTACTTCCTTTTTTTACATTCTTCTTCTTATTCCTTTTTTTACATTCTTCTTCTTCTTCCTTTTTTAAATTCTTCTACTTCCTTTTTTTACATTCTTCTTCTTCTTCCTTTTCTTACATTCTTCATATTCTTCTTATTCAACAATTATTATTCTACATATTCAACTTCTTCATCTTCTTCCTATTCTTCTTCATCATATTCTTGTTTGTGTCAGGCATTCCTGTAGTTGTTATCTAGAAAAGTTAGAAGTTTACACCTTCCGTTCTGCCTGTCAGAAAAGATTTACAACAGGATTTGTCCGCGTTCAGTTTGGCCTGCAGCAGCAGGCCTTTTCCAGGGGCACCACGAGGAGGAACGGACTCACCCCCATACACTGCTTAGTCTTCTTCTGCTTATAAATAAGATAATATCATTTGCTCAGAGTATTAGTCTTATGCTTAATGTTCTTCTGCTTTGTTTTTTTATGCTTCTTTGTCTTCTCTCTCTTGTTGTTCTGCATCTTGGTGGTTGTCTTCCTGTTCTTTGTCCTCTTGAACCAGCTGACGGTACTGGCACCCGGAGGGGCAGCAGAAGGAACAAGAGCCAATGGCACTACCGAGGACCAGCTGACGGTGCTGGAACCCGGTTACTAAGCAGGAGGTACCTGTGCTACAAAGCACTACCAAGGACCAGCAGACGTTGCCGGAACTCGGATACCGAGATGGAGGCACCTAGGCCAAAGGCTCTGACGAGAACCAGCTGACGGTGCTGGAACCCGGAGGGGTAGCAGAAGCTGCAAGAGCAAATGGAAATAGCGAGGACCAGCTGACAGTGCTGGCACCCGGAGGGGCAGCAGAAGGAATAAGAGCCAATGGCACAACCGAAGACCAGCTGACGGTGCTGGAACCCGGTTACTAAGCAGGAGGTACCTGTGCTACAAAGCACTACCAAGGACCAGCAGACGTTGCCGGAACTCGGATACCGAGATGGAGGCACCTAGGCCAAAGGCTCTGACGAGAACCAGCTGACGGTGCTGGAACCCGGAGGGGTAGCAGAAGCTGCAAGAGCAAATGGAAATAGCGAGGACCAGCTGACAGTGCTGGCACCCGGAGGGGCAGCAGAAGGAATAAGAGCCAATGGCACAACCGAGGACCAGCTGACGGTGCTGGAACCCGGTTACTAAGCAGGAGGTACCTGTGCTACAAAGCACTACCAAGGACCAGCAGACGTTGCCGGAACTCGGATACCGAGATGGAGGCACCTAGGCCAAAGGCTCTGATGAGAACCAGCTGACGGTGCTGGAACCCGGAGGGGTAGCAGAAGTTACCCCTGAAAAGCAAAGTTGGCATGCCGCAACCTGGCCGCAGTTACCGAATCACACAGTCCTACAGGGGGTGCTTGTCCTACTGGCACTACGGAACAAGCCTTTCTTACCAGAACCCGCAGTCCACATAGGAAGCACCTAAACTGCTGGCACCCTAGCCTCGGCTAACCCAACCGCAACACGACATGGCAACTTGGGGTGGCAAACTGACATTGACACTTCCCGGAAACAGCAGGCAGGGCTGGAACCAAGCTGGGCAGGAGGGAGTACAGTGCCAAAGTCAGTTATGAGCAGCAACTGGCGATGTAGGAGCCCAGGGACAAGCACTTAGCAGGCTGAGGCCTGATGTGCTGTCAATTGGGAGGCAGCAGGACAGATTGCCATCAAAACAGCAGGGGAACAGCTGACGTTACTGAACCCCACAAACACAGGAGCTAGTGTTTTACTCTGTGAAGACGGCACTTCCGAGCAACAACTGGCTGTGTTGAAGCCCAGGGACAAGCACGGAGCAGGCTGAGGCTGCATTGAAGAAATTTTAAGATCGGTTGTAGACTTCTACTAATTTTAACCAAGCTCCACTTAGGCCTGTGGCTTCACTGATTTTCGTATTTCCCCTGTCCTCCAACCCCGCCAGTTACAGCTCCGAAGTGGCGTCTGCACAATCCACACTTGTTCCTGTGTTACAGGTGTTCAGTCCGGTCAGTTAATCCCCTGATGTGTGTCCGGCAATGTCGCCTGCTCTGTCCACATTCCCATAACTAGTTATGGGAATGTGGACAGAGCAGGCGACATTGCCGGACACACATCAGGGGATTAACTGACCGGACTGAACACCTGTCAGTCAGTTAATCCCCTGATGTGTGTCCGGCAATGTCGCCTGCTCTGTCCACATTCCCATAACTAGTTATGGGAATAACTAGTTATGGGAATGTGGACAGAGCAGGCGACATTGCTGGACACACATCAGGGGATTAACTGACCGGACTGAACACCTGTAACACAGGAACAAGTGTGGATTGTGCAGATGCCACTTCGGAGCTGTAACTGGCGGGGTTGGAGGACAGGGGAAATACAAATATCAGTGATACTCGTATTTCCCCTGTCTTCCAACCCCGCCAGTTACAGCTCCGAAGTGGCGTCTGCACAATCCACACTTCTTCCTGTGTAACAGGTGCAGGAGCTCCCTAGTTATGGGAATGTGGACAGAGCAGGCGACATTGCCGGACACACATCAGGGGATTAACTGACCGGACTGAACACCTGTAACACAGGAAAAAGTGTGGATTGTGCAGACGCCACTTCGGAGCTGTAACTGGCAGGGTTGGAGGACAGGGGAAATATGAGAGACAGTGGAGCCACAGGCCTAATTGGAGCACGGTTAAAAATCAGTAGTGGTACGACTGTGTAGGCAGCAGGAGACTTTGCCATCCACACAGCAGGGGATCAGCTGATGTTACTGAACCCCACTGAGACACGGGAGCAAGTGTCTCTTTCCGTGTGGACGGCACTTCCGAGCTACAACTGGCTGTGTTGAAGCCCAGGAAATAGGAGGGTGTAGGCAGAGGCCTACTGTATTTGGAATGCGGTGACAGCAGGAGAGACTGCCATCCACACAGCAGGGGATCAGCTGACGTTACTGAACCCCACTGAGACACGGGAGCAAGTATCTCTTTCCGTGTGGACGGCACTTCCGAGCTACAACTGGCTGTGTTGAAGCCCAGGAAATAGGAGGGTGTAGGCAGAGGCCTACTGTCTTTGGAATGTGGAGACAGCAGGAGAGACTGCCATCCACACAGCAGGGGATCAGCTGATGTTACTGAACCCCACTGAGACACGGGAGCAAGTATCTCTTTCCGTGTGTACGGCACTTCCGAGCTACAACTGGCTGTGTTGAAGCCCAGGAAATAGGAGGGTGTAGGCAGAGGCCTACTGTCTTTGGAATGTGGAGACAGCAGGAGAGACTGCCATCCACACAGCAGGGGATCAGCTGACGTTACTGAACCCCACTGAGACACGGGAGCAAGTGTCTCTTTCCGTGTGGACGGCACTTCCGAGCTACAACTGGCTGTGTTGAAGCCCAGGAAATAGGAGGATGTAGGCAGAGGCCTACTGTCTTTGGAATGCAGAGACAGCAGGAGAGACTGCCATCCACACAGCAGGGGATCAGCTAGCGTTACTGAACCCCACTGAGACACGGGAGCAAGTGTCTCTTTCCGTGTGGACGGCACTTCCGAGCTACAACTGGCTGTGTTGAAGCCCAGGAAATAGGAGGGTGTAGGCAGAGGCATACTGTCTTTGGAATGCAGAGACAGCAGGAGAGACTGCCATCCACACAGCAGGGGATCAGCTAGCGTTACTGAACCCCACTGAGACACGGGAGCAAGTGTCTCTTTCCGTGTGGACGGCACTTCCGAGCTACAACTGGCTGTGTTGAAGCCCAGGAAATAGGAGGGTGTAGGCTGAGGTCTACTGTCTTTGGAATGCGGAGACAGCAGGAGAGACTGCCATCCACACAGCAGGGGATCAGCTGACGTTACTGAACCCCACTGAGACACGGGAGCAAGTGTCTCTTTCCGTGTGGACGGCACTTCCGAGCTACAACTGGCTGTGTTGAAGCCCAGGAAATAGGAGGGTGTAGGCAGAGGCATACTGTCTTTGGAATGCAGAGACAGCAGGAGAGACTGCCATCCACACAGCAGGGGATCAGCTAGCGTTACTGAACCCCACTGAGACACGGGAGCAAGTGTCTCTTTCCGTGTGGACGGCACTTCCGAGCTACAACTGGCTGTGTTGAAGCCCAGGAAATAGGAGGGTGTAGGCTGAGGTCTACTGTCTTTGGAATGCGGAGACAGCAGGAGAGACTGCCATCCACACAGCAGGGGATCAGCTGACGTTACTGAACCCCACTGAGACACGGGAGCAAGTGTCTCTTTCCGTGTGGACGGCACTTCCGAGCTACAACTGGCTGTGTTGAAGCCCAGGAAATAGGAGGGTGTAGGCAGAGGCCTACTGTCTTTGGAATGTGGAGACAGCAGGAGAGACTGCCATCCACACAGCAGGGGATCAGCTGACGTTACTGAACCCCACTGAGACACGGGAGCAAGTATCTCTTTCCGTGTGGACGGCACTTCCGAGCTACAACTAGTTATGGGAATGTGGACAGAGCAGGCGACATTGCCGGACACACATCAGGGGATTAACTGACCGGACTGAACACCTGGAACACAGGAACAAGTGTGGATTGTGCAGACGCCACTTCGGAGCTATAACTGGCGGGGTTGGAGGACAGGGGAAATACGAAAATCAGTGAAGCCACAGGACTAAGTGGAGCACGGTTAAAAATCAGTAGTAGTAGGACTGTGTAGGCAGCAGGAGACTTGCCATCTCCACAGCAGGGGAACAGCTGGCAGTGCTGAACCCCACTAACACTCGAACGAATGTGTTTGGCTCTGTGAAGACGACACTTCTGAACACCAACTGACGCTGTTGGAGCCCAGGATTAGGCGAGGAGCAGGCTGGGGCCTGTTGCTTTTGGCAGGTGAAGGCAGCAGGAGACTTGCCATCTCCACAGCAGGGGAACAGCTGGCAGTGCTGAACCCCACTAACACTCGAACGAATGTGTTTGGCTCTATGGAGACGACACTTCTGAACACCAACTGACGCTGTTGGAGCCCAGGATTAGGCGTGGAGCAGGCTGGAGCCTACTGGATTTTGGCAGGTGAAGGCAGCAGGAGACTTGCCATCTCCACAGCAGGGGAACAGCTGGCAGTGCTGAACCCCACTAACACTTGAACGAATGTGTTTGGCTCTGTGGAGACGACACTTCTGAACACCAACTGACGCTGTTGGAGCCCAGGATTAGGCGAGGAGCAGGCTGGGGCCTGTTGCTTTTGGCAGGTGAAGGCAGCAGGAGACTTGCCATCTCCACAGCAGGGGAACAGCTGGCAGTGCTGAACCCCACTAACACTCGAACGAATGTGTTTGGCTCTGTGGAGACGACACTTCTGAACACCAACTGACACTGTTGGAGCCCAGGATTACGCATGCCGCATGCAGAGGCCAATGGGCAGCGGTTTTTATGGAGGTTGTTGACTACTACTGATTCTAACCATGCTCCACTTAGGCCTCTGGCTCCACTGTCTCTACTATTTACCCTGGCCTCCAACCCCGCCAGCTACATCTCTGAAGTGGCGTCAGCACAATCTACACTTGTTCCTGTGTTACTGGTGCTCAGTCCCGTCAGTTGATCCCCTGATGTTTGTCCGGCAAGTTCGCCAGCTCTGTCCTCATTCCCACTACTGGTTATGGGAATGTGGACAGAGCAGGAGACCTTGCCGGACACACATCAGGGGATAAACTGATGGGACTGAGCCACAGGAACACAGGAACAAGTGTAGATTGTGCTGACGCCACTTCAGAGATGTAGATGGCGGGGTTGGAGTTCAGGGGAAATAGTAGAGACAGTGGAGCCAGAGACCTAAGTTGGGCACGGTTAAAAATCAGTAGTGGTTTGATTGTTGATGGAGCTGGTGACTTTGCCGTCCACACAGCAGGGGATCAGCTGGCGTTACTGAACCCCACTAACACAGGAGCTAGTGTGTTTCTCTGTGCAGACGACACATCTGAGCGACAACTGGCTGTGTTGAAGCACAGGGATTATAGTTCAGGTGGTAGAAAAATGAACACACCAGCAGACCTGGATACAGTTGCCAACCACTAATTTAGTGTGTAAGAGGAATGGCAAAGTCTTTGGAGATCCAGGCCTTGTTCATTTTCAGAAAAGTCAGCCGGTCAACATTATCGGAAGATAGTCGCGTGCGACGGTCTGTTAGTACACCACCTGCGGCACTAAAGACACGTTCCGATAATACACTGGCAGCAGGGCAAGCCAGCACCTCCAATGCATACTGGCTAAGCTCTGGCCATGTATCCAGCTTAGAGACCCAAAACTTGAAGGGGGAAGAGCCATCTGGGAGTACAGTGACAGGGCAAGACATGTAGTCTGACACCATTTGACGGAAGCGTTGCCTCCTGCTGACTCGAGGCGTCGCTGATGGTGTAGACAATTGTGGTGGACACACAAAACTTTGCCACATTTGGGCCATAGTGGTCTTGCCTTGTGCTGCGGCGCTGCCTCTGCTCCCTCTTTGTTCAGAGTTTCCTCCACTGCCTCGACGCACAGAGCTGCTTTGTAAAGCACTAGCAACAATGCTGTTGGGTGGAATGGAAAACATTATGGACTGCACCAGTGACTCTTCGTACTCCCGCAGTTTACGCTCCCGGTTCAACGTTGGTATGAGCCTTTGTACGCTGTCCCGGTAGCGAGGATCTAGGAGGGTGTACACCCAATAATCAGCCGAGACGAGAATGTGGGCGATGCGGCGGTCGTTTCTCAGGCACTGCAGCATGAAATCAACCATGTGCTGCAGACTCCCAACTGCCAAAGAACCGCTGTCCCCTGTTTGAGGCGTGACCTCGGCCTGCTCTGCATCACCCCACCCTCGCTGTACATACTGAGTAGAGGTTTGTGTACCTCCCTCCTCTGGAGAGATGTCTTCCTCCTCCATCGACTCCTCCTCATCCTCCTCACAAAGTGTCCCCTGCCTAGGCCTTCGTGAGGAAACACGTAGCACAGACTGTCCAGAAGCAGATGGCATTTGGGACTCCTCATCCTCCACCTCTTCCGAAACCTCATCCCTTAGTGCTTGCAGTGTTTGTTGAAGCAGGCAGATAAGGGGGACAGTCATGCTGACTAGTGCATCATCTGCACTCGCCATCCGCGTGGATTCATCGAAGGCACGCAAAACGAGGCAGATGTCCTTCATAGAGGCCCACTCAATGGTGCTGAAGTGTGAACGGCGCACAGTGCGACTTGTTTGCGCCTGATGCAGCTGGTACTCCATGACTGCTGCCTGCTGCTCACACAACCGCTCCAACATATGTAACATTGAATTCCACCGGGTGGGTAGGTCACATATGATGCGATGTTCCGGAAGGCCAAATCGTCGCTGCAGAGCAGCGAGGCGCGATCTTGCCGTGCTGGAATGCCGCAAGTGAGCGCACTCTATGCGGACCTTGTGCAACAGTGCATCAAGATCCGGATAGTCCCTCAGAAAGCTCTGCACGACCAAGTTAAGCACATGTGCCAGACATGGGATGTGTGTGAGGTTGCCTAGGCCAAGAGCTGCCACCAGATTTCGGCCATTGTCACACACTACCAAGCCTGGCTGGAGATTCGCTGGCCCAAACCACACATCGCTCTCCAGCTTGATAGCATTCCAGAGCTCCTGCGCTGTGTGGCTTCGATTCCCCAAAGAAATTAATTTGAGTACAGCCTGTTGACGTTTGGCCACGGCTGTGCTCATATCGGTCGTAACAGGCTCCTGCTCTGCTGTTTCTGAGGAACTTGAGTAGGAGGAGGAGTCTATGTGTACAGACTGGAGTCCTGCAATCCGTGGCGTTGGAAGAACACGTACAGCGCCACTCTCCAGATCTGTACCCGGCTCCACAACATTGACCCAGTGGGCAGTGAGGGAAAGGTATCGTCCCTGTCCATGGTTACTGGTCCACGCATCGGTGGTCAGGTGGACCTTGCTACTAACGGCGTTTAGTAGCGCATGTTTTATTTTGCCCTCAACATGTTTCTGCAGGGCAGGGACGGCTCGCCTGCTGAAATAAAAGCGGCTGGGCACGTTGTATTGGGGGACTGCCAATGCCATTAAGTCCCGGAAGGTGTCAGTGTCCACCAGCCTGAATGACAGCATTTCAACTGCCAGAAGTTTGGCAATGCCAGCATTCAGAGACTGTGCTCGGGGATGGTTTGCCGAGTAAGGGCGCCTTTTATCCCATGCCTGTGCTACCTTTGGCTGTGATGGATGGGAACGTGCTGCTATGGGTGGAATCTGACAGGGTCTCCGGACAACAGTGGCAGAGGTTCTTCCTTGGCGATCCTGTGAGGAAGCCGAACCAGCAGTGCGTGAGCTGGAGGAAGAGGCCCCAACACGAACTGAAGAGGTGGTAGGTGGTGCTGTACGTTGGCCTACGTCTTCAGGGTGTCTCTGCAACTCCAACTCGTGCTTGGTGCGCACATGTTTCCACATATTTGTGGTATTGAGGTTGCTGACAATTCTCCCTCTTTTGACTATCTGATGACACAGCTTGCATTTGACAAAGCAAATGTCATCTGCAACTGTGTCAAAAAAGGACCACGCACTGCAACTCTTGGGAGCGCCCGTTTTGCCTTTGGAATGAGGAATGCTCCTAACGGGTGCCGAAGTGGAGGGTACAGGCAACCAAGTCTTCCCCCTCCCTCTGCCTCCTGTTTTGGCCGGTAGGGGAATCTCTTCCTCAGAGCTGCTCCCACCACCTTCCTGTTCCTCACGCCATGATGGGTCAAGGACCTCATCATCTTCCCTCCCCTCTTCAAACAGCTGCTTCTCCGGGGTTGTCTCGCCAGCACCGTACGCACCAGAAAGTGGCAACTGAGTCTCGTCATCATCTGATGCGTACTGAGGTGTGCTGACCATAGGCACTGGCCCACTCGCCTCTTCAGATTCAGAGGGACAAAGAAGTTGCGCATCACTGCATACTCCCTCTTCTTCACATTCAGGAATGCTGCTTGGCTGGCCCCCTCTTTCCAAGCAAACAGATTCCGAGAACAGAAGTAGAGACTGTGATGGCTCCTGTCCATGTCTCTCTGACGGCCTGGGCACTTTGGCAGGTGGTGAAGAGACAGATGGTTGCTCTTCGGTGCTCTGGCCCTGAGAGGATGTGGAAGTAATTGAAGTCGTTGCGTTAGCTGCCATCCATCCGACAACGGCTTCAATTTGTTCCTCCCGCAGCAGTGGGGTACGTTGAGGTTACAAAGCTGCGCATAAAGGACTGTTGCCTGCTAAAACTGGGGGATGCTGATCCACTGGTGCCCGCAGCAGGCCCAGAATCCTCACGTCCTCTACCTGCAGAATCCCCACGTCCTCTCCCTGCAGAATCCCCACGTCCTCTCCCTGCTGAAACTCCACGCCCACGCCCACGCGCCTTACTCCCTGCCTTCTTCATCTTGCCAGACTGCTTAAGATAGGCAGAAAAGTACAAAGGGGGGCCTTAGTGTGCTTATTCCTGAACAGCTGGTTACAGGTACTAGAAACACTAATTTTATGAAGTGTGTGTGTGTGGACTACACTTTAATAGGAGCTGATGTGGCCTACACAAGTTCCAAATGTAGTGTTTGGTGAACTTTTTTGTGGTTTCTTTGTTGGAAACAAACTCAAAGTATGTGAACAAAGAATTGAAACTGATAGTATCACCAACTTTTTGGAGCTATTACAATGCAGGCAGGTAACCTACAATGCAAAAGATGAGGCTCCAAAAAAATTGGGTAATACTAATCTGGCTGCGCCGGCAGGGCACAAGCCAGAAAAAAAGGCTCCTCTATCTACTCCTATATAATGTTTGCAACCAACCAATGTTGTTGGATACGGATGGATGCACACTAATAGGAGAAGAAAAAATGAGCTGCACTCAAAGACAAATATGTGTGAGGCAGTGACGCACGTTGAGCGTCCTACAACCAGACGTAGCTGCAGGACACTCTACTCTGCGTGAGCTGCACTCACACACAGTCAGAGACCTCTCAGACAGCCGTGAACAGTGCAGCTAAGTGGGCACTGGAACTGACAGGCTGCAGAAAGGCTCCGCTGTGTACTCCTATATAGTGTTTGCAACCACCGTAGATGGAGACGGATGGATGCACACTAATAGAAGAAAAAATGAGCTGCAATAAAAGAAAAATGTGTGAGGCAGTGACACGCTGAGCGTCCTACAACCAGACGTAGCTGCAGGACACACTACTCAGCGTGAGCTGCACTCACACACAGTCAGAGACCTCTCAGACAGCCGTGAACAGTGCAGCAAAGTGGACACTAGCACTGAAAGGCTGCAGAAAGGCTCCGCTGTCTACTACTAGTGTTTGCAACCAACGTATATGGATACGGATGGAAGCACACTAGATTGAAATTATGTAAAAAATGCAGCTCAAAAATTAAAAGATGTATGAGGCAGCAGTGATCACACTGGGTGGCCTACAGCCTGACGTGGCTGCAGGACCCACTCCACAGCGTGAGCTGCACTCACACAGCCCTTGCAGACAGCTGTGAACACTGCTGCTAGGGCAAAGAAGGCTACAGTGGTGGTTTATGTAGCCTGGGTAAAGCACTAGAAGTTTGGTGGAATCGCTATTTCTAACTGTCCCTCACAGTCTTCTACAGCAGCCTGTCCCCAACTGAATTCACAGCAGAGTGAACCAGAAATGGCGGCTGCGGTGGCTTTTATAGTGCATCATGACATCTTTTCGGCAGCCAATCACAGCCATGCCAATAGTTAACATGCCTACATGCCTAACAAGATGTGCCCACACTTCGGAGGATTCCCATTGGCTTAATCAAAGCAAGCAGGCTCATAGCATGATGGGAACTTCCGATTCCGATTCCGGAATCCGATATGACAAAAGTATCGGAAGTCAGTATCGGAATTCTGATACCGCTAATATCGGCCGATACCCGATACTTGCCGTATCGGAATGCTCAACACTACCTGTCACAAAAAGCACGCTAAAAGCAAGCCACAAACTGTGGTCCCCTATCAGAAACAATGTTCGTGGGAACATCATGAAGCCTGACAAACTATCATGGTTATGACATGGTTAATGTCCTGCTCTCACAGGGTTGACCCTTGCCGGCCTCTCTTTGGATCTGGGAGGGGTATTTATACTCACTCCAGACTAGGATTCAATGTCAGCTATACTGTTATTTTGGCTGTGTGTTTGACCCCTGGTGTGTGTGTATATTGCATTGCTTGTTTGATTCCCGTGTATGACCCGGTCTGTCCCCTCTCTCTGTTCTCTGTCTCACGTTTTGGTACTATTGTCTTCTCTGGTTCTGACCTCCTGGCTTGGCTATCGTTACTCCGTTACAGTTTGTCCGTATTGTACCGTCTATTGCCCGTTCTGGCTTTCTGGTCTATTGCTACGTCCTGACTATCCTGTTGTGAGGTCATTTGTTCATACATCTTTTGTGTCCAAGGATCTCCCTCTTCTGGTGAAGGAAGGTAGTGAGGCTGATTGGGATGAAAGAAACCAAACACCTGATCACGTGGATGGTGAGTGGGTAACGGGAACTTCAGACTGGATATAAGGCAGCCAACGCCCTTCTGAGTCGCTGGTGATTTCTCTGCTGGATTCTTGGAGACCAGTCTGATTCCTGCTTCCCAAAGATAAGTTTTTGCTCTGCTATTGAACTTATTAGTTTTTGTTTTGTTTATCTTGTTTTTTGGAGTTCTGCCATCCCCGGCCAGGGGTGTGCTGGATTCTTTTTCCTTATCAGTGTTCTCTTTTGCTCTGCTTCCAGAATATTCTGAGTGCTGATATAGGGTTTGAAGTCTAGTGACTTCAGGGTCCTTTTTGCTTATCAGTTGTGTTGGTAATATTTTTTAGCAGGGTTTTCTCAGATTGCAGACAGCAGCTTTTCTGTCCTGTTCTTTTTAGTTAGCTTGGGCCCCATCATTTGCTCAACCTATCTTTCTATCTGTGTTAGTGTTTTCATCTTGCTTCACCGTCATTATATGTTGGGGGCTGCCTATTGCTTTGGGGTCTGCTCTGGGGCAGTCAGTTTTTCCCTTTTCTCTCTTTGAGCTTGTGTTTTGTTTTTTCCTCCTCGGTGACTCAATCATAACAGAATCACCAGCCATACCGCAGATTCTAGGGTACTCAAAAGCAGGAAGGAATTGCTTAAAAAAAAAAAAGAAAAAGGAAAAAGAAAAAGGTGTCAGAATTTTTTTTTGTGTATATTTTTTCCTATTTTTCTCTGAGGCCATAGGAGGAATATTTTTTTTTTCTGATGGAGTTTAAACAATTGTCTGATCGTGTGGAGCAGCTTGCTGCTGAAGTGCGAGGAATTTCCGCCTATCTTGCTCATTCACACGCTGCTGAACCAAAAATCCCCACTCCTGATGTGTTTTTTGGGGATCGGTCTAAATTTTTGAATTTTAAGAATAAATGTAAATTATTTCTTGCCTTGAAGCCTAACTCATCGGGGAGCTCTGCGCAGCAGGTTAAAATTGTCATCTCCTTGCTGCGCGGTGATCCCCAGGATTGGGCGTTTTCTTTAGCACCAGATGATCCTATTCTAACTAATGTGGACGCATTTTTTCAGGCCTTGGGGTTGTTGTATGATGAACCTAATGCGATTGATCAAGCTGAAAAGACCCTGTTGGCATTGAGCCAGGGTCAAGATTCTGCAGAAATGTACTGTCAAAAATTCCAAAAGTGGGCGGTCCTCACCACTTGGAATGATGGTGCCTTGGCAGCTCTCTTTCGGAAGGGTTTGTCAGAAACCATAAAAGATACTATGGTGGGATTTCCTGTTCCCTCTGGTCTTGACGATTCTATGTCATTAGCCATTCAGGTTGATCGGCGTTTACGTGAACGTAAAATTATACGGGAAATGTTGCCACCCGTTGAACAAATGTCTGAACCTATGCAATGTGATAGAGTTTTGTCTAGGGTGCAACGTCAGGAGTTCAGAAGGCGTAATAAGCTGTGTTTTTTCTGTGGAGATGCCTCTCATATTATTTCTGTCTGCCCTAAACGAGAGAAACATTTTGCACACACATTTGCTGTAGGTGGTGTACAACCTAAATTTCTTCTGGCAATTACTCTGATCTGCTCCCTGTCCACATTTTCTGCTAAAGCCTTTGTGGATTCAGGAGCAGCCTTGAATCTAATGGATTTAGATTTTGCTAAACGTTGTGGTTTCCCTATGACAGCCCTGTGGACGCCTATTCCTTTGAGGGGTATTGATGCTACTCCTTTGGCGAAGAATAAACCTCAGTTTTGGACCCAGGTGGTAATGCGGGTCGCCCCAGACCATCAAGAAAATTGCAGATTTTTGGTGTTGCATAATTTGCATGATACCATCGTGCTGGGGTTCCCCTGGTTGCAAATCCATAATTAAGTTTTGGATTGGAAATCTGTGTCTGTGGTGAGTTGGGGTTGTCGGTGTGCTCTTAGTGACACTCCTGTTTTCTCCACCTCTCCCCAGTCGCATGAGGTTCCTGACTATTTGGCTGATTTTTATGATGTGTTTAGTGAGAGTAAGTCTGCGTCTTTGCCTCCTCATAGGAGTTATGATTGTGCAATTGAGCTGAGTCCGGGGTGTAAATTTCCCAAGGGTCGACTTTTTAATTTATCTGTACCTGAACATGAGGCTATGCGTTCTTATATTAAGGAGTCGTTGGAGAAGGGTCATATTAGACCATCCTCTTCACCGTTGGGTGCTGGGTTTTTTTTTGTGGCCAAGAAGGATGGTTCATTAAGGCCCTGTATTTACTATCGCTCCCTTAACAAAATTACTGTTAAATATCAGTATCCGTTACCCCTGATTTCTGACCTATTTTCTAGAGTTGAAGGTGCTTGCTGGTTTACCAAGCTTGACCTCAGGGGGGCGTATAATCTTATTCGCATTAAGCATGGGGATGAATGGAAGACAGCGTTTAATACTCCAGAGGGACATTTTGAGTACCTGGTGATGCCTTTTGGGCTCACTAACGCCCCTTCTGTGTTCCGGTGCTTCATGAATGATATTTTCTGGGACTTTGTGGATAAGTTTCTGATCATCTATTTGGATGATATTTTGATCTTTTCCAGGGATTGGGACTCTCATGTGGAACATGTTCGGACTGTGTTCTGGATTTTGAGGGAAAACTCCCTGTATGTTAAGGGATCGAAATGTCTTTTTGGTGTACAGAGGATTTCATTTTTAGGATTTATTTTGTCTCCATCAACTATTGAAATGGACCCGGCCAAGGTACACGCCATTTATGATTGGGTGCAGCCCACTTCTTTGAAGGCTCTCCAGAAGTTTTTGGGTTTTGCTAATTTTTATCGTAAGTTTATAGCCAATTTTTCTGTTATTGCCAAACCATTGACTGATTTGACTAAGAAGGGCGCTGATTTGCTGAATTGGTCTCCAGAGGCTGTTTCTTCTTTTCAGGAGCTGAAGCGGAGGTTCACTTCTTCTCCGGTTTTGCGACAACCCGATGTCTCACTTCCATTTCAGGTGGAGGTGGATGCTTCAGAGACTGGTGCAGGAGCTGTTTTGTCCCAAAAAGATCCTGTAACATCTAAAATGAACCCCTGTGCCTTCTTTTCCCAAAAGTTCTCTCCTTCGGAACGCAACTATGATGTGGGGAATCGAGAACTGTTGGCCATGAAGTGGGCATTTGAGGAGTGGAGACATTGGTTGGAGGGAGCTAGACATCAAGTTGTGGTCCTCACTGACGACAAGAATTTGATCTACCTTGAGTCGGCTAAATGCTTGAATCTGAGACAGGCCAGGTGGGCCTTGTTTTTCACATGTTTTGATTTTGTGGTCTCCTTTCTCCCGGGCACTAAGAACGTTAAGGCTGATGCCCTCTCTAGGAGTTTTTTGGCTGATTCTCCTATTGTGACCAAGCATGCTACCATCTTAGGTGAGGGGGTGGTTCTTTCTGCCATCTCGCCTGATTTGAGACGTGCTCTGGAGAAGTTTCAGGAGGATAAGCCTGAGCGTTGTCCCAGTGGTAGGTTATATGTTCCTGACCAGTGGAGGAGGAAAGTGATGTCTGAGGTTCATTGCTCCGCGTTGGCTGGTCATCCAGGTATTTTTGGTACTAGAGATTTGGTGAGTCGGTCTTTTTGGTGGCCTGCCTTGTCTCGTGATGTCAGAAATTTTGTGCAGTCCTGTGGGACTTGCTCCCGATCTAAGCCTTGTTCTCGTTCTAGTGGGTTGTTGATGACTTTGCCGGTGCCCAGGAGGCCATGGACCCATATTTCAATGGATTTTATTTCTGATCTGCCTGTTTCTCAGAGGATGACTGTTATCTGGGTGATTTGTGATAGATTCTCTAAGATGGTCCATCTTGTACCACTCCCTAAGTTGCCATCTTCCTCAGAGTTGGTGCCCTTGTTTTTGCGACAGGTGGTTCGCTTGCACAGGATTCATGAGAACATTGTATCGGACAGAGGAGTTCAGTTTGTCTCTAGATTCTGGAAGACCTTTTGTTCCAATTTGGGAAATCAGTTGTCCTTCTCCTCTGCATTTCACCTTCAGACCAATGGGCAGACGGAGAGAACAAACCAGACTTTGGAGGCTTATTTGAGATGTTTTATATCTGCTGATCAGGATGATTGGGTCTCATTTTTACCCTTGGCCAAATTTGCTTTAAATAATAGAGCTAGTTCTGCCACTTTGATGTCACTGTTTTCTGTAACTTTGGGTTTCATCCTCGATTTTCTTCAGGGCAGGTGGAGTCTTCTGCCTGTCCAGGGGTTGACACAGTGGTGGAAAGAATGCAGCAGATTTGGGACCAAGTGGTGGATAAGTTGTCTCTTTCCCAGGAAAAGGCCCAGCGGTTTTCTAACCGGCATAGGACCATTGGTCCATGGTTTAAGGTGGGTGGTATGATCTGGTTGTCAACAAAGAATATCTCTATGAAAGTGGCTTCTCCAAAGTTTAAACCTAGATTTATTGGACCTTACAAGATTTTGGAGATTATTAATCCGGTCTCTTTTTGATTGGCTCTTCCTGTCACATTTAAGATTCATAATGTGTTTCATAAGTCCTTGTTGAAGAGGTTTGTTGAACCAGTGGTTCCTATGGTGGCACCTCCTGACCCTGTGTTGGTTGAAGGTAACATGGAATATGAGGTAGAGAAGATACTGGATTCCCGTCTGGCTAGACGGAGACTCCAGTATTTGGTTAAGTGGAAGGGTTATGGTCAGGAGGATAATTCCTGGGTATCTGCCTCAGATATTCATGCCGAAAGATTGGTGCGTGCTTTTCATCGAGCTCATCCTGATCGGCCAGGTGGCTTGGATGAGGGTTCGGTGACCCCTCCTCAAGGGGGAGGTACTGTTGTGAGCTCATCTGTTCATTCATCTTTTGTGTCCGAGGATCTCCCTCTTCTGGTGAAGGAAGGTAGTGAGGCTGATTGGGATGAAAGAAACCAAACACCTGATCAGGTGGATGGTGAGTGGGTAACGGGAACTTCAGACTGGATATAAGGCAGCCAACGCCCTTCTGAGTCGCTGGTGATTTCTCTGCTGGATTCTTGGAGACCAGTCTGATTACTGCTTCCCAGAGATAAGTTTTTGTTCTGCTATTGAACTTATTAGTTTTTGTTTTGTTTATCTTGTTTTTTGGAGTTCTGCCATCCCCGGCCGGGGGTGTGCTGGATTCTTTTCCTTAATCAGTGTTCTCTTTTGCTCTGCTTCCAGAATATTCTGAGTGCTGATATAGGGTTTGAAGTCTAGTGACTTCAGGGTCCTTTTTGCTTATCAGTTGTGTTGGTAATATTTTTTAGCAGGGTTTTCTCGGATTGCAGACAGCAGCTTTTCTGTCCTGTTCTTTTTAGTTAGCTTGGGCCCCATCGTTTGCTCAACCTATCTTTCTATCTGTGTTAGTGTTTTCATCTTGCTTCACCGTCAATATATGTTGGGGGCTGCCTATTGCTTTGGGGTCTGCTCTGGGGCAGTCACTTTTTTCCTTTTCTCTCTTTAGGCTTATGTAGATCTCCGGCTGTGACGAGGTGTCTAGGATCACCGTAGGAACACTCCACGGCTACTGCTAGTTGTGTGATAGGATCAGGGGTCTGCAATCCTCTAGTTTCCAACCTCTCTGATTTTCTGGGCTGAGCTTGTGCTTTGTCTTTTCCTCCTCGGTGACTCAATCATAACACTATCCGTTCTGTCTAACCCTTTGGTATTGTTGTGCTATCTCGTGCTTTGACCCCGGCTTAATCTGGTTTACGTCTCTGCCTATGCCCCTTGGTAACTTGTCCTGCAGTTACCTTTACAGGAGTTTTCCTTCAGCTCCTAGCTCTGTGGAGCTTAGGCCACGCCCCTAGCAGTCACTTGCTTCAGGCCCTGTTAGTCTGAAGCACGCATCTTCACCGCTGCCCCACTCCACAGGTATCTTTGAGCACCATTTTTGTACTCAGGTCACGCGCACTGGCTCAGTGAGCAAGTGCAGTGCGGTGTTCCTGACATTATAGCTGACCCTTTCAGGTTTTTGTTTCTCTTTGAGGAAAAAAAAAGTTATCTTCATGGATTCCATGCAAGCTTTGGCTGATCAGGTCAAGCACCTGACCCAAATGTTCCACAAACTTAATGTGGAACAGCGCACGATGGCCCATACCCAGCAACAGTTGGTGGATACTGTGCAGGGGGCTGTCGTTGCAGGGGCTCCTAGTGCTGAGGATAGAGATGTGTAATTGGCATCCCCCAAATATCTGGTCAAATTGCCAGACCCTTTCTCATGGGATAAAAGGGAGATCATGTCGTGCAGAGATGGATGCAAGCTTTTTTTTTTCTCTGAGGCCCCGCTTCTCCGGGGATGAATTCCAGAGGGTGGGGGTCGTCATTTCCCTACTTCGAGTGGCTCCACAGGCATGGGCTTTCTCTCTCTCTTCCTCTGCTCCTGAATGTATGTCTGTGAATTTGTTCTTTGAGACTCTGGGGCACATTTATGATGAGCCTGATACAGTGCGTCTGGCAGAGGATATAGTGATGAGTGTGACACAGGGAAGGCACTCTGCTGAATGGTTCTGCTCAGAGTTCAGACATTGGACCGCCAAAGTATGCTGGAACCACCCCGCCCTGAGGGAGTTGTTGCGCAGGGGCCTGTCTGACCGTCTGCAGGACGCTCTGGCATTACATTCTCCCCCTGATACCCTGGAGGATGCCATGATGCAGGCGGTCCGTATGGACCGGAGACTCTGTGCTAGAGGAATGATGCAACAAGAGTCTCCCTTGTACCCCAAATTGAGTGACACTGCACCTGTATAAGAGCCCATGGAGGTTGGGTCAGTCTCTGTTAAGGAGAAAGAGAGAAGGCACCGTAGAGACAATCTACTATGCTTTTACTGTGGAGCCTCTGGACATTGGAAAAGGAATTGTCCCTCCTTCCCTTCTTCAGAGAAACCATCAGAGAAACGACTGAATCTGGGCAACAATCGAGGAGGTTGTCCATACTCCCAGGTACATTTTTTCTCACGTACAAAGATGGTGCTCCAGGTTGAATAGGAATTTGCTGGCGGTCCTGTTATGACCACCACCTTTGTTGACTGTGGTTCCTCCATTAATCTGATTGATGCCCAAGTTGTGACTCTTAATAAGATAGGGACAGTCAGGTTACAAGACCCTGTTAAAATTGTGCCTGTGGATTCATCCCCTCTTACCTGGGATGAATTTGCTTTATGTCTGAAGTTTTTCCTATGAAAATGGGTTCCACTCATGTGGAAAAGTTAAGTTGTTTCATTATTAATAATCTGCCTGCATGACTGGTATTGGGGATGCCCTGGTTGCAACGCTACAATCCTCTCATTGATTGGATGAAGGGGGAGATCATCCGATGGGGATGTAATGATAATGGTCTGTGTTGTAACCCAGCTCCTTTTGTCAATCCGATAAGATCTGTATCTGTGCCGTCTGTCGGTCTGTTGGGTATTCCGGAGTACCTGAGAGACTTTGAAGATGTGTTTTCCGAAAGTGAGGCTCAGGCGCTCCCACCACATAGACCATTTGATTGTGCTATCGATTTAGTACCTGGAGCCAAATTACCCAAGGCTCGGTTGTTTAATTTGTCCGGGCCTGAGCGCCAAGCTATGAAAGAGTACATGAAAGATTGCCTTCGCAAGGGGTATATTCGGCCCTCGGTCTCACCCATGGCAGCAGGGTTTTTCTTTGTAAAGAAAAAAGATCGTGGGTTGCGACCGTGCCTCAACTTTTGGGAACTGTACAAAATTACTGTTAAGAACACGTACCCTCTCCCGTTGATTCCTGATCTATGCAACCAACTCACGGGGGCCAAATGGTTTTCTAAGCTCGATCTATGAGAGGCTTATAACCTTATAAGGATCTGGGAGGGGGACGAATGGAAAACAGCGTTCCTGACAACTGAGGGGCTGTTTGAATACCTGGTTATGCCCTTCGGTCTCACTAATGCTCCTGCTGTTTTTTGGAACCTCATTAATGTTGTTTTTTCTGACATGATTGGGCGTTATGTAGTCATCTACTTGGATGACATCTTGATATACTCCGTGGACAGTTAGTCACACTTACACCATTTACGTACGGTTCTTATGAGACTCCGGGAGAACCATTTGTATGCTAAGCTGGAGAAGTGCTCATTTATTATGCAAGAACTGTCTTTTCTGGGTGTAATTGTATCTGGGGAGGGATTCCGCACGGATCCAGGGAAGGTTCAAGCCATTGCCGATTGGGTGCAGCCTCATGACCTGAAGGGGTTGCAGCAATTTCTGGGCTTCGCTAATTATTATGGGAAGTTCATTAAAGGGTTCTTGCAGGTGGTGAAACCCTTGATGGACCTCACTCTTAAAGGGGCAGATGTGGCCACAAAAAATTCCTTCCTTACATTAAAGAAGTGTTTTACCACAGCCCCTGTGTTGGTACAACCCGATTCGTCAAGACCTTTTATCGTCGAGGTCGATGCTTCGGAGGTGGGGGCAGTATTGCCACAGGGCCCCTCTACCCTGACTAACCTCAAACCTTGTGCCTTTTTCTCTAAGAAGTTCTCTTCGGCCGAGAGAAACTATGATGTCGGTAACAGGGAATTGTTAGCGGTTAAATTGGCCTTCGAAGAATGGAGGCATTTTTTGGAGGGGGCTGCTCATCCCATTATGGTCATCACTGATCATAAAAACCTGGCCTATATCGAGTCTGCTAAGAGATTGACCCCCAGACAGCCACGGTGGGCACTTTATTTTCTCAATTTCATTTTACCATCACATTCCAACCAGGATCTAAAAATGTAAAGGCGGATGCCTTATCCCAAAGTTTTGATTCTGTGCCCCCTTCAGAACCTCTTTCCTCCATTCTTCAACCGGGAGTGCTTGTAGCCGAAATCTCCTCTGAGTTACAGAGAGAGATTCTGAAAGCACAAGCACAAGCTCCCAGGAATAAAACCCCAGGTAAATTGTTTGTACCCGAACAATTCCTTCTCACACTCCTTCAAAAATTTCATGATTATATATTATTTTTATATCAGTACCCTCTATGGGTACTGATATAAAAAGGTTTGTAAATACTTGTGGGGTGTGCGCACGCTCTAAAAGCTCTCAGGTCCGGCCGGCCGGGGAATTGGTGCCTTTGCCAATTCCGGATAAACCATGGACACACCTGTCCATGGACTTTATCACTAATCTTTCATCTTCCAAGGGCAACTCAGTGGTATGGGTAGTGGTTGATAGATTTTCTAAGCAAGCCCACTTTGTGCCATTACCTGCGTTACCATCTGCTGAAACCTTGGCCCGCTTGTTTATACAGCACATTGTTCATTTGCATGGAGTGCCTGTGAACGTGGTGTCGGACTGGTGTGTGCAATTTGTGGCCAGGTTTTGGAGAGTGTTTTGTATGAAGTTGGGGGGTCATGTTGTCATTCTCCTCTGCCTATCACCCGGAATCCAACGGACAGACTGAACGCACCAACCAGTCGTTGGAGCAGATTCTGAGATGCCTGGCCTCCTCCAGACAGGAAGACTGGTATGAGGTATTGCCCATGGCAGAATTTGCATTCAACTGTCGCATTGATCAGTCTACCGGAAAGTCTCCCTTTCAGGTCTATTATGGGTTTGTTCCGCAGTTTGGGGAATTTTCCCATATGGATTCGGATTGCCTTGGTGCTGAGGGAGTGAGGTGCAGAGGAACATCTCCAAAGCCCAGAAGAAGTACAAACATTTTGGGGACAGGAGGAGGGGGTTGGGCCCTGCGTTAACAGTGGGGGAAAAAGTCTGGTTGTCCACCCGTAACATCAAACTTAAAATACCCTCTATGACGTTGGGACCAAAATTTATTGGCCCTTACAAGATTGTAGAGGTGATCAACCCGGTGGCATACAGATTACTGTTGCCCACCTCCTTCAAAATATCTAGCGTCTTCCACAGGTCCCTATTAAAACCTGTGGGGACAGTTAGAGAAGATCCCTCATCTGTGGCTCCACCAGTGTTGGTAGAGGGTCAACTGGAGTACGAGGTAGGGCACATCATTGATTCACGGTGGGTGCACCGGAGACTTCAGTCCCTTATTCATTGGAAGGGATATTCCGTTGAGGATCAGTCACGGTTTCCGGCCAGTTCGGTGCACGCTGATCGACTGGTGCGGCCTTTTCATGCCAGATACCCTGAGAAACCTGGGGGTCCAGTGGCTCCCCCATTAAGAGGGGGGTACTGTCGTGGTTAGGACATGGTTAATGTCCTGTTCTCACAGGGTTGACTTAAGCCGGCCTCTCTTTGGATCTGAGAGGGGTATTTATACTCACTCCAGACTAGGATTCCCTGTCAGCTATACTGTTATTCTGGCTTTGTGTCTGACCCCTGGTGTGCGTGTATATTGCATTGCTTGTTTGATTCCCATGAATGCCCCGGTCTGTCCCCTCACTCTGTTCTCTGTCTCACGTTTTGGTACTATCGTCTTCTCCGGTTCTGACCTCCTGGCTTGGCTATCGTTACTCCGTTACAGTTTGTCCCTATTGTACCGTCTATTGCCTGTTCTGGTTTTCTGATCTATTGCTACGTCCTGACTATCCGTTCTGTCTAACCCTTTGGTATTGTTGTGCTCTCTCGTGCTTTGACCCCGGCTTAATCTGGTTTACATCTCTGCCTATGCCCCTTGGTTACCTGTCCCGCAGTTACCTTTCTAGGAGTTTTCCTTCAGCTCCTAGCTCTGTGGTGCATAGGCCACGCCGCCAGCCATCACATACTTCAGGCCCTGTTAGTCTGAAGCACGCATCTTCACCACTGCTGCCCCACTCCACAGGTATCTTTGAGCACCGTTTTTGTACTCTGGACACGCGCTATGGCTCAGTGAGCAAGTGCAGTGCGGTGTTCTTGACACAATCTCATTCACAAATGCCTTAGCTAGAGTCTTAGCACAGGGTAATTTATTGATTGGGACCAGATGACACATCTTACTAAACCGGTTCACAGCATCCCAGATGACAGAAAAACCCTCAGAGACTGGCAGATCGGTGATAAAATCCATAACAAGATGCGTCCATGGTGAACTAGAAACCTCCAAAGGGAACAACAACCCTGCAGCCAGGGCATGTGAGGCCTTTGACCTAGTGCACACTGTACACTGAGTCACCCAGTTGATGATTTCACTTTGCCACCCTGGCCAAAAGAAAATTCGACTTATCGACTTTCTAGTTTCCGAAATCCCTGGATGATCTGCCAAACAAGACTCATGATATTCAGCAAACATAGCTCTCCTCAAGGCTCTAGGCACAAATAATTTACCATATGGAGTGTTTGTTGGTGCAGCATTCTGGGCTTCTAGGATGCTATTCTCCAACTCAGAACCTAATGCTGCCACCACTACCCCTCTCTGCAAAATACATTCCTCCATTTCAGTATTAACAGCTGGAGAGAAATTACGAGACAAAGCATCCGCGTTAACATTCTTTGTCTCAGGGATATATGTTGCAGAGAATTGGAACCGAGCAAAATACAGTGCTCACCTAGCCTAGCAATCAAACATTTAGCAGCATCCAGAGATATCAGATTCTTATGATCAATAAAGACTTGTATAGCGCCCTCCAAAAAATGTCGCCAATGCTCAAACGCTAGTTTAATAGCCAGCAACTCTCGGTTCCCAACATCATAGTTGAGCTCCGTCTCCGAAAATTTTTTAGAAAAGAGAGCTCAGGGATGCACCCCATTCTCTCCCTCCTGGGACACAACTGCCCCCACCCCTACTGACGAGGCATCAACCTCAACCAGAAACGGCTTATTCTTATCTGTCTGGATCAAAACAGTAGCAGAGGTAAACCTCTCCTTGAGATGCTCAAAAGCCTTAACAGCCTCAGTAGACCATTGGACAGTATTAGAACCCTTCTTGGTGAGGTCAGTTATAGGTTTAGCGATAACAGAAAAATTCTTTATGAATTTTCTATAATAGCAAACCTTAGGAATCTTTGAATTCGACTTTAAGCATTCAGGCCTAGGCCACTCCAATACTGCCTGAAACTTCACCGGTTCCATCTCAAACCCATCACTGGAGACAAAGTACCCCAAATTACTATGACCTTGTCATTATATATTTCTTTGATTTTGCACCTTTGTCTCGGTGTTATATAATGCTGATGTTTTTTATTCTGCATGCTATTACCGCCGCATATCCTTATTGATGTATTTGGGATCTACCCTTGATTGGTGTAATTTGTTCAACCGTTACTCCTATATTTGTGTTACTTTTGGTAACCATTTGCTATGTATATTTTTAAATGTTTTTCAACACTTTTTGTGTTTTTTTGTATATACCGTTGTAATAAAATTTGTTATTTGGTATGGTGATCCTTGCTGTCTATGTATGTCTCTTTATCTCCTGTTCTATTTAATGCATAATAATCCCCACACGCTGTAATTCATCCCCTGAGGACCTAGGTCAAAGCCGAAAGTATAGTAAACATGCATTTTTAAACGTAGAAAGGTTTTAAACGTAAAAAATTCCTGCCGTTTACCAGAAAAAAACTCAGGTAATCCTACCTTTGGTTCTTCAGAGCATGTTCCAGGGCAATTACTCACATGCTGTTGCATGCTGGCTACTTTCAAAGTTAACCCTTGCAAGCGTTGAGCAAGGTCTTGAATGCTGTTCATATTGCAGGAATCCGGGAGAAGATTTTTCTTTTTTTTTTTTATTTGTGGCTTGACTAACTGTTATGGATCTGCAACTCAGGACTATGGTAGAAGGGGGAAAAACTGACCCTGTACTAGGACTAGGCTGAAACCGTTTGATGGAGTGGGCGACCTATTCCTTGTGAATAGACCCACCGACGTTTCCTAGGCTAAACTCAAATGAAGACCTATAGGTAGGGGGAAGGGGATCCCTGAATGATCTAGAGACTGGAAACAAAAACAGGTAAGCTCCTAGTGGGAAAATAGAGGAAGCTGCAGAAACAAACGAAAAACCAAAAACAAAAACAGGAAGAACTAGAGTACCTTGAAATGCACAGCCTCACACACCGAAAACAATCAAAGCACCAAGCCAGGACTCTAGCGGATTAACACTGATGTCCAGCAAGGACTGGGAGGTAGGTGCTGGGTAATAAAAGGTGAGACAATCACTTGACCTAAGACAAACCCAGCACCAGAGGAAAAAGACCAGCAGCCAGAAAACCACAACAAGATGGCGGATAGTCAAAACGAAATAGATTCTAACAAGTTTATCATTAACTAGGATCCCCAAGTCCTTCTCCATGTCAGATTTACCCAGTGGTTTCCCGTTCAGTGTGTAAAGGTGATATTATTCCTTCTTCCCATGTGTATAACCTTACATTTCTCATTGTTAAACTGCATCTGCCACCTTTTGGCCCAAGCTTCAAACTTATCCAGATCCATCTGTAGCAGAATACTATCTTCTCTTGTTTTGACTGCTTTACATAGTTTTGCATTATCTGCAAATATCAATATTTTACTGTGTAAACCTTCTACCAGATCATTAATAAATATGCTGAAGATAATAGGTCCCAACACCGACCCCTGCGGTACCCCACTGGTCACAGCGACCCAGTTAGAGAATATACCATTTATAACCACCCTCTGCTTTCTATCACTAAGTCAGTTACTTACCCATTTACACACATTTTCCACCAGACCCAGCATTCTCATTTTGTGTACCAACCTCTTGTGTGACAGGGTATCAAACACTTTGGAAAAATCAAGATATACCATGTCCAATGACTCACCTTGGTCCAGTCTATAGCTTAACTCTTTGTAAAAAATGATTAGATTGGTTTGACAGGAGCGATTCCTTATAAACCCATGCTGATATGGAGTTAAACAGTTATTCTCATTGAGATAATCCAGAATAACATCCCTCAGAAACCCTTCAAATATTTTACCAACAATAGAGGTTAGACTTACTGGCCTATAATTTCCAGGTTCACTTTTAGAGCCCTTTTTGAATATTGGTACCACATTTGCTATGCGCCCGTCCTGTGGAACAGACCCCGTCGCTATAGAATCTGTAAATATAAGAAATAATGGTTTGTCAATTACATTACTTAGTTCTCTTAGTACTCGTGGGCGTATGCCATCCGGACCCGGAGATTTATCTATTTTAATCTTATCTAGTCGGTTTCACACCTCTTCTTGGGTTAGATTGGTGACCCTTAATATAGGGCTTTCTTTATCTCTCGGCATTTCAGCTTGCATTTCATTTTCCACCATGAATACCATGAATACCGTGGAGAAGAAGGTGTTTAATATATTATCTTTTTCCTCGCCATCTACAACCATTCTTTCCTCACAATTTTGGGGCCTACACTCTCACTTTTGATTCTTTTACTATTGATATAAATGAAGAACAGTTTGGGATTAGTCTAAAGCGGGATTCACACATAGCAATCTCGGTAGCGAGATCGCTGCTGAGTCACAACTTTTGTGACACAACAGCCATCTCACCAGCGAGATCGCTGTGTGTGACAGCGATCAGCGACCGGCCCCCTGCCGGTATCGCTGATCGCTGCAAGAAACCTCTAGACATATTTTTCATCGCTGGTCTCCCGCTGGCCAGCATGCATCGCTGTGTGTGACAGGCGGCAGACCAGCGATCAGCTGTAAAAAATAATAAAAAAATATTGTTGTTCTCGCCTTCCGACGTCCCGCACAGCCATCCTGCCTCTCTCCACGCTCCCGGTCCCAGTGATCCTTTGCATGAATGACCGAGAGACGTCGCGCTGCCGCGAGACCGTGACATTCTCGCGGTCATTCTCGCAAAGGATTACTGGGACCGGAGCGTGGAGAGAGGCAGGATGACTGCGCGAGACGTCGGAAGGTGAGAACAACAATATTTTTTATTTTAATTCTATTTTTGTACAGGAATATGGCATCAGCGCTAACGAACACAGCGATGCCGGGCGCTTGGCATCGCTGTGCTGATCACTGGTGTAGCTGTCTGTTTGACAGCTCACCAGCGATCACATAGCAACTTACCAGCGATCGTGACACGTTGATATCGTTGTCGGGATCGCTGGTAAGTCGCTATGTGTGACTCCAGCTTTACTCTCCTTAGCAATGTGCTTCTCTGTTTCCTTTTTGGCAGCTTTAATTAGTTTTTAGATAAAGTATTTTTCTCCCTATAGTTTTAGAGCTTCAATTGTATCATCCTGCTTTAGTATTTGAAATGCTTTCTTTTTACTGTTAATTGCCCCTCTTACTTATAGTTTAGCCACTTTGGGTTTTTCCTATTTCTTGTCCTTTTATTCCCACAAGGTATAAACCGTTAACAGTGCCTATTTAGGATGTGCTTAAACATTTCCCATTTATTATCTGTATTCTTATTTCTGAGGACATTGTCCCAGTCAACCAGATTAAGGGCATCTCTAAGTAGGTTAAACTTTGCCTTCCTAAAGTTCAGTGTTTTTGTGACTCCCTGACATGTCCCCTAGCGAAAGACAAGTGAAACTGTACAATATTGTGGTCGCTATTTCTTAGATGCCCAACAACCTGCAGATTTGTTATTCTGTCAGGTCTGTTAGACAGTATTAGGTCTAAAAGTGCCGCACCTCTGGTTGGATTCTTCACCAATTGTGAAAGATTTCTTCTGAGTGTTCCCCTTATTCCACTCAGATAAGTCCCTATTGCACTCATTGTTTTTTTAGTTTCTGTTTTGCCTAAGAGGACCAGTTTGGCATAAGAAAACTTATAAGCCCTGCAGTGCTCCTCTGTAAGGCTATGTACCCATGTATGCAGAAAATTCCTGACTGAAAACCGGACTCCTTCCCAGGAAACGCAAGATTTTTTCCGGTGCGTTTTCCGTGTGGTTTTTGCGCGATTTTTGCGCTTTTTTATGCGTTTTTTTCTGGAGCATCCCCAGTCTCATAGAATATAGTTAGAAATGTGGATTTTTCCACAAAATTAATGAGCATGCTGTGTTTTTTTACCACGATGCGTTTTTTTTGTTGAAAAAATGCATCAATATGCACAAAAAGTGCGGAATTCATTAAAATGAATGGGATGCTTCTTGTAAGAGTTTTTAAGCGTTTTTTGTAAACGCTTAATAAACGCGAAAAAAGAAAATGCTTATGTGTGCACACACCCTAAATGTAAATATGCAAATAGCCTGATGTCCTGCTGTGTATAAATACAGTGGGTGAAATAAGTATTGAGCATGTCACCAATTTTTTAAGTAATTAAGATGCTATTGACATGAAATTCTCCCCAGATGTAGTCCACACAGGTAAACAGATGAATCCATCCATTGTTGTCCATAAGTTATGTGTAATAATGAGAAATGACACAGGGAAGAAGTATTGAACACATAAAGAAAGAGAGGTGCAATGGAAAGTCTAGACACCAGATGAAATCTATCAGTAATTAGAAAGCAATCCTGACACTTAGTGAAAAATAATTTAGCTGGTTAAACTGATGACTCATAACAAGGAGTCTCATTACCAAGATGCCACACAAGAAACATCTTATGGTGGGTAAAACCAGTGAGCTGTCTCAAGACTTTTTCAACCTTATTGTTGCTGAACATACTGATGGCATTGATTACAGAAGAATTTCTAAACTACTGAAGGTTCCAGTGAGCACGGAGTAATGAGACACCTTTTTATAGGCCATCAGTTGAACCAGCTGATATTACAGCATGGGAAAGAATGACGAACAGGTGAGGGATATTGTTTTTTTATTTTTGTTTTATTAAAGGAGATGAAGGATTCAGTGGAATGGGCATTAGGTGAGTATAACTGTGTTTGCTATTTTTAAATAAAAATGAAAAAGTGTATTTTGTTTTATTTCAAATAAAAGACTTTATTCTGGCAGTGTGTTTACTTACAATACAACTATAGGATTAGTAATAGATAGGTGTCTTATAGATGCTTCTCCATTACTAAGCCATGGACTTGATGTCACTTGACAATACAATGATGACATCAAACCCAAAAATATGAACCCCACTTGCCACTGCTACAGGGCAAGTGGGAAGAGCCAGACAAAGTGCCAGATTTGGGGCATCTAATAGATGCACCTTTTCTGGGTGACTGCGGGCTGCTATTTTTAGGCTGGGGGGCAATATCCATGGCCCCTTACCAGCCTGAGAATACCAGCCCTCAGCTGTCTGCTTGAATCAAAGTGGGGCCCACTCTGTTGTTGATAACCAGCCTTGCTGAAGCTGAGCATTGAAGCCCTGAACTTTGAGTTTTGCCTGGCTGGATATCAAAAATTCAGATTAACCCATACCTGTTTTTTTTAAATAATTTACTTACAATGCATGCGCCAGCTGATTAATACTCAAATCAGCCGCTTCTGCCCTCACTGTTATTAGCGGCAGCAGGCTTCGGCTGATGGCAGCAGTAGTCCCATCAGCTGACACCAGTGACCCAAGATAAACTTTATACCTCTGATCACAACTGCGTGCTCATGCTGTCTTTTAACAGTGAGGGAACTGCGGCTGTCTGATTGGCGATGATGACTTTAAAGCCGATCTGAAACGGTGTTTGCAGCATTGTCAGATATATGACAGTGTGTCAAAAACTGTATGTTCGGGCCCCCCATTCAATTGAATAGGGTCCAGGTTCAGGTACTCTTGTGGTACCCGAACCCAAAATTTTTGTAACAGTTCAGCCGAACCCGCTGGACCCGAACATCCAGGTTTTGTTGATTGTTTTTTTTTATAAAAATGTTTGTGGTCTTGCCATGATTAAAATGTAACAAAACCATAGGGAAAATGAATAATAGTACATATTATATAGGACAAAGCAGAAATCTTTTCATTTGGTGTAATGATTGCAACATAAAAAAATTATTGTAATTGTAATAACTTTGCCCTAAAACCTGTAGCATCGCCGCTGCTGAGCTCATATCAGGAATTAATCGCAGTCAAGTGAAAGATTTCTCATTACCATGTGAATAATTTATGTAAACTAATTGTCCTGGATTTAAGCCAGCACTTGGCTTCCAATAAGTATGACTATATGGTAGCTGTTATCTCTCTATTACAATAAAGCATCAGCGGAAAATGTAATCAGGCAAGCACTAATTAAATATATTACTACTGGCAGCCTTGACTTGTCCAAGGACTTCTTTTACATGGCGTGTTAGTGATGCAATCTTTCACGAATGGTTATGGTTTTACTCATGAACCACCATCACCATTTAAACCATGATGGTTGATAGCCATGGTGTGAAGATTTGCATAAAGTTTGATTTCTGGAAATTATTTTGGCATTTGAAATATTTGGGATTTTCTAAGAGACCAAGTTTGTAGAAGGTAATATCTTTTATCCTCTTGGTCTATTCCAATACTTACATTTGTAAAGAAGGTTTGTAAGAGAATTTATTTTTAGGAATGTTGAAGAAACCTGGGAAGAATTGTTTAATCAATCTTCTATTAAAAAGTATTATGCTATCTGCCAATTTTGCGTTTATTCGGAGGTATAGTGTTAACATCAGAATGTAAAATACATGATCAGAAACAAATACTTATTCTTAATCCTACTTTCTTTTTTTCTTATGGTCTTTAGTAAAATATGTGACCAAATCAGATGTCTACAGAATTTGCCATACATGTGGCACATATCTAATGATCACTTGAGTATACTTTGTTGTAATCATTTACAACCTGATGGATGGTTTAAAAAGAAACTGTGGGGATTTTTAAGATGAAATGTTTCAGTTCACAGTTTACTTGCCAACCCCTAATATAGTTAGAATGTCCTAATTTATCTAACAAATAATGTTGTCATCTGTAACACTATATCATGTAAGCATGAAATAAAATTTGAACTGTATTACTGCTCTAGAAAATAGAAAAAAACAAAGATACTTAGCAAATAATGTGGCAAATTCTTGAATGCCCAGCAGTCTACGGCAAGGTATTCTTTTACTGGGGACCTATCCTAATGTGAATCTTCTCCTAGGCTTGAGCCTACATTTATATGGGTAGATATATTACCACTGTCTTAAAAGTATTCTGGCAAAAAAAAAGTCTGCTCATGCAAATAATACATGCATCCTCAAAAAATATAGAGGTTCTAGACGATAAATTTGCAAAAATGTGAAGAATCAATAGAAATCTTTAATAAGTGTTTGACACATAAAAGATAAAATAAAGATGTTCTATATAGTCAAGCCTCAGGAACATAGGAGAAAAAGAGTAAATGCCAATACTCATATGCTTGCAAAGTGCAAGAGTTAGCAAAGCACATATGTTTTTTATGTTTTTTAGCAAAGCCTTTACATAGAGCGAGGAAAAAACAATACTGATTCATAGGTATAATAAGGAAAGTGCACAGTGCAAAATAATATGCAAATTGCCTCTTCAGAAAAAAAGAGGACTTGAACTCTATAGCACCACCTGTTGGTAGCAGCGATCCTACAAGTCATAATCAACCCTTTAACGAGTCTTGTAATATGACTTAGGATAAAAGCCAAATCAGAATCTCAATTTGCAGACACGGTGTTTCGAGCTATTGGCTCTCGTCAGTGCAAAGTATGAGAACTGATTTGGCTAAGTGAGAGGCTCTGGACTGAGGTCTAAGGGGTAAGGTTTCTCCTTGTGGAGAGTGACATGCCAGCTCTGGCTTGTCAAGGTAAGGAGGCTTATTCGCTGTGCAATGCTCCTCTGGGAAAATAATATGCAAATTGCCTCTTCAGAGAAAAAGAGGACTTGAACTCTATAGCGCCACCTGTTGGTAGTAGCGATCCTACAAGTCACAATCGACCCTTTAATGAGTCTTGTAATATAACTTAGGATAAAAGCCAAATCAGAATCTCAATTTGCAGACACGGTGTCGCTACTACCAACACGTGGAGCTACAGAGTTCAAGTCCTCTTTTTCTCTGAAAAGGCAATTTGCATATTATTTTACTAGAGGTGCATTGCATGGCGAATAAGCCTCCTTACCTTGTCAAGCCAGAGCTGGTATGTCACTCTCCACAAGGAGACCCCTTACCCCAGTGCAACATATAAATCCTTTAAAAGAATCAGTAATTGTTCAGGATGGAGAATTCAAAACAAAGTGACCAGTGCATAGCAGCATAACCAAGGTAAACAGTATATGTCTCCTAATAAGGAAATATCCATAACCACTTGCTGATACAAGTGTATCAAAAGAGCAGAGTGGATAAAAGACAAGTAAAAGTTACCTGCAAAGTGCAGGAGACCCAGCTGCCACATGCTTCAACCCCGAGAGAGCCGTTTTGCAAATGCTTCTTAGATAATATGTGCTGTATTCCTGAGCAAAGTGCTCCCACCCCCGACGGCGCCGTTTCACTCCATAGCTTCTTCCATTGGAGTCCAGCTGTGTTTAATTAAACTGATAGGACTTGATTTGTAAAATCACACACCTGTCTATATAAGACCTCACAGCTTACAGTGCATGTCAGACCAAATAAGAATCGTGAGGTCAAAGGAACTGGCCAATGAGCTAAGAGACAGAAATGTGGCAAAACACAAATCTGGCCAAGGTTACTAAAGAATTTCTGGAGCACTCAAGGTTCTTAAGAGCACAGTGGCCTCCATAATCCTTAAATGGAAGAGGTTTGTGACCACCTGAAATCTTCCTAGACCTCGCCATCCAGCCAAACCGAGCAATCATGGGAGAAGAGCCTTGGTGAAAGAGGTAAAGAAGAACCCCAAGATCACTGTGGCTCCATAGATGCAGTAGGGAGATGGGAGAAAGTTCCACAAAGTCAACTATCACTGCAGCCCTCCACCAGTCGGGTTTTTATGGCAGAGTGGTCTGACGGAAACCTCTCCTCGGTGCAAGACATATGAAAGTGTTAGGGATGGCGGAACGCACTAAATAATAAATAATAATAAGTGCGTTCACCGCCCGGGGTCCACCGTGCAGTAGGTGGTACACTGCTGCTAGGTAATGGCAGATGCGCTATATGGCGGTATAACGAACGCGGGTTGAACGTCACCTGGAGTGCGCTGGGCGGTCTCTGTTCCTTTACAGAGACACCGAAGGGTTAAACACAAAGACTGAGCCTGTTAACGTCACAGGGCTCAGAGGAATGCATGCACAGTATGAGGTCACAAGACTTGGCCCAAGAGACAGAGTCCACATCCATCTAGACCTACCGTGCATGCGGCACCACAACCGTGGACGCCAAGAAGAGCTGATGACTGCAGCACAGTGACAGACACTGCCGCTATATGACAATACCCAGTAGCAGGCACACTGTCGGACGCTAGCACTGTGGAGGATGTGCACTGTGGCTTGCCACTGAATGACGCTGACTCTATCACTAATTCCCAAGAGGAAGCACTGCTATCTAACGTCCCTCAGAATGTTGGTTTGGGGGAGGCCTCCATAGCAAACAGACCTCCACCTATTACCACTGGATGCGACCGTTTTTTAGACCGCTGCGGACACCTGTTAGCCAGGTGACCAGACTGTCGACACTGGTAACAGCATGTGGAGCTTTGTGCTGGATGCAGCTTGGGTCTGGCGCGGGACACCTCCATGGGCTCAGGAGGTAAACTTTCCAGCTCGGGAGGTTCCAGAGGTTCAGAGAGGTTGGGAGCCAAGCTAACCTTCCGTCTGGATTGAGCACGCTCCAGCCCGCCCTCTGAAAAACAGAGATCAATGCGGGTGGAAATGGCAATCAGCTCTTCCAGACTTACCAGAACCTCCCTGGTTGATAGAGCATCCTTAACATGCTCCGCCAAACCTCTCCAGAACACAGGGACGAGGGTTTTATCAGGCCACTCCAGCTTGGAAGCCAGTGTCCGGAAACGGACGGTGTACTCGCTGACCGACAGGGATCCCTGTGTTAAAGCAAGTAACTGGAGAGAAGTGTCGTGAGTGACCCAGGCCCCAAAAAGATCTGCTTTAGAGACTTGAGAAACTGAGCTGCACTCAGAACTACGGGGTCACCAGGCTCCCACAGTGGTGTGGCCCATTCTAATGCCCTACCCGACAGAAGGGAGACAATAATCCCTACCTTAGCCCGCTCTGTAGGGAATCGCATGGCCAGCAGCTCGAGCTGGATAGAGCACTGGCTCACGAAACCCCTACAGGTGGCGCTGTCACCAGAAAATTGATCGGGCAACCGGAGGCAGGATATTGTCGGTGCAGGCGTGGATGTGGGCCCACGCAAGACAGCCTCTGCGACTACCCGGGTAGCAGCTGCAGTAGCATTTGCAGCTGAGGTGGAACTCTCGAGGGCCGCCAACCTGGCCTCCAGCTGCTGAATGTACTGCCGAAGCTGTTGCTGCTGCTGGTCCGCCATTACTAGCCAGACCCTGGCGATAGTATAATGTTAGGGACGGCGGAACGCACTAAATAAAAAATAATAATAAATGCGTTTGTCGCATGGCGTCCACCGTGCAGTAGGTGGTACACTGCTGCTAGGTAATGGCAGATGCGCTATATGGCGGTATAACGCACGCGGGTTGAACGTCACCCAGAGTGCGCTGGGTGGTCTCTGTTCCTTCACAGAGATGCCGAAGGGTTAAACAAAATGGCTGAGCCAGTTAATGTCAAAGTGCTCAGAGGAATGCACGCACGGTATGAGGTCACAGGACTTGGCCCAAGAGACAGAGTCCACATCCGTCTAGACCTACTGTGCGTGCTGCGCCGCAACCGCGGACGCCAAGAAGAGCTGCTGACTGCACCTCAGCGACAGATACTGCCGCTATGCGACAATGCCCAGTAGCAGGCGTACTGTCGGACGCTAGCACTGTGGAGGATGTGCACTGTGACCTGTGGCTTGCCACTGACTGGCGCTGACTATATCACTAATTCCCTATACACACTCATAATATCAGAGGTAGGGGAATCTTAATGAGTCATTTGCAAGTCCATACATCCATCATCATTCACACAGTTAGCAACTAGAGTCTATACTAGCGCATGGCCGAGCGGCCATGTGAACCTTTTATAGCCAGGACCTTCCAGAAGCTTCCAGATCCCTGAGATAGACCAATCAGATCTGGAGAAGGACCTGGGCATGTGACTCCCGATCTCCAATGGGAGATCGTCTCGTGAGCATGCTCAGTGGCGTGACAGAAGGACTTAGCCTCTGGAGTGGTTTGCTGCAGAACTGCCTGCATTGCTATTGCTGGCCCAATGGTGGCAGCAACAGCCAGACCCACAGAGCAGGTCTGGGCAGAGCGTCGGGAATGACAGGGCTGCTGAGCAAGCTTCTCTGCAGTCGATGGAGAGTGGGAGACCGCAGAATGTGAGGCTCTGGATTCCTGCAGTGCCGCAGCAGGAACGCAACGCCTAACATGAAAGACTGCATAGAGTTTGCTAAAAAACACATGAAGGACTCCCAGACTATGAGAAATAAGATTCTCTGGTCTGACAAGATGAAGATAGAACTTTTTGTTTATAATTCTAAGCGGTATGTGCAGAGAATACCAGGCACTGCTCATCACCTGACCAATACAATCCCAACAGTGAACATGGTGGTGGCAGCATCATGTTATGTGGGTGCTTTTGAGCTGAAGGCACAGGATGACTAGTTGCCATTGAAGTAAACATGAAAGTGGCTAAGTACAGAGATATCCTGGATTAAAAGCTCTTCCAGATTGCTCTGGACCACAGACTTGGCGGAAGGTTCAACAAGACAATGACCCTAGGCACACAGCTAAAATAACAAAGGAGTGGCTTCAGAACAACTCTGTGACCATTCTAGACTGGTCCAACAAGAGCCCTGACCTAAATCCAATTGAGCATCTCTGGAGAGACCTGAAAATGGCTGTCCATCAACGTTACCCATCCAACCTGACGGAACTGGAGAGGATCTGCAAGGAAGAATGGCAGGGGATCCCCAAATCTAGGAGTGAAAAACTTTTTGCATCATTCCCAAGAAGACTCATGGCTGTATTAGCTCAAAAGGATGCTTCTACTCAATACTGAGCAAAGGGTCTGAATACTTATGACCATGTGATATTTCAGTTTTTCTATTTTAATAAATTTGCAAAAATTTCTACATTTCTGTTTTTTTTCCATCAAGATGGGGTTTCATATTTTATCCAAATGTTAGCGGAAGTGGGGAATTAAACAAACACGATCAGCAGGTTTTTGCTACCTCATGTGAAAGCAACATAATGTAGCGGCACAGCAGTAGTTTTGATAAAATCACTGTTTTATCAGCAGGAGATTGTTAAGCATCAGGTTGCTTCCTCTGCACAGCAGGAATCCCGAGCCAAGCCTTCTGCTGTCTCCTATTTTTTCCCGACCGCAGAGGAGGCTGCTCAGGAGAGGTGTCTATCCCCGTGTTTTGCTCAGGTTAGTAATGTTGGTTTGGTTGCTGCTGCCACCCCTTGTCCAGCTATAGCAATCCACACTAGCCAGCAGCGAGCAGCTCCTGAATCTAAGTCTTTCTTTCGGTCCACTGAGAATGCCGTGGGACAACCTCTCATTGGAAGTTGGATGTCACATGCTCTGTTCCTGTTGCTGCTCCGATTGGACCACTGGGAAGGTCCCAGAAGGCTGCAACTATAAAGCTTTGCATGGCTGCCTGGCCATGTGCTAATATAGAATTATGTACTTGTGTGTAAGATGATGGATGCATGTTTCTGGTGACTGACTCCTTATGATTCCATCCCTTTGGTTGTGCATGTATAGGGTTATCAGAGTTAGGGTCAGCGCCTATTAGTGGCATTGCCTATGTGCCACAGTGCACCCAGTTCTCTGTGATAGCGCCAGATTGTGCCATCCAGCACAAGGCACGACTATACCGCATTCACAGCAGCGTCCATCAGAGCGGTGCCATGCGCAGTTAGGGCGCTTTCCAGTCCTAAACTTAGGCTGGTTAGTGGCATCTGCCAGAGCGGAGCTGCATGCACTTCATGTGGTTAAACCTTTAGTTGCTTTTTCTGACACCGTGGTTGCTGTGCCATATGCTAGTGGGTCTAGAGGGACTCTAACCCCGTGTCCTTGGGGCAGGGTCCTGTGACCAATATACTAGCGCTCTCCCCGCGGTACTGCGGCCCTGCGGGTTCGCCTTTTACACACCAGGTGAGGTTAACCCGCATGTGTTTCTTATACCGCCATCTTGTTTCTGCCATTACCTGGCAGGAGGTAACATCTCTGCACGGTGGACCCCAGGCTGCAAACGCACCTTTTCTTTACTATAATATTATTTGGTGCATTCCACAAGCCCCTAACAGAGATTATCACTAGAAGACTTGTAAACCTGCCGTCATATAGTCCAGCCAAGCCCCTATCACTGATTGGCAGGCTTATGACTATACACAGTGTGCACAAAAAGCTGACAGTCAGTGATGTGTGCTAGGTTATACAAGCACAGCATTCAGGGAACTGCTAGGTCTTCAGCAGATAATTGATTTTCTCAAAACTACAGCAAGCATTCAAAGTGATACATCGCTGCATTCAGAATTTCTGTCCCTACATCATGTTGCTGTCAGATGGTGTAGCAGAAACCTAGTGACAGATTCCCTTTAAGGCTAAAAAGTCTAGTGATTAGTTAAATGTGTGTAAGTGAATGTATGCATTTAAATTGATAAGCCCATTATATTTGAATTCCTTGGATTGAGATTTGCAACTGTAATTTATAGCATTTCTTGTTCCTGCCTTAACCCCTTCCTGACATCCGACGATATATCCCGTCCATGGGACCTGGGCCCCTATGCCCATGGACGGGATAGTACGTCAGCGCGATCAGCGGCGCCCACGTGGTGAGCGCCGCTGATCGCGGCCGGGTGTCAGCTGATTATCACAGCTGACACCCGGCACAATGTGTCAGGGGCGGTCACGGACCGCCCCCGACACGTTAACCCCTTGCACACTGCGATCAAACATGATCGCGGTGTACCGGGAGTTAAAGGGAAGCATCGGCAGGGAGGGGGCTCCCTCCGTGCTTCCCTGAGCCCCCCACGGCAGCACAATGTGCAGCTCTGCTGCGGGGGGCTCCTTTCCTCCAGGCCCCCGAATCCAAGATGGCGACGGGGGCCTTCGGGGGCCTGAGGAAGCTGGCTTCCTCAGTGCCTGCAAAGCGCAGGCATGAGGAAGCCTTCTGCAGTGCCTGTGTCAGATCGCTGATCTGTCAAAGTGATCTGTGATGTGACAGATCAGCGATCTGTCACAGGACAGTGATGTCCCACCTGGGACTATTTAATAAAGTAAAAAAAAATAAAAAAAAGTGTAAAAATAATTTTAAAAAAATCGCCAAATAAATTAGAAAACAAAAAAAAAATATTCCCCCAATAAATCCATTTTTTGGAAATAATAAAAAAAAAACAATAAAAGTACACATATTAAGTATCGCCGTGTCCGTAACGACCCGCCCTATAAAACCGTCCCATTAGTTAACCCCTTTAGCGAACCCCTTAAAAAATAAAAATAAAAAACAAAGCAAAAAATAATGATTTATTATCATACTGCCAAACAAAAAGTGTAATAACTCGTGATCAAAAAGACGCATATAAATATCCATGGTACCGCTGAAAACATCATCTTGTCCCGCAAAAAACGAGCTGCCACACAGCATCATCAGCGAAAAAATAAAAAAGTTATAGCTCGCAGAATAAAGCGATGCAAAAATAATTATTTTTTATATAAAATAGTTTTCATTGCATAAAATCGACAAAAACATAAAAAAACTACCTAAATGAGGTATCGCTGTAACCGTACTGACCCGAAGAATAAAAACGCTTTATCAATTTTACCGCACGCGGAACGGTGTAAACGCACCCCCCCAAAAGAAATTCATGAAACGCTGGTTTTTGTTCATTCTGCGTCCCAAAAATCGGAATAAAAAGCGATCAAAAAATTTCCCGTGCCCGAAAATGGTACCAATAAAAACGTCAACTCGTCCCGCAAAAAATAAGACCTCACATGACTCGGTGGGT
The DNA here is from genome assembly GCF_039654945.1 of Dendrobates tinctorius. NCBI lineage: Eukaryota > Metazoa > Chordata > Amphibia > Anura > Dendrobatidae > Dendrobates > Dendrobates tinctorius. Next base: position 4,877,903 of record NW_027361742.1, read on the forward strand.
CAAAATACGGAAAAATTATAGCTCTCAATATGTGGTGATGCAAAAACTATTTTTACAATAAAGAGCGTCTTTTAGCGTGCGACAGCCGCCAAACATAAAAACCGCCATAAATAGTAAATCAAACCCAACGTTATCACCCCCTTAGTTAGGGAAAAATAATAAAATAAAAAAAATGTATTTATTTCCATTTTTCCATTAGGGTTAGGGCTAGGGTTAGGGCTAGGGGTGTGTTGGGGTAGGGTTAGGGCTAGGGTTAGGGTTAGGGTAGGGTTAGGGTTAGGGCTAGGGCTAGGGTTAGGGCTAGGGTTAGGGTTAGGGCTAGGGGTTCGGGTTGGAGTTAGAATTGGGGGTTTCTACTGTTTGGGCACATCAGGGGCTCTCCAAATGCAACATGGCATCTGGTCTCAATTCCAGCCAATTCTGAGTTGAAAAAGTCATATGGTGCTCCTTCCCTTCCAAGCTCTGCCATGCGCCCAAACAGTGTTTTACCCCCACATGTAGGGTATCAGCCTACTCAGGACAAATTGCAAAACAATTTTTGGGGTCCAATTTCTCCTGTTACCCTTAGGAAAATAAAAAATTGGGGGCAAAAATATCATTTTTGTGGAAAAAAATGATTTTTTTATTTTCACGTCCGAGTGTTATAAACTTCTGTGAAGCACTTGGGGGTTCAAAGTGCTCACCACACATCTAGATAAGTTCCGTGGGGGGTCTAGTGTCCAAAATAGGGTCACTTGTGGGGAGTTTCAATAGTTTAGGTACATCAGGGGCTCTCCAAACGCACATGACACCCGCAGACCATTCCATCAAAGTCTGCATTCCAAAACGTCACTGCTTCCCTTCCGAGCCCCGACGTGTGTCCATACAGTAGTTTTCTCCCACATATAGGGTGTCAGCGTACTCAGGCCAAATTGGACAACAACTTTTGGGAGTCCAATTTCTCCTGTTACCCTTGGGAAAATGAAAAAATTGGGGACTAAATGATCATGTTTCTGGAAAAAATACGATTTTTTTATTTTCATGCCCGGGCATTATAAACTTCTGTGAAGCCCTTGGGGGTTCAAAGTGCTCACCACACATCTAGATAAGTTCCTTAGGGGGTCTCGTTTCCAAAATGGGGTCACTTGTGGGGGTTTCCACTGTTTAGGTACATTAGGGGCTCTCCAAAGGCAACATGACACCCGCAGACCATTCCATCAAAGTCTGCATTCCAAAACGTCACTACTTCCCTTCCGAGCCCCGACGTGTGCCCATACAGTAGTTTTCTCCCACATATGGGGTATCAGCATACTCAGGACAAATTGGACAACAACTTTTAAGGTCCAATTTCTCCTGGTACCCTTGGGAAAATAAAAAAATGGTGACTAAAAGATCATGTTTGTGGAAAAAATACGAATTTTTTATTTTCACGCCCGGGCGTTATAAAACTTCTGTGAAGCACTGGGGGGTTCAAAGTGCTCACCACACATCTAGATAAGTTCCTTGGGGGTCTAGTTTACAAAATGGTGTCATTTGTGGGGGGATTCCACTGTTTAGGTACATTAGGGGCTCTCCAAAGGCAACATGACACCCGCAGACCATTCCATCAAAGTCTGCATTCCAAAACGTCACTACTTCCCTTCCGAGCCCCGACGTGTGCCCATACAGTAGTTTTCTCCCACATATGGGGTATCAGCATACTCAGGACAAATTGGACAACAACTTTTGGGGTCCAATTTCTCCTGGTACCCTTGGGAAAATAAAAAAATGGTGATTAAAACATGTTTGTGGAAAAAATACGAATTTTTTATTTTCACGCCCGGGCGTTATAAACTTCTGTGAAGCACTGGGGGGGTCAAAGTGCTCACCACACATCTAGATAAGTTCCTTAGGGGGTCTAGTTTCCAAAATGGTGTCATTTGTGGGGGTTTCCACTGTTTTGGTACATCAGGAGTTTTCCAAACGCGACATGGTGTCCGATCTCAATTCCAGCCAAAAACGTCAAATGGCGCTGCTTCCCTTCCGAGCTCTGCCATGCGCCCAAATAGTGGTTTACCCCCACATGTGGGGTATCAGCGTACTCAGGACAAATTGCACAATAACTTTTAGGGTCCTGTTACCCTTGGAAAAATAAGAATTGAGGGTGAAAAGATCATTTTTGTGGAAAAAATATGATTTTTTAATTGTATGGCTTTATGTTATAAACTTCTGTGAAGCCCATGGGGGTTCAAAGTTCTCACCACGCATCTAGATAAGTTCCTTAGGGGGTCTAGTTTCCAAAATGGTGTCATTTGTGGGGGGTTTCCACTGTTTTGGTACATCAGGGGTTTTCCAAACGCGACATGGTGTCCGATCTCAATTCCAGCCAAAAACGTCAAATGGCGCTGCTTCCCTTCCGAGCTCTGCCATGCGCCCAAATAGTGGTTTACCCCCACATGTGGGGTATCAGCGTACTCAGGACAAATTGCACAATAACTTTTAGGGTCCTGTTACCCTTGGAAAAATAAGAATTGAGGGTGAAAAGATCATTTTTGTGGAAAAAATATGATTTTTTAATTGTATGGCTTTATGTTATAAACTTCTGTGAAGCCCATGGGGGTTCAAAGTTCTCACCACACATCTAGATAAGTTCCTTAGGGGGTCTAGTTTCCAAAATGGTGTCATTTGTGGGGGATTTCCACTGTTTTGGTACATCAGGGGTTTTCCAAACGCGACATGGTGTCCGATCTCAATTCCAGCCAAAAACGTCAAATGGCGCTGCTTCCCTTCCGAGCTCTGCCATGCACCCAAATAGTGGTTTACCCCCACATGTGGGGTATCAGCGTACTCAGGACAAATTGCACAATAACTTTTAGGGTCCTGTTACCCTTGGGAAAATAAAAATTGGGGTGAAAAGATCATTTTTGTGGAAAAAATATGATTTTTTAATTGTACCGCTGTACGTTATAAACTTTTGTAAAGCCCTTGTGGGTTCAAAGTTCTCACCACATATCTAGATAAGTTCCTTGGGGGGTCTAGTTTCCAAAATGGGGTCACTTGTAGGGGGTTTCCACTGTTTAGGTACATCAGGGACTCTCCAAACGTGACATGGCGTCCAATCTGAATTCCAGCCAATTTTGCATTGAAAAAGTCAAACGGCGCTCCTTCCATTCTGAGCTCTGCCATGCGCCGAAACAGTCGTTCTCCCCCACATATCAGGTATCTGCGTACTCAGGACAAATTGCACAATAACTTTTGCAGTCCAATTTCTCCTGTTACCCTTGGTAAAATAAAAAAAATTGAACCTGAATTATTTTTTTTATGAAAAAAGTTAGATGTTCATTTTTTTTTAAATATTCAAAAAAATTCCTGTGACGCACCTAAAGGGTTAATAAACTTCTTGAATGTGGTTTTGAGCACCTTAAGGGGTGCAGTTTTTAGAATGGTGTCACTTTTGGGTATTTTCTATCATATAGATCCCTCAAAGTGGCTTCAAATGTGATGTGGTCCTAAAAATAAAATGGTGTTGTAAAAATGAGAAATCGCTGGTCAACTTTTAACCCTTATAACTTCCTAACAAAAAAAAATTTTGGTTCCAAAATTGTGCTGATGTAAAGTAAACATGTGGGAAATGTTAGTTATCAAGTATTTTGTGTGCCGTATCTCTGTGATTTAAGGGCATAAAAATTCAAAGTTGGAAAATTGTGAAATTTTCAAAATTTTCGCCAAATTTCCGTTTTTCTCACAAATAAACGCAAGTTATTTGAATGAAATTTTACCACTAACATGAAGTACAATATGTCACGAGAAAACAATGTCAGAATCACCGGGATCCATGGAAGCATTCCAGAGTTATGACCTAATAAAGGTACAGTGGTCAGAATTGTAAAAATTGGCCCGGTCATGAACGTGCAAACCACCCTTGGGGGTGAAGGGGTTAAAGGGAATCTGTCAGGATGATCAACACCTCCTTAGCCATGTATATGGGCGTGCAGATCATAGGAAGTTGAATAAAATGATACCTTGAGATTTGTGGTTCCAGAGAAATCCATGTTTTTTTTATATGTAAATGAGCCATATATACACTACCATTCAAAAGTTTAGGGTCATTTAGAAATTTCATTATTTTTGAAAGAAAAGCACAGTTTTTTTCCAATGAAGCTAACATTAAATGATTTAGAAATACACTCTATACGTTGTTAATGTGGTAAATGACTATTCTAGCTGCAAACGTCTGGTTTGTAATGCAATATCATCATAGGTGTATAGAGGCACATTTCCAACAACCATCACTCCAGTGTTCTTATGGTACTTTGTGTTTCCTAACTGTGTAAGAAGGCTAATGGATGGCTAGAATACCCTTGAAAACCCTTGTGCAAGTATGTTAGCACAGCTGAAAACAGTTTGGCTGATTAGAGAAGCTATAAACCTCACCTTCCTTTGAGCTAGTTGAGAATCTGGAGCATTACATTTGTTGATTCCATTAAATTCTTAAAAATGGCCAGAAAAAAAGGAACTTTCATGTGAAACTCGACAGTCTATTCTTGTTCTTAGAAATGAAGGCTATTCCATGCGAGAAATTGCCAAGAAACTGAATATTTCTTACAATGGTGTGCACTACTCCCTTCAGAGGAGAGCACAGACAGGCTCTAACCAGAGTAGAAGGAGAAGTGGGAGGCTCCACTGCACAACTGATCAACAAGACAAGTACATTAAAGTCTGTAGTTTGAGAAATCGATGTCTCACAGGTCCTCAACTGGCAGCTTCATTAAATAGTATTCACAAAACGCCAGTGTCAACGTCTACAGTGAAGAGGCGACTCCGTGATGCTGGCCTTCAGGGCAGAGTGGCAAAGAAAAAGCCATATCTGAGACTGGCTAAAAAAGGAAAAGATTAATATGGGCAAAAGAACATAGACATTGGACAGAGGAAGATTGGAAAAAAGTGTTATGGACAAACAAATCCAAGTTTGAGGTGTTTGGATCACACAGAAGAACATTTGTGAGATGCAGAACTACTGAAAAGATGCTGAAAGAGTGCCTGATGCCATCTGTCAAGCATGATGGAGGTAATGTGATGGTCTTTGGTTGCTTTGGTGCTGGTAAAGTTGGAGATTTGTACAAGGTAAAAGGGATTTTGAATAATGAAGGCTATCACTCCATTTTGCAACATCATGCCATACCCTGTGGACAGCGCTTGATTGGAGCATATTTCAATGACCCAAAGCACACCTCCAAATTATGCAAGAACTATTTAGGGAAGAAGCAGGCAGCTGGTATTCTATCTGTAATGGAGTGGCCAGCGCAGTCACCAGATCTCAACCCCATTGAGCTGTTGAGGGAGCAGTTTGACCTTATGGTGCGCAAAAAGTGCCCATCAAGCCAAACCAATTTGTGAGAGGGACTTCTGGAAGTATGGGGTGACATTCTTCCAGATTACCTTAGATTACCTCAACAAATTAAGTGCTAGAATGCCAAAGGTTTGCAATGCTGTAATTGCTGTAAAGGGAACATTCTTTGACGAAAGCAAAGCTTGAAGGAAAAAATTATCTATATATATAAAACTGAATGTATGTATGTGTGTATCACCAACCAATCACCAGAGCTGTTCAAAAGAAGCTGAGCTGTGATTGGTTGCTATGAGCAACAGTTTTCCTTGCAACCAATCACTAAGCATCTCTCATTTCACCAGAGTTGGTTAAAAGAAGCTGAGCTGTGATTGGTTGCTATGAGCAAGTTTTCCCACTTGACAACACCTCAGCAAACACTGACATGGTGGGAGAAATCTAGCATCCCTGGGAACTTAAGCTCCCAGCCATTGTCTGTACCCCAAAAAGGAGAAGAGCTCACATGACAGAAATGAATCCCCCCTCCCGTGCCCATATACACATCACACATCCTCCATCCTATAGACACATCTTCCCTCTTAAAGGGATCATTTGTATGGAAGTCAGAGCAAATCCATCCAGCGCTTTGGTTTTGACCCCAGGTCTCTCTTGAAGGGCTCCTCGGTATGGAAGTTAGGACCATGGAGTTAGGACCACTCAGCTCTGTGGTTCTGACCCCAGGGTCTCTTAAAAAGATCATTGGTATGGAAGTTAGGGCAAATCCACTCTGTGCTTTGGTACTGACCCCAGGCTCTCGCAAATGGATCTGCTGCTTGGAAGTTAGGGCAAATCCACTCTGTGCTTTGGTACTGACACCAGGCCTCTCTTAAAGGGATCTCCGGTATGGAAGTTAGGGTAAATCCCTCAGCACTCTGATTCTCACCCCAGGCTTCTATTAAAGGGATCTTTGGTATGGAAGTCAGGACAAATCCATCCAGCGCTCTGATTCTGATGCCAGGCCTCTCTTAAAGGGATCCCCGGTAAAGAAGTTAGGACCATTCTACTCAGCGCTCTGGTTTTGACCCCAGGCTGATTGGATGATGTGGGATATTAGGGGTAGTAGTCCGGTGACTGTGGCTGACGGGATGATGTGGGATATTAGGGGTAGTAGTCTGGTGGCTCTGGCTGACGGGATGATGTGGGATATTAGGGGTAGTAGCCCGGCGGCTGTGACGGGATGATGTGTGATATTATAGTGAATGTGGCTATGCGGAGTGGGTGGGGCTCTACACTCAGCTTTATATATATATAGATATAATCATTATAATTTGTTATAACTTACCGTAGTTAGTTACTATGCCCGGGCAGCGCCGGGCTCTTCAAGTAGTTTCAAATAAAAATCTTTTTTTCGAACCTTGTCAATGTCTGGACTAGATTTTAAATTCATTTGGAAACTTATTTGATTAATAAAAGTATGAGTTTTCATGGAAAACACAAAATTGTCTGGGTGACCCCAAACTTTTGAACGGTAGTGTAGATCTCCCTGAGAATCTGCCTTTATGGATCATTTTACATGAAAGGAGGAGTTACCAAAGTGAGACATATAACTAACACAGAACAGTAGAACTAAATTTTGTCTTCTTACAATCACATTTTCTGCACTTCTCTCAGCTCTGCTGTATTGCAACCCTGGCTTCCTGGGAGTTGGAAGCACAATGGGAAGGACCAGAAGATGTTTCAGGTATAATCACATACAGCTCTGCAGTGAGATCTGAAGAGCAGAGAGCAGCCATCACACATCACACAGCAGAGAGTGGCCATCATACATCACTGGTAACTCCCCCTTTAATTTAAAATAAACTCTAGAGGCAGATTCTCATGCAAAATATTGTCTGGCCCATAGTCTTGAAGAGCTCATTTACAGTGCCTTGCGAAAGTATTCGGCCCCCTGGAGCTTTTCAACCTTTTCCCACATATCATGCTACAAACATAAAGATATCAAATGTAAATATTTGGTGAAGAATCAACAACAAGTGGGACACAATTGTGAAGTTGAACAAAAATTATTGCTTATTTTAAATTTTTGTGGAAATTCAAAAACTGAAAAGTGGGGCGTGCAATATTATTCGGCCCCTTTACTTTCAGTGCAGCAAACTCACTCCAGAAGTTCATTGTGGATCTCTGGATGATCCAATGTTGTCCTAAATGACTAATGATGATAAATATAATCCACCTGTGTGTAATCAAGTCTCCGTATAAATGCACCTGCTCTGCGATAGTCTCAGGGTTCTGTTTCAAGCACATAGAGCATCATGAAGACCAAGGAACACAATGGGCAGGTCCGTGATACTGTTGTGGAGAAGTTTAAAGCCGGATTTGGATACAAAATGATTTCCAAAACTTTAAGGGTGTGTGCACACGTTGCGGATTCTGCTGCGGATCCACAGCGGATTCTGCTGTGGTGTACAGTACCATTTAAATCAATACAAATTGAAAAACGCAGTGCCCACGGTGTGGAATTTTCTGCATGGATTTGCTGTGAATTTAAATCCGCAGCATGTCAATTCTTTGTGAGGATTCCGCAGTGGTTTGGCACCTGCTCCATGACAGGTGTCAAACCGCAGGGGAAAATCGCAGGCTAATCCGCAATAAATCCGCAGATAAACTTTCAGTTTTCAGTCTTTTGACCTGCGGATTTACCTGCGGATTTAGACAAATCCGTGTGGAAAATTCCGCAGTAGAATCTGCAACCTGTGCACACACCCTAAACATCCCAAGGAGCACTGTGCAAGCGATCATATTGAAATGGAAGGGGTATCATACCTCTGCAAATCTACCAAGACCAGGCCGTCCCTCTAAACTTTCATCTCAAACAAGGAGAAGACTGATCAGAGATGCAGCCAAGAGGCCCATGATCACTCTGGATGAACTGCAGAGATCTACAGCTGAGGTGGGACAGTCTGTCAATAGGACAACAATCAGTCGTACACTGCACAAATCTGGCCTTTATGGAAGAGTGGCAAGAAGAAAGACATTTCTCAAAGATATCCATAAAAAGTGTTGTTTAAAGTTTGCAATAAGCCACCTGGGAGACACACCAAAATGTGGAAGAAGGTGTTCTGGTCAGATGAAACCAAAATCGAACTTTTTTGGCAACAATGCCAAACATTATGTTTGGCATAAAGGCAACACAGCTCATCACCCTGAACACACCATCCCCACTGTCAAACATGGTGGTGGCAGCATCATGGTTTGGGCCTGCTTTTCTTCAGCAGGGACAGGGAAGATGGTTAAAATTGATGGGAAGATGGATGGAGCCAAATACAGGACCATTCTTGAAGATAACCTGTTGGAGTCTGCAAAAGACCTGAGACTGGGACAGAGATTTGTCTTCCAACAAGACAATGATCCCAAACATAAAGTAAAATCTACAATGGAATTATTCACAAATAAATGTATCCAAGTGTTAGAATGGCCAAGTCAAAGTCCAGACCTGAATCAAATCGAGAATCTGTGGAAAGAGCTGAAAACTGCTATTCACAAGCGATCTCCATCAAACCTCAATGAGCTCGAGCTGTTTACCAAGGAAGAAAGGGCAAGAATTTCAGTCTCTCGATGTACAAAACTGACAGAGACATACCCCCAGCGACTTGCCGCTGTAATTACAGCAAAAGGTGGCGCAACAAAGTATAAAGTTAAAGGTGCCGAATAATATTGCATGCCCCACTTTTCAGTTTTTGACTTTCCACAAAAATTTAAAATAATAAATTTCGTTCAACTTCACAATTTTGTCCCACTTGTTCTTGATTCTTCACCAAAAATTTACATTTGGTATCTTTATGTTTGAAGCATGATATGTGGGAAAAGGTTGAAAAGTTCCAGGGGGCCGAATACTTTCGCAAGGCACTGTACATATAAGAAAAGTCTGGATTTCTCTTGAATAAGTCATTTGATTTCAGATAATAGGACATCTTTCTTTTCAGCTTCCTATGATCTTCATGCCCATATAGATGGCTTAGGAGGTTTAATCCTAGAGACAAATTCTCTTTAAAATGTAATGTGTTTGAGTAAAATGCAACAAATGTTAAAGATGAAATAATAGTATACTATGGCACAAAAAAATAAGAAATATAGTTTATCATGCAAAATGGTATTTTTTATTAAACAGATGTGTCAGCATAGCCAATGTTTTGATCTTGCTGGATTTTATCAAGGCAATCTGAATATTAAATAGAAAGAAAAAAACTCAAAATAAAGTATATACATTTATAGGGCCATAATAAGTAAGCAACATTTATATAGACATCCCAGCAAATAGGTAATACACGAAGGTTGCATTAAATAGGTATCAAGCAAATATATTCACAAATACCATATTGATGTGTAGCCATTAACTTTCTACCTAGAGATTTCACTTACTGGATGGTAACAAGAACTAAAGTAATTATCAGAACCTCGTGGGGAAGGGCATATAATGACAGCTTTTGAATAATGAAATAGTCCTAAAAGCCTTTTCCTTATTTCCTCTTTGTGAAATGGAAGTATTAGCAGAAAAAAATTTATATAATGATTTTTGTTGAGTGTTCTTCAGTTTACAGTTAAACTTCGGTTCTAAAGATGACCAATCCCTAGTTTCTCCAGGATATGCGATCAGTAAGGATCTGAAAACTGACAGTTATCTTTTCATCTCACGCAAGATTTGTTTTACTAATAGGGCACCATGATGACAATACCATGTACATGAAGCTTGTACAGAGGTTCTCCTTGTATAACTGTATGGTGTCCCATATGCTCCAGGGCTTTGCTAGAAGGTGCTGAGCCATAAACCAAACATTTGGATCAGACTTGCTAAAGATTAGTAAAATGCTACTGGGCTCTGTTACTGAAAAACGCCCCATCCCTGCCTAAGCGTGTGACAACATGTTAATCTATTAAGGTATGTTTCCACGGTCCGGAAACATTCAGTATTTGCTGCGGATTGGACGCTGTGTACAGCCGCAGCATCCAGATGTTACAGCATAGTGGAGCGGATTTTGTGAAATCCTGTCTCCACTATGCATGCAGGGACGCCTCTGGCTTCCTTGTGTATCCGGACATGCGGCGCGTCTTTCCAGACCGCAGTATGTCTATTTATGTTGCAGAGATGCTCAGTCTACGCAAGATAAATAACTCTCTCTATGGATACTATGCAGTATCACCGCATGTACAAAGGGGGCCAGGGCTTTGGGTGGAGCTGGGTTTCCACTGCGTCCAAAGCGCTGCCAGTACGCCCCGTGCAGACGTACCCTTACTCTGCAGAGCTCCTATGTTGACAGTCGGTGACATACTAAGTGGGAAAGGGAGCGGGGGCTACTTGAAAGAGCAAGAGTGAGGGCAATGGTTGCAGAACCACTCAATTTGTCCAGACATCGCCTAGTGCCTGAATCTTATATGTATCACAAAAAATGAACAGAAATTGTGCGCCGGACCCTAAAAGTCTCTTAGGGCACAAGATCTGAAATTCCCTGAGCTATTCTGCTGGCTTCGCCTGTGAGTGCTATACATATTTTTCCACATCCATTTTACTCTGTGCATTGTTCCATGACATAACATTCAGTACAACATGCCACAATTTTATTCTGTCAATTCTTATATAATTAAACATAATAAAAGGCATATACACATTATTCAGCACGGTGGCTCAGTGGTTAGCACTGTAACTTTGCAGCGCTGGGGTTCTGGGTTTGAGTACAACAAAAGGACAAAATCCTTCAAAATTTTAGGATTTGAAATTTTTTCTAGGTCCTCTGGTTTCCTCCCACACTTCAAAGATATACTCATTGGTAGAGATGAGTGACTTTGCCTTTTTTAGGGTCGAGTCGGGTTTCATGAAACCCGACTTTCTCAAAAGTCAAGTCGAACGAAATCGGCCGACTATAGTGAAAAGTCGGGGGTCCGACTGAAACACGAAACACCATTCAAGTCAATGGGGAAGCAAAGTCGGCAGGGAGTGGAGGACAGTAAACACGCCTACAGTGCCCATTTCAATGCCAACAACATAAATTCTTATAACTTAAGCTTGTCAAACTTAATTTACTTTATAATAATTGTTAGTTACGCATTGAAAACTAGGGGTTATTTGGCTAAAGTTGTGGGGGGTAGGGCTGGCTCCAGGTTTTCATGTGCCCCGGGCTAAAGAGTGTCAGTGCGTCCCTTTAACACATACCACAATTCATGATGCTCTGATACGGCACAGAAATATAGGTATAGTACAATGAAAAATACTTCACTTCTTACATGACATGACTGATATCTATTTTAAATTCTGCAATAGCTCAAAAAAAGGACAGTATATTACTCCATACAGTATTATGGCCACCACATGGTGCGCCATACAGAATAATGAGCCCCATATATTTCTCCATACAGAATAATTGGTCCCATATAATGTTCCATACAGTATATGATGAGCTCCACATAATGCTACAGTATATGATGGTCTCCATAGATGATGCTCCAGAGTGTTATGGGCCCAAATCATGCTTCATATATAATAGGCCCCATTTCTAATGCTCCAGTGTATATTGGGCCCCATAGATGCTGCTCCAGTGTCTAATGCCCCCATTTGGAATGCTCCAGTATATGATGGGCCTCATGGATGATGCTCCAGTGTCTTATGGGCCCAAATAATGCTCCGTATATAATGTGTCCCATTTAGAATGAACCCAGGCATGGTATGTGAAAAGAGCTCCATGGAGTAATCTGAAGTGTGGGCTGCAGCATCCTTTACTTTTGGTGTGGGTGAAGTACCCAAGGAAAGGGGTTGCCCCTGACCAGAAGCCTGCACTGACGACTCAGTGTTTGCATTTTTTGAAACTTCAGAAGAGGAGGCGATAGAGCTGGAGGCTGTTTCAGCAATGTAAGGCAAAACCATTTCCTGATGCTCCGGCTTTAAAAGCAGAAAAGGAAGCCTTACAGGCCTTCCGGAGCCAGACCATGATGCAAGCTCAACACTTCCTGCCTTAGCTACTATTGTGCTTTTGGCACTACCAGCAGATGCACCACACCACCACCATCAGTACCAGCTGGCCCCCCACGCCCATGTCCACGGCCTCTTCCACCATACTTACTATTTTTTGTGAAAATGTACCCAAAATACCAGCAGATATGTGGTACTGTATCAGAAGTGTACAGCTCTATACAGTCTAGGGATAATTATAAATCTCCGTATATATTTCATGAGTCATACACAGATGCTCACAGGCTCAGTATGGATTACACAATAATATAAAAAGTTGAAAAAGGGTACAGTATCACCAGATATAAGGTATATATAGTATAGTTTAAGCATTCTGAATCTCCGCATATATTTCAGGAGCCAGACACAAATGCTCTCAGGCCCAATATGGATTAGGCAAGAATATAAAAAGCAGTAAATGAGTAATGTATCACAAGCGTACAGCTGTATACAGTGTTGGTGTAATCTTAAATCTCCAAATATATTTCCGGAGTAGCAGACAGACGTTCACAGGCTCATTATAGAGTACACCAGAATCAAAATAGCAAAAAAGGGTACTGTATCAGAAGCGTAGAGCTGTATACAGAGTTGGGCAAATTTGAAATCTTGGTATATATTTCCGGAGTCATCCTCAGACGCTCACTCAGTCTGGATTTGACCATAATACAAAATGTTGAGAAAAAGATACTGGATAACAAGATAGCAAGTATGTATATATTATAGGGTACAATATAAATCTCCATATAGATATTCCCATAGTCACCCTCAGACGCTCACTCAGTATGGATTTGACCGTAATACTAAATGTCGAACAAAGGTACCGTACAACAAGATAGAAGCTGTATATAGTATAGGGTAAAATTTTTATCTCCGTATACATAGAAGGAGGAAACCACACACGCTCACTCAGTATGGATTATACCGTAATAAAAAATTTAGAACAAAGGTACTGTATCAGCAGATACCAGGTGTCTCCAGTCTAGGAGTAATTGTAAATTTCAGTCTATATTTCCGGAGTCAGACACAGACACTCACAGGCTCAGTATGGATTACACCAGAATATAAAAAGTAGATAAAGGGAAATGTATTTGAAGCGTACACCAGTATACATTGTTGGGGTACTTTTAAATCTTCGTATATATTTCAGTTTCAGTAAGCCAGTCCAGACTCTCCGCTACTGGAAACTAGATGGATTCAAGTACAGACGGAAAGTTGAGTGTTTGCAGAAATTTGGGAATTACTAATCACGGGAAAACCTCCTGGTAGATTTCACAGAGGCAATGCTGACCCTCAATTACTTTGTCTATGGAGACAGCGAAAATGGTTATTTGTGAAGAAAGGATTGCTGTATTGCAGTAGCATGGATCCCATCACTGTTACTCATCTCAATCAAATTGTGATCACAGGGAGAGATGTAGACATGGTCCTCACTGCCTATCATGATGTGTCTGATCACTTTGGAGTGCAAAAGACAGAAGCCACAGGCTGTAGGCGATTCTATTGGATTGGCATGAGAGGTGGCATTGAAAAATGGTGGCAGGAATGTCATGCGTCTGTGACTGGGAGAACTGTGAAATCTGATCATAAAGCACCACTGCATCCGATTGTGAGTTGACGCCCATTACAAATGGTAGCCATTGATCATCTGAAGGTAGAGGCCAGCAGGACAGGCCATAGCTACATCTTAACCATCATCGATCAGTTCACCAAATATGTAGTGGCCATCCCTGTGAAGGATTTAACTGCCCAGACTACACAGCGGTGGAGCAGGGAGGGGTAAGTCTTGCAACTTGCAAGTGCTGTGGCCATGAGCAAGCAGGGGGGGCCCACTCGTGGGCGACGGTACTGGCACAGGGCCCCTCAAAGTACCCCGGTGTGTCTGACGGCGAGTGGGCCCCCTCACTGTCAGAAACACTGTGTTGTACTATGAGGGGCCCTGTGCCAGTGCCGCCTGCCAAGAGTGTGCCCACCCACCTGTACAGAGCAAGGGCACTTGCCCGGGGGTGCCAGGTGGTGACCCCAGCCCTTGGGGGGGCAGCCCAGTTAGGGAGGTTTAAAAAATGGCATATGTTGATGTGTAGGCTGTACATTCAGCAGCTGCAAAAGGAGGAATTTGACAAGACCGAGGAAGAGAAGGACAAAAGCGAGCCAAATTTCTGGCAAGCTATGTGTCATCAGTGGAAGGTGGGACAAAATCCTTTGAAACCCATGCATGGTTCATTTTAATGAAGGTTAGATCATCAACATCTTGGGTCGACAGATGGGTACTTTTTTATGTCAGGATTGATCCAGCAGCACTGAAGACTCTTTCAGATAGTAAACTAGCAGCAGGGCAAGCGAGCTCCTGCAAGGTATATTGTGCCAATTCAGGCCAGGTGTTCAGTTTACAGGTCCAATAGTCAAAGGGGAATGACCTGTGAGGGAGAACATTGATATGGGAGGAGAAGTAGTTTGTAACCATAGTTGACAACTGCTGTCTCCTGTCACTTGCAATCGATGCAGTATTACCAGTCGTGTGAGAGGTACTTGAGAAAACAGTCCACAACCTGGTCATGAAACCCCCGCCTCCAACGCCACTTCGGCTGTTGCACCACGAACACCTCTTCCATTTTGCCCACTTCGGCTCGTGGGAGAACCAGCACGGCTGCTGTGTGCTGGGAATGCCTCAAACAAACGGTTTACCAGAGTTGCTTGTATGTTGGCCAATATTATCTCTAGGTTCTACTGTGGCATGATGTTGTGTAATTTGCCTTTATAGCGTGGATCGAGGATGCTGGCCAACCAGTAGTCATCATCCTTCATCATTTTGGCAATGCGGGGGTCCCTTTTTAGGATCCGCAAGGCATAATCACACATGTGGGCCAATGTTCCAGGTGTCAATGATGCACTGGCAGTGGTGGGTGGAGGAGCACTTTCTGGCAAATCTACATTCCTCCTGTCATGCACAAACCCAGTACCTGACCTTGCCACGCCAACATTTTCTCTTGCCCCCAGAAAAGCATCCTCCTTCCCGAAAATAATCATCCCCCTCATCCTCTTCTTCTTCCACCTTGTCCAGGACAGTTCCCTGACCAGACAATGGCTGACTGTCATCAAGGCTTCCCTCCTCCTCCTCCTCCTGTTCCTCCTCTGCTGCAGACGCCTGATCCTTAATGTGAGTCAAACTTTGCATGAGCAGATGCATAAGTGGGAAGCTCATGCTTATGAAGGCGTCATCTGTGCTTACCAGCCATGTGCATTCCTCAAAACACTGAAGGACTTTACAGAGGTCTTTCAACTTTGACCACTGCACACCTGACAACTCCATGTCTGCCCTCAAACTGCCTGCCCGTGTATCCTCCCACAAATGCATTACATCCTGCCTCTGTTTGTACAGCCTCTCAACCATGTGCATGGTGGAGTTCCACCTTGTTGCAACGTCTATGATTAGGTGGTGCTTGGGGAGGTGGAGCAATCGCTACAGCTTCTACATGCGACTGGAGTGTACGGGCGAGCGACAGATGTGCAAGCACCATCTTCTCACCTTTTGGAGCAGGGCTGTTAACTCCAGATAATTATTTAGGAAGCACTGCACCACCAGGTTCAAAGTGTGAGCCAGGCAGGGTATGTGTGTGAGTTTTGCAAGGGCTATAGCTGCCACCAAATTCCGGCCGTTATCACTGACTACCTTGCCTGGCTCAAGATGTAGACTGCCCAGCCATGACTCAATTTGTCTCTGCAAGTAGTCGGCCAGTACGTCCGCGGTGTGTCTGTTGTCGCCCAAAGACATCATCTTTAAAACAGCCTGCTGCCGCTTACCACTAGCTGTTCGATAGTGTGACACCTCGTGTGCAACACTGGCAGCTACAGATGGAGTGCTCGTCCGACGAGCTTTCGCTTCTGGAGGAGGAGGAGTGTCGAACGCCTACAGCCAACTGCTTCCTATACCGTGGACTAGGCAGCACTGTCCCGCCGCTGTCCCCTGTGGACCCTGCATCCACCACATTAACCCAGTGCGCAGTGATGGACACGTAATGGCCCTGGCCATGCCTACTGGACCATGCTCTTGTGAGGTGCACCTTTCCACTCACTGATTGCTTGAGTGCATGGACAATGCGGTCTTTCATATGCAGGTGGAGGGCAGGGATGGCTTTACAAGAAAAGAAGTGCCGACTGGGTAGGTCATAGCGTGGGACAGCGTAGGCCATGAGCTCTCAGAAAGCTTTTCTTTCAACCGAGCTGAAGGGGAACATCTCTAATGAAATCAGTTTGGCAATGTAAGCGTTCAAAGTCAGTGTACGTGGATGAGAGGATGAGTACTTTCTTGTCCTACTCAGAGTGTCTGCTAGGGTGAGCTGGACTTGAGAGCTGCATATGTGGGAACTAGCGGTGGACCGGATGGGCTGAGAGGGGGTTGGTGATGGTGTTGGTGGTGATGGCCTATATTCAGTGTTTTGTTGCAAAACCATTGTGATTCCCTGACTGCTTTGGCCTTGCGACGACACCTCAACATTTATTGCTGGTGGTGTGCATACCGGTGGCGGTGGTCTTACAGTGGGGGAAGCGATGGAGCGTTGCTGGCTGCCTTCAGTTAGAGCAGGTGCACATGTGGTACCTGAGGTTTTGCAGTCCGTCCACGCTTGCAAGTGCATGGTGGTTAAATGTCTAAGCATGCAACTGGTATTCAAATTTCTGAGATTTTTCCCTCGGCTAAAGGTCCTTCCGCACTTCTTACAGATAACCTTTGCCTCATCAGTAGGATTTTGGACAAAGAAATGCCACACTGCACTCTTCCTACTGTGGTATCAATTTTCAGGGCTTGCACGCTGTGCTAATTTGACCGTGTGGCCAAGCTGTCCTGCACCTCTTTTGGTTTTTGTTCCACGTTTTTGGACAGCTATGGGCCTGCCAGATAACCGCTGCTGCGATGTCGATGCCTGCTGCAGATCCTTCTCCTTATCTGAGCTATTGCCAGTGGCACCCTCTTCCCCCAATGGATGCCAATCCGGGTCAACAACTGGGTCATCCATCACCTCCTCTTCAATTTCATCTGCACCTTCCTCTGTGTCACCATGTAAGGTGGTATAGTATGCAGGAAGGGGCACCTGAGTTTCATCAGGGTCAGATTCTGGCTCAGTAGACTGCGAGAGCAATGTAGTGCTGTGGGTCAATGTACCAGCAGAATCATCTAGCAGTGGCTGTGCATCAGTGCTCTCCATGTCAGATTCATCTTGGACTGGGGAATTCAGGATTTGACTGGATAACCCAGGCATGGTATGTGAAAAGAGCTCCATGGAGTAATCTGAAGTTTGGGCTGCCGCATCCTTCACTTTTGGTGGGGGTGAAGAACACAAGGAAAGGTGTTTTTCCTGACCAGAACCCTGCACTGACGACTCAGTGCTTGCAGGTTTTGAAAGTTCAGAAGAGGAGGCAATAGAGCTGGTGGCTGTTTCGGCAATGTAAGTCAAAACCTGTTCCTGATGCTCCAGCTTTAAAAGCAGTTTACCTACTCCCAGAAAAGGGAACCTTACAGGCCTTCTTGTGTCAGACGATGACGCAGGCTCAACACCACCTGCCTTACCTGCTATTGTGCTTTTGGCATAACCAGCAGATGCACTACCACCACCATCAGTACCAGCTGCCCCCCGCCCACGTTCGCGGCCTCTTCCATCATACTTCCTCATGTTTGTGAAAATGTAACAAAATTACCAGCAGATATATGGTACTGTATGAGGAGCGTACAGCTGTATAAGGTGTAGGTAAAAATTTAAATCTCCGTATATATTTCCTTAGTCACAGACGCTATCCCAGTATGTATTTTACCGTAATCCAACTAGCAGATATACGGTACTGCATCAGAAACGAACAGCTCTATACGGTGTATGTATGTAAAAATGAAAATCTTCGTCTATTTTTTTACGGAGTCACACCCAGATAGCATGTATTTGTCCGTGATACCAGCCGGTACTCAGTAGCGTGTGAGGAGCGTACAGCTCTATACGGTGTATGTATGGAAAATTTTAAATCTCCGTCTATTTTTTTATGGAATCACACACACGCTGTCTCTGTATAGATTTGACCATAAGACAAATGTCAGATATACGATACTGTTTGAGAAGCGGACAGCTTTATACCGTGTATGTATGGAAAATTTTAAATCTCCGTCTATTTTTTGACGGAGTCAACAGCAGATATATGATACTGTTAGAGAAGCGGACAGCTCTATTTGGTGTATGGAAAAATGGATATTTCCATCTATGTATTTACGGACTCACACACACGTGTTGTCTCTGTATAGATTGGATCGCAATCCAAACAGCAGATATACAATACTGCTTGAGAAGCGGACAGCTGTATATGGTGTATGTATGGAAAATTTTAAATCTCCGTCTGTTTTTTTACGGAGTCAAACACAGATAGCATGTATTTGTCTGTGATACCAGCCGGTACACGGTAGTGTGTGAGGAGCGTACAGCTCTATATGGTGTATGTATGGAAAAACGAAAATCTACGTCTATTTTTTTCCATAGTCACACACAGACGCTGTCTCAGTATGGATTTTACCGTAATCAAACAGCAGATATACGGTACTGTATCAGAAGCGGACAGCTCTATACGGTGTATGTATGGAAAAATGAAAATCTCCATCTATCTTTTTACGGAGTCACACACAGATAGCATGTATTTGTACGTGATACCAGCCGGTACACGGTAGTGTGTGAGGAGCGTACAGCTCTATACGGTGTATGTATGGAAATTTTTAAATCTCTGGCTATTTTATTACGGAGTCACACACACACACTGTCTCTGTATAGATTTGACCGTAATCAAACAGCAGATATATGATACTGTTTGACAAGCGGACAGCTCTAAACGGTGTATGTATGGAAATTTTTAAATCTCCGTCTATTTTTTTACAGAGTCACACACACGCTGTCTCTGTATAGATTTGACCGTAATCAAACAGCAGATATGCGATACTGTTTGACACGCGGACAGCTCTATAGGGTGTATGTATGGAAAATTTTAAATCTGTCTTTTTTTTACAGAGTCACACACAGATAGCATGTATATGTCCGTAATACCAGCCGGTACACGGTAGTGTGTGAGGAGTGTACACCTCTATACAGTGTGTGAAAAAATGAACGCTCTGTAACTGTGCAGAAAATCAGAATAAAAGTTTTTTTGCTTTTAAAAAAGCAGGCTGCACAGCAGTGTGCATACAGCAATGCAGCTATCAGGTAGCCTTATAAGGCAGCCTAATAACCACCAGCGCTGCTGCACACACAAAAATCCTCCCCTGTCACTGCACACTAACTGTACAGTTGAAATCGCTATCAGAAGTAGCACAGTTTTTTTTTCTTTGTTGTCTTGCGCTCTCAATATTGAGAATCAGTGGCAGCAACCTCTCCCTATGCTAAGATCAGCAGAAGTAAAATGGCGGTCAGCGGTCAGGGCTTTTATAGCCACTGTGATGCCACACAAAGCAAGCCAATCACATGAATGCCCTTCTCTAAGATGGTGGTGGCCGCTGCCGATGTCATCGCGCTGCCCACAGTGTGTGTTCTTGATGATTGGCTGAGAAAAGGCGCTGGAAGCATCATGGGAAATGCGACTTTGGTGCGCGGGTCAGCGACCTCATGGCCGACCTCACTCTATGGTCGGGTTTGTATCGGCGAAACCCGACTTTAACGAAAGTCGGCGACTTATTAATTTGACAGACCCGTTTCGCTCAACTCTACTCATTGGGAATCCAGATTGTGAGCCCCAATGGGGACGGCGATGATGATGTCTGTAAAGTGATGCAGAAAGTATAACAAATAGATTCTGAGATGAGAAGTGCAATATGACTTAATAGCAGTGTAAGGTGTTACAGAACCGACCTGTACAACCCTGTCACCATCTGTCAGGGTAAAGTTCACCAGCTAAACCCAACGCTCCCGATCCCACAATTGCTTATGGACGTGCATGTTCTAACCATGTCATGGGTTAGTAAGCAAGCTGTTACATAACACATTTCATCCTGAAAGTTCCCACCATGTTAATTTTTTAAACCCTACTGCAGGCTGTGAAATAATACAATAAAGTACACAGAGGTCATCTTTAGGTACGTGCCACACATATGGCAAACCATGAACACATCTGATTTGGTCAAAGATTTTACTAAATCCCATGAGCAAAGAAGAAATAAGATTAAGTTAAAGAGCGTATTTGTGTTTCTGATCATGTATCTTACGCTCTCATGTTAGCAATTCACCTCCGAGTAGAAGCTGCATTTGGCAGATGGCAGGATCAGTGTTAGGAAACCTTTGCTTATCAATTTCAAGCATTTTGCTGATTCTGTCACTTTTGTGTTGCCTCAGGGATGAGAAGAATGGCTGACAAATCCGAGGTTACCAAACAGGCAGCTGATTAGGCAATACTAAAGTACGTGGGATTTATGAAGCCTTGTTACTGGAAGTGGAAAGCAGATAATCCGTGTAATGCTATTTTCTACAGTTCTAGTCTCTTTATTTCATTATTTAATTCCATTGCTTATATAGTGCACACATATTCTGGAGCGTTGTAAGCAAATTGTAACCATGCACTTCACCCTCTGACTTTAGTGGGGCTGACAATTTAATTCCTTACGTGCACTAATTATTCTGTACATTTCTGAAATGTATTCACAAAAAATTCAATATATACAGGCAATTATAGGGCCACATAGAAAAATATAGTATCGCTCACAGGAACAAATATGATATTGTCACAGATTAAAGTCTATACTCACCTTCAGGATTTTTATTGATTACTTGCTTCTTAAATTAAAAGATATGCAACTTTCTAAATACTCTTTATTTACAATTTTCTACAATTCTGGTTTCGTTTCTGCATAGTATCTGTAAGGGCTTACTTGGATTGGCCAACTATGGCCAATAAAAGACTGCCGATCTACTAAATGCAAGTCAATCGGCGGTCATTTAATGGCCTGTTTAGTTTGGCCAAACTCACTTCTTTACACCGAGAACCATCATTAATTTAATCTGTGCTCAAAGAACATCTTGTTATCAGCAGCTCATCTCCTGTTTACGTAGGAGGATATGCTGCAGGAAATTATGAGTTTTAAAAAAATTAAAAAATTGTTTCAAATGACTATTTGCTCAGTTGGCGGGTATTTGTCAGTCGGCTGATAATGGGGACATGAATGAGGATTTTTTACAGTTAGGGCAGTGAGAATCTGGAATTCCTTGCCTGAGGAGGTGGTGATGACAAACTCAGTGGAGGGTTTCAAGAGACGCCTGGATGTCTTCTTGGAGTGTAACAATATTGTATCTTACAGTTATTAGGTTCTTTAGAAGGATGTAGATCTGGGGATTTATTCTGACGGAATATAGGCTGAATTGGATGGACAAATGTCTTTTTTCGACCTTGCTAACTATGTTACTATATAATAACTAGACTGCGTACATTTTCAAAACAAGTATTAAGCAAAATTTGACATAGGCAATGGGCACGTAATAAGGTTATCGTTTTAGTACCTTTTTTTTTGCCTGTGTTCGCTTTGTGCTTCACTCACGTGCCTTCATGTAATTTCCCGGTTAGTGGGTATGCTTTCAACACCATTTTCTTACTAACAGGTTGTTTAATAGTTTAAGGAACTGTGCTACTGCATTGGTCCACAGAGTCTGATTGCATCTGGAGTACTTGCTGGCTTTTACCTGTTCTTCATTGCCACTATAGATGTCTCCGGGGGCTACCACTTGACCCACCAAAGCATATCATCTAATGTTGCACCAGCCATTCATTTTGCTTTGCCCAGCACTTTCAAGTCACACAAAATCACAACATGTTTCACTGCACTATGCTTTCCTCCTGTGAAAGTGGCAAAACATCATCCATGGGCATTGTGGTCCATATCAGAGTCTACCAACTATGAGAGCACATCCAGGTAACAAAGGTCAAGGTGTATGCAATCTGATGTCATCATGTCTTTAACTTAAGCTTTTAGATGAGTACTAGGATTGGCCTGTGTACCTGATATTTGCGTGTATAAGTTAATCCAATACAATAATGTCCCCGAAAGCAGAGTTAATACCAACAACATGCAATACACACTCTTCAACATTGAAATTGCAATACCAGGAATGAAAAGTTGTGTCATTCTGAAAATTGCAGAACTAATAGACATCTTAATTACCACATGTATAAGCCAACCCGTGTATAAGCCGACCCCCCCAATTTTGCCACAAAAAACTGGGAAAACTTATTGACTCGCATATAAGCCTAGTGTTAAATGGTGGTCCAAGAAGATGCTCCATAGATAACCCCTCATATGCTTCTGCACAAGGGTTAATGCTGGCCCAAGAAGATGCTCCATAAATACCCCCCATGTGCTGCTGCACATGGGTTAATGCTGCCCCATAAGATGCTCATAAATAACCCCATAATATGCTGCTGCACAAGGGTTAATGCTGCCCCATAAATACCCCCCATATGCTGCTGCACAAGGTTTAATGCTGCCCCATAGGATGCTCCATAAATACCCCCCATAATATGCTGCTGCACAAGGGTTAATGCTGCCCTATAAATACCCCTCATATGCTGCTGCACAAGGGTTAATGCTGCCCCATAAATACCCCCATACGCTGCTCTACAAGGGTTAATGCTGCTCCATAAGATGCTCCATATATACCCCTTATTTGCTGCTGCTGCTGCAATAAAAAAAAAATAACATACTCACCTCTCCGTCACTGGGGGCCAGGTGCCGGTGTCCTGAGCCCCTGGCAGTAGCAATATTCACCTGTCCCCGTTTCAAGTCATGCACCACTGTGTCTCCTGGATCTCTGCATTGGAAGCAGAGGGCGCGCACTGACTACATCATCGTACCCTCTGCCATCACAGCAGGAGGACCCGGAGACACAGCGGTGCACGGCTTGGAACGGGGACAGGTGAATATCACTCTGCCCCGTCATACTCGCCTCTCCTAGCGCAAGGTCTTCTCTGCAGCGGCAGCCCCTGCTTCTCCCTCTGCTGTCTGCTTCCTGCATTCAGCTGGTCACGTGTTACCACTCATTAAACTCATAAATATGTGCATATTCATGAGTTTAATGAGCGGTACCATGTAACCTCTGAATGCAGGAAGCAGGCAGCAGAGGGAGATGCAGAGGCTGCTGAGAAGGGCCAGGAGAGGGGAGTATGGTCTCTGACACCCCCGCCCATGCCCCCGGTATATTACTCGCGTATAAGCCGAGAGGGTTCAGTCCAAAAAAATGGGTTGGAAATTTCGGCTTATACACGAGTATATACAGTATATGAAAATGTTGGAAAAATGGAATCAAAATATTCTAAACTTTTTCACTGCTTCAATAATTTCTGTGAGCTGTACATGCAGAAAAACAAGCACTAATGTGACACCCCAGAGTCCTGTTCTCACAGTGACATTGCCTCCCTCTAAGGGGTAAAGTCATGCCTGGAGGCAGGAGGGGGGGCCCCCATGCCAGGTAACATAGATTACATGACAATTCCTGCTGCAGGTCAGAAATGGGAGCTGCCTTATAAATTCTGGCAAGCAGATGGGGTTAGTGAGTCAGCAAGTAGTCAGCTGAGAGAGCAAACAAGGAGTTGTCATGGAAACGAGAGCAGCCTGAGCTCATGACAAGACGGTTAGTCAGTTGGAGACGGGGAGCTGATCTGTGAAGAGGGAAAGGACAGTAGCGGAGACAAGAGGCTCTGGGGAAGCTAAAATTGCGCATAGCTGACCCCAAAGCGAAGCGCTGAGATATAAAAAGAGGACGCCAGAGTCCTAGGCTGAACAGGAGCTGTATGCCCTGATCGCCGAATCTGGAAGTACAGGGGACTGCAAGTTCCTGGGCGACATTGAACACCTGAAGGCACGGCAGCAGATCAAGAGCCCGGGGCTGACAGTGAAAAGGACAGTACCCGTGATATAGGCTCACGCTGTCAGCCATACAGGTTAGAAACCATCACGCAAGAAAGGGTCGCAGATTAGTTACAAACAGCAGGGACCCGAAAACAAAGCGCAGAAGGAAGGTCCCAAACCCCACCTGGCAGGGTGGATCCCCTGAATGCCTCCAGGTGAGCCAGACTCAATCCATCACCTGTATGTGGTACTGTGGGGAGGAGGACCCCCATACAGTGATTGGGCTGGAACCAGGGGGACCGCCATCAGGGTTGTTGAAGAAACCACATCAGGGGGATTACAAAGGGAGACATGCGACTGAAGTTGTCAGGGCAACAGGGGGCGGGGCGAGGGTAAAAGGAGCAGGGGACGCGCTGAGGTGGCAGTTGGCAGAGAGCCTGACAGGAGAGAGGAAGCCGTGCGGCAGAGAGAGGACTGTGGCAACTGACGGTGTGGAAAAGAGAGACAGGCAGGAGACTGAAAAAGGGAAATTTGAGACTGACCGAAGGTTGACGCGTAAGAGACTCTCCCCGGGAGTTTCCCCCCGCAAAGATTCAGATAAAGTGACGGCCGCTGATTCCCTTCGTGGTGTGACAGGACCGGGATCTCAGGCGACCGCTGCGACGACACAGCAATCCGGTACAGTGGCCAGGACACTGCCCCCCTGTCTTCTCCCACAGCTGCGGCCCCGTCATCACCGACCTCAGGGGACGTCACCTCGCTATAAGCGGCCGCAGAGCCCGTCCCGGTTACTGAGGGGACACTGAGCAGAAGTTGTTAACGTTTATGTCTTTTTTTTTTGAAACTGCGTCATGACCTGGCTGGGGAACGACCGCCTCTAAACAGACGCCTGGGAGATTGACCCCCTGAACAGTTTCTTCAGGGCCTGTTGTGCCCCCACCGTGCCAGCCTCTTCAGGGCCCGTTGTGCCCCACCGACCCCATTTCTTCAGGGCCTGTTGTGCCCCACCGTGCCAGCTTCTTCAGGGCCCGTTGTGCCCCACCGACCCCATTTCTTCAGGGCCCGTTGCGCCCCACCGCCCAGTTTCTTCAGGGCCTGTTGTGCCCCATCGTTCCGGTTTCTTCAGGGCCTGTTGTGCCCCATCGTTCCGGTTACTACAGGGCCCGTTGCGCCCCACCGTCCAGTTTCTTAAGGGCCTGCTGCGCCCCATCGTTCTGGTCTCTTCGGGGCTGGACAAGCACAAGTCCTTCCGGGAAGTCGTGGATTACAAGGCAGCCACATCTGCAACCCCTGAGTGGTCGTGAACTCGAGCGACGCCCGGAAGGCTAAGTGTATTATAGAGAAAATAAGGACCCTTTTTGTTTTTTTTATGTTGTTTTACGAGTCCCTGCGAGGACAAATAAGTGTTTCCCGTTTTGTCTGATTTAATCAGTTTTAGCCCTTGCGGCTTTAAAACTTATAAAAGTTTATTTCACCCCACATTCAGTCTCGTGTCTCGTCACTGCATCCTGTGAGCCTGCTCGAACCCTACACTTGGCGTAGTCGGCAGGATGCAGTCTCCGAGCGCGGACAGTGGTAGCCCCGAACATGGGGGAGCTGTAAGCTCTGTAAATAATGAGGGTCCCCGTACCAGCATCTCATTGGGGGCCATGTTGAACAACCTGCCTAGATTCTCTGGCTCAAATACTATGCTATGGAGCTGGACAGAGCGGATGAGGGGGCTTTTTCGGATGCACCCAATGACCCCTGACCTGGAAGCTGAAGTGGCACTCATGGCCCTAGACGGGGAGGTGCGGAGGTCAGTGATGTTGAAACCCCCGGGGCACCGCAACACTTTTGAAAAGGTGTTGCAGATAGTGGAACAGACCCACGGGGATCCCACTAATGTGGGAGAGTTAAGGACCCGACTGTTTAGCCGGATGCAGGCAGAGGGGGAGACGATTACTCAGTATATGAATGTACTCCAAGAGTTGCATACGGCTATTGAAAGAAAAGATGGGGTAGGGGTAGGACCTGTTGACATAACCCTACGTGACCTACTGGTGACTGGACTGCGAGATCCACTGATAAAGCAGGCTTTAAGGGAACGGATCAGAATGAATCCCCAAATTGACTTTTCAGAAGTGGGAAGTCAGGCACGGGTTCAGGAGCAAGAGCAGGGGATGGCGGTCCCCGTGGGGAAGGTCCGAGGTGTGGAGGCCTCCTCGAACACAGTTGAGGAACCTCAATGGGTGGAGGAGATGAAGCGTGAATTGAAAAATATAAAGAGCGAGTTGGCTGAAGTAAAGAGAAGAACCGAACCGGAGACTGGACGACCCAGTGCTAATCCCGGTCCCTGGGGGTCACGCTCTCCGCGAGGTGGTCAATCTCTACCGGCCCGGTGTTATGAGTGTGGAGAACCAGGCCACTTCGCCCGAGAGTTTCCGCGGCGTGGGAGATACCCACCCCGGCGGCCATTAAACTAAAGGGCTCCGGGCTGGGGGGACGCCGCTCGGAGCCGAAAACCACAACTAGGGGTGGTGGAAGTCCCGAAGATTTGGTAGCAAAGTGTCCTGAAGTTTGGGCAGAAGTAGAGGGCCGGGCCGTCCGGTGTCTGGTGGACACTGGGTCACAAGTAACCACTATGCCCGCAGCGTACTTTCAACAAAACTTTCCGGAGGCAGCAAGGCCTCAGTGGGGGCGCATGATTAGACTAGTAGCCGCCAACCAACTGCCGGTTCCGGTTGCCGGGGTAGTGTGGGTGCAGGTGACGTTGTGCGGTAAACCCCTCGGCCGCAGAGGGGTGGTGCTGACTCAAGGAGAAGCTGATCAACGACACCCCGTCACCCTAGGCATGAATATTTTAAAAGAGTTTGGTAACCTGTTGCTTAATGATCCCACACAAAGGACACTGAAGCAGTGGGGTTCTCGCACAGCTCAGGGACAGGTATTCCAGCAGCTGGTGCGAGGTGCGCGGGTGCATCGGGACTGCCAGGAGGGTGAGGCTCTGGACAAGGTCATCGCGACAGCGGCACCCCTGCTTGTGCTGCCTCCTGGACAGACAGTGGTGGCCCTGCCAATTCGGGCCCCGATACCTTTGGAAGGCGTAGAGGTGCAGGTGGAGCCGTGTCACTCAGAGCACTTACCTCCTGGCATACTGGTGGCCCGTTCCCTCGCTACGGTGCGAAAAGGAACCGCCCTGGTCCGCTGCGTTAACCTTGAAGACCGAGATATCATTCTGAAAGCACGGACTGTACTGGCCAAACTAGTAAAGCCTCTAGAAGAAGTGCTGCCCGCTGCTGCGGTTCAATTACGAGTACACCCCGAGGATCCTGGGGAGGTAACAATACGAACCCTACAGGCCCACGAAGTCTCGACACAAGAGAAGGGACGAAATATTTTGGAGCAGATGCGGGCCGAGCTTTCTGGACTAACTGCGGCCCAACTTTCACAAGTAAAAGCATTGCTGGGACAGTACCATGAAGTATTTGCTAGTCATGAGGACGACTTTGGGTGTACCACCGCCATCACTCATGAGATCCCCACAGCAGGAGCGGCCCCTATCCGAGAACGATATCGACAGATCCCGCCACAACTCTATCAGGAGGTGAAAACTTTGCTGGCTCAGATGCTACAAAAAGGGGTGATACGGGAAAGTCAAAGCCCTTGGGCGGCCCCCATCGTGTTGGTCCGGAAGAAAGATGGTACACTACGATTCTGTGTTGATTATCGTAAATTGAATGCTTGCACTATTAAAGACTCATACCCACTGCCCCGCATAGAAGAATCTCTGTCTGCATTGGGTAAAGCAACATATTTTTCGACCCTGGACTTGGCCAGTGGGTACTGGCAGGTGCCTATGTCAGAAGAGGACAGAGCTAAGACGGTGTTCATAGTGCCCATGGGACTGTTTGAGTTTAATCGAATGCCATTCGGGCTGGCCAACGCCCCCGGGACATTTCAGCGATTGATGGAGCGATGTCTAGGGGATCTCAATTTTGAGGCCACGTTGATCTACCTGGACGACATCATCGTCTATGCCGCCTCCTTCGAGGACCACCTGAAGCGGTTGGGACAGGTACTCAGCCGGCTGCAAAAGTACGGGTTGAAGGTGAAGCCTCAGAAATGTCACCTATTTCGCTCTCAGATTGAGTATCTGGGTCATGTCGTTTCGGCAGAAGGTGTGAGGCCATCCCGGGAGAAGATTGCTGCTATCCAGGAATGGCCTACCCCCGAGACGGTGAAAGACGTGCGGGCTTTTCTGGGGTTAGCTGGATATTACCGTCGTTTCGTAAAGAATTTTGCATGTCGAGCTCGAGCCCTACATGACCTGCTGAAGGGGGCTCCCGCTGGGGCCAATGGGCGAAAAATCCAGTGGCAACACCCTCAGGAAGAGGCCTTCCGAGATCTCAAGGCTGCACTCTCGGATGCCCCAGTGTTGGCTTATGCGGATTTTTCTCAGCCGTTCATCCTGCACACTGACGGGAGTCTTCACGGGCTAGGAGCTGTGTTGTCACAAGTTCAGGATGGCCGGGAAAGGGTGATCGCATATGGAAGCCGTTCACTCCATGACTCCGAGCGTAACCCTGACAATTACAGCTCTTTTAAGCTCGAGCTCCTCGCAGTGGTGTGGGCTATGACGGAGAGATTCGCAGAGTACCTAGCGGGCTCCGAGGTGGTAGTGCGAACTGACAATAACCCACTGGCTCATTTGGAAAACGCCAAGTTGGGGGCTTTGGAGCAGCGATGGGTGGCCCGAATGGTGAAGTACAATTACAAGATTATTTACAAAAGAGGGGCCGAGAATGTTCATGCAGATGCTCTCTCTAGGATTCGACATACAACTCCTGGACAGAATCGAGACGAAGAATTAGAAGGAGAGGAAATACCGTTCGCTCTTACCGCTGCCGTGCTCACCAATGTTGATGCAAAAGTATCTTCCCCAGAGGCCCACAGGGGCATCCTGGAACAATCTCGTAATAAGTGGATACAACAGCAACAAGAAGATGAAGAAGTTGGACTTCTCCGGACATGGGTCGCCGCTGGTCAATTACCCACTGATACTCAACGACAAGCTTTGACCCAAGACCTGTCGCTGATGCTGCGACAATGGGAGAGACTGATTATCCGAAGGGGATTACTGTACCGTAAGATCACTTCGCAAACAACCTCAACGACTGTTTGGCAGGTGGTTACGCCCGGAGCTAAACTACACGATCTGGCTCGAGAGGCTCACGAAAAAGGGGCCCACTTTGGAGTCAAAAAGACTTTGCAATGGTTACAACAGAAAGTTTATCACCCACGCTTGTCGGCTGTTGTGGACGAAGTTTGTCGTACTTGCCGCTTATGTGAATTGGCCAAACCGCCTGCTCAGAGGGCCGCAACACAGACGATTGTGACTTCAGAACCCTTGGAGCTCTTGACGGTGGATTATCTGCACATTGGTCCCGCATTCCAGGGATACGAACACTGCCTCGTCATGGTGGATCATTTCACTAAATTCGCTGTGGTCACCCCTACTCGAGACCAGACCGCGGAGTCAGCCACCTCCGCAATTTGCAGAAATTTTATACAAGTGTACGGCTGTCCTCAGCGCATACATTCCGACCAGGGAGCATGTTTTTTGGTGAAAGTTATGGAGGAACTACATCATCTTTATGGGATTGATAAATCCCGGACCACACCATATCACCCGCAAGGGAATGGGGCTTGTGAGCGATTTAATCGGACATTGATTCAAATGCTACGCACTCTGGAGAGTGACAAGAAAGCTCGTTGGCCTGAATATGTTTCTGAATTAGTGTGGGTTTATAATAATCGGGTACATCGAGTAACGGGCTATACTCCTTATTTCCTGCTGTTCGGACGAGAGGGTAAAGGGATCACGGAGGTAGAGTTGGACCCCGAAGAGCCTCGGCCCTGGACCGGAGTGTCGTCTTGGGTCCGAAATCATCGCCACAGGTTGCAAACTCTTCACCGAATTGTACATACCAAACTTCAAGACTGGGAACACCCCGGGAAGAATACAACCTCCCCTCCCCATCTCCAAAGCGGGGACCGTGTGCTTGTACTAGATCAACGCCCCCAGAATAAACTGGAGTCACGTTGGGAAGAGAGTCCTTATCGGGTACTACGCCGTATCCATTCAGAAGGACCTGTGTACGAAATACAGCCCGAGCAGGATGAAACACTGCCTACTCGCATTGTGCATCGTAATATTTTACGCCTGTGTATTTCTTCCGACCCGAAGCAACTGGAACCCGTCCCGAGGACATCCGAACCGGAGTCCATATGCTGGGACTCAGACGACGAGGATTTCCCTCCAGTTCCCAAGGGCCCTCCACCCAATAATGAGCCAGTTGACACAATTAACCCACCGGCATCTTGCAGCTCACCGACGTCCACCACCCCAGAAGATTCCACCCCAGTCGAACTTAGACGCTCCGAGCGGTCAACAGCCGGCAAACCCCCCGAACGGTATGAACAAGACCAGTTCGTATGGCAACAAATATTGACACCTTTACAGACCAATCTCAATAGACTAACACCCTCGCCCGAGGACTGGCGAGCTTACAGGGTGGGGGAATGTGGGGAGGAGGACCCCCATACAGTGATTGGGCTGGAACCAGGGGGACCGCCATCAGGGTTGTTGAAGAAACCACATCAGGGGGATTACAAAGGGAGACATGCGACTGAAGTTGTCAGGGCAACAGGGGGCGGGGCGAGGGTAAAAGGAGCAGGGGACGCGCTGAGGTGGCAGTTGGCAGAGAGCCTGACAGGAGAGAGGAAGCCGTGCGGCAGAGAGAGGACTGTGGCAACTGACGGTGTGGAAAAGAGAGACAGGCAGGAGACTGAAAAAGGGAAATTTGAGACTGACCGAAGGTTGACGCGTAAGAGACTCTCCCCGGGAGTTTCCCCCCGCAAAGATTCAGATAAAGTGACGGCCGCTGATTCCCTCCGTGGTGTGACAGGACCGGGATCTCAGGCGACCGCTGCGACGACACAGCAATCCGGTACAGTGGCCAGGACACTGCCCCCCTGTCTTCTCCCACAGCTGCGGCCCCGTCATCACCGACCTCAGGGGACGTCACCTCGCTATAAGCGGCCGCAGAGCCCGTCCCGGTTACTGAGGGGACACTGAGCAGAAGTTGTTAACGTTTATGTCTTTTTTTTTTTAAACTGCGTCATGACCTGGCTGGGGAACGAGCGCCTCTAAACGGACGCCTGGGAGATTGACCCCCTGAACAGTTTCTTCAGGGCCTGTTGTGCCCCCACCGTGCCAGCCTCTTCAGGGCCCGTTGTGCCCCACCGACCCCATTTCTTCAGGGCCTGTTGTGCCCCACCGTGCCAGCTTCTTCAGGGCCCGTTGTGCCCCACCGACCCCATTTCTTCAGGGCCCGTTGCGCCCCACCGCCCAGTTTCTTCAGGGCCTGTTGTGCCCCATCGTTCCGGTTTCTTCAGGGCCTGTTGTGCCCCATCGTTCCAGTTACTACAGGGCCCGTTGCGCCCCACCGTCCAGTTTCTTAAGGGCCTGCTGCGCCCCATCGTTCTGGTCTCTTCGGGGCTGGACAAGCACAAGTCCTTCCGGGAAGTCGTGGATTACAAGGCAGCCACATCTGCAACCCCTGAGTGGTCGTGAACTCGAGCGACGCCCGGAAGGCTAAGTGTATTATAGAGAAAATAAGGACCCTTTTTGTTTTTTTTATGTTGTTTTACGAGTCCCTGCGAGGACAAATAAGTGTTTCCCGTTTTGTCTGATTTAATCAGTTTTAGCCCTTGCGGCTTTAAAACTTATAAAAGTTTATTTCACCCCACATTCAGTCTCGTGTCTCGTCACTGCATCCTGTGAGCCTGCTCGAACCCTACAGTACCTCGAATTGCAATGGTTTGCAAGTAAAAGGTAAAGAAACCTGTACCTTTCTGTGTCCTTCTCTTATTTCTCTGCACCCCAATGTTCACCGCCATCTGAGCCATTAATCAAATATCTTTGCCCTGGGGCCCCCACTCTACCCATGGGGAGCTGAACCATTCTTTGCTACATCACCATCAGCCCCAGAGGACCAAAACCACAGTGTCGGCCGTTCCTTGCCGAACACCACAGGTGGCGTCACACTGCAACATCACACAACTTTCCTCAATTTTATTACTGGACGCCCAGGGCCACGGACCGGGTCACCGTCCTCGTGACATCCCCCGCTGAAGTCAATGGGCCTGGTACCGAGTAACCTAAGGCCCTGCGTGGGCGCTCCACTTACAAGCCTATCAAATAGGTTGATAAAGGGAATCTGTCAGCAGGCTTTTGCAATGTAATCTGAGGACAGCATGCTGTATGGGTTAAAAAACAGATTTCAGCAATTCATCTCTCATCAAAATGCATGGTTTTGTTTACTTGCAATGATTGTTTTAGCTCCAGGAGCTTATCATTGCTGGGACACAGCAGCACCATGCCTCTGGTCTGACTTTGCTCCCTTCACTGATAAGCAGCTCAGGGTCTATAGACATTGTATATACTGAGCCTGGTGTGGGTGGGGACAGCTTTCACAGCTCAGCTTCTTGCTAAATCTAAAATTTCTGATTGTGTCAGAAACTCTGTACCGAGTGAACTAAGTGATACATTGTTGGATTACGGGTGCCTACGCTTACTCCATAGCTAGGCTGAATTTGAGACCACCTCTATGGCTCTCTGTGTATTGTTACTCAGTAAGTGATTTCATCAGATTGAACACAACTGCAGGAGACACATGTGAAGATTCAAGAAGGAGGTATATTTTCTAGCTGAATTCTTGTAGTAATGTACAATTACAGTACATAAAAAGAACTTATTCTAAACAACAGATTCAAAAACATGTTCTTCTTAACACGGTAGACATACAGAATGAGGATGAAGAAGGGAGGACTTACTGACATTAAAGCTACATCAGAGTCACCTGGAGAGAAGGAGGACAAATTCTGAAATGGTTAAACCCTATTGTAAGGCAGCAAAGCAACAACACAATAAATAATTCAATACTATCCTTATGATTTCTAAATCATAGGACATGACACTGTCTGTCTGAAATCTTTAGATTTCACAATAACTCCATTTTAACGCAATGTCTTTAATGATGACTGCCGCCGTTCTTGGGACCTGAAAGACAAAGAAGAAAGAAACAATCGTGAAACAATAAAGTTGTAAACAACTGTAAAGTCCAATTTACAATTGGTGGCCCGTAGTCCACAACAGTAGAGGGATAATCCAAGTCCAATTGGAAGCCCATCTTTGAATTGGGGATGCTGCAACATTTCAACACTTCCACAAACCCAATAATCCAAGTGGAGAATGTTTGAAGCTCTAACACTGCTGGATGGATGTGGAGTTAAGACAGGTGAACAGCACAACCCACCACTTACTATTTGTGGCTTCACAATGGTTCCTTCTAGCAACAGATGACTATGCTGACATATGTGAATGGCTGGCCTGTACTTAGCTGATCTGCTGGGAAATTCATCATCCGTTGATGTTGGTGTTTTTCTCTTAACTAGTGATGAGTGAGCATGTTCTCCACTGCTCGATATTCTGCACATACACTACTGAGCATTGAGATGCTCAGAAATGATTGTTATTGGATTGAGTATCATGAGTGCTCGAGCGCCATGCTCAAGTCCCTGCCCCGCATATTTTGCAGCTGTTAGACAACGAATAAACATGCAGGGATTGAATGTCATATATGGTAATGCTGTAGTCATGTTGGCTAGAGGCAACACTGTGATTGGTCGGCCTCATCATAAGACCCAGTGACGCGGTGATCAGCACACTGTCCTCAGGAAGCAGATCAGGGAGAGTTAATCTAGAAGGAAAGCTTAGATCAGAGCAGGCATAAAGCAGTGTTTAATTGCTATTGCAGTACTTGTTTACTGCTGCTGCCCTATTAACACAAAAGTCCTCTTCTGAGCTACATACTGTCCTTTAATAATAATAATATTATTTCTATAGCTCCGACATATTCCGCAGCACTTTACATTTCAGAGGGGTCTTGTACAGACAATAGACATTACAGCACAACAATAATCACATAGATCATAACAGATGCCAAGAGGAATGAGGGCCCTGCTCGCAAGCTTACAATCTATGAGGAAAGAGGTAGACACGAAAGATGGGTGATAACAGTTGCCTTTATTGTTCGGACCAGCCATAATGTTAAGTGTGCAACAGTACAGACACAGTGGGCTAATAGATGCATAAAGCATGTGGGAACATGATGCGGGGAACCTGGTTATGGTAAAACTTTTGGCTGTGCCGCACAGGGATAATTAGGTTAATGTGTTGAGGCGCAAGGCCATTCTGAATAAATGCGTTTTTAGGGCACGCTTAAAATTGTCGGGGTTGGTGACTAATCGTATTACCTGGGAGGTGCATTCCAAAGAACTGGCGCAGCACGTGTACAGTCTGGGAGATGGGAGTGGGAGGTTCTGATTATTGAGGAAGCTATCCTAAGGTCATCAGCAGAACGGAGGGCACGGGTAGGGTGGTAGACTGAGATGAGGAAGGAGATGTAGGGTGGTGCTGAGCCGTGGAGTGCTTTGTGGGTGAAGGTAATAAGTTTGTACTGAATTCTGGAGTGGATGAGTAGCCAGTGTAATAACTGGCATAAGGTAGAGGCATCGGTGTAATGATTGGCAAGGAATATGATCCTGTCCTTTCTCTAGTAAAACCACTATTACCTGCATTCAGTGTAGATTTAAGCTGGTGGAGGGGGTATTGTTTTGGGTTAGAGGCATATAAGCAGGGTTTATTGCCTTACATTCCTTCTATAGGTATACTGCTGCTGCAACCTTAAAACAAAAGTCCTTTTCTGGGCAATGTTCTTTTTTTCCCTATTAACATTGGAAAGTTTGCAGGCAGATATTATAACTAATTCACAATATGCAAGGTTTACAGTAATGGACAGGGATTTTGATGCGCTGCTGATGGTGCCTTTTCCCCTGTGCTACGTGCTTGTCCAGGATGCAGGCACTGATGCCACCCACCCTGTACCTGTTGTTGCACATTTGCAAGCACCATTAGCAGCCACTTCCAATTCTTTGTCCCCTTGAGGCATTCAGCTGTCCCTATCTGAGCCTTAAAATGCAAAAGAAAATACCCAGCCACCCATCAATAGGCTCAAACACCAAACAGGAATATTTCCAGACTAATTGTGTTAGACATTTTGCCATTTAGACTTGTGGACACTGAGGCTTTTCGCAACCTCATGGTGGCAGCTGTCCCTCGGTACTCGATCCTCAGCTGCCACTACTTTTCCCAGTTGGTGGTCATCGCCTCTCACCAGCACGTGTCACATAACATCACCTGTGCCGTAACCAATTCAGCTTCTGGGAATGTCCACTTAAAGACTGACACATGGACAAGTGCTTGTAGCCAGTGATGCTACATTACCCTGACGGAACACAGGGTGAACTTTTGTGGAGGTGGGGACTGACTTGGACCCTGGGAAGGCACACAAGCTACCAACGCTGAAGGTAGCAGTCCCTATTTCCATCCAGGTTTCCTTTACTAGTTCCTAGTCCTTCTCCTCCTCATCCTCCATTTCCAAATTGTAATCTCGGAGCACGTCATCCATATTAGTCGCAAGCTGGAACTAATGCAGCCCTGCTTCAGTGAACCGGCAGTAGACTCTACAGACACTATTTTGGTAAGGTGACAGACAAAACACCGTGGGACAGTTGAGGAAAGGTATAACAGACCAGGCAGATCTGTGTCTCTTGCCCCTGAGCCTACAACCAGCAGTTTCTGAAAACATAACACAGCAAAAAGAAAAAAACGGGCAGCAGTATTTACCTGCACAGGTCTCAGAACTAATGCACTGTCAAGATGCAGCAAACCCATACAGTAAAGATGGAGGTCATGACGAGGCACTCGCACAAATTTATTAGATGGTCATCAGGCAGCCCTTGCTCCAAATTTTTAGAGGGTAATGAGGAGGATTTCACTCTAAATTTTTAAAAGGTCATCAGGAGGTCTTCTTTCAAAATTTCTAGAGTGCCATTAGATGCCTCTGATTCCAAATTTTTAAAGGGTAATCAGGTGGACTGCTTTCACAATTTTTAGAGGGTCATCAGGTAGCCATTATGGATGAACGAGAGTGGTCAGTGATATCACTCGAGTATCATGGTGCTTGGATGTGCTCTTTATTTGTTGAGCAATGGGCATTGATCGATGTAAAATTCGAATCCCCGCCTCACATCTTTGACGATTGTTGCACACCCAATAAACATGCAAGGATTACCTGTAATGTCGTAGCCATCTTGGTTGTGTCATTACTGTGATTGGCTGGCCATCTGACTTAATGATGGATTTTAAAAGGACAGGAACCGCCCGGCTTTGCACATTGATGCCATTGCACAGCTTTGTGATACTTCAAATTGGAGGGAGAAAGTGATTTTCTAGGCCTGTGTGCACAGTATAAATTATAAGAGGCCCGTTGTGTTGATAGTAATGCTGAGCCATCATACTAACATCCCTTCTAAATGGTATTCATTTGTATCACATACAATCTGCATTTAGCCTAAGGAGAGGGAGAGTTGCAGGAGCAGATAGAGTGACAGGATTCAGTCCCTAGGCAGGGATTAGTCCTAATCAGTCCATTGGAAAATATATACAGTGAAGGAAATAATTATTTGATCCCTTGCTCATTTTGTAAGTTTGCCCACTGACAAAGACATGAACAGTCTGCTGTATAATTTTAAGGGTAGGTTAATTTTAACATTGAGAGATAGAATAACAAAAATAAAATCCAGAAAGTCACATTGTATAAATTATATAAATTTATTTGCTTTTTGTAGTGAGAAATAAGCATTTGATCCCCCTGGCAAATAAGACTTAATACTTGGTGGCAAAACCCTTGTTGACAAGCACAGCAGTCAGACTTTTTTGTAGTTGATGATGAGTTTTGCCCACATGTCAGGAGGAATTTTGGTCCATTCCTCTTTGCAGATCATCTCTAAATCATTAAGATTTTGATGCTGTCGCTTGGCAACTTGAAGCTTCAACTCCCTCCATAAGTTTTCTATGGGATTAAGGTCTGGAGACTGGCTAGGTAACTCCATGACTTTAATATGCTTCTTTTTGAACTACTCCTTTGTTGCCTTGGCTGTATGTTTTGGGTCATTGTCTTGATGGAAGACCCAGCCACCACACATTTTTTAATGTCCTGGCGAAGGGAAGGAGATTGTCACTCAGGATTTTATGCTACATGGCTCCATCCATTCTTCCATTGATGCAGTGAAGTAGTCCTGTGCATTTAGCAGAGAAATACCCCCAAAACATAATGTTTCCACCTCCATGCATGACAGTAGTGATGGTGTTCTTCGGGTCATAGGCAGCATTTCTCTTCCTCCAAACATGGCAAGTTGAGTCAATGCCAAAGAGCTCAATTTTTGTCTCATCTGACCACAGCACCTTCTCCCAATCACTCACAGAATTATCCAGGTGTTCACTGACAAACTTCACTTGGCCTTTACATGTTCCTTCTTGAGCAGGGGGACCTTGTGAGCAGTGCAGGGTTTTAAACCTTTATTTGCGTAATGTGTTACCAATGGTTTTTTTAGTGACTGTGGTCCCAGCTGCCTTGAGATCATTAACAAGTTCCTGCCATGTTGTTTTAGGCAGATCTCTCACTCTCCTCATGATCAAGGTTAGCCCATGAGGTGAGAGTTTGCATGATGCCCCAGATTGATGTCGATTGACAGTCATTTTGTATTTCTTTCATTTTCTTACTATTGCACCAACAGTTGTCTCCTTCTCACCTAGCACCTTACGTATGGTTTTGTAGCCCATTCCAGGTTTGTGAAGGTATTTGATCTTACCCCTGACATCCTTGGAACACTCTTTTTTCATGCCCATGTTGTAGAGGTTAGAGTCTGACTAATTAATTGAGTCTGTGGACAAGAGTCTTTTATAAAGGTGACTATGCAAGACAACTGTCTTCAATGCAGGTAATGAGTTGATTAGGAGCATCTAACGTGTCTGTAGGAGCCAGAACTCTTAATGGTTTGTAGAGGATCCAATACTTATCTCTCAATGCAAATTGCAAATAAATTTATATAATTTATAAAATGTGATTTTCTGGATTTTATTTTTGACTAGCTGAAGAGCCCGGCATTGCCCAGGCATAGTAACTAACTGTGGTTAATTATAACAAATTATAATGATTATATTGCACATAAAAACATTTCACATCATCTTATATTCAACACTACAGATTTGCTTAATCAAAATGGTGCTGGCGTATGCGCAATAGCATCTATTGCCAAGCAATGCTCTCAATCTGCACATGCACAGACCACTGTGTTAGGAGGACAAGTGTGGGAACGCTCACAAGAAAAAGAAATTGTCGCTGTTGATCATAGCAACGCTCCCACCCTGGTACACAGAACACAATACTAACCCCTTAACGACTGCCGATATGACTTTAAATGGAAGCAGTTAAGGGGTCTTATTCCACCTGCACCTCATGCATCATCTTTTTACACAGCCTCCTCATGCAACTCACACTCCTTCTTTATATACAGCATTTTTCTGCAGCACAGCTTTTCTCCTTTATAGTCGCCTCCTACGGCAGCACCTCACACTCCTCTTCCACATACAATTGGAAACACTGGATCCCGAGAGAAATTGCACTGATTGCAATAAAGCGAATCGTATATGGGTCGCCCTCCCAGGGCTGTGGGGTACTCGGTAGCGGGCCGGTCTATCAGATGGGAATGTCACAGCAGTGGTGACCCAGTCCATGGCCCTGGGCACCCATTGTAAAAGGGGTTGTTGCGGTGTGCTTATGGTGATGAAAGCTTATAAGTGATTCGTGACGCCACCTGTGGTGTTCGGCAATGAAGATGTAAGCCGACGCTGCAGACAGATCCTCTGGGACAGATGGTGTGGTGCAGCAATGATGTTATAGCCCTCCACAGGCAGGGCTTTAGTCCCAGGGCAGAGTAGGTGAAGGGACACATAGATGGTATAGTGTCTGGCGCAAAGGATGTAGCAGTGCTGGGCGGGTTGGCGCAAGAATGAGTGGAGGACACCAGGGCATGCAGTTTCAAAGCTTTACTCACAGTCTGTTGTACAAACAGGTGCCGGCCTCCGTGCCATGTCCTCCGGGTCAGGGACTCAGTCAACCTCCAGGCCAGATGGAATACTCCTTTCCAACACTCCGCCAACATGTGCCTTTCTGAACGTCTCCTGTTATAGCACCTTTAAATAAAATACTCCTAGTACTGAGTTACACTGAAGTTCCTCCTGTCCGATGTTCTTATGAACTCCACTTGTACGGCAGACAGCTGTAGCCTACTTCGGGGACTCCTTGCTACTAAGTCCCGGCTCACTATCCAGTTGCTGTTGTGCCCCCAAGTCTTGTGTGGGAATAAAGTGGTCACTACTTCTATTCCTCCGGGGTCTGCTGCAGGACCATTAGTATCCATACAACCTCGGGGACCAGGCCCCGGCCTTGCGCTCATAACTTCTAGGAAGGGTTCTCTTCTAACCCACGTCCTCTGTGCTCTTTTACTCCTCATGTTCCGTACTAATCTTTCTTTCTATGGAGAATCAGGCTTTCAGTCTATGTTGCTCTCTGTCTCTTCCTTTCCTGTGCCAGCAGACCCAGGTCACTGGGATCTGCTGCAGCACTTCCATCCATCTATCCCTCTCTCCGGGGATCTTCTCTCCAACTCACTAACCAACTGACCAACTAAAATCTTAAACTCTTCCCGCTCTTTGTACTGTAAACTAACTCCAACCACCTCCCAGCACGTTTTGTGTTCCAAGCAGGGAGCCACCAATGGGTGCTTTGCTATACTCCAAGCAGGGAGCCGCCGAAGGTGCTTTGCTACACTACTTTGTGGTGTGGGGTGCAGGTGTTGGAGTGTGGTCAGGTGTCTCCACCTTACCTGGATGGTGGGGTACCACACCTCAGGAGGAGGTGCAGTACCTCTGTGGCGACTGAGCCTCATGGGCTCCACATATACACAGCCTACTTCTTCTGCACCACCACACTTTTCTCCCCTAGATCTAGCTCACACGTTATTTGGTCAGTATTTTACCACAGTATTTGTAAGCTAAAACTTGGAGTAAAACAATCAGAGGAAAAGTATATTAGAAAGATGTCACCACTTCAATATTTTT
The DNA here is from genome assembly GCF_039654945.1 of Dendrobates tinctorius. Lineage (NCBI taxonomy): Eukaryota > Metazoa > Chordata > Amphibia > Anura > Dendrobatidae > Dendrobates > Dendrobates tinctorius. Next base: position 4,918,158 of record NW_027361742.1, read on the forward strand.
CTCCCACTTGAGGCTTTGGACATAAATACTGTGGTAAAATACTGACCAAATACTGAACGTGTGAATGTGTCCTTATACACAGCCTCCACCTGCAGCCCTCACTCTTCTCTATACACAGCCTCATACTGCAGCAGCACCTCACTTCTCTCATTTTCGTATCTTGCCACTCATTTTTCCCCTCACATCTCTCATTTTCCCCTCACTACTGTCATTTAATTTTCCCCCTCACTCCTCTCATTTTCCCCCTCACACCTCTCATTTTCACCTCACACCTCTCATTTTCCCCTCACTCCACTATTTCCCCTCATGCTTACATTTTCCACTCACTCCTCTCATTTTCCCCTCATTCCTCTCGTTTTCATCTCACTCCTCTCTTCCCCTCACACGTGCACAGCAACTTCCTGTTATGAGCACAGCGGTGTAATAAATGAGGCTCCTCCATTTCCCTTGACATCATGCCTCACAGGAGCAACTCCATGCTAGACACAGCAGAGCTAGATGTGGCTTGTGCCTGACGCGCACTGATACTCTGAAGGCGGCGGCCCTGATTGTAGCTTGCAGCGGCTGGGACATTGCAGCCAGTGAGTTTTGCAGGGTGGCTTTCAAGGTGAAAGTGTCTCCATCCATGTGCGCTAACAACGTGGGCCATTTGGACAGGGAAAATAGAAAAAGTGACGGCACTCAATAAAAAATAAAATTAAAAAACTTTTATTATGGCAAATCAAGCCATAATTAAAGAACAGAGAAGCTGACGCGTTTTGGGTGCGTCTATTGCACCCTTAGTCATAGGATAAATAACATGGAATAAAGAAACATTATAATACAGACAAAGAACCAATCAAAACATGTCAATCATTAATTAAACATGCACAAGGTATGATTGCAGAAACTAAGTAAGCAGCCCAACATTAGTAAATATAGAACAAATCTTTTCTGGAATTCATTCCTTGAGAAAATTTGGTGTCCAGTTTTAAAATCCAGAATGTTTCACGTGTGAACAACACTTGTTGTTTGTTGCCACCTCGTATTGGCTGAAAATTTTTTTCAACGGTAAAAAAACATAAAAGTTGAGGTGTCTCTCTGATGCACATTAACAAAATGTTTTGCTGCACCTGAATTGCTTGCATGTTTATTTGATATATTTGTTAAATGTTCTGCAATGCGTTTTTTTTTCTAGTTGTGCAACCAATATACTGTTTTTGACATTCTGTACAAAAAATACAATAAGCAACAAATTGCGAGTTGCAGTTCATAAATGAAAAAATTTTGAAGTTGAGAGTAGGAACAGAAAAAGAAAAACCTTTTTTGTTTTATCCACTGCAAAGGTACATGCAGAGCATCGGTTTCCTGCGCATTTAAAAAAAACCTTCAGTTGGACAGTCAAGATTTGGATGTAGAAATGTCTTTCTATAAACCGACATCGAATAATATGTTGTTACTAGAGTTGAGCGAAACGGGTCGAAAAAATTCAAAAGTCGCCGACTTTTGGCAAAGTCGGGTTTCATGAAACGAAACCCGACCCTAGGATGAGGTCGGCCACGAGGTCGGCGACTTACGCGCCAAAGTCGCGTTTCAAAAGTTTGTTTTGCGCTCTTTTTCAGCCAATCAGGATCCACGGACACTGTGGGCAACGTGATGACATAGGCACGGGTCACCACCATCTTTCAGAAGGGCATGCAAGTGATTGGCTTGCTTTGGTGGGCGTCACAGGGGGTATAAAAGGGCGTGCACGCCGACCGCCATCTTACTTCTGCCGATCTTAGTATAGGGAGAGGTTGCTGCTGATTCTGTAGGGAGAGCGTTAGGCAGGGAAGAAGACAAAAAAACTGCTTCTGCTGCTAGCGATTTGGCCTGCACAACACACAAGTCACTGTGTGTGCAGTGCAAGGGGAGGCTATATTGTGGTGTATCAGTGGTGTTGGTTGTTGGGCTGCCTTTTAAGGCTTCCTGACACGCTGGAATTGCTGTTTACCCACTGCTCCGCAAACTGCTTTTTTAAAAGCAATCCAATCTCCCTTATCCTCTCGTCACTTTGGTCACAGGCAGCTGTGCCATCGAGCGTGTCACATAGCGCTCAGATATCAGTGGGCCGCACACAATCCACAAGTGTCCAGTGTGCAAAAGTGTACGCAGAGATTCAAAATCTCCATTATCCTCTCGTCACTTTGGTCACAGGCAGCTGTGCCATCGAGCGTGTCACATAGCGCTCAGATATCAGTGGGCCGCACACAATCCACAAGTGTCCACTGTCCACAAGTGTACGCAGAGATTCAAAATCTCCATTATCCTCTCGTCACTTTGGTCACAGGCAGCTGTGCCATCGAGCGTGTCACATAGCGCTCAGATATCACTGGGCCGCACACAATCCACAAGTGTCCAGTGTCCAAAAGTGTACGCAGAGATTCAAAATCTCCATTATCCTCTCGTCACTTTGGTCACAGGCAGCTGTGCCATCGAGCGTGTCACATAGCGCTCAGATATCAGTGGGCTGCACACAATCCACAAGTGTCCACTGTCCACAAGTGTACGCAGAGATTCAAAATCTCCATTATCCTCTCGTCACTTTGGTCACAGGCAGCTGTGCCATCGAGCGTGTCACATAGCGCTCAGATATCAGTGGGCCGCACACAATCCACAAGTGTCCACTGTCCAAAAGTGTACGCAGAGATTCAAAATCTCCATTATCCTCTCGTCACTTTGGTCACAGGCAGCTGTGCCATCGAGCGTGTCACATAGAGCTCAGATATCAGTGGGCCGCACACAATCCACAAGTGTCCAGTGTCCAAAAGTGTACGAAGAGATTCAAAATCTCCATTATCCTCTCGTCACTTTGGTCACAGGCAGCTGTGCCAACGAGCGTGTCACATAGTGCTCAGATATCAGTGGGCCGCACACAATCCACAAGTGTCCAGTGTCCAAAAGTGTACGCAGAGATTCAAAATCTCCATTATCCTCTCGTCACTTTGGTCACAGGCAGCTGTGCCATCGAGCGTGTCACATAGCGCTCAGATATCAGTGGGCCGCACACAGTCCACAAGTGTCCAGTGTCCAAAAGTGTACGCAGAGATTCAAAATCTCCATTATCCTCTCGTCACTTTGGTCACAGGCAGCTGTGCCATCGAGCGTGTCACATAGCGCTCAGATATCAGTGGGCCGCACACAATCCACAAGTGTCCACTGTCCACAAGTGTACGCAGAGATTCAAAATCTCCATTATCCTCTCGTCACTTTGGTCACAGGCAGCTGTGCCATCGAGCGTGTCACATAGCGCTCAGATATCAGTGGGCCGCACACAATCCACAAGTGTCCAGTGTCCAAAAGTGTACGCAGAGATTCAAAATCTCCATTATCCTCTCGTCACTTTGGTCACAGGCAGCTGTGCCAACGAGCGTGTCACATAGTGCTCAGATATCAGTGGGCCGCACACAATCCACAAGTGTCCAGTGTCCAAAAGTGTACGCAGAGATTCAAAATCTCCATTATCCTCTCGTCACTTTGGTCACAGGCAGCTGTGCCATCGAGCGTGTCACATAGCGCTCAGATATCAGTGGGCCGCACACAATCCACAAGTGTCCAGTGTCCAAAAGTGTACGCAGAGATTCAAAATCTCCATTATCCTCTAGTCACTTTGGTCACAGGCAGCTGTGCCATCGAGCGTGTCACATAGCGCTCAGATATCAGTGGGCCGCACACAATCCACAAGTGTCCACTGTCCACAAGTGTACGCAGAGATTCAAAATCTCCATTATCCTCTCATCACTTTGGTCACAGGCAGCTGTGCCATCGAGCGTGTCACATAGCGCTCAGATATCAGTGGGCCGCACACAATCCACAAGTGTCCAGTGTCCAAAAGTGTACGCAGAGATTCAAAATCTCCATTATCCTCTCGTCACTTTGGTCACAGGCAGCTGTGCCATCGAGCGTGTCACATAGCGCTCAGTTATCAGTGGGCCGCACACAATCCACAAGTGTCCACTGTCCACAAGTGTACGCAGAGATTCAAAATCTCCATTATCCTCTCGTCACTTTGGTCACAGGCAGCTGTGCCATCGAGCGTGTCACATAGCGCTCAGATATCAGTGGGCCGCACACAATCCACAAGTGTCCAGTGTCCAAAAGTGTACACAGAGATTCAAAATCTCCATTATCCTCTCGTCACTTTGGTCACAGGCAGCTGTGCCATCGAGCGTGTCACATAGCGCTCAGATATCAGTGGGCCGCACACAATCCACAAGTGTCCACTGTCCACAAGTGTACGCAGAGATTCAAAATCTCCATTATCCTCTCGTCACTTTGGTCACAGGCAGCTGTGCCATCGAGCGTGTCACATAGCGCTCAGATATCAGTGGGCCGCACACAATCCACAAGTGTCCAGTGTCCAAAAGTGTACACAGAGATTCAAAATCTCCATTATCCTCTCGTCACTTTGGTCACAGGCAGCTGTGCCATCGAGCGTGTCACATAGCGCTCAGATATCAGTGGGCTGCACACAATCCACAAGTGTCCACTGTCCACAAGTGTACGCAGAGATTCAAAATCTCCATTATCCTCTCGTCACTTTGGTCACCAGGCAGCTGTGCCATCGAGCGTGTCACATAGCGCTCAGATATCAGTGGGCCGCACACAATCCACAAGTGTCCACTGTCCACAAGTGTACGCAGAGATTCAAAATCTCCATTATCCTCTCGTCACTTTGGTCACAGGCAGCTGTGCCATCGAGCGTGTCACATAGCGCTCAGATATCAGTGGGCCGCACACAATCCACAAGTGTCCAGTGTCCAAAAGTGTACTCAGAGATTCAAAATCTCCATTATCCTCTCGTCACTTTGGTCACAGGCAGCTGTGCCATCGAGCGTGTCACATAGCGCTCAGATATCAGTGGGCCGCACACAATCCACAAGTGTCCACTGTCCACAAGTGTACGCAGAGATTCAAAATCTCCATTATCCTCTCGTCACTTTGGTCACAGGCAGCTGTGCCATCGAGCGTGTCACATAGCGCTCAGATATCAGTGGGCCGCACACAATCCACAAGTGTCCACTGTCCACAAGTGTACGCAGAGATTCAAAATCTCCATTATCCGCTCGTCACATTGGTCACAGGCAGCTGTGCCATCGAGCGTGTCACATAGCGCTCAGATATCAGTGGGCCGCACACAATCCACAAGTGTCCACAAGTGTGTGCAGAAATTCTAAAACTCCCCTGTCCTATAGACACCTTGTACCTTGTTTTACATTACTATATAGTTTGTTGGATTTTGTCTACATTTCTACCAAAAATGAGGAAGGCTGGTGGAAGAGGCCGTGGAATTGGGCGGGGGTTGGCAGCTGGTAATGATGGTGTTGGTGGTGGATCTGATGGTAGTGGCAAGAGCAAAATAGGACCGAATGCAGGAGGTGCTGACCCTGCGTCATCGTCTGGCTACATAAGGACTCGAACGCTTAGTTTTCTAGGAGTTGGCAAACCGCTTTTAAAGGCAGAGCATCAGGAAAAAGTTTTGTCTTACATTGCTGACTCAGCCTCCAGCTCTATCGCCTCCTCTTTTTCAGTTGTAAAAAGTAAAAGCACTGAGTCGTCATTGGAGGCTCATGTTCATGAACCACACCTTTCCTTGTGTCCTTCACCCCAACCAAGATTGAAGGATGACGCAGGCCATACTACTGATTACTCCATGGAGCTGTTTTCACATACCATGCCTGGATTATCAAGTCAAATGGTGAATTACCCAGGCCAAGATGAATCTGACATGGAGTGCACTGATGCACAGCCGCTGATGGATGATTCTGCTGGTACATTCACTCAGAGCACTACATTGTCCTCGCAGTGTACAGAGCCAGATTTTGACCCTGATGAGACTCAGGTGCCCCTTCCCGCACACTATACCACCATACACGGTGACACAGAGAAAGGTGCACATGACATAGAAGAGGAGGTGATGGATGACCCAGTTGTTGACCCAGATTGGCATCCATTGGGGGAAGAGGGTGCTGCTTCCAATAGCTCAGATGAGGAGCATCCACAGCAGACATCGACATCGCAACAGCTGTTATCTGGCAGGCCCGGAGCACTCCAAAGACAGGTTCCAAACATCAAAAGAGTTGCTGGACAGCTTGTCCAGAGGGTCAAAAGATCACAGCGTGCTAGGCCGCAAAATGTCTGCCAAAGTAGGAAGAGTGCAGTGTGGCAGTTTTTTGAACAAAATCCTCATGATCAGGCCAAGGTTATCTGTAAGAAGTGCGCAAAGACCTTTAGCCGAGGGAAAAATCTGAAAAATTTGAATACCAGTTGCATGCTTAGACATTTAACCAGCATGCACTTGCAAGCGTGGACACAACACCAAACCTCAAGTGCCACATGTGCAACTGATCACAACGAAGGTAGTCAGCAACGCTACATTGTTTCCCCCACTGTAAGCCCACTGGTTAGCACAGCAGCAAATGTTGAGGTGTCGTTGCAAGGCCACAGCAGTCAGGGAATCCCACTGTTATATCAACGAAAGACTGATTCTAGGCCATCAGAAAGAACAACAACTCCATCACCATCATCAACCCTCTCTCAGTCCGCCCTGTCCACCGCTACTTCCACCATATGCAGCTCTCAAGTCCAGCTCACCCTCACAGACACTATGAGTAGGTCAAGAAAGTACTCAGTCTCTCATCCGCGTACACTGGGTTTGAACGCCCACATTGCCAAACTAATCTCGTTTGAGATGATGCCCTTTTGGTTGGTGGAAAGCACAGCTTTCCGCGAACTCATGGCCTATGCAGTACCACGCTATGACCTACCAAGTCGCCACTTCTTCTCTCGCAAAGCCATCCCAGCCCTCGACCATCATGTGAAAGACCACATTGTCCATGCACTCAAGCAGTCAGTGAGCGGAAAGGTGCACCTCACAACTGATGCATGGTCCAGTCGGCATGGCCAGGGCCGTTACGTGTCCATCACTGCGCACTGGGTTAATGTGGTGGATGCAGGGTCCACAGGGGACAGCGGTGGTGGGAAAGTGCTGCCTAGCCCACGGTATAGGAAACAGTTGGCTGTAGGCAGTCGACCCTCCTCCTCCTCCTCCAGAAGCGACAGCTCGTCCACAGAGCGCAGTCGTACGACCACTCCATCTGCAGCTACCACTGTTGCACACGATGTGTCCCCCTATCGAGCAGCTAGTGGAAAGCGTCAGCAGGCTGTGTTGCAGATGATGTGTTTGGGCGACAGACACACCGCCGAGGTGCTGGCCGAGTACTTGAAGCGACAAACTGAGTCATGGCTGGGCAGTGTACATCTTGAGGCAGGCAAGGTAGTTAGTGATAACGGCCGTAATTTTGTGGCAGCCATAGCCCTTTCAAAACTCAGCCACATACCTTGCTTGGCTCACACCTTGAACCTGGTGGTGCAGTGCTTTCTCAAAAATTATCCGGAGTTAACAGCCCTGCTCCAGAAGGTGCGAAGACTGTGCACGCACATCCGCCGGTCGCCTGTACACTCCGTTCGTATGCAGAAGCTGCAGCGATTGCTCCACCTTCCCAACCACCGCCTCATTATCGACATTGCAACAAGGTGGAACTCCACCCTGCACATGGTGGAGCGGCTGTGCGAGCAGAGGCAGGCCATAATGCATTTGTGGGAGGATACACGGCCAGGCACTTTGAGAGCAGACATGGAGTTGACAGGCGTGCAGTGGTCGAAGCTGAAAGACCTTTGTAAAGTCCTTCAGTGTTTTGAGGAATGCACACGGCTGGTAAACGCAGACGACGCCATCCTAAGCATGAGCATCCCACTTATGCGTCTGCTCATGCAAACTTTGACGCACCTTAAGGAGCAGGCGTCTGCAGCCAATGTTGATGAGGAGGAAGAGGAGGAGGGAATCCTTGATGACATTCAGCCATTGTCTGCTCAGGGACCTCTCCTGGACGAGGTGGAGGAAGAAGAGGAGGAGGAGGATGATGGGGATGATTACTTAGGGGAGGAGGATGCATCTCGTGGGGCAAGTGAAAATGTTGGCGTGGCAAGGTCTGGTACAGGGTTTGTGCGTGACTGGAGGGATGTGGATTTGCCAGAAAGTGCTCCTCCACCCAGCACTCGCAGTGCATCATTGACACGGGGAACATTGGCCCACATGTCAGATTATGCCTTGCGGATCCTAAAAAGGGACCCCCGCATTGCCAAAATGATGAACGATGCGATGACGACTACTGGTTGGCCAGCATCCTGGATCCACGCTATAAAGGCAAATTACAAAACATCATGCCACAGGAGAACCTTGACCTAATATTGGCTAATAAACAAGCAACTCTGGTAAATCGGTTGCTTGAGGCATTCCCAGCACACAGCAGCGGTGATGGTTCTCACACGAGCCGTACGGGCCGGGGGCAGCTTGGCAGAGGTGTTCGTGGTGCACACAGCAGAAGTGGCTTTGGAGACAGGGGTTTCATGACAATGTTGTGGACTGATTTTTCAAATACCGCTCACACAACTGGTAATACTGCATCGATGGAAAGTGACAGGAGACAGCAGTTGTCAACTATGGTTACAAACTACTTTTCCTCCCATATCGATGTTCTCCCACACAGGTCATTCCCCTTTGACTATTGGGCAGCTAAACTGGACACCTGGCCTGAATTGGCACAATATGCCTTACAGGAGCTCGCTTGCCCAGCTGCAAGTGTGCTATCGGAAAGAGTCTTCAGTGCAGCTGAATCAATCCTGACAGAAAAAAGGACCCGTCTGTCAACCCAAAATGTGGATGATCTAACCTTCATTAAAATGAACCACGCATGGGTTTCCAAGGATTTTGTCCCACCTTCCCCTGATGACACATAGGGTGACAGAAAAATGGCTTGCTTTGGTCCACCTCTTCCTGGTACTTCACCTATTTCGCCTTTTGCATCAGCTGAATGTCCAACATCAACATATGCCACTTTCTAAAACTCCCTAACTGTGCTGCCTCCCCCCCCATGGCCGGGGTCACCACCTACCGCACGACACCGTGCGAGTGCCGTTGCCCTGGACAGGTGGGTAGGCCGACTCTTGGGCGCGGGCACTGGCACAGGGTCCCTCATAGTGCAATCAAGTGTCTCTGACGGTGGTGGTGCACACCCGCCGTCAGACACACCGCTGTACTATGAAGGGCCCAGTGCCAGTACCGACGCCCACGAGTGGGCCCCCCTTGCTTGGCCAGGGCCCCAGCATTTGCAATCTTTACCTCTCCCTGCTCCTCCGCTGTGTAATCTGGGCCGTCAAATCCATACTGTGCCTGACACAGTCTGAGCCTGCCTCCTGAGACATATATTTTGAATGTGTACGCTATCCATACATGTTATCCAGGGATACGGTACCCTTTCTAACCTTTGTGCAATGACGTGCAATCCATACTGGGCCTAACACCGTCTGAGCCTGCCTCATGCTGTATAGACATATATTTTGAATGTGTACGCTATCCATACATGTTATCCGGGGATACGGTACCCCTTCTAACCTTTGTGCAATGACGTGCAATCCATACTGGGCCTAACACCGTCTGAGCCTGCCTCATGCTGTATAGACATATATTTTGAATGTGTACGCTATCCATACATGTTATCCGGGGATACGGTACCCTTTCTAACCTTTGTGCAATGACGTGCAATCCATACTGGGCTTAACACCGTCTGAGCCTGCCTCATGCTGTATAGACATATATTTTGAATGTGTACGCTATCCATACATGTTATCCGGGGATACGGTACCCCTTCTAACCTTTGTGCAATGACGTGCAATCCATACTGGGCCTAACACCGTCTGAGCCTGCCTCATGTTGTATAGACATATATTTTGAATGTGTACGCTATCCATACATGTTATCCAGGGATACGGTACCCTTTCTAACCTTTGTGCAATCACGTGCAATCCATACTGGGCGTGAGAACGGCTGGCGAGCTGTTAAGCAAGCTACAGCACCTGTCCAGACAAGTACAGGGATTCCCTAGCGAGGAGACTTATTTGATTGTTTTCTATGTTGGGACAGCAATTTTTGGGGAGCACTATACTCTGGAGAATGATAGATGGGGCCCACCATACACTGGAACATTCCAAAGGTGGACATCAGACACTGGAGCAGCATTTACATGGCCCATTATACACTAGAGCATTAGAAATGGGGCCCATTATGTTTGGAGCATTATTTGGGCCCATAAGACAGTGGAGCTTCATCCATGGGGACCAACATATACTGTAGCATTATGTGGAGCTCATCATATACTGTTTCAAACATTATATGGGACCAATGATTTTGTATGGAGAAATAGATGGGCCTCGTCATGAGATGTAAAAAGTGAGGTATTTTTCATTGTACTATACCGCTATTTCTCTGCCGTATCGGAGCATGATGAGTTGTGGTATGTGTTAAAGGGGCGCTCTTTCGCCCAGGGCACATGAAAACCTGCAGCCAGCCCTCCCCCCCCACAAATTTAGCCAAATAACCCCCATTTTTCAGTGCGTAACTTGTATTATGAAGTTAATTAATGTTGACAAGCTTAAGTAAGAAGAATTGATGCTTTTGGCATTCAAATGGGCACTGTAGGTGTGTTTCCTGTCCTCCTCTCACTGCCGACTTTTATTCCCCATTGACTTACATTGGGTTTCGTGTTTCGCGACGACCCCGACTTTTCCCTATAATCGGACGATCTTGCTCGACCCGACTTTTGGAAAAGTCGGGTTTCACGAAACGAAACGCGACCCTAAAAAACCAAAAGTCGCTCAACTCTAGTTGTTACATGCTACCTCGTCCCACCCTGGCCATATGATCCAATCTGTCCCTACTAGACAGTTTCTATGATTGCGTAGATTATGTTCCACAGATGAGGAGTTTTTTAAACAAGCTGAAGACCTTAGGGGTAGACTGATGTAACGTGGCTTCAGTAACCGCATGATCAAAAAAGCCTTTAATAGGGCAAAGTATTCTTCTATGAATAATCTGCTGTATGGTACAAAACAGAAAGAAGAGCAAAATGTAAGGTTTGTGACGGATTTCCATTCACAGTTCACCCAAATGAGGAAGATCATGGATAAGTTGTAGCATATTTTGAGGGCGGATCCTGAGATCTCCCTGACAGGACTGCGATTGCAGTTAGAAGATCAGGAAATTTACAGGACCGGCTGATTCACAGCCATTACACTGGGGTCCCAGGCAATACTTTTCTTGATCAGGTGGCGGTGCGAATTGGATGCTCCTCGTGTGGCCGCTGTGTGGCCTGTGCCAACATTGACAGCACGGATTCATTTGTCAATCAGGATGGTTCCCATAAATTTAAAATCAAGAAACATATTACTTGTGTTAGTAAAAATGTTATTTATGATGCAGTATGCCCATGCCATAAGATGTATGTGTGCATGACCACTAAGCAACTGAAAATACGTGTCAGACAACATGTGCTTGGCATTGGGACAACAGCGACCACTGAGGATACATCATCTTTAAAAACCATTCCCCGCCACTTCAAGAGTTATCATGGCTATGATGGCAGTCTTCTTAGGGTTAGGGGCATTGATATTCTTGATGTGGGTATACGTGGGGGTAGTATTTCTAGGAGATTGGCCCAGTTAGAGTCCAGATGGATATGGATCCTTGGCACGGTCCACCCATCTGGACTTAATGAAAACATCAGTTATGCCCCATTTATATAATTTTCCCCATAATTGTCGGATGGCTGCTCATTGCTCATTGTTCTCATTTTTAAATTTCATTGTTTTTATTTTTATCATTTAGTTTATTGCCAAAATTACTCTGGTGTGTCTGGAGATCCTGTGGTGGAGCTGTCTTTGGCGGTTATGCAGATCGCGTTGCTGAAGAAGTGTTTAAGTGAAATCATCAGGACAACATAACCGCATATGGCGAGTCCAGTTTTCTCCCTTTTCCCATTATCCAATCCAATCCGAATCCTTCCTGTATCCCCCCTCATAAAATAACACACGCTACAACTTGAATTCTTTGGATAATTTGGCCACAGCAGCCAAGTTTATTAACAAACAATAACATTTAATAATGAGCATTAATATATAATCATAATGCAAAATATGAGGGGAGGGTTCTTGGAGCTAAAAGATCTGGCTAAAACATTTTGGCCAAAAGCCAATGGAAAAACTCTACCACCATGTTACCCTCAGCCATCCATCCCCAGCTCGAGGGCACCATAACTCCCGTTCCGGGAGACTAACCACCAGAGCTCCCGAGGTAAAACCCCGTCCAGAGCCCATAACCAAAAAGCCAGATCCCCCATACCATTTTAAAACTGCCGGAAATTTTACTTTCAAATCCTTCCCTGACCAATCATCGTCAACTCCAAGAACCCCACCCCCCGCTAGCCACTGTGGCGACAGAAACAACAAACGATCCACATAAATCCCTTCAGCCCATTTTTTTCATTATTATTATTATTATCCACTATCACCACCTGCCCCGTATTACCGCATAATTGGGAGGGAGGGTGGGTCTTCAGTTCTCTGCTCGCTTGTGCTGAATGCGGTTTTCCCGCACTTTCTCCCCACTACCCCAGGCCGACCCCACCCGGGACTCCTCCCATGCCCCCGTCCCAGCAATTCAGGTCAGCAAAGGCCAAAACAAGTTTGAAAATGTGCCCGCCCATTGCAGTCATGGGGGGCTTCCTCTCAGGCTGTGCCCTCTCCAGCCCTCTCCTATACCAACTGTTTATGCATGAGATATCCATTTAAGCAAGTTTTGCACATAGGTTCTTTTTTGTACAAATATTTGTATAGTAACGCAAATTGTGAATACCAAGAAGCATTTAAGTGAATCTCTTATGATAATAATATCAATTTCTTATGCATGATATATTTATGTATGTAATTTTGCACATAAGGTTGTTTGTACAATATGTGTGTGGTAATTTGTTGACTGTTACAACCATTCTTAAAGTAATAACTGCCTTGCTGACTTTTTAGAATTAGTAAGCTGTTTTCATTATCATTGTTGGTAGTATACCATCAGGGTGATATTATTTTAAAAATGTCCACGGAGGGTTTAGATATTGCCAGATTGTCTTTTTAAACGTGGTTGCACTGTTTTCTATGTGTTATGGTACTTATGGAGAGGTGTGCCTCAGCGTTCCCACCCTGCAAGCACATGTTGCCCTTTCACTGCTATGTCCGCTGGCTTTCGGCGTCTGATGCTGTGGACTGCAACAAGTATAAACCTAACACTCAACTTAAAGGTATTTGCAAGGAGGTTTATTGTAGTACACAAAAAAAGACTTTTCGGTTAATGTGACCTTCTTCAGTTATGGGGAGAATAATCTCTCTAAGGTAATGATCTTGTCAGAATATAGGAGAGGGGCAAACGTGCCTCCAGATGTAGTGTCCACATCTTGTTGCTTTAACGGTTTGGGAACCTAACCTTAGCACCATATTGAGTTGTGCTCACGGTGTTCTTTCTATATGATGCTGTGGACTGGGCCCGCCCCGGCCCCACCCACCACGTGACACCGACGCTTGTTGACAACGACGTTGACTGGGCAGCATTGTGCATCATATCCGGGTGTGGAGCATCACTTCCGGTCGCGCGGCACTGTACGCTGCGATCGGTAGATATAAAACATGGAGACATTTGGTGGATAGCAGGCCCCTTGAGAAAGGAGTCCGAAACGTGCATCGGAGTGGACGCGCTAGCCCAGCAGGTAACGGCACCCTGTATTACAGACACCCAAAAAGGTAATTTTACCGGGATATGTGCCATTTGATTACTATTGTTATGTTGGGTAGTTAGGGTTGGTGCCAGACAGATGGCATCCATTTATGGGAGACACTTAGATCAATGTAGCAGCATGATAGGATGTTTGGTCACAGTGTACTAGATAAGTGATGGATGGTAAAGGCCCCGTCTCACTAAGCAATCTCGGTAGCGAGATCGCTGCTGAGTCACAACTTTTGTGACATAACAGCGATCTCACCAGCGAGATCGCTGTGTGTGACAGCGATCAGCGAGCGGCTCCCCTGCCGGTATCGCTGATCGCTGCAAGAAATCTCTGGACATTTCTTTGGTCGCTGGTCTCCCGCTGGCCAGCACGCATCGCTGTGTGTGACAGGCGAGAGACCAGCGATCAGGTGTAAAAAATAATAAAAAAAATAAAAAATATAGTTATTCTCACCTTCCGACGTCGCGTTCAGCCATCCTGCCTCTCTCCACGCTCCGGTCCCAGTGATCCTTTGCACGAATGACCACGAGACGTCGCTGCCGCGAGACCGTGACATTCTCGCGGTCATTCTCGCAAAGGATCACTGGGACCGGAGTGTGGAGAGAGGCCGGAAGACTGCGCGGGACATCGGAAGGTGAGAATAACAATATTTTTTATTTTAATTCTATTTTTTACAGGGGTGGCCAATGATGCCGCACGCTCGGCATCGCTGTGCTGATCGCTGGTGAAGCTGTCTGTGTGACAGCTCACCAGCGATCACATAGCGACTTAGTAGCGATCCTGACACCTTGAGATCGGTGTCGGGATCGCTAGTAAGTCGCTTAGTGTGACGGGGCCTTTAGGGCCTTTTGTGCTGCCCTCGGCAGCTGCAAACACTACTGGCAGCCCCTCTGTCTAGGCAATATAACTGCGGTAGCTGTTTTTCCCTGGACCTAGTGTGTCCTATGAGTGTTGTGAGCAATTAGTGTTTTGTACTTCCCTATTTCCTCAGTATTTGGCAGTAAGATTTTAATGAATTTATTTCAATATAAATTATATTTGTATGTATATAAACCATTGCCTTGTGATCATCGTTTTTTCCATAGTTCTATTCCTGAATGCTGCAATACTAAATATGGATATTTTCAATTTTTTTGAATTGTTTTATTTTTAATGGGGCAAAAGGGGGATGATCTGTGTTTTTATATTTTTTCATATTTTTTAATATCTTTTTACTTTTCACTGTATTTGACAGTTCTTTTAAGGGACGTGATGCTACCATCGTCTGATTGCTTGTACTATACATAGCATTGAACCAGCATACAGAGAAAATCACAATCTACTACGAATGCTAGCCAAAGGTTGATTTTCATAGGAGTATAGTTTTCAGACTCAGGCGTCTTTAGCAGACCCTCAGTTGTCAGCACAAACCATAGGCACCCTGCGTACACGTCACAGGCTTGCCAATGGGAGGGCGGAACGGTGCGCGCTCCTGTTGACGTGTGTTAAATGCAGCTGTCAGTGATAAACAGTGGAATTTATTAGGCTAACAGCCACTGGTGGAGATTTTCTCTACACACAGCTGATAGAGGGACATGATGACTGATTAAATCTGCCATCATGTGCAGAGAAAGATAAGGCCTTGGCTTGCGAGACTGCATCAAAGTCAGGGAGCCGACATATGTCAGTAATGGGTTAGGCTGGGGTCACACTGCATTATGGCAGTCCGTTAGACGAACTGCATTACACCGCGTCATAAAGCTGTGTAACGCAGTCCGTTAATGCTGCCATTTCCTCCTATTATCAGGTGCATCACTAACGCATGCCATAATCGGCTTGTGCTAGCAATGTGCCGACATTGTGTGACGGAGCCTCGGACGCGGGCTGCAGCGTCCGAGGCTCCGTCACCGCTAGCTCAGATGAAGCATCTGCGCTAGCTGTATAGCATAACGCGATCGCGTTAGGCTATAGCGTTAACGCAGTCCGTCAACTGGCTGCTTTAACGCAGTGTGACCCTAGCCTTAACAAGACAAAGTTTATTGTGTATACTTTTGTTTATTATTACATTTGCCTCATCAAATCAAATTATTTTTGGCCTCGATAACCTAAGAGACCAATAACTTTTTATTTCCTGTAGATGGAACAGCGTGAGGTTTTATTTTTTTCTTGTCAGTTGCTTCCTCTTGAGCCGTTTTTGAACACAAACATTTTTTATGAATTTTTATTCTACTTTTTGTTAGTTCATATTTACAGTGCTCAATGTGCAGGATAAATAATTTTACAATTTTATCATATGGGTTAGCATAATGATTTTTTTTGTTTCAATACATTCACACAAGGAAATTACTTTCTATGGGTAGTCCTTTTTTCTCATTGGGCATCATATTCTGAGAGCCATACGTTTGTTATTTTTTTCTCTCACTCCATCAGCAATACTACCAGTTAGTATTAGTAACTTTGTTTTTTTATTTTATTTAGCATTTTATTTCATAGCTTGTGAACATACCATTGAGTTAATGAGATTAGTAACAGTCAGTAGACAGAAAGATACAGACAGTGCTGATTCCTTTGTCTCCATGTGTATAGTACTGTTGTATAAAACATTAGAACATCCTCAATCAATAGAATGTTATTGTGATAATTATGTATGTTTGAAAATAAAATTATTCTGCAGCTTATTCTGGCTCGCTGCCTAATGCCACATTCTCTTAATGCCTTTCTTTTGAAACAATTTCAGTGTCGCTGAAAAGTGAAATTAGTCTGAAAACATTTCAGTTTGCTGAAGATAAGAAAAAACGTTTGTGAATATAATTTCTCTTCTGCTTTGTGAAAGTATTTTGCTTCCGAACAATTTTGATACTAAATAGGCATGAAATTGAAATTTAATAAGACTGCAATTTAAAAAGACGGGAAATCTCTGACAGTAGCAGATGGTAAATCAAGTTGTACCGCTAGATAATTTAGTCAGGAGTTTTACTTTACACACATCTAACATGACTGAACACTAGTGTTGAGCAATACCATCCGATATCGTGAAATATCGGATCAGATTGGATCGGACTGATACCCAAAATGTATCGGATATCGCCGTTTCCGATACCGGAAACCAATGCAAGTCAATGGGACAGAAATATCGGAATTAAAATAAACCCTTTCTTTCCTTGTAGGTTAATTCTACGTGAAGAAAAACAACTAATAATAATGTAGAATGTATTGGGGGAGGTGGAGGAGACATTAAAGGCATAGAGGTTTAGCCCAATCAAATGGAATAGCAGGAATAATTTTTTTTTTTAAAGACGTTCGGAGTTACAAACATATTGACTATGTTAACCTTTTTTATATTTTGTCAGATATGTATGTTTCACTACTTCCATGCTCTTCACCTTCTTTTTTACTGCTCCCACACTTTCTCCTTCATGATCCTCAGCAGCAGCAGCAGCAGCATATTTTTCATCAACTTCTTCTTCACCTTATTCATCTTCTTCTTCTTCTTCACCTTCTTCCTATTATTCTTTTTTTTTACATTCTTCATATTCTTCTTATTCAACTATTATTCTTCTTCATATTCTACTTCTTCATATTCTTCCTATTCTCCTTCTTTATCATATTCTTATTTGTAACAGGCATTCCTGTAGTTGTTATCTATAAAAGTTTGAAGATTACACCTTCCGTTCTGCCTGTCACAAAAGATTTACAACAGGATTTGTCGCGTTCAGTTTGGCCTGCAGCAGCAGGCATTTTCCAGGGGCAGCACGAGGAAGAACGGACTCACCCCCATACACTGCTTAGTCTTCTTCTGCTTATAATTTAGATAATATCTTTTGCTCTGATTTTTAGTATAATGCTTAATATTCTTCTGCTTTTTGTTCTTCTGCTTCTTGGTCTTCTGTCTCTTTATGTTCTGTATCTTGGTGGTTGTCTTCATGTTCTTTGTCCTCTTGGTCATCTTCTTCAGGGTCATCTTTTTGGTCTTCTTCGGGGTGGTCTTCCTGGTCGTCATCTTCAGGGTCATCGTTTTCGTGGTCGTCGTCTTCTTCGGGGTGGTCTAAAGAGTCGTTATCTTCAGGGTCGTCGTCAGGGAGATCCAGAGTGATAACCAAAAACCATTTCCAAAAGCTTGAACTTGGAAATGTAGCAGAAGGTACAAGAAGGCTGAGGAACTGCCGAGAACCAGCTGACGGTACTGAAACCCGGATGGGTAGCAGAAGGAACAAGAGCCAATGGCACTACCAAGGACCAGCAGACGTTGCTGGAACTCGGATACCGAGAAGATGGCACCTAAGCCAAAGGCACTGCCGAAAACTAGGTGACGGTGCTGGAACCCGGATGGGTAGCAGAAGCTGCAAGAGCCAATGGAACAAGCGAGGACCAGCTGACGGTGCTGGAACCCGGAGGGGCAGCAGTAGGAACAAGAGCCAATGGCACTACCGGGGACCAGCTGATGGTGCTGGAACCCGGTTACTAAGCAGGAGGTACCTGTGCTAGAAAGCACTACCAAGGACCAACAGACGTTGCTGGAACTCGGATACCGAGAAGGAGGCACCTAAGCCAAAGGCACTGCCGAGAACCAGCTGACGGTGCTGGAACCCGGATGGGAACAAGAAGCTGCAAGAGCCAATGGAACTAGCGAGGACCAGCTGACGGTGCTGGAACCCGGAGGGGCAGCAGAAGGAACAAGAGACAATGGCACTACCGAGGACCAGCTGACGGTGCTTGAACCTGGTTACTAAGCAGGAGTTACCTGTGCTAGAAAGCACTACCAAGGACCAGCAGACGTTGCTGGAACTCAGATACCGAGTAGGAGGCACCTAAGCCAAAGGCACTGCCGAGAACTAGCTGACGGTGCTGGAACCCGGATGGGTAGCAGAAGCTGCAAGAGCCAATGGAACTAGCGAGGACCAGCTGACAGTGCTGGAACCCGGAGGGGCAGCAGAAGGAACAAGAGCCAATGGCACTACCGAGGACCAGCTGACGGTGCTGGAACCTGGTTACTAAGCAGGAGTTACCTGTGCTAGAAAGCACTACCAAGGACCAGCAGACGTTGCTGGAACGCGGATACCGAGAAGTAGGCACCTAAGCCAAAGGCACTGCCGAGAACCAGCTGATGGTACTGGAACCCGGATGGGTATCAGAAGGCACTTATGAAAAACAAAGTTGCAAGGCCGCGAGCCGGCCGCAGTTACCGAAACTCACAGTCCTACAGGGGGTGCTTGTCCTATTGGCACTACGGAACCAGCCTTTGTTGCCAGATCCCGCAGCCCACATAGGAAGCCTATAAACTGCAGGCACCATAAACTCGGCTAACCCGACCGCAACACGACAGGACAACGTATTAGTGGAAAGTGACGTTGACACTACCCGGAAACAGCAGGCGTGCTGGAACCAGGCTGGGCAGGAGTGAGTACCCATGCCAAAGACACTGCCGAGAACCAGCTGACGGTGCTGGAACCCGGAGGGGCAGCAGAAGGAACAAGAGCCAATGGCACTACCAAGGACCAGCAGACGTTGCTGGAACTCGGATACCGAGAAGATGGCACCTAAGCCAAAGGCACTGCCGAAAACTAGGTGACGGTGCTGGAACCCGGATGGGTAGCAGAAGCTGCAAGAGCCAATGGAACAAGCGAGGACCAGCTGACGGTGCTGGAACCCGGAGGGGCAGCAGTAGGAACAAGAGCCAATGGCACTACCGGGGACCAGCTGATGGTGCTGGAACCCGGTTACTAAGCAGGAGGTACCTGTGCTAGAAAGCACTACCAAGGACCAACAGACGTTGCTGGAACTCAGATGCCGAGAAGAAGGCACCTAAGCCAAAGTCACTGCTGAGAAGCAGCTGACGGTGCTGGAACCCGGATGGGTAGCAGAAGCTGCAAGAGCCAATGAAAGAAACAAGGACAAGCTGACGGTGCTGGAACCCAGAGGGGCAGCAGAAGGAACAAGAGTCATCGGCAGTACCAAGGACCAGCTGACGGTGCTGGAACCCAGTTACTAATCAGGAGGTACCTGTGCTAGAAAGCACTACCAAGGACCAGCAGACGTTGCTGGAACATGGATACCGAGAAGGAGGCACCTAAGCCAAAGGCACTGCCGAGAACCAGCTGACGGTGCTGGAACCCAGAGGGGCAGCAGAAGGAACAAGAGCCATCGGCAGTACCGAGGACCAGCTGAGGGTGCCGGAACCCGGTTACTAATCAGGAGGTACCTGTGCTAGAAAGCACTACCAAGGACCAGCAGACGTTGCTGGAACTCGGATACCGAGAAGGAGGCACCTCAGCAAAAGGCACTGCCGAGAACCAGCTGACGGTGCTGGAACCCAGATGGGTAGCAGAAGGTACCCATGAAAAACAAAGTTGCAAGGCCGCGAACCGGCCGCAGTTACCGAAACCCACAGTCCTACAGGGGGTGCTTGTCCTATTGGCACTACGGAACCAGCCTTTGTTGCCAGATCCCGCAGCCCACATAGGAAGCCCATAAACTGCAGGCACCATAGACTCGGCTAACCCGACCGCAACACAACAGTACAACGTATTGGTGGCAAAGTGACATTGACACTACCCGGAAACAGCAGGCGTGCTGGAATCAGGCTGGGCAGGAGGGAGTACCTGTGCCAAAGACAATGCCGGGAAACAGCTGGCGGTGCTGGAACCCAGGGAAAATGCTACAAACAGAGTGGAGACAGAGGCCTTATTGGAGCAAATTTAAAATCTGTAGTTGTGTGAGTGTGGACAGAGCAGGAGAAATTGTCGGACACACAGCTGGGGTCAGATGACATTTCTGAACCCCAATAACACTGGAGCATATGTTGACTGTGCAGACAGCACTTCTGAGCAGCAACTGGCGGTGTTGGAGCCCAGGGTCAATCAGGGTGTAGGCTGAGGCCTAATTTCATCAAGTTTAATATCTGTTGTAGACTACTACTGATTTTAAACATGCTCCAATTAGGCCTCTAGCTCCACTCTGTCTCTAGTATTTACCCTGGCCTCCAACACCGCCAGTTGCTGCTCAGAAGTGCCGTCTGCACAATCAACACTTGTTCCTGTGTTACTGGGGTTCTGTAACGTCAGCTGATCCCCTGATGTGTGTCCGGCAATGTCTCCTGCTCTGTCCACATTCCCACTATTACTTTGTGAATCGGAGGCAGTCACAGCATGAAATGTTAATTTATCCATATACTGTATAGTACTAAATGATTTATATGTAGTGGCATAACATTTTGTGATTTAAGGCAGTCACTGTACCTGATATGTTTATTTATTTCTACATAGTACTACATAATATACATGTAACGGCATAGTGGTTGATGTGTACTAGGTTGTTATTACACTGTAAATACTTATTTATCTGATCCCACTATATCGTTTGGCATATGTTTTGGAAGGATTGGAGATCTGTATACAATGTCATCATTTGTGTGCACATGTGTCTTTATTTAGTCCGGTCCTGTATCTTCTGGTCATTTTTTTGACCCATGGATTCAGTCACATGATTTATAAATATACCCATGCAATTTGTGATAGATGTATTACGTAACTTTTGTATAATTATTGGTAAATTATTAAAATAATTTTTGATAGATACACTGGTTTCTTTTTGAAGTTATTGGCAACATATACTCATTGTTTCTCCTTGCTTGTAGCAAAATCTGATGTAGTTTGAATGTGGAGGGAGCAGGAGATATTGCCGGACACACAGCAGGGGAGCAGCTGGCGTTACTGAACCCCACTAACACTGGAGTTAGTGTTTTTCTCTGTGCAGACGGCACGTCTGAGCAGCAATTGGCGGTGTTGGAGCCCAGGTTCAATCAGGGTTTAGGCTGAGGCCTAATTGGAGCAAGTTTTATATCTGATGTAGTTTGAATGTGGAGGCAGCAGGAGACTTTTGTCAGACACACAGCAAGGGAGCAGCTGGTGTTACTGAACCCCACTAACAGTGGAGCATGTGTTTTTCTCTGTGCAGACGGCACTTCTGAGCAGAAACTGGCAGTGTTGGAGCCCAGGGTCAATCATGGAGTAGGCTGGGGCCTACTTGGAGCAAGTGTAAAATCTGATGTAGTTTGAATGTGGAGGGAGCAGGAGATATTGCCGGACACACAGCAGGGGAGCAGCTGGCGTTACTGAACCCCACTAACACTGGAGCATGTGTTTTTCTCTGTGCAGATGGCACTTCTGAGCAGCAACTGGTAGTGTTGGAGCCCAGGGTCAATCATGGAGTAGGCTGAGGCCTACTTTGAGCAAGTGTAAAATCTGATGTAGTTTGAATGTGGAGGCAGCAGGAGGCTTTGCTGGACATACAGCAGGGGAGCAGCTGGTGTTACTGCACCCCACTAACACAGGAGCTAGTGTTTTTCTCTGTGCAGACGGCACTTCTGAGCAACAACTGGAGGTGTTGGAGCCCAGGGATTACAGTTCAGGTGGTAGAAACATGAACACAACAGGAGACCTGGATACTGTTGCCAACCAATTATTTATTCTGGAAGAGGACTGGAAAATTCCGGTAAGATCCAGGCCTTGTTTATTTTCAGAAAAGTAAGCTGGTCAACGTTATCGGAGGATAGTCGTGTGCGACGGTCTGTTAGTACACCGCCTGCGGCACTAAAGACGCGTTCCGATAATACACTAGCAGCAGGGCAAGCCAGCACCTCCAATGCATACTGGCTAAGCTCTGGCCATGTATCCAGCTTAGAGACCCAAAACTTGAAGGGGGAAGAGCCGTCTTGGAGTACACTGAGAGGGCAAGACATGTAGTCTGTCACCATCTGACGGAAATGTTGCCCCCTGCTGACTGGAGCTGTCTGTGATGGTGTAGGCATTTGTGGCGGGCACACAAAACTTTGCCACATTTGGGCCATACTGGTCTTGCCTTGTGCTGAGGCGCTGCCTCTGCTCCCTCTTTATGCAGAGCTTCCTCCTGAAGAAGGAGGACCGAAACACGAGTCGGGGCTGATGCGCTCATCCTAGCTGTGACCCGTCTCCTGCTGCTGCTAAACAAGCTCGGTAATTAACTCTTTCTGTGATCTGATACTTGTGACTATATCTGTGGATAATGAGAGGCTGTGAGCAGTTAGCAGAGTGGGATCTTTATGGACGTAGTAAAGGGGACTGATTATGGTGTATACCCCAGTTGATTGTGCATCCCTGATTCTCTTATTAGTTTGTATATGTTATGGGTGGTTTTTTGCCACATGAATATCATGTTGCAATACTATTGTGATTAACTGACAGCATATATGATCTGGATGAGCGCATCCCTTTGCATGTGCTTGTGTACTACCATCATGTGTGTGTTTTTCCATCCCCTTCCCCAATATACCTATTGGTCTGATTTTACTCATTGTTCTAAATAAAAATTTATATTTTTTATTTTTGCTAACCTTGGCCTTGTGTTCACCGTTTTTTGGTATGGTCTAGGCCCAGAGCTGCCACCAGATTTCGGCCATTGTCACACACTACCAAGCCTGGCTGGAGATTCGCTGCCACAAACCACACGTAGCTCTCCTGCTTGATGGCATTCCAGAGCTCCTGCGCTGTGTGCCTTCGATTCCCCAAAGAAATTAATTTCAGTACGGCCTGTTGACGTTTGGCCACGGCTGTGCTCATATCGGTCGTAACAGGCTCCTGCAGCGCTGATTCAGAGGAACTGGAGTATGAGGAGGAGTCAATGTGTACCGACTGGATTCCTGAAATGTTTGGAGTTGGCAGAACACATACAGCGCCACTCTCAAGATCTGTACCCGGCTCCACAACATTGACCCAATGGGCAGTGAGGAAAAGGTAACATCCCTGTCCATGGTTACTGGTCCACGCATCGGTGGTCAGGTGGACCTTGCTACCGACGGCATTTAGTAGCGCATTTTTAATTTTTCCCTCCACATGCTTTTGCAGGGCAAGGACGGCTTGCCTGCTGAAATAAAAGTGGCTGGGCACTGTGTATTGTGGGACTGCCATTGCTATGAAGTTACGGAAGGTGTCAGTCTCCACCAGCGTGAATGAGAGCATTTCAAGGGCCAGTAGTTTTGCAATGCCAGCATTCAGAGCCTGTGCTCGGGGATGGTTTGCCGAGTATGGCCGCCTTTTCTCCCATGCCTATGCTACCGATGGCTGTAGAGTGGCCTGGGAGTGTGAGGATGACAGGGAATGTGGTGCTGTGGGTGGAATGTTACTGGGTCTCTGGACAACAGTACCAGAGGTTCTTCCATGGCGATCCTGTGAGGAAGCCGAACCAGCTGTGTGTGAGCTGGAGGAAGAGGCTACAACACGAGCTGAAGAGGTGGTAGGTGGTGCTGTAGGTTGGCCTACGTCTTCAGTGTGTCTTTGTAACTCCACCACGTGCTTGGTCCGCACATGTTTCCACATATTTATGGTATTCTGGTTGCTGACACTTTTCCCTCTTTTGACTTTATGATTACTCAGCTTGCATTTGACAAAGCAAATGTCATCTGCACCTGTGTCAAAAAAGGACCACGCACTGCAAGTCCTGGGAGCGCCCATTTTGGGGTGCCGAAGTGGAGGCTACAGGCAACCCACTCTGCCCTCTCCCTCCTGTTTTGGCCGTTCGGGGAATCTCTTCCTCAGAGCTCAGAGCTGCTCCCACCACCTTCCTGTTCCTCACGCCATGATGAGCCAAGGACCTCATCATCTACACTCCCCTCTTCAAACACCTGCTTCTCCTGGGTAGTCTCGCCAGCACAGTACGCACCAGAAAGTGGCACCTGAGTCTCATCATCTGATGCATACTGAGGTGTGCTGACCATAGGCACTGGCCCACCTGCCTCTTCAGATTCAGAGGGACAAAGCAGTTGCGCATCACTGCATACTCCCTCTTCTTCACATTCTAGAATGCTGCTTGGCTGGTCCCCTGTTTCCAAGCCAAGAGATTCAGAGAACAGAAGAAGAGATTGCTCCTGTCCAGGGCTCTCTGACTGCCTGGGCAATTTGGCAGGTGGTGAAGAGACAGATGGTTGCTCTTAAGTGCTCTGGCCCTGAGAGGATGTGGAAGTAATTGAAGTCGATGCGTTAGCTGCCATCCATCCGACAATGGCTTCAATTTGTTCGTCCCGTAGCAGTGGGGTACGGCGAGGTCCTACAAAGCTGCGCATAAAGGACTGTTGCCTGGTAAAACTGGGGGATGCTGAGTCACTGGTGCCCGCAGCAGGCACAGAATCCCCACGTCCTCTCCCTGCTGAAGCTCCACGACCACGAGCCTTACTCCCTGCCTTCTTCATCTTGGTAGACTGATAAAGATAGGCAGAAAAGTACAAAGGGGGCGCTTAGTGTGCTTATTCCTGAACAGATGCTAACAGGTATAAGAAACACTAATTTTATAAAGTGTGTGGACTACACTTTAATAGGACGTAATGTGGCCTACACAACTGTCAAGTGGAGTGTTTGGTGAACTTTATTTTGTTTTTTTCTTTTCAAAAAAACAAAAAGGATGTGGCCAAAGATTTGAAAGCGATAGTATCACAAACTTTTTGGAGCTATTACAATGCAGGAAGGTAACCTACAATGCAATAGATGAGGCTCCAAAAAATAGGCTAATACTAATCTGGCTGCGGCTGCAGGGCACAAGCCAGAAAAAAGGCTCCTCTATCTACTCCTATATAGTGTTTGCAACCAACCAATTTAGATGGATACGGATGGAAGCATACTAATAGGAGAAAAAAATCAGGAAAAATGAGCTGCAATAAAACAAAAAAAGGACTATGTATGAGGCAGTGACGCACGCTGAGCGGACTACAACCAGAGGTGGCTGCAGAACACACTACAACGTGAGCTGCACACATATAAAGAGACATCACAGATAGCCGTTAACAGTGCAGAGAACTGGGCGCTAGCACTGAAAGGCTGCAGAAAGGCTCCGCTGTCTACTCCTATAGTGTTTGCAGCCAATGTAGATGGATACGGATGGATGCACACTAATAGGAGAATTTTTGAAAAATGAGCAGCAATAAAACAAAAATAAATATGTATGAGGCAGTGACGCACACTGAGCGGCCAACAACCAGAGGTGGCTGCAGGACACACTAAAGCGTGAGCTGCACTCACACAGACCTTGCAGACAGCTGTGAACAGCGCTGCAAGGCAAAAGAAAGCTACAGTGATTGATAATGTAGCCTGGGTAAAGCACAATATTATATAGCAAATCGCTATCTCTAACTGTCCCTCAGAGTCTTGAACAGCAGCCTGTCCCTATCTGAATTCACAGCAGAGTGAACCCTAAATGGTGGCGGTGGCGGCTTTTATAGTGCATCATGACATCATTTCAGCAGCCAATCACAGCCATGCCATTAGTTAACATGCCTACATGCCTAACAGGATGTGCCCACACTTCTTAGGATTCCTCATTGGCTGAATCAAATCAAACTGGCTCATAGCATTATGGGAACTTCCGATTCCGCTATTCGATATGCAAAAAGTATCGGAACTCAGTATCGGAATTCTGATACCGGGAATATCGGCCGGTACCCGATATTTGCAGTATCGGAATGCTCAACACTACTGAACACCTTCTGCAATTACAGTAGTTGCTATGCCAAAAATTTTCCAACTATAATTCCCTAATCGGTGAAGCTTAAGATAGCGGACAGTTGCCCACTACATGTTTGACCAGATGACTGCTCTTTTGCTCACTGCAGAGTCAATAGTTCTCCACATGTGCAGCCATTATGCAGGGCAAATCAAAAAGGGTAAAACTATTTAAAACTGTCATATCAAAATTCTCTGAATTACTTAAGTAAAAGTTCTTTAAAAAATTATCATTTTTTCCCAAATTGTTAGGAATTTCTTTGGGATAGGAAAAATCTGTATTCCCTAATCATCGAAGCTTTTACACAGTGGACAGTTGCTGACCACATGAATGACCAGGTGACCACTATGCAGTTCGAGCACAGTCAGCATTTCCCAACATGTGTAATTCCTGTGCATGGTATGTTGAAAGGTAAAAATTAACAAAAAGCTAATTTTTAAAGAATTATAAAATGAAATCAATTTAATTTCCGTGACTGCTATTTTTTCATAAAGTTAGCAATTTTACAAATAACCAATGTAACTGTGTGAATTGCAAAATATATGACATGATTGAACAGATGCAACAAACTGATGCACATCAGCAAACATAGATCCACCACCTAATCAGTCACGTTCGATCTACCTTGCACTATGTACTTTCTCTAGCAGATACCCTGATCTGGAACCCTTTGGACTCCTGTGTCAATATACTGAACCAGTGAAAAGTACTGGTTCATTTTGATGTAGGTGCTATGTCATGTACAGCCTCATATGTTTTGTCTGATAGGTTGCTCAGTGAGATCAGTGGTAGAGATGGACAAGCCCAAACAGTAAAGTTCAGCGTCCGCACTAAATACCTACTGTTTAGGCACAGACACCGAACATGGAATCATCAGGAAGTCCATGTTACTGTTCAGGTTTGGCCCTTCAAATACTTCGTGTTTGTCACGCTGTGATGCGCATGACAGTGCGGCAAACACTGCTTCTCATTGGCGGTATAAAGTTTACCTCCGGTCACTGGTGTTGGCTGATGGGACTACTGCTCCCATCAGCCAATGGTTGCTGCTAATAACAGTGAGAGCAGGAGTGGCTGATGAAACTATTCATCAGCCGGCACCTACCCTCTAAATAAATAATAAAAAAAAGGCATGAGTTCCCCATTAAGGCAAAACTGACAGCTCTGGACTGCATCCCTCAGCTGTCAGCGTTAGCAAGGCTGGTTGTCAAGAATAGAGGGGGTCCCCACTCTGTTTTATTTATTATTTAATTTAAAAAAAAAAACTGGCATGTTTTTTACAACTAGCCTTGCTAAAGCAGAAAGCTGAGGGCTGGTATTCTCAGGCTGGAAAGTAGACATTGATATTGCCTCCTCCCCAGCCTTAAGATAGCAGCCCGCAGCCACCCCAGAATAGGCACATCTATTAGATGTACCAATTCTGGTGCTTTGCTTGGCTTTTCCCACTTGCCTTGTAGCGGTGGCAAATGGGGCTTATATTTGAGGGGTTGATGTCACCTTTGTGTCGTCTGGTGACATCAAGCCCATGGATTAGTAATGGAAAGGTGTCTATAAGAAACCTATCCATAACTAATCAGATAACTGTATAGTAAATAAAGACACAGCCAGAATAAAGTCCTTTATTTGAAATAAAAGCACACTTTTCCTTTTAAAAATAACAAAAACAGTTGTTCTCACCTAACGCCCATTCCACTGAATCTCTCGTCTCATGTAATAAAACAAAAATAAAAAACAACAATATCCCTAACCTGTCCATCATTCTGTCCCACGCCGTAATCCATTCTGGGGATCAATAGTTTTCATCATGGACAGTGCCAAGATGTGACCATCCAGGTTCAGAGCCACTGAAAAATGAACTGCTGCAAGCTGGGAACCGCTGCTTTCTGACCGATGGTAATGATTTTACCACTGATCAGAAGTAGTGCACATGACAGTGTGGCAAACACTGAATATTCAGGCATCCTATTCAAGTGAATGGGGTCCAGGTTCGGGTCCGGTTCTGGTACCCGAACCTGAACTTTTTTTTAACTTTTTGGCAGAACCTGCTGTTCTCGAACTTGCATGCGTTCGTCAATTCAGTGGCTTTATCACACTCAAGTGTAGCAGATTATTTGCTACAAGCATGAAAAACTTAACATTTGTCAAAATGAATGAGAAATGGTTCAGTGCCAATTTTCCTTCACCTACAGCTGATTCTATTATTAAATTGGCTATTCTGCCTACATGCATGCCCATTTTCTGTCTTTTACACCATTCCACTGTTAGCAATGCCGAAAGGACACACTCTCAAGAGTAAGTGAGTGGCCACCGCAGTTGTGACTTCCTCTAGATTACTTATATGTCTGAAGATTGGGCGCAGGGCTCACGTGTCATAATAACCTCACGTGAGCGCCGTGAACATGAGTGCTGACACCGCTAGATCGGTGCCGGCATGGGAGGTGAGTCTAGGTATCTATTTTAACTGGTCCAAACATGGGGAATGAGAATGGGTTGTGCAAGTTGTGGAAAGCCCCTTTAAAATGATTTTTTTTTTCTTATCAGAATCACTATAAGGTCAAAATCTAGTGGAAATGGGATTCTCATCGTGGGATTCCGATGGTTACTAAAGTGATCTTGTGAGCCCCTTGCAACAACTTAAATACCGCTGTCGCGATTGACAGGGATATTTAAGGGGTTAATCGGCCCTGATCGGTTGCAAAGCAAGCCAGGTTTGATACTGCAGGGTGTTGGCTGTCATGTACTTGGCAGTGCTATTCCCTTATTTCTCATCGCCGTTTTAAAACAGCAATAAGGGAATAAGTACCCTTAACGACCGCCATTTTAATACGTATTGGTGGTCACTAAGGGGTTAACAGTACAATTAGATCCCCAACAATATTTTATTTATATATAATTGTCATTATGGGTGCATGGAAATGTATCCATGTCAAACTATGTTACCTTTTCATGAGAGCATAGAAACAATCCAGATGTAAGCAATGTTGATAATCTAACAAAGAGTAATACATGGCAAAAAATCAGAAGGAGATTGGATTAACAGTGCAGTATTTCAAGGATCTTCATCTTTTATTCATGATCTCAAAAATGGAAAGATTATGTTCTTTCTGAAAATAGAACCACAAAGACATTAATAGATCACATTCACATTTAAAACTTATCTGGAATGTGAAATACTACAAGAGCACTTAACACATTCATAGTCTGGGCAGGTGAATGGCAGAAGAAGTAGAACATTATCGAAAGCAAAGTGCCAGTGATAGGTTAGGGTCTCACAACCGTATGTTCTCCATCCGAGATAAAGCTGTTTGATTATGATTAGATTCCGATCAGAGTGTGATCTGTTTTTATCAGATGTGGAGAATGCAGAAAAAAACGTTTCTGTCTTCTCCATACTGTCAGTACATAAAAATGATTTTTTTCATTGACCAATAGACTTGAATGGCTGAATGCGATCCGATAATCTGAGCGAAATTGTGACTGTTGCAATTTTTTTTATGAGCCCACAGTGTTAGTGGCTTTTTAAGGCTTACAGCAGAGTAAAGGAGAGAACTGTGTTTCCCAGGCAGCTCCCAGATAATAATGCTGCGGCACTCAAAGTGATAGTGCAGTAGCAAAAACAAATACATTAAAATTAAATGTAGTAATAGATAAATCCAGAGATTTCAATGTAAAACTGTCTCTAAAGGTACTGTCACACTTAGTGATGCACCAGCGATCCCGACCAGCAGTATGACGCGGTCAGGATCGCTGGTGCATCACTAAGTGGTCGCTAGTGAGCTGCCAAACAGGTAGATAGCACCAGCGACATAGCAGGGGTCGGGGGTCGCTACTTACAGTACCTGTCAGACTCGGCGATCCTGCGTCCTCCCGCCCACGTCCATGCGTCACTCGTCAGTGCCACAGGAAGCCCAGCAGGAAGCTGACGACGAGAAGCTGCCCAGGACGTTCTTGCGCGTTCAGCGATAATCAGCAGGGGAGCCGGTCGGAGGTAAGTATCAGACATAGCGATATCGCTAGCAAAATCGCTATAATGTCACAAAACCAGTGACGTTATAGCGATATTGCTAGCGATATCGCTTAGTGTGACAGGCCTTTAAGGCCTTCTTCACATGTCCCTGCCACGTACCTGAAATACTGGTACCAGTATTTTCCATCCAATCAGTGTGTCATCAGTGTTTTCCATCCGTGTATTATCAGTGTGTCATCAGTGTTTTCCATCCGTGTATTATCAGTGTGTCATCAGTGTTTTCCATCTGTGTATTATCAGTGTGTAATCAGTGTTTTTCCGGTATGGTTCACATTAGCGTTTAAAGTCTGCAGCGTGGCGCTGTGTACTTCTTTCCTTAAGCTCCTCCTACTTGCGTATGTGTCCTGTGTACCTATCTTTAAGATTGTGTTGCGTTGTATGCGGATGCGTGCGTCTTTTTGATGTGCCCGCCGAACGCAAGAAAATGTAACATGTTGTGTTCGGAGGGCACTTCAAAACGACATATGTGGACACATACGCATACAACGCTTGTCCCTGCGTACACAATGTTAAAGATAGATACGCAGGACGCATGCGCAAGTAGGCCGAGCTTAAGGAAAGAAGTCCGCAGCTCCACACTGCGGACTGAAACACCAGTGTGAACCTGGTCTAAATGAATACAATGAATGTTTTAAAGTATAACACAAAGTATAATATGACATTAAACAAATGGCATAACGGAATAACAGTGATAACAAGTGCTCTCTATACCAGTTAGATAATAATGCCACTTCTATTCTATAGCTGCATTGTTTGTACTGACTATATTCTAATTATTTAGCTAAACTAAAGCTATCCCGTTTATTATGTATATACAATATTAATAAATCTGTTACGCTTCTCTACGGGTGCTCTATGCCCATGAACATTGTTATGATCTGGCTGTATTCTGCGATGGCAGAAAATCCAATAATTAGAACAGAACTGTGATAGCCGCGCTTTGTTACTAAGATGTTTTAGGTGACCCGAGAAACCTCCGAGAATGAGCGGAGAAGGGAAAAGGCTTAATAAGAGTTTGTTATAAGTTCTCAAGAATTAAGGACTGTTGATAACCTTTTTGGCAATCCGTTACCCTGAGAGGGGGATTCTGATCATTTAGTGCACAAACATGTAATTACAGTATTAATATGAGCAGATGCCTCCAGAAATATTGCATTGGAAGCGCATCTCAATTCTAACAGATGCCATTCATTAATACAGCATGAACAAACTCCAAATGCAGATTAGATTTCTTTCAGTTGACTTAGGTTTTACACTGATTGAAATAACTTCAGTCATTCAACAATTGAAGCATTTTGTTAAAAAGAAAGTGTTGGTTTTGATAAAAAATATTATAAAGATTTAAATACATGTACTTCAGGTTTTTAGCTGCTATTAAGTAGTTATTTCCTTCCTCGTTCACACAACTGTATTTGCAGTTCAAGTGTTATCTGCTAAAAGAATGGACATCACTTGGAGCACACTTATTCAATACTTAAAAACAGAGGGAAATATGGTGTACAGGAATAGTCAGCTCACCAAATCTAGATTAGGCCTCTTTCACACATCCGTTCATCTCCATCAGTCAAAATCCACCGTTTTGCAAAATAAAACGGATCCGCCATTTTTCTTGGCGGAACCGGTTTTTTTCCCATTGACTTGCATTATCGGCGGATCTTGACGGATGGTCATCCGTTGGATCCATTTTTTTACGGATCCGCCAAAATTTTGGCGTCCGCAGACATGACTGTGTAGGGTTCGGACAGGTTCTCAGGATGCAGTGACGAGACACGAGACTGAGTGTGATTTGTAAAATAAACGTTTATAAATTGGTGCCGCTGGGGCTTTGCTGAACAAACCAAATAGGCAACAACAAACTGTCCTTGCAGGGACTCAATAACATTTACAACACTTTTTCTTATATTAAATGCGACTAATCCGGCTAGTCCAGGTGTTGCAGGCCACGTACGGCCAAACTAAGGGTCCTTATTTCTTATGGACAACTTATCCTTCCAGGCGTCGTTCAGGATCGCAGATGCAGCCGCTCAGAGGTCGCTGATGCGGCTGCCTTGACGCCCCGATGTCCCAGGATGATTGGGTTTGACGGGCCCTGGAGGATCTGTGCTGGTGGGGCACAACAGGCCCTGAAGAATCTGTGCTGACGGGCACAACAGGCCCTGAAGAATCTGTGCTGGCGGGGCACAACAGGCCCTGAAGAATTGGTGCTGGCGGGGCACAACAGGCCCTGAAGAATCGGTGCTGGTGGGGCACAACAGGCCCTAAAGAACAGGTGCTGGTGGGGCACAACAGGCCCTGAAGAATACAGCGGGGTAGGCCTTCCAGGAAGTCTTTACCGGCTCCCGCCTCACAGCGTTGTCATGACGCTGTCTCTAAAATGACGGTTGGCAGGCCTCTGCTCAGGGTCCCCCAGTAAACGGGATGGAAGCCTCTATGGCCGCTTATGGTGAGGTGGCGCCCCCCTGAGGCTGGTGATGACAGGGACGCACCTGTGGGAGAAGGCAGGGGGGCAGTGTCCTGACCGATGTAGCGGACTGATGTGTAGCCGAAGCGGCCACTTGAGGTCACGGACCTGTCACAACAGGATGGGAAACAGCGGGTGTGGCAGTGTGCGACTGTGTGTGGGGAGAGGCCTCAGGTGAAAGTCTCTCATGTGTCACTTGTCGGTGAGTCCGTAGCTTCCCCCTCACAGACCCCTGACGGTCTCTCCAAAACACACACAAAACATTGCCCTGTTTCTCTCTATGTCACATGGCTTCCTTTCTCCTGTCAGGCTCTCTGCCAACTGACATCTGTGTGCGCCCCGCGCCCCCTGCTCCTTTTAACCTTGCCCCCTGTTGCCCTGACAACTTCAGTCACATGTCTCCCTTCATTGTCCCCCCGGTGTGGTTCTTTCAGTAACCCTGATGGTGGTCCCCTTGGTTCCGGCCCAGTCACTTTCTGGGGGTCCTCCTCCCCACAACTGGACGGACAATTAAACGTTTTTTTGGCTGTCCGGATCCGCATTTTTCACTGCACATGCCCGGAAGAATTACCTTTGGCAGAAAGTTAACCTTAAACCCAGTTCTGGCGGCTGAAAAAATCTCTCCCTATCTCTCTTTTTCCAGGCGTGGGGGATCCGTCAAAACAACAGTCCGGTGCCACCCGTTTCATTCAATCCGCCTACGGATCCGTTTTCCGCCATTTTAGCGGATTTCGACTGAGCTGAAAAACGGATGTGTGAAACAGGCCTTGGCAGTCTCCATCTGTTAGGCTGTGAAAAATGAGGATGAATGAACTCATGGAGATCAACATCCAACACTGCGGAGACACCATCACTAGAGTTGAGCGACTTTTGTTTTTTTAGGGTCGAGTTTCGTTTCGTGAAACCCGACTTTTCCAAAAGTCGGGTCGAGCAAGATCGGCCGATTATAGAGAAAAGTCGGGGTCGTCCCGAAACACGAAACCCAATGTAAGTCAAAGGGGAATAAAAGTCGGCAATGAGAGGAGGACAGGAAACACACCTACAGTGCTCATTTGAATGCCAAAAGCATCAATTCTTCTTACTTAAGCTTGTCAACCTTAATTAACT
Source organism: Dendrobates tinctorius (assembly GCF_039654945.1). Taxonomy (NCBI): domain Eukaryota; kingdom Metazoa; phylum Chordata; class Amphibia; order Anura; family Dendrobatidae; genus Dendrobates; species Dendrobates tinctorius. Next base: position 4,951,933 of record NW_027361742.1, read on the forward strand.
TCATAATACAAGTTACGCACTGAAAAATGGGGGTTATTTGGCTAAAGTTGTGGGGGGGTAGGGCTGGCTCCAGGTTTTCATGTGCCCTGGGCGAAAGAGCGCCCCTTTAACACATAATACCACAACTCATCATGCTCCGAAACGGCAGAGAAATAACGGTATAGTACAATGAAAAATACTTCACTTTTTACATCTCATGACGAGGCCCATTTATTTCTCCATACAGAATCATTGGTCCCATATAATGTTTGAAACAGTATATGATGAGCTCCACATAATGCTACAGTATATGTTGGTCCCCATGGATGAAGCTCCACTGTCTTATGGGCCCAAATAATGCTCCAAACATAATGGGCCCCATTTCTAATGCTCTAGTGTATAATGGGCCCTATAAATGCTGCTCCAGTGTCTGATGTCCACCTTTGGAATGTTCCAGTGTATGGTGGGCCCCATCTATCATTCTCCAGAGTATAGTGGTCCCCAAAAATTGCTGTCCCAACATTGAAAACAATCAAATAAGTCTCCTCGCTAGGGAATCCCTGTACTAGTCTGGACTCTTCGTCGTCCCCATCTTCCATCTCACTGCACAGTATTTCAACCTTGCAAGTGCTGTGATCCTGAGCAAGCAGGGGGGGCCCACTCGTTGGCGACGGCACTGGCACAGGGCCCCTGATAGTACGGTGGTGTGTCTGATGGCGGGTGGGCCGAACCTGCACTTTCATCTGCAGCTTCCTCTTTGTCACCGTGTAAGATGGAACTGTATATGGGAAGGGTAACCTGAGTTTCATCAGGGTCAGATTCAGGCCGTGTAGCGTGCGAGGGGAATGTAGTGGTCTGGGTCAATGTACCAGCAGATTCATCGAGAAGTGGCTGGGCATCAGTGCACTTGTGTCGCCCCCAGGAATACGGTCGCCACAGTGGCATTACCTTCCTCCTAGGGAGTGTGATGTCATGCTTGGGAGCAACGAAGGATCTCTCTAGCAGGTTAACTGATTGGGCGGCGTTATTCCCACGAGTCATGACCCTCCAAACAGCGTTCATGAAGGCAAAGTGTTTGTTTTACGTGGGCAGTATGGTTGCAAAGCTGAACCTTAAAGGAATGTCCAGAAGGGCACCATCAGGAGTGGAGCCTACGGTTAAATTCGACTCCACCTGGGAAACCTCAACCATGCCAGCTACAGAACAGATGCACACATTGCAAGCTTAATTCCGTTAACGAATGAGACTCCGTCATGCCCCGCGGTCCGAGTCCGGCTTACTAGAGGGACACGTGAGGCTCTGGCACATGAGATTGGCCAATAACTGGTGTGTCATGCCCTTACATGTCCGTGGCTGCATGTACGCTACACTGAAAAGGCCAGCGTTTGTCGCTTACAGGTGCAGATAACCCGCTGAACAACGTTAGTGATGGGGATCACTGATTACAATTATTACCCGCGAACAATGATTTCCCAGTAAGTGTAGGTCAACCGCAGTTCCGGAATTAGGCCTAACCATCATTCCTGAAAAAATGAAAAACTTACGTGTGCAAACCACAGGTGCTGTAGCTTGCTTAACAGCTCGCCAGCCGTTCTCACGCCCAGTATGGATTACACGTGATTTCACAAAGGTGAGAAAGGGTACCGTATCCCCGGATAACATGTATGGATAGCGTACACATTCAAAAGATATGTCTATACATCAGGAGGCAGGCTCAGACGGTGTCAGGCGCAGTATGGATTGCACGTGATTGCACAAAGGTGAGAAAGGGTACCGTATCCCCGGATAACATGTATGGATAGCGTACACATTCAAAAGATATGTCTATACATCAGGAGGCAGGCTCAGACGGTATCAGGCCCAGTATGGCTTGCACTTGATTGCACAAAGGTGAGAAAGGGTACCGTATCCCCGGATAACATGTATGGATAGCGTACACATTCAAAAGATATGTCTATACATCAGGAGGCAGGCTCAGACGGTGTCAGGCCCAGTATGGCTTGCATGTGATTGCACAAAGGTGAGAAAGGGTACCGTATCCCCGGATAACATGTATGGATAGCGTACACATTCAAAAGATATGTCTATACATCAGGAGGCAGGCTCAGACGGTGTCAGGCCCAGTATGGCTTGCACGTGATTGCACAAAGGTGAGAAAGGGTACCGTATCCCCGGATAACATGTATGGATAGCGTACACATTCAAAAGATATGTCTATACATCAGGAGGCAGGCTCAGACGGTGTTAGGCCCAGTATGGCTTGCACGTGATTGCACAAAGGTGAGAAAGGGTACCGTATCCCCGGATAACATGTATGGATAGCGTACACATACAAAAGATATGTCTATACATCAGGAGGCAGGCTCAGACGGTGTCAGGCACAGTATGGATTTGACGGCCCAGACTACACAGCGGAGGAGCAGGGAGAGGTAAAGATTGCAAATGCTGGGGCCCTGCCCAAGCAAGGGGGGCCCACTCGTGGGCGTCGGTACTGGCACTTGGCCCCTCATAGTACGGCGGTGTGTCTGACGGCGGGTGTGCACCACCACCGTCAGAGACACTTGATTGCACTATGAGGGACCCTGTGCCAGTGCCCGCGCCCAAGAGTCGGCCTACCCACCTGTCCAGGGCAACGGCACTCGCACGGTGTCATGCGCTAGGTGGTGACCCCGGCCATGGGGGGGGAGGCAGCACAGTTAGGGAGTTTTAGAAAGTGGCATATGTTGGTGTTGGACATTCAGCTGATGCAAAAGGCGAAATAGGTCAAGTCCCAGGAAGAGGTGGACCAAAGCAAGCCATTTTTCTGTCACCCTATGTGTCATCAGGGGAAGGTGGGACAAAATCCTTGGAAACCCATGCATGGTTCATTTTAATGAAGGTTAGATCATCCACATTTTGGGTTGACAGACTGGTCCTTTTTTCTGTCAGGATTGATCCAGCTGCACTGAAGACTCTTTCCGATAGCACACTTGCAGCTGGGCAAGCGAGCTCCTGTAAGGCATATTGTAACAATTCAGGCCAGGTGTCCAGTTTAGCGGCCCAATAGTCAAAGGGGAATGACCTGTGTGGGAGAACATCGATATGGGAGGAAAAGTAGTTTGTAACCATAGTTGACAACTGCTGTCTCCTGTCACTTTCCATCGATGCTGTATTACCAGTTGTGTGAGCGGTACTTGAAAAATCAGTCCACAACATTGTCATGAAACCCCTGTCTCCAACGCCACTTCTACTGTGTGCACCATGAACACCTCTGCCAAGCTGCCCTCGGCCCGTACGGCTCGTGTGAGAACCATCACCGCTGCTGTGTGCTGGGAATGCCTCAAGCAACCGATTTACCAGAGTTGCTTGTTTATTAGCCAATATTAGGTCAAGGTTCTCCTGTGGCATGATGTTTTGTAATTTGCCTTTATAGCGTGGATCCAGGATGCTGGCCAACCAGTAGTCGTCATCGTTCATCATTTTGGCAATGTGGGGGTCCCTTTTTAGGATCCGCAAGGCATAATCTGACATGTGGGCCAATGTTCCCGGTGTCAATGATGCACTGCGAGTGCTGGTTGGAGGAGCACTTTCTGGCAAATCCACATCCCTCCAGTCACGCACAAACCCTGTACCAGACCTTGCCACGCCAACATTTTCACTTGCCCCACGAGATGCATCCTCCTCCCCTAAGTAATCATCCCCATCATCATCCTCCTCCTCCTCTTCTTCCTCCAACTCGTCCAGGAGAGGTCCCTGAGCAGACAATGGCTGAATGTCATCAAGGATTCCCTCCACCTCTTCCTCCTCGTCAACATTGGCTGCAGACGCCTGCTCCTTAAGGTGCGTCAAAGTTTGCATGAGCAGACGCATAAGTGGGATGCTCATGCTTAGGATGGCGTCGTCTGCGCTTACCAGCCGTGTGCATTCCTCAAAACACTGAAGGACTTTACAGAGGTCTTTCAGCTTCGACCACTGCACACCTGTCAACTCCATGTCTGCTCTCAAAGTGCCTGGCCGTGTATCCTCCCACAAATGCATTATGGCCTGCCTCTGCTCGCACAGCCGCTCCACCATGTGCAGGGTGGAGTTCCACCTTGTTGCAATGTCGATAATGAGGCGGTGGTTGGGAAGGTGGAGCAATCGCTGCAGCTTCTGCATACGAACGGAGTGTACAGGCGACCGGCGGATGTGCGCGCACAGTCTTCGCACCTTACGGAGCAGGGCTGTTAACTCCGGATAATTTTTGAGGAAGCACTGCACCACCAGGTTCAAGGTGTGAGCCAAGCAAGGTATGTGGCTGAGTTTTGAAAGGGCTATGGCTGCCACAAAATTACGGCCGTTATCACTAACTACCTTGCCTGCCTCAAGATGTACACTGCCCAGCCATGACTCAGTTTGTCGCTTCAAGTACTCGGCCAGCACCTCGGCGGTGTGTCTGTCGCCCAAACACATCATCTGCAACACAGCCTGCTGACGCTTTCCACTAGCTGCTCGATAGGGGGACACCTCGTGTGCAACAGTGGCAGCTGCAGATGGAGTGCTCGTACGACTGCGCTCTGTGGACGAGCTTTTGCTTCTGGAGGAGGAGGAGGAGGAGGGTCGAACGCCTACAGCCAACTGTTTCCTATATCGTGGGCTAGGCAGCACTCTCCCACCACCGCTGTCCCCTGTTGACCCTGCATCCACCACATTAACCCAGTGCGCAGTGATGGACACGTAACGGCCCTGGCCATGCCGACTGGACCATGCATCAGTTGTGAGGTGCACCTTTCCACTCACTGACTGTTTGAGTGCATGGACAATGCGGTCTTTCACATGATGGTGGAGGGCTGGGATGGCTTTGCGAGAGAAATGGCGACTGGGTAGGTCATAGCGTGGTACTGACTAGGCCATGAGTTTATGGAAAGCTGCGCTTTCCACCAACCGATAGGGCATCATCTCAAACGAGATTAGTTTGGCAATGTGGGCGTTCAAACCCTGTGTACGCGGATGAGAGACTGAGTACTTTCTTGACCTACTCATAGTGTCTGGGAGGGTGAGCTGGACTTGAGAGCTGCATATGGTGGAAGTAGCGGTGGACAGGGCGGACTGAGAGAGGGTTGATGATGGTGATGGAGTTGGTGTTCTTTCCTATGGCCTAGAATCAGTCTTTCGTTGATATAACAGTGGGATTCCCTGACTGCTGTGGCCTTGCAACGACACCTCAACATTTGCTGCTGTGCTAACCGGTGGGCTTACAGTGGGGGAAACAATGTAGCGTTGCTGACTACCTTCTTTGTGATCAGTTGCACATGTGGCACTTGAGGTTTGGTGTTGTGTCCACGCTTGCAAGTGCATGCTGGTTAAATGTCTAATTAAATGAGTCTAGTTAAATGAGTGCTCCGGGCCTGCCAGATAACAGCTGTTGCGATGTCGATGTCTGCTGTGGATGCTCCTCATCTGAGCTATTGGAAGCAGCACCCTCTTCCCCCAATGGATGCCAATCTGGGTCAACAACTGGGTCATCCATCACCTCCTCTTCAATGTCATGTGCACCTTCCTCTGTGTCACCGTGTATGGTGGTATAGTGTGCGGGAAGGGGCACCTGAGTCTCATCAGGGTCAGAATCTAGCTCTGTACACTGCGAGGACAATGTAGTGCTCTGAGTGAATGTACCAGCAGAATCATCTATCAGCGGCTGTGCATCAGTGCACTCCATGTCAGATTCATCTTGGCCTGGGTAATTCACCATTTCACTTGATAATCCAGGCATGGTATGTGAAAATAGCTCCATGGAGTAATCAGTAGTATGGCCTGCATCATCCTTCAATCTTGGTTGGGGTGAAGGACACAAGGAAAGGTGTGGTTCATGAACATAAGCCTCCAATGACGACTCAGTGCTTTTACTTTTTACAACATCAGAAGAGGAGGCGATAGAGCTGGAGGCTGAGTCAGCAATGTAAGACAAAACTTTTTCCTGATGCTCTGGCGTTAAAAGCGGTTTGCCAACTCCTAGAAAACTAAGCCTTCGAAGCCTTATGGAGCCAGACGATGACGCAGGCTCAGCACCTCCTGCATTCGGTCCTATTTTGCTTTTGCCACTACCATCAGATCCACCACGAACACCATCATTACCAGCTGCCAACCCCCGCCCAATTCCACGGCCTCTTCCACCAGTCTTCCTCATTTTTGGTAGAAATGTAGACAAAATCCAACAAACTATGTAGTAATGTAAAACAAGGTACAAGGTGTCTATAGGACAGGGGAGATTTAGATTTTCTGCACACACTAGTGGACACTGGACACTTTTGGATTGTGTGAGGCCCACTGAATATCAGAGCGCTATGTCACAGGCTTGATGCCACAGGTGTGAAAAAAGTGACTACAGGACAAGGGAGATTTTGAATTTCTGCAGACACTTGTGGACACTGGACACTTGGATTGTGTGAGGCCCACTGAATATCAGAGCGCTATGTCACAGGCTCGATGGCACAGGTGTGAAAAAAGTGACTACAGGATAAGGGAGATTTTGAATTTCTGCAGACACTTGTGGACACTGGACACTTGGATTGTGTGAGGCCCACTGAATATCAGAGCGCTATGTCACAGGCTCGATGCAGCAGGTGTGAAAAAAGTGACTACAGGATAAGGGAGATTTTGAATTTCTGCAGACACTTGTGGACACTGGACACTTGGATTGTGTGAGGCCCACTGAATATCAGAGCGCTATGTCACAGGCTCGATGGCATAGGTGTGAAAAAAGTGACTACAGGATAAGGGAGATTTTGAATTTCTGCAGACACTTGTGGACACTGGACACTTGGATTGTGTGAGGCCCACTGAATATCAGAGCGCTATGTCACAGGCTTGATGGCACAGGTGTGAAAAAAGTGACTACAGGACAAGGGAGATTTTGAATTTCTGCAGACACTTGTGGACACTGGACACTTTTGGATTGTGTGAGGCCCACTGAATATCAGAGCGCTATGTCACAGGCTCGATGCAGCAGGTGTGAAAAAAGTGACTACAGGATAAGGGAGATTTTGAATTTCTGCAGACACTTGTGGACACTGGACACTTTTGGATTGTGTGAGGCCCACTGAATATCAGAGCGCTATGTCACAGGCTCGATGGCACAGGTGTGAAAAAAGTGACTACAGGATAAGGGAGATTTTGAATTTCTGCAGACACTTGTGGACACTGGACACTTGGATTGTGTGAGGCCCACTGAATATCAGAGCGCTATGTCACAGGCTCGATGCAGCAGGTGTGAAAAAAGTGACTACAGGATAAGGGAGATTTTGAATTTCTGCAGACACTTGTGGACACTGGACACTTGGATTGTGTGAGCCCCACTGAATATCAGAGCGCTATGTCACAGGCTCGATGGCACAGGTGTGAAAAAAGTGACTACAGGATAAGGGAGATTTTGAATTTCTGCAGACACTTGTGGACACTGGACACTTTCGGATTGTGTGAGGCCCACTGAATATCAGAGCGCTATGTCACAGGCAGAAATTGGCTAGTGTATCACAAACTACAAGATGTATGTAGAATTGGGCAGAATAGGAATCTCCCTAGAGTGTAGGTCTGTAAGAACGGAACAAGTCCTCCACTTATCCTTCCACAGTGACACACAGATAGCTTCACTGTGGCTGTGATAACAGCCGTTACATGGTACTGTGTGAGGAGCGTACACCGCTGTATGGTGTGAATAAATGCACGCTCAGTACCTCAGCAGGACAAAAAAAAAATTGGGATTGCTTTTAAAAAAGCAGTTTGCAGAGCAGTGGGGAAACAGCAATGCAGCTGTCAGGAAGCCTTAGAAGGCAGCCTAACAACCAACACCGCTGATCCACCACAATATAGCCTCCCCTTGCACTGCACACACAGTGACTGGTGTGTTGCACAGGCAAAATCGCTAGCAGCAGAAGCAGTTTTTTTTTCTTTTTCCCTGCCTAACGCTCTCCCTACAGAATCAGCAACCTCTCCCTATGCTAAGATCGGCAGAAGTAAGATGGCGGTCGGCGTGCATGCCCTTTTATAACCCCTGTGACGCCCACCAAAGCAAGCCAATCACTTGCATGCCCTTCTGAAAGATGGTGGTGACCCCTGCCTAAGTCATCACGTTGCCCACAGTGTCCGTGGATCCTGATTGGCTGAAAAAGAGCACAAAACAAACTTTTGAAACGCGACTTTGGCGCGTAAGACTCCGACCTCGTGGCCGACCTCATCCTAGGGTCGGATTTCGTTTTATGAAACCCGACTTTGCCAAAAGTCGGCGACTTTTGAAATTTTTCGACCCGTTTCGCTCAACTCTAACCATCACGTTTCTCAAAGCAGTGATTCTAGAGCAATGCCCCCATCCCTTATGGGAAATATGTAAAAACATGCAAAACACAAGCCGCGGAGACACCATCACATGTTTCTCAACGCAAGCAACGACTAGCCAGGTCTTTCCCTGGGAAGGAACAACCAAGGGAAGGGAAGTCTCCAATGAAGGAAAACACCTATGCCAAAACATGGCATCCATCCACAGACAGCTGTTTCCAGGCATTGCCCCTCATCAGTGTGGAGTAGGAAACTGGCCAGTAGGAGCAATGCCTAGTAGAAGACTGTGAAAAATGAGGATGAATGAACACATGGAGATCAACATCAAACACTGCGGAGACACCATCACATGTTTCTCAACGCAGTGCTCAGAGATTTAGTTTTCGTTGCCTCAGCTGCATGATTTGCGGATGCTGGACAGCCTGAATATATGTGAGGAATGCCTGTTTGTTATGCAATCCTCTCATTTATTCGGCCTGTCTAGCAGCCGCAAATCATGCAGCTGCGGAGACGAAAACTAAATCGCCGAGCACTGCAAAATAGTCGGAGACCAGCCGAGCTTGCTCTGGGAAACCCGAGTAACGAGTATACTCACTCATCACTACTGATAAAAAGTCAAACAGGTGCCATTACTACAGGTAAAGAGTGGAGGACAGAGGAGCCTCTTAAAGAAGAAGCTACTAGTCTGTGAGAGCCAGAAATCTTGCGTGTTTTTAGGTGACCAAATACATATTTTCCACCATAATTGGCAAAGTAAATCTTGCCATATCAGACAAGGTTATTTTCTGGATTTGTTTTCTCATTTTGACTCTCACAGTTGTGGTCTTCCTATGATGTAAATTACAGGCCTCTCATCTTTTCTAGAGAGAGAACTTGCACAATTGGTGGCTAACTAAATACTTTTTCCCCACTGTAATTGCTGAGATGCCCATAAAAATTGTTGTGTTCATAAACTAAAAATAATTTTCCATTATTTATAATACCAGCATCTGTAGTTTGGGTGAATATTAGGTTGTTTTTCTGAATTTCTAGTTCGACCAAGTAGGTGTCATCATTGTCACCACTTACTGCTTGTTGATTTTACAGTACTCCTTTATTCTAACAAAAAATAATCTGCTTCATATGCTGCTATTTTCTACCTCCATGTTGTGTGTTGAATAAGAAACACAATGTTATGATAGTTGAAATTATGCAAAAATGGTCTGGAATCAAAAAGCAACATTTTTTTTCAAAACAAAATTCTTTGTCTTCAGTAACTCAAATTTTTAGCATGTCTCACCTTCCTCCCCCTTTTTCAGGGAAATTTGTATTTTTGAGGAGCAGAAGTTGAAGTTAATTTCTTAGTTTGGACCCTGAATATGATTGGGCCCCTGCTCAGGCATGGTAACAAATGAAAAAAATGTTGCTAAAAAAATTGTTGGATTTTTCTGACTATCAATGTGTTGGGGTCTCAGCTTTTTCCTTTTGTTTTTCTTGGGGGGGGGTTATCAAGTTTTTTGGGCAACTTCCAGAGAGATTTTCCTGGTTGAGAAGGCCATATCCTGTGTATTGCAGGGCACAATAGGGAAAAATTGCTGTAACTTAGTGAACAAAAGATCTTGGTATTGTGTTAATAAAATTTCCTTTTATAATTCTCAAATTGTTTTTTGTAAATAATGATTTCTTGGCTTGAGTAAAGTTCCTTGATAGACGCCTCCGCAGGATTGTGACCCTGCCAATGGCTGCAAATTTAAAAGGCTCTGCTGAGGTTCTTTATGTATACTGCTCAGTATTGTTGGATACATTTCAAGAGATGGTGATATTAAACAGTTCTTAATAAGGCTTCACTTCTTCAGTGATTTGAGGTTCAATATAAATTGTTTTCAGTACTAATATGCCTAATTCTTTTGCTGATAATGTATCTATTGCTGGTTCGTCAGCTGTAATGTGGCGCCTCTGAGGGTTTAGTCGCCACAGAGGTACTGCACCTCCTCCTGAGGTGTGGTGCCCCACAATCCAGGTAAGGTGGAGACACCTGATCACGCTCCAACACCTGCATCCCACACAACATAGTAGTGTAGCAAAGCACCCTTTGGTGGCTCCCTGCTTGGAACACGAAGCGTGCTGGGAGGCGGGTGGAGTTTAGTTTGCACTAAAAGAGCAGGAAGAGGATAGGATTTAGTCAGTTAGTCACAGGAGTCTGATGAGGTCAGCCTGTGAAAGGAGATCCCCTGAGTGGGATGGATGAAGGAAGTGCTGCAGCTGACTTCAGTGATCTTGGTCCACTGGCACAAGAAAGGAACATTGATAGAAAGCCTCACTCTCCATAAGAAGGAAAGAATTAGTACGGAACATGAGGAGAAGAAGAGAACAAGGACCAGGGTTAGAGGAGAACCCTTCCCAAGTTCTAAGCGCAAGGCCGGGGTCCAGTCCCCGAGGTTGTATGGATACTAATGGTCCTGCAGCAGACACCGGAGGAATAGAAGTAGTGACCACTTTATTCCCACACCAGACTTGGGGGCACAACAGCAACGTGTGTGAGCCGGGACTAGGTAGAAGGAGTCCCCGAAGCAGGCTACAGCTGTCTGCCGTACAAGTAGAATTCTTAGGAACATCTGACAGGAGGAACTCCAGTGTAACTCAGTACTGTGAGTACTTCACTAAAAGGCGCTAAGAGGGAGACGTTCAGAAAAGGCACATATGTTGGCGGAGTGTTGGAAGGGAGTACTTCATCTTGCCTGGAAGTTGGCTGATCTCCTGACTCGGAGGACACGGCACGGATGCGGGCACCTGTACCACAACAGACTGTGAGTAAAGCTTTGGAACTACATGCCCTGGTGTCCTCCACTTATTCCTGCGTCAACCTGCCCGACACTGCTACATCCCTCCTGCGCCCGACACTACACCATCTAAGTGTCACTTCACCTACACTGCCCTGGGACTACAGCCCTGCCTGTGGAGGGCTATAATATCATTGCTGCACCACACTATCTGTCCCAGAGGAGCTGTTAGCAGCGTTGGCTTAACATCTTCCTTGCCGAACACCACAGGTGGCGTCACAAATCACTTATAAACTTTCACCACCATAAGCACACTGAAACAACCCCTTTTGCAATGGAGCCCCAGGGCAACGGACCGGGTCACTGCTGCCGTTACAACTCCCGTTGAGAAGATCAACTGGCCCGGTACCGAGTACCCCACAGCCCTGACATGTGAGGGCGCTCCAATAACATCACAATTAACTAATACAGGTTCATCATTCAGCAGTGTAATTTCTTGGCATTAAGTGACATGGATGGAGAGGGCTATTCCTCGGGGAATAGAACTATGATTCTCTGTTTCCCATGGATATTAATAATATTAATTTTATTTCTATAGTGACAACATATTCCGCAGCACTTTACATTTTAGAGGGGACTTGTACAGATGATAAAAGACATTAAAGCATAATAATAGTCACATAAATCAACAGATACCAAGAAGAGTGGGAGCCCTGATCTCAAGCTTACAATCTATGATGAAATAGGGGAGACACAAAAGGTGGATGTCATGCTGATGCAATGCAGGTAGAAGCAAGATCCACTAGATGGCAAATGGAGTGGAGGGAGGACTGCACACAGCAGGTGCAGACCTGCAGCGCTGCAGCGAGGCCACCACAAGGTGGCAGCAGACTAGTAAAACAAGCCGGGTTGCTAATAGTCTGTAGCGCAGTACCAAAGGAATAGGCAAACACAGTGTCAGAAACAAGCCAAAAGGGTCAATACCTGTCAGGAGCAGATATGTCAAAGACAAGAGACAAAACAGCAGGTCAGTGTCCAAGCCAAGTCAAGAATCAGGGATTCCAAACACAAAAGAGAAACACAGAGTGAGGATGGGAATAAACAGACATGGGTGCAGTCAGCAAAAGTAGCAGGATAAATCAGGGTATGCAGTCAGCTACACACATCGTAGGCAGAAACTATAACTGACACCACCTGCAGGATGCAGTGGAGAGAAATAGCCAACCTGATGTCAGAATGAGGCAAAGAAAAGTTAACCCTTGACATGTTCAGACCTAGAAAGAAGAATAGGATACAAAACCTGGCCAGGATCATGAGAGTGGATGTTATCAATTGCTTTCATTGTTCTGACCAGCCACAATTTAAGAAATTGGGTGTTCATGTAATGCTGCATAAACTGGATATCAGCCAGAATATGTAAACGTACAGAAACAGAGGGCTATTAAATGCATAAAGTGTGTGAGAACATGATATGAGGCACCTGATTATGGTGAAAATTTTAAGTTGGCAACACAGGGATAGTTAAATAAATGTGTTGAGGCGGTTGGCCAGTCTAAAGAAATGCATTTTTAGGGCACGCTTAAAACTGTGGGTATTGAGGAATAATCAAAATATCCTGGGTAGTGCATTCCAAAGAATTGGCGCAGCATGCAAGAAGTCTTTGAGACAGGAGTGGGAGGTTCTGATTATTGAGGATGTTAACCTCATGTCACTAGCTGAACATAGGGCATGGGTAAGGTGGTAGACTGAGTGAGGGAGGAGATGTAGGGTGGTGCTGAACAGTGGAGTGCTTTGTGGGTGAGAGTGATAAGTTTATATTGAATTCTGGAGTGGATGGATAACCAGTGCAATGACTGGCACAAGGTAGAGGCATCGGAGTAACGGTTGGTGAGGAATATAATCCTGGCTGCAGCATTCAAGACTAGAGTTGAGCGACTTTTGGTTTTTTATGGTCGAGTTTCGTTTCGTGAAACCCGACTTTTCCAAAAGTCGGGTCTTGCAAGATCGGCCGATTATAGGGAAAAGTCGGGGTCGTCCCGAAACATGAAACCCAATGTAAGTCAATGGGGAATAAAAGTCGGCAGTGAGAGGAGGACAGGAAACACACCTACAGTGCTCATTTGAATGCCAAAAGCATCAATTCTTCTTACTTAAGCTGGTCAACCTTAATTAACTTCATAATCCAAGTTACGCACTGAAAAATGGGGGTTATTTGGCTAAAGTTGTGGGGGGGGTAGGGCTGGCTCCAGGTTTTCATGTGCCCTGGGCGAAAGAGCGCCCCTTTAACACATACCACAACTCATCATGCTCCGATACGGCAGAGAAATAGTGGTATAGTACAATGAAAAATACTTCACTTTTTACATCTCATGACTAGTGTTGAGCATTCCGATACCGCAAGTATTGGGTATCGGCCGATATTAGCTGTATCGGAATTCCAATACTTAGTTCCGATTCTTTTTTCATATCGAATACCGGAATCGGAAGTTCCCATAATGCTAGGAGCCCGCTCGATTTGATTCAGCCAATGGGGATCCTCAGAAGTGTGGGCACATCCTGTTAGGCATGTAGGCATGTTAACTACTGGCATGGCTGTGATTGGCTGCTGAAATGATGTCATGATGCACTATAAAAACTGCTGCAGCCGCCATTTCTGGTCACTCTGCTGTGAATTCAGTTAGGGACAGGCTGCTGTTGAAGACTGTGAGGGACAGTTAGAAATAGCGATTCTCAAAACACATATAGTGCTTAACCCAGGCTACATAAACCACCACTGTAGCTTGCTTTTCCCTAGCAGCGCTGTTTTCACAGCTGTCTGCAGCTGTGTGAGTGCAGACCCACGCTGTGTTGTGTGTCCTGCAGGCACGTCTGCTTGTAGGCCGCCCAGCGTGTGTCTCTGCCTCATACACATTTTTCTTTTATTGCTGCTTTTTTTTCTCCTGTATAGTGTGCTTCCATACGTATCCATATATGTTGGTTGCAAACACTAAAGGAGTGGACAGCGGAGCCTTTCAGCAGCCTTTCAGTGCTATAGCCCATTTCTCTGCACTGTTTTTGGCTGTCTGATAGGTCTCTCTGTGTGTGAGTGCAGCTCACGTTGCAGTGTGTTCTACAGCCACCGCTAGCTGTAGTCCGCTCAGCGTGCGTCACTGCCTCATACATAGTCCTTTTTTTGCAGCTAATTTAGCCAGATTTTTGCTCCTATATTAGTGTGCTTCCAACCGCATCCATTGTCATTGGTTGGTTGCAAACACTATATAGGATTAGATAGAGGAGCCTTTTTGCTGGCTTGTGCCCTTCAGGGCCAGCCAGACTAGTATCACCCTATTTTTTGGAGCCTCATCTATTGCATTGTAGGTTAGCTTCCTGCATTGTAATCGCTCCAAAAAGTTTATGATACTATAGCTTTCAAACTTTGGTCACATCCTTTTCTTCCCCCCCCCCCCAAAAAAAGGAAATAAAGTTCACCAAACACTCCACTTTACAGTTGTCTAGGCCACATTAGATCATATTAAAGTGTAGTACACACACTCTTAGCCAAATTAGTGTTTCTTATACTGGTTAGCAGGTGTTCAGGAAAAAGAACACTAAGCCACCCCTTTTTTACTTTTCTGCCTATCTTTATCAGTCTACCAAGATGAATAAGGCAGGGAGTAAGGCACGTGGTCGTGGCCGTGGAGTTTCAGCAGGGAGAGGACGGGGGGATTCAGCAGGGAGAGGACGTGGGGATTCGGTGTCTGCTGCGGCCACCAGTGACCCGGCATCCCCCACTTTTACCAGGCAACAGTCCTTCATGCGCAGCTTTGTAGGACCTCGCCGTACCCCACTGCTGCGTGACGAACAAATTGAAGCCGTTGTCGGATGGATGGCAGCTAACGCATCCACTTCAATTACTTCCACATCCTCCCAAGGCCAGAGCACTGAAGAGCAATCATCTGTCTCTTCGCCACCTGCCAAATTGCCCAGGCAGTCTGAGAGCCCTGGACAGGAGCCATCTCAATCTTTACTTCTGTTCTCAGAATCTGTTGGCTTGGAAAGAGGTGGCCAGCCAAGCAGCATTCTAGAGTGTGAAGAAGAGGGAGTATGCAGTGATGTGCAACTGCTTTGTCCCTCTGAATCTGAAGAGGCGGGTGGGCCAGTGCCTACTGTCAGCACACCTCAGTGCTCATCTGATGATGATGAGACTCAGTTGCCAATTTCTGGTGCGTACGGTGCTGGCGAGACAACCCAGGACCAGCCGGTGCTTGAAGAGGGGAGTGGAGATGATGATGTCCTTGACCAATCATGGCGTCAGCCACAGGAAGGTGGTGGGAGCAGCTCTGAGGAAGAGATTCCCCGAACGGCCAAAAGAGGAGGGAGAGGGCGGGGGCAGACTTGTTTGCCTGTAGCCTCCACTTTGGCACCCGTGAGGAGCAATCCTCTTCCAAAACAGAAAACGGGCGCTCCCAGGACTTGCAGTGCGTGGTCTTTTTTTGACACAGTTGCAGATGACATTTGCTTTGTCAAATGCAAGCTGTGTCATCAGAAAGTGAAACGAGGGAAAAATGTGAGCAACCTCAATACCACAAATATGTGGAAACATGTGCGTACCAAGCACGAGGTGGAGTTACACAGACACACTGAAGATGTAGGCCAACCTTCAGCAGCACCTACCACCTCTTCAGCTCGTGTTGGGGCCTCTTCCTCCAGCTCACACACAGCTGGTTCGGCTTCCTCACTGGAACGACATGGAAGAACCACTGCCACTGTTGTCCAGAGACCCAGTGAAATTCCACCCACTGAACCACGTTCGCAGTCATCAGCACACTCCCAGGCCACTCACCAGCAATCGGTAGCACAGGCATGGGAGAAAAAGCGGCCATACTCGGCAAACCATCCCCGAGCACTGGCTCTGAATGCCGGCATTGCCAAACTACTGGCCCTTGAGATGCTGTCATTCAGGCTGGTGGAGACTGACACCTTCCGGAACTTTATGTCATTGGCAGTTCCACAATACAATGTGCCCAGCCGCTTTTATTTCAGCAGGCAAGCCGTCCCTGCCCTGCAAAAGCATGTGGAGGGAAAAATTAAAAATGCACTACTAAATGCCGTCAGTAGCAAGGTCCACCTGACCACCGATGCGTGGACCAGTAGCCATGGACAGGGACGATACCTTTCCCTCACTGCCCATTGGGTCAATGTTGTGGAGCCGGGTACAGATCTGGAGAGTGGCTCTGTACGTATTCTGCCAACTCCAAGGATTGCAGGAATGCAGTCTGTACATATTGAGTCCTCCTCCTACTCTAGTTCCTCGGAATCAGCACTGCGTGAGCCTGTTAGGCCAGATATGAGCACAGGTGTGGCCAAACGTCAACAGGCCATCCTTAAATTAATTTCTTTGGGGAATCGGAGCCACACAGCACAGGAGCTCTGGAATGCCATCAAGCAGGAGAGCGATGTGTGGTTTGTGCCAGCGAATCTCCAGCCAGGTTTGGTAGTGAGTGACAATGGCCAAAATCTAGAGGCAGCTCTGGGCCTAGGCAACCTCACTCACATACCATGTCTGGCACACGTGCTCAATTTGGTCGTGCAGAGCTTTCTGAGGGACTATCCGGATCTTGATGCACTGCTGCACAAGGTTCGCCTAGGATGTGCTCACTTGCGGCGTTCCAGCATGGCAAGATCGCGCATTGCATCTCTGCAACGCCGATTCCGCCTGCCAGAACATCGCATCATATGTGACCTCCCCACCAGGTGGAATTCAACGTTACATATGTTGGAGCGGTTGTGTGAGCAGCAGGCAGCAGTAATGGAGTACCAGCTGCATCAGGCGCAAACAAGTCACACTGTGCGCCGGACACACTTCACCACCACTGAGTGGGCCACTATGAGGGACATCTGCCAAGTTTTGCGTGCCTTCGATGACTCCACGCGGATGGCCAGTGCAGATGATGCACTAATCAGCATGACTGTCCCCCTCATCTGTCTGCTTCAAAAAACCTTACAAGCACTAAGTGTGGAGGTTTTTGAAGAGGTCAAGGATGAGCAGTCAGAAATGCCATCTGCTTCTGGCAAGTCTGCGCAACGTGCTTCCACACAAAGGCCCAGGCAGGGGACACTTAGTGAGGAGGATAACGAGGAGTCAATGGAGGAGGAGGAACACATCTCTCCAGAGGAGGGAGGTACACAAGGCTCTAGTAGTCAGTGTGTACAGCGAGGGTGGGGTGATGCTGAGCAGGCAGAGATGCTGCCTCAAGCTGGGGACAGCGTTTCCGGTCCAGTTGGCAGTCTGCAGCACATGGTTGATTTCATGCTGCAGTGCTTGTTAAATGACCGCCGCATCGCCAACATTCTCCACACGGCTGATTATTGGGTGTACACCCTCCTAGATCCTCGCTATCGGGACAACTTACAAAGCCTCATACCACAGTTGAACTGGGAGCGAAAAATGCGGGAGTACCAAGAAACACTTGTGCAGGCCATCATGTTCTCCATTCCCCCCGCAAGTGTTGCTGGTAGTGCTTTTCAAAGCAGCCATGTGGGTAGAGGCAGTGGAGGAAGCTCTGCACAAAGAGGTAGCAGAGGCAGTGCCGCAGGACAAGGCAAGGCCAGTATGGCCCAAATGTGGAAAAGTTTTGTGGGACCGCCACAAACGGCTACACCATCACAGACGGCTCCAGTCAGCAGGAGGCAACGTTTCCGTCAGATGGTCACAGACTACTTGTCGTGCCCTGTTAGTGTTCTCCCAGACGGCTCTTCCCCGTTCAAGTATTGGGTCTCTAAGCTGGATACATGGCCAGAGCTTAGCCAGTATGCATTGGAGGTGCTGGCTTGCCCTGCTGCCAGTGTATTATCGGAACATGTCTTTAGTGCTGCAGGTGGTGTGGTAACAGACCGTCGCACGCGACTATCCGCCGATAATGTTGTCCTGCTTACTTTTCTGAAAATGAACAAGGCCTGGATCTCACCTGAATTTGCCAGTCCTCTTCCAGAATAAATAATTGGCTGGCAACAGGATCCAGGTCTCCTGTTGTGTTCATGTTTCTATGACATGAACTTTATTTCCTGGGCTACAGCAATGCCCGTTGTTGCTCAGAAGTGCTGTCCGCACAGACAAAACACTCGCTCATGTGTAAGTGGGGTTCAGTAACGTCAGCTGATCCCCTGCTGTGTGTATGGCAAAGTGTCCTGCTCCCTCCACAGTCAAACAAACTCAGATTTACACCTGGCTCCAAGTAGGCCTCGGCCTACTACCTGATTTTCCCTGGGCTCCAACACCGCCAGTTGGTGCTCAGAAGTGCTGTCCGCACAGACCAAACACTCGCTCATGTGTAAGTGGGGTTCGGTAACGTCAGCTGATCCCCTGCTGTGTGTACGGCAAACTCTCCTGCTGCCTACAACTTCTGACTACCTCTGATTTAATATGTTCTCTGACTTGCCCTCTGTCTCCACTCTGTTTTGAGTATTTCCTCCGGCCTACAACACCGCCTGTTTCTGCTCTCAAGTGCCGTCTGCACAATCCACACTTGTTCCTGTGTTACTTGGGTCCTGTAACATCTGCTCATCTCCAGAGGTGAGCACGGCAATGTCTCCTGCTTTGTCTACATTCCCACTACTTGTAGTGGAAATGTGGACAGAGCAGGAGACATTGCCTGACTCACCTCTAGGGAGAAGCTGCTGTTACAGAACCCCAGTAACACAGGAACAAGTGTAGGTTGTGCAGACGGCATTTCAGAGCAGCAACTGGCGTGGTTGGAAGCCAGAGGAAATACTCGAAACAGTGAAGACAGAGGCCTAATTGGAGTACGTTGACAGTTAGTAGTAGTCTAGAAACAATCGCAAACTGCCACCAAGTAGGCCTCGGCCTACTACCTGATTTTCCCTGGGCTCCGACACCGCCAGTTGGTGCTCAGAAGTGCTGTCCGCACAGACAAAACACTCGCTCATGTGTAAGTGGGGTTCGGTAACGTCAGCTGATCCCCTGCTGTGTGTATGGCAAAGTGTCCTGCTCCCTCCACAGTCAAACAAACTCAGATTTACACCTGGCTCCAAGTAGGCCTCGGCCTACTACCTGATTTTCCCTGGGCTCCGACACCGCCAGTTGGTGCTCAGAAGTGCTGTCCGCACAGACAAAACACTCGCTCATGTGTAAGTCGGGTTCGGTAACGTCAGCTGATCCCCTGCTGTGTGGAGGGCAAAGTGCTGCTGCCTCCAAATTGTAACTACTTCAGATTTAAACATTCTCTGATTTGGCCTCTGTCTCCACTCTGTCTCTAGTATTTCCCCTGACCTCCAACACCGCCAGTTCCTGCTCACAGTTGCCGTCCACGCATTCCACACGTGTTCCTGTGTTACTGGGGTTCTGTAACCTCAGCAGATCCCCTAATATGTGTCCGCCACTGTCTCCTGCGCTGTCCACCTTCCCACTGCAAGCGGTGGGAATGTGGACAGAGCAGGAGACAGTGGCAGACACACATCAGGGGATCTGCTGACATTACAGAACCCCAGTAACACAGGAACACGTGTGGATTGGGCAGACGGCTGCTGTACACATAAACTGGCGGTGTTGGTGGTCACGTGAAATCCTGGAAACAGAGTGGAGACAGATGCCTAATTGGAGCACGTTGACAGTCTGTTGCAGCCTACAAACCATCTAAAACTGCCACCAAGTAGGCCTCGGCCTGCACCCTGGTTCTCCCTGGGCTCCAACAACGCTAGATGGTGCTCGGAAGTGCTGTCCACACAGAAAAAAACACTCGTTCATGTGAAAGTGGGGTTCGGTAACGTCAGCTGATCCCCTGCTGTGTGGAGGGCAAACTGCTGCTGCCTCCAAATTCAAACAACGTCTTATCTTAAACTGCCTCCAAGTAGGCCTCAGCCTACAAAATGACTATCCCTGGGCTCCAACATCGTCAGTTGTTGCTCGGAAGTAATGTCCACAAAAAAAAACACTTGTTCATGTGAAAGTGGGGGTCGGTAACGTCGGCTGATCCCCTGCTGTGTGGAGGGCAAAGTGTCCTGCTCCCTCCAAAGTCAAAATACCTCAGCTTTACACCTGGCTCCTAGTAGGCTTCAGCCTGCACCCTGATTGTCCCTGGGTTCCAACAACGCTAGTTGGTGCTGGGAAGTGCTGTCCACACAAAAAAACACACTCGTTCATGTGAAAGTGGGGGTCAGTAACGTCAGCTGATCCCCTGATGTGTGGAGGGCAAACTGCTGCCGCCTCCAAATTCAAACAACGTCTTATCTTAAACTGCCTCCAAGTAGGCCTCAGCCTACAAAATGACTATCCCTGGGCTCCAACATCGTCAGTTGTTGCTCGGAAGTGCTGTCCACACAGAAAAAAACACTCGTTCATGTGAAAGTGGGGGTCGGTAACTTCAGCTGATCCCCTGCTGTGTGGAGGGCAAAGTGCTGCTGCCTCCAAATTGTAACTACTTCAGATTTAAACATTCTCTGATTTGGCCTCTGTCTCCACTCTGTCTCTAGTATTTCCCCTGACATCCAACACCGCCAGTTCCTGCTCACAGTTGCCGTCCACGCATTCCACACGTGTTCCTGTGTTACTGGGGTTCTGTAACGTCAGCAGATCCCCCAATATGTGTCCGCCACTGTCTCCTGCGCTGTTCACCTTCCCACTGCAAGCGGTGGGAAGGTGGACAGAGCAGGAGACAGTGGCAGACACTCATCAGGGGATATGCTGACATTACAGAACCCCAGTAACTCAGGAACACGTGTGGATTGGGTAGACGGCTGCTGTACGCATAAACTGGCGGTGTTGGTGGTCACGTGAAATCCTGGAAACAGAGTGGAGACAGATGCCTAATTGGAGCACGTTGACAGTCTGTTGTAGCCTACAAACAATCTAAAACTACCACCAAGTAGGCCTCGGCCTACACCATGATTGTCCCTGGGCTCCAACAACGCCAGTTGGTGCTCGGCAGTGTCTTTGGCACGGGGACTCCCTGTTGCCCAGCCTGGTTCCAGCATGCATGCTGTTTCCGGGTAGTGTCAAGGTCACTATGCCACCAATCCGTTTCCTGTCGTCTTGCAGCCGGGTTAGCCGACTCTATGGTGCCTGCAGTTTAGGTGACTCCTATGTGGGCTGCGGGAACTGGCACTGAAGGCTGGATCCGTAGTGCCAATGGGACATGGACCCCCTGTAGGACTGTGGGTTTCGGTAACTGCGGCCGGCTTGTGGCCTGGCTACTTTGCTTTGAATGGGTACCTTCTGCTACCCACCCGGGTTCCAGCACTGTCTGCTGGTTCTCGCCAGAGCCTTTGGCCTAGGTGCCTCCATCTCGGTATCCGAATTCCAGCACCGTCAGCTGGTCCTTGGTAGTGCTTTCTAGCACAGGTACCTAGTAACCGTGGTCCAGCACCGTCAGCTGTTCCTCGGTAGTGCCATTGGCTCTTGTAGCTTTTGCTACCCATCTGGGTTCCAGCACCGTCAGCTGGTTCTCGGCAGTGTCTTTGGCATGGGTACTCCCTGTTGCCCAGCCTGTTTTCAGCACGCCTGCTGTTTCCGGGTAGTGTCAAGGTCACTATGCCACCAATCCGTTGTCCTGTCTTCTTACGGCCGGGTTAGCCAACTCTACGGTGCCTGCAGTTTAGGTGACTCCTATGTGGGCTGCGGGAACTGGCATTGAAGGCTGGATCCGTAGTGCCAATGGGACATGGACCCCTGTAGGACTGTGGGTTTCGGTAACTGCGGCCGGCTTGCGGCCTGGCTACTTTGCTTTGAATGGGTACCTTCTGCTACCCATCCGGGTGCCAGCACTGTCTGCTGGTTCTCGCCACAGCCTTTGGCCTAGGTGCCTCCATCTCGGTATCCGAGGTCCAGCACCGTCAGCTGGTCCTTGGTAGTGCTTTTTAGCACAGGTACCTTCTGCTTAGTAACCGTGGTCCAGCACCGTCAGCTGGTCCTTGGTAGTGCTTTTTAGCACAGGTACCTTCTGCTTAGTAACCGTGGTCCAGCACCGTCAGTTGGTCCTCGGTAGTGCCATTGGCTCTTGTTCCTTCTGCTACCCATCCGGGTGCCAGCACTGTCTGCTGGTTCTCACCAGAGCCTTTGGCCTAGGTGCCTCCATCTCGGTATCCGAGGTCCAGCACCGTCAGCTGGTCCTTGGTAGTGCTTTTTAGCACAGGTACCTTCTGCTTAGTAACCGTGGTCCAGCACCGTCAGTTGGTCCTCGGTAGTGCCATTGGCTCTTGTTCCTTCTGCTACCCATCCGGGTGCCAGCACTGTCTACTGGTTCTCGCCACAGCCTTTGGCCTAGGTGCCTCCATCTCGGTATCCGAGGTCCGGCACCGTCAGCTGGTCCTTGGTAGTGCTTTTTAGCACAGGTACCTTTTGCTTAGTAACCGTGGTCCAGCACCGTCAGTTGGTCCTCGGTAGTGCCATTGGCTCTTGTTCCTTATGCTACCCATCCGGGTGCCAGCACTGTCTGCTGGTTCTCGCCACAGCCTTTGGCCTAAGTGCCTCCATCTCGGTATCCGAGGTCCAGCACTGTCAGCTGGTCCTTGGTAGTGCTTTTTAGCACAGGTACCTTCTGCTTAGTAACCGTGGTCCAGCACCGTCAGTTGGTCCTCGGTAGTGCCATTGGCTCTTGTTCCTTCTGCTACCCATCCGGGTGCCAGCACTGTCTGCTGGTTCTCGCCAGTTTCTCAGCCTTCTTGTACCTTCTGCTACATTTCCAAGATCAAGCTTTTTGAAATTGTCTTTGGTAATCCTTATTGATCTCCATGACGACGACCCTGATGACGATGACCCTGAAGACCACACCAAAGAAGACCAGAAATATGACCCTAAATAATAAGACCAAGAGGACAAAGAACATGAAGACAACCACCAAGATACAGAACAAAAGACAGAAGAACAAGAAGCAGAAGAAGCAAAAGCAGAAGAACAGAAAGCAGAAGAACATTAAGCATAAGACTAAAAATCAGCATAGAAGAAATCAAAATTATAAGCAGAAGAAGACTAAGCAGTTAATGGGGGTGAGTCCGTTCCTCCTCGTGGTGCCCCTGGAAAATGCCTGCTGCTGCAGGTCAAACTGAACGCGGACAAATCCTGTTGTAAATCTTTAGTGACAGGCAGAACGTAAGGTGTAATCTTATAACTTTTATAGATAAGTACTACAGGAATGCCTGTCACCATAAGAAAATGAAGACAAAGAAGAATAGGAAGAAGATGAAGAAATAGCATATTAAAATTAATAATAGCTGAATAAGAAGAATATGAAGAATGGAAAAAAAAATTAATGGGAAGAAGATGAAGAAGAAGAAGATGAATAAGGTGAAGAAAAAGTTGATGAAAGAAATGCTACTGCTGCGGATCATGAAGGAGAAAGTGTGGGAGAAGTACAAAAGAAGGTGAAGAGCATGGAAGTTGTGAAACATACATATCTGACAAAATATAAAAAAGGTTAACATAGTCAATATCTTTTTAACTCCGAACGTATTGAAAAAAAAAATTGGAATTAATGCTATGCCATGTGATTTGAATAAACCACTATGCTTTTAATGTCTCCTCCACCTCCCACAATACATTCTACATGATTCTTATTTTTTTCAATTATGTAGAATTAGCCAACAAGGAAATAAAGGGCTTTTTTTAATTCCGATACCGGAAGTCCCATTGGCAAAATGGTCCCATATAATGTTTGAAACAGTATATGATGAGCTCCACATAATGCTACAGTATATGTTGGTCCCCATGGATGAAGCTCCACTGTCTTATGGGCCCAAATAATGCTCCAAACATAATGGGCCCCATTTCTAATGCTCTAGTGTATAATGGGCCCTGTAAATGCTGCTCCAGTGTCTGATATCCACCTTTGGAATGTTCCAGTGTATGGTGGGCCCCATCTATCATTCTCCAGAGTATAGTGCTCCCCAAAAATTGCTGTCCCAACATTGAAAACAATCAAATAAGTCTCCTCGCTGGGGAATCCCTGTACTAGTCTGGACTCATCGTCGTCCCCATCTTCCATCTCACTGCACAGTATTTCAACCTTGCAAGTGCTGTGATCCTGAGCAAGCAGGGGGGGCCCACTCGTTGGCGACGGCACTGGCACTGGGCCCCTGACAGTACGGTGGTGTGTCTGATGGCGGGTGGGCCGAACCTGCACTTTCATCTGCAGCTTCCTCTTTGTCACCGTGTAAGATGGAACTGTATATGGGAAGGGTAACCTGAGTTTCATCAGGGTCAGATTCAGGCCGTGTAGCATGCGAGGGGAATGTAGTGGTCTGGGTCAATGTACCAGCAGATTCATCGAGCAGTGGCTGGGCATCAGTGCACTTGTGTCGCCCCCAGGAGTACGGTCGCCACAGTGGCATTACCTTCCTCCTAGGGAGTGTGATGTCATGCTTGGGAGCAACGAAGGATCTCTCTAGCAGGTTAACTGATTGGGCGGCGTTATTCCCACGAGTCATGACCCTCCAAACAACGTTCATGAAGGCAAAGTGTTTGTTTTACGTGGGCAGTATGGTTGCAAAGCTGAACCTTAAAGGAATGTCCAGAAGGGCACCACCAGGAGTGGAGCCTACGGCGTAATTTGACTCAACACGGGCAACCTCAACCATGCCAGCTACAGAACAGATGCACACATTGCAAGCTTAATTCCGTTAACGAACGAGACTCCGTCATGCCCCGCGGTCCGAGTCCGGCTTACTAGAGGGACACGTGAGGCTCTGGCACATGAGATTGGCCAATAACTGGTGTGTCATGCCCTTACATGTCCGTGGCTGCATGTGCGCTACACCGAAAAGGCCAGCGTTTGTCGCTTACAGGTGCAGATAACCCGCTGAACAACGTTAGTGATGGGGATCACTGATTACAATAATTACCCGCGAACGATGATTTCCCAGTAAGTGCAGGTCAACCGCAGTTCCGGAATTAGGCCTAACCGTCATTCCTGAAAAAATGAAAAACTTACGTGTGCAAACCACAGGTGCTGTAGCTTGCTTAACAGCTCGCCAGCCGTTCTCACGCCCAGTATGGATTACACGTGATTGCACAAAGGTGAGAAAGGGTACCGTATCCCCGGATAACATGTATGGATAGCGTACACATTCAAAAGATATGTCTATACATCAGGAGGCAGGCTCAGATGGTGTTAGGCCCAGTATGGCTTGCACGTGATTGCACAAAGGTGAGAAAGGGTATAGTATCCCCGGATAACATGTATGGATAGCGTACACATTCAAAAGATATGTCTATACATCAGGAGGCAGGCTCAGACGGTGTTAGGCCCAGTATGGCTTGCATGTGATTGCACAAAGGTGAGAAAGGGTACCGTATCCCAGGATAACATGCATGGATAGCGTACACATTCAAAAGATATGTCTATACATCAGGAGGCAGGCTCAGACGGTGTTAGGCCCAGTATGGCTTGCACGTGATTACACAAAGGTGAGAAAGGGTACCGTATACCCGGATAACATGTATAGATAGCGTACACATTCAAAAGATATGTCTATACATCAGGAGGCAGGCTCAGACGGTGTTAGGCCCAGTATGGCTTGCAAGTGATTGCACAAAGGTGAGAAAGGGTACCGCATCCCCGGATAACATGTATGGAGAGCGTACACATTCAAAAGATATGTCTATACATCAGGAGGCAGGCTCAGACGGTGTCAGGCACAGTTTGGCTTGCACGTGATTGCACAAAGGTGAGAAAGGGTACCGTATCCCAGGATAACATGTATGGATAGAGTACACATTCAAAAGATATGTCTATACATCAGGAGGCAGGCTCAGACGGTGTTAGGCCCAGTATGGCTAGGCAAGTGATTGCACAAAGGTGAGAAAGGGTACCGTATCCCCGGATAACATGTATGGATAGCGTACACATTCAAAAGATATGTCTATTCATCAGGAGGCAGGCTCAGACGGTGTTAGGCCCAGTATGGCTTGCAAGTGATTGCACAAAGATGAGAAAGGGTACAGTATCCCCGGATAACATGTATGGATAGCGTACACATTCAAAAGATATGTCTATACATCAGGAGGCAGGCTCAGACGGTGTTAGGCCCAGTATGGCTTGCACGTGATTGCACAAAGGTGAGAAAAGGTACCGTATCCCAGGATAACATGTATGGATAGCGTACACATTCAAAATATATGTCTATACATCAGGAGGCAGGCTCAGACGGTGTCAGGCACAGTATGGATTTGACGGCCCAGAATACACAGCGGAGGAGCAGGGAGAGGTAAAGATTGCAAATGCTGGGGCCCTGCCCAAGCAAGGGGGGCCCACTCGTGGGCGTCGGTACTGGCTCTGGGCCCCTCATAGTACGGCGGTGTGTCTGATGGCGGGTGTGCACCACCACCGTCAGAGACACTTGATTGCACTATGAGGGACCCTGTGCCAGTGCCCGCGCCCAGAGTCGGCCTACCCACCTGTCCAGGGCAATGGCACTCGCACGGTGTCGTGCGCTAGGTGGTGACCCCGGCCATGGGGGGGGAGGCAGCACTGTTAGGGAGTTTTAGAAAGTGGCATATGTTGATGTTGGACATTCAGCTGATGCAAAAGGCGAAATAGATCAAGTCCCAGGAAGAAGTGGACCAAAGCAAGCCATTTTTCTGTCACCCTATGTGTCATCAGGGGAAGGTGGGACAAAATCCTTGGAAACCCATGCATGGTTCATTTTAATGAAGGTTAGATCATCCACATTTTGGGTTGAAAGACGGGTCCTTTTTTCTGTCAGGATTGATCCAGCTGCACTGAAGACTCTTTCCGATAGCACACTTGCAGCTGGGCAAGCGAGCTCCTGTAAGGCATATTGTGCCAATTCAGGCCAGGTGTCCAGTTTAGCGGCCCAATAGTCAAAGGGGAATGACCTGTGTGGGAGAACATCGATATGGGAGGAAAAGTAGTTTGTAACCATAGTTGACAACTGCTGTCTCCTGTCACTTTCCACCGATGCTGTATTACCAGTTGTGTGAGCGTTACTTGAAAAATCAGTCCACAACATTGTCATGAAACCCCTGTCTCCAACGCCACTTCTGCTGTGTGCACCATGAACACCTCTGCCAAGCTGCCCCCGGCCCGTACGGCTCGTGTGAGAACCATCACCGCTGCTGTGTGCTGGGAATGCCTCAAGCAACCGATTTACCAGAGTTGCTTTTTTATTAGCCAATATTTGGTCAAGGTTCTCCTGTGGCATGATGTTTTGTAATTTGCCTTTATAGCGTGGATCCAGGATGCTGGCCAACCAGTAGTCGTCATCGTTCATCATTTTGGCAATGCGGGGGTCCCTTTTTAGGATCCGCAAGGCATAATCTGACATGTGGGCCAATGTTCCCGGTGTCAATGATGCACTGCGAGTGCTGGTTGGAGGAGCACTTTCTGGCAAATCCACATCCCTCCAGTCATGCACAAACCCTGTACCAGACCTTGCCACGCCAACATTTTAACTTGCCCCACGAGATGCATCCTCCTCCCCTAAGTAATCATCCCCATCATCATCCTCCTCCTCCTCTTCTTCCTCCACCTCGTCCAGGAGAGGTCCCTGAGCAGACAATGGCTGAATGTCATCAAGGATTCCCTCCACCTCTTCCTCCTCGTCAACATTGGCTGCAGACGCCTGCTCCTTAAGGTGCGTCAAAGTTTGCATGAGCAGACGCATAAGTGGGATGCTCATGCTTAGGATGGCGTCGTCTGCGCTTACCAGCCGTGTGCATTCCTCAAAACACTGAAGGACTTTACAGAGGTCTTTCAGCTTCGACCACTGCACACCTGTCAACTCCATGTCTGCTCTCAAAGTGCCTGGCCGTGTATCCTCCCACAAATGCATTATGGCCTGCCTCTGCTCGCACAGCCGCTCCACCATGTGCAGGGTGGAGTTGCACCTTGTTGCAATGTCGATAATGAGGCGGTGGTTGGGAAGGTGGAGCAATCGCTGCAGCTTCTGCATACGAACGGAGTGTACAGGCGACCGGCGGATGTGCGTGCACAGTCTTCGCACCTTACGGAGCAGGGCTGTTAACTCCGGATAATTTTTGAGGAAGCACTGCACCACCAGGTTCAAGGTGTGAGCCAAGCAAGGTATGTGGCTGAGTTTTGAAAGGGCTATGGCTGTCACAAAATTACGGCCGTTATCACTAACTACCTTGCCTGCCTCAAGATGTACACTGCCCAGCCATGACTCAGTTTGTCGCTTCAAGTACTCGGCCAGCACCTCGGCGGTGTGTCTGTCGCCCAAACACATCATCTGCAACACTGCCTGCTGACGCTTTCCACTAGCTGCTCGATAGGGGGACACCTCGTGTGCAACAGTGGCAGCTGCAGATGGAGTGCTCGTGCGACTGCGCTTTGTGGACGAGCTTTCGCTTCTGGAGGAGGAGGAGGAGGGTGGAATGCCTACAGCCAACTGTTTCCTATACCGTGGGCTAGGCAGCACTGTCCCACCACCGATGTCCCCTGTGGACCCTGCATCCACCACATTAACCCAGTGCGCAGTGATGGACACGTAACGGCCCTGGCCATGCCGACTGGACCATGCATCAGTTGTGAGGTGCACCTTTCCACTCGCTGACTGCTTGAGTGCATGGACAATGCGGTCTTTCACATGATGGTGGAGGGCTGGGATGGCTTTGCGAGAGAAGAAGTGGCGACTGGGTAGGTCATAGCGTGGTACTGACTAGGCCATGAGTTCGCGGAAAGCTTCACTTTCCACCAACCGATAGGGCATCATCTCAAACGAGATTAGTTTGGCAATGTGGGCGTTCAAACCCAGTGTACGCGGATGAGAGACTGAGTACTTTCTTGACCTACTCATAGTGTCTGGGAGTGTGAGCTGGACTTGAGAGCTGCATATGGTGGAAGTAGCGGTGGACAGGGCGGACTGAGAGAGGGTCGATGATGGTGATGGATTTTGTTCTTTCTGATGGCCTAGATTCAGTATTTCGTTGATATAACAGTGGGATTCCCTGACTGCTGTGGCCTTGCAACGACACCTCAACATTTGCTGCTGTGCTAACCGGTGGGCTTACAGTGGGGGAAACAATGTAGCGTTGCTGACTACCTTCTTTGTGATCAGTTGCACATGTGGCACTTGAGGTTTGGTGTTGTGACCACGCTTGCAAGTGCATGCTGGTTAAATGTCTAAGCATGCAACTGGTATTCAAATTTTTCAGATTTTTCCCTCGGCTAAAGGTCTTTGCGCACTTCTTACAGATAACCTTGGCCTGATCATGAGGATTTTGTTCAAAAAAGTGCCACACTGCACTCTTCCTACTTTGGCAGACATTTTGCGGCCTAGCACGCTGTGATGTTTTGACCCTCTGGACAAGCTGTCCAGCAACTCTTTTGATTTTTGGAACCTGTCTTTGGAGTGCTCCAGGCCTGCCAGATAACAGCTGTTGCGATGTCGATGTCTGCTGTGGATGCTCCTCATCTGAGCTATTGGAAGCAGCACCCTCTTCCCCCAATGGATGCCAATCTGGGTCAACAACTGGGTCATCCATCACCTCCTCTTCAATGTCATGTGCACCTTCCTCTGTGTCACCGTGTATGGTGGTATAGTGTGCGGGAAGGGGCACCTGAGTCTCATCAGGGTCAGAATCTGGCTCTGTACACTGCGAGGACAATGTAGTGCTCTGAGTGAATGTACCAGCAGAATCATCTATCAGCGGCTGTGCATCAGTGCACTCCATGTCAGATTCATCTTGGCCTGGGTAATTCACCATTTCACTTGATAATCCAGGCATGGTATGTGAAAACAGCTCCATGGAGTAATCAGTAGTATGGCCTGCGTCATCCTTCAATCTTGGTTGGGGTGAAGGACACAAGGAAAGGTGTGGTTCATGAACATGAGCCTCCAATGACGACTCAGTGCTTTTACTTTTTACAACTTCAGAAGAGGAGGCGATAGAGCTGGAGGCTGAGTCAGCAATGTAAGACAAAACTTTTTCCTGATGCTCTGGCGTTAAAAGCGGTTTGCCAACTCCTAGAAAACTAAGCCTTCGAAGCCTTATGGAGCCAGACGATGACGCAGGCTCAACACCTCCTGCATTCGGTCCTATTTTGCTTTTGCCACTACCATCAGATCCACCACCAACACCATCATTACCAGCTGCCAACCCCCGCCCAATTCCACGGCCTCTTCCACCAGCCTTATTCATTTTTGGTAGAAATGTAGACAAAATCCAACAAACTATATAGTAATGTAAAACAAGGTACAAGGTGTCTATAGGACAGGGGAGATTTAGATTTTCTTCAGACACTTGTGGACACTGGACACTTGGATTGTGTGAGGCCCACTGAATATCAGAGCGCTATGTCACAGGCTCGATGCAGCAGGTGTGAAAAAAGTGACTACAGGATAAGGGAGATTTTGAATTTCTGCAGACACTTGTGGACACTGGACACTCGGATTGTGTGAGGCCCACTGAATATCAGAGCGCTATGTCACAGGATCGATGCAGCAGGTGTGAAAAAAGTGATTACAGGATAAGGGAGATTTTGAATTTCTGCAGACACTTGTGGACACTGGACACTTTTGGATTGTGTGAGGCTCACTGAATATCAGAGCGCTATGTCACAGGCTCGATGGCACAGGTGTGAAAAAAGTGACTACAGGATAAGGGAGATTTTGAATTTCTGCAGACACTTGTGGACACTGGACACTTGGATTGTGTGAGGCCCACTGAATATCAGAGCGCTATGTCACAGGCTCGATGCAGCAGGTGTGAAAAAAGTGACTACAGGATAAGGGAGATTTTGAATTTCTGCAGACACTTGTGGACACTGGACACTCGGATTGTGTGAGGCCCACTGAATATCAGAGCGCTATGTCACAGGATCGATGCAGCAGGTGTGAAAAAAGTGACTACAGGATAAGGGAAATTTTGAATTTCTGCAGACACTTGTGGACACTGGACACTTTTGGATTGTGTGAGGCCCACTGAATATCAGAGCGCTATGTCACAGGCTCGATGGCACAGGTGTGAAAAAAGTGACTACAGGATAAGGGAGATTTTGAATTTCTGCAGACACTTGTGGACACTGGACACTTTTGGATTGTGTGAGGCCCACTGAATATCAGAGCGCTATGTCACAGGCTCGATGGCACAGGTGTGAAAAAAGTGAATTGTAGAATTGGGCAGAATAGGAATCTCCCTAGAGTGTAGGTCTGTAAGAACGGAACAAGTCCTCCACTTATCCTTCCACAGTGACACACAGATAGCTTCACTGTGGCTGTGATAACAGCCGTTACACGGTACTCTGTGAGGAGCATACACCGCTGTATGGTGTGAATATATGCACGCTCAGTACCTCAGCAGGACAAAAAAAAAAAATTGGGATTGCTTTTAAAAAAGCAGTTTGCAGAGCAGTGGGGACACAGCAATGCAGCTGTCAGGAAGCCTTAGAAGGCAGCCTAACAACCAACACCGCTGATCCACCACAATATAGCCTCCCCTTGCACTGCACACACAGTGACTGGTGTGTTGCACAGGCAAAATCGCTAGCAGCAGAAGAAGTTTTTTTTTCTTCTTCCTTGCCTAACGCTCTCCCTACAGAATCAGCAACCTCTCCCTATGCTAAGATCGGCAGAAGTAAGATGGCGGTCGGCGTGCACGCCCTTTTATAACCCCTGTGACGCCCACCAAAGCAAGCCAATCACTTGCATGCACTTCTGAAAGATGGTGGTGACCCCTGCCTAAGTCATCACGTTGCCCACAGTGTCCGTGGATCCTGATTGGCTGAAAAAGAGCGCTAAACAAACTTTAGAAACGCGACTTTGGCGCGTAAGTCGCCGACCTTGTGGCCGACCTCATCCTAGGGTCGGGTTTTGTTTCATGAAACCCGACTTTGCCAAAAGTCGGCGACTTTTGAAATTGTTCGACCCGTTTCGCTCAACTCCATTCAAGACAGATTGGAGAGAGGAGAGTTTGGTAAGAGGGAGATCGATTAATAGAGAGTTACAATAGTCCATAGTAAGAGTTTTTGCAGAGTCAAAAGTAAGAAAAGGTAGAATTCTAGAAATGTTTTTGAGGTGCAGATAACAAGAGTGAGCCAGTGATCATATGTAGGGGGTGAATGAAAGCTCTGAATCAAATATGACCCCAAGACAGTGGGCATGTTGCTGGGGAGTAATGATATTACCATACAGGAAAATGGCAATGTCAGGCACAGGTAGGTTAGTAGAGGGAGGAAACACATGAAGTTCCATTTTTGACAGGTTCAGTTTCAGATAGAGGGAGGACATGATGTTGGAGACAGCAGTAAGACAATCACTGGTGTTTTGTAATAAGGCAGACATAATGTCAAGAGTAAAGGTGTATAATTGTGTGTCATCAGCATAGAGATGGTACTGGAAACCAAATCTACTGACTGTTTGTCCAATAGGAGCAGTATACAAGCAGAAGAGGAGGGGGCATATGACTGATCCTTGAGGAACCCCAACAGTAAGGGGAAAATGAGAGGAGGAGGAGCCAGCAAAGGAAACAGTGAAGGAGCGGTCAGAGATGTAGGAGGAGAAACAGGAGAGAATGATGTCCATGAGGTAGATGAAGTGGAGCTTAGTGAGGAGGAGCTGATGATCCACGGTGTCAAATGCTGCAGAGAGATCCAGGAGAATTAGCATGGAGTAGTGGCCATTATATTTAGCTGTTAGTAGGTCATTATAGACAGTAAGGGCAGTTTCAGTACAGTGTAAAGAGCGGAAATCGGATTGAAGAGGGTTGAGAAGTGAGTTATATGAGAGACAGCGGATGAGACAGGAGTGGACCAAGCATTCCAGTAGTTTGGGATGAAGGGTAGATTAGAGACAGGTCTATAGTTAGCAGCACAGTTTTGGTTGAGTAAAAGTAATAGATGTATCATGGCATGCTTAAATGAGGAGGGAAAGATACCGGAAGAGAGAGAGAGATTGAATATTTTTGTAAGGTGAGTGGTGACAGCAGTAGAAAGGGACTGGAGGAGATGTGATGGAATAGGGTCATTGGTGCAAGTAGTAGAGCAAGAAGATGTAAGGAGCACTTCTTCTTCAATGACTGGTTGAAAGTCAGAGAGTAAGCTAGATGCATTGGGGGAGGGAGGACAGTGTTTGATATGAGGTGATTGGAAGTAAATATCCTTTTGGAATATGGTCAATTATTTTCTTTGAAATAATTGGTCAGATTGTCAGCATCGAGATCTGTGGTTGGGGCCTGCACTCTTGGGTTGAGTAGGGAATGAAAAATGTCAAAGAGACATTTAGGATTATTGGATAATGAGGTGAATTGCAGAGTTATATGTTTTAAGCATAAACTTATAATGTGTCATGATCCAGGGTGGGGTTTCGCTTTGGCCCGTCCTGGTCAGACAGGGGGTTAATTGTTTCTGCCTCTCTCTGGCAGAGGGCGGCTATTTAATGCTCACTGGATCTAGGTCCGGTGTCAGTTATACTCCTGCCCTTGGCTGAGTTAGTTGACCTCTTGTATACGTGTGCCTTGTGCCTGATAAATTGTTGCTTGCTTGGTTGTGATCCGGTTCTGTCCCTGTTATGAGTTCTGCCTGCCCCTCTTGTACCGCACCGCTCTCTCGTGTATGACTCTCTGCTTGTGACTCGACTGCTCTCTGCTCGTCCATTTGGTACCGCACTGCCCTCTTGTGTATGACCTTTGGCTTTGTCTGACCTCCCGTCTGTTTATCCCTCCTGTACCTCATTTGCCCATACTGTCTATGACCTCCATTTTGCCCGACTCTTAGTTTTCTACCTTGTCTGAAAGCAGGACGCTAAGCCCCGCCCCCTTGCAGTCAAATGACCGTAGGTCCTGTGCCGGCTTGCTAAACTTCTGCGTTCAGGTCCTGTGCATCTGTACTTCCCGGCTGTTCCTGTCCCCAGGGGTCCATACAGTGCAGGTGAGTCCCTGCTCAGCAGAGGCTGTAAACTGGCGCTGTCAGGATCCTGACATAATGAATGAAATCTTCAGGCAGATTGGATTTTCTCCACAGACGTTTGTCACACCTGGAGCACCGCAGTAGGAAATGTTGTTTGCAGTGTTTTCCAGGTTTCTCACTGTCTGTGCCAAGTTTTTCTATGTATAGGAGGTGCAGCTTCATCCAGAGCACTTTGCAGTGTTTCATTATAGTGTTTCAGTGCAGAGTCAGGACATGATAGGGAGGAGATTGGTGCCAATCATGACTGCAAATTCTTTATACGTTTCTGGGTGTTAATGGCCTGTATATTTCTACAAGTGTGGAAAGTGGGGGTGTCCTGAGTGGGATGACAGTTCTTGACAGAGAATGAAAGAAAGTTGTGGTCAGAGAGTGGGAGAGAAGAGTTGGTAAAGTCATACACTGAGCAAAGCCAGGAGAAGACCAGGTCGAGGGAGTTTCCGTCTTCATGCGTAGGACAGTTAGTAAGCTGCGAAAAGCTGAAGGAGGAGGTTTAGAGATAAAAGTTGAGTGGCAGATGGGGAGAGGAGAAAAGCATTGAGGATATTAAAGTCTCCCATGATGAGGGTGGGGATGTGATAGGATAGGAAGTGTGGAAGTCAGGTGGCAAAGTGATCCAGGAACTGACAGGAGGGGCCCAGAGGATGATACACAACCACTACTCGCATGGAGAAGGGATATAGAGTCTGACAGCATGGAGCTCAAAAGAAGGGAAGACAAGTGAGGATACTTGGGGACTAACCTGAAAGGTACATTTGGGTGATAGAAGCAGACCAACGTCTCCACTTGATCTGTTGTCCGATCTTGGAAATGTAGTCCACCATATGAAAGAGCAGCATCAGCCGTGATGTCTGACTGCTGGATCCAGGTTTCAGTAAGAGCTAGAAGGTTAAGATAATCAGAAAGGATGAAGTCATGGGTGAAGGAGAGTTTATTACACACACAGGGAGAATTCCAGAGGGCACAATTGAAATAGACAGAAGGCATGTAAGGAATGTTAATGAGATTTGAGGGGTTGCTGAGTGTAGTAGTTGAGTGGTTTGCCTTACTGTACCGTGAGGTACCAGGGTTGGGAGAGATATTTTTTGTGACTAGAAAAAGGAGGATAGAAAGAGTGAGCAGGTGGTTAAGTGATTTGTGAGAGCATTTCTTGTGCTTGATAGTGGGACTGAATGGATCTGTGAAGTTTAGCAATGTGAAAAGATTGTGAGTCCTATACATAGGAGATGAGAGGACAGAGGGGCTGATAAAGATGTAGTGTAAAGAGTTAGTGCAAGAATGGTGAACATTAGTGAATGCAGCAGCCAGGATATGAATTACACAAATGCATATGGTGAATATTTGCTGCAATCCAAATGTACTGGGAATAGGTTTCTTTAAATGTCTTACCTGTCTCCTGACCTGTCTAACTGCCATGATTAACTGCAAGGCACTTTTAAAAAATGTACTTATAATAATAATAAAATGTACATAAATTCCCCCTACATAAATGCTCCCCTACAGCTATGTCTGAATATATAGGAGGTTTGCTCTTAGAGCTATCACTAATTTGACATATTAGCAATTAATCAACTAAGTTAAGAAAGCAGGAGTTTATAAAAGTAGAGAAAAATAAACTAGTTTGCAGGCCAACATGGATCATAAACCTCTTTGAG
This sequence comes from Dendrobates tinctorius, assembly GCF_039654945.1. Lineage (NCBI taxonomy): Eukaryota > Metazoa > Chordata > Amphibia > Anura > Dendrobatidae > Dendrobates > Dendrobates tinctorius. The sequence continues at coordinate 4,987,486 of NW_027361742.1, forward strand.
AAAGTGACATGACCTTACAACTGAAGGGACAAGCTCATTAAGATGAATACACTATATACCATTAAATATGCTTACAGAGATGGAATTGAAGTGAAAGGAGACATGCAGGACATATGCAGCAGATAAATGAACTATGTACATCTATGGAGAGAATAGACATGAGTGCTAGATTATGCCATGATTAGCTGCAAGGCACTTTGAAAAAAAGTACTTAGAATCAAGTGTAGATAAATGTCCCCCTACATATGAATGGAGAGGGCTATTCCTCTGGGAAGAGAAGTAAGATTCTATATTTCCTGCGATCTGGAAATCATGTCACCAATGGAACGTGCCATACAAATTCAATAGGACATGCAGTCATAGTATCATTGTGTTAAAATGGATAGAGATCATCAAATCCAGGACCTATGTGGATCATTTATAAAATGCATGGTCAATCAGAAGAATTATTAGTTGGTCCTAGTGCAGGAGATTTCAGTACTTCTCCTAGACCTATAGGCAAGGAAAAAAAAATCACAAAAATATTAAGGGGACAAATTTTTGGAAATATATTTTTTATTTTAGAAAGTACTAGCTGAAGAGCCCGGCGCTGCCCGGGCATAGTAACTAACTGTGGTTAGTTATAGCAAATTATAATTATCCTCCATCCCATAGTCCAGTGCCCATATACCCATCACACATCCTCGATCCCATAGTCCCATGCCCATATACCCATCATACATATTTGCCATCCCATAGTCGAGTGCCCATATACCCATCACACATCCTTCTTCTCATAGTCCCATCACCATATACCCATCATACATACCCTCCATCCCATAGTCCCATGCCCATATACCCATCATACATATCCGCCATCCCATAGTCCCGTGCCCATATACCCGTCATACATATCGTCCATCCCATAGTCTAGTGGCCATATACCCATCACACATCCTCCATCCCATAGTGCCGTGCCCATATGCCCATCATACATATCCTCCAACCCATAGTCCAGTGCCCTTATACCCATCACACATCCTCCATCCCATAGTCAACCATTGTGACATCATAATGAGCGGCGGGGCTTGCAACCTATGATGACATCAGCGTCGCCATGGCAACCATTATGACATCATAATGAGGGGCGGCGCTTGATACACACACTTTTTCCCCATTATGTAGATAGGGGCAAAATTGTTTGGTGAATTGGAACGTGCGGGTTTAAAATTTCGCCTCCCAACATAGCCTAGGACACTCTCGGGGTCCAGACGTGTGACTGTGCCAAATTTTGTGGCTGTAGCTGCGACGGTGCGGAAGCCAATCCCGGACATACACATATACATACATACATGCACACACTTGAGCTTTATATATTAGATGAACAATCTGTATGTGATGTGGATAATTAAAGAGGCTGCTGGTTACATCCTGCTACCAACCATTTATCCTTAGCCAGATATAGTCCTTTGAAAACGCATTCATACCCCATGGATTTTTTCACATTTTTCTTGCTACACCCACAAACTTAAATGCATTTTATTGGGTTTTTATGTGATATACCAATGCAAAGTAGCAATTATTTGTGAAGAGTATAAGAAATGATATATGTTTTTCTAAATATTTAGAAATATAAATCTAAAATATGTGATGTGTATTTGTATTCATCTCCCTATTGTCTGATACCCAAAATAAAATCATGAGTGGACAATTGCCTTAAGAAGTCAAATAATTAGTAAATTGAATCCACCTATGTGTAATTTATTTTCAGTATAACTACAGCTATTCTGCAAAGGTCCAGAGGTTTGCTTTGGAACATTAGGGATCAAAAAGCAACATGAAAGCAAAGAAACACACCAAACAGGTCATGAAAAAAGTTGTAAAGAAGAGTAAAGCAGTCATGGCTCTGCTCGGAGATTCGCTCTGCTGAACTGTTGCTGCATGGTTGGTTTCTCTATCTGCTGAGCTATTATCTTTTCTTCCTTTCTTGTCCAAATTGTTCCAACTTCCCTTGTTTCACCTTCTGGGTTTTCTCCTCTCAGGTGTTTTCCATTTTCCTTTTTTAGTCTGCCCTATCACATTCTGGGTTGGGTTTTATTTGGTCACCCTTCACTGCACTTCCTTGCTGACTATAACTCTAAGTGGACTTGGGTTTAGGATGTATAGCCTTTCAGCTTAGGGGTTTACCTGGAATAGCAAACACCAGTTGAATACATGCAGTGAGTCTGTTTTCCTTCCCAATTCCTCTTTCTTTCACCTTTTTAATTTCATTGGCGGTTATACGTTTTACTTGTTACGTTTACTTTTGGATCTCCTTAGCTTTCCCTTTCTACACTATATGAATGTGTTTTAATATTCTCATCCTGGATTTTTTATCTTCCTGCACAATTTCCTCTCCTCTTTTTGGCAGTGTGTGTCGGCCTCCCCTCTGGTTCCTCAGTAGGTATGAGAAACCTCTCAATTGCCTTTAAAGAAGTCTTGTCTGAGGTGGTTTGATTTGTGAGGCTAGGATCTTTTTAGTTTAGTTTGTACAGTAACCAGTTGGTTGTGGGTGAGGCATCTGTTTGCAGTAGGTATTCCCTATTTTTGCTACCCATGAATGAGTGTGTATTATGTGTATAACAAAAAGCAGAGTTAAGTTGTAAAAAAAATTCCAAGCTCTGAATATCTCATGGAGCACTGTTCAATCTATCATGAAAAAATAGGAGAATGGCAAAACTGCAAACCTACCCAGACTTGGTATCCACCTAAACTGACATTCAAAGCAAGCAGAGCACTAGAGATGCAGCCATGAGGCCCATGGTCACTCTGGAGGAGCTGCAGAGATTCACAGCTCAGGTGGAAAAATCTGTCCACAGGACAATTAATAGTTGTATGCTCCACAAATCTGGCCTTTAGGTATGATTGGCCACAAGAAAGCAATTTTTGAATGCAAGCCATAAGAAGGCCTGTTTGTAGTTTGTAAAAAGCTATGTAGGAGACACAGATAACATGAGAAAAATGTGCTCTGGTCAAATGAGACCAAACTATAACTTTTTGGGAAAAATGCAAAATGCTATGTGGGGAGGAAAACTACCACTGCACATCTCCCTGAAAACAAAATTCCCACCGTCTAACATGGTGGTGACAGCATCATGCTGTGGGAATGCTTTTCTTCAGCAAGGACAGGAAAGCTTGTTAGAGCTGATATGAAGATCAGTAGAGCTAAATACTGGACAATCCTGGAGAAAAACCTGTTAAAGGTTGCAAAAGACTTGAGACTGGAGCATAGGATCAATTTCCAGCAGGACAATGACCCTAAACATTCAACAAAAGCTACAATGGAATGGTTTAAATCAAAGTATAATTATGTGTTTGAGTGACCATGTAAAAGTTTAGACATAAATCCCACTGAGAATTGGTAGCAAGGCAAGAAAGATTCTCTAGATATCCAAAGATTGTAGAGATATACTTGAGAAGACTTGCAGTGAAAAGTGTTCCTGCAAAGTATTGACTCAGGGAGGTTGAATACAAATGCATGTCATAATTTATTTAATACTAGCTGAAGAGCCCGGCGCTGCCCGGGCATAGTAACTAACTGTGGTTAGTTATAACAAATTATAATTATCCTCCATCCCATAGTCCCGTGCCCATATACCCATCATACATATCCACAATCCCATAGGCCCATGCCCATATACCCATCTTACATATCCTCCATCCCATAGTCAAGTGCCCATATACCCATCACACATCCTTCATCTCATAGTCCCATGCCCATATACCCATCATACATATTCGCCATCCCATAGTTGAGTGCCCATATACCCATCACACATCCTTCATCTTATAGTCCCGTGCCCATATACCCATCATACATATCCTCCATCCCATAGTCCCGTGCCTATATACCCATCATACATATCCTCCATCCCATAGTCCAGAGCCCATATACCCATCACACATCCTCCATCCCATAGTTCCGTGCCCATATACCCATCATACATATCCTCCATCCCATAGTCCAGTGCCCATATACCCATCACACATCCTCCATCCCATAGTCCACCATTATGAAATCATAATGAGCGGCGGGGCTTGCAACCTATGATGACATCAGCGTCGCCATGGCAACCATTATGACATCATAATGAGGGGTGGGGCTTGATACACGCACACTTTTTCCCCATTATGTAGATAGGGGCAAAATTGTTTGGTGAATTGGAACGTGCGGGGTTAAAATTTCGCCTCACAAAATAGCCTAGGACACTCTCGGGGTCCAGACGTGTGACTATGCCAAATTTTGTGGCTGTAGCTGCGACAGTGCGGATGCCAATCCCGGACATACACACATACATACATACACACACTTGAGCTTTATACTGTATATTAGATTTTTGAAATAGACAGAAAACCATGTATCATTCCATTTGCACTTTACAAGTACTTGCTACAATAAAATAGATTTAAGTTTGTGAATGTAATGTAAAAAAATCTAGAAAAGTTCATGAGGTATGAATACTTTTTTTAACCCCTTTCTGACATCGTACATCAATATAGTATATTATTATTATATTACAGTAGTAATTTTTTTAACCCCTTTCTGACATAGTACATCAATGTCAGCCTCCCTCCCTTTGATGTGGGCTTCGGCGGTGAGCCCACATCTTTCCCAAGACATATCAGCTGACATGTGCCTGCAATAGCCACAAGTGGAATTGCGATCCACCTGTGGCTATTAACCCGTTAAATGCCGCTGTCAAACTCTCACAGTGGCATTTAACAAACGCTTCTGGCAATCGCGACGGAAATCCGCTCACCGGTGACCCGCGTCACATGATCCTGGGTCACCGATGAGTTGTCATGACAACCCGAGATCTCCTGGAGATTTCCATGGTTGTCAGTACCGACTCGCTGTGAGCGCCATCTAGTGGTCAGCGCTCATAGTGAGTAGTTCTACTACATAAAGGCGAACTGATCATCACCTCTATGCAGTAGAGCCGATCAGGTTACGGCAGCTTTTAGCCTCCCATGGAGACTATTAAAGCATGACAAACGCAAAAAAAGTTTTTAAAAATATAAAAAAATACAAAATATAAAAGTTCAAATCACACCCCTGTCACCCCATTCAAAATGAAACAAACAAAAAAACCAAACATACATATATTTGGCATCACTGTGTTCAGAATCGCCCAATCTATCAAGAAAAAAAAAGGATTAAGCTGATCGCTAAAAGGTGTAGCGATAAAAATGTCAAAACACCAGAATTATGTTCTATTGGTCGCCACGACATTGCATTAAAATGCAATAACGGGCGATCAAAAGATCATATCTGCACCAAAATGGTATCATTAAAAACATCAGCTCAACACACAAAAATGAAGCCCTCATACTACCCGACTACCCGAGATCATGAAAAATGGAAACGCTACAGGTATTGGAAAATTGTGCAATTTTTTTCAACAAAGTTTGGAATTTTTTTTCACCACTTACATAAAAAAGAACCTAGACACGTTTGGTGTCTATGAACTCATAATGACCTGGAGAATCATAATGGCAGGTCAGTTTTAGCATTTAGTGAACCTAGCAAAAAAGCAAAAAAAAAAAAAAAACAAGTGTGGGATTGCACTTTTTTGCAATTTCACCTCACTTGAAATTTTTTTCCCGTTTTCTAGTACACGATATGATAAAACCAATGGTGTTGTTCAAAAGTACAACTTGTCCCGCAAAAAACAAGCCCTCACATGCACATATTGACGGAAAAATAAAAAAGTTATGGCTCTGGGAAGAAGGGAGGCGAAAAACAAAAACGCAAAAATGAAAATACCTCCGGGGTTAAGCCATTCTTTTTTTAAGACACTTGGAAGCTACAAAGGCTTCAGTCTTAGGATATGGCTGGGGTCACACTTTTGAATGCAATGTGAGAAACTTGCGCGAGTTTCTCGCATCAATACCCGGCACTGCTGCCGGCACTCGGGACCAGAGTGTGCGGCTGCATGTCTTTCTATGCAACCGCACACTCCGGTCCTGAGTGCTGGCGGCAGTGCCGGGTATTGACGCGGGTTTCTCGCATTGCACTCGCAAGTGTGACCCCGGCCTGCCTTAGAATGTTGCACACATCTTTTCTGGACTTTGCAGATTTGAAATTCACAGCACATTGATTAGCTACAAATCCAAATTCCCCATTTTTAATGTGTAAATTAATTTGAGAATAAAAAGAAAAGTTCTAAGTAGGACAAAAGCTTTAGTAAGAAAAATCGCTAGAATGAGACAGTACGGCAATCTGCTTCGTATTGATGAATGGTACAAGGATTTATAATGTAATCATACTAAGCAGAACACGGCTCTTCCTGTTCGCAGTGAGCCTGGTTAGTAGGCGACATGGAGTGAGCCGTGCCAGCAATGAACACATCAGGCAGGATCCTGCATTGCAAGGAGACAATTTTTAATTTATATGGAAATGCAGACATGGAAAGACCAGCAATAAAGACAACCGATACCAACAGGTTACGAGGAGAGATATGGCTATAAGCAAACTAGAATCACTGCACCAATTTACTGAGCAGAAGACCGAGATGGGTCCCAGATTAGTGCCGTGTAGTGCAACTTTTGTGCCTTTCCCAGGACATGAACCATCCTTGTCTGAAACGGGACAAAGGTAATGGTAAATCTATACTTGCCTCATAAATCCTGTGATCTGGGAGTTTTTTCCATTAGTTTATATTTGCATTGCTGTTTTGTCATGGAGTTATGAATGGTTAGAGCATTTGTTATTCCCCTATACAGATATAGATCCTTAGATACATAGATATAAATATTTATATCTATTAATATAACCTAAATGTCTGCCTCTATATATTCCTCAATTATTAATTGTGGTGAATGTCTTATATCTAATGTCAGTAACTATATACATTTTTAAAAAATACATTTTGAACATTGCAAAAAAAGCTTACAGTATGATCTTCATGTAGTATTAATTACAGATGTATTTCTGCTTGATCAGATGATAAATTACATTGTGAAGCCTTAGGCTCAATACAGCTGACGACCAAACCTTGCTGAGACATACCATGGCCTCAATAATAGAAGCATTCTTTATGAGTGGAGTATTCTGCCAATTCAAAATTTTGCATTGTAGTTTATTTCAGTATGTTTGGAGGGAAAAGGTATCCCTTGTGGTATCATGTCTCTCCTGCTACGGCCATAGATATTGCATTATTTCATAATCCATAGACTAATAAACTGCTCTGGTAAAGAATAATAAAAAGTTACAATTCAACAAAAATCAAGTACATTTCTGTTCTAAAAGGTCAGCAAAGATACATATAATGTTTGTTATAGAGGTGCAAACAATGCCACAGTTATGCTCTGATCTTATCTACTGTCCCAGCCTTGTATCTAATTAATAACCCATAGACTGAGTAGTTTGTTGGTGCCTCTGCTGGGACTCAGCACATGTCCTCCCAATTCTTTATGTCTTTGGTACATATGTGGATGGTGAGTCCCATATTTCGCATTTTTCGTTTAAACCTGCAATAAATGAATGACCAGTTCCTAATAGTATGAAAAATGAGGATGAATGAACTCATGGAGATCAACCTCCAACACTGCAGAGACACCATCACATGTTTCTCAACGCAGTGATCCTAGAACAATGCCCCCATCCCTTATGGGAAATATGCAAAAACATGCAAAACACAAGCCACAGAGACACCATCACATGTTTCTCAATGCAAGCAATGACTAGCCAGGTCTTTCCCCGGGAAGGAACAACCATGGGAAGGACAGTCTCCAATGAAGGAAACCACCTATGCCAAAACATGGCCTTCATCCACAGACAGCTGTTTCGGGGTATTGCCCCTCATCAGTGTGGAGCAGGAAACTGGCTAGTAGGAGCAATGCCTAGTAAAAGACTGTGTAAAATGAGGATGAATGAACTCATGGAGATCAACATCCAATACTGCGGAGACACCATCACATGTTTCTCAATGCAGTGATTCTATAGCAATGCCCCCATCCCTTATGGGAAATATGCAAAAACATGCAAAACGCAAGCCACAGAGACACCATCACATGTTTCTCAATGCAAGCAATGACTAGCCAGGTCTTTCCCCGGGAAGGAACAACCATGGGAAGGGCAGTCTCCAATGAAGGAATCCACCTATGCCAAAACATGGCCTTCATCCACAGACAGCTGTTCCGGGGTATTGCCCCTCATCAGTGTGGAGTAGGAAACTGGCTAGTAGGAGCAATGCCTAGTAAAAGACTGTGAAAAATGAGGATGAATGAACTCATGGAGATCAACATCCAATACTGCGGAGACACCATCACATGTTTCTCAATGCAGTGATTCTATAGCAATGCCCCCATCCCTTATGGGAAATATGCAAAAACATGCAAAACACAAGCTGCGGAGACACCATCACATGTTTCTCAACGCAAGCAATGACTAGCCAGGTCTTTCCCCGGGAAGGAACAACCAAGGGAAGGGCAGTCTCCAATTAAGGAAACCACCTATGCCAAAACATGGTATCCATCTACAGACAGCTGTTTCTGGGTATTGCCCCTCATCAGTGTGGAGCAATATTTTATACTGATAACAAGTCAAACAGGTGCCATTACTACAGGTAAAGAGTGGAGGACAGAGGAGCCTCTTAAAGAAGGAGTTAAGGGTCTGTGAGAGCCAGAAATCTTGCATTTTTATAGGTAACTAAATTCTTATTTTCCACCATAATTTGCTAAATAAATCTTATCAAATCAGACAAGGTGATTTTCGGGATTTGTTTTCTCATTTTGACTCTCATAGTTGTGGTCTACCTATGATGTCAATTACAGGCCTCTCTCATCTTTTTAAGTGGGAGATCTGGCACAATTGGTGGCTGGCTAAATATTTTTTTCCCCACTGTAGCTTCAAAGTGCAGCATCCTTATCTTCCCAATTGCAAAAAAGAAGTCAGATAAAAGAGACTTCAATTGCCTTAAAAATTAAATGTTTTATTTATATGAAAAGGCAAGAAATCATACAGATAATGTTGTATATAATTAAATATATAATTAAATATGCCAAAGGGCCGTATATACAAAGCTAGTTGTGCCCCCAATATGGAAAACGTATGTCCGGCCTAGATGGTAATGTATACAGGATGTTTACAATAATCAGGAAATATATATTAGCATCTGGTAAGCATACAACTATAAATAGCAATGCTTACGAACAGACATCCAATGTGCAAATGACCATGGCAAGCGCCTAATAGTAGTAAATGAAGGTAGATGAAAAAGTGTTTCAAGAGGAAGGAAATTGATATGTGTCTCTGAGGAAGCCACAGCTCAGTGGCCATACACTAGGAGTCTTCCTCATCCTCATCCCATTATTGTCTTCTACCTTGTTTTCTTTATTAAATATTTTGTTCTTTTAACTCCAGTGGTTAGGGCACTGTTGCTTATGCTAGTCTGGCAACATATCAATTCCTATTCACTTAGAACATTTATTTATGTGCCTTCATTCACACATATTTTTCTCTGGACCTTTGTCTTTCATTACATCATCTAGGTAGAAAGCAGAAGCCCCTCAAACATGCTAATTAGGTAATAATATGAATATTAGTGAACTCAAATAACTTTTATCCAATGTTTATGTGGGCCTTAAGTTATATAAAAATGGCATGCTAGTCAGCAAGTTAGTAATTTGTTAATTAAATTGATGCGTTAGACGTAGGAAAAATTGGGGCAAATGTATGCAACTATGGGTTTCCACACATGACCGTATTTTTGGTTTGAGTGCAATCCATTAGAAAAATGGATCGCATCTGAACCAATATTATTCAGTGATACCTTACAAATGAGTAAAGCAAAGCTGTCTGTCACAGAAGAGCAACTGTATCCAAAACTGTGAAAAAAGATAATGTTGCCTATAATAAAAATGTGTCTGAATATATACATTAATTTGCTGCTTTCGGGGTAGCCTTCATGCTCACTAGAAACAAGTGACATTCCAATTTCAATATGTAGTAGGTGTAATAATAATCATAATATTAGCAAATACCTCCAATTAGAAATGTAGTAAAATTTTTAATGCAGGGTATTGCAGTAGCTTATGTATCCATGGTTACAACTACTAACAGCTAACTAACTAACTGTCAATATATGAGTGGTCAGAACCATGGATACCTAAGCTACTATAATGGGGAAAGCAAAATAGCAAACCAGAAAAACTATACTACATTAGTAATTGAAGGTACTTACTAATATTATTAATATTACACTTAGTACGTGTTATGCGTTTGAACTCTTGTGCCTGTGCATTGCGGTCGGCTTCTCTGTCAGCCAAGCCATATCAGACACACTTTTTCTCTGAGTGTTTTGATTCTATTATACTTTCTTGAGTCTTTTTAGAGTAACAGGTGCTTTCATTTATTTGTCTGCCCAAAGACATTTCGGGTGCGGCTTTATATATTTTCCCCTTGCTGGTATTTCCTGTTGGTGATAGTCTAATTTGGATGTCCAGCGATACAGTCATAGTTTAACCCCTTAACTGCATTGGATGCACTATTCCGTCCATGTGACCTGGGACCTAAGTCCCAAGGATGGAATTGTACGTCCAACGCGATCAGCGGCGCTCACGGGTTGAGCGCCGCTGATCGCGGTCGGGTGTCAGCTGATTATCACAGCTGACACCCGGCACTATGTGCCAGGGGCTGTCATGGACTGCCCCTGGAATATTACCAAACATGATAGCAGTGTACCAGGGGCATAGAGAAGAATTGCGCAGGAAGGGGGCTCCCTGCGTGCTTCCCTGAGACCATCGGAGCAGCGTGATGTGCTTACGCTGCTCCGAGGGTCTCCTCCCTGCAGGCCTCCGGATCCAATATGGCCATGGGGGCCTTTGGGGTCCTGCAGGGAGGTGGCTCCCTCAGTGCCTGCTATGAGCAGGCACTAAGAAAGCCTCCTCAGTGCTTGTCAGATCGGAGGGTGGTAGTGGGATTGGGGTGAAGGAGCAGTTATCTGACAGGAGAAAACAAACTCCTCCACCATGCTTGCTGCGGCGAGGGGTGTGGGAAAGGTGGAATCCACCATGTGAGAGTGCAGCAGGAGAGTCTGTGTCAGCAGAGGTGAGCAAGGTTTCGGTGATGGTGAGGAAGGAAAGTTTGTTAGTAATAAAAAGATCATGGATGAAGGAAAGTTTGTTGCAGACAGAGCGAGCATTCCACAGCTTAGGCACATCAGAGACTCTCCAAAGGCAACATGACACCTGCAGACCATTCTATCAAAGTCTACATTCCAAAACGTCACTACTTCGCTTCCGAGCCCCGATGTGTGCCCATACAGTAGTTTTCTCCTACATATGGGATATCAGCGTACTCAAGACAAATTGGACAACAACTTTTGGGGTCCAATTTCTCCTGTTACCCTTGGGAAAATGAAAAAAATGGGACCAAATGATCAGGTTTGTGGAAAAAATAAGATTTTTTTATTTTCATGCCTAGGCGTTATAAACTTCTGCGAAGTACTTTGGGGATCAAAGTGCTCACCACACATATAGATAGGTTCCTTGGGGGATCTAGTTTCCAAAATGGTGTCATTTGTGGGGGGTTTCCACTGTTTAGGCACATCAGGGGCTCTCCAAACGCAACATGGTGTCCGATCTGAAATCCAGCCAAAAAAAATGTCAAATGTCGCTGCTTCCCTTCTGAGCTCTGCCATGCACCCAAATAGTGGTTTACCCCCACATATGGGGTATCAGCATACTCAGGACAAATTGCACAATAACTTTTAGGGTCTTGTTATCCTTGTGAAAATAAAAATTGGCGGTGAAAAGATCATTTTTGTGGAAAAAAATATGATTTTTTAATTTTACGGCTGTACGTTATAAACTTATGTGAAGCCCATGGGGGTTCAAAGTTCTCACCACACATCTAGATAAGTTCCTTGGGGGGGTCTAGTTTCCAAAATGGTGTCATTTGTGGGGGGTTTCCACTGTTTAGGCACATCAGGGGCTCTCCAAATGCGACATGGCATCTGATCTCAATTCCAGCCAAAAAAGTAAAATGGCGCTGCTTCCCTTCCGAGCTCTGCCATGCACCCAAATAGTGGTTTACTCCCACATATGGGGTATCATCGTACTCAGGACAAATTGCACAATAACTTTTGGAGTCCTGTTACCCTTGGGAAAATAAAAATTGGGGGTGAAAAGATCATTTTTGTGGAAAAAATATGATTCTTTAATTGTACAGTTGTACGCTATAAACTTCTGTGAAGCCCTTGGGGGTTCAATATTCTCACCACATATCTAGATAAGTTCCTTGGGGGGGTCTAGTTTCCAAAATGGGGACACTTGTAGGGGGTTTCCACTATTTAGGCACATCAGGGGCTCTCCAAAAGTGACATAGCGTCCGATCTAAATTCCAGCCAATTTTGCTTTGAAAAAGTCAAACGGCGCTCCTTCCTTTCGGAGCTATGCCATGCGCCGAAACAGTGGTTCTCCCCCACATATCAGGTATCAGCGTACTCAGGACAAATTGCACAATAATGTTTGCAGTCCAATTTCTCCTGTTACCTTTGGTAAAATAAAAAAAATTGGACCTGAATTAATTTTTTTGTGAAAAAAAGCTAAATCTTCATTTTTTAAACATTCCAAAAATTCCTGTGAAGCACTAGAAGGGTTAATAAACTTCTTGAATGTGGTTTTGAGCACCTTGATGGGTGCAGTTTTTTGAATGGTGTCACTTTTGGGTATTTTCTATCATATAGACCTCTCAAAGTGACTTCAAATGTGATATGGTCCCTAAAAAAAATCATGTTGTAAAAATGAGAAATCGCTTGTCAACTTTTAACCCTTATAACTTAAAAAAAAAATTTTGCTCCAAAATTGTGCCGATGTAAAGTAAACATGTGGGAAATGTTACTTATTAAGTTTTTTGTGTGCTATATCTCTGTGATTTAAGGGCATAAAAATTCAAATTTGGAAAATTGTGAAATTTTCAAAATTTTTGCCATATTTCCATTTTTTTCACAAATAAACTCAAGTTATATGAATTAAATTTTACCACTAACATGAAGTACAATATGTCACAAGAAAATATTGTCAGAATCACTGGTATCCATGTAAGTGTTCCATAGTTATTACCTCATAAAGGGACAGTGGTCAGAATTGTAAAATTTGGCCCAGGCATTAACGTGCAAATCACCCTTTGGAGTAAAGAGGTTAAGCCATTAAGTCAAAGGTTAGCTAGGGTTTTTCTCTCTGCTGTTTATGTTCTTTATCCTGCACCTATCTTTTGTTTCTTTTTAGGAAGTAGGCAGCATATTCTCTAACAGTTGTAGTGCAACGGTATCCATGCTGTGTAGTGTTGAGGCAGTGACCCAGGAAAAGTTCAAAGTAAAGTCTCTTTTAATATTCAACATACTCACGAACACAACAGAACTCAGATTCTCCAGATCACAGCCACGAAAACAAAGATAGTCCATGATTGTTGCTGTGGGTGACTGCACCGCCGTGTACGCTCAGGGTGACAGGATTTTGGCTACGCTTGGTCCTGTGTTGCTTTACACAGGAAGTGCTCTGCAGAGCCGACTGCTGTGCCTGCTTGAAAGACCAAAACTGATGCACGCAACCCCCTGCTGCAAGGGTCTGTACAATAACCTGTGGCCGTAGGCCACATGGAAAACCCAGCCTGGAAGAGGAAAAGGACCAATCCCACTACCTTCCTGTAGTCCGTTTCAAAAATAAAAGCCCATGACAGGTTTTTCTAAATCTGTCTTGAACAAATAGCTTGCCCAAAGCTAACACTCACTTTTATTCTGCATGGCAACCACAGCTCTACCTGTCACTGCAATGCACTCCTATAGCCTTCATATGCTTCTTTGCATCTCCTGGGGCACACATAGCGACCCTCGCATATACCACCGATCACTGCCTCACACAGTACATGGTTAATCCTTTATTTTTATATTATGGTTTGATTTACTTATTCTGGGATCTCTTTTTATTTCAGCACACTTTCTCTTCTGTAGGTATTTTGTACTCTGTTCTGCACTGCAGTTCTTTAGGAGAAACATGAAGTGCTTGATGGCCTTTCAGTCAGCATTTGTACGAATTGCCATTGTCTAGTCTGTGGCTAGAGCTATCTAAGCTCATGCAGTAATAACTAGGAACTGCGGGGTCAGAATCTCTATTCTGTACTGGAATTGGCTGGGTCAGTGGTAGTTTGTAGTGTTACCTATTTTCCTGAGTGAGTTGCTATGCTATCATGACACTACATATTGGCATAGGTTTTGGAGATGGAAATACTCCTTTAATTAATTCCATGATACCTGAAATTGTGGTGTCTGTCTCATGGTCAATGCTTGGACAATAGAGCCAATAAAATGTAATTGCAATGCAATATTGCAGAGATATTATCAGGTGGGGACAAAAGGAATATAAACCCTTCAGCACATCTCGTCATTTTCTCTGTAACTGTCACTCTGGGAGATATTCAATTGCATGAAGTAGAATGCCTTGTTTTCTTTAGTGCTGTCGCATCTAGTTCATATAATAACTCTTCAATATCTCCAAACTATTACAACTATTACACTGTCTTCCATTCACATGAGCATTTTGTGAAGGTGAATATTACTCTCTACTAATGGGGTTAGTTCTGTTGTTTTCCTGGTAAAATAACAGCAGAAATAAAATATCTCCTTATGTGTTAAATGATAAGGAATAAATTATTCTTCTCTAACAATTTAATGTGAGAATTCAGAGTTCATTAAGCTCTCATCTTCTGGGATGGATGGCTGTCACACATGATTATCTTTTGTTTTAATAAATGTGGCATATACTGTTATAAGGGAACTACGGGCTCAGTGCTGAATAAAGATCAGTGAATTGTTCTCTTCAGTCTTCTCTTCTTCGGTTTCCAATTTGGCCTTCTTGGGCTGATTAGTCACTGGTCATTTAGGGTGCAATACACATCATGGCATATGTTGCTTTCCCATTTGACAGTGTGGACATGAGTGGTACCCCACACAAGTGAGGTCTGATCAACAAAGAAAGAGCAAAGAGATGCAAGTGGAGAATGAGGACAGAAGAGAGGTGGACACTTTCAGCTTTGAAGTTTGAAGAGACCCTAAGAGCATAATAAGTGTATTTTCTTGGCAGGTTGTATTCCAACTGAATTGTAACCTTATGCATAAGAATCTGCTGGCCAACTCAAGGAAATCTGCAGAAAGTAATTTTTTGAGATTGGCTTATTCTGTTTATAAAACGATGCCCAATTGCCAGTGACTTGGTAGTGCTAGTGCCTTGCAACAGCTTTTGATGATGGAGTGTTTGATCAGACCTGTCCATCAATCTCTTTCAATTGAACTTACTAGCAGACAGTGCTTCTCACAAGAGGGGAAGTATACTTGTATTAGCATGTGCCATAAAATAATGTCAACAAATTTTCTCTAATAATGGTAAGGCGGACAGCCCCTTTAATTAAACAAATTAATTGATAAAACAAAGCCAAATTAGGTTGGACAAATGGACAAATGAGCAAAAATGAAGAAATGCAGGTGTGGGCAAAATGCACGTAGTGAATATTTTCTGTATCACAATTCCTTATTCAAAGAACAGAGACATAATCATGCTTCTAAAGGCCCCTTTACATTTAGCGATGCACCAGCGATCCGACCAGCGATCCGACCCGGTCAGGATCGCTGGTGCATCGCTAAATGATAGCTAGTGAGCTTCCACACAGGCAGACCTCACAGCGATGCAGCAGCGACGCAGCGCACGATACTCACCTTTCACACACAGCGATCCTGACGTCCTCCCGCTCGCCTCCACGCGTCGCTCATCTCACACAGCAGGAAGCCCAGCAGGAAGTGCCCGACGAGAAATGGAGCAGGACATTCTCGCGCGATCAGCGATGGACAGCGGGGGAGCCGGTCGGAGATAAGTATCACACATAGCGATATAGCTAGCGATATCGCTATAACATCACAAAATCGGTGATGTTATAGCGATATCGCTATGTGTAAAACCCCCTTAAGACTCAGTGATAAGCGGTCATAAAGGAGCACTTAGGAAGCAACCCAGGGGCAGAAAAGGATGTCAGGTCTCCACCGCAGCTCCAGCCGAAAGCCTCCAATGGAGGATAGGAGCAATGAGAAACAAGAAAACGGTCTTAGGAGCGCAGGAAAGAGACTCAGACAAGAGATGGGTTTAAACCACAACGCGTTTCGACGGAGGATCCGTCTTCTACCTGATGAAGACGGATCCTCCGTTGAAAAGCGTTGTGGTTTAAACCCATCTCTTGTCTGAGTCTCTTTCCTGCGCTCCGAAGACCGTTTTCTTTTTTCTCAATAATCATGCTTCTGGCTGTGCTGCTAGGCAAATCATGAGTATCATTAGTCAGGAAAGAAAGTATGCGGCATTGCTTACACATTACCACATTAAAGACATTGCAGAGTTACAGGCTTGAGGAGCTTCCTCTGCAAGAACAATTAAACAATTACATACTGAATGTTTTGCAACTAGCATTACGGCAACATTTTTATGTAGCGTGCTTAATTTTTGCAAATGCAGAGATGTTCCAAGGCACTGGGTATGAGACACGGAGGGGCACCCATGCAGATGCTAGATGTAAGCAGCAACAAGACAACAATCTGCACCCTGTTTAAAGTAAAAATGAAAATATCAACTTACTTGCTTGGTCTATGCAAAATTTTATCACATGGGTCGTCGGGGGCACAGACAATTTCAGAAAAAGCAAGCTGGTCAAATGTAAATGTATTTCATGAGCTGATGAACACAGACAGGTATTTATATATACACTACAATAGTAGTTCACAAATTTTCTGGCACTTCTAACCATATATAACAAACACTGCTCTTCGGAAAAAACTACATCAGTGAATAAGCGAAAAAATGAAGTGATCCAAAAACACAATTAAAACTATAATTTAATTCATAAAATTATTAAAATTATCAAGCACAAAAGCAAAAAATGCCCATTAGGAGGCGCTCAATCCCTAATAACAATGTGATTACATAGAGATATTTCACAAAGTGGATATATGAAGTTAGCCAAATGATTATGGCATATAGCAAATATAACATCCCAGCACAAAGAATGAAAGATAATTATAAAGGCAAATCTAATGGTTATAATCTACTAAGTGGTAACATGACATAATATGTCTAAGTACCTATGTAAACTGCCCAAAATAGACTATACTGGTGGCATAGAGTTAGTGATAACAATTAATGACAATAAATCCATGCCAATACCTGAATGCTGTGTAAATAATAATGGGTGCCGCAGCCTCCTCACCCCAACGCGCATTTCGCACCAAGCTTCTTCCGGGGGTGTGTCTAGACCAAGGGCGGTGTGTGTTTAAATACTATAAGTAACCAATCAAAGAGCCTAACAGTGAAAATGTATTCACTGACGGAATGAACTCTGTGTGATGTAGGCGGCGCATGCCCAGATCGACAATGCCGTGTAAACATCACTTCCAGTGACGCGCTCCTCTGGGCCGTCGGCATTGAGGCCAGAGGAACAGTGCTGGAGCACTCACGGAAGTGAACGGCCTTGGCGAAGCTGCGCAGGCGCACAATCAACCAAAGGAATACCACATAAGAAAATAATAATTAAAAGTGACGTGAAGCGCTATTAATAAGCGACGTATCTTTAATAAGTGCACAATGTAATAATAATTATATATGATATAAAAAGTGAACGGCCTTGGAAAAACTGCGCAAGCGCACAATTAACCAGAGGCGTGCCATATAAAATAATAAAAGTGAAACGCTACTAATAAGCGGCATATCTTAATAGCTGTACAATATAGTAAAAGATACAGTATATAAAGCAGCATTAATAAGCCATCAATATTTGTGACCATTAAATGTGAAGATATAAAAAAAAGTGATAAAAGGTGCAACATAAAGTGAAAAAAGTGCTTTAAAGAATTTGAAAATATCCAAACTCTGAAATAAAGTGCCAGAGTGAATAACTATATAACAAAGAATGCCACTAAAATACGCCCATATTAAATAATAGAATAGAGGGATAACATTAACCACTGTTATCTAAGCAGGCTTGAGTCCCATAAATCATCCCAAGAGTAATTTAAAATTGCTACAATTACATCAATAACATCAAAAGCAATTAATAGCAACAAGAAGTATATCCATAAAAGCTCAAAAAAAATTATTAAATCTCCCCATTTACCTCACAAAAATACAAAAGGCATAAAACATGATGCATGAAAGTACAACATTACAAAATAAATCATAAATCACTTCAATAATGAAGTATGCCTTAATCCATAAATAATATGGAATAATTTAACCCCTTCCTGACATCAGACGTACTATCCCGTCCATGGGACCCGGGCCCCTATGCCCATGGACGGGATAGTACGTCTCAGTGATCAGCGGCGCCCACGTGGTGAGCGCCGCTGATCGCAGCCGGGTGTCAGCTAATTACCACAGCTGACACCCAGCACAATGTGTCAGGGGTGGTCACGGACCGCCCCCGACACGTTAACCCCTTGCACACGGTGATCAAACATGATCGCGGTGTACCGGGGGTTAAAGGGAAGCATCGGCAGGGAGGGGGCTCCCTCCGTGCTTCCCTGAATGTGCAATGTGTCAATGTGCAGCGCTGCCGCGGGGGTCTCCTTCCCTGCAGGCCCCCGAATCCAAAATGGCGACAGGGCCTGCAGGGAGCTGGCTTCCTCAGTGCCTGCAAAGCGCAGGCATGAGGAAGTCTGCAGCAGTGCCTGGGACAGATCAGCGATCTGTCACAGGACAGTGATGTCCCACCTGGGACTATGTAATAAAGTTAAAAAAAAAAAAAAGTGTTAAAATAATTTTAAAAAATTGCCAAATAAATTAGAAAAAAAAAATATTCCCCCAATAAATCTATTTTTTGGAAATAAAAAAAAACAATAAAAGTACACATATTAGGTATCGCCACGTCCGTAACGACCTGCCCTATAAAACTTTCCCATTAGTTAACCCTTTTAGCGAACCCCTTAAAAAATAAAAATAAAAAACGAAGCAAAAAATAATGATTTATTATCATACCGCCAAACAAAAAGTGCAATAACTCGCGATCAAAAAGACGCATATAAATTTCCATGGTACCACTGAAAAACGTCATCTTGTCCCACAAAAAACGAGCTACCACACACCATCATCAGAGAAAAGATAAAAAAGTTATAGCTCGCAGAATAAAATGCAATCAAAAAATGTCATGCGCCCGAAAACAGTACCAATAAAAACGTCAACTCGTCCCGCAAAAAATAAGACCTCACATGACTCGGTGGGTCAAAATACAGAAAAATTATAGCTCTCAATATGTGGGGATGCAAAAACTATTTTTACAATAAAAAGCGTCTTTTAGCGTAAGACAGCTGCCAAACATAAAAACCCGTCATAAATAGTAAATCAAACCCCCCGTTCTCACCTACTTAGTAAGGGAAAAATAATAAAATTAAAAGAAAATGTATTTATTTCCATTTTCCCATTAGGGTTAGGGCTAGGGCTAGGGTTAGGGCCAGGGCTAGGGTTAGGGCTAGGGTTAGGGATAGGGCTGAGATTAGGATTAGGGGTGTGTTGGGGTTAGGGTTGGAGTTAGAATTGGGGGTTTCCACTGTTTGGGTACATCAGGTGCTCTCCAAATGCAACATGGCGTCTGATCTCAATTCCAGCCAATTCTGAGTTGAAAAAGTCAAATGGTGCTCCTTCCCTTCCAAGCTCTGCCATGCGCCCAAACAGTGTTTTACCCCCACATGTAGGGTATCAGCCTACTCAGGACAAATTGCAAAAAAACTTTTGGGGTCCAATTTCTCCTGTTACCCTTAGGAAAATAAAAAATTGGGGGCAAAAATATCGTTTTTGTGGAAAAAAATGATTTTTTTATTTTCACGCCCGGGCGTTATAAACTTTTGTGAAGCACTTGGGGGTTCAAAGTGCTCACCACACATCTAGATCTAGATAAGTTCTGTGGGGGGGTATAGTGTCCAAAATGTGGTCACTTGTGGGGAGTTTCAATAGTTTAGGTGCATCAGGGGCTCTCCAAACGCACATGACACCCGCAGACCATTACATCAAAGTCTGCATTCCAAAACGTCACTACTTCCCTTCCGAGCCCCGACGTGTGCCCATACAATAGTTTTCTCCCACATATGGGGTATCAGTGTACTCAGGACAAATTGGACAACAACTTTTGGTGTCCAATTTCTCCTGTTACCCATGGGAAAATAAAAAAAATGGGGACTAATTGATCATGTTTGTGGAAAAAATACAATTTTTTTATTTTCATGCCCGGGCATTCTAAACTTCTGTGAAGCCCTTGGGGGTTCAAAGTGCTCATCACACATCTAGATAAGTTCATTAGGGGGTCTAGTATCCAAAATGGGGTCATTTGTGGGGGGTTTCCACAAGAGTTGAGGGAAACGGGTCGAAAAATTTCAAAAGTCGCCAACTTTTGGCAAAGTCGGGTTTCATGAAACGAAACCCGACCCTAGGATGAGGTCGGCCACGAGGTGGGCAACTTAAGCGCCAAAGTCGCATTTCAAAAGTTTGTTTTGTGCTCTTTTCAGCCAATCAGGATCCACGGACACTGTGGGCAACGTGATGACATAGGCAGGGGTCACCACCATCTTTCAGAAGGGCATGCAATTGATTGGCTTGCTTTGGTGGGCGTCACAGGGGGTATAAAAGGGCGTGCACGCCGACCGCCATGTTACTCATGCTGATCTCAGAATAGGGAGAGCTGCTGCTGCTGATGATGATTTTGTAGGGAGAGCGTTAGGCAGGGACGAAGACACCAAAAACTACTTCTGCTGCTAGCGATTTTGCCTGTACAACACACCAGTCACTGTGTGTGCAGTGCAAGTGGAGGCTATATTTTGCTGGATCAGCATTGTTGGTTGTTAGGCTGCCTTCTAAGGCTTCCTGACGGCTGCATTGCTGTTTACCCACTGCTCTGCAAACTGCTTTTTTAAAAGCAATCCCAATTTTTTTTTTGTCCTGTTGAGGTACTGAGCATGCACTTTTTCACACCATACAGCAGTGCACACTCCTCACACAGTACCGTGTAATGGCTTTTATCACAGCCACAGTGAAGCTATCTGTGTGTCACTCTGTAAGGATAAGTCGAGGACATGTTCCGTTCTTACAGACCTGCACCTTCTAGTTTTGTCTAGCTTTTAAACAGTTAAATATATTTGCTGTTTGATCACATTCAAAACTATAGAAAGACAGTGTGTGTCAGTCCGTATACTTAAAAAACAAGGAGCTTGACAATTCTACGTACACCGGACAGCCGTGTACGTGTACGCTCCTCTCAGTACCGTGTAACGGCTGTTATCACGGCCACAGTGAAGCTATCTGTGTGTCGCTTTGTAAGGATAAGTCGAGGACTTGTTCCGTTCTTACAGACCTACACTCTAGGGAGATTCCTATTCTTCCCAATTCTATATACACCTTGTAGTTGGTCATACACTAGCCAATTTTTGCCTGTGACATAGCGCTGTGATATTCACTGGGCCTCACACAATCCAAAAGTGTCCAGTGTCCACAAGTGTGTGCTGAAATTCAAAATCTCCGTTATCCTCTAGTCACATTTTTCACACCTGCGACATTAAGCCTGTGACATAGCGCTGTGATATTCAGTGGGCCTCACACAATCCAAAAGTGTCCAGTGTCCACAAGTGTGTGCAGAAATTCAAAATCTCCGTTATCCTCTAGTGACATTTTTCACACCTGTGACATCGAGCCTGTGACATAGCGCTGTGATATTCAGTGGGCCTCACATAATCCAAAAGTGTCCAGTGTCCACAAGTGTGTGCTGAAATTCAAAATCTCCGTTATCCTCTAGTCACATTTTTCACACCTGCGACATTCAGCCTGTGACATAGTGCTGTGATATTCAGTGGGCCTCACACAATCCAAAAGTGTCCAGTGTCCACAAGTGTGTGCAGAAATTCAAAATCTCTGTTATCCTCTAGTGACATTTTTCACACCTGCGACATCGAGTCTGTGACATAGCGCTGTGATATTCAGTGGGCTTCACACAATCCAAAAGTGTCCAGTGTCCACAAGTGTGTGCAGAAATTTAAAATCTCCGTTATCCTCTAGTGACATTTTTCACACCTGCGACATCGAGCCTGTGACATAGCGCTGTGATATTCAGTGGGCCTCACACAATCCAAAAGTGTCCAGTGTCCACAAGTGTGTGCTGAAATTCAAAATCTCTATTATCCTCTAGTCACATTTTTCACACCTGCGACATTAAGCCTGTGACATAGCGCTGTGATATTCAGTGGGCCTCACACAATCCAAAAGTGTCCAGTGTCCACAAGTGTGTGCCGAAATTCAAAATCTCCATTATCCTCTTGTGACATTTTTCACACTTGCGACATCGAGCTTGTGACATAGCGCTGTGATATTCAGTGGGCCTCACACAATCCAAAAGTGTCCAGTGTCCACAAGTGTGTGCATAAATTCAAAATCTCCCCTGTCCTATAGACACCTTGTACCTTGTTTTACATTACTATATAGTTTGTTGGATTTTGTCTACATTTATACCAAAAATGAGGAAGGCTGGTGGAAGAGGCCGTGGAATTGGGCGGGGGTTGGCAGCTGGTAATGATGGTGTTGGTGGTGGATCTGATGGTAGTGGCAAAAGCAAAATAGGACCGAATGCAGGAGGTGTTGAGCCTGCGTCATCGTCTGGCTCCACAAGGCCTTGAAGGCTTAGTTTTTTAGGAGTTGGCAAACCGCTTTTAAAGCCAGAGCTTCAGGAAAAAGTTTTGGCTTACATTGCTGACTCAGCCTCAAGCTCTATCGCCTCCTCTTCTGAAGTTGTAAAAAATAAAAGCACTGAGTCGTCATAGGAGGCTCATGTTCATGAATCACACCTTTCCTTGTGTCCTTCACCCCAACCAAGATTGAAGGATGATGCAGGCCATACTACTGATTACTCCATGGAGCTGTTTTCACATACCATGCCTGGATTATCAAGTGAAATGGTGAATTACCCAGGCCAAGATGAATCTGACATGGAGTGCACTGATGCACAGCCACTGATAGATAATTCTGCTGGTACATTCACTCAGAGCACTACATTGTCCTCGCAGTGTACAGAGCCAGATTCTGACCCTGATGAGACTCAGGTGCCCCTTCCCGCACACTATACCACCATACACGGTGACACAGAGGAAGGTGCACATGACTTTGAAGAGGAGGTGATGGATGACCCAGTTGTTCACCCAGATTGGCATCCATTGGGGGAAGAGTGTGCTGTTTCCAATAGCTCAGATGAGGAGGAGGAGCATCCACAGCAGACATTGACATCGCAACAGCTGTTATCTGGCAGGCCCGGAGCACTCCAAAGACAGGTTCCAAAAATCAAAAGAGTTGCTGGACAGCTTGTCCAGAGGGTCAAAATATCACAGCGTGCTAGGCCGCAAAATGTCTGCCAAAGTAGGAAGAGTGCAGTGTGGCACTTTTTTGAACAAAATCCTCATGATCAGGCCAAGGTTATCTGTAAGAAGTGCACAAAGACCTTTAGCCTAGGGAAAAATCTGAAAAATTTGAATACCAGTTGCATGCTTAGACATTTAACCAGCATGCACTTGCAAGCGTGGACACAACACCAAACCTCAAGTACCACATGTGCAACTGATCACAAAGAAGGTAGTCAGCAACGCTACATTGTTTCCCCCACTGTAAGCCCACCGGTTAGCACAGCAGCAAATGTTGAGGTGTCGTTGCAAGGCCACAGCAGTCAGGGAATCCAAAGGTTATATCAACGAAAGACTGAATCTAAGCCATCAGAAAGAACACCAACTTCATCACCATCATCAACCCTCTCTCAGTCCGCCCTGTCCACCGCTACTTCCACCATATGCAGCTCTCAAGTCCAGCTCACTCTCCCAGACACTATGAGTAGGTCAAGAAAGTACTCAGTCTCTCATCGGCGTACACTGGGTTTGAACGCCCACATTGCCAAACTAATCTCGTTAGAGATGAATCCCTATCGGTTGGTGGAAAGCGCAGCTTTCCGCGAACTCGTGGCCTATGCAGTACCACGCTATGACCTACCCAGTCGCCACTTCTTCTCTCGCAATGCTATCCCAGCCCCCCACCATCATGTGAAAGACCGCATTGTCCATGCACTCAAGCAGTCAGTGAGTGGAAAGGTGCACCTCACAACTGATGCATGGTCCAGTCGGCATGGCCAGGGCCGCTACGTGTCCATCACTGCGCACTGGGTTAATGTGGTGGATGCAGGGTCCACAGGGGACAGCGGTGGTGGGACAGTGCTGCCTAGCCCACGGTATAGGAAACAGTTGGCTGTAGGCATTCGATCCTCCTCTTCCTCCTCCAGAAGCGAAAGCTCATCCACAGAGCGCAGTCGTACGAGCATTCCATCTGCAGCTGCCACTGTTGCACACGAAGTGTCCCCCTATCGAGCAGCTAGTGGAAAGCGTCAGCAGGCTGTGTTGCAGATGATGTGTTTGGGCGACAGACACACCGCCGAGGTGCTGGCCGAGTACTTTCAGCGACAAACTGAGTCATGGCTGGCAGTGTACATCTTGAGGCAGGCAAGGAAGTTAGTGATAATGGCCGTAATTTTGTGGCAGCCGAAGCCCTTTCAAAACTCAGCCACATACCTTGCTTGGCTCACACCTTGAACATGGTGGTGCAGTGCTTCCTCAATAATTATCCGGAGTTAACAGCCCTGCTCCAGAAGGTGCGAAGACTGTGCGCGCACATCCGCCGGTCGCCTGTACACTCCATTCATATGCAGAAGCTGCAGCGATTCCTCCACCTTCCCAACCACCGCCTCATTATCGACATTGCAACAAGGTGGAACTCCACCCTGCACATGGTTGAGTGGCTGTGTGAGCAGAGGCAGGCCATAATGCATTTGTGGGAGGATACACGGCCAGGAACATTGAGAGCAGACATGTAGTTGACAGGTGTGCAGTGGTCGAAGCTGAAAGACCTCTGTAAAGTCCTTCAGTGTTTTGAGGAATGCACACGGCTGGTAAGCGCAGACGACGCCATCCTAAGCATGAGCATCCCACTTATGCATCTGCTCATGCAAACTTTGACGCACCTTAAGGAGCAGGCGTCTGCAGCCAATGTTGACGAGGAGGAAGAGGTGGAGGGAATCCTTGATGACATTCAGCCATTGTCTGCTCAGCGACCTCTCCTGGACGAGGTGGAAGAAGAAGAGGAGGAGGAGGATGATGATGGGGATGATTACTTAGGGGAGGAGGATGCATCTCGTGGGGCAAGTGAAAATGTTGGCATGGCAAGGTCTGGTACAGGGTTTGTGCGTGACTGGAGGGATGTGGATTTGCCAGAAAGTGCTCCTCCACCCAGCACTCGCAGTGCATCATTGACACCGGGAACATTGGCCCACATGTCAGATTATGCTTTGCAGATCCTAAAAAGGGATCCACGCATTGCCAAAATGATGAACGATGATGACTACTGGTT
The DNA here is from genome assembly GCF_039654945.1 of Dendrobates tinctorius. NCBI lineage: Eukaryota > Metazoa > Chordata > Amphibia > Anura > Dendrobatidae > Dendrobates > Dendrobates tinctorius. The sequence goes on from NW_027361742.1 coordinate 5,012,947, forward strand.
GGCCAGCATTCTGGATCCACGCTATAAAGGCAAATTACAAAACATCATGCCACAGGAGAACCTTGACCTAATATTGGCTACTAAACAAGCAACTCTGGTTAACCGATGGTTGAGGCATTCCCAGCACACAGCAGCGGTGATGGTTCTCACACGAGCCGTACGGGCCGGGGGCAGCTTGGCAGAGGTGTTCGTGGTGCACACAGCAGAAGTGGCGTTGGAGACAGGGGTTTCATGACAATGTTGTGGGCTGATTTTTCACGGACCGCTCACACAACTGGTAATACTGCATCGATGGAAAGTGACAGGAGACAGCAGTTGTCAACTATGGTTAGCAACTACTTTTCCTCCCATATCGATGTTCTCCCGCACAGGTCATTCCCCTTTGACTATTGGGCCACTAAACTGGACACCTGGCCTGAATTGGCACAATATGCCTTACAGGAGCTCGCTTGCCCAGCTGCAAGTGTGCTATCGGAAAGAGTCTTCAGTGCAGCTGTATCAATCCTGACAGAAAAAAGGACCCGTCTGTCAACCCAAAATGTGGATGATCTAACCTTCATTAAAATGAACCATGCATGGGTTTGCAAGGATTTTGTCCCACCTTGATGACACATAGGTTGCCAGAAAAATGGCTTGCTTTGGTCCTCCTCCTATTCCGCGAACTTGACCTATTTCGCCTTTTGCAGCAGCTGAATGACCCACATCTACATAGGCCACTTTGTAAACCTCCCTAAGTGGGCGGCCCCCCCCCCATGGCCGGGGTCACCACCTAGCACATAAAACCGTGCGAGTGCCGTTGCCCTGGACAGGTGGGTGGGCCGACTCTTGGGCGCGGGCACTGGCATAGGGTCCCTCATAGTGCAATCAAGTGTCTCTGAAAGTGGTGGTGCACACCCGCCATCAGACACACCGCCGTACTATGAGGGGCCCAGTGCCAGTACCGACGCCCACGAGTGTGCCCCCCTTGCTTGGGCAGGGCCCCAGTATTTGCAATGTTTACCTCTCCCTGTTCCTCCGGTGTGCAGTCTGGGCTGTCAAATCCTTCACTGGACTGCCACTACAAGTTGATTGAACTGAAAGATGATGGTTAAGATGTAGCTATGCCCTGTCCTGCTGGCCGGGCTCTAGCTCCAAATGATCAGTGGCTTCCATTTCTTATGGACAGCGACTCACAATTACATGCAGTAGTGGTTTATCATCAGCTTTCACAGTTTTCCTACTCACAAACGTGTGACATTCCGGCGCACATTTCAAAATGTGCCCTCTCATGCCAATCAAATAGAATCGCCTACGGCCTGTGGCTTCTGTCTTTTACACTCCAAAGTTACGTGACAGATCATGATAGCCAGTGAGCACCATGTTTACATCGCTCCCTGTGATAAAAATTGGATTGAGATGAGTAACAGTGATGGTATCAACGGAAGTGCGATACAGCAAGACTTTATTCACAAAAAAATGTTTTCACTGTCTCAACACACAAATTAATTGAGGGTCAGCATCGCCTATGAGAACTGTGACTGAAGTTTTTCCCGTGAATAATAATTCCTACATTTCTGCAATCAATAGCCTTTATGTCACTAATTGAATGCATCTCATTTCCTATTGCGGAGAGGCTGGACTGTATTACTGAGACAGAAATATATATGAAGATTTAAAAATAACACCAAAAGTATATAGTTGTGTACGCCTCAAATGCATTTCCTTTTTTCCACTTTTTAGATTGCTGTGTAATCCATACTGAGAACACGGAGATTTTACATGTTTAAACAATGCTATATATACCTGCTATCCAGTGATAAAGTACCCTTTCTCAACTTTGTATAATCTGGTCAAATCCATACTGGGCCTGAGAACATCTGAGTCTGCCTCCTGATCTATAGACATATATTTTTAATGTGTAAACTAGGCTACATATATACGTGTTATCCGGTGAAACTGTACCCTTTATCAACTTTCTACAATGTTGTTGAATCCATACTGGGCCTGAGAACAGCTGCCGAGCTGTTAAGCAAGCTACAGCACCTGTGGTTTGGATACGTAATTTTTTCAGGAATGACGGTTAGGCCTCACTCCGGAATTGCGGTTGACCTGAACTTACTGGGAAATCATCGTTCGTGGGGAATAATCTGAATCCCAGATCCCCATCACTAACGGAGTTCAGCAGGTTATCTGCACCTGTAAGCGACAAAAGCTGGTCCTTTCAGTGTAGCGTGCATGCAGCCCCGGACATGTACTGGAATGCTAGACCTGTTATTGCGCGATCTCACGTTCCAGAGCCTCGCTTATCCCTCTAGTAAGCTTGACACGAACCGCCGGGCCATGCCGGAGTCTCGGTCGTTAACGGAATAAAGCTGAGAAATCGCTAGCACAACTACAAACGGACATACCACGCCACACACAGAATCGACAAAGCTTGCAATCTGTCCATCTTTTCTGTAGCTTGTATGGTAGTGGTTTCCTGGGTGCAGTCCAATTAAGCCACAGGCTCCACTCCTGGTGGTGCCCTTTTGGACATTCCTTTAAGGTTCAGCTTTGCAATCATACTGCCCCCGGAAACCAAAAACTCAAAAACTTTGCCTTCAGGGACGCTGTTTGGAGGTTCGTGGGTATAACGCCGCCCGATCAGCAGTCGGCAAATGGGTCGCCCTCCCAGGGCTGTGGGGTACTCGGTACCGGGCCGGTGTCAGTGGGATGTGTCACAGCAGCGGTGACCCGGACGGTGGCCCTGGGCGCCCATATAAATAGCGTGGTATAATGGTAAAGAGTTTATATAGATAGTTTGACACCACCTGTGGTGTTCGGCAACATAGATGTTAGGCCGACGCTGCATGCAGATCCTCTGGGACTGATGGTGTTGTGCAGCAAAGATGGTGAAGCTCCCCACAGATGGAGCTGGAGTCCCAGGGAAGTGTAGATGTAGTGATGGGGGAAAGGCACAGATGGTGTAGGTGCTGGTACCCAGATGTAGCAGTGCTGGAATAACTGTAGGACACCAGAGCGTGCAGTTCCAAAGCTTTACTCACAGTCTGCAGGTTACACAGATGCCTGCCTCCGTGCTGTGTCCTCCGGGTCAGGACCTCTGCCAACCTCCGGGACCAGAATGGAAAGCTCCCTTCCAACACTCCGCCAACATGTACCTTCCTGAACGTCTCCTTTCTAGCGCTTGTGGGGGAAGCACTCACAGGACCATGGTTCACTGAAACGCCTCCTGTCTAACAGATGTTCCTCAGACTTTACTTGTATGGCAGACAGCTGTAGCCTTTTCTTTCTGACTCGCACACGTCGATGCTGGGGCCTCCGAGCCTTAGTTGGGTACAGAGCATTTATAGCTGCTACTTCCCCCGGTTTCTGCTGCAGGAATGTCAGTGTCCCTACAAACTTGGAGACCGGAATCCGGACCAGGCGCTCCAGCTAGGAGTGAGCCTTAACTCTGCTCATCCTCCAGCTCCCCTTCTCACGTCTACACACTTCCCCTTCCCTGCACGGAGTGCCCTAACTTACCTCCTCCTGACCACAGAGAGCAGCTCCTCAGCAGTCAGGTTCAGAGGTCTCCCTGCTGGCCTGGAGTGGTAAATGTGTTGGGTGTTGGTTTCACTGCTAGAGAGATCCTTCGTTGCTCCCAAGCTGGACAACACACTCTCTAGGAGGAAGGCAATGCCACAGTGGCGACCGTACTCTTGGGGACGCCACAAGTGCACTGAGGCCCAGCCACTGCTGGATGATGCTGCTGGTACATTGACCCAGACCACTACATTCTCCTTGCACTCTACACAGCCAGAATCTGACCCAGAGGAAACTCAGGTTCCCATTCCCGCATACTATACCACCTTACACGGTGACAAAGAGGAAGGTGCAGATGAAAGTGCAGGTTCCTTGAGCAGGTGGGGGGCATACTCATGGGCGATGGCACTGGCACAGGGCACCGCATAGTACGCAAAAGTGTCTCTGCCGGTGGGAGGGCCTAAACAGCCAAGTGCAGTGAGATGGAAGATGTGGACGACAAGGAGTTCAGAGTAGTGCAGGGATTCCCTAGCAAGGAGACTTATGTAATTGTTTTCAATGTTGGGACAGCAATTTTTGGGGAGCACTATACTCTGGTGAATGATATATGGGGCCCAACATACACTGGAGCATTCCAAAGGTGGACATCAGACACTGGAGCAGCATTTACAGGGCCCATTATACACTAGAGCAGTAGAAATCGGGCCCATTATATATGGAGAATTATTTGGGCCCATAAGACAGTGGAGCTTCATCCATTGGGACCAACATATACTGTAGCATTATGTGGAGCTCATCATATACGTTTTGAAACATTATATGGGAATACTGATTCCATATGGAGAAATATATGGGCCTCATTACTCTGTATAGCCCACTAAGCGCTGGCCATAATACTGTATGGAGTTATATACTGTTCGTTTTTGGAGGTATTGGAGAATTTAAAATGGATATCAGTCATGAGATGTAAGAAGTGAAGTATTTTTCATTGTACTATACTGCTATTTCTCTGCCGTATCGGAGCATCATGAGCTGTGGTATGTGTTAAAGGGGCGCTCTTTGGCCCTGGGCCCACGAAAACCTGGAGCCAGCCCCCCCCCACAACTGTAGCCAAATAACCCCCATTTTTCAGTGCGTAACTAGTATTATGAAGTTAATTAAGGTTGACAAGCTTCAGTAACAAGAATTTATGCTTTTGGCATTCAAATGGGCACTGTTGGTGTGTTTCCTGTCCTCCTCTCCCTGCTGACTTTAATTCTCCATTGACGTACATTGGGTTTCGTGTTTCGGGACGACCCCGACTTTTCCCTATAGTCGGTCGATTTTGCTTGACCCGACATTTGGAAAAGTCGGGTTTCATGAAACGAAACTCGACCCTAAAAAACCAAAAGCCGCTCAACACTAGTTTCCACTGTTTAGGTAAATTAGGGGCTCTCCAAAGGCAACATGACACCCGCAGATCATTCCATCAAAGTCTGCATTCCAAAACGTCACTACTTCCCTTCCGAGCCCCGACATGTGCCCATACTGTAGTTTTCTCCCACATATGGGGTATCAGCGTACTCAGGACAAATTGGACAACAACTTTTGGGGTCCAATTACTCCTGGTACCCTTGGGAAAATAAAAAAAATTGGTGACTAAAAGATCATGTTTGTGGAAAAAATACAAATTTTTTATTTTCACGCCCGGGCGTTATAAACTTCTGTGAAGCACTTTGGGGGGTCAAAGTGCTCAGCACACATCTAGATAAGTTCCTTGGGGGGTCTAGTTTCCAAAATGGTGTAATTTGTGGGGGGTTTCCACTGTTTTGGTACATCAGGGGCTTTCCAAACGCGACATGATGTCAGATCTCAATTCCAGCCAAAAACGTCAACTGGCGCTGCTTCCCTTCCGAGCTCTGCCATGCGCCCAAATAGTGGTTTACCCCCACATGTGGGGTATCAGCACACTCAGGACAAATTGCACAATATCTTTTAGGGTCCTGTTACCCTTGGCAAAATAAGAATTGAGGGTGAAAAGATCATTTTTGTGGAAAAAAAATGATTTTTTAATTGTACGGCTGTATGTTATAAACTTTTGTGAAGCCCTTGGGGGTTCAAAGTTCTCACCACACATCTAGATAAGTTCCTTGGGGGGCCTAGTTTCCAAAATGGTGTCATTTGTGGGGGGTTTCCACTGTTTTGGTACATCAGGGGTTTTCCAATTGCGACATGGTGTCCGATCTCAATTCCAGCCAAAAACGTCAAATGGCACTGCTTCCCTTCTAAGCTCTGCCATGCGCCCAAATAGTGGTTTACCCCCACGTGTGGGGTATCAGCGTACTCAGGATAAATTGCACATTAAGTTTTAGGGTCCTGTTACCCTTGGGGAAACAAAAATTGGGGGTGAAAAGATCATTTTTGTGGAAAAAATATGATTTTTTTAATTTTACCGCTGTACTAGAGTTGAGCAACTTTGCCTTTTTTTGGGTCGAGTCGGGTTTCATGAAACCCGACTTTCGCAAAAGTCGGGTCGAACGAAATCGGCCGATTTTTATGAAAAGTCGAAGGCCGACTGAAACACAAAACCCAATGCAAGTCAATGGGGGAGCAAAGTCGGCAGGGAGTGGAGGCCAGGAAACACACCTACAGTGCCCTTTTGAATGCAAAAAACATCAAATCTTATTACTGAAGCTTTTCAACCTTAATTTACTTCAGAATACTAGTTACGCACTGAAAAATGGGGGTTATTTGGCTAAATTTGTGGGGGGGTAGGGCTGGCTACAGGTTTTCATGTGCCCTGGGCCAAAGAGCGCCCCTTTAACACATACCACAACTCATGATGCTCCGATACTGCAGAGAAATAGCGGTATAGTACAATGAAAAATACTTCACTTTTTACATCTCATGACTGATATCCATTTTAAATTCTCCAATAGCTCCAAAAACAGACAGTATCTTACTCCATACAGTGTTATGGCCACCGCATAGTGCGCTATACAGAGTAATGAGGCCCATATATTTCACCATACAGAATCATTGGTCCCATATAATGTTTGAAACAGTATATGATGAGCTCCACATAATGCTACAGTATATGTTGGTCCCCATGGATGAAGCTGCACTGTCTTATGGGCCCAAATAATGCTCCATATATAATGGGCCCGATTTCTACTGCTCTAGTGTATAATGGGCCCTGTAAATGCTGCTCCAGTGTCTGATGTTCACTTTTGGAATGCTCCAGCGTATGTTGGGCCCCATATATCATTCTCCAGCGTATAGTGCTCCCCAAAAATTGCCATCCCTACATTGAAAACAATTAAATAAGTCTCCTCAAATAAGTCTCCTCGATAGGGAATCCCTGTACTAGTCTGGGCGTACAGACGTGATGTCATTGCGCTCTCTGATCAGAATATCACTGTCAGGAAACGTGGAAGACGTCATGGCGGTGGAGCAGGGAGAGGTAAGTATTTCAACTTTGCAAGTGCTGTGATCCAGAGCAAGCAGGGGGGGGCCACTCGTTGGCGACGGCACTGGCACAGGGCCCCTCATAGTATGGCGGTGTGTCTTAAGGTGGGTGGGCCGAACCTGCACTTTCAGCTGCACCTTCCTTCTTGTCACCGTGTAAGGTGGTACAGTATATGGGAAGGGTAACCTGAGTTTCATCTGGGTCACATTCAGGCTGTGTATAGTGCGAGGGGAATGTAGTGGTCTGGGTCAATGTACCAGCAAAATCATCTAGCAGTGGCTGGGCCTCAGTGCACTTGTGGCGCCCCCAGGAGTACAGTCGCCACAGTGGCATTGCCTTCCTCCTAGGGAGTGTGATGTCATGCTTGGGAGCAACGAAGGATCTCTCTAGCAGTTAAACCAACGCACAACACATTTCCCACTCCAGGCCAGCAGGGAGACCTCTGAACCTGACTGCTGAGGAGCTGCTGTCTGTGGTCGGGAGGAGGTAAGTTAGGGCAGTCTGTGAAGGGAAGGGGAAGTATGTGGACATGAGAAGGGGAGCTGGAGGATGAGCAGAGTTAAGGCTCACTCCTAGCTTGAGCGCATGGTCCGGATTCCGGTCTCCGAGTTTGTAGGGACACTGACGTTCCTGCAGCAGAAACCGGAGGAAGTAGCAGCTGTAAATGCTCTGTACCCAACTAAGGCACGGAGGCCCCAGCAGCGACATGTGGGAGCCAGAAGGAAAAGGCTATGGCTGCCTGCCATATGAGAAAGTTCCAACAGGGGGAACTTCATTGAACTCAGCACTGCGAGTACCTCAGATAAGCGCTAGAACGGAGGCCACACTACCTATCTGCAGAGAGAGAATTCCAAATTGGCTTCCAGGCTGACCAACTCCTTCTCCATCTGTACTCTGGGTCCTGGATCGCACTTACCAAGTACAGGTAAAAGAACTGCACGACTGTGTCTGTCCTCTTTCTCCTGTGCCTGGCGCACGGCTCTGCTACATCCTGCACTGCACACCATCTACCAACTCTTTCATGTGCCCTGCGACAATGGCCATACCTGTGCAGGACTTCTACATCTTAGCTGCACCACAACTTCTGTCCCAGAGAAGCGCCACTGCAGCGCTGGTCAATCTACTCAGAAACCACAGGTGGCGTCACGTAGCATTCACCTATAAACGTAATTCACCCCTTTGCATGGACACCCATGGCCACGGAACGGGTCACCACCACTGTGACACATCCCAGGAAGACACCGTCCCGGTACCGATTAACCCCACTGCCCTGCCTGGCCACCCACACTCCATGTCAGATTCATCTTGGACTGGGGAATTAACGATTTGACTTGATAACCCATGCATGGTATGATAGAAAGAGCTACATGAACTAATGTGAAGTGTGGCCTGCTGCATCATTCACTTTGGGTGGGGGTGCAGGAGACAAGGAAAAGGGGTTCTTTCTGACCAGGAGCCAGCACTTGACGACTCAGTCCTTGCATTTTTTGAAACTTCAGAAGAGGAGGGCATATTTGCTGGAGTCTGTTTTGGCAATGTAAGCCCAAACCAGTTCCTCATGCTCCAGCTTTAAAAACGGTTAACCTACTCCCAGAAAAGGTAGACTTCCAGGCGTTCCGCATACAGACCATGATGCAGGCTCAACACCTCCTGCCTTAGCTGCTATTGTGCTTTTGCCACTACCAGCAGATGCACCACCACCATCAGCACCAGCTGGCCCCCCCACGCCCACGTCCGCGGCCTCTTCCACCAAACTTCAAAATTTAGCACAAAATAGTCACAAAATAGCATCTCATATATGGTACTGTATCAGAAGCATACAGCTCTATTCAGTCAAAGGATAATTGTCAATCTCCATATATATTCCATCAGTCACACAGAGACACTCCCAGGCTCAGTATGGATTAGACAAGAATATAAAAAGTAGACAAAGTGTACAGTATCATCAGATAGCAGGTATATATAGCATAGTTTAAACATTAACAATGTACGTCTATATGTCATGAGTAGTGTTGAGCCTCCCCGCTAGTGTTTTGGTTCATCGCACAGGAGGCAAGTTCGTCGAATGTTCGTCGAACCACACTGAAAACAATGGCAGGCAAACACAAACACATACTAACACATACAAAACAATTACAAAACACCTTAAAAGGTGTCCCAAAGCCGACAAAATGCTCAGAAGCCAAAAATAACATATCGAAAAGGGCAACTACATTTACAAAAGAGGTGGAGGAGTAAAAGGAGGAGGTGGAGGAGACACAGATCAAGGCTTGTCATGCCCTTATGAAGTCAAGAAAGTCTGGACTAAAAATGTAAAAACCAAACCCCAAAAAACAAAATCTGAAAATGAACACGATCATATACCGTCGTACTTCCCACCAATAAATTATGGCAACTGGCGATCGGGCGGCGTTATTCCCATGAACCTCCAAACAGCGTCCATGAAGCCAAAGTGTTTGCTTTCCGGGGGCAGTATGATTGCAAAGCTGAACCTTAAAGGAATGTCCAAAAGGGCACTACCAGGAGTGGAGCCTGCGGCTTAATTGGACTCCACCCGGGAAACCACAACCATGCCACCTCAAAAAAAGTTGAACACATTGAAAGCTTTGTCAATTGTGTGTGTGTGGTGTGGTATGTCCGTTTGCAGTTGTGCTAGCGATTTGTCAGCTTTATTCCGTTAACGAACGAGACTCCGGCATGCCCCTGCAGTACGCGTAAAGCTTACTACAGGGATACGCGAGGCTCTGGCACGCGCGATCGAGCAATAACAGGGCTATCATGGCCTTCCATGTCCAGGGCTACATGCGTGCTACACTGAAAGGACCATCTTTTGTCGCTTACAGGTGCAGATAACCCGCTGAACACCATTAGTGATGGGGATCTGGGATTCCAATAATTCGCCGTGAACGATGATTTCCCAGTAAGTGCAGGTTAACAGCAATTCCTGATTTCGGCCTAACCGCCATTCCACAATAAATGCAAAACATTACGAGTCCAAACCACAGGTGCTGTAGCTTGCTTAACAGCTCTGCAGCCGTTCTCAGGCCCAGTATGGATTCTACAAGATTCAAGAAAGTTGATAAAGGGTACAGTTTCACCGGATAACACGTATATATGTTGCATAGTTTACACATTAAAAACCTATGTGTATCGATCAGGAGGCAGGCTCAGACGGTCTCAGGCCCAGTATGAATTAGACCAGATTGTACAAAGTTGAGATTGGGTACATTATCACTGGATAGCAGGTATATAGAGCATAGTTTAAACATTTAAAATCTCCATGTTCTAAGCATGGATTACACAACAATCTAAAAACTAGAAAAAAGGAAATGTATTTCAAGCGTACACCATGATACACTTTTGGTGGTATTTTTAAATCATCATTTATATTTCTGTCTCAGTAAGACAGCCCAGACTCTCTGCAATAGGAAATTAGATGCATACAATTATTTACCTAAAGTCTAGTGATTGCAGAAATCTACGAATTACTATTCACGGGAACAACTTCCATCACAATTCTCAGAGGCGATGCAGACCCTCAATTAACTAGTGTGTGGGCACAGCAAAAACCTTTCTTTGTGAAGAAAGTGTTGCTGTATCGCAGTACCATTGATTCCATCGCTGTTACTCATATCTATCCAATTTTGATCACAGGGAGAGATGTAAACATGGTGCTCACTGCCTATCATGATCTGTCACGTAACTTTGGAGTGCAAAACACAGAAGCCACAGGCCGTAGGTGATTCAATTGGATTGGCATGAGAGGTAGGGCACATTTAAAAATGTGCACTGGAATGTCACACATCTGTGGGTAGGAAAACTGTTAAAGATGATGAGAAACCACCACTGCATCTCATTGTGAGTCGACGTCCATAAGAAATGGAAGCCATTGATCATCTGAAGCTGGATCCCGGCCAGTGGGAAAGGACATAGCTATGTCTTAACCATCATCTTCTATCAGTTCACCAAATTTGAAGTGCCAGTCCCAGTGATGGATTTGACAGCCCAGACTACACAGCGGAGGAGCAGGGAGAGGTAAACATTGCAAATGCTGGAGCCCTACCCAAGCAAGGGGGCCCACTCGTGGGCATCGGCATTGGCACTGGGCCCCTCATAGTACGGTGGTGTGTCTGACGGCGGGTGTGCACCACCACCGTCAGAGAGACTTGATTGCACTATGAGGGACCCTGTGCCAGTGCCCGCGCCCACGAGTCGGCCCACCCACCTGTCCAGGGCAATGGCACTCGCACTGTTGCATGCGCTCGGTGGTGACCCCGGCCATTGGGGGGAGGAGGCTGCCCAGTTAGGGAGGTTTACAAAATGGCATATGTTGAGGTGGGACATTCACCTGCTTCTAAAGGCGAAATTGGTCAACTCCCAGGAACAGGCGGACCAAAGATAACAATTTTTCTGGCAACCTATGTGTCATCAAGGGAAGGTGGGACAAAATCCTTGGAAACCCATGGATGGTTCTTTTTAATGAAGGTTAGATCATCCACATTTTTGGTCGACAGACGGGTCCTTTTTTCTGTTAGTATTGATCCAGCAGCACTGAAGACTCTTTCCAATAGCACACTTGCAGCTGGGCCTGCGAGCTCCTGTAAGGCATATTGTGCCAATTCAGGCCAGGTGTCCAGTTTAGCTGCCCAATAGTCAAATGGGAATGACCTGTGAGGGAGAACATCGATATGGGAGGAAAAGTAGTTTGTAACCATAGTTGACAAGTGCTGTCTCCTTTCACTTTCAATCGATGCAGTATTACCAGTCGTGCGAGCGGGACTTGAAAAATCAGTCCACAACATGGTCATGAAACCCCTGTCTCCAACGCCACTTCTGATGTGTCCACCACCAACACCGCTTCCAAGTTGCCCCCGGCCCCTATGGCTCGTGTGAGAACCATCACCGCTGCTGTGTGCTGGGAATGCCTCAACCAACCGGTTTAGCAGAGTAGCTTGTTTGTTAGCCAATATTAGGTCAAGGTTCTCCTGTGGCATGATGTTTTGGAATTTGCCTTTATAGCGTGGATCCAGGATGCTGGCCAACCAGTAGTCATCACCATTCATCATTTTGGCAATGCGGGGGTCCCTTTTTAGGATCTGCAAGGCATAATCTGACATGTGGGCCAATGTTCCCGGTGTCAATGATGCACTGCGAGTGCTGGGTGGAGGAGCACTTTCTGGCAAATCCACATCCCTCCAGTCACGGACAAACCCTGTACCAGACCTTGCAAAGCCAACATTTTCTCTTGCCCCACGAGAAGCATCCTCCTCCCCTAAATAATCATCCCCATCATCATCCTCCTCCTCTTCCTCTTCTTCCTCCACCTCGTCCACGACAGTTCCCTGACCAGACAATGGCTGACTGTCATCAAGGCTTCCCTCCTCCTCTTCCTCCTCATCAACCTCGGCTGCAGATGCCTGCTCCTTAATGTGCATCAAAGTTTGCATGAGCAGACGCATAAGTGGGATGCTCATGCTTATGATGGCGTTGTCAGCGCTTACCAGCCATGTGCATTCCTCAAAACACTGAAGGACTTTACAGAGGTCTTCCAGCTTCGACCACTGCACACCTGTCAACTCCATGTCTGCCCTCAAAGTGTCTGCCCGTGTATCCTCCCACAAATGCATAACGGCCTGCCTTTGTTCGCACAGCCGCTCAACCATGTGCAGGGTGGAGTTTCACCTGGTTGCAACGTCGATAATTTGGCGGTGCTTGGGAAGGTGGAGCAATCGCTGCAGCTTCTGCATACGACTGGAGTGTACCGGCGACCGGCGGATGTGCGAGCACAGTCTTCAAACCTTAAGGAGCAGGCCTGTTAAATCCGGATAATTAGTGAGGAAGCACTGCACCACCAGGTTCAAGGTGTGAGCCAAGCAAGGTATGTGTCTGAGTTTTGAAAGGGCTATGGCTGCCACAAAATTCTGGCCGTTATCACTAACTACCTTGCCTGCCTCAAGATGTAGACTGCCCAGCCATGACTCAGTTTGTCGCTGAAAGTAGTCGGCCAGTACCTCTGCGGTGTGTCTGTCGTCCAAACACATCATCTGCAACACAGCTTGCAGAAGCTTTCCACTAGCTGATCGATAGGGGGACACCTCGTTTGCAACACTGTCAACTGCGGATGCAGTGCTTGTGCGACTGCGCTCTGTGGACCAGCTTTCGCTTCTGGAGGAGGAGGGGGAGGAGGAGGGTCGAATGCCTACAGCCAAATGTTTCCTATACCATGGGCTTGGCAGCACTGTGCCACCACCGGTGTCCCCTGTGGACCCTGCATCCACCACATTAACCCAGTGCGCAATGATGGACTCGTAATGGGCCTGGTCATGCCTACTGGACCATGCATCAGTTGTGAGGTGCACCTTTCCACTCACTGCCAGCTTGAGTGCATAGACAATGCGGTCTTTCACATGAAAGTGGAGAGCTGGGATGGCTTTGCGAGAAAAGAAGTGGCGACTCGGTAGTTCATAGCGTGGAACTGCGTAGGCCATTAGTTCACGGAAAGCTGCGCTTTCAACCAACCGATAGGGCATCATCTCTAACGAGATTTGTTTGGCAATGTGGGTGTTCAAAGCCAGTGTACGCGGATGAGAGGATGAGTACTTTTTGAGAGCTGGATATGGTGGAAGTAGCGGTGGACATGGCGGACTGAGAGAGGGTTGATGATGGTGATGGAGTTGGTGTTCTTTCTGATGGCCTAGATTCAGTCTTTCATTGCAATAACAGCGTGATTCCCTGAATGATTTGCCCTTTGCTACGACAACTCAACATTTGCTGCTGGTGGTGTGCTAACCGGTGGACTTACAGTGGGGGAAACAATGTTGCATTGCTGACTACCTTCTTTGGGAGCAGTAGCACGTGGTACGTGAGTTTTGGTAGTCCATCCACGCTTGCAAGTGCATGGTGGTTAAATACCTTAGCATGCAACTGGTATTCAAATTTCTCAGATTTTTCCCTCGGCTAAAGGTCTTTGCGCACTTCTTACAGATTACCTTTGCCTGATCATTAGGATTTTGTTCAAAAAAGTGCCACACTGCACTCTTCCTACTAGGGAAGACAGTTTGAAGCCTTGCACGCTGTGCTTTTTTGACCATCTAGCCAAGCTGTCCTGCAATTTTTTGAGTTTTTCTAACCCGTTTTTGGACTGCTCCGGGCCTGCCAGATAACAACTGTTGCGATGTCGATGCCTGCTGCGGATGCTCCTCCTCCTCTTCTGAGCTATTGGCAGCGGCACACTCAACCCCCAATGGATGCCAATCTGGGTCAACAACTGGGTCATTCATCACCTCCTCTTCAATGTAATGTGCACCTTCCTCTGTGTCACTGTGTATGGAGGTATAGTATGCGGGTAGGTGCAACTGAGTTTCATCAGGGTCAGATTCTGGCTCAGTACACTGCGAGGACAATGTAGTGCTCTGAGTGAATGTACCAGCAGATAAATCTAGCAGTGGCTGTGCATCAGTGCACTCCATGTCAGATTCATCTTGGCCTGGGTAATTCACGATTTGACTTGATAACCCAGGCATGGTATGTGAAAAGAGCTCCACTGAATAATCTGTAGTGTGGCCTACCGCATCCTTCAATTTTGGTAGCGGTGAAGGACACAAGGAAAGGTGTGGTTCATGACCATGAGCCTTCAATGACGACTCAGTGCTTTTTTTTTTTAAAACTTCAGAAGAGGAGGCGATAGAGCTGGAGGCTGAGTCAGCAATGTAAGCCAAAACTTGTTCATGAAGCTCCGGCTTTAGAAGCGGTTTACCTACTTCCAGAAAAGGGAGCCTTCGAGGCCTTGTGGAGCGAGACGATGATGCAGCCTCAACACCTCCAGTATTAGGTGCTATTTTGCTTTTGCCACTACCAGCAGATCCACCACCAACACCAACACCATCATTACCTGCTGCCAACCCCCGTACACTTCCACGGACTCTTCCACCACACTTCCTCATTTTTTGGAAAATTTACCCAAATTTACACCAACTCTCTGGTACTGTAAAACAAGGTACAAGGTGTATATAGTACTGGGGAGAATTGGAATGTCTCTACATTTCAGGACACTGCGGGATTCAGTCAGGCCCTGTTTATTTAACACGGCAATATGACAGGCAGATTCTCTATGCTGTTAGAAGGGTGTACAGAGGACTGTGGAGAATTGGAATGTCTCTACACTTCAGGACACTATGGGATTCAGTCAGGCCCTGTTTATTTAACACCACAATGTGACCGGCAGAAATTGCCTAGTGTGTGACAAACTACAAGGTGTATATAGAATTGGGCAGAACTGGACTCTCCATAGAGTGTAGGTCTGTAAGAACGGAACAACTCCTCGACATATCCTTACAGAGTCACACACAGATAGCTTCTCTGTGGCTGTGATAACAGCCGTTACACGGTACTGAGAGTGGAGCATGCACATACACCGCTGTTCAGTGTATGTAAAATTGTCAAGCTCCGTGTTTTAGTATACAGACTGACACACGCTGTCTCTCTATAGTTTTGAATGTAATCAAACAGCAAATATACTAAACTGTTTTAAAACCAGAAAAAACTATAAGGTGGAGGTCTGTAAGAACGGAACAACTCCTCGACTTATCCTTACAGAGTCACACACAGATAGCTTCTCTGTGGCCGTGATAACAGCCGTTACACGGTACTGAGAGAGGAGCGTGCACGTACACCGCTGTCCAGTGTATGTAAAATTGTCAGGCTCCGTGTTTTAGTATATGGACAGACACACGCTGTCTCTCTATAGTTTTGAATGTAATCAAACCGCAAATATACTAAACTGTTTGAAAACCAGACAAAACTATATGGTGGAGGTCTGTAAGAACGGAACAACTCCTCGACTTATCCTTACAGAGTCACACACAGATAGCATCACTGTGGCCGTGATAACAGCCGTTACACGGTAGTGAGAGAGGAGCGTGCACGTACACCGCTGTCCAGTGTATGTAACATTGTCAAGCTCCGTGTTTTAGTATACTGACTGACACACGCTGTCTCTCTATAGTTTTGAATGTAATCAAACAGCAAATATACTAAACTGTTTGAAAACCAGACAAAACAATAAGGTGGAGGTCTGTAAGAACGGAACAACTCCTCGACTTATACTTACAGAGTCACACACAGATAGCTTCACTGTGGCCGTGATAACAGCCGTTACACGGTACTGAGAGAGGAGCGTGCACGTACACCGCTGTCCAGTGAATGTAAAATTGTCAAGCTCCGTGTTTTAGTATACGGACTGACACACGCTGTCTCTCTATAGTTTTGAATGTAATCAAACAGCAAATTTACTAAACTGTTTGAAAATCAGACAAAACTATAAGGTGGAGGTCTGTAAGAATGGAACAACTCCTCGACTTATCCTTACAGGGTCACACACAGATAGCTTCACTGTGGCCATGTTAACAGCCGTTACACAGTACTGAGAGGAGCGTGCACGTACACAGCTGTCCAGAGTATGTAAAATTGTCAAGCTCCTTGGTTTAGTATACGGACTGACACACGCTGTCTCTCTATAGTTTTGAATGTAATCAAACAGCAAATATACTAAACTGTTTGAAAACCAGACAAAACTATAAGGTGGACGTCTGTAAGAACGGAACAACTCCTCGACTTATCCTTATAGAGTCACACACAGATAGCTTCACTGTGGCCGTGATAACAGCCGTTACACGGTACTGAGAGAGGAGCGTACACCGCTGTACGGTGTGTAAAAAATGAACGCTCAGTAACTCACAAGGACAAAACAATAAAATCTGGATTGCACTGAAAAAAGCAGTTTGCTCAGCAGTGGGCACACAGCAATGCAGCTACCAGGTAGCCTTAAAAGGCAGCCTAATAACCAACAGAGCTGATGCACCAAAATATAGCCTCCCCTTGCACTGCACAGTGACTGGTGTGTTGTACAGGCAAAATTGAGAGCAGCAGAATCAGTTTTGGTATCTTCTTCCCTGCCTAACACTCTCCCTACAGAATCAGCAGCAGCTCTCCTTATTCTGAGATCAGCATGAGTAACATGGCGGTCGGCATCCCCGCCCTTTTATACCCCCTGTGACGCCCCACAAAGCAAGCCAATCACTTGCATGCCCTTCTCCAAGATGGTGGTGACCGCTGCCTATGTCATCACATTGCCCACAGTGTCTGTTCTTCCTGATTGGCTGCAAAAAGGGCGCTCAAGCATCTTTTGAAATGCAACTTTAGCGCTAAAGTCGCCGACCTCGTGGCCGACCTCACGCTAAGGTCGGGTTTCGTTTCATGAAACTCGACTTTGGCGAAAGTCGGCGACTTTTCAATTTTTTTCGACATGTTTCGCTCAACTCTAGTATAGAGCTGTCTGCTTCTGATACAGTACCATATATCTGCTGTTTGGAATACGGTCAAATCCATACTGAGACAGCGTGAGTGTGTGACTCCGGAAATAAATATATGGAGATTTACATTTTTCCATACACCGTATAGAGCTGTACGCTCCTCACACACTACCGTGTACTGGCTGGTATCATGGACAAATACATGCTATCTGTGTGTGACTCCGGAAATAAATATACAGAGATTTACATTTTTACATACACCGTAGAGAGCTGTCTGCTTCTGATACAGTACTGTATATCTGCTGTTTGGATTATGGTCAAATCCATACTGAGACAGCGTATGTGTGTGACTGGAAATAAATATACAGAGATTTACATTTCCCCCTACACCGTATTCAGCTGTCCGCTTCTGATACAGTACCGTATATCTGCTGTTTGGATTACGGTCAAATCCATACTGAGACAGCGTGTGTGACTGCGGAAATAAATATACGGAGATTTACATTTTTCCATACACCGTATAGAGCTGTTAGCCTCTGATACAGTACCGTATATCTGCTGTTTGGATTATGGTCAAATCCATACTGAGACAGCGTGAGTGTGTGACTCCGGAAATAAATATACGGAGATTTACATTTTTCCATACACCGTATAGAGCTGTACGCTCCTCACACACTACCGTGTACTGACTGGTATCACGGACAAATACATGCTATCTGTGTGTGACTCCGGAAATAAATATATATATAGATTTACATTTTTCCATACACTGTATAGAGCTGTCCGCTTCTGATACAGTACCATATATCTGCTGTTTGGATTATGGTCAAATACATACTGAGACAGCGTGTGTGTGACTCCTTTAAAAAAATATACGGCGAATTACATTTTTCCATACACCGTATAGTGCTATCCGCTTCTGATACAGTATCGTATATCTGCTGTTTGGATTACGGTCAAATACATACTCTCTCAACAGCGAACACCGAGGAGAATTCATCTCCCAGAGAAGTCTTAAGCCAACCCTCTAGGAATTGCTCAGGGTGCTGACCTTCAGAGCGTTCAGGCAGACCAATGACACGGATGTTGTTTCGACACATTCTGTTTTCTAGATCATCTGCTTTTTGCCTCCAGGCGTTCATAGATCCCGCTACCTTAGTTAGCTTAGCCTCCATAGGCGTGATGGTGTCTTCAACCTGGGACACTCTTGTCTCCACCTCCGTGATGCGCCCCCTGATGGCCTGCATATCGTGACGGAGTCTCCCCACCTCAGTGTAATCATCCTCTATTTTCTCTGTCAGGGATGTCCTGGTGAGGTAGATAGCCTGCATCAGCTGTTCAGATGCCTGTTTAAGGGTCATTTCTTCCTGTTCAATCTTCTCTCCACCTCCTGAGGGACGATTTTTACGTTGAGAATGTGAGGAGGTGTTCCGTATATAGCGTGCGCTCTCAGAGGGGTCAGGTCTGACAAATTCCTTCAATTTTTCTGCTGCCGTCGATCCTTTAGACCGATTCATGTTTAAGAACCACGAAGTATCCCAGTGTAGCTGAAATTATACAGTCCAGAAATCCTCCTGTTGCACTTATATGTATACAGCAGGGGCCACGCTTATCAGTTATAGCTTGGGAGCAGAGTTCGTGTAGACAAAGATAGAATGTCACTAAGGCTCCTATGGCAGGGGAGAGGGGGAGGGACACCCACTGCCAGAGAGATAGCAGCAATGGGAGGGGGAGCAGATTCCCCCACTGTAATGGCACCAGCAGGCCAGCAATTCAGAGTAGAGAGAGAAAATTATGCAGGGCCCATCTTCCAGGGCACTCACTGCACTCCTCTCAGATCCTTTGGGATACTGGTCGCTGCCCCTGTGATGCTGCAGCAGTGGAGACTGGACAAAGCGCTCCTTATGGCAGAGCGTGAGTCCTATATGGCCGTCGCTCCCTGCGGGCCCCACCGTCCACCCCCGTCTTCCAAGGTTCCCCTGCTCACCGCGTCCCTCTTTATCTTACTAGCTGACTTCGTCACTGCACTATCAGCGGTGCAGCAGTAGGGGCCGACGCGCAGCTCACAGCAGCCAAGCTGGGCGCCCAAGATGGCCGCCGCCTCGCGGGGAAACAGCCGCCCGTTCCAGCTCCTCCAGCCGCTCACACACCGGTCGCTCACCGTCCTCCCGTGGGGGGCCAGGGGGGATCCCGGTATCCAGAGGGGGCCAGGCAGCCCCAAATATGCCGTTGAAAAAGATCCTAGCATGCAGGATTATACAGGATGGTAAGGAGCTCTCCCGTCCAGCGTCCTTTCTCTCTCATTCCATAGCCACGCCCCACGGTCAAATACATACTGAGACAGCGTGTGTGTGACTCTGGAAATAAATATACTGAGATTTACATTTTTCCATACACCGTATTCTGCTGTCCACTTCTGATACAGGACCGTATATCTGCTGGTTGGATTACGGTCAAATACATACTGGGAGATCATCTGTGACTAAGGAAATATATACGGGCTCCCATTCCCTCAGTGTATTCAGTTCAAATTACTAATGCTGACCTACAAAGTCATCTATAACCTGTCTCCCCCATATGTCTCTGAACTAATCTTCCGATACCTTCCCTCACGTAATCTCCGGTCCTCCCAAGACCTCCTTCTCTCCTCCACATTTATTAGCTCCTCACCCAACCACCTCCAAGACTTCTCCCGAACTGCCCCTATTCTCTGGAATTCTTTGCCCCAACAAGTCCGACTATCAACCACATTTGGATCCTTCAAATGGAACCTGAAAACCCACCTCTTCAAGAAAGCCTACAGTCTGCAATGACCCCGCTACCTCCTTCTCTCTCACCACTACCAGTAATATCACCTCAACCAACAACGGAACTGCTGCAACCCACCAACCTACTGTCTCCTTCCCCACCATCCTGTAGCATGTAAGCCCGAAAGGGCAGGGTCCTCTCTCCCCTCTGTATAAGTCTGTCATTGTTAGTTTGTTTACTGTAAGTGATATCTGTAATTTGCATGTAACCCCTTCTCATGTACAGAACCATGGAATCAATGGTGCTATATAAATAATAATAATACGGAGATTTAAATTTTTCCTTACACCGTATACAGCTGTACGTTTCTGATACAGTACCATATATCTGCTGGTTGGAATACGGTAAGATACATACTGGGAGAGAGTCTGTGACTAAATAAATACATACGGAGATTTACATTTTTCACTACACCTTATACAGCTGCACGCTCCTCATATAGTACCAAATATCTGCTGGTATTTTTGGTGCATTTTCCAAAACATGAGGAAGTATGGTGGAAGAGGCCGCGGACGTGGGTGGGGGGGCAGCTGGTACTGATGTGGTGGTGGTGCATCTGCTGGTTATGTCAAAAGCACAATAGCAGCTAAGGCAGGAGATATTGAGCCTGCATCATCGTCTGGCTCAAGAAGGCCTGTAAGGTTCCCTTTTCTGGGAGTAGGTAAAATGCTTTTGAAGCCGGAGCATCAGGAACAAGTTTTGACTTACATTTCCGAAACAGCCTCCAGCTCTATCACCTCCTCTTCTGAAGCTTCAAAACTGCAAGCACTGAGTCATCAGTGCAGGCTTCAAGGTCAGGAACAACACCTTTCCTTGTGTCATTCATCCCCACCAAAAGTGAAGGTTGCAGCAGGCCACACTTCAGATTACTCCATGGAGCTCTTTTCACATACCATGCCTGGGTTATCAAGTCAAATCTTGAATTCCCCAGTCCAAGATGAATCTGACATGGAGTGCACTGATGCCCAGCCACTGCTAGATGATTCTGCTGGTACATTGACCCAGAGCACTACATTGCCCTCGCAGTCTACTGAGCCAGAATCTGACCCTGATGAATCTCAGGTGCCCCTTCCCGCATACTATATCACCTTACACGGTGACACAGAGGAAGGTGCAGATGAAATTGAAGAAGAGGTGATGGATGACCCAGTTGTTGACACAGATTGGCATCCATTGGGAGAATAGGGTGCCGCTGGCAATAGCTCAGAAGAGGAGAAGGATCCGCAGCAGGCATCGTCATCACAGCAGTGGTTATCTGGCAGGCCCGTAGCTGTCCAAAAACGTGGTAAAAAAACAAAAAGAGTTGCAGGACAGCTTAGCCAGATGGTCAGATTAGCACAGCGTGCAAGCCCAGAAAATTTATACCATAGTAGGAAGAGTGCAGTGTGGCACTTTTTTTTACCAAAATCCTATTGATGAGGCAAAAGTTATCTGTAAGAAGTGCGGAAGGACCTTTAGCCAAAATTTGAATACCAGTTGCATGCTTAGACATTTAACCACCTTGCACTTGCAAGCGTGGATGGACTACAAAACCTCAGGTAGCACATGTGCACCTGCTGCGACTGAAGGTAGCCAGCAAAGCTCCATCGCTACTCCCACTGTCGTCGCAAGGCCAAACAGTCAGGGAATCACAATGTTTTTGCAACAAAAGACTGAATCTAGGCCATCACCACCACCACCATCATCATCAACCCCCGGTCAGTCCGTCAGGTCCACTGCTAGTTCCCCCATATTCAACTCTCAAGTCCAGCTCACCCTACCAGACACTCTGAGTAGGACAAGAAAGTACTCATCCTCTCATCTGCGTACACTGGCTTTGATCGCCTACATTGCCAAACTGATCTCATTAGAGATGATGCCCTTCCGTTTGGTTGAAAGCAAAGTGTTCCGAGAGCTCATGGCCTACGCTGTCCCACGCTATGACCTGCCCAGTCAGCTCTTCTTTTCTAGAAAAGCCATCCCTGCCCTCCACCTGCATGTGAAAGACCGCATTGTCCATGCTCTCAAACAATCAGTGAGTGGAAAGGTACACCTCACAACAGATGCATGGGCCAGTAGGCATGGCCAGGGCCGTTACATGTCCATCACTGCACACTGGGTTAATGTGGTGGATGCAGGGTCCACAGGGGACAGCGGCAGTGGAACAGTGCTGCCTAGCCCACTCCATCCGCAGCTGCCAGTGTTGCACACGAGGTGTCCCACTATCGAAGAGCTAGTGGTAAGTGTCAGCAGGCTGTTTTAAAGATGATGTCTTTGGGTGACAACAGACACACCGAGGAGGTACTGGCCGACTACTTGCAGCGATAAACTGAGTCATGGCTGGGCAGTCTACATCTTGAGCCAGGCAAGTTAGTCAGCGATAAAGGCCGCAATTTTGTGGCGGCCATAGCCCTTGCAAAACTCAGAAACATACCTTGCCTGGCTCACACTTCGAACATGGTGGTGCAGTGCTTCCTTAATAATTATCTGGAGTTAACAGGCCTGCTCCATAAGGTGCGAAGATTGTGCTCGCACATCCGCCACTCGCCCGTACACTCCAGTCGTATGCAGAGGCTGCAGCGATTGCTCCAACTCCCCAAGCTTTGCCTAATCATAGACGTTGCAACAAGGTGGAACTCCACCATGCACATGGTTGAAAGGCTGTGCGAACAGAGGCATGCTGTAATGCATTTGTGGGAGAATACACGGGCAGGCAGTTTGAGGGCAGACATGGAGTTGTCGTGTGTGCAGTGGTCAAAGCTGAAAGACCTCTGTAAAGTCTTTCAGTGTTTTGAGGAATGCAAATGGCTGGTAAGCACAGACAACGCCATCATAAGCATGAGCATTCCACTTATGCATCTGCTCATGCTAACTTTGATGCACATTAAGGATCAGGCATCTGCAGCAGAGGAGGAAGAGGAGGAGGAGGGAAGCCTTGATGAAAGTCAGCCATTGTCTGCTCAGGGAACTGTCTTGGACGAGGTGGGGGAAGAAGAGGAAGAGGAGGAGGATGAGGGGGATGATTATTTTGGGGAGGATGATGCTTCTCGGGGGCAAGAGAAAATGTTGGCTTGCAAAGGTCAGGTACAAGGTTGGTATGTGACTGGAGGGATGTGGATTTGGCAGAAAGTGCTCCTCCACCCACCACTGTCAGTGCATCATTGACACCTGGAACATTGGCCCACATGTGTTATTATCTCTTGTGGATCCTAAAAAGGGACCTGTTGTGAGTTCATTCTCTGGTTCACCAGTTGTTAGTTCTCCTTCCAGACTCCCTCTGGTGGTAACAGGAGGTAGTGAGGCTGATTTGATTGGTGGAGATCTGCCACCTGAGAATGAGGATGACGATTGGACCTCAGGAGTCTCAGATTGGAGTCTCAGGCTGTCTTAAGACAGCCGACGCCCTATTCAGTTGCTGGTGTTTCCTTCTGGCTTGTCAGCTCTTGGTTTTCAGCTCTGTTCCAGTCATCTAAAGCTAAGTTTTTCTGCTAATGTTCACAACTGATTTTGTTGGTCTATTCAGTTTTTGTGTGGTCAGCCAGCCCCGGCTGGGGGCTGTGCTGAATTTCCACTCTTATTTATCAGTATTTTGCCAATTTGCTTTTTGTCCCTTACTAGTTTGGTCTCTTTTTGCTCAGTCTCAGAATATTTCAGAGTGCTGATATAGTGGGAGAAGTCTAGTGACTTCAGGGTTAATTTTGCTATCAGAAGTGTTGGACATTATTTTTGTAGGGTTTTTTGCAGGTTGCAGACAGTGTCTTTCCTTTCCTTTCTAGTTAGTTTGGGCCCCATCGTTTGCTCAGCCTATTTTCCTGCCTGTGTTTGTGCCTTCATCTTGCTTCATCGTCAATACATGTGTGGGGGCTATCTATTCCTTTAGGGTCTGCCCTGGGGCAGTTAGTTTTCCCCTTTTCATGCTTCAGGCTTATTTAGTCCTCCGGCTGTGATGAAGCGTCTAGGAACATCGTAGGTACGCTCAACGGCTGCTGCTAGTTGTGTGGTAGGATCAGGGATCTGCAATCTGCATAGTCACCAACCTCTCTGGTTTTCTGTGACTTAGCTTGTTTTGCTTTTTTCTCCTCAGCGACCCATTCATAACAGAATCACCAGCCGTACTGCAGTTTCTAGGGTACTCAAAAGCAGAAAAAAGTTGTTAAAAAAAAAAAAAAAGTGTCAGAATTTTTTTTTTTACATTTTTTCCTCTTTTTTCTCTGGGGCCGTAGGAGGATTTTTTTTTCTTTTTCCTAATGGAGATTAAGCAATTGTCTGATCGTGTGGAGCAGCTGGCTGCTGAAGTGTCCCGGGAATTTCCACCTACCTCATTCAGTCCCCTGCTGCTGAACCTAAGATCCCTACTCCTGATGTGTTTTCTGCGGATCGGTCTAAATTTATGAATTTTAAGAATAATTGTAAATTATTTCTTGCCTTGAAGCCTAACTCATCGGGGAGCTCAGTGCAGCAGGTTAAAATTGTCATCTCCTTGCTGCGCGGCGATCCCCAGGATTGGGCTTTTTCTCTGACACCTGAAAATCCTATTCTGACTAATGTGGATGTATTTTTTCAAGCCTTGGGGTTGTTGTATGATAAACCTAATGCTGTTGATCAAGCTGAGAGAACCCTGTTGGCATTAAACCAGGGTCAGGATTCTGCAGAGTTATACTGTCAAAAAATCCAAAAGTGGGCGGTCCTCACTACATGGAATGATAGTGCATTGGCAGCTCTCTTTCGGAAGGGTTTATCAGAGACCGTAAAAGATGTTATGATGGGATTTCCTGTTCCCTCTGGTCTGGATGATTCTATGTCATTAGCCATTCAAGTTGATCGGCGTTTACGTGAACGTAAAACTACACGGGAGGCGCTGCCATCTTTTGAACAAACGTCTGAACCTATGCAATGTGATGGGGTTTTGTCTAGGGCGCAACGTCAGGAGTTTACAAGGTGTAAGAAGCTGTGTTTTTTCTGTGGAGACGTCTCTCATACTATTTCTGTCTGCCCTAAACGAGAGAAACGTTTTGCACACACATTTGCTGTGGGCAGTATACAACCTAAGTTTCTTTTGGCAATTACTCTGATCTGCTCCTTATCCACGTTTTCCACGAAGGCTTTTGTGGATTCAGGAACAGTGTTGAATCTGATGGATTTGGACTTTGCTAAACGTTGTGGTTTTTCCATGACGCCTCTGCGGATGCCTATTCCTTTGAGGGGTATTGATGCTACTCCTTTGGCGGAGAATAAACCTCAGTTTTGGACCCAGGTGACAATGCGAGTTGCCCCAGACCACCAAGAAAATTGAAAATTTTTGGTGCTGCATAATTTGCATGATACTATTGTTCTGGGTTTTCCTTGGTTACAAACTCATAATCCAGTTTTGGATTGGAAATCTGGGTCTGTGGTGAGTTGGGGTTGTCAGTGTGCTCTTAGTGACGCTCCTGTTTTCTCCACCTCTCCTCAGTCTCATGATATTCCTGATTATCTAGCCGATTTTTCTGATGTATTTAGTGAGAGCAAGTCTGCGTCTTTGCCTCCTCATAGTAGTTATGACTGTGCAATTGAGTTGATGCCTGGGTGTAAATTTTCCAAGAGTCGGCTTTTCAACTTAACAGTACTCGAATATGATGCTATGCGATCCTATATTCAGGAGTCATTGGAGAAGGGTCATATTAGACTATCCTCGTCACTTTTAGGTGCTGGGTTTTTATTTGTGGCCAAGAAAGATGGTTCATTAAGACCGTGTATTGATTATCGTTCCCTTAACAAGATGACGGTTAGATATCAGTACCCGTTACCTCTGATGTCTGATTTATTCTCCAAAGTTAAGAGTGCCTGCTGGTTTACTAAGCTTGACCTCAGGGGGGCGTATAATCTTATTCGCATCAAGCACGGGGATGAATGGAAGACGGCGTTTAATACTCCGGAGGGACATTTTGAGTACCTGGTGATGCCGTTTGGGCTCACTAATGCCCCTTCTGTCTTCCAGTCCTTTATGAATGATATTTTCTGTGACTTTGTGGATAAGTTTTTGATCATCTATCTGGATGATATTTTGATCTTTTCTAGTGATTGGGATTCACATGTGGAACACGTACGGACTGTTTTCCGGATTTTGAGGGAGAATTCCCTGTTTGTTAAGGGATCGAAATGTCTCTTTGGTGTACAGAGGATTTCATTTTTGGGATTTATCTTATCTCCATCGACTATTGAAATGGACCCAGCCAAGGTACAGGCCATTTATGATTGGGTTCAACCTACTTCTTTGAAGGCCCTCCAGAAGTTTTTGGGTTTTGCTAATTTCTATTGTAAATTTATATTTAATTTTTCTGGTATTGTCAAACCACTGACTGATCTGACCAAGAAGGGCGCTGATGTGCTGAATTGGTCTCCTGAGGCTGTCTCAGCATTTCAGGAGCTTAAGCAGAGATTTACTTCAGCTCCAGTTTTACGGCAACCTGAAGTCTCACTTCCATTTCAGGTGGAGGTAGATGCTTCTGAGATTGGTGTAGGAGCTGTTTTGTCCCAAAAAGACCCTGTGACTTCTAAGATGAATCCCTGTGCCTTCTTTTCTCGAAAGTTCTCCCCATCTGAATGCAACTATGACGTGGGGAATCGGAATTGTTGGCCATGAAGTGGGCATTTGAGGAGTGGAGACATTGGTTGGAGGGAGCTAGACATCAAGATGTCGTCCTCACTGATCACAAGAATTTGATTTATCTGGAGTCGGCCAAACGCTTGAATCCTAGACAGGCTAGATGGGCCTTGTTTTTCACGCGTTTTAATTTTGTGGTCTCTTTTCTTCTGGGCACTAAGAATGTTAAAGCAGATGCCCTTTCTAGGAGTTTCTTTGCCGATTCTCTTAGTGTGACCGAGCCTACTACCATCCTAGGTGAGGGGGAAGTTCTTTCTGCCATTTCGCCCGATTTGAGACGCGCCATGGAGGAATTTCAGGAGGATAAACCTGAGCGTTGCCCTATGGGAAAATTGTATGTTCCTGACCAGTGGAGAAAGAGAGTGATGTCTGAAATTCATTTCTCCGCAGTGGCTGGTCATCCAGGTATTTTTGATACCAGAGATTTGGTGAGTCGGTCCTTTTGTTGGCCTGCCTTATCTCGTGACGTCAGGAATTTTGTACATTCCTGTGGGACTTGTTCTCGGTCTAAACCCTGTTCTCATTCTAGTGGGTTGCTGATGCCCTTGCCGGTGCCCAAGAGGCCATGGACCCATATCTCAATGGATTTTATTTCTGATCTTCCTGTCTCTCAGAGAATGACTGTTATCTGCGTGATTTGTGATAGATTTTCTAAGATGGTCCATCTTGTACCACTCCCAAAGTTGCCATCTTCCGCTGAGTTGGTGCCCTTGTTTTTACAACAGGTGGTTCGGTTACATGGGATTCCTGAGAACATTGTGTCCGACAGAGGAGTCCAGTTTGTTTCCAGATTCTGGAAAGCCTTTTGTTCCAATCTGGGAATTCAGTTATCCTTCTCCTCCGCGTTTCATCCCCAGACCAATGGACAGACTGAGAGAACAAAAAAGACCTTGGAGTCTTATTTGAGATGTTTTACATCTGCTGATCAGGATGATTGGGTCTCATTTTTGCCCTTGGTCGAATTCGCACTGAACAATAGAGCTAGTTCTGCCACTTTGATGTCACCCTTTTTCTGTAATTTTGGGTTTCTTCCTCGATTCTCTTCAGGGCAAGTGGAATCTTCGTCCTGCCCAGGTGTGGACACTGTGGTTAAGAGAATGCAGCAGATATGGGACCAAGTGGTGGATAAGTTGTCACTCTCTCAGGAAAAGGCCCATCGATTTTCCAACCGGCATAGGACCATTGGTCCCCGGTTTAAAGTGGGTGATATGGTTTGGTTGTCGTCTAAGTATATTCCTATGAAGGTTGCATCTCTTAAATTTAAGCCAAGATTTTATTGGTCCTTATAAGATTTTGGAAATTCTTAATCCTGTTTCGTTTCGATTGGCTCTTCCAGTTACGTTCAAGATCCATAATGTATTTAACCTCTGTTGAAGAGGTTTGTTGAGCCATTGGTTCCTATGGCAGCACCTCCTGACCCTGTGTTGGTTGAAGGCAATGTGGAATATGAGGTAGAGAAAATATTGGATTCTCGTTTGGTTAAATGGAGACTCCAGTATTTGGTCAAATGGAAGGGTTATGGTCAGGAGGATAATTCTTGGGTCTCTGCCTCCGATATTCATGCCAATAGATTGGTTCGTGCTTTTCATCGGGCACATCCTGATCGGCCTGGTGGCGTGGATGAGGGTTCGGTGACCCCTCCTCAGGGGGGGTACTGTTGTGAGTTCATTGTCTGGTTCACCAGTTGTGAGTTCTCCTTCCAGACTCCCTGTGGTGGTAACAGGAGGTAGTGAGGCTGGTTTGATCGGTTGAGATCTGCCACCTGAGAATGAGGATGACTATTGGACCTCAGGAGTCTCAGATTGGATTTAAGACAGCCGACGCCCTATTCAGTTGTTGGTGATTCCTTCTGGCTTGTCAGCTCTTGGTTTTCAGCTCTGTTCCAGTCATCTAAAGCTATGTTTTTCTGCTAATGTTCACACTTGATTTTGTTGGTCTATTCAGTTTTTTGTGTGGTCAGCCAGCCCCGGCTGTGGGCTGTGCTGAATTTCCACTCTTATTTATCATTATTTTGCCAATTTGTTTTTTGTCCCTTACTAGTTTGGTCTCTTTTTGCACTGTCTCAGAATATTTCAGAGTGCTGATGTAGTGGGAGAAGTCTAGTGACTTCAGGGTTAATTTTGCTATCAGAAGTGTTGGACATTATTTTTGTAGGGTTTTTGCAGGTTGAAGACAGTGTCTTTCCTTTCCTTTCTAGTTAGTTTGGGCCCCATCGTTTGCTCAGCCTATTTTCCTGCCTGTGTTTGTGCCTTCATCTTGTTTCACTGTCAATACATGTGTGGGGGCTATCTACTCCTTTGGGGTCTGCTCTGGGGCAGTTAGTTTTCCCCTTTTCATGCTTCAGGCTTATTTAGTCCTCCGGCTGTGACGAAGCATCTAGGAACATCGTAGGTACGATCCACGGCTGCTGCTAGCTGTGTGGTAGGATCAGGGATCTGTAATCTGCATAGTTACCAACCTCTCTGGTTTTCTGTGACTTAGCTTGTTTTGCTTTTTCTCCTCGGTGACCCATTCATAACAGGGACCCCCGCATTGTCAAAATTATGAAGGATGACGACTACTGGTTGGCCAGCATCCTCGATCCACGCTATAAAGGCAAATTACAGAACATCATGCAACAGGAGAACCTAGCGCTAATATTGGTGACCAAACAAGCAACTCTGGTAAACCGTTTTTTAGACGCATTCCCAGCACACAGCAGCGGTGCAGGTTCTACCTCGAACCGTACTGGGCCAAATGGAAGAGGTGTTCGTGGTGCACACATCCAAACTGGTGTTGGAGACAGGGGTTTCATGACCATGTTGTGGACTGATTTCTCGAGGACCACTCACATGACTGTTAATACTGAATCGATTCCAACAGACAGGAGAAAGCAGTTGTCAACTATGGTTCAATATTACTTCTCCCCTATCGATGTTCTCCCTCACAGTTCCTTCCCCCTTGACTACTGGGCCTGTAAACTGGACACCTGGCCTGAATTGGCACAATCTGCCTTACAGGAGCTTGCTTGCCCTGCTGCTAGTGTGCTATCAGAAAGAGTTTTCAGTGCTGCTGGATCAATCCTGACAGAAAGAAGGACCCGGCTGTTGACCCAACATGTTGGTGATCTCACCTTCATTAAAATGAACCATGCCTGGATTTCAAAGGATTTTGTACCACCTTCCCCTGATGACACATAGATTGCCAGCAAAATGGCTCGCTTTCTCCTCCTCTTCCTCCGACTTCTGCAATTCCTCCATTTGCAGCTGCTGAATGTCCAGCCTACATCTCAACATATGCCAGATTTTCCACCTCCCTAATTGGGCTGCCCCCCCAGGGCTGGCATCAGCACCTGGCGCACCCGGGCAAGTGCCGGGGCTATGAGCAGTTTGGGGGCCCACTGGTGGGTGACAGCACTGGCACAGGCACTAGGAGGGGCCCTGTGCCACTGCCGTCGCCCATGAGTGGGCCCCCCCGCTTGCTCAGGGCACCAGAACTTGCAATACTTACCTCTCCCTGCTCCACTGCTGTGACCTCTTCCGCGTTTCCTATCAGTGACATTCATATCAGAGAGCACAATGACGTCATGTCTGTACGCCCTCTGCCTGAACAGTCCAAGTGCAGAGAGCTGGAAGATGGCGACGCTGAGGAGTCTAGAGTAGAGCAGTGCCCAGCGAGGAGAGGTATTTGATTTTTTTAATGTTTGGAGCAATATATGGGGAGCATTATACACTGGAGAATTATATATGGGGCCCATCATACACTTGAGCATCATAGATAGGGCCCATTATACACTGGAACATCATATGGGGCCCATTATATATGGAGCATTATAAGGGCCCATCATACACTGGAGCATTATAAATGGGGCCCATCATACACTGGAGCATCATCCATGGGGCCCATCATACACCTGTACATTATAAATGGGGCCCATCACACACTGGAGCATTATAAATGGGGCCCATCATGCACTGAAGCATCATATACGGGGCTCATTATACACTGGAGCATTATTAATGGGGCCCATTATATATGGAGCATTATACACTGTTTGCATAATTATTATTAGGCAAGTTGTGTTTAAGAGGATTATTTTTATTATTGAACTACAACTATGTTCTCAATCAACCGAAAAGACTCTTAAATATCAAAGCTTAATATTTTTGGAAGGTGGAGTGGGTTTTTTTTTAGATTTGGCTATCTTAGGAGGATATCTGTTTGTGCAGGTAACTATTACTGTGCAGAATTATTAGGCAACTTAATAAAAACCAAATATATACCCATCTCACTTGTTTATTTTCACCACGTAAACCAATATAACAACACAAAATTTAGAAATAAACATTTCTGACATTCAAAACCAAAAAAAAGGGACCAACATAGCCACATTTCTTTATGATGACACTCAAAAGCCTTCCATCCATACATTCTGTCAGTTGCTTGATCTGTTTATGATCAACATTGTGTGCAGCAGCCACCACAAAATCCCTGACACTACTCTCAGAGGTGTAATGTTTTGACTCCCTGTAGATCTCACATTTTATGAGGGACCACAGGTTCTCTATTGGGTTCAGATCAGGTGAACAAGGGGGCCATGTCATTATTTTTTCTTCTTTTAGACCTTTACTGGCCAGCCACGCTGTGGAGTATTTGGATGCATGTGATGGAGCATTGTCCTGCATGAAAATCATGTTTTTCTTGAACAATACCGACTTATTCCTGTACCACTGGTTAAAGAAAGTGTCTTCCAGAAACTGGCAGTAGGTCTGGGAGTTGAGCTTCACTCCATCCTCAACCCGAAAAGGTCCCACAAGTTCATCTTTGATGATACCAGCCCATACCAGTACCCCACCTCCACCTTGCTGGTGTCTGAGTCAGAGTAGAGCTCTCTGGCCTTTACTGATCCAGCCTCGGGCCCATCCATCTGGCCCATCAAGAGTCACTCTCATTTCATCAGTCCATAAAACCTTACAAAAATCTGTCTGAACATATTTCTTGGCCCAGTCTTGACGTTTTATCTTATATTTCTTGTTCAAAGATGGTCGTTTTCCAGCCTTCCTTACCTTGGCCATGTCCCTGAATATGGCACACCTTGTGCTTTTTGATACTCCAGTAACGTTGCAGCTCTGAAATATGGCAAAACTGGTGTCAAACGGCATCTTGGCAGCTTCACGCTTGATTATTCTGTATGGAGCAATATATGAAACCCGACTCGACCCTAAAAAAGTCAAAGTCGCTCATCTCTAATGTCCATTGCTATCAAGTTGCCACTTTGAAAGGACTTATGAAATGCATAAAAAAGGGTTCATACAATTTCAATGTGCCCACTGTGGGTTTTGCCATTTCATCTCCTTTGTTTCCTGACCACTTTGGTCATTATGGTTGTAGAAATAACATTTATCTTTACTTTTCATGTTTTGCCCCTTTCTGTAGTTTTTCTAACCATCAGGGTGATAAAACATGTATCTTTTGAAGGTATATTTTGAATGTAAAAGCAAACTAGGTTTTAATTACTGTATGCAATACATTATAATTACTTTAGTTTTAAAATATGAAAACTGTTTCCCTAAAAGCTTTTCTAATAACATGTGAAATTAAAGTGCATTTAGCTATGCAACATTTATTTTAGTTAAAACTGGCCAGTCTTGAAAGATGTTCTACTGCGCAGACTCTAAATGTAAACTGAAGCAAGTTCCATACAGATAAGGTCAACACATGTCAAAGTATGTTTTTAGGAAGGAAAAATGTAGGCTTTCAGGCAACTGTCCTGCATAGCCACACAGAAAGGTACAAACTATATACTGTATTTCACAATATATACTTCATAGCATGTATATATTGTGGTGTAGTTACCACTATGTCAGCTAGGGGGCGCTGTGTGGGTGTCCCAGGACGGGTGTACAGGCACATTCAGTGTGGTAACAGGAGCAGGGTCCTAAATGACCATTATGGGTCTCAAGGTGGGTGGCCTTGGGATGCTGGCTCCAGGGTGTATTGATCAGCAGAGGTACTGCTGATCTTTCTGTTACACTGTGTCAGGGAAGCCTGTGTGTGTCTATACAACCTTTAGTGATGTCATAGCCATGTGATCACCTGTGGGTGTGGTTACAGGGCTATGTAATTGAGGTGTTTGGCACATGTGTGAGAGTGTGAGGGAGTCTGTCAGAGTGTGGACAGACTTCCCTGTGTCCAGGTGGGACACTACAGAGAGTGGCCTGTGTGCTAAGGAAGGAGAAGCCTTCCTGGGTCTTCGGCTGCAGATAGAGCGCTGCTCTGGACATCGCCCTGGCCTATGTATATTAGTTGTATATGGGGAGGACTACACCTCCCAGCATGTGCTGAGACTCTCGGTCCGAGTCTGAAGCCACGGACGTTTATGTTCTTTTGTGCCTAAGCTAGAGGCTATTTTGGTGATATGCTGAGTTATGGTTTATGGAGCAAATAAACCTCATGAACTTTAGGAAGAACCTGCCTCATGATTGTCTCCCGCTGCACTAGAGCGAGTCGAATCCCTACAATATATATATATATATGTATATATATATATATATATATATATGAGGTAGATCTTCAGTTTTGTCAGGACAAGTGAAAATTCTGCAAAATGTGATACAGACCAGAGGTGAAAATTTGAATAAAATATCTGGCAATGAAAGAGTTCCAACTGGAAATCAGTTGACCTTGCAGCAATTAAGTAGCAGTGTTCCCGGTGGAATTACCAACCTTGACTTTCATGCTTTTGTTACACTTTTTTTTTTAATCTTTTATTGGCAATTAAATAACTAGCTTGTTTTTAAATAGGTTTCCTGTGAAATCAATGTTTATACATCACTATTGCTTGGATTAGATAACCATTAGTTTTATACATTATTTATGTGCTAAGTAAACAAACAGAAGAGGAATGTCTTGTCATAAAAGCTCATTGTCCTCTGAACGATTCAATTAATTTATGTAAACAACAGCATATATTATCCTGCCTGAAGTATCTCATTTGATGTGTGATTTTACTTTCTTAGAGAAGCACATTAAATCTTAAAAGTGTAACAAAAAATAAAATTCTTCATTGTCACCAGTATTATTGATGCCTTAACAACCGCCGATACGTATTAAAACGGCTGCCGCTAAAGGTACTTATTCTTTCATCACGGTTTTAAAATGGCGATTAGGAATAAGGCTGCAGTGCCCCCCAGAGACAGAAAATCTCCAGGGTCTTGGTTGTAAAAAAATGAAATGTTCATTTATTTCTTCCACATTGCTTCAGTTCCTGTGAAGCACCTGAAGAGTTAATAAACTTATTGAATGCAGTTTTGATCACCTTGAGGGGTGCAGTTTTTAGAATGGTGTCACTTTTGTGTACTTTCTGTCGTATGAGCCCCTCAAAATGACTTCAAATGTGATGTGGTCCCTAAAAAAATGTTTTTTTATATTTTGTAGGAAAAATGAGAAATCGCTGGTCAATTTTTAGCCCTTTCAATTTCCTAACAAAAAAATTATGTTTCAAAAATTGTGCTGAAGTAAAGTATACATGTGGGAAATGTTATTTTTTAATGGTTTTTGTGTGACATATCTCTCGGATTTAAGGGATTCAAAATTACATTTTGAAATTGCAACATTTTCAAAATTTTTACCAAAATTCTGTTTTTTTTCACAAATAAACACAAGCCATATAGAAGAAATGTTACCACTATCACAAAAGTACAATATGTCACAAAAGAACATTCTCCGAATCAGTGCGATATGTTGAAGCATTTCAGAGTTATAACCTCATAATTTGTCAGTGGTCAGAATTGTA
The DNA here is from genome assembly GCF_039654945.1 of Dendrobates tinctorius. NCBI lineage: Eukaryota > Metazoa > Chordata > Amphibia > Anura > Dendrobatidae > Dendrobates > Dendrobates tinctorius. The sequence goes on from NW_027361742.1 coordinate 5,047,410, forward strand.
AAATTTGTCTTGGTCACTAAGGGGTTAAATCATTCCATCAAAACAAGGAGCTTTTGAGTATTCCTCATAGGATAAGAGCGTTGATAAAAGTTTATGAGAGCAAATCAAAATAACCACATAAATATGGATACAATTCTGAATGAACTCTGGATAAAATACTAATGTCCACTGAAACATAAGTACTGTATATACTCAAATATAAGCAAAGATTTTCAGCCCTTTTTTTAGGCTGAAAGTGCCCCTCTCGGCTTATACATGAGTCATTGTCCAGGGGGTCAGCTGGGAAGGGGAGCGACAGGAGCCGGTGGCTGTCACAACATACTCACGTACTCCAGGCGCAGTCTCTGCAATTCCTGCTTCTCTGATGGTCTCCGGCGCCAGCAGCTTCTTCCTGTGTTCAGCGGTCACATGGTACCGCTCATAAATGTAATGAATATGCAAACGACTCCACTCCCATACTCACTGTGCCAGGAGGGGGTTAGTATGATGGGGAGGACGGAGGAGCCATGCATACACGGGGGAGGACGCCGAGCCATGCATACAGCAGGGGGAGGATGGAGGAGCCATGCATACAGCACGGGGAGGACAGAGGAGCCATGCATACAGCAGGGGGAGGATGGAGGAACCATGCCTACAGTAGAGGGGAGGACGAAGGAGCAATGCATACAGCAGGGGGGAGGGCGGAGGAGTCATGCATACAGCAGGGGGAAGATGGAGGAGCCATGCATACAGCACGGGGAGGACAGAGGAGCCATGCATACAGCAGGGGGAGGATGGAGGAGCCATGCATACAGCACGGGGAGGGCAGAGGAGCCATGCATACAGCAGGGGGAGGATGGAGGATTCATGCATACAGGAGGGGGAGGATGGAGGAACCATGCCTACAGTAGAGGGGAGGACGAAGGAGCCATGCATACAGCAGGGGGAGGACGGAGGATTCATGCATACAGGAGGGAGAGGATGGAGGAACCATGCCTACAGTAGGGGGGAGGACGACGGAGCAATGCATGCAGCAGGGGGAGGATGGAGGAGTCATGCATACAGCAGGGGGAGGACAATGGAGCCATGCATACAGCAGGGGGAGGACGGAGGATCCATGCATACAGCAGGGGGAGGATGGAGCAGCCATGCCTACAATAGGGGAGAGGACGAAGGAGCAATGCATACAGCAGGGGGATGACGGAAGAGCCATGCATACAGCAAGGGGAGGATGGAGGAACCATGCATACATCAGGGGGAGGACGGAAGAGCCATGCATACAGCAGGGGGAGGACAGAGGAGCCATGCATACAGCAGGGGGAGGACGTCGGAGCCATGCATACAGCAGGGAGAGCCACACATACCAGGACAGAGATGAGGAGACAATACATACCCGGCTTATACTCGAGTCAATAAGTTTACTAAGGTTTCTATGGCAAAATTAGGTGCCTCAACTTATATTCGGGTATAAAAGATTGGTACAGTAAGTAAGATGAGAAAGCTTGGGCTAGGGGAAAATGTGTGTAGATGGGTAGGTAGCTGGCTTAGTGATAGAAAACAAAGAGTGGTTATTAATGGTGCATACTCAGATTGGGCCAGGGTTACTAGTGGGGTACCACAGGGTTCTGTATTGGGCCCCTACTATTTAATGTATTTATTAATGATCTAGTGGATGGCTTACACAGTAAAATATCAGTATTTGCAGATGATACAAAACTATGTAAGGTAGTTAACACAAAGGAGGACAGTTTGCAACTACAGACAGATTTGAGTAAATTGGAGAATTGGGATGAAAAATGGCAAAGGAGGTTTAACACAGATAAGTGTAAGGTTAAGTACATGGGAAGGAGAAACAGATGCTACAATTACTTACTAAATGGGAAACTGCTGGGGAAATCAGACATGGAAAAAGACTTAGGCATCTTAGACAATAAGAAGCTAAATTGGAGTGCCCAGTGTCAGGCAGCTGCCACCAAAGCAAATATAGGGTCATGGGATGCATTAGAAGAGGTCTAGGGACACGAGATGAAAACATAATTCTCCCTCTGTAGAAATCACTTGTCAGACCACACTTGGAGTATTGTGTGCAATTTTGGACACCGGTGCTCAAGAAAGACATTACTGAACTTGAAAGGGTTCAAAGGCGGGCTACTAAAATGATAAATGGAGTTGGTTCACTACAATACCCAGAAAGGTTATCAAAATTAGGTCTATTTACTCTAGAAAAGAGAAGACTTAGGGGAGACCTAATATATATGTACAAGTATATCAAAGGCAATACAGAGATCTCTCCAATGAACTGTTTGTACCAAGGACTGTGACAAGAACAAGGGGGCATTCTCTACGTTTGGAGGAAAGACAATTTCTGCACCAGCATACAAGAGGGTTCTTCATGGTAAGAGCAGTGAGGCTCTGGAATTCTCTTCCTGAGGAAGTGGTGATGGCCAACTCACTGAATGAATTTAAGAAAGGAATGGATGCTTTTCTTATAACAGTATAGAAGGTTATGAATAACATATTATAATATTATAGGTAGATGGTTGACCCAGCTTAGGGGAAAGAATTTTTTTTCCCTATGGAGAAAATTGTCTTCTACTCTGTGGGGTTTTTGCCTTCCCCAGGATCAACAATGCGGAACAGCTGCACTAAAAATAGGCTGAACTAGATGGACATAAGGTCTTCCTTCAGCCTTCAAAACTATGTTACTATGTTACTATGTTATATACGGTACTCTGTCTAAAATACAAACAATCAACTTTTTAATACAAACCGTTCACTAAATTTAGCAACTGTTGTTCATCGGTGACAAAACAAATACTTGTGCCAATTCACCTGTTGGATGCAGCAATCCTCTCTTCTTCTTTTCTGAAGAGGTTATTTGCATATGTAAAATCCCAGAAGAGAACTTTGTGGTCTATAAACCTCCCTATGGCAACTTGCCACTCTCCACAAAGGGAATCTTTGCTCTTTAGATCACCTGGCAGAGCCTCTCACAAAGCCAAACCATTTCTTTTGCTTTGTACTGATGAGGGTTAAAATCCTCAAAAACCCTGAAACACATGTCTGCAAATAGAGTTCCTGGTTTGGCTTCTTGCCCTAAGTCATGTACAAAGGCCCTTGAAACGGTTGATATTGACTTTTTGTATTGCTACTTGAAATAGTTGGCACTAGAGTTCTAGTCCTCTTCCTCTTTGGAAAAAATATTTGCATATTTATATTCAAGAGGAAACATTGCATGGCCTACTTTTTAACTCACATGAACTTAGCACTTTCCACAAGGAGAAAATTCACCCAATGTAAATACCTGGAATTTCTCTGGATGGAAAGCAGTGGGCTCTCTATATTTATTTAAAGTAACTGTCTCTCACAAAATCCAAAATTATTTCCTATGAACCGTAATCTGTGTAGAAATGTCCAATTCTATGTAGATCAGCTCTTTGAAAAAACAGTGAATGATACATTTTCTGTGCAGAAATCCATTTCATGTCCACCATGCAAGAGCCCAGCACATGTACTAGATTTATGGGGACTAGTCTGTGTGTATATGAATTTGCACAGGCCCTATTGGAAATGTCTTCTGCGCTAAACTATATGCGCTGTTAAATGCCATATAATGCATTTATCATTGTTAAACTCTATAGAAACTATAAACTTCAAATACTATAATCACATACTGTACCACTAGCTAAAAATCAATATGACCAAAAATATTGCCACGCTTTGTCAATACAGTTTGCTGTCCTGACATCTATGACCCTTCATTCTATATCCCATCTTGTCTTACCTCTTGGAAAAAAATACTGAATCTCAAAGATATGATAAAAAATAGCATTCTCCATTCAGTATTTTTGAATCTTTCCATCAAAACACAGCTTTAGGGGATTTCACCGGATGCACTATGTAATTGTATCTAAACTGCTACATGCCCAGTGGCATAACTAGAGTCTGATGGATCCCAGTGCAAGATTTGGACTGGGCCCCCCATTATCCTGGGCCTCATTCTGGTATAAATATCCTTATCTTGGGCCCCTTTCTTCAATGTATATCCTTCATCCTGAAATATGTCCCCTGTTCTGTCGCTGTTATTTAATACATAGAAAAAAATAAACCTTTATACTCACCTTCTCTCTGCTCCCCCACCATGAGGTGTCCTCTCCTGAAGCCAGCAGCTGACTTCAGCGTGCAAGCGACAGGAGCCCATGACATCACTGCACTGTGCCCTTAGTAAAGTGCACGCTTACGTCAGCTGCTGGCCTCTGATTGTATTGCCACACATGGACCCAACAGGACTATGTGCTGCAATACACTCAGCTGAAGAACTTGCTGGCATGGGAGATCCTCTTACGCACTGGGCCCACTCGCAGTGGCGACCTCTGCAACCACAATAGTTAGGCCAATGCTGCTGCCCAATGCTTCCTTATGTGACAAAGCCAAAATAATAATTCCTGGATTTTCACATACAATGCACCTTGTATCTAGTGAATTGCATGTTATTTTACTATGGTCAGTAGCTTGTCGAGCAATACAATTCAGGTATGCTAACGTTTATCTGTTTGCAGCCACACAGGGGCTTAGGAGATAAGGGGTTCCTCTACTACCTCAAAAGAAAAGCAGGTGGAATTGTGTAATATGATGAGATATTGGACGGCAAAGGGCCCATATATTGTTCTTGCACAAGAACCTCTTCTGTTTGTGTCTGCTCCTGTACAGAGTCCTGACTGTTCTGGAAACAACCAGCTGAATTCCGAATATGCATCTTAGATTTAAGATATTGTCTCATTCAATATAATTGTGTAGATGAAACAAATGCAAAGCCATATATCATAACATTCAACATAGATTACATCTACTGTATATTAAATAATGTCTAATACAATAAATACAATAAGAATGATATCTGCAAACTAGAAAGCCTGTCAACAGCTCAAAGTGGCTTTCTATCTGATAAATTCTCATTGCATAATCACAGAAAGTGATGTGCGCAGAAGCTGCTACGGAGGGGTTCAGTTGAAAAATCAACTAAAGACAAGATACTATACAACATTTCTATGAGTCATTCATCTCAATAAACTTCTAATTCTTTTCCGCTAAAGGAAGTTTAAAAAAAAATTTAACATTATTGACATGGCTTCTAAGGTAGAACCATCAGTCTCCCAAACTTACAATGACCTATTTACAACAATAAGAAAAGTATGTATATATGTATATATACAGGGTGGGCCATTTATAAGGTTAGACCTTGGTGGGCCATTTATATGGATAGACCTAAATAAAATGGCAATGGTTGGTGATATCAACTTCCTGTTTGTGTCACATTAGTATATGGGAGGGGGCAAACTTTTCAAGATGGATGGTGACCATGATGGCCATTTTGAAGTCGGCCCACCCAGGTGTATTCATATAAATGGCCCACCCTGTATATATATGTGTTCCTTCAGAAGGCATGACTGATGTAATAATATGTATGTAATAAATTACTAAAAGGGGTGACATATATATTTACTCTAAATAAACACTGTAAGGAAACAGAAAGCACCAGACCATAGTGTGATACCTTACTAAAAAGATCACATAGATCCAGGTAATCAGAAGTTCTTTATTATTATTTTTCAGTGTTTTATATTATAGACGGAGTACATTTATCCAAATAAATTGGTTCTTTTTCCACAAGATCCTGAACTTGGTCCAATACTCTAGGGCGCGACTGAACAGGGTAAAAATAGGAATTACCAGAGCGAAAACTGATATTCAATGTTGTGTCCCATGGCAACGATTCTGATTCCAAAGTTCTTAATTGCACTAATTTGGATAACTCCAAGAAGGACTAAACATATTTTTCTGGATTAAGATCAATATGTTCAGAACTGTCCTGATTAGAAACTGCATGTTCAGCCTTAAGTTCTAATTGTGAAAAATAGCATTAAAGTGTTAGACTGCAAGCCAATTTATTAACATTTAGAATGGTTTTAAAAAAAGTGAAAATGACTGGTGGGACACTTGTCTGATGCTTCTGATCCCAGTGCATTACATACATTACATACATTCCTATAAATTCATAAGGGAGATGTTGCTTCTTGCAAATTCACAGGTATTGAGAAAATGAACAGATCCATCAGAGGAGGTGATTTAAAGAGAAAATGACTCAATAGAGAATTGTACTGGACCTTCAAACTGGAAACGAGTTCCCTCAGGCTTGAACATTAGAACAGACCTTACTTTACAATATTGAATACAGATTGCTGATGTTGAATTATATTTTTTTTTATTTGATTGTTATTAATGCTATGTTATTGATTATTTTACTGATTGGTCTGCCAGAATACATTTGACATCATCATTTGCATACAAAAATAAATTTGAACTTTTGTCTACCTATGGCGCTTTGTTGAAATGCGCAGTTTAATCAGAAGTTGGTATTTCATGACGAATCTGTTACTTTTAATTGATGTACATAAATGTGATGTTTTATACACTTACCTTTAGTAAACAGGAACACTTGCTGACATATTTACTTATTAGTAATTACCTTTTTCTAATAAAAAAAGGCTGCTATTTACCATCATATATCACAGTCACCCAATATTAAAGCACCAATCCAGTGTTTTTTATGTTTCAGCGCTGGAGTGGCGCTACTCATCTAAGTTCCCAGCCCCTGGTTTTATACTTACTAGTAGAGTTGAGCGATACCGTCCGATACTTCAAAGTATCGTATCGGATGGTATCGGCCGATCTTTAAAAAAAGTATCGGTATCGCCGATTCCGATACCGGAAGTCCCATTCAAGTCTATGGGACTTCCGGTATCGGAATAAGAAAAACCCTTTCCTGCCCTTGTACAGCCTCTCTGGGGTCTGTACGGGCCTTTCGGGGGGCTGTGCCGGCCTGCCAGGGGGTCTGTGCAGGCTCCGGTGGTCTGTGCCGGCCTGCCGGTGGTCTGTGCAGGCTCCGGGGGGCTGTGCCGGCCTGCCGGGGGGCTGTGCCGGCCTGCCGGGGGGCTGTGCCGGCCTGCCGGGGGGCTGTGCAGGCTCCGGGGGGCTGTGCCGGCCTGCCGGGGGGCTGTGCCGGCCTGCCGGTGGTCTGTGCAGGCTCCGGGGGTCTGTGCAGGCATCGTCCGATGGGACTACAAGTCCCATCGGGCGATGCCTGCTACCATGACAGTGATTGACACATTAGCCAATGATGGGACAGTAGTAGTCCCATCATCCGGCTAATGTGTTAAATGTAAAAAAAAAAAAAAAAAAAAAATTACATGCTACATACATACAACATGCATACTACATACATGCTACATTCATACTACATACTACATACAGGCTACATTCATACTACATAAATACTACATGCAACATACATACTACATATATACTACATGCATGCTACATACATACTGCATGCTACATACATACCACATATATACTACATACATACTACATGCATGCTACATGCATGCTACATGCTACATACATAACACATATCTACTACATGCATTCTACATACATACTACATGCTACATACTACATATATACTACATGCATGCTACATACTACATGCTACATACATACTACATATATACTACATGCATGCTACATACATACTGCATGCTACATGCATGCTACATACATACTACATACATACTACATACATACTACATATATACTACATACATACTACATACATACTACATGCATGCTACATGCATGCTACATACATACCACATACATAACACATATATACTACATGCATGCTACATACATACTACATGCTACATACATACCATATACATACTACATGCATGCTACATACATACTACATGCATGCTACATACATGCTACATGCTACATACATACTACATATATACTACATGCATGCTACATACATACTACATGCTACATACATACTACATATATACTACATGCATGCTACATACTACATGCTACATACATACTACATATATACTACATGCATGCTACATACATACTACATGCATGCTACATACATACTACATGCTACATACATACCACATACATACTACATATATACTACATGCATGCTACATACATACTGCATGCTACATGCATGCTACATACATACTACATACATACTACATGCTACATACATACCACATATATACTACATACATACAATACATTCATACAATACATACATAGACATACAGTACATATAACATAGAGTAACATACTTACCAATACTTGTCACATTGTTCCCCGAAGCCATTGTCTTTTCCGGAATAAATATTAACATAACAAACCACAAAAATACTCACCCACGATCCGAAGCAGTCCACGAGTGTGTCCCACGACGATCTTGGGTAGAGAACTGCAGCATCAGCTGTTGCTGCCGTTCTCTACGGGCTGCAGGAATCCAATGACAGAAGGTAGGTATCCTTCCGCACTGTATTCCTCCGCCACTTAAAAAAAAAAAAAAGTCCCTAGTCTCACTTTATGCCATTGCTGTGTGGGAAATTTCCACGCAGCAATGGCATAAAGTGAGACTAGGGACTTTTTTTTTTTAAGTGGCGGAGGAATACAGTGCGGAAGGATACCTACCTTCCGTCATTGGATTCCTGCAGCCCGTAGAGAACGGCAGCATCATCTGATGCTACAGTTCTCTACCCAAGATCGTCGTGGGACACACTCGTGGACTGCTTCGGATCGTGGGTGAGTATTTTTGTGGTTTGTTATGTTAATATTTATTCCGGAAAAGACAATGGCTTCGGGGAACAATGTGACAAGTATTGGTAAGTATGTTACTCTATGTTATATGTACTGTATGTCTATGTATGTATTGTATGAATGTATTGTATGTATGTAGTATATATGTGGTATGTATGTAGCATGCAGTATGTATGTAGGATGTATGTAGCATGCATGTAGCATGTAGTATGTATGTAGCATGCATGTAGTATATATGTAGTATGTATGTAGCATGCATGTAGTATATATGTAGCATGTATGTAGTATGTATGTGGTATGTATGTAGCATGTAGTATGTATGTAGCATGCATGTAGTATATATGTAGTATGTATGTAGCATGTAGTATGTATGTAGTATGTATGTAGTATGTATGTGGTATGTATGTAGCATGTAGTATGTATGTAGCATGCATGTAGTATATATGTAGTATGTATGTAGCATGTAGTATGTATGTAGTATGTATGTAGTATGTATGTGGTATGTATGTAGCATGTAGTATGTATGTAGCATGCATGTAGTATATATGTAGTATGTAGTATGTATGTAGTATGTATGTGGTATGTATGTAGCATGTAGTATGTATGTATCATGCATGTAGCATGCATGTAGTATGTATGTAGCATGCATGTAGTATGTATGTAGCATGCATGTAGTATGTATGTAGTATGTATGTAGTATGTATGTAGCATGCAGTATGTATGTAGCATGTATGTAGTATGTGTGACGAACAGCCCACCGCCGTTCGTCCACTTACGGGCGACACTAACGGGAGTCCCGCTGCCACCAAAACGCGACGGACAGCGGACCCTGTGTCACCACTATGTCACAGTCCCACCACTGACACGGGTGTATCAGCGGACGGAGGGGCGTGACACAATGCCGGCACACGGCTATCACAGGCGCAGTGGGGCTTATCTTAGTTATCCCAACACTGGCACCATGTGACCAAAAATATCCAGCAAGCTAATCTCGCTCTACAATTTGCCGCAGGGGGAGTTTAATTTGGATGCCCCACCACTGCTATCAATCTTCCAAGTACTGCGGGGATTTGTGTATATCCCACTTTCTCAGTTCCACCTTGGAACTCGCAGCTCTCCGGCGCCCCCCCTTACCCTCAGGTCAGTCAGGGAACTGCACCTAGGATAATTGGTCGCCGGACGGGCTGCCTGTTGTGAACCGGCAATTAGGCTTCTGCAGTAAGGGAATTATCAATGCTGTGGCCGCAGACCCTTATTCAGCAATATAAGACCCTTCTGTACTGCCAGCAAGCCGTAATAGCCGTACACAACGCGCTGCCACCAGTCACGGTTACTTAATTCACAGTGTTAAATTAAGAGGGTCCGTGGCAAACCCCTTGAATTAGTAGCGATTATCTATCAAAGGCGTATAGTTCGAGTCTTAGAGCATGGAGACAGATCTAAATAATTATTTCATTTATTTTCCGAAAGAGGACAGTGATTACAGATAAAAGTTGCTATAAAATTGAGACATAAAATATGTACAGTACAGGTGTAAAATAAAAGTGGAGAAAACAAAGAGATTACACTCACAGTTCCATATTGTTCCTTAGGCAGACCATGCGGCTAAGGTGGGTGGAGGCGGAGCTGCACTTCTCCGCTCATCTGAGTTCTTGTCAGCACGGACTCTGCAGCTGTTCTGAGCTGGTTTGCCCAGGAAATGCCTTATAGACTTTCCTATGTGACATCACAGAGAGGTGCATTCTGGGTTGATCCCACCTCTCTTATCCAAGTTATGTTTTGGCTACAAAACTTAGATTAGCTATAACTTTATGGGAGAAGCTGGTATGGACTCATCAGTGGTATCATGTTTCCCAGCGTAATGAGCCCATCAAGAAAACATCAAACATCTATGCGATATGACCATCCATTTGGGCGCAAATCCTATCTCATGTTCTGGACAGGGTAGAACTTCGAAACATACGCGGTCTCGAAGCTGGGACCGCTCAGGTTACAAAAATATGATTTTCATATCTCTAGGGTATTTGGTTCTTATGGTATAGTCTCTCATAGTTTTATTCGGTTCAAACAAAGAAGTTTAGTTCCCGCACTTTTTTTCTCTTTCAGCTGAGAGAAGCCAAATGGTGTGAGGAAGATGGTCTAGCTAATTAACATTCCTGCTCTTCCAGAGGAAGTGGCAGGGTTGATAAAACCTGGGGGGAAAGAATTCCTACTACTGACAGTTTACAATGTCCTAGGATGGAGGATTTGTTAGCACATTGCAACAGAAAACATATCTTCGGGCATTGTACATCACACCTCCCCCCTTAAGAGGGCGCTAAGGAGGCATTACCTCTCGGTAATCTGCCATGCGCACCTCAGCGGGTTCGCCCCGGCGGGACAACCCATCGGCATTGCCGTTTTCACTGCCCTTCCTGTGTTTTACAGTAAAATCGTACTGTTGAAGGGCAAGGCTCCAGCGGAGCAATCTTCCATTGGTTCCGGACACTGTGTGCAACCAGCTCAGAGGGTTGTGGTCGGTTACCACCGTGAAGGCGCGCCCATACAGGTAGGGCTGCAAACGCTGCAGTGCCCACACCATGGCCAGACACTCCTTCTCGATGGTCGAGTATGCCACTTCCCTCGGCAAAAGTTTCCGGCTCAGGTACAACACGGGGTGCTCTTGGTTCCCCGAGTCGACCTGGCTAAGCACAGCACCGAGGCCAAACTCGCTGGCGTCGGTCTGTACCAGAAACGGGCGACTGCTGTCGACTGCTCTCAACACTGGAGAGTTGCACAGGGCTGCTTTCAAAGCTTGGAAAGCCGCCTCACAGTCATCTGTCCAGTTGACTGTTTGGGGTAGCCTCTGCTTGGTGAGGTCAGTCAAGGGTTTGGCAAGGGCGCTATAGTCCTGTACGAACCGCCTATAGTACCCTGCAGTGCCCAAGAAGGACTTCACCTGTTTCTTGGTCCTGGGGGTGGGCCAGGACACGATTGCGTCCACTTTTCCTGGCTCCGGACTCATGGAACCCCCGCCTACCCGGTGCCCCAGGTAGTGGACCTTGCGCATGCCTATCTGGCACTTCCCCGGCTTGATGGTCAGGCCTGCCTGGTGAAGACGCTTGAGCACCTCCTGGAGGTGCTGAAGGTGTTCCTCCCAGGTGGAACTGAAGACGGCAATATCGTCTAAGTACGCCACGGCGTACTCCTCCAGTCCCCGAAGCAGGTGGTTGACCATCCGCTGGAAAGTGGCAGGGGCATTCTTCATGCCGAAGGGCATGACCGTGGACTCGTACAGTCCAAAGGGGGTGATAAAGGCGGATTTCTCCTGCGCCTCAGGGCTCAGGGGAATCTGCCAGTATCCCCGACTCAAATCCATGATGGATATGTAGTTGGCGTTTGTCAACCGCTCGAGCAGATCCTCGATGCGCGGCATTGGGTGGGCATCAGAGGTTGTGATGGCGTTGAGCCCCCTGTAGTCCACGCAGAACCGGGTGGTTCGATCCTTTTTAGGAACGAGGACTACAGGTGAAGCCCACGCACCTTTTGACCGTCGAATCACTCCCAGCCTTAACATCTCATCGACCTCTCGGCACATGACTTGTTGCACCGTTTCAGAGATCCGATAAGGTGTTCGCCGTAATGGGGCATGATTCCCGGTGTCCACCTCATGAACCGCTAACTCCGTCCTCCCAGGACGGTTGGTGAACACGGGCCGGAAGAGTTCCAGGGTGGCCATCAACTGCAACCGCTGGGACACGGTGAGCGAACCACTTATCTCCATGTCCTCAATGGACCCATTGGCCTTGGCCTGGGCCAGCATGTCCAGGAGGGAATCTTCCTCCCCATCCTCTGGCAGATTGCAGACCGGTAGGACGCAAGCTTCACGTTCGTAGTGCGCCTTCAGCATGTTGACGTGAAAGGCCTTGCGCCTACCCCGAGCATGGTCAAGCGTGACCACGTAGGTGACCGGGTTGAGCTGTTGGTGGACGACGTACGGGCCTTCCCAGGCTGCCTGAAGCTTATCCGTTGGTACAGGGACCAGCGCCCACACCTTTTGACCCACCTGGTAGGTCCGCTCCCGGGCGTTCTGGTCGTACCAGTGCTTCTGGTCAGCCTGAGCCTGCGTCATGTTGTCATGCACCAACTGCGTCAAGGTCTGCATCTTGTCACGGAAGCGCATGACATAATCCACGATGGACACTTCTGTGGGGTTTGGCTCATCTTCCCAGGATTCTCTTATCAACCCAAGGGGTCCCCGGACTCGCCTGCCATACAGGAGCTCGAAGGGGGAGAACCCGGTCGAGGCCTGCGGAACTTCTCTGTAAGCGAACAGCAGGTGTGGGAGGAACCGCTCCCAGTCGCGCCCTTGGGTCTCAACCAGTATGCGGAGCATCTGTTTGAGGGTACCGTTGAAACGTTCACACAAACCATTAGTCTGTGGGTGATACGGACTCGATACCAGCTGCGTCACCTGCATTTTCTCACAGAGAGCCTCCATTAGGCGAGACATGAATTGGGGCCCTTGATCGGTAAGCATCTCCCTGGGAAATCCTACTCTTGAAAAGATGGTCACCAGTGCGTCAGCCACCTTATCTGCCCTGGTTGAAGACAGAGCTACTGCCTCTGGGTACCGGGTAGCGTAGTCTACCACGGTGAGAATGTATCGCTTTCCGGAGCTGCTGGGGACGGACAGCGGTCCTACAATGTCCACCGCGATTCTCTGGAAAGGCTCCTCTATCACCGGCAAAGGAATAAGGGGAGCCTTAAGAGCAGGCCCCGCCTTACCCACTTTTTGACAGGTGGCACAGGAGCGGCAGTAGTGTGTTACATCTGTCCCCATCTTGGGCCAATAGAAGTGTTGAGACAGCCGTGCCTTTGTTTTGCTGATCCCCAAGTGTCCAGCGAGTGGAATCTCATGGGCAATCCGCAACAACTCAGTTCTGAACTGATAGGGGACGACCAGCTGTCTTTCCCTCAACCACTCCTATTTAGGATCTCCGGGTACTGTCTCCCGGTACAACCTTCCTCGTTCCCAGAACACCCTCTCCTTATCAGACTTGGAGGTGGGCGTCTCGGCGAGACCTCTCAATTTCTCCAGGCTGGCATCTGAGTGCAGAGCAGCCTGGAACTCCATGCTGGAGGCTGCCAGAAGTGACGTCAGGGTCCCCTCTTTACTGGGACCCTCTGGAACCGGCTCTGGGTTCACCTCTGGTTCAGTCTCTCCTGTAGCAGCAGAGGGTCCAGAAGACAGTGCGTTACCTGCGATCTGGGCACTCTGACTGCGTGTGACAGCTGCTATGTATGCTGTCTCCCTGGGGATTTCTTCAGACCCACCAGCTGGTGCTGCCCTGGGCTCTACCTCCCCATCCACCCCCAACACTTTTGGAGCAGTGCTACTTATGGGCCAGTTACCTTCCTCGGTGGCACTGGTCAGCTGCATGGCATTACCTTCCTCATGGTCCCCATGCACCTCCCCATCCTCTTGAGCACCGTTGCTTGCTCCTGCCAGGGGTTCCTCAGCCGTCTCACTCCGCAGAGTGACGGGGCTGAGCACCTCGGTACCTGTGGACACATCTACCGTTTCAAAGAAAGGGTTAACGGGTTCAGTCGGCACAGATACATCAACATCATCATTCCTAGGAAAAGAATGGTTATCAGTTTGCTTTGGTACATTCACATCAGCATCAGCATCATACCTTGGGAAAGAATGGTTGTTAGTTGCATCATTACTCATCAAGGCATTAGCAGGTAACACATTCAGTTTCCCATCATCAACATCATCAGGGTTAACGTTACCCTTATTATCAGTTTGGGGAAGGGTGTCAGGGACATAGTATGCAACCATCCTCCCCAAGTCAGTCCCCAATAAAACATCAGTGGGCAGGTTTTCAGACACTCCCACCTCCCTCAACCCGCTCCCGGCACCCCAGTCAAGAAAAACTCGTGCCACTGGCAAGGGACAACGGGTGCCTCCAATCCCGGTGACAGTCAGGGTTTTCCCCTCAACAAACTCTTCAGGGGCCGCCAGTCCAGGACGGATGAGGGTTCGTTCAGCCCCGGTGTCCTTGAGGCCTGTAGCAAGACGGGCCCCCACCTGAACAGGTTGAACGTTGTCGTCAGCCCTCCCAACCACACCTCCCACCAAAAGAACAGAGGCGTTGGGCCCGGGGGCCTTGGCTGGGGGGTTCTTCGGCCTATTCGGACAGGTGTAAAAGAAGTGACCAGGCCGCTGGCAGTGGTGACACAGGCGACTGTCAGTAGCCGGCCTGCTGTTGGCAACAGGGACTGGGCCTCCGGAGGGACGGCTAGCTGGGGCATTGGGGTTGGTTGCTGGCTTACCCCCTTTCCAGCTGGTGGCGACTGGCCTCCGCGTCTCGGGCTTCCGGTTGGCCTCGTGGTTGTCGGCGATCTGCGCCGCTTTGTCCGCGTTCGTTGGTTCGCGGTCCAGGATGAACTGTCGGACCTCAGCTGGGCAGAGATGCAGGAACTGGTCTTTGATCATCAGGTCCCGTAGCTGCTCAAAGGTTTCAACGGACAGTCCATGGATCCACTGGTCAAAGTGGGTCCTGAGTCCTTGCACCACATCACTGTAGCTATCGTGTGGGCCACGTTGGAGGTGTCGGAACTTCTTTCGGTATACCTCAGGTGTCAGCCGGTATTTGGCGATCAGCGCCTGCTTTATGGCGTCATAGTCGTCATCGGCTTCTGGCGGAAGAGAAGCAAATGCCTCCAGGGCTTTGCCTTTTAGCCCTGGGGTCAAGTACCTTGCCCATTGGTCTCTAGGCAGCTGGTACTGTCTGCAGGCTTTCTCAAAGGCTCGCAGAAATGTGTCCAAGTCCCCATCCTTTTCCATCACGGGAAAATGCTCTGGCCGGGGTTTAGGAGTCTGGACGCTGCTGGGCTCACTGCTTCGGGCTGTGGGGGCATTCCCACCCCGCTGGAGTACCTCCAGTTCATGGGCCCTCTGCGCCTGGCGCTCGGCTCTCTCAGCCTCAGCTTGGCGCTCACGTTCGGCTTGGGCCTCCTGCCGATATTGCTGGATCAGCCTCACCCGCCCATCCCTGTCTTCGGCGGGGAGTGCGTCCAAGGCCATTTGCAGATGGGGTCCACCCCGTCCTGGTTGAATGTGGGGCCAGCGCTCAGGAGTGGAGCCTCTGCTGCAGCCCCATTGCCACTTGGGCCAACTTCTGCGCTCGCTGGATTCTGGTCGTTGTCCAGCTGCACTAGAGCCGCGATCATTTGAGCTCTGTTTTTGTTCGTGGCGTCAAGGCCTTGGTACGTGCATAACCCAGCAAGAACTTCCTTTGTCTGCCGGTTGTACCAAGGTTCTCCTTTTGCCGCCATGGTTGCCAAATAAAAGATAGAAAAAGAAAAACGAAGAAATGGGAGGGAATACTTGTATGTACACACAAATGTCTCAGAACTAGTAACCACTGAGTCTGTTCTCCAAAACCTATGATGCAGGATTCCCGCAGGAACCGTGCAGGTTTTTAGTGAGAGGAATGATTGCTCAAACCAAATCACTAATGCTCTAGGATTATCCCACCGCGCTGCCACCAATATGTGACGAACAGCCCACCGCCGTTCGTCCACTTACGGGCGACACTAACGGGAGTCCCGCTGCCACCAAAACGCGACGGACAGCGGACCCTGTGTCACCACTATGTCACAGTCCCACCACTGACACGGGTGTATCAGCGGACGGAGGGGCGTGACACAATGCCGGCACACGGCTATCACAGGCGCAGTGGGGCTTATCTTAGTTATCCCAACACTGGCACCATGTGACCAAAAATATCCAGCAAGCTAATCTCGCTCTACAATTTGCCGCAGGGGGAGTTTAATTTGGATGCCCCACCACTGCTATCAATCTTCCAAGTACTGCGGGGATTTGTGTATATCCCACTTTCTCAGTTCCACCTTGGAACTCGCAGCTCTCCGGCGCCCCCCCCTTACCCTCAGGTCAGTCAGGGAACTGCACCTAGGATAATTGGTCGCCGGACGGGCTGCCTGTTGTGAACCGGCAATTAGGCTTCTGCAGTAAGGGAATTATCAATGCTGTGGCCGCAGACCCTTATTCAGCAATATAAGACCCTTCTGTACTGCCAGCAAGCCGTAATAGCCGTACACAACGCGCTGCCACCAGTCACGGTTACTTAATTCACAGTGTTAAATTAAGAGGGTCCGTGGCAAACCCCTTGAATTAGTAGCGATTATCTATCAAAGGCGTATAGTTCGAGTCTTAGAGCATGGAGACAGATCTAAATAATTATTTCATTTATTTTCCGAAAGAGGACAGTGATTACAGATAAAAGTTGCTATAAAATTGAGACATAAAATATGTACAGTACAGGTGTAAAATAAAAGTGGAGAAAACAAAGAGATTACACTCACAGTTCCATATTGTTCCTTAGGCAGACCATGCGGCTAAGGTGGGTGGAGGCGGAGCTGCACTTCTCCGCTCATCTGAGTTCTTGTCAGCACGGACTCTGCAGCTGTTCTGAGCTGGTTTGCCCAGGAAATGCCTTATAGACTTTCCTATGTGACATCACAGAGAGGTGCATTCTGGGTTGATCCCACCTCTCTTATCCAAGTTATGTTTTGGCTACAAAACTTAGATTAGCTATAACTTTATGGGAGAAGCTGGTATGGACTCATCAGTGGTATCATGTTTCCCAGCGTAATGAGCCCATCAAGAAAACATCAAACATCTATGCGATATGACCATCCATTTGGGCGCAAATCCTATCTCATGTTCTGGACAGGGTAGAACTTCGAAACATACGCGGTCTCGAAGCTGGGACCGCTCAGGTTACAAAAATATGATTTTCATATCTCTAGGGTATTTGGTTCTTATGGTATAGTCTCTCATAGTTTTATTCGGTTCAAACAAAGAAGTTTAGTTCCCGCACTTTTTTTCTCTTTCAGCTGAGAGAAGCCAAATGGTGTGAGGAAGATGGTCTAGCTAATTAACATTCCTGCTCTTCCAGAGGAAGTGGCAGGGTTGATAAAACCTGGGGGGAAAGAATTCCTACTACTGACAGTTTACAATGTCCTAGGATGGAGGATTTGTTAGCACATTGCAACAGAAAACATATCTTCGGGCATTGTACATCACAGTATGTATGTAGTATATATGTAGTATGTATGTAGCATGTATGTAGTATGTATGTAGTATATATGTAGTATGTATGTAGCATGTAGTATGTATGTAGCATGCATGTAGTATATATGTAGTATGTATGTAGCATGCATGTAGTATGTATGTAGTATGTATGTAGCATGCAGTATGTATGTAGCATGTATGTAGTATGTATGTAGTATATATGTAGTATGTATGTAGCATGCATGTAGTATGTATGTAGCATGTAGTATGTATGTAGCATGCATGTAGTATGTATGTAGCATGTATGTAGTATGTATGTAGTATATATGTAGTATGTATGTAGCATGTAGTATGTATGTAGCATGCATGTAGTATGTATGTAGTATTTTTTTTTTTTTTTTTTTTTTTTTTTTAACATTTAACACATTAGCCGGATGATGGGACTACTACTGTCCCATCATTGGCTAATGTGTCAATCACTGTCATGGTAGCAGGCATCGCCCGATGGGACTTGTAGTCCCATCGGACGATGCTTGCACAGACCCCCGGACATCAGCACAGCCCCCCGGCAGGCCGGCACAGCCCCCCGGCAGGCCGGTACAGACCCCCACAGGGTGCACAGACCACCGGCAGGCCGGCACAGCCCCCCGGCAGGCCGGTACAGACCCCGGGCAGTCCACACAGCCCCCCGGCAGGCCGGCACAGCCCCCCGGCAGGCCGGCAGAGACCCCCGGAAGGCCCGAAATGACGGCGCATCATGATGCGCACACACCGCGCATCATGATGACGTCAGGCCGTCAATCAACTGAACTTCCGATTCCGATGCCGAATTCCGATATTGAAAAAATATCGGAAGTCGGTATTGGAATTCCGATACAGCAAGTATCGGCCGATACCCGATACTTGCGGTATCGGAATGCTCAACACTACTTACTAGCAGTCATCTTCAATCTTTTATCCACACTGCTCTTGATGGTCTCCAGCAGTTTGTGACCTACTGGATCACTCCAGTGTTTGCTGGGTGAGCTGGAGATCAATTTTTAATGTAAGTTCATGACAGAATTGTTCTTGCTGTCATAGACTTAAATTGAGAACTTGTGACTTTTACCTCTGACTTTTGATCAGTCACAAGTTTCTCTCACAAGATGGGACCTGAGGGGCTCCAGTAATAGCTGAAGACAATAGGTGGTGAGTATAAAATTAGGTGCAAGGATCTAACATCAGTAGTGGAACCTTGGTCTGACATGTGCATATCAACCTAAGGACAAAAGCAAAAGACCTTGTCAAGATGATGGTGCTGGTAAGATTGTGTCAATATCCACACTGAAACGAGTACTGCATCAACATGGGCTGAAAGTCCACTCTGCCAGGATGAAGCCAATACTCCAAAAGAAACATAAAAAAGCCAGATTAACGTTTTCAAATGCACACAGGAACAAAGACCTTAATTTTTAGAGACATATCTTGTGGTCTGATGGCACATCAATGCGAGCTGTGGCAAGAAGGTTTGCTCTGTCTGTCAGCATAGTGTCCAGAGGTTGGAGGCGCTACAAGCCAGTACACCATGAGATGTGGAGGGGGCCGTAGGAGGGCAACAGTGCACCAGTAAGACCGCTACCTCTGCCTTTGTGCAAGGAGGAACAGGATGAGCACTGCCAGAGCCCTGAAAAATGACCTCCAGCAGGCCACAAATGTGCACGTGTCTGCACAAATGATTAGAAACTGACACCATGAGGATGGTTTGAGGGCCGATGTCCACAGATGGGGGTTGTGCTCATAGCCCAACACCGTGCAGGATGCTTGGCATTTGCCACAGAACACCAGGATTGACAAATTTGCAACTGGCGCCCTGTGCTCTTCACAGATGAAAGCAGGTTCACACTGAGCACATGGGACAAACGTGACAGAGTCTGGAGACACCATGGAGAGCGATCTGCTGCCTGCAACATCCTTCAGCATGACCGTTTTGGCAATGGGTCAGTAATGGTGTGGGGTGGCATTTCTTTGGAGGGCTGCACAGTCCTCCTTGTGCTCGCCAGAGGTAGCCTGACTGCCATTAGGTACCGAGATGAGATTCTCAGACCCCTTGTGAGACCATATGCTGGTGCGGTTGGCCCTTGGTTCCTCCTAATGCAGGACAATGCCAAACCTCATGTGGCTGGAGTGTGTCAGCAGTTCCTGCAAGATGAAGGCATTGAAGCTACGGACTAGCCCTCCCGTTCCCCAAACCTGAATCCGATTGAGCACATCTGAGACATCGTGTCTTGCTTCATCCACCAATGTCACGTTGCACCACAGACTGTCCAGGCGGATGCTTTAGTCCAGGTCTGGGAGGAGATCCCTCAGGAGACCATCCGCAACCTCATCAGGAGCATGCCTAGGCATTGTGGGGAGGTCAAACAGACACAGGAAGGCCACACACAACACTGAGCCTCATTTTGACTTGTTTTAAGGACATTACATTCCACTTTAATGTTGTAGGTGACTCCAAATCCAGGCCTCCATTGGTTAATGAATTTGATTTCCATTGATGATTTTTGTGTGATTTTGTTGTCAGCACATTCAACTTTTTACAGAATAAAGTATTCAATGAGAATATTTCAGTCATTCAGATCTAGGAAGTGTTATTTTAGTGTTCCCTTTATTTTTTGAGCAGTGCATATATAATATAATGCATATGTATCATTATCATTGCATTAGCAATAAAGAAGACATTTAATTTATATTTTAGAACAATTCTAGCATTTTAAAGTCAGTCATTTCTGATTTTTGCCATTTTACAATAATTTTCCTTTCTTATAGCCCAGTTGAAAATACAGGAAATAGAGTAACACCAAAATTCTCAGATTGTCAAAAGTTCACAATTTTTTTTTCTGATCTATCAATATAATGAAAAAGGATTTTAGAGGTACTCTAAAGGCAAGCATGAAGAAATGATTATAGACAAGAATAGGAGGTTTTATTAAGGGTATTGAAAGGCCTTGAGGATTCAAAGGGAACACAGAAGAAAAACAGCATTGTTAAAGGCTTTAAAGGACAGCAAAAAGACATTTCGATTGGATTTCACTGAACACAGGAAAAAAAGCTGTGATTGTCGTAATATTGTAAAATGTACAGACTGGTGTAGACGCCCTCTCATGTCCTATGCATCAACTCGCAGCAAATTAAAAGAAGCAATAACTGTGTTGAAAAATATTTCCAGTATCATTAAAATGTACCGTTTTTTCTTAGCAAGTGATTATAAAAGCTTTTATTATTTGAATTCTCAGAGGACCTTCAGATCAAAATACTAATTCATACATAGATGAAAACATTTCGACTTAGAACCACGATGGGAAAACTAATAATTGAATCCTAAACTCACAACATTTTAGCTGAAAATTACTTTCTTTTTGAAGGATGGGAGTTTTTTCAATGATCTCTACAGGGGGAAATTGATCAAGCTAAATGAACCGAAACAGAGTTTTGACACTATTGGAACAAGATAACTCTTTCATGACCTACATAATTTTTATTTTATATTTTGGACACTTGTTTCAGCTGTTCAGACAATGGGGCATGGTCTCAATGAAATGAAGTGTGGTTTATTGGAAAGGCACTATTCCCATTATGCTGGTGTAAGGAGATGGACCAACTATCGTGTTCCTCCTAAAGACATCAATGCTTTTGTAGCATATAATGTTTTGTTCCTGATATGTTTCCTTGTAAGAACAATTGTTAATTGCTTTGAAGGTTGCAGTACTAACTCACAATTAAAAGATGTCACTGTCTAGAAAGTAGGTTAAAGTTGAAGTCTGCCAGCAGCTGGGGAACAGAGAAATAGCAAGAGTTAGGCCAGACCATTGTGGGAAGGAGATTTGGGGATCTCTGGTTAGTGTGAGGAACAGGAAGTAGTATTTAGTTAGTAAGTGTATTGGACAAGGTGAGAAGCAAGGACACTCTTCTGGTATAAGTGATCCCCTCCAGTGAGTGTGTGTGAAAGAGGAGAGCAAAGAAGCAGACAGACAAAGAAAGGAACTTGAGTGGTGACCATGGAATAACTCTAGCAAGCGAGTTGAAGAAAGAAGCTATGGTCCAGCAACTTTATGAGAATATGTACAGGTCTCCAGGAATGAAAAGTGTCAGCCAAGTCCTGAGAGCTGTGGGTCCTGGAAGAGACAATTCGGCAAGGTTGGGGACACATACAGTAAAGAAGTTAGTCACAGGCTCTTCATTTACGTGGTTCCTGAAAAGTGGGCTGAAAATAGTGGGCACAGGAAAAGAGCAGCTAAAGTGTCATAATTGTCTAGGAAGCTTGAAAATCCCTAACTCTGCTAACTCTGCTACTGAGAAGTTTCTTCAACTGCGCACTAAAAATGTTTTTTGAAGACATGCCACTGCAATGTCACCCAAAGAAAGATGTCTGCATCTACTGCAGTGCTTTGTTCATGACTAAAACAAAAAGTAAAGTTGAACTTGTTATTATACACTGTTGTGGTCTCCTGTTCATGGGGTTCTGAGGAATCATATCTGTGGAGTATAGAAGTCAGGAGGTGTGCACAGTCACAACAGGAGAGCACACACATACCCAACGCAGGTCCCTGTTTTCTGTCATGTGCCAGGGTGTCAGACTCATGACTACCACCCTGGGCACCATTACACTGGCACAAATACACTAGAGAGACAAAATTTATTAAACACCATGAACCACTCATAGTAGTCAGGGCACATTGAAGACTGCAAACTCTAAGTTTTTACTGTCTAAGAATTATACAATATTGATATATAAGAGTTTTTCTACCAAGGAGCAGATTATTTTGGTCAAGATAAAGGTCAGTGTAGAGCACGTAGCACTCAGGTATGTTGCAGAGATGCTATACTGGAAAGCCAATAAGTGCATAACCTTTCAGAAGACAGAGGTATTTGCCGACTGGCTACATCTTCCCCATTCAGAAATGTCTGATGAGTGATGAAGTTGAAACTGATCAGTGTTCATTGTCCTGTTTGTTGAACGTGGTTTCAGTCTTTAATGACTGATAAAATGTAAGTATATTACACATTGAAGATATTGTAATTTGAGAGTCTGCAGTATAATTGAGGACCACAGGAAAGGTTATGTTAAAAGGTTTCTATAAAATAAACATACAATGGGTACGGAAAGTGTTCAGAACCCTAGGTTACAAAAGAATTTCTGTAGTACTCAAGGTTCCTAAGAGCATAGTGGTCTCCATAATCCTTAAATGGAAGAAGTTTGGGACTGCCAGAAGTCTTCCTAGACCTAGCTGTCCAGCCAAACTGTGGGCAATCGTGGGAGAAGAGCCTTGGTGAGAGCGTTAAAGAAGAACTCCAAGATCACTGTGGCTGATTTTCATAGATGCAGTAGGGAGATGGGAGAAAGTTCCAAAGTCAACTACCACTGCAGCCCTCCACCAGTCGGGCTTTTATGGCAGAGTGGCCCGACTGAAGCCTCTCCTTAGTGCAAGACATATGAAAACCTCCATAGAGTTTGCTAAAAAAACACACAAAGGACTCCCTGACTATGAGAAATAAGATTCTCTGGTCTGATGAGATGAAAATAGCACTTTTTGGTGATAATTCTAAGTGGTATGTGTGGAGAAAACCAAGCACTGCTCATCACCTGCTCAATACAATCCCAACACTGAAACATGGTGGTGGCGTGTTTTTCAGCTGCAGGGACAAGACAACTGGTTGCAATTGAAAGAAACATGAATGTGGCCAAGTACAGAGATATCCTGGATGAAAACCTCTTCCAGAGTGCTCTGGACCTCAGACTTGGCCGAAGGTTCACCTTCCAACAAGACAATGATCTTAAGCACACAGATAAAATAACAAAGGAGTGGCTTCAGAACAACTCTGTGTCCATTCTTGACTGGCCCAGCCAGAGCCCTGACCTAAACCCAATTGAGCATCTATGGAGAGACCTGAAAGTTGCTGTCCACCAACATTCACCATCCAACCTGACTGAACTGAAGAGGAGCTGCAAGGAAAAATGGCAGAGGATCCCCAAATCCAGGGGTGAAAAACTTGTTGCAGCATTCCCAAAAAGTCTCATGGCTGTACTAACTCAAAAGGGTGCTTCTACTCAATACTGAGCAAAGGGTCTGGATACTGATGACCATGTCATATTTCAGTTGTTTTTTAATAAATCTGCAAAAATTTCTACATTTCTGTTTTTTATTCAGTCAAGATGGGGTGCAGAGTGTACATTAATGATAAAAAGTGAAATTTTTTGAATTTACCAAATAGCTGCAATGAAACAAAGAGTGAAAAATTTAAAGGGGTTTGAATACTTTCCGTACCCACTGCATATGGAGTAACTATGCCAAAAGCAAAAATATCCTATTTATTCCATTGATCATTTAAATATATTAAATAAAACATACAGGAGAAATGTGACCAAAGCACAGATTTTCTATATATTCCATTAGCTATTTATGTAAGGCTATTGCTATTTTTCTGCACTTTTTACAGTTACATCTCAGATCCACATTACTTGACCCATCAGTTTCTAAAGGGTTATTCTTAAAGTTACAGTTGAGCAGTGCACGATCCCCAATAGTGAAGAGCGAGCATGCTCGGATTATATCTTATCCAACCATGCTCGGGTGTTATCCAAGTATCTTGGGCGTGCTCGTATATTATGTTCGTGTCTCTGTGGCTGCATGATTTATGGCTGTTAGACAGCCTCGATACATGTGAAGAACATGGCATGCAAACATAATATACAAGCATTCTCAAGATACTCGAAAACACTTGAGCATGCTCTGATAAGGCGTTCTCCAAGCCTGTTTTCTCATCACTACTCCCCAGCCTCTAAGCGTGCTGCTTCCAGTTGAATTGGTGCACTGTTGATGATTGACGGTTGAAAAGGTCAGCATGCATGGCGTCTGCAGTATTTTAGGAGCACAGGGACACTGAAGTTGGCCAAATCCATTAATCCTGATTGCATTAGAGCAACATGTGCATGTGCTATAGCAAACAGTTTCTAAGTGCTGCACTCATTGCCTACAAAGCCTGCTCTCACTGGTAGACGGAAGTGGTATCTGGGAACCTACAGAATGAGCAGTAAACAATAAAAGTAAAAATTTTAATATTATTGAAAGAATAAAAATATTTAATAAGCGGTAAATTGAAAAATTGCTTATTTTAACATGCTTTTTGCAATTTTACCCATTTATGATGACAAGTTAATCACTTTGATTATACTTTTAATCTGCTTAAGGCCTGTTTCACATTTCCGTCTTGCATGGTCAGTCAAAATCCGCCAGGCGGTTAAAAAACAGATCCGTCTCCGTCACGGGTCAAACTGATGCCACTGGATCCGTTATGTATACGGATCCGCTGCAGCCGGCAAGAGGGTGAAATTTAAAGTAACCGCGGCCTGGAAAAAAGAGAGAGAGAGATTCTTTCTCACGGCCTTTCCTGGAACGCTATTCAGGGTTAATATCCCTGCCAGAGCAAGTCTGCCGGGCATGCACAATACAAAATAGCGGACCGTCACTCTGAAAAAACGTTTCAGAGTCCGTCTCCTCCGCCCGGGAGCCACTAAAATTCTGACGGATCCATCAAAAACTGGGTGAGATGGACGACCGTCAGTCAAAATCCGCCGCTAATGTAAGTCTATGGGGGAAAAAAGCTGATCCGCCAAAAAAGGGGTGGATCCGTTTTTTTCTAAAACTGGCGGATTTTGACTGACGTCAGAAAACGGAAATGTGAAACAGGCTTAACGCATTAAGGATAGGTTACGTGGTAATAATATTTTCTCAAGATGTGTAATGCTCATTTGGCCATTATTCAATATTACATAGATGTTACGCCTTTTAGGCTTTATTCACATGGCCATGTTTAAATATGTACTTGAGGAATGCTAAATATATGGGACTTTAAACCAGAAATGTCTGTTTTTTATTTTTGTTTTGTTCTGGGTCTGGTAACTTATTAGTTTTAGTTTGACTTTGTATAGTTAGATAGACTATATGATTTTACTGTGTACTGTGTTATTATTACATATTTGTAAGTGATTTCTATGTACTCTTTATTTTTTGTATTTTACACTTACACATTTTTGCTACAATTAATCCATGTCAATGGGTTCTCTAATTTTTATAAATTTTCCCCTTTCCTATCTCCCTATCCCCCCTATCCCTTCCCCTCCTTTCGTATTATTAATAATCAAAAGTTCAATAAAAAATATTTGAAAATAAATATGTACTTGAGAAAATGGTACCAGTGTTATATATTTTGTGAATTGGTGCGACCATTTTTGCCATCAGTGTGTCATCAGTGTGTCATTCTTGTGTCCTTTTTTATCATCAGTTTGTCATTCTGATGTCCTTTTTTACCATTAGTGTGTCATGCTTGTGTCCTTTTTGATCATCAATGTGATATCCTTGCGTCCTTTTTTATCATCAGTGTGTTAATCTTGTGCCCTTTATGACCATTAGGCTGGAGTCACACACAACAAATAAAAAATCGGTCCCATTTTAACGGTCCGAAATCGCACAAAGAATTCTTGTCCAGGGATCCGTCTGTCATCCCATTTTCCGGCGATGAACCGATTTTATTCGCATCTAACCATAAAATTGACATCCAATGTCAATGCCTGATGCTCTTTCTTGTTGACCTGGAGAAGTCTTGCGATTTAATTGCAAGTCACACGTGTGGTGCGTTTTCAATGCGTTTTTTAATCGCATCCTTAGACTTGCATTGTCGAATCCGATCCGAAAATCGGTGACAATCGCAGCATGCTGCGATTGTCTCGGTCCGAGGAACGGATCCGATAAAAAAAACGCATGATGGGAGCAGCACCATTGAATAACATTGGAACGAATGCAATGCGATTTTTTATCGCATTGCATTCGTCCGATTTTATCGCTAGTGTGACTCCGGCCTTAGTGTGTCATCCGTGTGTCCTTTTTTACCATCAGTGTGTCATCCATGTGACACGCCAACCAGAGTCATTGGGTACTTGGAACCGGGTCAGACAGTTCTTTGGGGAAGTCACGGGGTCATGACCCGACTCCATGGCCCTGGCTATGCCGTAAAATGGGGAATATGTATATGGGATTTAACGTGGCGCCACCTGTGGTGTTCGGCAACAGATGGCCGACACTGCTAAAGGAGACCACTGGGGCTGATGGTGATGCAGCTGGGATGGTTCTGCTCCCCACAGGTGGAGCGGGTTCCCAGGGCTACCGGTTCTGTTTATGTCAGGCTTCGTGTACCTTGTGGTATTGTTGCTACCGCTCCGTTACCCAGTCTGGTGATGTTGTCTCAGGTGTTAAAACTCCCATGACCAAGTCAATGGGTTACTTGCCATGTCTTGCCCTCATCAGGTCGGCGGGTGTACAGTTGATGGAGTTCACCGGGATGTGGTTATATAAGTCTACCAAATCTGGTAACTTCTCTTGCCACAGGCTATGCTGTTCCAGGGGCAGAGTCTTCAGCAGGTCTATTACTACATTGTTCAATCTTCGCATCTTCAAACTGAATAAGATCAAAGTTTTGAAGGCTGCAGGTCCTGACAGCATCAGTGCAAGGCTAATCAAAACCTGCGGGCACCAGCTGAGTGAGATCATTACATATCTGTTCAATATGAGCCTGAGAATGGGTATAGTACCACAACTGTGGAAATTATCGTGTGTGGTACCAGTTCCGAAGAAACCTTATCCGAAAGACCTTAATGACTATAGACCTGTAGCATTGACATCACACCTGATGAAGGTATTAGAGAGATTGGTTCTCACACGTCTCCGTCCTCTAGTGAGCTCAGATATGGACCCTCTCCAGTTTGCCTACAGGCCGGGCATTGGTGTGGATGATGCCATTATCCACCTTCTAGATAGGACTCTCTCTCACCTGGAGAAACCTGGGAACACTGTGAGAATAATGTTCTTCGATTTCTCTAGTGCTTTTAACACCATACAGCCGGGTCTACTGAGAGACAAGCTGGGCCTTGTTGGTGTGGACCTCCAACTCTCCACCTGGATCCTTAACTACCTCACGAACCGACCTCAGTTTGTAAAGGTTCGGGACAGTGTGTCAGACACGGTGATCTGCAATACTGGGGCACCTCAAGGTACAGTTCTTGCCCCTTTTCTCTTCACACTGTACACTCCGGATTTTAGGTGCAACTCATCTAGCTGCTACTTGCAGAAGTATTCTGATGACTCTGCAATAATAGGCCTCATCACAGGAGGAGATGAAAGAGAGTACAGAGATACTAACCAAGGTTTTGTGGAGTGGTGTCAGATGAACCACCTTAGGATTAATTCCGGGAAGACCAAGGAATTGGTGATGGACTTTCACAAGGGCAAAAATCCACCAGTAGTGGTGAACATTCATGGAAATGACATTGAGATAGTCAACACCTATAAGTACCTTGGTGTGATCCTCAATAATAAGCTTGACTGGGCCCATCACTTGGATGCAGTGTACAGGAAGGGCCAAAGCAGGCTTTATCTGCTCAGAAGGCTGAGAGCCTTCGGAGTTAGAGGGGCACTCCTTGCATCCTTCTTCAACTCTGTTGTGGCTTCAGTCATCTTTTTTGGTGTGGCGTGCTGGGGTAGTGGCATATCAACCAGGGATAGGAATAGGCTGGACAAGCTGATTAGAAGGGCCAGCTCTGTCCTGGGATGCCCCCTTGACCCAGTTCAGGAAGTAAGCGACAGGAGGATACTGGCCAAGGTGAGCTACATGGTGCAGAATGATTCCCATCCCATGCATGAGACTGTGACAAAGATGTGCAGTACTGTCAGTGACCGGCTACTTCATCCTAAATGTGAGAGGGAGCGCTATAGAAAGTCCTTCCTTCCTGCTGCACTTAGGCTGTATAACCATCACTGTCCAAAACGGAGAACGACCCAAACAGTGAACTGATAGATCCAAAGTTGTGATAGTCCGGTTACATCTTTTTTCGTATATGTACCTACCTACTGTCAATGTAATGCCTTTATGCATCTGTATCTGTACTTGTTCCTGCCTTGCTGCTGTAATGCTCTGAATTTCCCCATGGTGGGACGATTAAAGGATTATCTTATCTTATCTTAATCTGTCCTCGTCTCACACACTGTCGGGGTCTACCTGTTTAATGGCCTGCAGCGCCTCTTGCAGGTTTAGGGCATAGTCTCGTACACTGCCCTGCGCCCTGTGTTTGCACCTGTAGAATTTCATTTTATTCTCCGCTGCTGTGCGGGTGTTCAAAGCATTCTTCAGCCGGGCCAGGATTTGTCTGACAGTTCTTTTGTCGGTATCCGGCCAGGACTTCACCTCCCGCTCAGCCACACAGGTTAGCTAGCCAAAAAGGATGCTGACTTTTTGGCTCTCTAACAGGATGTACACTTCGAATAAACTATGCAGTCTCTCCTTAAAGTCGCTTAGGGTGTGCGACTCCCCTGAGTACTGAGGTAGCCAGGCCACCCCGGGATATATGGCATGGATAAAGGCATTATGGTGGCTGCGGCCACACCTGCCTCTGGATCCTCTCCTAGATTGGGCATCTCCTTCCCTCCTAGTGAACCTCAGCCAGGCTCAGGGTATCGTTACTGTAGTAAGCAGCTGCTCCGCAGGTGGGATGAATTGAGCTCCCAGGCGTTTCCAAGTCAGGGCCTCCTGCTTTCTGCATGCCATGTGGTGCAATAATTGTGGCTATTATTCAGTTCAGTAAAGTCTATGGCACCCAGTACCCGGTAATACCGGGCTATGAAATCCTGTTTGTGATGCCAAAATGACACACCTACCAGGGTCATGGGGTACTCGGAACCGGGTCAGACAGTTCTTTGAGGTAGTCACGGGTCCGTAACCCGACTCTGTGGCCCTGGCTGTGCCGTAAAATGGGGAATATGTATATGGGATTTAGCGTGACGCCACCTGTGGTGTTCGGCAATGGATGGCTGACGCTGCTAAAAGAGACTGCTGGGGCTGGTGGTGGCGCAGCTGGGATGGTTCTGCTCCCCACAGGTAGAGCTGGGCCCCAGAGCTACCAGTTCCATCTATGTCAGGCTTCGTGTACCTTGTGGTGCAGGACTCAGTGCAAGAAATCACTGAAGGACACAAGTGTTGCAGTTTTCTTTTCCTTTACTTGATGGTTGTTAGTACAGACCGGGGCACTGGTAACAGATCGTAATGGAGAGCCAGGTAGCCTGGAAGCAATTTTGAATATACCTGGCCAGATAGGTATGGAGGCTTTCCTTCTGTGCTGTCCTACCTTTTTCCTTGCTGCCTAACAGCTCACCCTCCTGCTGCTAACTGTCTCTGTTTTTAAAAACAAACAATTGGCCGCATGGCAGGCAGCTCGAGCCTATCACAGGTGCCGCTCCTTTCTGTCGGCTCCAGGCTCTGATATGCTGCTGTGCTGCCGGATATTAGATTGGGCCAGGAGACCTGCAGTCCCCTGCCCTCCGGATTTAGCTGCTGGGCCTTCAGTACCCGCGCAACCTCGGACTCCGGTATCCGGTTCCTAGCGCTCAGCTCTGGGGCGAGTTTAATCACAGCTCCACTCCCCAGGTTCTGCTCAACTTTTCTCCTACTGACACCTGGTAATGGTACCCCTCCCTGCTTCCTGGTGTGACATTCCTCCCTGTGAGGGAGGCAGTGCCACTGTGGCAGCCAGACTCCTGGGGTGCCACACATGTGTCATTCTTGTGTCCTTTATGACCATCAGTGTCATGCATGTGTCATTCTTGTGTCCTTTCTTACCAATAGTGTGTCATCCATGTGTCATTCTTGTGTCCATTTTTACTATCAGTGTGCCATCCGTGTGTCATTTTTGTGTCCTTTTTTTGCCATCAGTGTGTCATCCATGTGTCATTCTTGTGTCCTTTTTTATCCTTAGTGTGAAATCCTTGTGTCATTTTTTACCATCACTGTATCATCCTTGTGACCTTTATGACCATCAGTGTGACATTTGTGTCCTTTTTTACCATCAGTGTGTCCTCCTTGTGTCACCCTTGTGTCCTTTTTCACCATCAGTGTGACATTCTTGTGTCCTTTTTTTACCATCAGTTTGAAATCCTTGTGTCCTTTTTTACCATCACTGTGTCATTCTTGTGTTCTTTTTTACCATTACTCTTTCATCCTTGTGTCACTTATGAACATCAGTGTGGCATCCATGTCCTTTTTTCCATCAGTGTGTCATCCATGTGTCATTCTTTTGTTCTTTTTTTACCATCAGCGTGTCATCCGTGTCTCATCCATGTGTCATTTGTGTCCTTTTTTTACCATCAGTGTTTCATCCTCGTGTCCTTTGTTACCATCAGCGTGTAATCTGTGTGTCATTCTTGTGTCCTTTTTTATCATCAGTGTTTTATCCTTGTGTCCTTTTTTACCATCAGCGTGTCATCCGTGTTTCATCGGTGTGTCATTCTTGTGTCTTTTTTTACCATCAGAGAGTCCACTTAACCATCAGTGTGTCATCGGTGTGTTGTACTTGTGTCCATTTTACCATTAGTGTGTCATTAGTGTTTTTCCATTTTTCCTGGATGGATAAAGAAATAAGTAAATTCCAAAACTTCTATATTTTACAATGTGAAATGCGATCAGCATACAGACTGTACAATGATGCCATCCGGGTGCTGTACATGTTTTACACAGACCTATAGACTTGTATTGACATTTCTAAACCATATTGCTAGTAAAAAAATGTGCATGTGTCCTATTGTTCCACAAAGACACAAGGACCTTGAAAAATATGGAGTTGTGAACAGTACCATAGATTATAATGGGTATGTGTTGTATCTGTGAGAAAGAATGGATACAACATGGACATGCAATCTGAAAGAGGCGTGACGCTGGATTTTGTTGGGTAACAGCAAGTTGATAACATTTACTACCTGTGTAGTGACATTATTCGGTGGATGTTTTTAGAGGCATACTGTCACACAGAGATAAGAAATATGAAGTAGCAAATTATTTGCTTCATTATAAAGCATTTCTTAGAACAATGAAGTGCTGAGGCGATGTACAGTACCTAAGCCTGCCAAAAGTATGGTAATTTATCTTCTTTTATGTTTGTTTTTCCTGTTAGATGGTGGGCTATGTCTTGAGCTTTTGCTCCTGACTTTTAAAGGTTTTAGCAATGGCATTGAGAATCATCACCCTACAATATAGTGGAGGCAACAAATGTGATAAACAAAAGAACACTTAAAGGTCATTAGGAAAATACAGACAAGGGGAAAAAATAAAAAAGAGAGATTTGCGTAAAATGAAATTGAAAAACAGATTGCTTAAATATCAAGCCTAATCATAAAATGTTGTTGTTTATTTCAGTACATAAACACAAAGACAAATAAAACTGATAGAATGAATCCATTAAAAGATAAAATTGATAAGTTGCTGGAAAGGAAATGTTTGTCTGTTTTTGCAGAGGAAATAAAATGCTAATGAGTTACTAATGTATTAGCTCATATACACCATTATGTTATTCTTCGCTATGACTGGTGCAGTTACAAAACTATAACTGTACAATGTGTTGATAGCTCCTCGCTGGACTTTGACAAGAACAGGACAGATCTTTGGTACATAAGTAGCTCAGGTTTCGAGCGGAGCCAATGCCAGACCTTCTTCTTCTGAATATCATAGGGATCGTTAATGATTTTAACGGAAAATGTGGAAAGCTGGAGATTCTTTTGACTGACCCCAGCACATCTGGAGACTGTGGGTTGTGCATTCTTACTTCATTAAAGGTGATTGAGGCTACAATGCCTTTAAAAAATACTCCATTCCTCTGACAACTAAAGGTTATGACCACCATGAATTATTCATTATGATAATGAATGTTAGCGTGGGTGGTCAGGAGCGGGAGCTCCGAGAGTGGACCCTCTGGACCGTGGCACCGAGGGACCCCGGGCGAGCTGCCAGGTGGAACCGACCCCTATACAGGGACCGTTAGGAGCAGGCTCAGGGGTTCGAGTACCACGGTACCGAGAGGGGCGGCTCAGGATGGACCGGAGTAAGACTGAGACTGGAGTAGGACGGCAGGAGCACTGAAGACAGGACTGGAGTAGGACGGCAGGAACACTGAAGGCAGGACTGGAGTAGGACGGCAGGAACACAAGGCAGGACTGGAGTAGGACGGCAGGAACACTGAAGGCAAGACTGGAGTAGGACGGCAGGAACACAAGGCAGGACTGGAGTAGGACGACAGGAACACTGAAGGCAGGACTGGAGTAGGTAACCAGGAACACGGGTAGCAGGACTGAGAAGCTGCTGTGAGGAGCAGCCGAGACAGGAACTGCAGGAGCAGAGTGTGCACGATGGAGCGAGGCCAGAGTGTCAGGAAACACAACGATCAGGCGCCTCCCTCAGGGGGAAGCGGCCTGATATGGCCCCGTCTGGTCAGCCATTGGTCCAAATGTGCTTCCGGGTCAGGGCACAGCCGGAGCATAAGAAGCAGGAAGGAGACGCGGCCGCGGCCTATGGCGCATGCGCATAGCATGCAGGGAAGGCATCGGTCGCGGGCCTGTCTCAGGTGACCGCCGCGGCCGTCGGGTGGAGAGAGGCTGCGGCGTGGGAGCAGAGGGCGACTGCGGCGTGGGAGCGGAGGCCGGGTGAGTATGGCGGAGCGGTGTAACAATGAATGGGCAGTATCATTGGTCATTAAACAAACCTGTCCAACAGTATAACTGACTTTATTACCCATAACAACATAAAGCTTTCATGTCCTATAATGCTCTGGATACATGGGAGCTGAACTGATTGGCAACAATGACAGTGTTACTGTGAGGCGATTCGCTAATCAAGGCCTACCGCATGTTATTTTTTTCATTTTTTTACCATCAATTTTTGAGTGTATTGCTGTGAAGAAGAATTGAAGAATTCAATGAAATTAACCATATTGTACAGTATAAGGCCAGCACTTTGTGAAAGGGGGGGGGAATGAAGAGATATCTATCTAAAGCTGCATAGAGACCTTGCTATAAAAATTGTATGAGCTGTTGATGGGATAGTACATTAACGCTATACTATGCATTAATACCAGACTGTGCATTAATACTAAACTTCATTAATATTAGACTGTACATTAGACTGAGAATTAATCCTTGACTCTACATTAATATAAACTGTGCATTAATAATAGGCTGGGCATTAAACCCTTTCTGGTATCAAACGTAATGATCCGTCCTTGTGCCCTGGACTTATTTGACCAGAGAAAGGTAATTATGTCTGAGCTATCGCCTCCAGGTGTCAGCTGATTCTGACAGCTGACACCCAGCACTAAGTGCCAGGAGCGGTCACAGACCGCTCCTGGCATTTATGGCAGCCCTCTGCCTTTGAATCAGAGACCCGGTGGAGTGACATGGGGTCCCGATCATTTCCATGGTGACTGGATGTTGTCATGACAACATCCGGGTCACCACAGCTAGAAAACTTGCTGATCATGCCCAGTGCATGATTAGCAAGTCTCTCTGTCAGTGCAGCGCTGACAGTTTCTACAGGATTGGGATGCTGATTCATCTGCATTCTGCAAAAGTGATCATCCTACAATTGATGGTAGTATCATAGTGGGACAAAGTAAAAAAGTTAGAAAAAGTTTTAAAAAAATTGAGATAATTGTTAAAACTAGAGAAGAGCGACTTTGCCTTTTTTCGGGTCGAGTCGGGTTTCATGAAACCCGACTTTCTTAAAAGTCGGGTAGAACGAAATCGGCCGACTATAGGGAAAAGTCGGGGTCTGACTGAAACACGAAACCCAATGCTAGAGTTGAGCGAAATGGGTTGGTCAAATTAAAAAATAGCCGACTTTCGCTAAAGTCGTGTTTCGCCGATCGAAACCCGACCATAGCGTGAGGTCGGCCATGAGGTTGCCGAGCCGAGCGCCAAAGTCGCGTTTCAAAAAATGCTTCCAGCGCCTTTTCTCAGCCACTGATGGAGGATGCACACTGTGGGCAACGCGATGACATGCGCAGCGGCCACCACCATCTTAGAGAAGGGCATTGAAGTGATTGGCTGGCTTTGTGTGGCGTCACAGTGGGTATAAAGGCCGTAAACGCCAACCGCCATCTTACTTCTGCCGATCTTAGAATAGAGAGAGGTACTGCTGCTGCTGCTGATTCTGAACAGGGAGAGCATTAGGCAGGGAAGAAGAAAAAAAAATTGCTTCTGCTGATAGCACTTTTCACTGTACAGTTAGTGTGCAGTGAAAGGGGTGGATTTTTGTTGTGTGCAGCAGCGCTGGTGATGATTAGGCTGCCTTTTAAGGCTACCTGATAGCTGCATTGGTGTGTGCACACTGCTGTTCAAACTGCTTTTTTCAAAGCACTCCAACTTTTATTATTTTGTTCTGGTGAGTCACTGAGCATTCATTTTTTCACACACCGTATAGCGGTATATGCTCCTCACACACTACCGTGTACCGGCTGGTATCACGGACAAATAGAAGCTATCTGGGTGTTACTCTGGAAAAACAAGCCGAGGAGATTTTCCATTTTTCCAGACCTACACCGTAGAGAGCTGTCCGCTTTTCAAACAGTTTCGTATATCTGCTGTTTGACAACGGTCAAAACTAGACAGAGACAGCGTGTGTCAGTCCGTATAAAAATAGACGGAGATTGACAATTTTCCATACACACACCCTATAGCGGTGTACGCTTCTCACACACTACCGTATACCGCCTTGTATCACGGACAAATAGAAGCAATCTGTATGTGACTCTGGAAGAACAAGCCAAGGAGATTTTCCATTTTTCCAGACCTACACCTTAGACAACTGTCCGCTTTTCAAACAGTTTCGTATATCTGCTCTTTGATGATGGTCAAAACTAGACAGAAACAGTGTGTGTCAGTCCATATAAAAATAGATGGAGATTGACAATTTTCCATACACACACCGTATAGCGGTGTACGCTCCTCACACACTACCGTGTACTGCCTTGTATCACGGACAAATGGAAGCTATCTGGGTGTGACTCTGGAAAAACAAGCCGAGGAGATTTTCCATTTTTCCATACCTGCACCTTATAGATCTGTCCGCTTTTCAAACAGTTTCCTATATCTGCTGTTTGATTATGGTCAAAACTAGACAGACACAGCGTGTGTCAATCTGTATAAAAATAGACGGAGATTGACAATTTTCCATACACACACCCTATAGCGGTGTATGCTCCTCATACACTACCATGTACCGCCTTGTATAACGGACAAATAGAAGCTATCTGTGTGTGATTCTGGAAAAATAAGCCAAGGAGTTTTTCAATTTTTCCAGACCTACGCCTTAGACAGCTGTCCGCTTTTCAAACAGTTTCGCATATCTGCTGTTTGATGACAGTCAAAACTAGACAGAGACAGGGTGTGTCAGTCCGTATAAAAATAGACGGAGATTGACAATTTTCCATACACACACCGTATAGCACTGTACGCTCCTTACACACTACCGTGTACCGGCTGGTATCACGGACAAATAGAAGCTATCTGGGTGTGACTCTAGAAAAACAAGCCGAGGAGATTTTCCATTTTTCCAGACCTACGCCTTGTGACGTCCGTTCACGGATCTTGACTGTAGTAGGGACAGCACCCTGAGAAACCCCGAGACCCTTAACCACTATACAGGGATCTGGAATTGTAGCAAGGCCCAGGGGGTGGCTATCTGGTGGAGCAGTGCGCCAGAGCAGAACGGTCGCCAATAGGGAAGAAGGCGGGGAACCAAAAACATAGTCAGAAACCGGGAGAGCAGAGGAGGTACAGAAACGGCAGGCAGTGGCAGAGTCGACAGTCCAGGCCAAGGTCACAAAACGGGAGAGTGGCAAGGTACAAAAACGGCAGGCAGAAGCAGAGTCGAAAATCCAGGCCAAGGTCACAAATCGGGAGAATGGCAGAGGTACAAAATCGTCAGGCAGTAGAGGGGTCAGAAATACAGGCTGAGGTCAGAGTCAAACAATAGCAAATCACACAGTAGCACATAGGGGAACCAAGAATATATCCAGCTGCTTGCAAGACCAATCCCAAGGTATTTGAGGGATCAGGTCATCCCTCACAGGCTCCTGGACTGATGATGTCATCAGGACCGCCCCCAGGACCAGGCCAGATGGTGATGCACCAACCCCTTCATGATTGACAGAGGAGCAGAGCCTGCGTCCATCAGATGCCTGCGCAGGAGCCCCTTCTCTGTCGCCGCCATCACTCGGGGGCGAACCATGGCGCCTCCCAGTGGCCGAGGCAGGAACAGCAGGCCCCGAGTCTGACGGCGACGTGACAGTCCGGCGCCTCCTAGTGGCCGAGGCAGGGACAGCAGGCCCCGAGTCTGACGGCAACGTGACAGTCCGGCGCCTCCTAGTGGCCGAGGCAGGTCAGTAGGCCCCGAGTCTGATGGCAATGTGACAGTACCCCCCCTCTAAGAGGGGCCTCCAGACCTTCAAAACCCAGTTTGTCAGGGTGAAGGAGATGAAATCTCCTAATTAATGTTTTGGCATGGAGTCCAGGGCCAATAAATCTGGGACCCAGTTTGGCAGACGGCACTTTAAGCTTGATGTTTTTGGTAGAGAGCCAAAACCTTGTCTCCAACTCCCAGGTGCGGCCCCTTAGATCGCCGTCTGTTCGCAACCGAAGCCTATATAACCTGGGCCACTTTCAAGTTCGAGTTTACCTCAGACCAAATCATTTTTAAGCGATGTATATTTTTCTCTACCCCAGGGAGCTCTGACATCCTGGCCGAGAATGAACCAAAGCGCGGATGCAGTCCATGGTTGCAGTATAAGGGGGTAGTCTTAATGGAGTCCTGGTGTCGATTATTTAGGGCAAACTCAGCTAATGGCAGATGTTCCACCCAATCGGACTGATGTTCTGACACATAACAGCGGAGGTATTGCTCCAGAGCCTGGTTGGTACGCTCGGTTTGACAATTGGTTTCGGGGTGGTAGGCAGAGGAGAAGGACAACTCAATACCAATGCGTTTGCAGAACGCCCTCCAGAATTTTGAGACGAACTGGGTACCTCTGTCGGACTCAATATTCACCGGAGCACCATGAAGACGTACAACACGCACAATGAACAGTTTACTCATGGTTTCGGAGTTAGGTAACCCAGATAGGGGGGCAAAATGACATTGTTTGCTGAACCTGTCCACCACCACCCAGATACATGTTTTTCCATCTGAGGGTCGGCAGGTCCGTAATGAAGTCCATGGAGATGTGGGTCCATGGACTCTCAGGGGTGGGCAAGGACTGGAGCCAGCCGGCAGGGCGATTATGGGGGGACTTGGCGCGGGCACAGACTTCACATGCTAAAACATAGTCTTTACAGTCCTTAACCACCGTCGGCCACCAAAAGTTCCTGGTTACCAATCTGGTGGTATTATTGAGACCAGGATGGCCTGCCAGAACAGAGTCATGCGATTCTTTAAGAACCTGTAGGCGAAACGTAGCCAGGACAAACAATTTTTTGGGGGGCGTAGTGTCAGGAGCTTGTTCTGGGGACCTACGGATCTCCTCCAGAAGGTCCAAAGACACTGCCAACGCAACGATCCCATTGGCCAATATCGGAACTGGCTCACAGTCCTCGGCTTGTGAGGGGCAAAAACTGCACGATCACATTTTTAGTACCAGGGCGAAAGGTGATTAAAAAATCAAACCTAGAGAAGAACAAGGCCCACCTTGCCAGTCTAGGATTTAGTCTTTTAGCTGACTCCAGGTAGGTCAGGTTCTTGTGATCAGTAATTACAGTGATCTTATGTTTGGCGCCTTCGAGGAAGTGGCGCCATTCCTCGAAGGCCCATTTGATTGCCAATAATTCCTGATCACCTATATAATAGTTTTTCTCAGTGGCAGAGAATTTGCGGGAAAAAAAAGCACATGGGCGAAGCTGAGTGAGGGATGCAGTGCCTTGCGATAGCACTGCTCCCACTCCGACTTCAGAGGCATATACTTCTACAATAAATGGGCAGTCCAGATCAGGATGAACCAAAACCGGGTTGGCCACAAAGCACTCCTTTAGCATAGAAAATGCCTGAATTGCCTCAGGGTTCCAATTGGCCATGTCTGCCCCTTTCCGGGTCAAATCCGTGAGTGGTTTGGCAATTTCTCAGAAACCCCTGATGAACTTGCGGTAGTAATTAGCAAACCCTAAAAATCGCTGCAGCTCTTTTAGCGATTTGGGTTGTACTCAAGCTTTAATAGGTTGGATCTTGGCAGGATCCATGCAGAACCCTTTGCCTGAGACCATGTACACTAAAAACTGTACCTACTCAACAAAAAAAAACACATTTCTCCAGTTTAGCAAACAAGGAGTGTTCTCGCAGTCTCTGCAGCACAGAACAGACGTGTTGAGCGTGTGTCACAGGGTCAGCAGAGTAAATCAAAATGTCATCTAAATACACAACAGCATACACCCCACAAATGTCTCTGAAAATATCCTTAACAAAGTTCTGAAATACAGCTGGTGCGTTACTGAGTCTGAACGGCATTACAAGGTAATGAGTAGAATCATGAGTAGAATCATAGAATATGAGTATGAGTAGAATCTACTATGTCTAATTCTAATTCTAATTCTAATTCTAAGTCTAATTCTACTATGAGTAGAATCATAGAATCATAGATTCTACTCATAGTGACCGCGTTTAATACACCTCTTGGCCACTATGAGTAGAATCTATGATTCTATGATTCTACTCATAGTGGCCAAGAGGTGTATTAAACGCGGTTTTCCACTCATCGCCGTCTCTTATGTGGACCAGATTATATGCCCCCCGGAGGTCAAGTTTAGTAAACCAATGGGCTCCCATTAGCTGATTAAAAAGATCAGGCATGAGTGGAAGCGGATACTGGTTCTTTATAGTGATTGCGTTTAATGCCCGGTAATCAATGCAGGGTCTGACAGGGGTTTAATGACCATGTTGTGGAATGATTTCTCAAGTACCGCTCACACGACTGCTAATACTGCATCGATTAAAAGTGACAGGAGACAGCAGTTGTCAACAATGGTTACAAACTACTTCTCCCATATCGATGTTCTCCCTCACAGGTCATTCCCCTTTGACGATGGGGCCTCTAAACTGGACACCTGGCCTGAATTGGCACAATATGCCTTACAGGAGCTCGCTTGCCCTGCTGCTAGTGTGCTATCTGAAAGAGTCTTCAGTGCTGCTGGATCAATCCTGACCGAAAAAAGGACACATCTGTCAACCCAAAATGTTGATGACTTCATTAAAATGAACCATGCATGGGTTTCAAAGGATTTTGTCCCACCTTCCCCTGATGACACATAGGTTGCCAGAAAACTGCCTCGCTTTTGTCCTCCTCTTCCTCGGACTTGCCCATTTCCGCCCTTTGCAGCAGCTGAATGTCCAGCCAACACATCAACATATGCCATTTTGAAACCTCCCTAAGTGGGCTGCCCACTCACCCCCCAATGGCTGGGGTCAACAGCTGGCGCACCCAGGCAAGTGCCGTTGCTCTGAACAGGTGGATGGGCCCACTGATGGCCGACGGCACTGGCACAGGGTCCCTCATAGTACAATACAGTGTCTCGGATGTTGGGGGGCCCACTCACCTTCAGACACACCAGCATACTATGAGGGGCCCTGTGCCAGTACCATCGACCACGAGTGTGCCCCCCTGCTTGGTCATGGCAACAGCACTTGCAAGTTGCAATACTTACCTCTCCCTGCTCCACCGCTGTGTAGTCTGGGCAGTTAAATCCTTCACAGGGACGGCCACTAGAAATTTGGAGTATTGATCAATGATGGTTAAGATGTAGCTATGGCTTTTCCTGCTGGCCTCTATCTTCAGATGATCAATGGCTACCATTTGTAATGGACGTCAACTTACAAGCGGATGCAGTGGTGCTTTATGATCACCTTTCACAGTTGTGATAGTCACAGACATGTGACATTCCTGCCACCATTTTTCAATGTCTCCTCTAGAGCCAATCCAATAGAATCGCCTATGGCCTGTGTCTTCTGTCTTTTGCACTCCAAAATGACCAGACACATCATGATAGGCAGTGAGGACCCTTTCTACATCACTCCCTGTGATCACAATTTGATAGAGATGAGTAACGGTGATGTGATCCACGCTACTGCGATAAACCCATCCTTTCTTCTTCACAAAGAACCGTTTTCGCTGTCTCCACAGACACAGTAATATAGGGTCTGCATCGCCTCTGCAACATCTACCGGTATGTTTTCCCACGATGAGTAATTCCCAAATTTCTGCTAACACTCGACTTTGCGTCTGTACTTGTATCCATGTAGTTTCCAGTATAGGAGAGTCTGGACTGGCTTACTGAGATTGAAATATATACGAAGATTTAAAAGTACCACAAAACTGTAGACTGTTGCACGCTTCGACTACCTTTCCCTTTTTCTACCTTTTAAATTCTGGTGTAATACATAGTGAGCCTGTGAGTGTCTGTGTCTGACTACAGAAGTATATATGGAAATTTACAATTACCCCTAGACTGGATACACTTGGTATGTGCTGATCCAGTACCTTTGTTCACAATTTTTATTAGGGTATCATCCATAGTGAGTGAGCGTGTGTGGTTTACGCCTTCTATATATGAATCAGAGATACCAATTTTTAACCTATACTTGATACAGCTAGTATCTTGTTACACAGTACCTTTGTTCAAAATTTAGTATTACGGTCAAATCCATACTGAGTAAGCGTCTGAGAGTGACTATGGGACTATGTATACAAAGATTACAATTGTACCATATAATATATATACTTGCTATCTTGTTATCCAGTACTTTTTTTACAACATTTTTTATTATGGTCAAACCCAGACTGAGTGAGCGTCTGAGGGTGACTCCGGAAATATATACCGATATATCAAATTGGGCCAACACTGTATACAGCTGTACGCTTCTGATACAGTAACCTTTTTAGCTATTTCGATTCTGGTGTAATCCATAATGAGCCTGTGAACGTCTGTCTGTTACTCCGGCAATATATTAGGAGCTTTAAGATTACCCCAACACTGTATACAGCTGTACGCTTGTGTTACATTACCCATTTACAGCTTTTCATATTCTTGTGTAATCCATACTGGGCCTGAGAGCATTTGTGTCTGCCTCGTGAAATGTATGCGGAGATTCAGAATGATTATACTATACTACACATACTGTTAGGCGTCTGGTTTCTGCATCTGCTCTGCAGGAATCCAGAGCCTCACATTCTGCGGTCTCCTGCTGTCTATCTACTGCAGAGAAGATTACTTTGCAACAGACCACTCCAGAGACTAAGTTCCTCTGTGCTCCTACTGGGCATGCTCACGAGGCGATCTCCCATTGGAGATCGGGAGTCATGTGCCCAGGTCCTGCTCCAGATCTCATTGGTCCATCTCGGTGATCTGGAAGGTCCCGCACGGCTATAAAAAGTGCGCATGACCGTTCGGCCATGCGCTAGTATAGATTTTTCAAGCTAAATGTGTGAATGGTGACGGATGTATGACTCTGGTGACTGACTCATTTGAAACCCCTTCCCTCTGATATTACGCATGTGGATAGGGAATTAGTGCAGCAGTCAGCGCCAGTCAGTGGCAAGCCTTAGGTCACTGTGCACACCGCACCTCCACTCTAGCATCCGACATTGTGCCTGCTTCCTAGCTTTGTCGACTAGCGGCCGTGCCCTATGCCGCGCTGCAGTTGCAGCCCTCCTTGGTGTCCACAGTAGCGGCGCCGCACGCACGGTAGGTCTAGTCGGACACAGCTCCTCTCCTGTTGTGAGTTCATTTTCCCCTTCACCGTCGATGTCTGATGAACTCCCTCTTCTGGTGAAGGAAGGTAGTGAGGCTGATTACCAAACACCTGATCTGGTAGATGATGACTGGGTAACAGGAACTGCTGACTGGATATAAGGCAGCCGACGCCCTTCTGAATCGCTGGTGATTTCTCTGCTGGATTCTTGGAGACCAGTCTGATTCCTGCTTCCCAAAGCTAAGTTTTTGCTCTGCTATTGAACTTATTAGTTTTGTTTTGTTTACCTTGCTTTTTGGAGTTCAGCCATCCCCGGTCGGGGGTGTGCTGAGTTCCATTTTTGTCTCTGATCAGTTTGTCTCTTTGCTCTGTCTTCAGAATTTACCTGAGTGCTGATATAGTCATTTTGAAGTCCTAGCGACTTCAGTGCCTGTTTTTCCTATCAGACGGTTGGGACATTTTTTGGTAGGGTTTTTTGCGGATTGCAGACAGCAGCTTTTCTTTCCTGTCCTTTTTAGTTAGCTTGGGCCCCATCGTTTGCTCAACCTATCTTTCTATCTGTGTTAGTGTTTTCATCTTGCTTCACCGTCATTATATGTTGGGGGCTGCCTATTGCTTTGGGGTCTGCTCTGGGGCAGTTTAGATTTCCCCTTTCTTTCTTTAGGCCTATTTAGTTCTCCGGCTGTGATCGAGGGGTCTAGGGTATCGTAGGAACCCCCCACAGCTACTGTTAGTTGTTGTGGATAGGATCAGGGGTCTGCAATCCAATAGCTACCAACCTCTCCAGTTTTCTGGACTTAGATTGTATTTTTGTTTTTTCCTCCTTCGGTGACTCATTCATAACACTCTGCCTTGGTTCCTGCTCCTGTGACCAGATACCGTGTGTGCATTTCACTGTGGTCTGTGACACTAACAGGCTCAGCGTTTTTGTATGTTTAAGTTGCGGCTCCTCTGTGTGTGAACAGAGCCCGCTTTGCGCATTTCGGGTGAAGTCTAACCTGTGCGCATATACTGCCATATTGCTCATCTGTCATTACCTAGCAGCGGTGCAACACCTACTGCACGGTGGACCCCGAGCGGTGAACGCACTTTATTATTTATTTTTATTTAGTGCGTTCCGTCGTTCCTAGCATATAACTTGTATCTGGTGATACTGTACCCTTTTTCAACTTTTTATTTTATTGGGTAATCCATACTGAGCCTGTGAGCATGTGTATGACTCATGAAATATATACGGAGATTTACTGTTATCCCTAGAATGTATAGAGCTGTACGCTTCTGATACAGTACCATATATCTGCTGGTATTTTGGGTCCATTTTCCAAAACATGAGGAAGTATGGTGCAAGAGGACGTGGATGTGGGCATGGGGGGCCACCTGGTACTGATGGTGGTGGTGGTGCATCTGCTGGTAGTGCCCAAAACACAATAGCAGCTAAGGCAGAAGGTGTTGAGCCTGCGTCATGGTGTAGCTCTGGAAGGCCTGGAAGGCTCCGTTTTCTGGGAGTAGGTAGACTGCTTTTAAAGCCGGAGCATCAGGAACTGTTTTTGGGTTACATTACTGAAACAGCCTCCAGCTCTATCGCCTCCTCTTCTGAAGTTTAAAAAAATGCAAGCACTGAGTCGTAAGTGCAGGCTTCTGGTCAAGAGCAACCCCTTTCCTTGTGTCCTTCACCCACACCAAAAGTGAAGGATGCGGCAGCACACACTTCAGATTTCTCCATGGAGCTCTTTTCATATACCATGCCTGGGTTAATTAAAGATGGGGCCCATCATATACTGGAGCATTCCAAATGGAGGACATCAGACAGTGGAGCAACATTTATGGGGCCCATTATACACTGGAGCATTAGAAAAAGGGCCCATTATATATGGAGCATTATTAGGGCCCATCATACACTGGAGCATCATCCATGAGACCCATCATATACTGGAGCATTATAAATAGGGGCAGATCAGACACTGGAGCGGCATCTATGGGGCACATGATACACTGGAGCATTAGAAATGGAGCCCATTATATATGGAGCATTGTTAGGGCCCATCATACACTGGAGCATCATCCATGAGGCCCATCATATACTGGAGCATTCCAAATGGGGCAGATAAGACACTGGAGCAGCATCTATGAAGCACATTATACACTGAAGCATTAGAAATGGGGCCCATTAT
Source organism: Dendrobates tinctorius (assembly GCF_039654945.1). Taxonomy (NCBI): domain Eukaryota; kingdom Metazoa; phylum Chordata; class Amphibia; order Anura; family Dendrobatidae; genus Dendrobates; species Dendrobates tinctorius. The sequence goes on from NW_027361742.1 coordinate 5,091,966, forward strand.
ATATGGAGCATTATTTGGGCCCATAACACACTGGAGCATCATCCATGGGGACCATCATATACTGTAGCATTGTGTGGAGCTCATCATATACTGTATGGAACATTATATGTGACCAATTATTCTGTATGGAGAAATATATGGGGCTCATTATTCTGTATGGCGCACAATGTGGTGGCCATACTACTGTATGGAGTAATATACTGTCCTTTTTTTGAGCTATTGTACAATTTAAAATAGATCAGTCATGTCATGTAAGCAGTGAAATATGTGTCATTGTACTATACCTATATTTCTGTGCCGTATCGGAGCATCATGAGTTGTGGTATGTGTTAAAGGGGCGCACTGACACTCTTTGGCCCAGGGCACATGAAAACCTGGAGCCAGCCCTACCCCCCCACACTCCAGTATATGATGGGCAAAATGGATGATGCTCCAGTGTATGATGGGCCCAATATATCATTCTCCAGTGTATATTGCTCCCCAAAAAATGCTCCCACCATTTAAAAAAATTAAATACCTCTCCTCGCTGGGCACTGTTCTACTCTGGACTCCTCAGCATTGCCATATTCAAGCTCTCTGCACTTGTACTTTTTCGGTAGAGGGCATACAGAATGTCACTGTCAGGAAACGTGGAAGATGTCACGGCGGTGGAGCAGGGAGAGGTAAGTATTGCAAGTGCTGTGGCCCTGAGCCAGTATGGGGGGCCCACTCGTGGGCAACGGCACTGGCACAGGGCCTCTCATATTACGACGGTATGTCTGACGGCAAGTGGGCCCTCCCACTGGCCGAGACACTTTTGCGTGCTATGAGGGGCCCTGTGCCACAGCCATCACCTACGAGTAGGATCCCCCCACCTGCTCAGCGAACTGGCACTTTTACCTGCACCTTCCTCTGTGTCACCGTGTAAGGTGGTATAGCATGCGGGAAGGGGCACCTGAGTTTCATCAGTGTCACATTGTGGCTCTATAGAGTAGGAATGTAGTGCTGTGGGTGAATGTACCAGTATAATCATCTAGCAGTGGCTGTGCATCAGTGCACTCCATCTCCGATTCATGTTGGACTGGGGAATTCAGGATTTCACTTGATAAAACAGGCATGGCATGTGAAAAGAGCTCCATGGAGTAATCCATGGACAGCTCTGTACAGTCTAGGGATAATTGTAAATCTCCGTATATATTTCAGGAGTCAGACAGAGACGGTCACAGGCTCAGTATGTATTAGACAGTAATATAAAAATTTGCAAAAAGGTACAGTAGCACTAGATATAAGGCATATATACTATAGTTTAAACATACTGAATCTCCATATACATTTCAGGAGGCAAACACAGACGCTCTCAGGCCCAGTATGGATCCGACAACAATATAGAAAGTTGAGAAAGGGTACTATGGTGCCCCTGAGGGTACGATCGCCACAGAGGTACTGCACCTCGTGCAAAGGTGTGGTATCCCACCCTCAGGTAAGGAGGGATCACCACTCAGGACTCCTAACCCTGCACTCAACACACACACTAGTTAGTCAGGGCATCTGGGTGTACCCGTCGGGAGGATGGCCTCATCCCAGACTGGCTAGGAAAGGGTGTTGGGGGTTAGTGTGGAAGGTAGGTAGAGTGGGAGGAGCTTAGGTAGTGGAGTGATTGTGGGCATCCAATCAGAGAGAGCAAGGTGACAGTTGGTGGGTGGGGCTAGTCTGAGGTAAATTGATCTTTCTAGAGAGTTTGTCAGTCGGTGACAGTACAGAGTAAGAGCAGGATTGCTGTGAGAGGAGGGCTCAGGGTCAGAGAAGAGAGAAACATCTTGTCCAAGCTCCTAGACTGGAAGGAAGGTGTCCTTGGGGCACGGGAAGTGCAATAAGCCACCTGTGCAGCACGTTTCTGGAGAAGGAAGGACCAGGCCTCATTCGGGAAGGTGGCTCCTGAAGGTAGTGGAGAAATACAGGGCTCAGCTAGTGTGATCCTTGGCTGCCGGCTTGGGACACTGTTTGCGAAGGCGCACAGCAGCAAGGAAGGAAGAGATCAGCGCAGAGACACGGCCTAGAAAGGATACACAAGGAGGAGTCTTGAACAGGTGTTCCTGATCTAACTTGGAGTTTGCCGGACCCCTCCCTTGGAGGACACAGTACCAAGCGGGTCATCTTGTGCACAAAACTTTTGAGGAAAAACTAAGAAACTGCACCCAACTGTGTCCTTGGTGTCTTTTACAACTTGCCTGCTACACACGCTACACTCACCATCACCATCAATGGCTCACAAGCACCATCTCAACTGCCCTGGGATACAGCTCTGACCGTGGAGAGCTTCATCATCTTGGCTGCTTTAACACCGTCCCAGAAGATCTGCATTGCAGCGCCGTCTACACTAGCCGAGTACCACGGGTAGCGTCACGATCCCCCTTTTCCAAATTATCATACCATCTTCCCCCTCATCTGAACTGTCATCTTCTTTATTGGACACCCAGGGCCTAGGACCGGGTCCCAATTGTTAGGAGTGGCAGAAGTCACTAAATAAAAATATAAATAAAGTGCCTTCGCCACTCGGGGTCCACCGTGCAGAGGATGTAATAACTGCTGCTAGGTGAAGAAAGAGCATTCTGGTGGTAGTGTGCACAGGGTTAACTGCACCCAATGTGCACTGCACAGACTCTGTTGAACTCAGAGTCCTAGAAACAATAATAAACACAAAAACGCTGAGTCTGTTTAGGACATAGAACTACAGCGCTGCACCCGCGGTATCTTGTCACAGGAGTAGCACTAGATGGCGGTACTTACTCCGTCTAGACCTATCAACAAGGATAGGATGTAGAGCGTCGCAACCGTGAACGTACGCAGGGCTGCAACTGCAGCACGGCAAGAACGGAGCCGCTGCAATGACACTGCTAACTAGCAGGCGCAATGCTGACGTTAGGCTGCTGAGGCAATGGAGCAATAGCGCGCTGCCGCTGGCGCTGATACTGGCAATAACTCAGGCATTCTCACAGGCGTAGTAACAGAGGGTAAGGGTTTCCAATGAGTCATTCACCAGTCCATGCATCCATCAACAAACATACAGCAGCAGTATGGCTATACTAGCGCATGGCGGAACAGCCATGCACGCTTTTTATAGCGAACGGGACCTTCCGGAAATCTCCAGGTCTCCAAGAGGAGCCAATGGGATCCGACACAGGACCTGAACACCTGACTCCCGAACTCCAATGGGAGTTCGTCCCGAGAGCATGCTCAGATGCAGGAGTAGAGGACTTAGCCTCTGGGGAGAGTTGCCGCAAGGTCATCTCCTCTGCAGTCTCCTCTACAGCAGATGAGGAGCAGGAGCCTGCAGAATGTGAGGATCTAGATTTCAGCAAAGGAGAGGCAGAAATCTGACTCCTAACACCAATCACCACCATGACATACTTCCCCCTTAAAAGAGCCTGAAAAGCCTGGTACTGAGTAACCCCCGGCCATGCGTGGCGTTTCATTTTAACACCAGATACGAGGGATATATAGTATAGTTTCAACATTCTAAATCTACGTATATATTTCAGGAGGCAGACACAGACGCTGTCATGGCCAGTTTGGATTCGATAACAATCTAAAAAGTAGAAAAAGGGTACAGTATCATCAGATGCAAGGTATATATAGTATAGTTTCAACATTCAAAATCTCCGTATTTATTTTAGGAGGCAGACACAGATGCTCTGAGGCCCAGTATGGATTACATAACAATATAAAAAGCAGTAAAAGGGTAATGGATCAGAAACGTACAGCTGTATACAGTGTAGGGGTCATTGTAAATCTCAGTATATATTTCCAGAGTCAGAAACAGACTCTCACTGGCTCAGTATGGTTTAGACCACAATATAAAAAGCAGTAAATGGGTAAGGTATCACAAGCGTACAGCTGTAGACAGTGTTGGGGTAATCTTAAATCTACAAATATATTTCTAGTGTTACAGACAGACGTTCACAGGCTCAGTATGGATTACACCAGAATATAAAAATGAGAAAAGGGAAATGTATTCGAACTGTACACCAAGTGTTGAGGTACTTTGAAATCTTCGCATATATTTCAGTCTCTGTAAGCCATTCCAGACTCTCCCCTACAGGAAGCTAGATGGATAAAAGTACAGACGGAAAGTCGAGTGATTTCAGAAATGTTTGAATTGCTAATCACGGGAAAACCTCCCTGGAGAAATAGCAGAGGCGATGCTGACCCTCAATTACTTTTACTGTGGATACAGCGAAAACGGAAATTAGTGAAGAAAGGGTTGCTGTATCGCAGTAGCGTCGATCCCATCACCATTACTCATCTCCATCAAATTGTGATCACAGGGAGAGCTGTAGATATGGTCCGCACTGACTATCATGATCTGTCTGGTCACTTTGGAGTGCAAAACACAGAAGCCACAGGCCATAGGGAATTCTATTGGATTGCCATGAGAGGAGACATTGAAAAATGGTGGCAGGAATGTCACACGTCTGTGACTATGAAAACTGTGAAAGGTGATCATAAAACACCACTGCATCTGATTGTGAGTTGACGTCCATTACAAATGGTAGCCATTGATCATCTGAAGGTAGAGGCCAGCAGGACAGGACATAGCTACATCTTAACCATCATCGATCACTACTCCAAATTTGTAGTGGCCGTCCCTGTGAAGGATTTAACTGGCCAGACTACACAGCAGTGGAGCAGGGAGAGGTAAGTATTGCAAGTGCTGTGTCCCTGAGCAAGCAGGGGGGTCCCACTCGTGGGCGCCGATACTGGCACAGGTCCCCTCATAGTACGGCAGTGTGTCTGATGGTGAGTGGGCCCCCCACCATCAGAGACACGTTATTGTACTATGAGAGGCCCTGTGCCAGTGCCATCGCCCAAGGGTGGGCACACACCTGTTCAGGGCAACAGCACTTGCCCGTGTGCGCCAGGTGGTCCTGGGGGGGGCAGCACAGTTAGGGAGGTTTAAAAAATTGCATATGTTGATGTGTAGGCTGGACTTTCAGCAGCTGCAAATGGAGGAATTGGAGAAGTCCGAGGAAGAGGAGGACAAAAGCGAGCCTTTTTTCTGGCAACCTATGTGTTATCATGGGATGGTGGGACAAAATCCTTTGAAACCCATGCATGGTTCATTTTAATGAAGGTTAGATCATCAACATTTTGGGTCGACAGACGGGTCCTTTTTTCTGTCAGGATTGATCCAGCAGCACTGAAGACTCTTTCAGATAGCACACTACCAGCAGGGCAAGCGAGCTCCTGTAAAGCATATTGTGACAATTCAGGCCATGTGTCCAGTTTAGAGGCCCAATAATCAAAGTGGAAAGACCTGTGAGGGAGAACCTCGATATGGGCGGAGAAGTAGTTTGTAACCATAGTTGACAACTGCTGTCTCCTGTCACTTGCAATTGATTCTGTATTAGCTGTCGTGTGCGCGGTACTTGAGAAATCAGACCACAACATGGTCAGGAAACCCCTGTCTCCAATGCCAGTTCGGCTGTGTGCACCAAGAACACCTCTTCCATTTTGCCCACTACGGCTCGTGAGAGAACCAGCTACACTGCTGTGTGCTGGGAATGCCTCAAACAAACGGTTTACCAGAGTTGCTTGTTTGTTAGCCAATATTAGCTCTAGGTTCTCCTGTGGCATGATGTTGTGTAGTTTGCCTTTAGAGCATGTCACAGATGCTCACCTAGTATGTATTTCACCGTAATCCAACAAGCATATATACGGTACTGTATCAGAAGTGTACAGCTGTATACGTTCTTGGTGAAACTGTCAATTTCCATATATGTACTTACGGAGTGTCACACACACACACTGACTCTGTGCAGATGTGACAGTAATAAGAGCAGCAGGTATGCAATACTGTTTGAGAATCGGACAGCTCAATACGGTGTATGGAGAAATGGAAATGTTGGTATATGTATTTATGGAGTGTTACACACACACGCTGACTCTGTGTAGATGTGACCATAATCAGAACAGCAGATATGCAATACTGTTTGAGAATCGGACAGATCAATACGGTGTATGGAGAAATGGAAATGTCCGTATATGTATTTACGGAGTGTCACACACACACGCTGACTCTGTGTAGATGTGACCGTAATAAGAACACCAGATATCCGATACTGTTTGAGAATCGGATACCTCTATACGGTGTATGTATGGAAAAATGTTATTCTCCGTGTATTTTTTTACGGAGCCACACACATATAGCATGTATTTGTCCGTGATACCAGCCGGAACACGGTAGTGTGTGAGGAGCGTACACCTCTATACAGTGTTTTCAAAAAATTTACGCTCAGTAACTACTGTGCAGAAAAAAAGGAATAAAAGGATTTTTGCTTTTAAAAAAGCAGTCTGCACAACAGTGTGCAAACAGCAATGAGACTATCAGGGAGCCCTATAAGGCAGCCTAATCACCAACAGAGCTGCTGCACAAAAAAAGTGTGAAAAAATGAAGGATTGGTAACTGTGCAGAAAAAAGGAATACAAATATTTTTTCTTTTAAAAAAGCACTCTGCACAGCAGTGTGCAAACAGCAATGCAGCTATCAGGGAGCCTTATATGGCAGCCTAATAACCAACAGAGCTGCTGCACACAAATATATCCTCCCCTGTCACTGCACACTATACTGTTGTGTTGTACAGTGAAAATCGCTATCAGCAGAAGCACTTTTTTTTTCCTGCCTAGACACTCTCCCTATTGAGAACGAGCAGCAGCAACCTCTCCCTATGCTAAGATCGGCAGAAGTAAGATGGCGGTCGGCGGTCACGTCCTTTTATAGCCACTGTGATGCCACACAAAGCCAGCCAATCACTTGAAAGCCCTTCTCTAAGACGGTGGGGGCCGCTGCCTATGTAATCGCGTTGCCCACAGTGTGTGTCCTTGATGATTGGCTGAGAAAAGGTTCTGGAAGGATTGTGGGAAACGCGACTTTGGCGCTCAAGTCTGCGACTTCATGGCCGACCTCACGCTATGGTCGGGTTTCGATCGGTGAAACCCGATTTTAGCCAAACTCGGCGAATTCTGAATTTGGCCGACCCGTTTCGCTCAACTCTAGTTAAAACATTTAAAAAAAAATAAAAACTAATTATAAGAAAATTAAAAGATATTGTTTCTCAAAATAAATATTTGAATGAAAAAAAGATCAATAATTGTGCACATATTTGCTATCGCTGCGTCTGCCGCAACCCAACCTATAAAACTGTCCAACTAAAACCTTTTAGGCTGTATGCACACGCTGCAGATTCTGCTGCGGATCCGCAGCAGTTTTGGTGCTGCGGTGTACAGTACCATTAAAATCAATGCAAAATGAAAACCGCTGTGTAGGCAGTGCGGATTTTTCAGCACGGATTTGCTGCGGTTTCAAAACCGCAGCATGTCTATTCTTTGTGCAGCTTCCGCTGCGGTTTGGCACCTGCTCCATGACAGGTGTCAAACCGCAGGGGAATCCCACAGGCTAAACCACAGAAAAACTGCAGATAGACCTGCGGATTTACCTGCAGTTTTTGACAAATCCAGGCGGATAAATTCGCAAGACAATCCGCAGCATGTGCACACAGCCTTAGGGAACACTATTAAAAAAATAAATAAAAAACAAGGCATAAAACAATACTTTATCATCCTACTGCCGAACAAAAAGTGGAATAAAACGAGATTAAAAAGACAAATAGAAATAAACATGGTACCGCTGAAAATGTAATTTTGTTCCACAAAAAATAAGCGCCATACAGCTCGAACATCAGAAAAATAAAAAAATATTATAGCTCAGAATAAAGCGATGCAAAAATAATTATTTTTACTATAAAATAGTTTTTATTGTGTAAAAGTGCCAAAGCATAAAACAATGATATAAATGGGGTATCACTGTAATCGTGCTGACCAGAGAATAAAACTGACTCATCAAATTTACCACACACGAAATGGCATAATTCCCCCAAAAGAAATTCCTGAATTGCTGGAATTTGTTCATTCTGCCTCACAAACATCAGAATAGAAAGTGATTAAAAAATGCCATGTGCCCGAAACTGGTACCAATAAAAACGTCACCTCATACTACAAAAAACAAGACCTCGCATGACTCTTTGGGCCAAAATATGGAAAAATTATAGCTCTCAAAATGTGGTGATACAAAATTATTTGTTTGCAATAAAAAGTGTTTTTTAGTGGGTTGCTGCAACTAAACATAAAAACCTACTATAAATCTGCTATCGCAATAATTGCACCGACCCACAGAATAATGACTTACACTGCACGAGGAATGGCATAAAAAAATAAATAAACCACTTCTTCACAAGCTGTTGATTTTTTTATTCTGCCTCCAGAAGATTGCAGTAAGGCTCGGTGCTCATTTATCCTGCGCTCTGGTTGAGCTCTTACTTCGGAGTTCCGTGTAAATCTCTGAAATATATGATTCATATAGAACCTCTGGCAGAAGACTCTTTATAATGAGGCAGTTAGATTCACTGTGGACTATGTGTGACCTTTGATCTGGCAGTGTCTGTTGTTTTAGGATTGCATAAAAGTGCCGTGGGCCACAGTTTTGTGTACTTCTGAAAAGAAGGTGTCACGATCCATTTCTGGATCTCTGTCAGTTTGGGCTGCTCTGATTTAAACTTTTTTCCTTTCGGGCCATCGGGGGTTAATGTCAGTTTTTGCCCCTGGTGGCCACTGGTGTTACTGCATGTTTTGATAGTCTGTGGATGCAGCTAATGACCACTCCCACCATCCTATATAAGATCACCTGGTACACCAGCTGACTGTTGGTAATAGCAGGTCCTTTGCAAACCAACCTTTGAGAAGAGAGGCGCTATCTAGAGCAGTGCTTTTGGTAGCTTATCTGGAGCAGTGGTGTATCTGCTGAAAGCTGAGTTCCGGTGCCTTCCTCTGCTGCCTCGCAGCAATGGCAGCAGAGAAAGCTAAGTTGTTTGTTTTTCCCTGTCTGTTATTTTCCCTTGTGTTGTATTAATGCAGCTTTGGGACCAGTGTCCGCACTTACCAATTCCCTACTGAGGGATAGGTGTAGGGTGAGTGAGGGCTGAGGTATCCTGGTCAGCGTCGGTTTGAAAGATGCCATATAGGGATGTCAGGCTAGTTCAGGGACACAGCCTCAGGAGACTGCAAGAGGTGTCCCTTTTCCCCATTCCATATTGCAGGGCCACCGTTGTAACTGTGTCCCCGGTGTCCCCTTGTTTTGTCTTGTTGTTTGGTGACCGTCCGAATGTCGGGTCGCGTAACGCAGGGCCAAGTCACATCGTGACAGAAGAACACCACTGAACAGAGGCCATACGGAGTCCAGAGTAATGCTTCTACTTCATTATACTGAATGGAATGGATCCCTCAGTCAGAGATTTAGATGGAAACCCCCAAAGTAAGTGGTCAGCGTAGAGCGCTAGATAAATGTGATCCAAAATGTTATGTAAAATGTTCTCAATAAAAGCTTCAATAAACAAAAAAAGCAAGTCCTGTCTCAGGTCTGTCATCTGTTATCGGAAATATAGGGGGCTTCAAAGTTACTGGTAGCACAAAGGCTCTGGAAAAGCAAAATGGCTCCTCACCCGTCAAAAGAAATTCAGCAAATTCTCCTCTCTCAAACCCAAATGCCCCCTCCCTTGTGACGCCCACGGTGTACCTAAACAACATATTGTGTCCAAGTATGGCATTTCCGAATCGATGAGAGGCCACCTAACTTACGGGTGCATGTCTCCTGAAGCACGGGCTGGGTATAACGTACTGGTGACTGCAACGTACTGGTCACTACTGCACATTGGTCACAACAATGGCAGCTTGCAATTTTCACTCGGCAACATTCATTGCTGCTTGTTTCTGGAAAATATCCACGGAGTCAAAATCGTCACTACATATGTAGAAAAATTCCCCAAGGGGTATAATGTCACAAATGAGGTCACTTGAGGGGGGATTCTGCTCTTCTAGCAATTATTTGATTTGAATATGGATTCCACAAACTGTTCTAGGAAAATCTGCACTCCTGGACTCCCTAGCCTCTCCATATGGCTAAGTATTACTATACAGCCACATGTGGGATATTGCCATGTTCAGAAGAAATTGTGGGACAAATTTTGATGCCATTTTTACCCACTTCTTGTGTGAAAATGTAAAATAAGGGCTAAAACTAAATTTTGGTGGTAAAAATGTTGTTATTTTTTCTTCACTGCCCAATGGTATCAAATTCTGTGACACACCACTGCGGTCAATATGATCACTGCACCCCTAGATGAATTCATTGAGAGGTGTAGTTTGTAAAATGGGGTCACTTATGGGGAACTCTGCTGCTTTGGCACCTAATGGGCTCTCCCAGTGGGCCATGGCACCTGCAAATTATAACAGTAAAATCTGGTGCTCCTTGCCTTCTGAGCTTTGCACTGTGGCTGAAAAATATTCCCAGATTACATGTAGGGTATTGGCGCACTCAGGATAAAATGCAGCTCAGTTTTTTGTGAAAAAAATACCTATTAGCCTTAGAAAAAGCAAAAACCTGGGACTAAAACAACATTTTAGTAGTAAAAATTTAATTTATTCTTTCTTCACCGCTCAGTGGTATAAAATTTTGTGAGGCACAAGTACTGTGAATATGTTCACTGCACACCTAGATGAATTCATTGGGGAGGGTAGTTTGTAAAATAAGTTCACATATAGGGGGATTCTGTTGTTCTGGCACCTCAGGGGCTCTGCCAATGTGACATGGCACCCTCAAACCATTCCACCAAAAGCTCAACTCCAATATGGCGACTCTTCCCTTCTGAGCTTTGCAGTGTGCCTCAAAGGTAGTATTCCCCCACATATTGGATATCGGCATACTCAGGAGAAATTTCACAACAAATTGAATGGTGCAATTTCCCCCGCTACCCTTATGAAAATGCAATATTTTGTGCTAAAACACATTTTTGTTTGGAGAATTTGATTTTTTTGATTTTTTACAGCTCAACATTATAAACATCTATGAAGCAGCTGAGGGTTCAATGTGCTCACCACATTGAACTCATCTAGATCAGTTCCCTGAGAGGTCTAGTTTCCAAAATTCTGTCACTTGTGGGGGATTTTCACTAGTTAGGCACATCAGAGGCTCTCCAAACACGACATAGCATGTGCCAATTGTACCAGCAAATTTTGCGTTTAAAAAATCAAATGGCATTCCTTCCCTTCCGAGCTCTGTTAGGTGCCCAAACAGTGGTTTTCTCCCTCATGTGGGGTATCGGCGTACTCAGGAGAAATTGCACAACAAATTGTATGGTGCATTTTTTCCTGTTGCCCTTAGGAAAATGCAATATTTTGTGCTGAAAACATATTTGTGAGGAAAATTTTATTTTTTTTTTATTTTTGCGGCTCGACGTTATAAACTTCTGTGAAGCACCTGAGGGTTTAATGCGCTCACCACACATGTAGATCAATTCCTTGAGGGGTTTAGTTTCCAAAATGGTGTCACTTCTTGGAGATTTTCACTGCTTAGGCACATCAGAGGCTCTCCAAATGTGACATGGCGTCCGCCAATTGTTCCAACAAATTGTGCATTCAAAAAGTCAAATAGTGCTCCTTCCCTTCTGAGCTCTGCCATGCACCCAAAAAGTGGTTTTCTCCCTTATATTTGGTATTGGCATGCTCAGGAGAAATTACAAAACAAATTTAGCATCCATTTTTTCCTATTACCCTTATAAAAAATAAAAAAAATGGATCTGAAGTCAATATTTTATGAAAAAAGTTAAATGTTAGTTTTTTTCAAAAAAATTCCTGTGAAGCACCTGAATGGTTAATAAACTTCTCGAATGCGGTTTTGAGTACCTTGAGGGGTGCAGTTTTAAGAATAGTGTCACGTTTGGGTATCTTATTTCATATAGACACTCTAAAGTGACTTCAAATGTGATGTGGTCCCTTAAAAAATGGTTTTGTAAATTTTGTTGGAAAAATTTGCTTGTCAATTTTAACCCTTATAACTTCCTAACAAAAAAAATTGATTCCAAAATTGTGCTGATGTAAAGTAGACATGTGGGAAATGTTATTTAGTAATTATTTTGTGTGAGATATCTCTGTGATTTAAGGGCATGAAAATTCAAAGTTTGAAAATTGGAAAATTTTAAAAATTTTCCCCACATTTCCATTTTTTTCACAAATAAATGCACGTCATGCCGAATAAATTTTACCACTATCATGAAATACAGTATGTCACGAAAAAACTTTCTCAGAATCACAGGGATTTGTTGAAGCGTTCCAGATAACCTCATAAACTCAAAGTGATCAAAATTGCAAAAATTGGCCCGGTCATTAATGTGCAAACCACCCTCGGGGGGTAAAGGGGTTAATACTAAACTGTGAATTATTACTATACTGTATAATACTAATAGACTGTAAATGAATAATATACTGTGCATTAGTACTAGACTGTACATTAATATTAAACTGTGCATTATTACTAGACTGTACATTAATGCTAGACTGGACATTAATACTAGACTGTACATTAATACTAAACTGTGCATTAACACTAGACTGGACATTAATACTATACTTTACATTATTCCCTGCACCCAAAGCCTGTTTTCACATTCCTGACCAGGTCAATCATTTCAATTCTGACCATTGTCAATTTATGAAGTCTTAACTCAAACTCTTCAATGGATTACTCTGATTCTGAGATTGTTTTTGTGACATATTGTAGTTCATGATAATGGTAACATTTCCTTAATATGACTTGTGTTTATTTGTATAAAAATCAGAAATAAGGTGAAAATGTAAAAAATTTTGCAATTTTCAAACTTTTAATTTTTATGCCCTTAAATCAGAGTCATGTCACACAAAATAGTAAACAAATAACCTTTCTCACATGTCTAATCTGCATTTGCATAACTTTTTAAATATATTCTTTTTTATTAGGAAATTATAAGAGTTTTCTTATTTTTACAACAAAATTCACAAAACCATTTTTTTAGGGACCACATCCCATTTGAGGTGACTTTTGAGGGGCCTATATGACAGAAAATACCCAAAAGTGACAACATTCTAAAAACTGCACACCTCATGGTACTCAAAACCACATTCAAGAAATTTATCAGCTTTTCAGATGCTTCCCAGAAATTTATGGAATCTGGAAGGAAAAAAATAACATACAACATTTTTCACAATAATGTTCCTTTATTTTTTTTTTATTTTAATAATGTTAACTGGAGGTTTTGCACAAAACAATTTGTTGCGCAATTTCTATTGACCATGTCGATACACCGTATGTGGGGAAAACCTCTGTTTGGGCACAGGACAGGGCTCGGAAGGTAAGGAGCGCCATTTGACTTTTTGAATGTAAAATTTGCTAGATTAGCGGATGCCATATAAAGTTTGGATAGCCCCTGATGTGACTAAAAAGTGGAAACCCCCACAACTAAAACCATTTTGGAAACTAGAACTCTCAGGGAACTTATTTCTGTGTGGTACGCACCTCAAACCCCCAGGTGCTTCACAAAAGTTTATAATGTTGAGCTGTGAAAATAAAAATATCTAAATTTTCCCACATAAATATTTTTTAGCCCCAAATTTTGTATTTTCACAAGGGTAACAAGAGAAAGTGAACCCAAAAATTTATTTAGCAATTTCTCCTGAATTCTCTGATACCCCATATATGGTCAAAAGCTACTTTTGAATTACAGTGTAGAGCTCAGAATTGAAAAAGTGCCATATTACAGTGCAGATTTTGCTGCACTGGTTTGAGGGTGCCATGTTACATTGGCAGAGCCTCTGAGGTGCCAGAACAGCAGAACGCCCCATAAGTGACCTTATTTTACAAATTAAATCTTTCAATGAGTTAATCTAGGGGTGCAGTGATTATCTTGACACCATAGGTGTGTCACAGAATTTTATACCATTGGGTAGTGAAGAAAAAATAATTTACATTCTTACCACCAAAATTCTGTGAATCCCAAATTTTGCATTTTCATACAGGGAAAATAGTAAAAATGGCATCAAAATTTGTCCCACAATTTTGGCTGAAAGTGCATATGACCCATATGTGGCTGTACAGTACTTCTCAGCCATATGGAGAGACTCGGGAGGGACGGAGTGCTATTTGCCTCTTGGAGTACAGATTTTCCTAGAACAGTTTGTAGACCTTCTTCAAAAACAAGATCGACCAAATAAGGCAAACCTTTACTGTCCCACCATCCCAACCACTCCACATACCAGACCTCTGCCCTTCCCTAATAACCTCCCTCTCTAACATCACTGACGGAGAACTTACTCATCTCCTTCCAAATCACACCTCACCACCTGTGCACTTGACCCCATCCATTCCCATCTGCTCCCCAACCTCACTAACATGATCATTCTAGCCCTAACCCATCTCTTCAACCTATCCCTATCTTCTTGCACCTTCCCCTCTACCTTCAAACATGCCACCATCACACCCATCCTCAAAAAATCAAACCTTGACCTAACTGCTGTACCCAGCTATCGCTCCATATCACTGCTCCCATTTGCTTCCAAACGCCTTGAACAGCATGTCCATGCTCAACTTTCCTCCCACCTCTCATCTAACTCCCTCCTTGACATCCTCCAATCTGGCTTCCACCCCCACCACTCCACTGAAACTGCCCTGACCAAAATTACTAATGACTTACTCACAGCCAAAGCTAACAGACAGTTCTCCATCTTCTTCCTTCTCGACCTGTCCCCTGCCTTCGAAACAGTCGACCACTGATTACTGCTACAGATTCTTTCTTCCCTTGGCATCAAAGACCTTGCCCTGTCCTAGATTGTCTCATACCTTTCTGACCGCACTACCTCCTTTCCCATCCTCTCTGTTGCAGTCCCCCAAGGCTCTCACGTATCTTCCTTACCCTATCTAACTATCATGGTAAAAGGCATCATGCTCTCTCCTGCACCTGAAATCCGCTGCCTTGGAGTAACTCTCGACTCTGTCCTGTCCTTCAAACCACATGTCCAAACTCTTGCCACCACCTGTCGCCTCCAACTCAAAAATATTTCCAGAATTCATCCCTTCCTCAGCCCCCAATCTACTAAAACTCTTGTACATGCCCTCATCATCTCCTGCATTGACTACTTCAATTCTCTCCTCTGTGGCCTCCCTGCCAACTCTCTTGCACCACTCCAGTCTGTCCTCAACTCTGCTGCCCGACTAATCCACCTCTCTCCTTGCTACTCCCCTGTCTCTCCCCTCTGCAAATCCCTCCACTGGCTCCCAATTCACCAACGAATCCAGTTCAAACTACTAACATTGACCTACAAAGCCATCCACAACCTATCCCCTCCCTATATCTCTGAACTAATCTCCCAATATCTTCCCTCACGTAATCTTCGATCCTCCCAAGACCTCCTACACTCCTCCACACTTATTCGTTCCTCACATAACCACCTCCAAGATTTCTCCCAAATATCCCCTATCCTCTGGAATTCCATGCCTCAGGCCTGTTTCACACTTGCTTTTTTTTGCAGCGCGTTTTTCCCGCAAAAAAACGCATTGAAAAACGCATACAAAAGCATACAACTGCTGCGTTTTTTTCAAGCATTTTTATGAGCATGCATGAAAAAAACGCAGCGTTTTTAAGCGTTTGTATGCGTTTTTAGTGCGTTTTTACCGCGTTTGCGTTTTTTTCCAACATTAGGTGGCCACTCACACTAACCCAAACCATGACTTTACTAACCCTAACCCTGACCCTAACCCTAACCCTAACCCTAACCCTGACCCTGACCCTAACCCTAACCCTAACCCTTAACCAAACCATACTTAACCATAACCCTGACTCTAACCCTAACCCTAACCCTTAACCAAACCATACTTAACCCTAACCCTGACCCTAACCCTGACCCTAACCCTAACCCTAACCCTAACCCTGACCCTAACCCTAACCCTGACCCTAACCCTAACCCTAACCCTTAACCAAACCATACTTAACCCTAACCCTGACCCTAACCCTGACCCTAACCCTAACCCTAACCCTAACCCTGACCCTAACCCTAACCCTAACCCTGACCCTAACCCTAACCCTAACCCTTAACCAAACCATACTTAACCCTAACCCTGACCCTAACCCTGAACCTAACCCTTAACCAAACCATACTTAACCCTAACCCTGACCCTAACCCTGACCCTAACCCTAACCCTAACCCTAACCCTAACCTTGACCCTAACCCTAACCCTAACCCTAACCCTTAACCAAACCATACTTAACCCTAACCCTGACCCTAACCCTGAACCTAACCCTTAACCAAACCATACTTAACCCTAACCCTGACCCTAACCCTAACCCTAACCCTGACCCTAACCTTTAACCAAATCATACTTAACCCTAACCCTGACCCTAACCCTGACCCTAACCCTAACCATAACCCTAACCCTAACCCTGACCCTAACCCTAACCCTAACCCTTAACCAAACCATACTTAACCCTAACCCTGACCCTAACCCTTAACCAAACCATACTTAACCTTAACCCTAACCCTAACCCTGACCCTAACCCTAACCCTAACCCTAACCCTGACCCTAACCCTTAACCAAACCATACTTAACCCTAACCCTGACCCTAACCCTGACCCTAACCCTAACCCTAACCCTAACCCTGACCCTAACCCTTAACCAAACCATACTTAACCCTAACCCTGACCCTAACCCTAACCCTAACCCTGACCCTAACCCTAACCCTAAACCCCCTTAACTAACCCTAACTTTACCCAAACCCCTAAATTCCATTGTCTAAACTAATGGTTAAAAAAAAAAACGCATGTGCAAAAAAACGCATACATAAGCATGCCAATGCGCACATATGCTCACCATAGACTTATAATGGGTGTCTTGCTGTAAAAAAACGCATTGCGCGCATGCGTTTTTTTGAGGCAAATCGGACGCACAAAAAATGCAACAAGTTGCATTTTGTGCGCCCGAGCGCATACCGCAAAAAAACGCATGCGCGGTAAAACGCGTACAAACGCATGTGTATGCGCACATAAGCGCATCCAATGCAAAGTATAGGGGAAAAAAACGCATGCGCTATTTAGCGCTAAATTACCGCGAAAAAAAACGCAAATGTGAAACCAGCCTCAACATGTCCTATTATCCACCAACCTTGGATCCTTCAAACGGAACCTGAAAACCCATCTTTTCAGGAAAGCTTACAGCCTGCAATAACCATTTTGCCACCTCACCACCGCCCGAGCTGCCGCCTCAAAACAACCAGAGCTGCTGCACCCCTGACCTTCTGTCTCTTCCCCACTATCCCATATAACGTAAGGAATTAATGGAATATAATGGAATTAATGGCGCTATATAAATAAATAATAATAATAGACTCCATAAAGAGAGCTCCTTATTGCTAATAAAGCAGACTCCTCCCATCAAGTGACCTCATTTTGGAAATTATTCCCCTTTGGGAATTTATCTACAGGTGAAGTGACGATTTTGACTACATGGATGTTTTCCAGAAATAAGTAATAGTGGATGTTGTTGACTGAAAATTGCAAAGTGCCATTGTAGTGACCAGTACGCTGTAGTAACCAGTACATTGCAGTCACCAGTACGTTATGTCCAGCTTGTGCTTCTGGAGACATTCACCCATAAATTAGGAGGGCTCTCATCACTACTGAACTATCAAACATGTGGGTGATATATGTGGTTTAGACACACTGGGGCTCAGAAGGGAAGGGGCATTTAGATTTGAGAGCACAGAATTTGCTAAATTTCTTTTGGCGGATGAGGACCATTTAGCTTTTCCAGAGCCTTTGTACTACTTGTAATGTGGAAGCCCCCTATACTTCCGTTAACAAATGACAGACCTGAGTGGGGACTTGCTTTTTTTGTGAATTAAGTTGAAACTTTTATTTGGAATATTTTGCATAACATTTGGGATAATATTTATCCGATGCACTACACTGAGCACTGTTTGTGGTTTACATCTAAATCTCCGAGAGACGTGATTCAGATGAAACCCCGAGGGATCCATTCACTATAATGAGGCAGCAGAGTTACTCTTGACTCAATCTGGCCTCTGTTCAGCATTGTTCATTTTTTCAGAAGAGCACAATACTATGGCCTATGGCACTTTTATGCAATCCTAAGAAGATGGACACCGCTGGATAACAGGTCCTATAGCATCCACAGTGCCTACATCTGCCGCATTATAGGGAATTTTCTGCCAATGGTTCCATCTGAATCACGTATTTCAGAGATTTACAGAGAAACCCAGTGTATGTGCTCAGTGCAGAGTGCAGGATAAATGTGCTCCAAGCCTTACTGCATTCTTTGGGACACAGAATGAACAAATCAACAGTAGATGAAGAATTGGTTCTATTTATTTTTCACGCCATTCTGCTGTATAAGTGATTAGGTGATTTTATTCTTCTGGTTGGTGCAATTACATAGAGACTAGATATACAGTATATCTGGTTATTATGTTTGGCTGCTGTCACAGTCACACACTAAAAGATGCCTTTTACTGCAAAAACTAGATTTCGTATCCCCATATTTTGAGAGCTATAATTTTTCCATATTTGGGTCGACAGAGTCATGTTATGGCTTGTTTTAGATGGACAACTTGACATTTTTATTGGTACCATTATTGGGCACATGACATTTTTTGATCGCTTTCCATTCTGAGTTTTGGAAGGCAGAATGAGCAAAAAACAGCAATTCAGGAATTGCTTCTTTTTTTAATGTGGTTTCGCATGTGGCAAAGTTGATAAGGCAGCTTTATTCTTTGTGTCAGTGCGATTACAGCGATACCTCATTTATATTTTTTTATGTTTTGGTGCTTTTACACAATAAAAACTAGCTTACAGAAAAATAATTATTTTTTGCATTGCTTTATTCTGAGAGCTATAACTTTTTTTATTTTTCTGCTACTAGAGCTGTATGGCAGCTTGTTTTTTGCTGGACAAGATGACGCTTTCATTGGTACAATTTTTATTTAAATAATCTTTTTGATTGAGTCTTATTGCACTTTTTGTTTAGCATTATGATGATAAAGCATTGTTTTTTACCTTTTTTTGCTTTACGATGTTCACTGAAGGAGTTAACTAGTGGGACAGTTATATAGAGCGGATCGTTGTGGACATGGTGATACCAAATATGTGTACTTTTTCAGTTCTTTTTATACATAATGTATTTATTGGAAAATATTTGTTTCTTTTTTTGTTTATTATTTGAGGATTTTTATGAAATATTTTTACATTTGTTTGCTTACTTTTTTACATTGTCACAGGATGGGACATCACTGTACAGCATCAGATCGCACTGCTTCTGCATGATAGAGCACCGGAGCAGCATCTGACAGTCAGAGAAGGATGCTTTTCAGGTCCTGCTCTCAGCAGGCACTCTCAAGCCACCTTCTTTGCAGGACCCTGAAGGACCCCTCGGCCATCTTGGGGCCAGAGGTCTACATGGAGACAACGATTGCATTGTGTTGTTCTGATTGAAGGACTAATACTAGACTGTACATTAATACTAAACTGTGGATTAATACTAGACTATACATTAACACTAGACTTTTAATTAATACTTGACTTTTTCAAACAAGACAATTTGCAAAAGTTCATAGTGTTTAAAGTTTTTTTTCTTTTGAGCAAAACAAATTGTTTGCAAAAGTTTACAGATCCTATAAAGATGGCCTTTTTATAAAAATTAATATAAGCTAACCAAATACTATACAGTTATTAGAGCAAAAACACAGCTGCACTGACATCAAACATCCAGACTCCAATTCATCAGAGCAATTAGACCATAAGTCTGAAAAGACAAAGTTGCGATATTTTTGCACAATACGCAGCTATGAAAAAATCATTCCAACGTTAAGCTTTTTCACACCAGTTTTGGCCAGCTGTGACAAAATGGGGTAAACTGGTTTGGGATGGTTCTTGGTGACATCTGCTCATCTAATTCATGACAAGCATTGGCATTCTCTATGCCACAATCATGCACAACACTGTTTAAACATGCCTAAATTATTAAATGGTGTGTACCTCTTAAATGGAGTCTGTCATCAGGTTTTTGATATATAATATGAGAGCACCATATTGTAGAGTAGGAGCAGAGACCCTGAGTACAGCGATGTGTCACTTATTGGTCTGGTTTGTTTTCATTGCAATCATTGTTTTATATGCAGGAGATTATCGCTACAGGACTAGGAGTCTTGTGCAGGCTAGTCCAACTTTACTCCCAGCACTGATTAGTAGAAATCAGTGAATCTTTTAAGGTTCGATTTGGTTACGTTTACCGAACGTCCCAATGTTCGCTGAACATAGCCGAAAATCATTGAAATCAATGGGCAGCAAAACCAAAACATAGACAACACCTTGAGGGGGACCCAAGAGCTGTCAAAACAGCTCAAATTAGGGGCAGACACCAGGAAAATTGGCACCAATTGAAAAATCAATTGCACTATAAATAAATAGTTTAACTTTTTTTATTTGGGTTCCCCTCTAATTTTGTAACCTTCAGCTAACAGCATTAGCAAGGCTGGTTATCAAGAATAGAGGCATACACATGCCAGCCAAGCTAAAGCCAACAGCTCAGGGCTGGTATTCTCAGGCTGGTAAAGGGCCATGGATATTGACACCCCCCAGCCTAAAAATAGCAGCCCACAGCTGCCCCAGAAAAGGCGCATCTATTCGATGCACCAATTCTGGTGCTTTGTCCAGCTCTTCTTACTTGCCCTGGGGAGGTGGAAAGTAGGGTGATAGTTGGGAAGGTTTGTATTGTTAGATGACATCAAGCCCACTTGTTAGTAATAACCTTATAGTTATATTGTAAATAAACACACAGCCAGTATAAAGTCCTTTAATTGAAAGAATGACACAGACTCCTTTAATGAATTTAAATGAAACCATACTTATGTCATTGCCCACTCCACAGAAGCCATATAATTAAAATAATAAACAACAATATTCATCACCTGTTCACAGACAAGATAATATATTTGTCCCATGACAGGTCTAGCTCTGCTACATCTAGATGGCATGCTGCATTGTTGCATGATGCGACAATACAGCCTGCCATCCAGCAGAGACACTGAGCAGAGTGTGCTACCGATGCTCTGTGTCTCGCTGTGAACTTCCATGGCCTCACTGACGTCACTGCGATCGTGAAAACATTCTCACTCTTGCAGTGCCATCAGAAAGGTCCTGGGAGATCACAGCCAATTAACTCCGTTCATCTCAGTGACATCAACGTGAGAGCCCTGGGAAAAGTTGTAATGGTACTCACGCTTATGTCACTGAGTTTAACTGAGTTCATTGACTGTGAACTCCCAGGACCTTTCTGATGGCACTGTGAACGTGAGACCTTTTTCATGCTCGTGGTTATATCAGTGAGGTGACAGGAGCTCACTGCAAGACCCTGAGTTTAGCATGCATGCACAGCTCAGTGTCTATGCTGGATGGCAAGCTGTATAGTTGCATCATGCAACAATGCAGCCTGCCATCTAGATGTAGCAGAGCCAGACCTGTTGCAAGCAAAATGGATTAGCTACTCTGTGGAAAGATGAGGAATATTGTTGTTTATTATTTTAATTCTGTTACAGGAGACACTGGTTTCAGTGGACTGGGTGATGATGTTACTATGGTTTAATTTACATTCTTTAATGGAGTCTGTGTCATTCTTTCAATTAAAAGACTTTACTCTGGGTGTTTGTTTTTTATACAATATCACTATGGGGTTAATAATGGGGATGTCTTATAGACACCTCTCCATTACTAAGCTCCGGTCTTGATGTCATCAGACAAAACAAAGATGATATCAAGCCCCCCAACTATCACCTCACTTGCCACAGCATCATGGAAAGTAAGAAGAGCCATGCAAAGCTCCAGAATTGATGCATCTATTAAATGCACCTTTTCTGGGGAAGCTGTGGACTGCTATTTTTAGGCTGCAGGGGTCAGTATCCATGGCCTCTTACCAGCCTGAGAATACCAGACCCCAGCTGTATGCTTTAGCTTGGCTGTTTATCAAAAATGGGGGAACTTCTCTTTGTTTTTTTAAAATTATTTAAAAGTTACAAAATTTGGCATGTGACCCCTCTATTCTTGATAACCAACCTTGCTAAAGCTGACAGATGAGGGTTGCAGTCCACAGCTGTCAGTTTTGCCTGGTTGGTTATCAAAAATACAAAGGAATCCCACCTCATTTTTTTATATATTTATTTATAGCTCAGGCGGCCGCTATGAATACTCTCATCAGCCGTCGCCTGCTCTCGCTGTTTACAGTTAAATGCAATTCTCAACATTGCCCCCTGCTAGCGCTGCTCGCAGCATGAGCAGAGGACAGTGATGTGCGCTGTCATGAGCACCCAGCACCGGATAACAGTGCGAACAGTACCACTGAATCCCAGGTGCCAGTAAGTGTCACATTGATGACACACGGATGTTATCCATGTGTCACCAGTGTGCACATGTGCTGGTAGTTTTGCGACCCGTACTGCTACCAGAAACACTGACATCTGAAAGAGCGCTTAGTGGAAACTCAATAATTTACTGAACTTTGGCTAAATTTTTCCGATTTTTAGGAAAAATGCTTTGGAATTGGAACACGAATCCCAATGTGCAACATACTGCCGAATCTGAGATTGGTGAATGTTTTCCGAACCAGTTCGCTCATCTCCACTGATTGGCAGCTTTCTGTCACTATACAATGTACACAGAAAACTGTGGTGTAAACGTGGTTATACACAGCTCAACATCTGAGCTGTGCTAGATCTGCAGCAGAAAAAACTGTGACTCTATCATAACTGTGACTCCTGCTTTACCCCTCATCAAGAAGGACATGAACAATGCCCGTCTTGATGAATCGGGGCCCTAGTTTCTTGTGTACCCTGGGAGCAAGCAAAGCAACTTCTTCCACCTTGAATTACTATTGTTTTGAAAACAAATGTCAACAAGAAAGACAAATGCTATATGATATAATAAAGCAAAAACTATATAAACATGAAAAAAAAAATATTTTTTAGCATTTATAGTTAAACAATGTACCCCAAGGCACACAAAAAACATTGATAAAATAGCTAGAAATATAATAAACTTAATGAAATGTTAAATTCTACCATTGATTTCACATTAAAAAGTTGATACTCTTTCAAAATGTCTCTGCTGTCTCAGCATCTACTAGTAGTTATGTGTGCTTCATGTCCTTATTTCTTGTTATGTATCATTACTCTTTTTTTATTCCATTGAAAACTTTCTCTAGAGGGTACATTCTATACGGCATAGAAAAATGACATTGTTTCCAAGGGCAGATTTAAGTTAGCGTACTAATACTGCAGAAATGGACCAAAATTCCTAAGCTCCTAACAGAGCCTCCTGAGTCAGAAGAAGGAAGCTAAAGGAAAGAAAAAGCTAAACACGAGTCCTTATGGATTTCACATGAAAGGAAAAATAATTTACAGAAACCAGATAAAGTAATGGAATGGAAAGACTAGAAGATTATTCCAGGGTATTGAACTCAAGGGACCTTATATGATGGTCAATGCAAAAATACTGATGCTAGTCAATAAGTACCATATCGGGATTTCAAATAAATGGAAAAAAAACAGAAATAAATCTAGAAATGCAACTTTTAAAAACTGATTTAATAATCAATGGTTTCACATTTACAAACCTTATTGCTCCGCTGTATACATTTTTACTAATAAAATTATAGCTCAGAATTTTAATACCCTTATATTATAGAATTTTAGAAAAACTTCTCTTTGTTTGCGAAAAGGTGAGATATATGGTAAAAACTGGAGAGTCAATCTCACCATTAGCGTGTGTGCACACGTTGTGGATTCTGCTGTGGATTCGTAGCGGATTTGGCCCTGGGGATCCGCAGCAGTCTCTGTTGCGGTGTACAGTACCATTTTAGGCTATGTAAAATGAAAAATGCAATGCCCACGGTGCAAAATTTTCTGTGCGGATTTGCTGCGGTTTTAAATCCGCAGCATGTCACTTCTTTGTGCGGATTCTGCAGCGGTTTGACAACTACTCTATGACAGGTGTCAAACCGCAGGGGAAAACCGCAGGCTAATCTGCAGAAATTCTGCAGATAAACCAAAGGTCTTTTGACCTGCGGATTTACCTGCAGATTTAGACAAATCCGAGCAGATAATTCCGCAGCAGAATCTGCAACGTGTGCACACAGCCTTAGGCTATGTGCACACAGTATAAACCAGAGAAAAAAAGGGAGCAAGCGATGATTTGCAAAGAATATCAATATTTTTTATTAGTAAGTAACATACAAAAAAGTGCATAAGGTCATATTAAAGTGTCAATGTGACGCAGATGGATACACACCCGTCCAGCCCCTCTCCCCAAGATGGAAACAATGTCCTCATATACGTATCATACTATGTACTGTGTAATGGTTGTGTCTGACTGTACAGTAACATGGTCTGATCATACTATGTGCTGTGTAATGGTTGTGTCTGATTGTACAGGAACATGGTCTGATCATACTATGTGCTGTGTAATGTTGTGTCTGATCGTACAGGAACATGGTCTGATCATACTATGTGCTGTTAAATGGTTGTGTCTGACTGTACAGGAATATGGTCTGATCATACTATGTGCTGTGTAATGTTTGTGTCTGATCGTACAGGAACATCGTCTAATCTTACTATGTGCTGTGTAAAGATTGTATCTGATTGTACAGGAACATGGTCTGATCATACTATGTGTTGTGTAATGGTTGTGTCTGACTGTACAGGAACATGGTCTGATCATATTATGTGCTATGTAATGGTTGTGTCTGATCGTACAGGAACATGGTCCAATCATACTATGTGCTGTGTAATGGTTGTGTCTGATTGTACAGGAACATGGTCTGATCATACTATGTGCTGTGTAATGTTGTGTCTGATCGTACAGGAACATGGTCTGAGCATACTATGTGCTGTTTAATGGTTGTGTCTGACTGTACAGGAACATGGTCTGATCATACTATGTGCTGTGTAATGTTTGTGTCTGATCGTACAGGAACATCGTCTAATCTTACTATGTGCTGTGTAAAGATTGTATCTGATTGTACAGGAACATGGTCTGATCATACTATGTGTTGTGTAATGGTTGTGTCTGACTGTACAGGAACATGGTCTGATCATATTATGTGCTATGTAATGGTTGTGTCTGATCGTACAGGAACATGGTCCGATCATACTATGTGCTGTGCAATGGTTGTGTCTGATTGTACAGGAACATGGTCTGATCATACTATGTGCTGTGTAATGTTGTGTCTGACTGTACAGGAACATGATCTGATCATACTATGTGTTGTGTAATGGCTGTCTCTGATTGTAAAGGAACATAGTCTGATCATACTGTGTGCTGCATAATGGTTGTGTCTGATTGTACAGGAACATGGTCTGATCATACTATGTACTGTGTAATGGTTGTGTCTGATTGTACAGGACCATGGTCTGATCATACTATGTGCTGCGTAATGATTGTGTCTGATTGTACAGGAACATGGTCTGATCATACTATGTGCTGTGTAATGGCTGTCTCTGTAAAGGAACATGGTCTGATCATACTGTGTGCTGCATAATGGTTATGTCTGATTGTACAGGAACATGGTCTGATCATGCTATGTGCTGTGTAATGGTTGTGTCTGACTGTACAGGAACATGGTCTGATCATACTATGTGCTGTGTAATGTTTGTGTCTGATCGTACAGGAACATCGTCTAATCTTACTATGTGCTGTGTAAAGATTGTATCTGATTGTACAGGAACATGTTCTGATCATACTATGTGTTGTGTAATGGTTGTGTCTGACTGTACAGGAACATGGTCTGATCATATTATGTGCTATGTAATGGTTGTGTCTGATCGTACAGGAACATGGTCCGATCATACTATGTGCTGTGCAATGGTTGTGTCTGATTGTACAGGAACATGGTCTGATCATACTATGTGCTGTGTAATGTTGTGTCTGACTGTACAGGAACACGATTTGATCATACTATGTGTTGTGTAATGGCTGTCTCTGATTGTAAAGGAACATAGTCTGATCATACTGTGTGCTGCATAATGGTTGTGTCTGATTGTACAGGAACATGGTCTGATCATACTATGTACTGTGTAATGGTTGTGTCTGATTGTACAGGACCATGGTCTGATCATACTATGTGCTGCGTAATGATTGTGTCTGATTGTACAGGAACATGGTCTGATCATACTATGTGTTGTGTAATGGCTGTCTCTGATTGTAAAGGAACATGGTCTGATCATACTGTGTGCTGCATAATGGTTATGTCTGATTGTACAGGAACATGGTCTGATCATGCTATGTGCTGTTCAATGGTTGTGTCTGACTGTACAGGAACATGGTCTGATCATACTATGTACAGTGTTATGGTTGTGTCTGACTGTACAGGAACATGGTCTGATCATACTATGTACTGTGTAAAGGTTGTGTCTGACTATACAGGAGTATGGCCACCACAGTGGCTTTGCCTTCCTCCAGGGAGGGTAATGTCAGGCTTGGAAGCAAAGAAGGGTCTCTCTCGCAGTTAATCTATACATGCAACACAGTACCACTCCAGGCCAGCAGGGGGGACTCTGAACCGGAATTGAGGGGAGGAGTGCTCCCTGAGTGCCAAGAGGAAGGAGTCAGTAGTTAATCTGAGGACCGTGAAGTGTGCAGACGAGAGGAAGAAGCGCGGAGATCGAGCGACAAGGAAAGGCTCATCGCCATCGAGAGCGCATGAACTGGAGCCTGGTCTCCATGGTTGTATGGATACTAATGGTCCTGCAACAGACACCAGAGGAGTAGGAGACTGTAAATGCATTACTCCCATCTAAGACTCGGAGGCACAACAGCACGAAGTGAGCCAAGAGAGGAATAGCGGCTACAGCTGTCTGCCATAAGAGGAGTGCTAGAAGAAGAGAATCAGGAGGAACTTCAGTGTAACTCGGTACTGGAGACACCCCAAGCAAGCGCTAGGAAGGAGACTGCACAGCCTATCTGCAGAGAGAGAATCCCTGAGTTGCTTCCAGGCAAGCCTGCTCTGGTACCATCTGTAATAAGGACCCTGGACTGCATTTATCAAGTAAAGGTACAGAAATTGCACCCCGCTGTGTCTTTGTCTGCTTCCTACCCTTCCGGCACTGCTACATCCCCATGCCAACCACATCTACACTGCCCTGGGATTACAGCTCCACGATTACAGCGTCACGAACTATTCATCTAATCTATTGTATTTCCACCATTCAATCTCCCCTATTACTTGGGCGCCCAGGGCCACGGACCGGGTCACTACTGCTGTGACACATCCCGCTTATACCGGCCCTGTACCGAGTACCCCACAACCCTGGGAGGGCGACACATAATGGTTGTCTCTGATTGTACATGAGCATGGTCTGATCATACTATGTACTGTGTAATGGTTGTGTCTGACTGTACAGGAACATGGTCTGATCATACTATGTACTGTGTAATGATTGTGTCTGATTGTACAGGAACATGGTCTGATCATACTATGTGCTGCGTAATGATTGTGTCTGATTGTACAGGAACATGGTCTGATCATACTATGTGCTGCGTAATGATTGTGTCTGATTGTACAGGAACATGGTCTGATCATACTATGTGCTGAGTAATGGTTGCGTCTGACTGTACAGGAACATGGTCTGATCATACTATATGTTGTGTAATGGTTGTCTCTGATTGTACAGGAACATGGTCTGATCATACTATGTACTGTGTAATGGTTGTGTCTGACTGTACAGGAACATGGTCTGATCATACTATGCTATGAGCTGATTGGGAGATTGCCCCACTTTTTTTGTTTATTTATGCCTTTTTCCTATACTGATGTGACTTCTCAGATTTGTACATTTCTATACTATGTTTTATACACTATATTATCTATTTTATACACTTGATGTCTTGTTTGAAATGTTATGTATGTATTTTGATATAGGGGCATTTCCATTGTGGTGATTGGTTTATCCACGCTATATATGGTCGCTCCATTTGCCATTTATTGTACTTGATAAAGACCTCATGTTCAAAGCATTGTATCTACCACTGGCAGAATAAAGATATTTATTTCTTCACCTGGAGTGGATGCTGTTCCTCTTTCATCACTTGGCTGCCTTTTTGATCCCATCGGGTCCTTGGATCTTTGGAGCGTGCATTCCATTTAGTTTGTGTGCTGTTGGCTGTTTTGTTTTTTTTTTTCACTATTGCTGTGGACCTTGGCAAGCGATACACTATGGACTCCATTAATCCAGGGGTGGGTGAACTGGATACTGCCATGACATTTTCATACACAGAGGATGATGCAATACGGATTCTATCTGGCCCTCAGGTTGATATGTCTTTTTTAAATAAACCCACTGCAGACATGCTCAGGAAGAAATATGAGAGTGAGAAAAGGAGACTCATTTGCTTTGAGCTACATGCCACTACATTATGCGAATACTATAAGATGCATAGGATTCCACGTGGCTTACAGCCACATTTGCATCCAACTATGATGGCGGCTAATGTACTGTTCTGCAAGAGATTTGAGTTTATTTCAAATAAATTTGCATTTGATTTAATGCTTCTCAACATTGAGTTTCTCCATAGTGAAATGGCGGCTATCAGCAAGAAGATATCTGATTCTAAACAGCAAGCTAATAGCCCAGATGAAAGCACACGATATGGATGCTTTTAAGGTCCAATTGGACGAGAAATTGTTAAAATACCGCAGTTATATAGAGGAAACCAAGAGAACCAAATGGTTCCGTGATGTGGAGGACTATAAATCTGGTCGTGTTTTTTCATGGCATGGTGGTGCACAGAATCCTCCATTTAGAAGGAGAAATAGATTTGTCAAGTCTGGAAGGAGAAGGAAACAACAGATCAAGGAACATAACAAATTTGGTTTCACCACAGCAGAGTCTGATTCCACTGATGATTCTAGTGTGAGTGTGCCATCTACCTCTAGTTTTTTAGGGAAATAAAAGATGGACAGACATAATAAAAGGAGGTACCGCCGTGGGGGGAGGAAACACAGGAGGAAGAAACATACATGGATCTACACGCAACAGCCCAGTGAGGACACGCAACATGGAGGTGAAGAGGAAAGCCTTGTGATGTGTCAGAATTTGGTGGTAAATATATCCTCATACAAATTAACTGATACTGAGGTAAATCTGTTGTCTAAAGGTTTGACTTTTTGCCCTACGAATTTACCGGACTGGTTCGAAATCGAATGTGATCTTTTTGCTTTTTTTAGGAGACTCAGGTTGGCCACTTATTTTTCTGAAAAACAAGGGACATCTCTTATACCTGATGTTATTGTACCTGATGGTTTTACCTTACAAAATGTGGGTCTACATAATAAAAGTAATTTTCAGCCCTCGGTTAAAAACAATTTTGTGGAAGCCTATATACAATTGGTAGAAAAAGATTTTCTTCAGTTGAAGAAAGATCCTTGCAGCTTTGGAAGGGGAAACCTCAATGCTGCTGAAAGAAAGGTTTAAAACACAATTGTCTAAAAACCCTGCTATAACAATCAAGAGTGCATACATGGGTGGGGCTGTGGTGATAATGGACACCACCAAATACAAGGCAGAAATTTTGCGCCAGTTAACAGATACGGCAGTATACACTAAACTATCGTGTGACCCTACTATACAGTTCTTGAATGAGTTACAGCTCTTGATCAGTGAACCCTTGTATGATGGACTCATTGATCAGAAGCTTTATAATTTTTTGCTGATTGAATATCCTGAGATACCACTCTTATATACCTTACCAAAGATACACAAGGATTTATTGAACCCTCCTGGATGCCCCATAGTATCAGTGAGGGGTTCAATTTTCAGTAATACATCTATTTTCTTGGATAAGGTTCTGAGGAATTTTGCTATATCTGCGAAATCGTATATTGTGGACACCAATGATTTTTTGAGTAAAATCAATAATTGTCCAGTGACTTCTGATACTGTGTTGGCCTCCTTTGATGTAGTGGCTCTGTACACATCAATAGAACATGACAGAGGGTTTAATGCCATCGATGTGGTGCTATCGGGCTCTGACATGGCTTCCGGTTGTGCACAGCTGGTCCTTTCCCTGTTAGGTTTCATCCTCAGGAAGAATTATTTTCTTTTTGGGGATGATTTTTACCTACAGGTTAGGGGTACTGCCATGGGGTCTAATGTGGCCCCTACTTATGCTAACATCTATATGGCGGTATTCGAGGACCAGCATGTGTATTGTTCCAACTACTGGCGCTATTTCCGGGCCTGGTGGCGCTACATCGATGACATTTTTTGCATTTGGGATGGTAGCTGTGATGATTTGTTAAAGTTTCAAGAGGAGCTTAATGGTGTTATTCCAGAATTGAAATTTACTTTAACACATTCTACCGATCGAGTACAATTTCTTGACACTATGGTATATAAACAAGGTGGTGTTTTATGCACTAATCTTTTTGTAAAGGAAACAGAGAGGAATAGTCTTCTCCTGTATAATAGCAATCAACCAAGGAGGATGGTTGAGTCATTACCTTG
The DNA here is from genome assembly GCF_039654945.1 of Dendrobates tinctorius. Classification (NCBI taxonomy): domain Eukaryota; kingdom Metazoa; phylum Chordata; class Amphibia; order Anura; family Dendrobatidae; genus Dendrobates; species Dendrobates tinctorius. Next base: position 5,122,418 of record NW_027361742.1, read on the forward strand.
GAATCAGATGTTGCGGGTTAGGAGAATTGTGAAAGATGAGACTTTAATGGATTCCAGACTTGAGGAAATGTGTGATAAATTTGATAGAAGAGGTTACCCGATTAAGGATGTCCAACGCTGCAAAGAAAATGCATTGGTTCTGGCCCCTGATGAAATTAGACACAAACGAGATGTAGGGACTCTTAAACGTATCCCATTTGTATCTACCTTTTGCCCAGTGAGTGGTAGAATTGGGGGGAGTCGGAATAGACACTGGAGTCTTTTGCAAAAGGGTCTACCACAGGTTAGTGAATTTAACAGTACTGAGTAATGGTTGTGTCTGACTGTACATGAACATGGTCTGATCATTCTATGTGCTGTGTATTGGTTGTCTCTGATTGTACAGGAACATGGTCTGATTATACTGTGTGCTGTGTAATGGATGTGTCTGATTGTACAAGAACATGGTCTGATAATACTATGTGCTGTGTAATGGTTATGTCTGACTGAAGAGGAACATGATCTGATCATACAATGTAATGTGTAATGGTTGTGTCTGATTGTACAGGAACATGGTCTGATCATACTCTCTGCTGCGTAATGGTTGCTTCTGACTGTACAGGAACACGGTCTGATGATACTTTGTGCTGTGTAAAGCTTGTTTCTGATTGTACAGAAACATTGTCTGATCATAATATGTGCTGCGTAATGGTTGTGTCTGACTGTACAGGAACATGATCTGATCATGCTATGTGCTGTGTAATGGTTGTGTCTGACTGCACGGGAACATGGTCTGATCATACTATGTACTGTGTAATGGTTGTGTATGATTGTACAGGAACATGGTCTGATCATACTAGGTGCTGTGTAATAGTTGTGTCTGTTTGCACAGAAACATGGTCTGATCATAAGATGTGCTGTGTAATGGTTGTGCCTGACTGTACAGGAACAAGGTCTGATCATACTATGCGCTGTGTAATGGTTGTGTCTGACCGTACAGGAACATAGTCTGATCATAGTATGTGCTGTGTAATGGTTGTGTCTGACCGTACAGGAACATGGTCTGATCATACTAGGTGCTGTGTAATAACTGTGTCTCTTTGCACAGGAACATGGTCTGATCATGCTATTTGCTGTGTAATGGTTCAGTCTGACTATACAGGAACATGGTCTGATCATAGTATGTACTGTGTAATGGTTGTGTCTGATCGTACAGCAACATGGTCTGATCATACTATGTGCTGTATAATGGTTATGTCTTATTGTACAGGAACATGAACTGATCATATTATGTGCTGTGTAACGGTTGTGTCTGATTGTACAGGAACATGGTCTGATCAAGCTATGTGCTGTGCAATGGTTGTGTCTGACTGTACAGGAACATGGTCTGATCATACGATGTGCTGTGTAATGGTTGTGTCTGACTGTACAGGAATATGGTCTGATCATACAATGTGCTGGGTAATGGTTGCGTCTGACTGTACAGGAACATGGTCTGATCAAACTATGTGTTTTGTAATGGTAGTCTCTGATTGTACAGGAATATGGTCTGATCATACTGTGTGCTTTGTAATGGTTGTGTCTGACTGTACAGGAACATGGTCTGATCATGCTATGTGCTGTGTAATGGTGTGTCTGACTTTACAGGAACATGGTCTGATCATACGATGTGCTGTGTAATGGTTGTCTCTGATTGTACAGGAACATGGTCTGATCATACTTTGTGCTGTGTAATTGTCAGGATACAAATCCAGCTCACCAGATACGGCATTCCAACATCAGAGCACGAGACAGCTGTGTCAAAGCGCACAATCCAAAGCAATGAGAAAAAACTTTGTCCAGCTCCACGATGTAGTGAAAAATATTCTTTATTCACTCAATAGAAATGAGGTTTAAAAGCCAGCATGAGTTACAAGGCATGCGATCGATCTACGCGTTTCGAGTGGCTAGGCACTCTTAATCATGATTAAGAGTGCCTAGTCACTCGAAACGCGTAGATTGATCGCATGCCTTGTAACTCATGCTGGCTTTTAAACCTCATTTCTATTGAGTGAATAAAGAATATTTTTCACTACATCGTGGAGCTGGACAAAGTTTTTTCTCATTGCTGTGTAATTGTGTCTGACTGTACAGGAACATGGTCTGATCATACTATGTACTGTGTAATGGTGGTGTCTGATTGTACAGGAACATGGTCTGATCATACTATGTGCTGCGTAATGGTTGTGTCTGACTGTACAGGAACATGGTCTGATCATACTATGTGCTGGGTAATGGTTGCGTCTGACTGTACAGGAACATGGTCTGATCATACTATATGGTGTGTAATGGTTGTGTATGACTGTATAGGAACATGGTCTGATCATACTATGTACTGTGCAATGGTTGTGTCTTACTGTTCAGGAACATTGTCTGATCATACTATGTACTGTGCAGTGGTTGTGTCTGACTATACAGGAACATGGTCTGATCATGCTATGTGCTGTGTAATGGTTGTCTCTGATTGTACAGGAACATGGTCTGATCTTACTATGTGCTGCGTAGTGGTTGTGTCTGACTGTACAGGAATAAGGTGTGATCATGCTATGTGCTGGATAATGGTTACGTCTGACTGTACAGGAATATGGTCTGATCATACTATGTACTGTGTAATGGTTGTGTCTGATTGTGCAGGAACATGGTGTGATCATGCTATGTACTGCGTAATGGTTGTGTCTGACTGTACAGGAACATGGTCTAATCATATTATCTACTGTGTAATGGTTGTGTTTGACTTTGCAGGAGCATGGTCTCATCATACTATGTACTGTGTAATGGTTGTGTCTGAATGTACAGGAACATGGTCTGATCATACTATGTACTGCGTAATGGTTGTGTCTGACTGTACAGGAACATGGTCTGATCAAACTATGTGCTGTGTAATGTGTTATGAGCTCATTTTCTCCTTCACCTTTGATGTCCGATGAACTCCCTCTGCTGGTGAAAGGAGGTAGTGAAATTGATTTGGATGGGAAAAACCTGTCATCTGAACAGGTGGAGTGTGATTGGACATCCGGAATCTCTGAGTGGATATAAGGCCGCCGACGCCCTGCTGGGTTGCTGGTGATCCTCTCTGCTCTGAGCTCTGGCCTCCAATTTAGTCCTGTCTACTAAAGCTAAGTTTTTGCTCTGCTATTGTTCCATGAGATTTTGTCTGTTTACTTAGTGTTTGTGTTCAGCCAGCCCTGGTTGGGACTGGCTGAACTCCATTTTTGTCTCTGATCAGTTGATCTCCTTGCTCTGTTTTCAGAATATACCTGAGTGCTGATACAGTGATTTTGAAGTCTAGTGACTTCAGGGCCTTTTCTATCAGATGTGTTGGACATTATTTTTGGCAGGGTTTTTGCGTGATTGCACATAGTTGCTTTTCTTTCCTGTCCTATCTAGTTAGTGAGGACCCCATCGTTTGCTCAGCCTGTCTTTCTGTCTGTGTTTGGGTTTTCATCTGTTTTCACCACCAATACATGTTGGGGGCTGTCTATTGCTTTGGGGTCTGCTCTGGGGCAGTTTAGATTTCCCCTTTCTTTCTTTAGGTTTATTTAGTTCTCCGGCTGTGAACGAGGTGTCTAGGACCACCGTAGGAACACCCCACGGCTACTGTTAGTTGTTGTGAATAGGATCAGGGGTCTGCAATCCGCTAGCTACCAACCTCTCTGGTTTTATGGACTTAGCTTGTATTTTTGTTTTTTCCTCCTCCGGTGACTCATTCATAACAGTAATGGTTGTGTCTGACTGTACAGGAACATGGTCTGATCATACTATGCACTGTGTAATGGTTGTGTCTGATTGTAGAGGACCATGGTCTGATCATACTATGTGCTACGTAGTGGTTGTGTCTGACTGTACAGGAACATGGTCTGATCATACTATATACTGGGTAATGGTTATGTCTGACTGTACAGGAACATGGTCTGATCATACTATGTACTGTGTAATGGTTGTATCTGACTGTACAGGAACATGGTATGATCATACTATGTACTGTGTAATGGTTGTGTCTGACTGTACAGGAACATGGTCTGATGATACTATGTACTGTGTAATGGTTGTGTCTGACTGTACAGGAACATGGTCTGATCATGCTATGTGCTGTGTAATGGTTGTCTCTGATTGTACAGGAACATGGTCTGATCATACTATGTACTGTGTAATGGTTGTGTCTGACTGTACAGGAACATGGTCTGATTATACTATGTTCTGTGTAATGGTTGTGTCTGATTGTAAAGGAACATGGTCTGATCATACTATTTCCTGTGTAATGGTTGTGTCTGATTGTAAAGGAGCATGGTCTGATCATACTATATGCTGTGCAATGGTTGTGTCTGACTGTACAGGAACATGGTCTGATCATACTATGTACTGTGTAATGGTTGTGTCTGACTGTACAGGAACATGTTCTGATCATACCATGTGCTGTGTAATGGTTGTGTCTGAATGTACAGGAACATGGTCTGATCATACTATATGCTGTGTAATGGTTGTGTCTGATCGTACAGGAACATGGTCTGATCATAATATGTGCTGTTTAATGGTTGTGTCTGATTGTACAGGAACATGGTCTGATCATACTATGTACTGTGTAATGGTTGTGTCTGATCGTACAGGAACATGGTCTGATCATACTATGTGCTGTGTATTGGTTGTGTCTGACTGTACAATACCATGGTCTGATCATACTGTGTGCTGTGTAATGGTTGTGTCTGACTGTACAGGAACATGGTCTGATCATACTATGCACTGTGTAATGGTTGTGTCTGATTGTACAGGACCATGGTCTGATCATACTATGTGCTGCGTAGTGGTTGTGTCTGACTGTACAGGAACATGGTCTGATCATACTATGTGCTGGGTAATGGTTATGTCTGACTGTACAGGAACATGGTCTGATCATACTATGTGGTGTTTAATGGTTGTCTCTGATTGTACAGGAACATGGTCTGATCATACTATGTACTGTGTAATGGTTGTGTCTGACTGTACAGGAACATGGTCTGATCATACTATGTACTGTGTAATGGTTGTTTCTGACTGTACAGGAACATGGTCTGATGATACTATGTACTATGTAATGGTTGTGTCTGACTGTACAGGAACATGGTCTCATCATGCTATGTGCTGTGTAATGGTTGTGTCTGACTGTACAGGAACATGGTCTGATCATACTATGTGCTGTGTAATGATTGTGTCTGATTGTACAGGAACATGGTCTGATCATACTTTGTTCTGTGTAATGGTTGTGTCTGATTGTAAAGGAACATGGTCTGATCATACTATGTGCTGTGTAATGGTTGTGTCTGATTATATGGGAAGATTGTCTGATCAAACCACAGCTCCTGGGCAGGTGAGGAGAAAAAAGCACGGCTACAGACAGAACAGCAGAGAATCGCAGCTGATTCTGTGAGGTAAAACTTTGTGTAAAAACAGGAAGAGAAATGTTTTACCTTACAAAATAAATCAACTGCAATCCGATGCTGTCCTGTCTGTATACTCTTTTGCTTTCTCCCCTGTCTAGGAGATGTGGTATGATCAGACCATGTCCCTGTATGGTCAGACACGGCCATTACATAGCACACAGCAGGGGCACATTTATAAGATTCTCAGCACAGGAACAATTTTTTAATCTCTTCCTTTTGTTTATGGAAAAACCCCTTTAATGGAAAAAAAAAAATCATGGAAATGCTTCCTTAATAGAATATGGTAATATCTTATCAACAGCAGTAAACATTTAGCATTTGTAACAATAAAGATCCAGACTACGTAAGAAGAAAAATAAGGTTTGTCTCCTCTTTTACATTTAATGCTCATTTAAGAACCTTTCAGTTCAAATTAATCTACTAATTCTGCTAATAAACGGAGGAATGTACTGTATCAGATAACTCATTTTTTCCATTTACTCTGAAGCCACTATTTAAACATTATACATATAGCAACTTTTTTTTCAAAACAGTATTTTTTCTTGTAAGACATGCTGTGCGATTACAGGGAATTGAATTAGCTCAGGCTTATCTTGCATTTGAATTACTATTTCTGAAGAAATTGACAGACTTAAGAAACAAAATCCATGTATATCTAATAGACCAACTTTACTCCTAAAGTAGCAATGTAATTGGTCAGTTAATCTCCATGTTGCCTGTAGGGGTCACTTGTATAAAGCCTGGAATAAGCATTTTTATGGTTAGTCCGGGAATTAAAGTCTCCTTGTCTGATAACGCAGTAGTATTATTGGATTGAGAAAACATTTACATCTTAATCTTCAGTGTTTGCAAACTCTTTCAAATAGAAATGTCTCCATCTGTCTTGTGTTTCATGGTTACATGCACTGAAGAAGGGCACAGGTCCATCAAGGTCAACCCTTCTCCACCAGTTTTACATTCTCCATCACTACATTGTTGATTACGATAAGCTTCCAGCCTTCTTTTAAAGGCTGATATAGTATCTGCCATTACAAACTTTTCCAGTAGGCCATTCCACAGTCTGACTACTCTTGACTGTAGAGAACCCCTTCCTATCCTAATGCCGGAATTGCCTTTCAGCTACACTTAATGCATGTTCTCTAGTATTTTGCATGGTACATAGAAGGAATACATTGGATTTCCCATTCGTAGTGTAGAGGTTGGCATGATCCATCACATCTCCATTCACACAATGCTTTTCAGAGCTCCAATTCTCGAGATCAGTTGTGGTCCCAACGGTCGGACCTTCTGCAGTCATGAAGTTATCCCTAATCTTTACGATAGGGGAAAACTTTCAAACTTTAAGTGTTAAGATTTGATATTCTGCAGAGTGGCAGTTTTCCTGAGTATTAGTTTAAGACATTCCATATATGTAATGGCAGTGTTCATCATGAATACAATAATGTCTCTTTACTATTATATCTGTAGGTATCTTGTTGTAAGGGAATAATACATTACTTGAGTTACGGTATATCTTCATTATTCTTTAGATGTTCATATCCATAAGACTATGTTCACACAATTAGTTTTTGGTGAGTCTTTTACACTGCATATATTCGAAAGAATGAATGTAACTTATTTTACTTAATGGATGTAGAAATGCTGAGTAAAATATGCAACATCAAAAGCTCACCGGAATGAAGCTTGTCCAAAATTCAACTATTTAAATTAATGTTCCACATTGGGATATTACAGAATCAATAAATAATAATCACATCAATCTTTGTTTTTTTAAATCCCTTAATAATGTCTTTATCTGGCATGATCGGAGTTAAGACCAAATATTTCATAAATGCAATACAAAATATAGGATAGTTTAATATTTTTCTGAAAATGTAAATTCTATTCACTAGGAAATCATGTATCACGTAAGCCACTTAGAGCAACAGTAAGGGAGCTAATAGTGGTAAAGGGCGCAAAGACAAAAAAAAACTTCATGAGATTGACCATTTTATCTTGTAAATGCAACTTTTCCCATACATTGACCTGCACTTCTCTCCATAAATGGCTGCTGAATGAGGAGCATATGACCAGGCCTGCCTATCAACCTCCTCCAATAGTGAAGCACCTCACCTGGTAGAGCTGCTTTTCTATTGGAGGACACAGACGGACTTGTCTGGTCACATGTTGATCCTCCACCAACAGCCATTGTATGGATAGAACTGCTGGTCAGTTTGTGAGAAAAGCTGGACTGACATGATAAAATTGCCATCCCCTTTAAATATACAGGGTGGGCCATTAATATGGATACACCTAAATAAAATGGGAATGGTTGGTGATATCAACTTCCTGTTTGTGGCATATTAGTATATGGGAGGGGGGAAACTTTACAAGATGGGTGGTAACCATGGTGGCCATTTTGAAGTCGGCCATTTTGGATCCAACTTTATTTTTTTGATGGGAAGAGGGTTATGTGACACTTCAAACTAATTGAGAATTTCACAAGAAAAACAATGGTGTGCTTGGTTTTAACGTAACTTTATTCCTTCATGAGTTATTTACAAGTTTCTGACCACTTATAAAATGTGCTCAAATTGCTGACCATTGGGCAAGAGAGGTACCCCCGGTCCGGTTCATTTCCTTACACCTGCTTTTCCCTGAAATGCTGTGGAATTTCAGAGGAATCTTAGGCTATAAAACCATCTGCTAACTTTAAGGAGTGACTTAAAGGAGTATAAGCACGATGGCTCAGTGGTTAGTACTGCAGCCTTACAGCACTGTGGTCCGTGTTGAATTCTCACCTAGGACAACATCTGTTGGTAGTTTGCATGCTCTCCCTGTGTTTGCGTGGGTTTCCTCCGGGTACTCCGGTTTCTCCCCACACTCCAAAAACATTCTGATAGGGAATCTAGAATGTAAGCTCCAATAGGGAAAATGATTATGTAAGTGAGTAAAATAAATAAATAAAAACATTACTAAATAGATCTTTGAAAGAAAAAAGTTTCACAATTGGAAGTGTTTACGTAAAATGGTCTTATGCTGAGATAATCTTATAAATGTGCCCCGGCTGTGTATTAAGTCTGACCGTACAGAAAGGTGGTTTGATCATACCACAGCTCCTGGGCAGGGGAGGACACAAAAGAGTATACAGACAGGACAGCAGGGGATCACAGCTGATTATTTCATTGTGGTAAGCATTGCTTAAAACAGGCAGTGAAATGTTTTACCTCACAAAACGCATCAGCTGGGAACCTATGTAATCCAGAAGCTGTGTAATGATCAGACCATGTCCCGTATAGTCAGACAGAGCCATTACACGATACACAACGGGGCCATATTTATATCATTATCTCAGCACAGGAACATATTTCTTAACACATCTATCTGTGGAGCTTACAGTGGCATGTAAAAGTGTGGGCAAACCTGGTCAAAATTACTGTTAATGTGAACAGTTAACTAAGTTGAAGATGAAATAATCTCTAAAAGGGCTAAAGTTAAAGATTAACCTTTCCTTTGTATTTTAGGCAAAAAAAATTGTCAATTTTTAGAATTTAAAAATATTACGAAAAGAAAAAAAGGCTGGTGCAAAAGTTTGGGCACCTTTGGAGATTTATATGCTCAAATAACTTTGAACAAGATAGCAAAGCATTTTCAAGTTGCACTTACCTCAGTTTAAAACGGAATTAAGAAATGGCAGTTAACAGCAGTTAACAGGAACAGTAAAGGTCGATATAAGGTCTGGAAAACCACCCAAAATTTCAGTGGTAGTTGCTTGTAGGACTGCTAGAGAGGCAAATCAGAGCCACCACTGGATTGCAAAAGACCTTCAGAAAGATTTAGCAGACTCTGGAGTTGTGGTACATTGCTCTACTGTTCAAAGACACCTGCACGAATATGGCCTTCATGGAAGAGTCATCAGAGGAAAATGTCTCCTGCATCATCACCATAAAATTCAGTATCAGAAGTATGCCAAAGAACATCTAAACAAGCTTGATACATCTAGAAAACAAGTCCTGTGGACCTTTAAGGATAAAATAGAAGCCTTTTACCACAATGATCAAAAGTATGTGTGGAGAAAAACGGGCACAGAATTTTAGGAAAATAACATCTCGCCACCCATTAAGCAAGGGGGAGGATCAATCATGCTTTGGGGTTGTGTTGCATCCAATGGCATAGGGATCATTTCACGGGTAGAGGGAAGAATGGATTCAATGCAATTTCATTAATTTTTTTTATGGAAACAACACCATTTGTAAAAAAGCTAAAGTGGAAAAGAGGATGACTTCTTCGAACTTCGAATGGATAATGGTCCTAAACATTCATCAAAATCCACAATAGACTACCTCAAAAGGCACTGCTGAAGGTTTTACAATGGCCTCCACAGTCTGATCTGAACACCATTGAAAATCTGTGGCTAGACCTCAAAATAGCAGAGCATGCAAGAGAACCAGGAATCTCACAGAACTGGAGACATTTCCTATGCAAGAATGGATGAAAATCCCTCAAACAAGTATTGAAAGACTCTTGTCTGGCTACAAAAACTATTTACAATCTGTGATGTTTTCAAAAGGGGGCGCAACTACATACTAACAACACAGGGTCCCCAAAGTTTTACATCTGCCCATATTCCTTTTTGCAATTAATAATATGTAAAAGATGAAATATATATATATATTGTGACAGGGTCACTGACATGGTATATGAGGGGAGATATATGTCACTGCGCACAATGGCGTGAGCACACTACGTGTTGTAAGAGTTTAATTAATTTTGTAATCATGGGCTGGTTTTAGGTGGACATCTATAGAGTTTGTGGGAAGATGTCCACTGTATCTCTACCTGCAGAGTCGGCACAGCCGTGTGCTAACAGGACATGTGTGATGTCACAGTCATGTGATCACTCACATGGTCTGGGATTAAATGGCTGGCCTTGAGAGGCAGTCTGTGTGTTGTTTTTGGAGAGGAAAAACTCCAAACGGTGGCTCCAGGTGGAGTTGAAGGCACATAGTGCTCTGAGCGGGTGAATTCCTCAGACATATGGACTTTGCCATATGTTATCTTTTTGGCTTCCCACCATGCCAGGAAGGCTCCGTTTACTTTGCTGAACCTTGGTATGGTTTATTCTGTCCCATAATAAACCAGCAGGTGTTTTACCACAAGAACTGTTCCTGTGTCTATCTTGGGAAGCAGCTGAGTGAGTCAACCCCTCACTTTGTGTATATATATATATATATATATATATATATATATATATATATATATATATAAATACTGTATATATATATATATGCACATATATACTTTTTTTGCTTACAATACAAGGGAAATGTGTCATCTTTAACTTTAGGCCTTTTAGAAATCATTTCACCTTTAACTTGCTTAACTGTTCATGATAACAGTAATTTTGACCAGGGAGGGTTAAACTTTTACATGCCACTGTATTTTTATTCCAATAGCTAGTGATTAATACATTGTTCTTGGGAAACCCTCCTTTATGAGTCTGATGTGATCCATGCCCTGCCTCATCTTATAGACAAGTCTCCCCTTATATACTGTAAAGACACTTGACACTCATATTGATGTATTCAACAGTAAAATATATATTTTTATTGTAGAAAATTCCAGACAAAAATAAAGAGATGCTGCGGTTAATACCCGACCTTCATCAGTTGTCTGGAAGCGGCAAAACTGTATGTTGCAATGTCAGGTGAGAGTCTGTGGTATTCATCACTCAGACTGAAAATTTATATACTGATATAAATTGCTTAGACCTATCAATAAACTAGAGCAACACGAGAAGCAGGCGGTTGGTGATGTCATTGGACTGGTCCAGTCTGTCTCTGTAGGCTGGCTTTTCAAACTATGTTTTCTCTGAATCACTGCAGCAATTGTCAGACTCTCATTTATAATGCCTGTAGCTCAAGCTGCAGGGATCTAATCACAGGTTCCCTCTAAAGCTGACAGTAGTGTATTACCAATGTAGGACAGGATAAGTAACCCATAACCCATTATCGGGTTTGGGTGAATGAAGTAGGATTACTAGTTGAGTCTCATCCATACAGAGTGTGTTGTATCATTGCAGAAAAAAGAAAAAAAACAGAAAAAATAGTGACTGGAGATTACTCTAGTTTCTGTTTAACCAATTGGATGCAACTGTCAATCTCTTATAACAGCATGTAAATGGCTGTAATATGCATGAAGTGAGTACGATAGGTTATCATGACATCAGGGGGTCTACTGAAGACTCTGTCATCGTTGTTGTTGTACTCATGTGAAGCCCAAGTTGTGACTGAGCTTCATAAGAGATTGTAATTTTTACTGAATGATGCAATAATGAAGTATCGCAGTCTATAATACTAGCAATTTCAGTTTAAAATTACCTAGAGGGACTTAAAAAAGAAATTAAAGTTGATAAGTTGTTAGGAATATTTAAAAAAAACTCCTAAGATTTAAATTACCCTCAATAAGTTGTTACAAATATTTAAAAAACATAACATTTAAATTGCCCTCATTTAAAAAAAAAAAATATATATATATATATCTATACATTTGATAAAAAAATTTGATCTATAAAAATATAAAATGTATTAAGCCATATCGTAAATGTCAGAAAGAAACACAATGGAATTAAAATGTTGTATCCAAAATTGGTAAATGCAATTACAAGTTTTCCAGTTAAATTTGTGCAAATTTATTCATCACAAATCAAATTTTTGGGGAAAATAAAATCGGTGGTCAGTGTCAAATTTGATTTTGAAAAAGACTTGCTCACTTCTAGACATAAGGTTTCACTTTAATTCCTGCTATATTTACTTTTACCTTAGATCCCTTCCCTGATATATATAGGTACTTTAGATTTAATATCAATATTCCAGGTATTCAAGTATCTAAGAACAATCATTATATAGTCACTTTGCACTAATTATTTACTGTTGTTTATTACAAATCTGCTGCAGCCATTACTGAGATACCCAGAGTATGGCAGACTGGGCCTTATCAAATGGAGATGTCAAACTCTTCCATCTGGAACCAACATTTGCCATGTAAACACGTTATTATTATCAGTATAGAGGGAAACATTCTCAACCTTAGTGCCTCTTCAGATCCCAATATGACTGCCATTGTTGGGGATGGCAGAACGCACTAAATATAAATATTAGGAAGTGTGTTCGCCGCCCGGGGTCCACCGTGCAGTAGGTGAAACAACCGCTGCTGAGTAATGGCAGACTCGCTATATGGCGGTAAACTGTGCTCGGGTTAAACGTCACCCGAGGTGCAAAGAGCAGACTCTGTTAAACTCACAGAGGCGCTTTAGCACAAATAAAGCATAAACGCCGAGCCTATTAGCTTCACAGGTCTCAGCTGGCGTGCACACACGGTATATGGCCACAGGACACGGCCCAAGGCAGAGGTCTGTGTCCGTCTTGACCTACCGTGCGTGCGGCGTCGCTACCGTGGACACCAGTAAGTGCTGCTAACTGCAGCGCAGCGGTAACTACTGCCCCTGTACAACAGTGCCGGGAGGCATCACACTATCGGACGCTAGTGTAGCGGTGCGGTATGCACTGTGGAGTATGGCTTGCCACTGACTGGCGCTGACTATAACTCTAATTCCCTATCCACATGCGTAATATCAGAGGGAAGGGGTTTCATAATGAGTCAGTCACCAGAATCATACATACATCACCATTCACATATAGCAAGTATAGTCTATACTAGCGCATGGGCGAGCGGCCATTCGGGCCTTTTATAGCCATGCGCTTCCGGGACCTTCCAGACCTCAGAGATGGGCCAATCAGATCAGGACAAGGACCTGAGCACGTGATCCCCGATCTCCACTGGGTGATCATCTCGTGGGCATGCCCAGTAGCGCGGCGAGAGGACTTAGCCTCTGGAGTGGTTTCCTGCAAAGCAGGTTGCGCTACCATTGCTGGTCCAGAGGTGGCAGCTACATCCAGACCCAGAGAACTGGTCTGTGCAGGGCGCCTGGATTGCCGAGATTGCTGTGCAGGTCCCTGAGCAGAAAGGAATGGGAGACCGCTGGATGTATGGCTCTGGATTCCCGCTGTGCAGCTGCAGGAATCTGATGCCTAACAGCCATAGTGAGGGGCTCAATAGTTTTTAGAAAGCCTTGCCTCATGTCACGCCTTAAAGAAAAGGTGAGAGCTAGAGTAAAATTCATATTAATCTGGGCCCTGGAGCACCAGATCATTGCATCTACTGTGACTGAATAAATAATGAATCCCTGGTAAGGAGAGATGGGAGATAGAGGCACGGCCCCATGCCATTACGATACATTCACTAGTAGGAGAATTTGGTGGAAAAATTTCCACAACTCAATACTCAAGATTGTAAACTCAGTCATTAAAAGCATGTGTGTATGATCTAAAGGAGAACCATTATAACATACTGAAGACATGCATAATTTACAGGGTAATTTCCACAATTGCATTATTTTCGCAAAGAACGGTAAATGCATTTCTATTGTTATTGTACAGACTAAGTCAATATAATGCTTGTTTCTTGTAAATGTGATTCTATCTTCCCTTCAGAGGATCAAGCTTCCCATAGCAGACTGGGCAATTCTATTTTTCTTTTTTTTGCATAACTATATTTCCCAGCAGTACTTGCTTCTCATAGCCTGCAGTCCCCTACCCCTCTCCTCTTTGATCCTGACTAGTCCCACTCCTTCGCGTTATCATCAAGCTAATCTACGTGTAGAATTCACCTAATGCTTCTGTGCACTCTCTGTTCCTATGCTCTATCTTGCCTGATCATTTTTTCTTCTGCCATTTACATTAGTTTATCAGCTGTATAATTTTACATTAGTTCTTGCAAAGCTCAAATACCCTGCACCCCTCCAAAAAGGTAGCGCAGAGCTATTTTTGTTGCATATTGCTGTCATATGCATCAATGGAGCATCATTCCCTTTTTCACATCAATGGTCTCTCAGCAGCAGGCAACAAACACAGCTTAACTAATCTCAGCACCTGTATAAGCCTATCCTGCAGTATATGCTCTCATTCCCTCTATATAGAGTCCCACCCTAAAGTACATAACTACTTTTAACCCCATCCTGTAGCATATCTCTATTCCCAGCTCCTTGCAAACAACCACCTTCTGCAGTGTGCCACTCCCCTCAACCACCTGTATACAGTCCAGCCTGCAGTATATCATTCTTTTCAGCCCCTGTATACAGAGCCCCCTCCTTTAATATACCTCTTCTCTCAACAACCGCATACAGAACAATTTTTTTGCGGTGTATAACTTCTCTAATCCTCTGTATTCAGCCCATCCATGCAATACAGCACTCCTATTAGGGTGATTTCACATTGCACTTTTGTCCATATTTGCTGGTCCAACCCCCTCCACACACACAAAATGGGATTTGGTGCTGACAACGTGAACATGCACTCTGACGTGCATTGCTTTTGGGTGTATGCACCTACTGGAGGCAGACACCAAGACACAGTCTACCAAGGCTGGGTGACCACTTCCAGTTGGCATATACGCCCGAAAATAAGGCATGTCAGAGTGCATGTTCACTCTGTCAGCAACCTTATAGTCTATGACCCCATTAGCTCATACACCAAATCCAGTTTTGCAGGAAGGATTCAGTCACAAGCCCCGATGAGACCAACAAACGTTGACAGCAGTGCAATGTGAAAGCACCCTTAGTTACAAGCATATTGGCGCCAATGCTTCTCAGTGTGAGCTCTGCACTGTATTGAAGGAGGTTCTGCCTCCTTCTGTGACATTATCCCTCACAATAGAAGACCCATTCTAGATACAGCATATCTATACTGGCCAGCTGAGAGACTCTGCACTGTGCATGATTGACCATGAGGTGGAATTACTCTAGGATGGTTACAAAGGCAACAGAAGGGTAAAGAGGCTCTATAAGTTTTTAGAAGGTTAATATGTACAAAATAAGGTAGATTTAAGTTAGGGTATAAAGGTACAAATTAATAAATATATGTGTGCATTATTATGATACCACATTGTGATTATGGGAATAACCTTTAAAGTTTCTGATTAGTTATGATCGAACACTAAAATGCCCGAGTGCTCCATACTCGTATCAAGCAGGTCAGACGCTTGGACGGACTCAACTTGAGTACATGGTGTAATTGAAGTCAAAGAGGAATTCAAATATTTTTCTGGAAGACCTTAACAGGAGGGCTGGGTGGTGGCAGGAAAATCCCTGAAATGGAACAGGAAAGCATGGGGAAGATGCCTGGACGCATCTCTGACTCCTAGGTTGCTGCTGGGAGCAATGTTGTTAGAGTATGACTCCACTTTTACGGACTGACAATAAAACATACAAAAATGGATTTTACAGGAAAAATAATAAGGAACAGGAAAGAATGTATAAGGACTTGTATATAAGCAAAATTGGAAAAAAAATAATACCTCCTCTACCCCTTTATAGTTGGGCCATTTATCATTGTATTTCCCCATCTCCTATGACTACAGGAGATGACATAGTAGAGGGGGAAATAATGCTACACCCACTGATAGTCACTGGTAAATGTAATTTCAATATTTTACTACCTTATCTGGGCATGAGGTGTGTGTGACATGGTCAGACACATCCTCTATAATTTATGAATTAAGGATTCTGAAACTCACAAAGTCTATGCGGATAGTGATGGGCGGACCTGTGGAAGTTCTGGTCAGTCGGGTTCAGCCAAACATTAAAAAAAGTTTGGTTCTGGTACCAATTCTGGCACTTTGCCTGGAGCATAGGCAAGTGGAGTAATAGCTGTGCTGTTGATGTCAGCTGTTTTTTGGCCACTGACACCAAGACGAGAGGTTAGTAATGGAGAAGGGTCTATCAGATGTCCCCATTACTAACCCCCATAAGTTTAAGTAAAAAAACACAGAGTAAAGTATTTTCTGTGAAATAAACCCCCCAAGCCTCTTTTACCCATTTATTATTTTCCAAATAAAATAAGAAAACATAGTATTCCTCACCTGTCCGCTGATAATCCACATATCCTATGACATGGTCCAACTCAGCTACATCTGGATGCATTGCTGAGCTTGAGAACCCAGCTTCAGTTTCTAGTGCTGATGTCAGAAAGGTGACTGGAGTTCATCGACTATGAACTACCCTCACCTTATTGACGTAATTGCTCAGCACTCAAGCTTCATTCTCATGCTCAGCTCAGTGTCTCCTAGATGATGGGCTGAGTGGTCGTATTATGCCACCTATCAACAATGCATCCAGATGTAGCAGAGTTGGATCACGTCAAGGCACATATAGATTATCAGCTGAAAGGTGAGGATTGAGGAATATTGTGTTTACTTTTACTTTTATATTAGTAAATGAATAAAAGAGGGTGGGGAGTGTTTATTTCAAATAAATGTGTATTTTGTTCAATTAAATTATTTCCTGTGCGTGTTATATATGCCTGTTATATATGCCTGTCACTCGAGCACTCGCGATACTTGATCAAGTAACGTGGGTATCCGATCACGCTGATGCTCGATTGAGTATCATTATTGCTGACCAAACTTTTTACAAACAAGAACGTATTACTGAACTTAGCAATAATGTTTTTAGGTTGACAGTGTTTGCAGCCTCACATTAGCAGTTGTGGGCATGCACAGTTTTTCTCATTTATAATAGCAAATAATTACTGTTAAGTAGTGACTAAATAATTGCCTGATTTTGGAACAGTATTGCTGAACCATTAAATACTTTTTATATAGCTGCTTTCAGGCGTCATAAAAATGTTACTTGAATTGAAACAAATCAGCAATTACATATAATTATCTTCGGCATAATCTCTACATCATAGAATTTGAAAGCAGAAAAATAATCACGTACTTGCCTGTGTATAGACTACGGAATAATATTGCCATTTTCTAACACAGCAAGAAAAAAGATGGATCATGTATTACTTACCAAACAAGTATATAAAAGATTGTGGAGGGGAATTAAAAAACGACAATTGGACAAAAAACTTCACCAGTAGAGATGAGCGAGCATGCTCAGATAAGATGTTATCCAATCATGCTTTTGTGCTAATTGAGTGTTTTCAGTGTGCTCAAATAATATGTTCGGGTACCCACGGCTGCATGTCTCGCGGCTGTTCGAGAGCCACAACATATGCAGGGATTACCTAACAAAAAGGCAATCCCTGCATGTGTTGTTGCTGTCGAAAAACCATGTAGCCTCAGCGATTCGCACATACTTTTTGATGATACCTTATCCGAGCACTTTCGCTCATCACTACCCACCAACACACATGCAATATCACCAACCACTCCTGCTATATTAATTTGCAGAAAAATAGTGATATGCAATGCACAATAATGCAAATTTTGCCTTTTTGAGTGACACCAACATACACCTTCCATTAACATATAAATAAGGCCATGAATAGAAGAAGGGAATTAAAAATGTTAAACATAATAGTGTGAATGGGTTGTCCAGCCTCGAGAACACATTTAACACATTTATTTGGCATAAAAAATATCATTAAAACTTTTGCACCATTTTGCTTTTCCAGATTCTATGCTTCTTTAAACATTCAACTCTGATGTGGTCAGTGGTGATAAATCAGCTGAGAAGAGCTCAGAAAGAGACAGATTAAAGAGTTAAATACTGTCTGTGAGACTAAGGCTAGTTTCACGTTTGCGTATAGAGGAGCTGTGGAGGGCTACAGACTTCCTCTGTGAAGCTCCGCCCACTGCCGCAACTCCTCCAGTCATTTCCGCCTACATCCGCATACTTCTACATGCGGCCTGCGTACCCTAACTTTAACATTGAGTATGCAGGTCGTGCGGATGTATGTGGATGCCTCCGCATGCATTGTTTTGACGATGCGGCGTCAGCATCCAATTCCAACATATTGTGTTCGCCGCGGGTCGCCGCATCGTCAAAACAATGCATGCGGAGGCATCCGCATACATCCACAGGAGGCTCCCCTCTCACACAGGACAGAGCATCGTCACACCCTCTGTATCCGCAATTGTTATGCCTCTGATAGTAATAGTAGAACAGCTAGCCACAGTGTACACATGACTCTCATAGAAGGACAACAATCACCACTCAATCACCAGGATTCACAACTAGAAATGAGCGGATTGATTTGCAGAGGATTGACCTAGAGTTGAATTTCCTGAAATTCACCATTCCCAGCTTATCGAAATGACTAACTAGGGAATCCAGCAGCCATTCTGGGGTGATTTTAGGCTAGCATGAAGACATTGAAACTCAGCAATTCGGACAGGGAGACAATCTCTCTCTCTGTCAACCTTCCATCATCCTCACAGGAGTATAAAAGATTGGAATGTAAAATTCCCACTCCTTCTCTCTTTTTGTGAAACAAACATCTTTGGGGTACCTAATTGATGGTGTGTGGAGTCCCCCGGGCGTCCCTCTGCCCCGACGCGCGTTTCGCTACCGCTTCTTCGGGAGGCGCGGTCAGGCAGGGGGTGTGCTGGTTTAAATAGTTGTGATCCCCATTGTGATTGGAGGAATAATATGTGCAACAGCGCATGCTTACATTCTACGGCAACAAAGTTGGGCTAAATACCCAATACCCATGAAGCACCGGGACGATATGATGTACTGTGACTTCCGGAGAATCATCATTGAAGATCATTACGGCGCATGCGTTAGTTCGCCGGCCCTGCTTAAAAGAAGTGGAAGTATCAGGTGGTCATGTGATCCGGGATGCCGCGTCATCAATTATGATGACGCGGACCTCACCAGGGAACACTACAGAATGCCTTCTACTACTCCGGCTAGGACCAGAACCAAGCATGCACGCCACTAAAATGATGATAAAAAATAGAACAGGTATACAAAATTATTAGTATATGTATCATATATAATACTGCCAGAAGAATAATAAATGAAAATATAAGAAAGTGTAAAGTTTGGGCACCCCCATTAATGTTAACCTTTTTTCTTTATAACAATTTTGGTTTTTGCAACAGCTATTTCAGTTTCACATATCTAATAACTGATGGACTCAGTTATATTTCTGGATTCAAATGAGGTTTATTGTACTAACAGAAAATGTGCAATCTGCATTTAACCCCTTACCTACAAAGGACGTAATATTCCGTCCATGTGACCCTGGACCTAACTACCATGGACGGAATATAACGTCCCAGCGATCAGCGGCGCCCACGTGGTGAGCGCCGCTGATCGCGGCCGGGTGTCAGCTAATTATCATAGCTGACACCCAGCACAATGTGTCAGGGGCGGTCATGGACCGCCCCCGACACGTTAACCCCTTGCACACCGCGATCAAATGCGATCGCGGTGTACCGGGGGTTAAGGGGAAGCATCGGCAGGGAGGGGGCTCCCTCCGTGCTTCCCTGAGCCCCCCACGGCAGCGCAATGTGCAGCGCTGCTGCGGAGGGCTCTTTCCCTACAGGCCCCCGGATCCAAGATGGTGACGGGGGCCTGCAGGGAGCTGACTTCCTCACTGCCCCTGCAAAGCGCAGGCATGAGGAAGTCTGAAGCAGTGCCTGTGACAGATCGCTGATCTGTCACAGTGATCTGTGATGTGACAAATCAGCGATCTGTCACAGGACAGTGATGTCCCACCTGGGACAAGGTAATAAAGTTAAAAAAAAAAAAAAAAGTGTTAAAAATAATTTAAAAAAAAATCGCTAAATAAATTAGTAAAAAAAAAAAATAATAATCCCCAATAAATCCATTTTTTCAAAATAAAAAAAACCAAAAACAATAAAAGTACACATATTTGGTATCGCCGTGTCCGTAATGACCTGCCCTATAAAACTATCCCATTAGTTAACCCCTTTAGCGAACCCCTTAAAAAATAAAAATAAAAAACGAAGCAAAAAATAATGATTTATTATAATACCACCGAACAAAAAGTGCAATAACGCGCGATCAAAAAGACGGATATAAATATCCATGGTACCGCTGAAAACGACATCTTGTCCCGCAAAAAACGAGCCACCATACAGCATCATCTGCAAAAAAATAAAAAAGTTATAGCTCGCAGAATAAAGCGATACAAAAATAATTATTTTTTATATAAAATTGTTTTCATTGCAAAAAACCGACAAAACATAAAAAAAACCTAAATGAGGTATCACTGTAACCGTATTGACCCAAAGAATAAAAACGCTTTATCAATTTTACCGCACGCGGAACGGTGTAAACGCACCCCCCAAAAGAAATTCATGAAACGCTGGTTTTTGTTCATTCTGCGTCCCAAAAATCGGAATAAAAAGTGATCAAAAAATGTCACGTGCCCGAAAATGGTACCAATAAAAACTTCAACTCGTCCCGCAAAAAATAAGACCTCACATGACTCGGTGGGTCAAAATACGGAAAAATTATAGCTCACAATATGTGGTGATGCAAAAAATATTTTTACAATAAAAAGCGTCTTTTAGCGTGCGACAGCTGCCAAAAATAAAAACCGCCATAAATAGTAAATCAAACCCCCCGATATCACCCCCTTAGTTAGGGAAAAATAATAAAACTAAAAGAAAATGTATTTATTTCCATTTTCCTGCTAGGGTTAGGGTTAGGGTAGGGCTAGGGTTAGGGCTAGGGTTAGGGCTAGGGTTAGGGCTAGGGTTAGGGTTAGGGTTAGGGTTAGGGCTAGGGTTAGGGCTAGGGTTAGGGCTAGGGCTCAGATTAGGGTTAGGGGTGTGCTGAGGTTAGGGTTGGAGTTATAATTGGGGGGTTTCCACTGTTTGGGCACATCAGGTGCTCTCCAAAGGCAACATGGCGTCTTTTCTCAATTCCAGCCAATTCTGCGTTGAAAAAGTCAAATGGTGCTCCTTCCCTTCCAAGCTCTGCCATGCGCCCAAACAGTGTTTTACCCCCACATGTAGGGTATCAGCCTACTCAGGACAAATTACAAAACAACTTTTGGGGTCCAATTTCTCCTGTTACCCTTAGGAAAATAAAAAATTGGGGGTAAAAATATAATTTTGCTGAAAAAAATGTTTTTTTTATTTTCACGCCCAGGCGTTATAAACTTCTGTGAAGCACTTGAGGGTTAAAAGTGCTCTCCACACATCTAGATAAGCTCCGTGGGGGGTCTAGTTTCCAAAATGGGGTCACTTGTGGGGAGTTTCAATAGTTTAGGTACATCAGGGGCTCTCCAAACGCACATGACACCCGCAGACCAATCCATCAAAGTCTGCATTCCAAAACGTCACTACTTCCCTTCCGAGCCCCGACGTCTGCCCATACAGTAGTTTTCTCCCACATATGAGGTATCAGCGTACTCAGGACAAATTGGACAACAACTTTTGGGGTCCAATTTCTCCTATTAACCTTGGGAAAATAAAAAAAATGGGGACTAAAAGATGATGTTTGTTGAAAAAATACGATATTTTTATTTTCATGCCCAGTCGTTATAAACTTCTGTGAAGCACTGGGGGGTTCAAAGTGCTCACCACACATCTAGATAAGTTCATTAGGGGGTCTAGTTTCCAAAATGGGGTCACTTGTGGGGAGTTTCCACTGTTTAGGTACATCAGGGGCACTCCAAAAGCAACATGACACCCGCAGACCATGCCATTAAAGTCTGCATTCCAAAATGTCACTACTTCCCTTCCGAGCCCTGATGTGTGCCCATACAGTAGTTTTCTCCCACATATGAGGTATCAGCGTACTCAGGACAAATTGGACAACAACTTTTGGGGTCCAATTTCTCCTGTTACCCTTGGGAAAATAAAAAAATGGGGACTAAAAGATGATGTTTGTGGAAAAAATACGATTTTTTTATTTTCACGCCCGGACGTTATAAACTTCAGTGAAGCACTGGGGGGTTCAAAGTGCTCACCACACATCTAGATAAGTTCCTTGGGGGGTCTAGTTTCCAAAATGGTGTCATTTGTGGGGGGGTTTCTACTGTTTTTGTACATCAGGGGCTTTCCTAACGCGACATGGTGTCCGATCTCAATTCCAGCCAAAAACGTCAAATGGCGCTGCTTCCCTTCCGAGCTCTGCCATGCGCCCAAATAGTGGTTTACACCCACATGTGGGGTATCAGCGTACTCAGGATAAATTGCACAATATCTTTTATGGTCCTGTTACTTTTGGAAAAATAAGAATTGAGGGTGAAAAGATCATTTTTGTGGAAAAAATATGATTTTTTAATTGTACTGCTGTACGTTATAAACTTCTGTGAAGCCCTTGAGGGTTCAAAGTTCTCACCACATATCTAGATAAGTTCCTTGGGGGGTCTAGTTTCCAAAATGGGGTCTCTTGGGGGTTTCCACTGTTTAGGTACATCAGGGGCTCTCCAAAAGCGACATGGCGTCCGATCTGAATTCCAGCCAATTTTGCATTGAAAAAGTCAAACGGCGCTCCTTCCCTACTGAGGTCTGCCATGTGCCGAAACAGTGGTTCCCCCCCATATATCAGGTATCAGCGTACTCAGGACAAATTGCACAATAACTTTTGCAATCCAATTTCTCCTGTTACCCTTGGTAAAATAAAGAAAATTGAACCTGAAGTATTTTTTTTGTGAAAAAAAGTTAAATGTTCACTTTTTTTAATATTCAAAAAATTCCTGTGACGCACCTAAAGGGTTAATAAACTTCTTGAATGTGGTTTTAAGCACCTTAAGAGGTGCAGTTTTTAGAATGGTGTCACTTTTGGGTATTTTCTATCATATAGACCCCTCAAAGTGGCTTCAAATGTGAAGTGGTCCCTAAAAATAAAATGGTGTTGCAAAAATGAGAAATCGCTGGTCAATTTTTAACCCTTATAACTTCCTAACAAAAAAAAATTTTGGTTCCAAAATTGTGCTGATGTAAAGTAAACATGTGGGAAATGTTATCTATTAAGTTTTTTGTGTGCCGTATCGCTGTGATTTAAGGGCATAAAAATTCAAAGTTGGAAAATTGCGAAATTTTCAAAATTTTCGCCAAATTTCCATTTTTTTCACAAATAAACGCAAGTTATTTGAATGCAATTTTACCACTAACATGAAGTACAATATGTCACGAGAAAACAATGTCAGAATCACTGGGATCCATGGAAGCGTTCCAGAGTTATGACCTCATAAAGGTACAGTGGTCAGAATTGTAAAAATTGGCCCGGGAGTTAACGTGCAAACCACCCTTGGTAGTGAAGGGGTTAAACAAAATTTGACCGGTGCAAAAGTATGGGCACCCTTATCATTTTCTTGATTTGAACACTCCTAACTACTTTTTACTGACTTCCTGAAGCACTAAATTGGTTTTGTAAGCTCATTGAGCTTTGAACTTCATAGCCAGGTGTATCAAATCATGAGAAAAGGTATTTAAGGTGGCCACTTGCAAGTAGTTCTCCTATTTGATTCTCCTATGAAGAGTGGCATCATGGGCTCCTCAAAACAACTCTCAAATGATCTGAAAACAAAGATTATTCAACATAGCTTTTCAGGGGAAGGATACAAAAAGTTGTCTCAGAGATTTAACCTGTCAGTTTCCACTGTGAGGAACATAGTAAGGAAATGGAAGAACATAGGTACAGTTCTTGTTAAGCCAAGAAGTGGCAGGCCAAGAAAAATATCAGAAAGGCAGGGAAGAAGAATGGTGAGAACAGTCAAGGACAATCCACAGACCACCTCCAAAGACCTGCAGCATCATCTTGCTGCAGATGGTGTCACTGTGCATCGGTCAACAATACAGCGCACTTTGCACAAGGAGAAGCTGTATGGGAGAGTGATGCGAAAGAAGCCGTTTCTGCAAGCACACCACAAACAGAGTTGGCTGAGGTATGCAAAAGCACATTTGGACAAGCCAGTTACATTTTGGAAGAAGGTCCTGTGGACTGATGAAACAAAGATTGAGTTGTTTGGTCATACAAAAAGGCGTTATGCATGGAGGCTAAAAAACACAGCATTCCAAGAAAAACACTTGCTACCCACAGTAAAATTTGGTGGAGGTTCCATCATGCTTTGGGGCTGTGTGGCCAATGCTGGCACCGGGAATCTTGTTAAAGTTGAGGGTCGCATGGATTCAACTCAGTATCAGCAGATTCTTGACAATAATGTGCAAGAATCAGTGACAAAGTTGAAGTTACGCAGGGGATGGATATTTCAGCAAGACAATGATCCAAAACACTGCTCCAAATCTACTCAGGCATTCATGCAGAGGAACAATTACAATGTTCTGGAATGGCCATCCCAGTCCCCAGACCTGAATATCATTGAACATCTGTGGTATGATTTGAAGCGGGCTGTGCATGCTCGGCGACCATCAAACTTAACTGAACTGGAATTGTTTTGTAAACAGGAATGGTCACAAATACCTTCATCCAGGATCCAGGAACTCATTAATAGCTTCAGGAAGCGACTAGAGGCTGTTATTTTTGCAAAAGGAGGATCTACGAAATATTAATGTCACTTTTATGTTGAGGTGCCCATACTTTTGCACCGGTCAAATTTTATTAAAATGCAGATTGCCCATTTTCTGTTAGTACAATAAACCTCATTTGAATCCAGAAATATAACTGAGTCCATCAGTTATTAGATATATGAAACTGAAATAACTGTTGCAAAAACCAAAATTGTTATAAAGAAAAAAGGTTAACATTAATAGGGGTGCCCAAACTTTTACATATGACTGTATATGTGAATAGACTGCTGACAGTTGATATTGTAACAATAAAAATTTTTTTATATAACATACTGATGCACAATATATACTGTATAAAACAGCACAAAAAAGAGTCTTTTTCTTGATTGATGAGGATCAACACGAATTCTTGTCTTCCACCAAACTGTCCTTTAAAATGAAGCTATCAGTCCCAAAAGGGTGTACCATACCGCCGAAAACGATTTTCACTAAAAACTGAATAATGAAATAAAGACAAGTTAAAACCAATAAAAAAAGAAAAGACTAAAACAAAATCCCCCTACCCTTCAAAAACCAATGGAATACCAAGAAAAACCAATTACAAGAACGCACCAAAGCCGAAACTCTCATTGAGTCCCTGTGGCGTCAACGTGCCTAATCTATATATCCACTGACACTCTTTTTTCACTAGTCTTTTGCTAACATCGCCCCCTCTTGGAATCAATACCCTTAAAACAGAGTGATCTTGGGTTACTCTGATGAAATTTTTTAAAATGTTTTGGAAGGGTTTTTAAGGAGGCAATGCCATTAATATTTTTAGCCTTTTCAACGTCAAGACAATGCTCTCGCACCCGCACTCTAAGTTCTCTGCTAGTCATGCCGATGTAAATTTTCTTACATGGGCACTCCGCAAAATAAATCACTCCTTTAGTAGAACAAGTAATGTGGGTTCTCATTTCAAAGCTCCTTGTACCTTCAAAGTTGCGAAAATGTTGACTTTTTTTCGTATTTGCACACCCCTTACAAATCCCACATGGGAAGAAACCTTTACGTTCATTGTTTCTTTTGGCCATTTCCTTCCTTTTAGGATCATATGAACTGTGTGACAACATGTCCTTTAAATTTGGGGCTCTTTTTGCAACAAAAGAGGGGCATGATGGTAAGATGTTTTTAAGAACTGGATCAGTCAACAATATTTGCCAGTGTTTCTGAACAATATTTTTGACATCAAACCATTTATTATTATAATTGGTAATAAATCTTACCTGTTGTTCATCACTTCCGTCACTACTTGATGGAACATTCTTATGTACTGTAGAAGTTGCTCTCTGGGGATATTGTTTGCTCTCATGTATCACTTCTTTTTTGTGTATCCAGTCAGTGAATAAGTCATAGATGGTTATGGTACACACCAGGTTGGTCATGGTGATATTAAATTTATGGGCAAATTTGTGAATAATAGTAATCAACAACTTGGGGCGCTATGTGGAGGATACAATAGCAGTAAATAAACAGACAATACCACCTCTTTGTCCAGACAATGATAAAATAATTATAAAAATATGAATATTTGTGCTAATATATATCATATACTCCAAAAAATATTTTTTTTAAAATACAGATAAAACACTCTTACAAATTTCCTATACTACAAATAAATAATGAAATAAAACACTCTACAATGCAAATCAAGATTGTGCCTAACAGAACGGGCTGATAATAGGTCCAAAATCTCAAAAGCCTAAATCTATGTCACCATCATATTGTCAAAAAGGAATACCTTTAAGCAGCTGAAGCCGTATTCAGACGATAGTCTATAGTCCTGATTCAGAGTTTAACTAGCAGGGTCACTGCTCCCACGGTGTTCATTAGATGCCAAGGACCTTGTGTTGGAAAAGTTTATTGTCTCGATGTCAGCCCAGGTGGAAGTAATAAATATTAATATTAAAGATTAGGGGATAATACTCCTTTAAAGTAGTGCCAGGTAATGGACGATGTCCCGGCCGGTGACAATCGTCCTGCTGGTCGGCGTACTACCGCCGCTGCAGAGTGGCGGGCGCGCCGTGTAAAGGCTGAAAGCCGGCGAGGTACAGGACCTTGCGTGATGTCACAGTCACGTGATAGGTCACATGATTGACTAAGGAGCGCTAGAAGGACCAATTTTCCTACGCGTTTCGGAAAACTTCTGCTTCCTTCATCAGGGATCCTTGGCATCTAATTATATATATCATGACTATGATATATATTAGCGCAAATATTTATATTTTTATAATTATTTTAAATTTGTGAATAAATCACAGCCAATGTAGTCAGGAGATGCTCGTTATATAGTAACAGGCAGTGCAAACATTGAGGGTTCATCTCCTGTCAGCCAATCACAGACTAAGCTTTATGAGCACATCTATCATGGGCTGTCAGGGGATGAAGGACAAGTGTCCTGTTTGTCCTGGAATCACCACCTGGAGCAGGAAAGTATAGAAGAAGACAATGGACAAGTCTGAGAAGAATAGGCAGTAATGTGCTCACATTGCAGACATTACAGGCTCTGTCTGCGTAGCAAAGGAGAGCAACGGAGGCCGACAAATGACATGCACTAGCCTAATCTATAAAAGAGACCAGACTAGTACATGCTATGCCTGGGCTATATAGGAAAACATCATTCTTGTCTATATATTGCAATTCTACAGTGTTGCGGTATATACAGTGGCATGTAAAAGTTTGCGCACCCCAGGTCAAAATTACTCTTACAGTGAACAATTAAGCAAATTGAAGATGAAATTATCGCTAAAAGGCCTAAAGTTAAAGATGACACATTTCCTTTGTATTTTAGGCAAAAATATATATATTGTCATATTTTACATTTTTAAAATTACAAAAAGATAAATGGAAAAAAATCAAACGTTAGGGCACCCTGAATGGTTAGTACCTAGCAGCACCCCCTTTTGTAAGTATCACAGCTTATAAACACTTTTTGTAGCCAGACAAGAGTCTTTCAACTCTTGTTTGAGGAATTTTCATTCATTCTTTCTTGTTTACAATTATTGCAAAAAAAGGGGGAGACAAAAAAGCGCAATAGGGTCTTATCCACGTTACAAAAGACAGTATATCATGAAATATGCTCACCTGGTTAGGATGAGATAAGAGCGTGTAGGGAGCGGCTGCTGCAGATCCACAGGTCTTCAGTGACCAAAGAAATGATGAATCCAAAGGGAGTTTGTAGCTATATTCCGCGCTGCCGCTTTAGACAAATTCCAGGAGAATGCTGTATGATTGCAGTGGTTTTATTCTACGCGTTTCAGGGGTCTCATGCCCCCTTCATCAGGAAATACCACAAATACATACAGGTATCACAGACATAAATAGGTTTGTAAGGATGCTGGATTTCAAAAAAATGAGCGCCAACAAGTCAGATGATGCAGTGTCAAAGTTCAATGACACCACATGGTTAACAGTTAACCTAAGATATATTACAAAAGAATACGTATTTTAAAAGATTTTTTGATTAAATTTTCGTTTACAAAACAGATAATAAAGTCAAATTTACGATTTAAACAAAAAAAACAAAAAAAAAAAACAAAAAAAAAAAAAAAAAGGGGAAGGGGGGAGTTTATTCCTGTTTAGAGGTGGATACCTTACAAGTGGACTATCGTATGGAAACAGCAAACCGCTTTTTTTTCATTGAAAGCATTGCAATCTTAATACAAAAAGGGGAAAAAAGTAAAAACATAATTTTAATTCATTACCAATAAAAAATATATAATTTTAGTTAAATTCTAAAAAATTAAATATAAAATTATTTTTTAGTATAGAGGAAATGGGTTAAAAAATAATAAAGGATGCTAAAAGCAGCAACACACGAGAAGCTGCACAGCAGCCAGCGCTGCTCAGAATGAGAACGCAAACAGCATGGATTCATTACTTCACTGATACAAAGATCATGGGCAAATTTTAGATATAACATGAAGCACATAAAAAAGGGGGTTAATATCAGATGCAGCAACACACAGGACGCTGTGCAGGAGCCAACTACTGCTCAAAGAAAAAACGCAGGATAAAGCCGCAGAGTGAACGGGTGGCTTCATTAATAGATAAGATCGCAGGCAGCTTTAGTGTTCACCCCCTGACACATAAGTCTTTTTACTGTGAAGGAGTGGCAGTAACATTCTTGCACTGTTCACTAATCTCTATGACTAGGCAATATATGCATGGGAGCTGAGTTAAAGGAGAAATAAGATACTATTATCAGCCGGGGTCATTCTTTCATGTCAGACTAGTAGAATTAGTAGCGCTTACCCGGGCTTAATTAAAGAAGAAAAAAAAAAAAAAAAAAAAAAAAAAAAACTCTTCAAAAAATTCTTCAAAAAATGCAACTAACAGAGATAATGTTTAAGACAGAGGTATGAAAGTGATTGCTCCCAAGGGCAAAAGGAGCTAAACCTGATAGGAGGCTAAACAGGATTTTCATATATATAACACTCTTTTAGAGCTAAAGCACAAGCAATATTTAAGCAAATACATAAATAATTTTTTTTTTTTTTTTTTCCTTCTTCCCCTTTTCCTTTTCCTTTCCCTTCCTTCTTTCTTTTTCCTCCAAGGTTGCAGAGCATGTGAATATAGATATAAACAAAAATTCCACTGTCTAGGTAAAAACCTCAGTTATTTCATTTAGACCCTGTGGTTTCAGACTCCCTAATTTGTAGATCCAATAGGCTTCCTTTCTATTTAGTTTCGTAGATCTGTTCGGTGCACATTTAGGTATATGATCGATAGGGCTAATTTTTAATAGTTTCGAATTCTTATTATGTACCAAGGCGTAATGTCTCGACAGCCCATGAGTAAGCAGGCCTTTTTTAATATTATGCCGATGGGAGTTCAGTCTGAGGTGTAGGGGTTGTGTGGTCCTCCCCACATATTGCTTACCACAGGGACATTCAATGACATAAATAACAAAGTCAGAGTTACAATTTAGAACAAAAGGGATCATAAATTTCTCTTTGGTAGAAAATGAAATTATATAATCAGCTTTATGATTTATATTAGAACAGCATAAGCAGTTCCTCGTGCCACATTTAAAGATTCCTTTAGTTGAATTCAGGGTGTAACCGTTAATGGGGCTAGCATGAGCTCTCAGGCGGCTAGGGGCTATTAGATCCTTGATTGTGGGGGCTCTACGGAATGTAACCCCGGGATTCCTAGGAAGGATATTGTTCAGAATGGGATCGTTCAGTAATATATGCCAATTCTTATGAAAAATTCTACGGATTTCATTATGTTCAATGGAGAATTGCGTTATAAAATTCATTGAAAAGTTCTTATCAGTAATAACTTGCTCTTTAGGCTCCAGCAATGCTCTCTGATTTACTTTGATAGAGTTTTTAAAGGCATTCTTAATTAAATGTGAAGGGTATTTTTGGGCAAAAAATCTTTTCTTTAAAATATTGGACTGATCTTTAAAGTCAGTATCCAATGAGCAGTTTTTTCTAATCCGGTGAAATTGATTGTTAGGAATGTTATTCAACCATTTATTGTAGTGCCCACTATTAAAATGAATGTAGCCATTGGTGTCTACTTTTTTAAAAAATGTTTTGCTACATATTCTGTCTTCTTTAATAAAAAGGTTAATATCTAAAAAATTAATTAAAAGACTGCTGTAAGCTGCTGTAAAAGAAAGATCCCAGTCATTACAATTTATTGTCTGAATAAAAGTTTCAACATTGTTAGTGGAGTTGTCCCAGATAAAAAATAAATCATCAATGAATCTTTTATAAAAAATAATATTTTTGCTCCAATTTTCATTCAAAATAAAGGAATTTTCAAAAATCCCCATGAAAAGGTTAGCGAAAGTAGGTGCTACCTTCGAGCCCATTGCGGTCCCCTTAACTTGTTGATAAAATATTTTTTCAAAGGTAAAAAAATTATTTTTCAATATAAAATCAATACCTTTTAAAATAAAATCCTTTTGAGCCAAAGAAAGTCTAATGTCAGATTTTAAAAAATGATGAAAACAATTCACACCTACATCATGTGGAATATTAGAATAAAGTGCAGTCACATCCATAGTAATGAAAACATATTGTGGTTTCCAAGTGATTTCTTGGAGTAGATACAATAGATGAGTTGAATCTCTGAGGTGACTTTTTAATTCAAATACATGCGGTAACATAATCCTATCAATGTAATGAGCTAGATTAGAGGTTAGAGAGTTAATACCCGCAATTATCGGTCTGCCAGGAGGATTGCAAAGACCTTTATGTACTTTAGGTAAGTGATAAAAAAAAGGAATGCTTGGGTTTTTAATGCTTAAAAACTTTTCTTCTTTATAATTGAAAATATTCTGGGAAAGACCCTCGATGATTAAAGCATTATAGGCTATAATAGATTTAGAATAATCGCTAAATGAGCTTTTAATGTAGTAGCTAGTATCAGATAAAATTCTATGAGCTTCATTAATGTAGTCGCATCGATTTTGGATTACAATCCCACCACCTTTGTCAGCCTGTCTAATCACAATCAAACAAATTAGATTTATAAGGTACATCGAGATGAAAAAGATCATGAACATCTTCATCCATTTTTCATCTCGATGTACCTTATAAATCTAATTTTTATCCCCTTGAGGACAAAAGTCATCAGATTAATGCCTTCAGCGATATTGTACAAAAAGAGTTTGAAAAAATAACACGGAGGGGCATTAGTAAAAGGAAGAAACCTAATCTTAATAGACAAGAGAAACAAGCATTGAAATCCCTTTCTCTTAACAGTTTGATTGTGATTAGACAGGCTGACAAAGGTGGTGGGATTGTAATCCAAAATCGATGCGACTACATTAATGAAGCTCATAGAATTTTATCTGATACTAGCTACTACATTAAAAGCTCATTTAGCGATTATTCTAAATCTATTATAGCCTATAATGCTTTAATCATCGAGGGTCTTTCCCAGAATATTTTCAATTATAAAGAAAAAAAGTTTTTAAGCATTAAAAACCCAAGCATTCCTTTTTTTTATCACTTACCTAAAGTACATAAAGGTCTTTGCAATCCTCCTGGCAGACCGATAATTGCGGGTATTAACTCTCTAACCTCTAATCTAGCTCATTACATTGATAGGATTATGTTACCGCATGTATTTGAATTAAAAAGTCACCTCAGAGACTCAACTCATCTATTGTATCTACTCCAAGAAATCACTTGGAAACCACAATATGTTTTCATTACTATGGATGTGACTGCACTTTATTCTAATATTCCACATGATGTAGGTGTGAATTGTTTTCATCATTTTTTAAAATCTGACATTAGACTTTCTTTGGCTCAAAAGGATTTTATTTTAAAAGGTATTGATTTTATATTGAAAAATAATTTTTTTACCTTTGAAAAAATATTTTATCAACAAGTTAAGGGGACCGCAATGGGCTCGAAGGTAGCACCTACTTTCGCTAACCTTTTCATGGGGATTTTTGAAAATTCCTTTATTTTGAATGAAAATTGGAGCAAAAATATTATTTTTTATAAAAGATTCATTGATGATTTATTTTTTATCTGGGACAACTCCACTAACAATGTTGAAACTTTTATTCAGACAATAAATTGTAATGACTGGGATCTTTCTTTTACAGCAGCTTACAGCAGTCTTTTAATTAATTTTTTAGATATTAACCTTTTTATTAAAGAAGACAGAATATGTAGCAAAACGTTTTTTAAAAAAGTAGACACCAATGGCTACATTCATTTTAATAGTGGGCACTACAATAAATGGTTGAATAACATTCCTAACAATCAATTTCACCGGATTAGAAAAAACTGCTCATTGGATACTGACTTTAAAGATCAGTCCAATATTTTAAAGAAAAGATTTTTTGCCCAAAAATACCCTTCACATTTAATTAAGAATGCCTTTAAAAACTCTATAAAAGTAAATCAGAGAGCATTGCTGGAGCCTAAAGAGCAAGTTATTACTGATAAGAACTTTTCAATGAATTTTATAACGCAATTCTCCATTGAACATAATGAAATCCGTAGAATTTTTCATAAGAATTGGCATATATTACTGAACGATCCCATTCTGAACAATATCCTTCCTAGGAATCCCGGGGTTACATTCCGTAGAGCCCCCACAATCAAGGATCTAATAGCCCCTAGCCGCCTGAGAGCTCATGCTAGCCCCATTAACGGTTACACCCTGAATTCAACTAAAGGAATCTTTAAATGTGGCACGAGGAACTGCTTGTGCTGTTCTAATATAAATCATAAAGCTGATTATATAATTTCATTTTCTACCAAAGAGAAATTTATGATCCCTTTTGTTCTAAATTATAACTCTGACTTTGTTATTTATGTCATTGAATGTCCCTGTGGTAAGCAATATGTGGGGAGGACCACACAACCCCTACACCTCAGACTGAACTCCCATCGGCATAATATTAAAAAAGGCCTGCTTACTCATGGGCTGTCCAGACATTACGCCTTGGTACATAATAAGAATTCGAAACTATTAAAAATTAGCCCTATCGATCATATACCTAAATGTGCACCGAACAGATCTACGAAACTAAATAGAAAGGAAGCCTATTGGATCTACAAATTAGGGAGTCTGAAACCACAGGGTCTAAATGAAATAACTGAGGTTTTTACCTAGACAGTGGAATTTTTGTTTATATCTATATTCACATGCTCTGCAACCTTGGAGGAAAAAGAAAGAAGGAAGGGAAAGGAAAAGGAAAAGGGGAAGAAGGAAAAAAAAAAAAAAAAAAAAAAAAAAAAAAATTATTTATGTATTTGCTTAAATATTGCTTGTGCTTTAGCTCTAAAAGAGTGTTATATATATGAAAATCCTGTTTAGCCTCCTATCAGGTTTAGCTCCTTTTGCCCTTGGGAGCAATCACTTTCATACCTCTGTCTTAAACATTATCTCTGTTAGTTGCATTTTTTGAAGAATTTTTTGAAGAGTTTTTTTTTTTTTTTTTTTTCTTCTTTAATTAAGCCCGGGTAAGCGCTACTAATTCTACTAGTCTGACATGAAAGAATGACCCCGGCTGATAATAGTATCTTATTTCTCCTTTAACTCAGCTCCCATGCATATATTGCCTAGTCATAGAGATTAGTGAACAGTGCAAGAATGTTACTGCCACTCCTTCACAGTAAAAAGACTTATGTGTCAGGGGGTGAACACTAAAGCTGCCTGCGATCTTATCTATTAATGAAGCCACCCGTTCACTCTGCGGCTTTATCCTGCGTTTTTTCTTTGAGCAGTAGTTGGCTCCTGCACAGCGTCCTGTGTGTTGCTGCATCTGATATTAACCCCCTTTTTTATGTGCTTCATGTTATATCTAAAATTTGCCCATGATCTTTGTATCAGTGAAGTAATGAATCCATGCTGTTTGCGTTCTCATTCTGAGCAGCGCTGGCTGCTGTGCAGCTTCTCGTGTGTTGCTGCTTTTAGCATCCTTTATTATTTTTTAACCCATTTCCTCTATACTAAAAAATAATTTTATATTTAATTTTTTAGAATTTAACTAAAATTATATATTTTTTATTGGTAATGAATTAAAATTATGTTTTTACTTTTTTCCCCTTTTTGTATTAAGATTGCAATGCTTTCAATGAAAAAAAAGCGGTTTGCTGTTTCCATACGATAGTCCACTTGTAAGGTATCCACCTCTAAACAGGAATAAACTCCACCCTTCCCCTTTTTTTTTTTTTGTTTTTTTTTTTTTGTTTTTTTTTTTTTGTTTTTTTTGTTTAAATCGTAAATTTGACTTTATTATCTGTTTTGTAAACGAAAATTTAATCAAAAAATCTTTTAAAATACGTATTCTTTTGTAATATATCTTAGGTTAACTGTTAACCATGTGGTGTCATTGAACTTTGACACTGCATCATCTGACTTGTTGGCGCTCATTTTTTTGAAATCCAGCATCCTTACAAACCTATTTATGTCTGTGATACCTGTATGTATTTGTGGTATTTCCTGATGAAGGGGGCATGAGACCCCTGAAACGCGTAGAATAAAACCACTGCAATCATACAGCATTCTCCTGGAATTTGTCTAAAGCGGCAGCGCGGAATATAGCTACAAACTCCCTTTGGATTCATCATTTCTTGTTTACAATGACAGTGATTTTGACCAGGGGTGCCCAAACTATTATATGCCACTGTAGAACAGACAATAGCAAACTGAAGTTCCTTAAGCCACGAAAAAAATGTAAAAACTATTTTTTTTGGAATTTGAAAACATAAAGATTTAATTAACCCTTTTTTCCTCCATTAAAAATGAAGAAATATATATATATATATATATATATACTTAATAAGTAACATTTCCCACATGTTTTCTTTACATCAGCACAATTTTGGAACCAAAATTTTTTTGTTAAGAAGTTATAAGGGTTAAAATTTGACCAGCGATTTGTCATTTTTACAACACCATTTTTTTCTTTAGGGACCACATCACATTTGAAGTCTCTTTGAGGGGTCTATATGATAGAAAATACCCAAAAGTGACACCATTCTAAAAACTGCACCCCTCAAGGTGCTCAAAACCACATTCAAGAAGTTTATTAACCCTTCAGGTGCTTCATAGGAAGTTTTTGAATGTTAAAAAAATGAACATTTAATTTTTTTCACAAAAAAATTACTTCAGGTCCAATTTTTTTTATTTTACCAAGGGTAACAGGAGAAATTGGACCCCAAAAGGTATTGTGCAATTTGTCCTGAGTACGCTGATACCTCATATGTGGGGGGGACCACTGTTTTGACATATGGCAGAACACGGAAGTGAAGGAGTGCTGTTTGACTTTTTCAATGCAAAATTGGCTGCAATTGAGATCGGACGCAATGTCGTGTTTGGAAAGCCCCTGATGTGCCTAAACAGCGTAAAACCCCCATAAGCGACCACATTTTGGAAACTAGACCCTCAAAGGAAATTATATAGATGTGTGATGAGAACTTTGAACCCCCAAGTGCTTCACAGAAGTTTAGAACGTAGAGCCATAAAAATAAAAAAATCATTTTTTTCCACGAAAATCATATTTTTGCTCCCAATTTTTTATTTTCCCAAGGATACCAGGAGAAATTGGACTCCAAATGTTGCTTTTCAATTTGCCCTGAGTAGGCTGATACCCTATATGTGGGGGTAAACCACTGTTTTAGCGCATGGCAGAGCTTGGGAGGGAAGGAGGACTGTTATGAGTTCATTTTCCCCTTCACCATTGAGGTCTGATGAACTCCCTCTTCTGGTGAAGGAAGGTAGTGAGGCTGATTACCAAGCACCTGGGTATGATGATGATGACTGGGTGACGGGAATTGCTGACTGGATATAAGGCAGCCGACGCCCTTCTGCCTTGCTGGTGATCTCTCTGAGGGATTTTAGGAGACCAGTCTGATTCCTGCTCCTCAAAAGCTAAGTTTTCTGCACTGCTTTTTGCATTTGTGTTTTGTTTTGTTTTGCCTTGTTTTTCTGTATTTCTGCCATTCCCTGCTGGGGTGAGTTGAATTCCTTTTTGCTCTGTCTTCAGAAAATACCTGAGTGCTGATATAGTCTTTTTGAAGCCTAGCGTCTTCAGGGCCTTTATTCCCTATCAGCCTGTTGGCCCTTGTTTTGATAGGGTTTTTGGCGGATTGCAGACAGCAGCTTTCCTATCCTGTCATATTTAGTTAGCTTGGGCTCCATCATTTCCTCAGCCTATCTTTCTATCTGTGTGAGTGTTTTTTCATCTTGCTTCACCGTCATTATATCTTGGGGGCTGCCTATTGCTTTGGGGTCTGTTCTGGGGCAGTTTAGATTTCCCTTTCTGTCTTTAGACTATGTAGTATCTCCGGCTGTGAACGAGGGGTCTAGGGCACCGTAGGAACCCCCCACGGCTACTGCTAGTTGTTGTTGATAGATTCAGGGGTCTGCAATCTGATAGCTGCCAACTTCTCTGGTTTTCTGGACTTAGCTAGTATTTCTGTTTTTGCCTCCTACGGTGACTCATTCATAACAGAATCACCAGTCATACCGCAGATCCTAGGGTACTCAATAGCAGGAAAGAATTGTAAAAAAAAAAAAAAAGGTGTGTATATTTTTTCCTCTATATCTCTGAGGCCGTAGGGGGAATTTTTTCTTTCTCTCAATGGAGATAAAGCAATTGTCTGATCGTGTGGAGCAGCTCGCTGTGGAAGTGCGGGAAACTTCCGCCTACCTTGCTCATTCACATGCTGCTGAACCAAAGATCCCTACACCTGATGTGTTTTTTGGGGATCGGTCTAAATTTTTGAATTTCAAAAATAATTGTAAATTATTTTTTGCCTTGAAGCCTAACTCATCAGGGAGCTCCGCGCAGCAGGTTAAAATTGTCATCTCTTTGCTGAGTGGCGATCCCCAGGATTGGGCGTTTTCTTTGAAACCAGATGATCCTATTCTGACTAATGTGAATGCATTTTTTCAAGCCTTGGGGTTGTTGTATGACGAACCTAATGCTATTGATCAGGCTGAAAAGACCCTGTTGGCATTGAGCCAGGGTCGAGATTCTGCAGAATTGTACTGTCAAAAATTCCGAAAGTGGGCGGTCCTTACTACCTAGAATGATAATGCCTTGGCAGCTCTCTTTCGGAAGGGTTGGTCAGAAGCCGTAAAAGATACTATGGTGGGATTTCCTGTTCCCTCTGGTCTTGACGATTCTATGTCATTAGCCATTCAGGTTGATCGGCGTTTACGTGAACGCAGGACTGCACGAGAGGTGTTGCCACCTGTTGAACAAGTGTCTGAACCTATGCAATGTGATGTATTTAGTGAGAATGAGTCTGCGTCTTTGCCTCCTCATAGGAGTTATGACTGTGCAATTGAACTGAGCCCGGGGTGTAAATTTCCCAAGGGTCGGCTCTTCAATTTATCTGTACCCGAGCACGAGGCTATGCGATCCTATATTAAGGAGGCGTTGGAGAAGGGTCATATTAGACCATCCTCTTCACCCTTAGGTGCTGGGGTTTTTTTCATGGCCAAAAAGGATGGTTCATTAAGGCCTTGTATTGATTATCGTGCCCTCAACAAAATTACTATTAAATATCAGTATCCGTTACCCCTGATTTCAGATCTATTCTCCAGAGTTAAAGGTGTTTGCTGGTTTACCAAGCTTGACCTCAGGAAGGCGTATAATCTTATCCGCATTAAGCATGGGGATGAATGGAAGACGGCATTTAATACTCTGGAGGGACATTTTGAGTTCCTGGTGATGCCTTTTGGGCTCACTAATGCCCCTTCTGTCTTCCAGTGCTTCATGAACGACATTTTCCGAGACTTTGTGGATGAATTTTTGATTATCTATCTGGATGATATTTTGATCTTCTCCAAGGATTGGGATTCTCATGTGGAACATGTTCGGACTGTGTTCCGGATCTTGAGGGAGAATTCCCTGTATGTCAAAGGATCAAAATGCCTTTTTGGGGTACAGAGGATTTCATTTTTGGGATTTATTTTGTCTCCGTCAACTATTGAAATGGACCCGGCCAAGGTACAGGCCATTTATGATTGGGTTCAGCCCACTTCTTTGAAGGTCCTCCAGAAGTTTTTGGGTTTTGCTAATTTTTATCGGAAATTTATAGCAAAATTTTCTAGTATTGCCAAGCCATTGACTGATCTGACTAAAAAGGGTGCTGATGTGTTGAATTGGTCTCTGGAGGCTGTTTCTTCCTTTCAGGAGCTGAAGCGAAGATTCACCTCTGCCCCGGTTTTGCGGCAACCTGATGTCTCACTCCCGTTCCAGGTAGAGGTGGACGCTTCTGAGATTGGTGCAGGAGCTGTTTTGTCCCAAAAGGATCCTGTAACATCTAAAATGAATCCCTGTGCTTTCTTTTCCCGAAAGTTCTCCCCATCTGAACGTAACTATGATGTGGGGAATCGGGAACTGTTAGCCATGAAATGGACATTTGAGGAGTGGAGACATTGGTTGGAGGGAGCTAAACATCAAGTCGTGGTCCTCACTGACCACAAGAATTTGATTTACCTGGAGTCGGCCAAACGCTTGAACCCTAGACAGGCTAGGTGGGCCTTGTGTTTTACACGTTTTGATTTTGTGGTCTCTTTTCTTCCTGGCACTAAGAATGTCAAGGCTGACGCTCTCTCTAGGAGCTCCTTTGCTGATTCTCCTGTGGTGACCAAGCCTGCTACCATCTTAGGGGTAGTTCTTTCTGCCATCTCACCCGATTTGAGACGTGCTCTGGAAGAGTTCCAGGAGGACAAACTTGAGCGTTGTCCCAGGGGAAATTTGTATGTTCCTGACCAGTGGAAGAAGAGGATGATGTCTGAAGTTCATTGCTCTGCATTGGCTAGTCATCCAGATATTTTTGGTACTAGAGATCTGGTGAGTCGGTCTTTTTGGTGGCCCGCCTTGTCTCATGATGTCAGGAATTTTGTGCAGTCCTGTGGGACTTGCTCCTGGTCTAAACCTTGTTCTCGCTCTAGTGGGTTGTTGATGCCTTTGCCGGTCCCCAGGAGGCCATGGACCCATATTTCAATGGATTTCATCTATGATATGCCTGTCTCTCAGAGAATGACTGTTATTTGGGTGATTTGTGATAGGTTCTCTAAGATGGTTCATCTTGTACCACTCCCTAAGTTGCCATCTTCCTCTGAGTTGGTGCCCCTGTTTTTGCAACAGGTGGTTCGCTTGCACGGGATTCCTGAGAACATTGTATCTGACAGAGGAGTTCAGTTTGTGTCTAGATTTTGGAGGACTTTCTGTTCCAAGCTGGGAATTCAGTTGTCCTTCTCCTCTGCTTTTCACCCTCAGGCCAATGGGCAGACGGAGAGAACAAACCAGACCTTGGAGTCGTATTTGAGATGTTTTATTTCCGCTGATCAGGATGATTGGGTTTCATTTTTGCCCTTGGCCGAATTTGCTTTAAATAATAGAGCTAGTTCTGCCACTTTGATGTCACCTTTTTTTTGTAACTTTGGGTTTCATCCTCGATTTTCTTCAGGGCAGGAGGAGCCTTCTGCCTGCCCAGGTGTTGACACTGTGGTGGAGAGAATGCACCAGATCTGGGACCAAGTGGTGGATAAGTTATCTCTCTCCCAGGAAAAGGCCCAGCGGTTTTCCAGCTGACATAGGACCATTGGTCCCCAGTTTAAGGTTGGTGATATGGTTTGGTTATCATCAAAAAATATCGCTATGAAGGTGGCTTCTCCTAAGTTTAAGCCTCGATTTATTGGACCTTACAAGATTTTGGAGATTATTAATCTGGTCTCTTTTCGTTTGGCTCTTCCTGTCACATTTAAAATCCATGTGTTTCATAAGTCCTTGTTGAAGAGGTTTGTTGAACCAGTAGTTCCTGGGGTGGCACGTCTGGACCCTGTATTGGTTGAAGGTAACATGGAATATGAGGTAGAGAAGATACTGGATTCCCGTCTGGCTAGACAGAGACTCCAGTATTTGGTT
This sequence comes from Dendrobates tinctorius, assembly GCF_039654945.1. Taxonomy (NCBI): domain Eukaryota; kingdom Metazoa; phylum Chordata; class Amphibia; order Anura; family Dendrobatidae; genus Dendrobates; species Dendrobates tinctorius. The sequence goes on from NW_027361742.1 coordinate 5,162,552, forward strand.
AAGTGGAAGGGTTATGGTCAGGAGAATAATTCCTGGGTCTCTGCCTCTGATATTCATGCCAAAAGATTGGTGCGTGCCTTTCATCGGGCTCACCCTGATCGCCCTGGATGAGGGTTCGGTGACCCCTCCTCAAAGGGGAGGTACTGTTGTGAGTTCATTTTCCCCTTCACCATTGAGGTCTGATGAACTCCCTCTTCTGGTGAAGGAAGGTAGTGAGGCTGATTACCAAGCACCAAGGTATGATGATGATGACTGGGTGACGGGAATTGCTGACTGGATATAAGGCAGCCGACGCCCTTCTGCCTTGCTGGTGATCTCTCTGAGGGATTCTAGGAGACCAGTCTGATTCCTGCTCCTCAAAAGCTAAGTTTTCTGCACTGCTTTTTGCATTTGTGTTTTGTTTTGTTTTGCCTTGTTTTTCTGTATTTCTGCCATTCCCTGCTGGGGTGAGTTGAATTCCTTTTTGCTCTGTCTTCAGAATACCTGAGTATTTTCTTTTTATATAGTCTATATATATATAGTCTTTTTGAAGCTTAGCGTATTCAGGGCCTTTATTCCCTATCAGCCTGTTGGCCCTTGTTTTGATAGGGTTATTGGCGGATTGCAGACAGCAGCCTCCCTATCCTGTCCTATTTAGTTAGCTTGGGCCCCATCATTTGCTCAGCCTATCTTTCTATCTGTGTGAGTGTTTTTTTCATTTTGCTTCACCGTCATTATATATTGGGGGCTGCCTATTGCTTTGGGGTCTGCTCTGGGACAGTTTAGATTTCCCTTTCTGTCTTTAGGCTATGTAGTTCTCCGGCTGTGATCGAGGGGTCTAGGGCACCGTAGGAACCCCCCACGGCTACTGCTAGTTGTTGTTGATAGGTTCAGGGGTCTGCAATCCGATAGCTGCCAACTTCTCTGGTTTTCTGGACTTAGCTAGTATTTCTGTTTTTGCCTCCTACGGTGACTCATTCATAACAGAGGACTGTTTGACTTTTTCAATGCAGAATTGGCTGGAAATGAGATCAGAATGCCATGTCACATTTGGAAAGCCCCTGATGTGCCTAAACAGTGGAAACCCCCAATTCTAACTCCAGCCCTAACTCCAACACACCCCTAACCCTAATCCCAGCCCTAACCATTACCCTAATCACAAACCTAACCCTATCACACCCCTAACCCTAATAAAAATCCTAATCTTAACTAATCCTAGCTCCAACCCTAACCCTAACCTTAGCTTCAACTCTAACCCTAACTTTAGCCCCAACCCTAACCTTAGCTTCAACTCTAACCCTAACTTTAGCCCCAACCCTAACTTTAGCCCCAACCCTAACCTTAACCCAAACCCTAAACCTAACCGAAAAATGGAAATAAATACATTTTTTCATTTTATTATTTTTCCCTAACTAAGGGGGTGATAAAGGGGGTTTGATTTACTATTTATAGCGGGTTTTATGTTTGAAAGCTGTCACATGCTAAAAGATGCTTTTTATTGCAAAAAATAGTTTTGCATCACCACATTTTGAAAGCTATAATTTTTCCATATTTTGGTCCACAGAGTCATGTGAGGTCTTTTTTTTTTGCGGGACGAGTTGTCGTTTTTATTCATACCATTTTCGGGATATGACATTTTTTGATTCCTTTTTATTCTGAATTTTGGGATGCAGAATGAACAAAAACCAGCAATTCATGAATTTTTTTGGGGGGCCTTTATACTGTTCCACGAGTGGTAAAATTGATAAAGCAGTTTTATTCTTCGGGTTAGTACGATCACAGCGATACTTCATTTATATCATTTTTTTTATGAATTGGCGCTTTTACACAATAAAAACAATTTTACATAAAAAATTATTTTTGCAGCACTTTATTTAGCGAGCTATAACTTTTTTACTTTTTCGTTGATGATGCTGTATGGTGGCCCTTTTTTGCAGGACAAAATGACATTTTCAGCGGTACCATGTTTATTAATATCTTTTTGTTCGGCAGTATGATGATAAAACATTGTTTTTTGCTTTTTTTTTAAGGGTTCACTAAAGTGGTTATCTAGTGGGACAGTTTTATAGGGCAGGTCATTACAGACGCAGCGATACTAAATGTGTGTACTTTTATTGTTTGTTTTTTTATTTACACAAAGAAATGAATTTATTCGGGAATATTGTTTTCTTTATGTAGGAATTTATTTACAATTATTTTTACATTTTTTTTTTTTACTTTTTTACGCTGTGTCAGGGTGGGACATTACTATGCAAAGTCAGATGGCTGATCTGACACTTTACAGAGCACTGTGTCAGATCAGCGATCTGACTGGCAGTGTAGGAGGCTTCTCAGCGCCTGCTCTCAGCAGGAACTGAGAAGCCACCTCCCTGAATGACCCCGAAGGACTCCGTGGCCATCTTGGATCCAGGGGCCTGTAGGGAGGAGGCCCTTGGAACAACACAATCACATTGCAATGTTATGAGGGTCTCAGGGAAGCACGCAGGGACCTCCCTCCCTGCCCGAAGCTTCCCTATGCCTCAGGAACACTGCGATCATGTTTGTGATAATCAGCTGACACCCGGCTGCGATCAACCGCACTCTCCCTTGAGCGCCGCTGATCTATGATGACGTACTATCCCATCCTTGGGAATTAAGTCCCAGGGCACATGGACGTGATAGTATGTCATATGGCAGAAAGGGGTTAATGTACACTCTGCACCCCATATTGACTGACAAAAACAGATATGTAGAAATTTTTGCAAATTTATTAACAAAGAAAAACTGAAATATCACATGGTCATAAGTATTCAGACCCTTTGCTCAGACACTCATACAGTGCCTTGCGAAAGTATTCGGCCCACTGGAACTTTTCAACCTTTTCCCACATATCATGCTTCAAACATAAAGATACCAAATGTTAATTTTTGGTGAAGAATCAACAACAAGTGGGACACAATTGTGAAATTGAACAAAATTTATTGGTTATTTTAAATTTTTGTGGTAATACAAAAACTGAAAAGTGGGGTGTGCACTATTATTCGGCCCCTTTACTTTCAGTACAGCACACTCACTCCAGAAGTTCATTGTGGATCTCTAACTGATCCAATGTTGTCCTAAATGACTAATGATGATAAATATAATCTACCTGTGTCTGTATAAATGCACCTGCTCTGTGATAGTCTCTGGGTTCTGTTTGAAGCACAGAGAGCATCATGAAGACCAAGGAACACAACAGGCAGATCCATGATACTGTTGTGGAGAAGTTTAAAGCCAAATTTGGATACAATATGATTTCCAAAACTTTAAACATCCCAAGGAGCACTGTGCAAGCGATCATATTGAAATGGTAGGAGTATCATACCACTGCAAATCTACCAAGACCCGGCCGTCGCTCTAAACTTTCATCTCAAATAAGGAGAAGGCTGATCAGAGCTGCAGCCAAGAGGCCCATGATCACTCTGGATGAACTGCAGAGATCTACAACTGAGGTGGGACAGTCTATCCATAGGACAACAATCAGTCGTACACTGCACAAATCTGGCCTTTATGGAAGAGTTGCAAGAAGAAAGCCTTTTCTCAAAGATATCCATAAAAACTGCTGTTTAAAGTTTGCAGCAAGCCACCTGGGAGACACACCAAACATATGGAAGAAGGTGCTCTGGTCAGATGAAACCAAAATCGAACTTTTTGGCAACAATGCCAAACAATATGATTGGCGTAAAGGTAACGCAGCTCATCACCCTGAACACACCATCCCCACTGTCAAACATGGTGGTGGCAGTGTCATGGTTTGGGTCTGCTTTTCTTCAGCAGGGACAGGGAAGATAGATAAAATTGATGGGAAGATGGATGGAGCCAAATACAGGACCATTCTTGAAAAAAACCTGTTGGAGTCTGCAAAAGACCTGAGACTGGGACGGAGATTTGTCTTCCAACAAGACCATGATCCCAAACATAAAGCAAAATCTACAATGGAATGGTTCACAAATAAACGTATCCAGGTGTTAGAATGGCCAAGTCAGAGTCCAGACCTGAATCCAATCGAGAATCTGTGGAAAGAGCTGAAAACTGCTGCTCACAGACAATCTCCATCAAACCTCACTGAGCTCGAGCTGTTTGCCAAGGAAGAATGGGCAAGAATTTCAGTCTCTCGATGTACAAAACTGGTAGAGACATACCCCAAGCGACTTGCAGCTGTAATCACAGCAAAAGGTGGCGCAACAAAGTATTAAGTTAAAGGGGCAGAATAATATTGCAAGCCCCACTTTTCAGTTTTTCAATTTCAACAAAAATTTAAAATAACCAATAAATTTCATTCACCTTCACAATTGGGTCCCACTTGTTGTTGATTCTTCACCAACAATTTACATTTGACATCTTTATGATTGAAGCATGATATGTTGAAAAGTTCCAGAGGGCCGAGTACTTTCGCAAGGCACTGTATGTCATGTTCACAGGATGAATTTGCAATTTATTTTTAAATTGCTATAAGATTGGCATGTTTTTGCCATGACTTTGGAAAAGCAAAGCAAAAACTGCAGTGTTAGTACATTATGTGAACATGTCAACATGGACGTAACCATTATACATTCACTTTAATTTCTTCTTTAGTAACATTGTGAAACTAGGTGAGACAATGGAGCACTGTGGAAAGTCCTCAAGTTTCGATATGAAATTAAATTAGAAATTGACTTGTAGAGATGTCCCCGTACAATCTGCAAAGGAGGCACCTTGCTAGTAATGGACTTTTTTCACAGTTTAATTTATTAAAGTTAGATGGATTCACTTGTAAAATGACGTTTTTGTGCCTTGTTTCTTAGAAATTCTATAAAAATCTGGTGAAATATAATGTTTTTATGCATCTCCTGAGAACATAGTTAGATTATAATTTTGCTAATTATTTTAGATATGGCTTGGAGCTTACCTTTGAATTCCATTATCAAATAATTACAAAATGTCTCTGCAGTAGGAAATATTCATTTCTTGAACAACAATTATAATAGTGAGTTTCAATGCAATAAAACTTACAATTTTTCAACAGTTTAACTACATACCATCAGCTCACTGGCTTTCACGTAGTAATGGACTTTCCACTTTATAATAAGGAGTTGAAAGCCAGCATACCTTTATCCCTCCGGTGATCCTGGGTCTTCGGCTGACTGACAGAGCTCAATTCTCCCATCTGGCAGAAACAAAGCAGAGGGAAGTTAGCAGTAACAGTATTTGCAGAAGCTCAATTAATTCTTTACATGTTAAGATCAATAGCGACAGCTGTGTGTCAGGAGTGTGGCAGACAGAGATTGCATTATTAACCATTAGTTGACATGGATCTAAGGCCCCCTTCACACGTCTGCTTAAAAAAGTCCGCTTGATATGGTCTGTTTTTACTATCCGTGTGGTTTTCTGTTGGCTGTCTGTGTGGACATGTGTACCATCTGTATGCCGTCCTTGTGACATCCATTTGAGGTCCATGTGACACATATTGGAATTGAATGCAGAATTGAAATAACAGGTTTTTATGTGTTAAAGATGTGCAATGATAGATATGGGATAGATACATAGATCGATAGATCAATAGATATCCATGAAATATACAATTTGTATATTACATGTCTAAGAAGAAGGACAATGCTGCGGGTACCTGTTCTGTGCTGGCTCCGGAACTGTCAGGGCTGTCTCCTCTGTTGTCCAGGGGAAAGCTTAAGGGACTGGACCAATCCTGGCATGCGGAAGTAGGGAGCGTGGTTAAGGGGGGACAGCTTCAGCACGCGCGGAAACAGGCAGAGTTGGCAGGAAGAGACAGCATGCAGCAGGGCCCTGGGAGTGCTCTGTCCCTGGAGTATCCATGCTGCTCAAGCCCTTGCCCGAGCACCGCCGGAAACACGGATTGGACCACTAGGACCATGGATTGAACACAGGCTGGACATCTAGGACAAAACAGAACCTCTGGACAACAAACACGGCTCTAGGCAGAGAACATCAGGATTAAGGCAGGACATCACAGACATCGGCAAAACATTGGGCAGCGGTCGTCAGACTCCAGGCACAAGGCAGCAGTCATCAGGCTCCAGACATCGGACAAGACCTTCAGACACCAGGCAGCGGTCGTCAGGCAGCAGGAACCAGACAACAGTTGCCAGACTCTGGACATCGGACACGACCTAGAAAGGAACTCAGGCGGTATGGTGCAAGCACCGCAGGATTGGACCAGAGCTGGACGGATCTAACACCGCATAACAAGCTGAGCACAGCATAGTAGACGCTCAGCAGAAACACCAGATTCCATCTTCAAAAGGCGAACACAGGTTTATTCACAGTACACAAGTTACAGGAAATTCACAGTCACTGGGTATGTGGTTCTAGACACAGAAAGACTTCAGGAACATCACACAGCAAAAATCAGGGCAAGGGCTTTGGTACCAACACGGAGACAGGATGGGTCCAGGGACAAAAACCCAGCTTTCTTAGAACTGGTAGCAGGCAGAACAGGAGCTGAAAACTAGGCAGACCAAGAGCAACAAGTAGGACCAAACACACATGGCTAGTTTCAGGAGCCTATTGAGAAGCTCTGGCAAGGCCAAAAAGGGAAGAGGAACTTTAAATAGGAGCTGCCCCTCAGCAATAGGCTGGGGACAGCAATTCAAGCATAAACAATACCCTTAATAAAAACAGTGAAGGTGTGGCCATGAGCACCCTAAGCACAGACAGAAACCAGTACAGCATGGCCAGCACAGGAACTGAGGCTTAAGGTACCTGGCAGCGGCTGCAAGCCTGGACACACTTGGAAAGTCATGCACCAAGCTGCAGAGCACCTCGCAACCCACGGATAGCATCAACAGTGAGAGCCAGGGACCGCACATGTGGATGGTCATGCAGCGGAGCAAAAACTCTACAACACATGTACGGCTACGCAACAGAGCAGGGAACTGAACAGTATCCATACAGGTAACAGGCAACAGTATCTCAGCTGATTAGAGGGAAAGGAGCAAAGGGTAAGAGCACAGACATGCAGAGTAACTCCGGGAAAACAAAGCACACAAACACACCGGCATTACACATATTTTTTATGCTTTGAACTGCTTACGACCCCTGTTAACCATTTACCTCCCTGTGTGGAGTATTCAACTGTTAAAGTAAAGTTATTAACTCTTGCTCTGCTTCCTGCCTGTCACTGCATCCCGCAACCTGCTTACACATGTATACAGTTGTGGCCAAAAGTATTGACACCCCTGCAATTCTGTCAGATAATGCTCAGTTTCTTCCTGAAAATGATTGCAAACACAAATTCTTTGGTATTATTATCTTCATTTAATTTGTCTTAGATGAAAAAACACAAAAAGAATTGTTCTAACGCCAAAATGGATATAATTCCACCCCAAACATAAAAAAGAGGGTGGACAAAAGTATTGGCACTGTTCGAAAAATCATGTGATGCTTCTCTAATTTGTGTAATTAACAGCACCTGTAGCTTACCTGTGGCACCTAACAGGTGTTGGCAATATCTAAATCACACTTGCAGCCAGTTGACATGGATTAAAGTTGACTCAACCTCTGTCCTGTGTCCTTGTGTGTACCACATTGAGCATAGAGAAAAGAAAGAAGATCAAAGAACTGTCTGAGGACTTGAGAAACCAAATTGTGAGGAAGCATGAGCAATCTTAAGGCTACAAGTCCATCTCCAAAGACCTGAATGTTCCTGTGTCTACGGTGCGCAGTGTCATCAAGAAGTTTAAAGCCCATGGCTCTGTGGCTAACCTCCCTAGATGTGGCCAGAAAAGAAAAATTGACAAGAGATTTCAACGCAAGATTGTGCGGATGTTGGATAAAGAACCTCGACTAACATCCAAACAAGTTCAAGCTGCCCTGCAGTCCGAGTGTACAAAAGTGTCAACCCGTACTATCCGTCGGCGTCTGAATGAAAAGGGACTGTATGGTAGGAGACCCAGGAAGACCCCACTTCTTACCCCGAGACATAAAAAAGCCAGGCTGGAGTTTGCCAAAACTTACCGGAAAAAGCCTAAAACGTTTTGGAAGAATGTTCTCTGGTCAGATGAGACAAAAGTAGAGCTTTTTGGGCAAAGGCATCAACATAGAGTTTACAGGAGAAAAAAGAGGCATTCAAGGAAAAGAACACAGTCCCTACAGTCAAACATGGCAGAGGTTCCCTGATGTTTTGGGGTTGCTTTGCTGCCTCTGGCACTGGACTGCTTGACCGTGTGCATGGCATTATGAAGTCTGAAGACTACCAACAAATTTTGCAGCATAATGTAGGGCCCAGTGTGAGAAATCTGGGTCCCCCTCAGAGGTCATGAGTCTTCCAGCAGGACAAGGACCCAAAACACACTTCAAAAAGCACTAGAAAATGGTTTGAGAGAAAGCACTGGAGACTTCTAAGGTGGCCAGCAATGAGTCCAGACCTGAATCCCATAGAACACCTGTGGAGAGATCTAAAAATGGCAGTTTGGAGAAGGCACTCTTCAAATATCAGGGACCTGGAGTAGTTTGCCAAAGAAGAATGGTCTAAAATTCCAGCAAAGCATTGTAAGAAACTCATTGATGGTTACCGGAAGCGGTTGGTCGCAGTTATTTTGGCTAAAGGTTGTGCAACCAAGTATTAGGCTGAGGGCGCCAATACTTTTGTCTGGCCCATTTTTGGAGTTTTGTGTGAAATGATCAATGTTTTGCTTTTTGCTTCATTCTCTTTTGTGTATTTTCATTTAAGACAAATTAAATGAAGATAATAATACCAAAGAATTTGTGTTTGCAATCATTTTCAGGAAGAAACGTAGTATTATCTGACAGAATTGCAGCGGTGTCAATACTTTTGGCCACAACTGTAGCTCATTGTACATGTATTAACCTAATAACTAAATGAATAAATTTAAAACAATTACATGAGGTCACCCCCTATTTTGGTAACTAGAAAAGGTAAAGCAAAAAGCCGAGAGATGATATTAGGAGGTTGGGTAGGTCCCTTGTTATTCGGCCCTTCCCAGCCTAAAAATACCCACCCATGCAGCCACCAGAGAAGTGGCGCATCACATGAGATGCTCCAATTCTGGTGCTTCACCTTTCCTCTTTCCAATGCCCTGGTGTTTTGGCATTCTTGGTAATGGCGTTTGTGGTTGCTGTCAACTGTGAAGTGTCCAAAAACACAGCTGACATCAAGCCTTAGAGTTAGTAATGGAGAGGTATCCATCAGGCAACCCCATCCCTAATCCAGTAATAAAAAGGAAGCCCACCGAATGCTGAAAAGAACATACACACAAATCACAGAGAAATCAAACAAAGACACTTTCCTTCATTAACCACTTTGTTAAAAAAGTTAAATTCCTGCGCAGGTGCGATGAAGTCCACGTGAATCTACTGAAGTCAAATAGCGAATCCTCCTTTCAAAACCTATGGCGCCTCGTTGTGGTGTTCAATAGTCTTTGCAAACAGCCACATCCAGGTCACTCAATGCTGCACGAGAACCATGGAGACTCAGAATGCAGTGACATCAGTAACATTACCGCTTTTCACAGTTACTGGGTGAGGGTTGGCTGATCACACTTTATTAGTCACTTTATTTAGTGCGATCGCAACCTGGGTCCACCGTGCAGAGATGTTAGCCTGCTGCTAGTAAGCAATGGCGGAGCAGTGCGGCGAGCTATCACCAAGAACACACGGGGTTAAATGTCACTCTGTGTGGACTAAGTGCAGGTTATTCTACTCTGATAGCTTCTCAGAGGGGTGAGCAATGGCCGAGAAATACCAGCTCAGCTAAACGCCTAGCGGCAACAAAAAATACAGCTAACTAATTCAACTCCACAGAGTGGTGCAAAAATAAGAGTACAAAGCTCAGCTAACTGCCAAGCAGTACCAAAAGAGGTGTGTGCGATTCCTTAAAACAAAAGGGTTAAAGCACGTGGGTTTGACTGTGCCCTGTAAACACCCTGTGGTAACAGCACACATGGCCAAGAATGGCGCTAGGCCAAGCCAAGGAATAACCTGCCTGTAGGTAAAACTAGACGTTCACATACGCCAACAGAGTGGAAAGGTCACCACCCACACACACGGCCACAAATGATCTTAGCGTGCCACCGGGCACCCCAAAGACCCTTTCATAGACTGCACTTAACTCTAGTCAGACAGGACCTTGCCCGTGGACCAATTCGGGACTGCCACATCACCGGAGCAGCTAACGACTGACCACCAATGAGAGATCACCACCTCATGAGCATGCCCAGTAGGGCGAATCCGGACTTAGCCTCAGGAACGACTGTTCGCCACTTCCTATTGCTAGTTAGTATAGCTGAAGCTGGAGAGCCAGCAGTAACAAAGTGCACAGAACAAGTTTTGAGTAAGACAATGAGACTGACATCTCTGCTGAGCAGCACCCACTGTGGCTGAAGCTGAATGGGGGACTGCAGAGGGAGATAAGGCTTGGGATCTACCTTGTGCAGAGGGAGAATCCAGGTGCCTAACACTGGGTCATGCTGCTCTCTGTGTGACTCAGAGACTCCGATGAGCAGTAATGTTACTGCTGACATCTCTGCTCTTCTTAACAGTGCAGAGTGAACCAAAGACAGAAACAAAAAGAACAAATATCCTGCTTTAAGTAAATTTTTAAAAGCAATAGTGCACATAAATAATATTGGGTACTTAGTAAACACCATTTATGATTAAAAAAGCTTAAAAGCCATCCTACCAACACCAAGGTTTACCCACGTTCTGGATGGTCCTAACCTTTAATATTAAAACCTTACAATGTGTCATAGTGATGTCATGTGTGAATAAGGGCTGAGCAGGACCATGTCCCAAACCTGAACTCACAGCTAGTGGGGAGTTTTTTAAATATAGTATCCATCTCAAAGGTAGGGAGGCCACACCCTTACCTGCAATAAATGCATAAACCTAAAACTAAACAAAAAAAATGAACTAGAGGAAAAGTTGGTATGCATGCAAAATAGGAGCAAGTTCACACTGGCTATCAAACCGACAAAACCCAAGCAAACCAAATGAACAAATCTTGGGGTTTGTATAGATTCAGTGTTAATGGGAGATACATTTTTGGTGACTTAGTGAAGTAACGTATATGGCACATTCACTCACAATGCCGTTGGGCTGCCAGAATCCCTCTACGTTAATAATGGTCCAATAGATGATATGAACTAGGCCATGTTTGATCTCTATGTAACAGTAAAATCATGATAAAAAATATGACTTCAATATCAAGATATCATGTAACTTGGATAGCCTGTAAATTGTAAATTGTGTTCTGGCCAAGTGTATCCCTCAGCTGTCAGCTTTATCTTTACTGCTTATCAAAAATAATAGGATCCCCATGCTTTTGTTTAATTATTTAAATAAATCATTCAAAACTTGTTGTGGGGTTCCCATCATTTTTGATAGCCAGCCAATCTAAAGCAGACTGCTGAGGGCTGATATTCTCAGACTGAGAAGGGAGCCCTTGATATTGGCCCTCCCAAGCCTACAAACAGCAGCTTTCAGCCACCCAAAAAAGGGCACATTTTTTAGATGCGCCAGTTCTGGCATTCTGCCTGACTCTTCACACTTGCTCTGGTGTGGTGGCAAGTGGGTTAAGAGTATTGGGGATGATGTCAGCTTTGCAATGCCAGCTGACATCATGCCCAGAGGTTAATAATGAAGAGGCATCTATTAGATGCCTCCCATTATTAACCCCTTTCAGACATCAGGCATAATAGTACACCGATGTCGGATACTCTCCCTTTGATGTGGGCTCCGGCGGTGAGCCCACATCTTTCCTGGCACATGTAAGCTGTTTTGAACAGCTGGCATGTGCCTGGAACAGCCGCAGATGGAATCGCGATCCGCCCGTGGCTAGTAAATGCTGCTCTCAAATGCTGACACATTATCACGTGTCACTGATGGGTTAGAAGTGAGTAATTCAGATACATACAGGCAAACTGATCATCGCCTGTATGTAGCAGAGCCGATTGGGTTATGGCAGCTTATAGTTTCCCATGGAGACAATTGAAGCGTGCCAAAAGTAAAAAAAAAAAAAAAAAATATAAAAAGAATAAAAAAATATAAAAGTTCAAATCACCCCCCTCTCGCCCCATTCTAAATAAAACAATAAAAAAACAGACATACACATATTTGGTATCCCCAAGTTCAGAATCGCCAGATCTATCAATAAAAAAAGGATTAACCTGATCGCTAAACGGCGAAGCAAGGAAAAAATGTCAAAACGCCAGAATTACGGTTTTTTGGTTGCCACGACATTGCATTGGCATGCAATAATGGTTGATCAAAAGATCATATCTGCACCAAAATGTTATCATTAAAAATGTCAGCTCGACACACAAAAAAATTAGCCCTCCCCAACCGAGATCACAAAAAATTGAGATGCTACGGGTATTGGAAAATGGCACAATATATACATATATTTTTTTTTAACAAGGTATGGATTTTTTTACCACTTAGATAATAAAGAACCTAGGCATGTTTAATGTCTATAAACTTGTAATGACCTGGAGAATCATAATGGCAGGTCAGTTTTAGCATTTAGTGAACATAGTAAAAAAGCAAAACAAAAAACACTGTAGGATTGCACTTTTTTGCAATTTCACCGCACTCGGAAATTTTTCCCATTTTCCAGTACATGAGAAGTTAAAACAAATGATGCCATTCAAAAAACTCAAAACCAAAAATATCTCCAGTCATGAAGGGGTTAACCCCGTAAGTTTAAGTTAAAAAACAGACAGAAAAAAGTCATGCAACTGAGTAAAGCACACATAAAAACTCCTTAATTTTAGCCTCTTAGTGACCGGGCCAAATTTTTTAAATCTGACCAGTGTCACTTTATGTAGTAATAATTCTGGAATGCTTCAATAAATCCCAGTGATTTTCAGATTGTTTTTTGACGGCACATTATACTTTATGATAATGGTAACTTAGGTTGATAAGTTTCGCGTTTATTTATAAAAAGAAATCAGGCATTTGACAAAAATGAAATAATTTAGCAATTTTCAAACTTTGAATGATTATCCCTTTAAGGCTGGGGTCACAATAGCGTATGTGTTTCGCTGTGTTCCGGGACATAGTTCACAGGCGCATGCGCACTAATGCTTTTTGGCTTTGCCCGCAGTTTGGCAAAACATACTGCGCGTGCGCGAGTCCAGATTTCAATGCGCACCCGCGTAATATGAAGGCCGAGTATGGAAATTCCCTGAAATATTGCGGACAGCGGCCAAGGAGGGGTGGAGGAAAGGACCCGAAACACCGCCCATCGGATTGGACCAAACCCAAGTCATCTAAATACCACGCCAAAATGAGGTGACAGATTCCCTTTAGATAGGAAGCCCCCAGACTCTTTCAACCATATATATGATGTAGTCATTATTGACAGCAGCATCTAAGGGGTTTTTCTTTTTTAATAAATTAGCAAAAATATCTACATTTCTGTTTTTTTAGTCAAGATGGGGTGCAGAGTGTAAATTAATGATAAAAAAATGAACTTTTTGAATCTACCAAATGGCTGCATTGAAAGAAAGAGTGAAAAGTTTAAAGGGGTCTGAATACTTTCCGCACCCACTGTATGTTTGTAATGTATAGGTAGCAAATTTCATGTCATACATTCTTCTGCCATTGCATTTGTCTCTTAATGGTGCCGCATTTTCATGTCCAAAATGACAGCTGCAGACGCATGTGGAGGTGGTGGTGGTAGGGGACTAGGACAAGTCTTTACCATAAAAGCACCTGCATTTTCATTGATTTGAGATGGACCAGTGCTCATGGCATAGAACAACTGGTGGGCTCATGGTCACCTTGACACATTGCATCCCATTCTTTTGATAAAGATGGGAAACCAATCACAGAAACCGAGTCGGTGGCAACAAAAAGAAGCACATTAGATATTGTGACAGTCACTAAATGACAAAAGTATAATCACACTTAACATTGTGCTGGAGAGACCTTTTTTAAAATATTTTTTAAACTTATTTTTTAACAATATATTGTTAGGGTTGGTGGAACACTCCAAATAAGAAATTATACTAAGGTGCGTTCGCAACCCAGGGTCCACCGTGAGCTGATGGAGAAACTGCAGCTAGCAAAATGGCGGAGCAAGGCTGCGAGAAAACACTTAAAGAACACTGAGTTAAATGTCACTCAGTGTGCACAGAGCGCAAAGTAACAAGCTCTGTTACACCACAAAATGGTACTATGAAGCAAAGCAAAAAGGACTATACCCTGTTAGACTGCACAGGCGTGTAGAAAAATACTAACTGGGATTCCTACAATTTAACCCCCCAAGGAAGACTAAGCTGGTGGTTGACCCTGCTCTGACACATGGTATGCTTTAGCACGTGTGCCTGAGGGCGCCTGGTGCAGATGCTAAGTTCAAGCGGGAGTTCCCTCCCTACACTACCTGTCTAGACCAACATTCACAGTGCTATTAGCGGCAAACGTGCACACAGGAGGGTATAGTAGCCACCAACATACCAAACACACATGATACTAGCACACAGGCGTGCGCTCCAAAGGACCTTTTATACATACAGTTCAAGTCCAGACAGACAGGACCTTGCCTGTGGACCAATCAGAAGCTGCCAATGCAGGTGATGTCTGAGCAACAATGAGAAGGCGCCACATTCCGGACATGCACAGTAGGATGAAATCTGGACTTAGGCTCCAGAATACAATGTTGCATGTGTAAACCAGTAGTCACCATAGGCTTAGCTGGAGAGCCAGCAGCAACTACACATGCAGCATGAGCCTGGGCAAGGAGCTGGGACTGAAGTCTGTGCTGAGCAGTTATCCCAGCAGCCGAGGCTGAAGAGACCACAGCACCAGACAAGGCTTGAGATCCATTCTGTGCAGTGGGAGAATCCCAGCACCTAACATTTATATACTGTATATATACTGATCAAAAAAATAAAGGAACCCTATTCCATTTGCAACAAGCTGTTTGTGTTCCTTTTATTTCTTTGAGCAGTATATATTGCACAAAGGAATTTGAACATTAATTTTTTTGGTCTCTTAGAAAATACATTTAACAATTTATGGATTGCACAGTATAATACCTGTTTCTCATTGCATTGCATTGTATTGCCATATAGGCTCATTTGCTGTGAGAACCTAGATATCCTGCTTTAGTGGTAATGTATTTACCCAATACATACACCGGATATAAAAAGTCTACACGCACCTGTTAAAATACAAAATCATGGCAAGAAAAATAATTTCAGAACTTTTTCACTTGCTTTGTTAGTGCTGTGACCAAGACGATTGATTTATAGAAATGTTTAGAGAATCTTCTGTGGTTTCTTTATAGGGATATTGTGAGACCTTGCAAATATTGATTGTCCTCTAGGTGCACATAAAAATATACTGTAGAGTGACTAAGTAGTATAAAACGCTACATCAAGTAAGCCATCATACAGTGATAATTAGTACCAAACCATCATACAATGTACAAAGAATAAGAACATACACTGATTTTATGTGAGATCAATACATAATACTGCTATAGGGTTGACTCACAATGTTTACAACCCTTGGCCATCTATGAGACTCCCCCTATTACAGGAGTAGTCATTATGTCAGCCTTAAACAAAAAGAATAATGTATGTCTTATTCAAATGATAACAACTCTAATCTGAAGTTTACACATTGTTTGTTCACTTCCTCTATAAACCTTGATGTTAATTTAACTGGTGATGTAAAGACGGGTAATGTTTCCATACTTCCCTACAGAAAACTAACAGCTAGCAACTCTATTTTAGAGGCCAGTTCATGTCAGCCCCACCATATTATAAAAAAATATACCTGTAGGGAGCTTATTAGAACAAAAAGAAATTGTTCCTCATCAGAACAATATGCAATACAAGCTTATAAAGTCACTAACAGACCCAAGTGTAGGGGTTACATGAACTGCAGGCTCAAGTGTAGGGGTTACATGAACTGCAGGCTCAAGTGTAGGGGTTACATGAACTGCAGGCTCAAGTGTAGGGGTTACATGAACTGCAGGCTCAAGTGTAGGGGTTACATGAACTGCAGGCTCAAGTGTTGGGGTTACATGAACTGCAGGCTCAAGTGTTGGGCTTACTCACACCGCATGCTTAATAGAGCCAATAATATAGTGAACAATACCAGCATACAGAAATATCTACCCATATTGAATGAAGATAACAAACTGTCTAAAGTACTCAAATATTAGATTTGTTGCCAGATATGCTTCCACATTAGGTAACGTGCTCTCACCTTCTTACTTTTCAATGACTCAATTTAAACCACATTCTACATGGCTCTCCCTTCAAGGTTTCTATAAGTGTGGACACACTATTTGCAAGGCTTGTGCTTATGCTGAAAATGGTAAAAATACATTTAAATCTACTACCACCAACCAGAATTTCACAATCAAAAACTTTATTAAGTATAACACAACAGGGGTAATGTACTTGGTCATATGTGAGGAGTGTAACATACAATACATAGGCTGTACTACAGGACCAGTTGAGAAACCGATTAGGAGGCATTAGTCAGATGCGGCCAATACCGTTGCGGTCAATATTTCCACAGTCTCTAATCATTTTTCACATGTCCATCCATGTAATACCAACTCCTTTAAATTTTGTGGCATACAAAAAGTGTTCAGATCAAAGAGAGGAGGAGATCTAAAGAGAAAGATAATCGAGGATCCTTTTGGATATTCAAGCTCCAAACTAGAGTCCCCTATGGTATGAATTCCAGATGATATTTAATTTCATAGTACAACTAGATTATTTATGCATTTTCGAGTATTTATTTTCATCCTCTTAGGTGGACAGTTTTTATATTTCTTATGTTGAGACAATAAAAGATGATTTTTTATTCCAACCGGATCATCAATTTATATAGTGTATATTTGCCGTTGGAGGACCTCTTTCATCTTAAAGAATAAATTAGTGCATGTAAATACCGTATTTTTCAGATTATAAGGTACACTTTTCCCCAAAAACTTTTGGGGAAAATGGGGGTGCATCTTATAATGCGGATATACCTTACTGGTTAAAAAAATTAATTCCAGCTCACTCAGTTGTTTTGTTCTATGCTCATCCACCTGGGGCTCAGACATTGGCCTCACCCTGGCCTCACATCAGGGATAATAGAAAAAATTGGAGTCCGGCTCAACAGAACTGGATTTTCCTTTTCTTTTTATTTTTCAAAATAAATTACAGTGTATACAAAAGAAAACTTTCATGGTCGACATGACCCAGTCGACAGGTGGCAACAGAGATAGCGGTATGCGTAGGCTCTGTACGCATACCGAAATCTCCCCCACCATGAGGACATACCTACCTCGATCTCTGGTGAGGCTGGAGGATTGAGGCACTGGAGTTAGTGCTTGCACTTAGTGCAAATTCTGGCACCATTTTGTTGAAGACAAATTTGCACACAGTGTCTTCTGAAAAATGGTACCGGCATGCACACACACTGACTCTGATGCCAAATTATGTAAAGAGCGTAGATGATGCACTGCAGCGTAGCAGGGGGAAAGTGAGTGGGAATGTTTTGGGGTTTTTCTTGCATGTATGTATGTATGTATCTATCTATCTATCTATGGATGGATCAACAGCATCAAAAGCTGAATAGGGAGTCAGGATGAAGGGCATATACCAGGATGGGGGAGCATATACCAGGATTTGGGAGCATATTCCAGGATAGGGGATCATGTTTCAGAATGGGGACCAGGATGGGGGAATATATAAAAGGATGGATGACCAGATTAGAGGATCATATACCAGGATGGGGGACCAATATGGGGTGCAAAGACTAGGATGGGGTGCATAGACCAGTATGGGGGAGCATATTCCAGGATGGGAGAGCATATACTAGGATGGGAGAGCATATACCAGGATGGGGTGCATAAACCAGGATGGAAGAGCATATGCTAGGATGGGGTACATACCAGGATGAGGTGCATAAACCAAGATGGAAAAGCATATACTAGGATGGGGAGCATACATGATGATGGGGGAGCATATACCAGGTTGGAAGTCCAGAATGGAGGATCATATTCCAGGATGGGGGACCAAGATTGGGTGCATAGACCAGAAAAGGGCAGCATATTCCAGGGTGGAAGATTATACACCAGCTTGGGGTACATATACCCTGATGCAAGAGCATAAATCTGGATGTGGGACCACAATGGACAAGCATATTCAAGGATGTGGGAGCATATTCCAGGATGGGGGAGGATATACCAGAATGTGTGAGCATATACCAGGATGGGGTGCATACACCAGGAAGAGGAGTATGAAGCATATAACAGGGTGGGGGAGCATATACCAGGATGGAGAAGCATATTCCAGCATTGAGGACCAGTATGGAGGAGTTTCAGGATGGGGGCCAGGATGATGGACCAGGATGGGGTGCATATACCAGCATGAATGACCATATACCAGGATGGGTGACCAGGATAGGGGACCAGGATGGTGGAGCATAAACCAGGATGGAGGAGAATATTCCAGGATGGGGGACCATATTCCAGGATGGTAGAGCATAAGCCAGAATGGGGAGCATATACCAGTATAATTGAGCATATACAAGGAAGGGGAACCTGGATGTATTGCATATACCGTGATGGGGGAGCATATGCCAGGATGATGGAGCATATTCCAGGATGAGGAAATGTATACCAGGATGGGGAGCATATACCAGAACAGAGGGCCAGGATGGGAAGCATATGACAGAATGGGGGACCAGGATGGGGAAGTATTCGGTTTAAGTCATGGGGTTGGGGGCTGTCATCTCTCTGAGAATACAGTGGGGCCACCGTATCCGTGCGGTTACAGTGGCTGCTCTGCATATTCAAAGCACTATCCCCACCTCCATGACGGAAACTGAATGCTAGTGGGGAGAACAAATTTCATTTTCTCCCCACTGCATTTGGCTGCGTGCAGGCACCATGCAGCATAATAACACTATTAACCTGCAGATTAACTGCATATCTGCAGGTTAACAGTGTTGTGTCTGATGACAAGATCCTGTTAATTTTGTAGTGAAATACATCAATGAAATGGCACTAGAGTCAGCGCATGCGCATATCGCTGTATCATTGCCATTTTTTTAAGACACTGTGTCTATGAATTAGCATATTCAGTGTCTTAAATAAAATGGCACAGTATGCGCACGTGCTGACTTTGGCACCATTTTATAATAATAATAATAATAATAATAATCTTTATTTATATAGCGCCAACATATTCCGCAGCGCTTTACAGTTTAACAGTTTCAAAACACAAGTCATAAGTAACAACGCTAACAATACAATAATTAAAGCAAAATAAGACGAAATAAGACGACCCTGCTCGTGAGAGCTTACAATCTACAATGAGGTGAGGGAGATACAGAGTACAGGTGTGTATTTACAATGGTGTATTTACAATGAAGGTCCAGCCATCTTGCGGGAGTGAGGGATGGATGGAGATAGTGAATGGGCTACACACGCACACTTACACAGAGAATGACTTTGATTAGTGAATGTGATAGGCCGCTCTGAATTTTATTAAAGTAATGTACTGCACTGTCAACACAGCAATGCGCATGCATCTCCACTATCCCTATGGCCGGTGCGTGCGCACTGCTATGTTGATTTTTTAGTACATTCATTCAATAAAATGGTGCTGGAGTAAGCGGGTGCACATACCACGCTATCCTATGCCATTTCATTGGAGATAATGCATATGCAAATTCGCAGACACAGTGTCTTAAAAAAAATGGCACCCAAAATGTTTCAATAAAAATGCTCATCACCTGGACATAGTCATATTTTATGACACTGTGTAATTACAATTGCTCATTTTGCCTTTCTACCTATCTGATTCTTCTCTTTTCTCTGCTTTATGTAGATACAGGAAGTCTCTTTTCCTTACATGAGTCATCCCACTCTTCAACTCCTGACCCATCTTCTCTGCGTTTTCCCTCGTGCCAGGGACGATTGCAGTGAATTATGACTCATGCAGGGAAAACTGACCTCCTTCTTCTACATAGAGCGTAGAAGGATTCAGCCAGCCTATTTTTAATCATGTGATATCATAGACCTATTGGAATTAGCTGTGTGGAAGGACAAAAAGAGCAATGGTAAGAACACAGTGCTGTATAATATGATGATTGCAATATATTAAGAGATTAAAAGCTCTGATGGCAGTGCTTTTTTAACCCTTTCCCAGCCATCAAAGGAATCCAGCAAAAGTGCAGCTGCCAGTTCACCTTTCTAGTGGATTAATGTGATTGATTCTTGAAAATGTTGGATTCACCATAATCTGAAGTTTAGGGGAAATTCGCAACAAATTTGCTTTGTTATGGTTCAATTCAGTCAACTCTTGCTGGTATATATTGAAAGAATAACTTCCTGAGAAAAACAGCTTTTAGCTGTACAACAATCTCTAAGGAAACGGTGCTGAATAGATTCATGTAAAAGCGACATCGCCATTGTATGATTTGCATTTTTAATATAATGGGACATTCATATTTTATGGCGCTATCTAATTAGTGGTCTATTTTAAGCAAATCATTAGTAATATGTCCTTTATCATCGCTACATGCAATCGAAAACAAACAAGCCTTATTTGATTTTAGAAAGTGACTGTCGGTTACTATGTGCACAAGGATTTTCCAAACTTGCTAACGATTTTTCCATGATGACAATAGAAGAACTTCTAAAAGATGTGATTATCTGACTACTTACTGCACTGTATCAACCTCAACGGCAACGAATATTGCAGCACATTCCATATTCCAACGTTATTTAAAAATCTTTTGTCTTTGGAAAATAATAAAACAGGCAAAGAGGACATATGACAAAGAAAAAATGTCACGAAAAGCGGTCACCTCCTTTGGACCAACTGCCCGATCCAAAGTCAAAAACTGTGATAAAGACGACGCTCTGCTCTACATCATATAAAAACAAATTTATTTCTCCTGTAATCATGTGCGATTTCCTTCTATGATAATTTTATTGGCGGTTTCATCTGCCACACTTGTGACCAATATCTTCTGATCTACAGTTTTTTATTTGGCTGGCCCAGACTGTTGTATTAAATTCACAGACATGATTGGCTCCATGTGTTCTTCACACGTCCTGTCCATTTGCAGTCTGAAAATATGCTTATCTGAATAAGCACATAAAGGAAATCTGTCAGCAGGTTTTTTCCACTTAAACTGAGAGCAGCATAATGTAGAGACAGAGATATTTATTCCTGTGACTTGTCACTTATTGGGCTCCTCGCTGAAGTATTTACATAGTAACATAGTAACATAGTTATTAAGGTTGAAGGGAGACTTTAAGTCCATCTAGTTCAACCCATATCCTATCCTAACTTGCCCTAACATGTTGATCCAGAGGAAGGCAAAAAAAACCCATGTGGCAAACAGTAAGCTTCACATTGGGGAAAAAAATTCCTTCCCGACTCCACATACGGCAATCAGACTAGCTCCCTGGATCAACGCAATATTAAGGAAACTAGTGTATATACCCTGTAATATTATACTTTTCAAGAAAGGCATCCAGTCCCTTCTTAAATTTTAGTAGGGAATCACTCATTACAACATCATATGGCAGGGAGTTCCATAGTCTCACTGCTCTTACAGTGAAGAATCCGCGTCTGTGAGAATGCTTAAACCTTCTTTCCTCCAGACATAGAGGATGCCCCCTTGTCCCCGTCACAGGTCTAAGAGTAAAAAGATCATTAGAAAGGTCTTTGTACTGTCCCCGCATATATTTATACACTGTAATAAGATTTTACAGTGTCTAAATGTCTAAGTGTCTAAGCCTTCGATTCTCCAAACTAAATAACCCCAAGTGTAATAACCTGTCTTGGTATTGCAGACCCCCTAGTTCCCTAATAACCTTGGTCGCTCTTCTCTGCACCCGCTCCAGTTCAGCTATGTCTTTCTTATACACTGGAGACCAGAACTGTACACTGTACTCTAAGTGTGGTCACACTAGTGACTTATATAGAGGTAAAATTATGTTCTCCTCATCAGCATCTATGCCTCTTTTAATGCATCCCATTATTTTATTTGCCTTTGCAGCAGCTGCCTGACACTGGCCACTAAATGTGAGTTTGTCGTCCACCCATACACCCAGGTCTTTTTCGGTGACAGTTTTGCCCAGTGTTTTACCATTAAGCAAATAATTATGCATCTTGTTTGTTCTACCCAAGTGCATGACCTTACATTTATCCCCATTAAAGCTCATTTGCCATTTATCAGCCCAAGCTTCTAGTTTACATAAATCCTCCTGTAATATAAAATTGTCCTCCTCTGTATCGATTACCCTGCAGAGTTTAGTGTCATCTGCAAATATTGAAATTCTACTTTCTATGCCCCCTACAAGGTCATTAATAAATATGTTAAAAATAAACGGGCCCAAAACTGACCCCTGTGGTACCCCACTGCTAACCGTGACCCAGTCCGAGTGTGCTCCATTAATAACCACCCTTTGTTTCCTATCCCTGAGCCAGCTCTTAACCCACCTACACATATATTCCCCTATCCCCATTGTTCTCATCTTATGTATCAACCTTTTGTGTGGCACCATATCAAAAGCTTTTGAAAAGTCCATGTACATCACGTCCACTGCATTCCCTTGGTCCAGTCTGGAACTTACCTCTTCATAAAAGCTTATCAGATTAGTCTGACAGGAACGGTCCCTTGTAAACCCATGTTGATATTGGGTCATAAGGTTATTCTTCTCCAGATACTCCAGTATAGTATCTCTTAGAAAACCCTCCAGGATTTTACCCACAGTTGAGGTTAAACTTACTGGCCTATAATTTCCAAGTTCAGTTTTTGTCCCCTTTTTGAATATTGGCACCACATTTGCTATACGCCAGCCCTGTGGTACAGATCCTGTTATTATGGAATCTTTAAAGATTAAAAATAATGGTCTGTCTATGACTGTGCTAAATTCCTGCAGTACTCGGGGGTGTATCCCATCCGGGCCCGGGGATTTGTCAATTTTAGTGATTTTTAGACGCCGCCGTACTTCCTGCTGGGTTAATGGAGAATTTTTATCCCTGATCATGTTATCCGTCATGTGATTTTCTTGTGTAAATACTGTTGAAAAAAAGTCATTTAGCATATTGGCTTTTTCCTCATCCTCATCCACCATTTCACCCAGACTATTTTTAAGGGGACCAACACTATCATTTTTTATGTAGTTAAAGAATATTTTGGGATTATTTTTACTTTCTCTGGCAATGAGTCTCCCTGTCTCAATCTTTGCTGTCTTGATTTGCTTTTTACAGAATTTATTTAATCTTCTGTATTTATTTAATGCCTCATCACTACCTACTTGCTTTAATTCTCTAAATGCTTTATTTTTATCTCTTATTGCGCCCCTTACAGCTCTATTTAGCCATAGTGGTTTCCTCCTATTTCTAGCATGTTTATTCCCATATGGTATATATTGTGCACAGGTCCTATTCAGGATGCTAATAAATGTCTCCCATTTTATTTGTGTATTTTTATGTCTCAGGATATCGTCCCAGTTAATTGCACCAAGATCATCTCTCATCCGTTGGAAATTTGCCTTCCCGAAGTTTAGTGTCCTTGTAACCCCTCTGATACACATCTTATGAAAGGATACATGAAAACTTAATAATTTGTGATCACTATTACCCAAGTGACCCCCAACCCTTACATTTGATCTGCAGTCTGGCCTGTTGGTTAATATTAGGTCTAGCATTGCTCCCCCTCTTGTTGGGTCCTGAACCAGTTGTGAAAGGTAATTGTCTCTCAAAGTTGTCAAAAACCTATTACCTTTGCTGGAACTGCAGGTTTCGGTTCCCCAATGTATTTCAGGGTAGTTGAAGTCTCCCATAACAATGACTTCTCTTTGAGTCGCTGCTTCATCTATTTGCCTCATGAGGATATTCTCTGTTGCTTCCATTATTTTTGGAGACTTATAGCAAACCCCTATCAGTAATTTATTATTTCCCCCCCTCCCCTTATCTCTACCCACATGGACTCTACATTTTCATTAGATTCATATATATTATCACGAAGGATGGGTTTTAAGGATGATTTTACATATAAACACACGCCTCCCCGTCGTTTATTTCATTTCTGAACAGACTATAGCCCTGTAAATTAACCTCCCAGTCATGGATCTTGTCCAGCCATGTCTCAGATAGCCCCACCATGTCATAATTATGTTCCAACAACATTAACTCCAATTCCTCCATTTTGTTGGCGAGGCTTCTGGCATTAGTATACATGCACTTTATGTATCTCTCTGTACCTCTATTCTTTCTTAAATTATTAACTGTTCAAACTCCATCCCCCATGCCAACCCCACCCCCAATTTCAATATTTGTGCCTAGGTCTCTATCTGTACTGTCTTCCTCGCATATAAAAGGAATACCCTCCCCCGTCCCTAGTTTAAACACTCCTCCCACCTTCTAGCCATTTTCTCCCCCAGCACAGCTGCACCCTCCCCATTGAGGTGCAGCCCATCCCTAGCATAGAACCTGTAGCCAACTAAGAAGTTGGCCCAGTTCTGCAGGAACCCAAACCCCTCCTTCCTACACCAATTCCTGAGCCACTTATTAACCTCCCTAATCTCCCGTTGCCTCTCTGGCGTGGCACGTGGTACAGGAAGTATTTCCGAAAATACCACCTTGGAGGTCCTTGCTTTAAGCTTACAGCCTAATTCCCTGAAATCATCTTTAAGGACCTTCCACCTACCTCTAACTTTGTCATTTGTGCCAATGTGCACCATGACCGCTGGATCCTCACCAGACCCTCCCTGTAATCTGTCAACCCAATCAGCGATGTGTCAGACTCTAGCGCCCCTGTCTTTGTGACAGATTTCCCTATCTGTTCCCCTAATAATTGAGTCTCCCACTACCAGAACCTGTCTGGCCTGCCCTGCTCTCCTATTTCCCCCCTTACTGGAGCAGACACTCCTCCGGCTTTCAGAGGACATGCCTTGCTGCAGCAGTGCTACTTCTGCACTAATACTCCCAACATCTGCCAACTTAGCAAACTTATTGGGGTGTGCCAGATCAGGACTAGCCTCCCTGGTGCTCTTCCCTCTACCCCGCCTTCTAACTGTCACCCAGCTAGCTGCTTCATTGTCCTGCAGCTCCAACCTAGCATCCCCCCTCATCTATCCCTTTGAACATCTGCTCAGTGAGCAGAAGACTCCTTTCCATATTGTCTATGGATCTCAGTGTTGCCAGCTGCACATTTAGATCCAGTATCTGGGCTTCCAAATGTTCAACGTGCTCACATCTCGCACAGCAGTATGCACCCTCGACCGGCTGTTCAAGGATTTCATACATGCGGCAAGATGTGCACTGGATGGCATTGGCAATAGTGGAGCACATCCTAATGGGGATTGCACCAGACAAAAAGATAAGCAAAAATAAATAAAAAGTATTAATAAAATATAACAGCAATTCAGTAATGCCTCCCTTGGAAACTCCCTGAATCCAAAGTCACACACTTACCACAGTTCGCACTTACACTCAGGTCACACTCAGCTCGTTCACACCCGCTCAGGCAGGAGATTTAAAAGATTTTTTTTCCCTTTTACCAGCACACCACCCTGCTGCTCAATGCACTTCCAATAGAAAATATTTTTTATCATCATTTCTTATTATAGCGTCATTTATTCCAAGGCGCTTTACATGTGACGAGGGGTATACATGATAAAAAACAAGACTGTCCATACCTTATAAAACCTGCCCTCTTTTTTCCCCTATGCAAAGAAAGAACTGAAAACACCATTCCAAAAAACACAACTTTATTAAAGATTAACCAGTTATCACAACTTCTTCTTTTTAAACACCCATCGTTGGAGGGGTAAGGTCGCAGCTCTCCATGCTAACCATTGTAAAATTGTGGGGATATGCCACCAGACTCCCGGCACATTAGCCAGTCTTGCTCTTCCACCAACGTTGCGACTTTTAACCATCATATCAACCACCAACCAAACTATGCAAAAGAATAACAAACAAAAGGGAGGGAGGGTGGGCAGCTCTCGATCACAGCGGTCAAAGAGGAGGAGACATCTCAGGCAGCACAATTTATACCCCTTGCAAGGGGAGGGGTCGAACCAGTAAGGAAACCTTCTAGACCAATGAACATCCTTCACGTAAAGGTAAGGAAAAAAGAACACCTATTAACCCTTTCTCAGCATCCCAGAGGATAAAAGAGCTCGCAAACTTATCCAATCCTAGAATTGCTGGCCAGTCAGGGCCCCCCGCAGAAGAACCCAGGCTCCCTCAGTACAATAATCATGAAAAAAAGAAGTGACCGACTGGTACTGGTGGAGAGAGGACCCTGCCCATGAGGGCTCACAGTCTACATGGGATGGGTGAGGAGGACATAGTCGGTGAGGATAGAGCTGGTTGTGTATCGGTTTAGGGAAGTGAAGGTTGCTGCAGGTTGCAGGCTTGTGAGAAGAGGTAGCTCTTCAGATTCCTTTTGAAGGTTTTCACCATAGTCCGATATGTTGTGGTAGTGACTTACAGACTAGAGCAGTGTTTCTCAACTCCAGGCCTCAAGACCCACCAACAGGAAGGATAATTTCATCACCTGCTCACCTGTTCAAGCATTAACAGCATCACCTGTGCAATACTAAGGAAATCCTGAAAACATGACCTGTTGGTGGGTCTTGAGGACTGGAGTTGAGAAACACTGGACTAGAGGAACAGGGAAAATCTTGTATGTGACTGCGGGAAGAGGAGATAAGAAGGGAGCAGAGAATGAGATCTTGTGAGGATCAGAGATTGCATGCAGGTAAGTGCCAGGAGACTAGGTCACAAATGTATAGAAGACACAGGTTGTGGATGGCTTTGTATTCTGGGGTTAGGTTTTTGAACTGTAGTCTCTGTGCAATGGGCAGCCAGTGCAGGGATTGGCAAAGAGGAGAGAACAAGGAATAACTGGGGGACAAGTAGATTAGTCAGGCAGCAGAGTTTAGGATTGTTTGGAGTGGTGTGAGAGTGTTAGAGGTGAGGTCACAGAGCAGGAGGTTGCAATAGTCAAGGCGGGAGGTGATTGGGGCATGCACTAGGGTTTTTACAGATTCTTGTTTAAGGAATGTATGGAATACTTTTGAGTTTGAGTCAGCAGGAGATTAAAAGGGTTATAAATCACTGCTTTATCAGCAAGAGATTATCACTAGAGGACGAGGAAACCTGCTGCCACGTGGTCAATCAGATTCATGAGCTCTGTATAACCACACCTCCACCACTGATTGTCAGATCTCTGCCTCTGAACAGCACACATAGAAAGCCTCCATTTAGTTGTGGGGTTTTACAGAGCTCATCATTCAGAGAGCGGCTAGATCGGCAACAAATATAACTGTAAAGGGGGTTTTAAACATAGCAATATCGCTAGCAATATCGCTAAAGCATCACCGATTTGGTGACGTAGCAGCGATATCGCTGGCTCCCCCGCTGTCTGTCGCTGATCGCGCAGCCCCATTTCTCGTCAGGCACTTCCTGCTGGGCTTCCTGTGGCACCGACGAGCGACGTGTTGACGCGGGCGGGAGGACGTCAGGATCGCCTCGTCTGAAAGGTAAGTATCGTCCTCTGTATCGCTGCTGCATTGCTTTGAGATCTGCCTGTGTGGCAGCTCACTAGCAATCATTTAGCGATGCACCAGCGATCCTGTCCGGGTCGTATCGTGGTCGGGATCTCTGGTGTATCGCTAAATGTAAAAGGGCCTTAATTTTATTAAAACTACAAAAGACAGCCTATTGATATATCACTGAAATCATTGTCTCTTTCCCTACACCATGCTGCTCTCAAAGGAGGTAACAATAACCTGGTGACAGATTCCTTTTAAGATAAAGTGTGTTCAAACAGCCTGTACAGTACTAACAGATAAATAAAGATATATAGCAATAATGAGTAATTAAACTGAAGTCTAACTTTCATTTGGTATTCATTACACTATCTATAGAGACAAGTTTAAAGGGGTTGTCCAGAACTCAATCTGTATATTTACTTCATGTAAAAAACAACATACTCAACTGCGATGTGGGTGCTGTTCCAGCGATTTCATCACCTGCCACCTGGGGCTTGCATGACATTATTGTGCCATGTGAGCCCCACTGCTAATCTGTTTCAGCATCAATCTCACCTCCTTTTGACATACACTGGCTAGCAAAAGGGTAACAATGTTTTAAACATTTCACTTTCAGGTGCCATATCTCACCATCCACTACTGCTTTGACCAAGAGACTACAATCATTTTATAGACAATCATCTCATACATAAATTTGGCTTGCAACTGTTCAGCATACTGTATAATTAGTTATGCAAATTATGTTCATATCACTGCATTGTTACTGTTTTTCTCCTGGTGATGTAAAAATCTTTTTTCCCCTGTATACTACAAATTACAACCTGTTCTTACATTCCCTAATAGCTAAATGTGTTATTAGGTTCATTACCAAGCGAAATGTCACTGGTATGAATCGAGGAGCAGGCATGAAGAAGATTTTACAAGAAAAGAGAAACCCCATCATTCAGCTCATGGATAGTGGTCTCTCAGCCAAGGAAATTGCCAAACTGCATCATGTGAGTGCCATGACAGATGGAAGAATAGCTTAGCATTCAAAATCTAAGATGTGGTCATCCAGGCAAAATATTGGAATCAACAAGTTGACTGATCACAAGGTCCACCAGTTCTGGTGTGACAAACACGGCAGTGGAGGTGGCTCATATGCTTTGCAATAGTAAATTAGCAGGAGTCCAAGCAAGCACTGTGCGATGGACGATGCACAAGTTTGGAAAGGTGGCCTGAAGACTGGATGAAGAAGACTTTACTTCAATATCATCATGTGAAGCATCTGCTCGAGTTTTAAAGAAGGTATGAAAAGTGGACAGTAGAAGATTGGAAACGGCTGATTTGGAGTGATGAGATTAAATTCAATAGACTAGGCTCTGATGGGTCTGCAATAAACAAAGGAAAAAGAGGTTAATAAATTGAGAAATTGTTGGAACTGACAAGTTCGGAGGAAGAAGCATGATGATATGGGATTGTTTCACCAGGATCTATGGTAGTCTCAATGCTGAGCTATATGTGAGTATCCTACAAGACAATTTACTTCATACACTCAAGGACTATGAGAATGGAAAGGATGACGTAGTGTTCCAACAGGAAAACAAGCTAAAGCATACATCAAGATTGGCAAAAAAAATGGATAAATGGGAATGAATTAGAGGTACTGGATTCACCCCTACATTCCTCATACCTCAACCCATTTAAACCCTTGTGGGTAGAAAAGGCTGTATACATATCCAAGTGAGCTGACCAGTATTCACCATCTTTGGGAGCAAGTAGAAGAGACAAGGAATCATATTTTTGTCAAGGCATGCTTGAATCTGATTGAGAGCATGACATGAGGGATTTGGGGCAGTGTTGAAAACCAAAGATATATTTCCAAAATAGTAACAAGATAATAAAAATAAAAATTTAGAATTTTAGGAGCAAAACAATAACAATGCAGTTACTCTTAGAAATACAACTAAGAGTCCAGTAAGTGACACTTTTCTGGAATCAGGGTCTGTGCCTCTATTTTATATTACTCTTGGATTTAAAGAGTAGACATGACAAAACATTCCTTTTAAGAATAATGGAGACAAAAGAACAACTGCATTGAGGGGAAGAAAGGAAGAAAGACAAGAAGAGTACCAAAAGTCATTATTCTTTTTCATGTGCCAACACAATCATTGCCACTGTTCTTCAAGGTACAAAAAAAATTTAGCACTCATTTCTACATTTCATATTCTGTATTATTATATTACAATGAACAAGACTTACGATAAGGAAGCTTATAGAGTGTTTAATGTGACACTGTTAAGATTATGACTCCAGCAACTCATTGCCATTGTGTTGGGTCAAGGATTATAAAGCTGTTATCTTAAAGTAAAGGTTCGTTTTGCAGGCTGCATATAATGGCAATGATTTTACTATAATCAGAAATTGATTCTCTTATCTACAAAAGCAGAAAGCTAGGAGTGTCATAATTATTCAAGTTTCCTTGCAACATATGGGATCATTCTGGATTGGTTTTAAATCACATATTATATAGAGTTATCGGAGGACCAGAAAGTTAGATGAAGTGAATACAATAATTTTACAAAATGGCAAGCTCCAATTTAATTCAGCGATGTTAAATTAATTCTAATGTTAAATTCTTCTCTGTATTATCTAGGCTGCATGTGTCTCCTGACAGCAATTCTCTGAAAAATCATGTGGCAAAAACTTTTGTGCAACTTATCTGTTACTTGCTGTCACTCGACCCTTCTAGAGCTTTCATTTTGTTGTATATAAAACAGCCAAGTTGCAGACAAGTCAAATGCATTAAAGTCATTGGTAAGAGTGTCGCATTCGGCTTGCAGCCAGTGACAGAAAATCCAACACATTTCAAAACCTTTGCAACTGTGTTGTGGTATGTCGCAGATCGCAAAACAGAATCATAGGAAATCATTGCCTTCGAGTTTGCAAAGTGTTGCAGTGATTTCAATGTTGCGTTTGTAGTCATAGAATCATAGAACCATAGAATGTTAGAGTTGGAAGGGACCTTTTTTGAAATGTCCTTTTTTACAGAGACACCTGATGTAAAAAGAGTTCAGCCGTTGTCAAGGGTGTGTCAGATGCAACAGACAGTCACTCTGCATCTGGCTGCAGAAGGTCTCTGCATTTGGCATTGCAGATGCCTTCTTAATACTTCTGACTGTTGGACCCAGCGGCAACCTCCCTCCAGCTCTAATTGATACACCTGGACCTTGATGCTTATAAACTCCCAGCCTTCTTCAGGGTGTCACCGGTGATATTCATTTTTTCCCTTGCAAATGCTTGGAGCTGTAGTTGTCATCTAACTTCCTCTCTGTTGGTCTTGGAGGATGTTTGGTGTGATCTCTCTGGAATCTGCTCAAGCTATACTCCTCTTTCCTTCTTTGTCTCCCTTCTTGCTTTTAGTGTACACTGGGGATTGACCAGTGCTCATCTGCCCCCTCCCCATAAAGGGCCTAGCTCTTGGGATATACAGCGATTGGCGCGGAACCAATATAGGGATGGAAGGGTAGGTAGGGTGTTATAAGATCTGCCTAGGGGTCTACACTCCCCCATTCCCTAGTGTTTGGGCTTCCTTCCCCTCATCCCTTCATGTTGCACTTAGTCTTTCCCATACTATGCGTGAAAGCCTTAGCCTTCTAGTTTAATGATAGAACTAGTTAGGAGATGAAGTCTGAGAAAACAATCCATAGAGATTTATTAGCAATCTCAACATTGTTTTACAATGTGCCAACCTTACAATCTAAATATATGTTTTTCTGGTATATATCACCTGTATCAATGATCAAGCTCTACATGCACCTGCCACTAGATAGAACATATTGCTCACAAATTTTAAAGCTAATAAAAGTAGTAGTACAAGTCTTTCTTCATTTGTCTTCTTCTAGTGGTGGCTGCTGATATTGTGCTGAGAAAAGAGTGGGTTTGCAGCTCTAGATTTAGAAAACTATCATTCCGACCTGCATAAAGATAGATTATGACATCTGTCATTATATGAATTTAAACCTATTTGATAAAATTAATTAAAAGTGATTTGTGAGCTAATTTTATGACCATCACCATTACCAGTTATGCTACCACTTTTAATATCCAAAAGATTGATTAAATAGTACATTTTAGTCCCTGCACATGATATACAGTATGTAAATTTTAAGCAGGTAGAGATGCTTGAGAGAAGTGTCCCAGTAACCCTTTCCAAAAACCTGACCAATCTGCCTTGATTGATAGTCATGAGAATAGGAAGGATTATTTCAAGTCCTTAAAAAATCCTGCTCACACACAATTATCTCCTAAGTTCAGAAGCATACAACATAATCATCTAAGATGTTTCAACACATACGCATTGTGCTGATGAAATTAAGGAAAATGCCCCCAACTTATTTGCAAATATTCTGGAAATCAGAAGACAACAACTCAAAAAGCAGAGTTTTGGACATGCTTAAGACAATCAAGCCAGAATGGATAGGTTTTGGGCATGGTTATCTTGACTTTTCTCCCCAACAGCTTTATCTTTTTGAAGAAAACTTATCATTATCATCTCATTGGAAACATTATAAAGTAAAAGAAGATCAAATATAAACCTTTAGGCATATAAAATGAGAAATTGCCCCAAATTTTCCATTTTCACAAGGGTAACAGGAGAAATGACACCATACAGTTTGTTGTACAATTTCCCCTCAGTACACCAATATCCCATATGTGGGGGGAAACTACTGTCTAAACTCACAGTAGGGCTTGGAAGGGAAGGCGCTCCATTTGACTTTCCCAATACAAAATTTGCGGGAATAATTAGCGGATGCTATGTCATGTTTGGAGAGCCCTGATGTGCCTAAACAGTGGAAACCAGCCACAAGTGACATCACTTTGGAAACTAGACCCCTCAGGGAACTTATCTACATATGTGATGAACACCTTTAACCCCCAGATACTTCACAGAAGTTTTTAATGTTGAGCCGTGAAAATAAAAAGAACACATTTTCCAACCAAAAATGATTTTTAGCACCAAATTTTGAATTTTCACATGGGTAACAGGAGAAATTGCACAGTACAATTTGTTGTGCAGTTTCTCCTCAGTTTGATGATACCACATATGTAGGGGAAAACTACTCTTTGTGTGCACAGTAGGGATTGGAAGGGAAGGAGTGCTATTTGGCTTTCTGAACACATTTGCTGGCATAATTAGCGGACGTCATGTCGCGTTTGGAGAACCTCTGATGTGCCAAAACAGTGGAACAGTGGAAACCTCCCACAAATGACACCATTTTGGAAACTAGGCCCCTCAGTGAACTTAGATGTTTGGTGAGCACCTTGAACCCTCATATGCTTCATAGAAGTTTATAACATTGAGCCATGAAAATAAAAAAATACAAAAAAAAAGAGATCCAGCTCTTGGTTCCTTGAGAATTTTCTTTATTGAAATAAGAGATTAAAATCCAACTTCATATTGACATCATATTGTCACCCGCCATCATTAGGGATGCTAGAACAGACGCTTTTTGAGCTCAAAGGCTCTTAGTCATTCCTCTACATATTATCCATTCTGTCAACCTTACAGTATATACTAGAAGCCGCTAACAGGTGCATATAATCAAAGGAATACATCGTCATTAATCCACACCTGTTACATGAATTTAAGCTAGCACTAATTCCAACTAGAAATAAGGGATAATACAAACTTTTGACAAAAGAGACCCCTTACACATCGAAAATAAATTAGACAGCAAAAATACATAAGAAAAATATATAAGAAAAATACATAACAAATTATACAAATCCTAAAAACATAAAAACCGTAACAAAAACACAAGATTAAATTTCCAATTAAATATAGTGATATGTTAAAACCTGCCTTATGTTCATCCCATTAGGAAATCTTGTTTTTAAGGTATATATCCTCCAGGACTCTCTATTTAATAGTTTTCTGCAATAATTACCTCCCCTCAAAGGTTTACTGACTTTTTCTATTCCCACAATTTTACACATAGATAAATCCCCATTTTGTTCTATTGAAAAATGTCTAGATGCTGCAGAATATTTAGAATTGAGAGTCCTAAGTGGTTGATACCTGTATCTAGATGCTGCAGAACATTTGGTCACTTTTTTATTAGTTGCATCTGATAAGACCACGCCCCCCTACACTCCGGCACTGCCAGCGGTGGCATCCGGCCGGCGCACGCTGTGTGCTTCCATTCTTTGGTGATGGCAAAGGTGGGTTCCACTCGGGGGGGGATGCTCCCCGGTCTCCATTCTCCCTCCACCGTGGTTGCACTTTTAAGATCCCACGTGCCGTTGTGGTACAACGCAAGTACCAGTGAACTGCTCAGTTCACACCTTCCTGCTTCAGTGTTCAGGATCCTCCTGTTGCAGTTATTCCTGTGGAGTAATCCTTGGGTCAGTTATCCAGAAGTTGATCTTGCATGATGATTGAAGTCTACATAAGTGCTACTTTCTTTGCTGGATTGTAAATTCATCCCAAGGTAGGGAGGCACTTTTTCTCATTCATTTGTATGCTACATTTTTACGACCTCTATAAAAATAGATTGCATTTCTGATTATATTTTGATTTGGCATTTCTGGTTTACGCAGTGTGTAACTTTAGCGCCGTGCTCCCTTTCTGTTTTTGCATCTTTTCAACTGCCAGCCAGCAGCACAGAGGCTGCCTAAGCACTTGCAGCTTTAGTTTCTACCAGGAGGAGCGCCGTTGTATATATTTATATTTATTCTCAGGTTATTAAATATACCACATAAGTGGTGTTGCAATTAATAAAAGAATTTATCCTATATTTTTTCCCGTAGCACTGGAACAAAAATCTTTAGAAATCTGCATGTGGTTGCAACATATGCAAACATTATATCAAAGTAGTATTATCCCTTATTTCTAGTTGGAATTAGCGCTAGGTTAAATTCATGTAAGGGCAAGTTAGTATAGGATATGGGTTGAACTAGATGGACTTAAAGTCTTCCTTCAACCTTAATAATAATAACTATATGTGATTCAAAACTACTTTTGAGGCACAGTACAAAGCTCAGAAGGGAAGAAGCGCCATATACAAACAGATGGATCACAGAATTTTATACCATTGGACAATGAAGAAAAAAATAATTATATGTTTACCACTAAAATTTTGTTTTAGGTGCAGAGTTTACGCTTCTACACTGAAAAATGGGTAAAAGTGACAACAAAATTTGTCCCACAATTTCTGCTTACTGAAGAAATACCCCAAATGCGGCTGTACAGTACTGTTTAGCCATATGGCGAGACTTGGGAGGGACAGAAAGATATTGGCAAATATCAATCTGTCCCTCCAGAGTCTCCCCATATGGCTAAGCAGTACTGTAATACAGGAGGCATCCTGGAGTGCAGAATTTTGTAGAATAGTTTGCAGACTCCATATACAGAGCCCCTATTTTCTAGAAGACCAGAATCTCCCCCTCAAGTGACCCCATTTTGGAAATTATACCCCTTTGGGAATTTATCTACAGGTGCAGAGACTATTTTGACTCCATGGATATTTTCCAGAAACAAGCGGCAATGAATGTTGCCGAGTGAAAATTGCAAACTGACATTGTAGTGAAAAGTACAATGTGCCCAGCTCATGCACCTGTGGATTGAGTTGAAACTTTTATTGGGAACAATTTGTATCACATTTATACGAAGATCTACTCTGAAGCACTCAAATCAGGGTTTCCCTTTAAATCTTCATGTGACATAATTCGGTATACGATTTTCTATAATGAGGCAGCAGAGATAGGCCGTGTGCCCATGATCTGGACCTAACAACGCTTTGGATGCAGCGTATGTTCGCTTTGTCCAAAGTACTGCCTTCTTTTGAATGCAGGTAAATCCGCATGTGTTCACTGAACTGTGTGGATTTACCGCATCCAATACATTCTATTGGTGAAATTTCTCTTGCAGAGACTAGTGTATCCGCAAGAGAAATTGACATGCTGCGGTCTGGAAAGAACCACTGCATGTCAGTTTCCGCAGGTGATCCACAGGAATCTGTGGACACATAGTGGACCTGAGATTTCTTGAAATCCTATCCATTATGCTGTCACAGCTAGCCGCTGCCGGATTGAAGCTGCATAAAAATGCAGCGTAAACCCTCAGCAATTACTGATCATGTGTACTGCGGTGACCTCGATGAGATCACTTTTCTCATGGTGCTTGCAGGAATCTCACCGAGGTTACCGCAGTTCAGTCTGGCTGGGAACGGCTCCTCAGTGACCGGACGTAACCTCGATGACGTCACTCCTGATCACTGAGGCCGTGCTTTCAACCGCTCAGTCACCAGTGGTTCTCAGCCTGAACTGTAGCATCTTAGCACCGTCCAGATTGAAAACTGTTTATCGCCCAGACATGGATTACGGCTTGGGACAGAACGACGGACAGGTATGGTATTTTTTTTTTTTTTATTTTGTTTAATTACAGAATATAGAGAGCTTTAAAGGAGTCTGTGTCATTATTTCAATTAAAAGACTTTTTTTCTGGGTGTCTGTGTTTTCTTACAATGTGACTATAGGGTTTGTAATGGGGGTGTCTTATTGACGCCTTTCAATTACTAACCTCGGGGCTTGAAGTCACCTGATAATACAAAGGTGACATCAACCCCCTCAACTTTCACTCCACTTACGACGCTACAGAGCAAGTGGGAAGAGCCTGGCAAAATGCCAGAATTAGCGAATCTAATAGATGTGCCTTTTCTGGGCAGCTGCAGGCTGCTATTTTTTTTGCTGGGTGGCTAATATCCATGGCCCCTTACCAGCCTGAGAATACCAGCCTCCAGCTCTCAGCCTTAACAAGGCTGGTTGTCAAAAATGGGGGGACCCCACACCATTTTTTAAAATTATTTATTTAAATAATTAAAAAAACAGCATGGGGACCCCTCTATTTTTGATAACTAGCCTTTATGAAGTTGACAGCTGAGGGTTACAGCCCCCAACTATGTTTTGCCTGGCTGGTTAGCCAAAATGCAGGGGAACCCATGCCATTTTTAAAAAATAATTATTTGCAGCGCATCAGCGGCTGATGAATACTCCCATCCGCCGCTCCTGCTCTCGCTGCTATTAGCACAAGAAAGTGTCGGATGATGGGATCAATAGTCCCATCAGCTGACACCAATGACCAGAGGTAAATTTTATACCTGTGATCACAGCTGAGCACTTCTGCTGTATTTTGACAGCATTGGAGCTGTCATAAACTCATTTTCTGCTCCACCAGTTGAGAGTTCCCCTTCCGTTCTCCCTCTGGTGGTGACAGGAGGTAGTGCGGTTGGTGTAAGTGGTAGTGATCTGCCACCTGATGAGGAAGATAACGATTGGATCTCTGGAGTATCAGACTGGATGTAAGACAGCCGACGCCCTATCCGGGTGCTGGTGATTCAGTCTGCTTCTCAGGTCCTGGACTTCAGCTCTCTTCCAGTCTTCTCAATTTAAGTTTGTTTTTTGCTAATGTTCTCACTTGCGCTTGTTGGACAATTCAGTTTTTTGTGTAATCAGTCTGCCCCTGCTGGGGCTATGCTGAAATTCCACTCCTATTAATCAGTATTTGCCAATCTGCTTTTTGTCCCTTATTAGATTGGCCTCTTTTTTGCTCTGTATCAGAATATTTCAGAGTGCTGATATAGGTTTAGAAGTCTAGTAACTTCAGGGTTAATTTTGCTATCAGAAGTGTTGGACAATATTTTTGTAGGTTTTTTTGGCAGATTGCAGACAGTGTCTTTCCTTTTCTGTCCTTTTCAGTTAGCCGGGCCCCATCGTTTGCTCAACCTATTTTCCTGCCTTCGTTTGTGTTTTCATCTTGTTTCACCATCAATACATGTGGGGGGCTGTCTTTCCTTTGGGGTCTGCTCTGGGGCAGTTAGTTTTCCTCTTTTCCTGCTTTAGGCTTATGTAGTTCTCCGGTTGTGACGAGGCATCTAGGACCAACGTAGGAACGCTCCATGACTGCTGCTAGTTGTGCTGTTAAGATAAGGGATCTGCAATCTGCATAGTTACCAACTTCTCTGGTTTTCTGAGACTTAGCTTGTTGTCTTTTTTTTCCTCCTCGGTTTTCCATTCATAACAGAATCACCAGCCATACCGCAGATTCTTGGGTACTCAAAAGCAGGAAAGAATTGTTAGAGAAAGAAAAAAAAAAAAAAAGAAAAGTGTCAGAATTTTTTTTTTATTATGTATTTTTTCCTCTTTTTCTCTGTGGCCATAGGAGGATTTTTTTCCTAATGGAGATTAAGCAACTGTCTGATCATGTGGAGCAGCAGGCTGCTGAAGTACAGGGAATTTCCACCTACCTTATTCAGTCACATGCTGCTGAGCCCAAGATTCCTACTCCTGATGTGTTTTCTGGGGATCGGTGTAAATTTCTGAATTTTAAGAATAATTGTAAATTATTTCTCACTTTGAAGCCTAACTCATCGGGGAGCTCTGTGCAGCAGGTTAAAATTGTCATCTCCTTGCTGCGCGGCGATCCCCAAGATTGAGCTTTTTCTCTGACACCTGAAAATCCTATTCTGACTAATGCGGATGCATTTTTTCAGGCCTTGGGGTTGTTGTATGATGAACCTAATGCCGTTGATCAAGCTAAGAGAACCCTGTTGGCATTAAACCAGGGTCAGGATCCTGCAGAGTTGTACTGTCAAAAATTCCAAAAGTGGGCGGTCCTTACTACATGGAATGATAGTGCATTGGCAGCTCTCTTTCGGAAAGGTTTGTCAGAGACCGTAAAAGATGTTATGGTGGGATTTCCTGTTCCCTCTGGTCTGGATGGCTCTATGTCATTAGCCATTCAAGTTGATCGGCGTTTACGTGAACGTAAAACTACACAGGAGGCACTGCCACCTTTTGAACAAATGTCTGAACCTATGCAATGTGATGGGGTTTTGTCTAGGGCGCAACGTCGGAAGTTTAGAAGGCGTAATAAGCTGTGTTTTTTCTGTGGAGACAACTCTCATGCTATTTCTGTCTGCCCTAAACGAGAGAAACGTTTTGCACACACATTTGCTGTGGCCAGTATACAACCTAAGTTCCTTTTGGCAATTACTCTGATCTGCTCCTTGTCCACATTTTCCACTAAGGCTTTTGTGGATTCAGGAGCAGCTCTGAATCTGATGGATTTGGACTTTGCTAAACGTTGTGGTTTGTCCATGATGCCTCTGCAGACGCCCATTCCTTTGAGGGGTATTGATGCCACTCCTTTGGCGGAGTATAAACCTCAGTTTTGGACCCAGGTAATAATGCGAGTTGTCCCAGACCACCAAGAAAATTGTAAATTTTTGGTGCTGCATAATTTGCATGATACTATTGTTCTGGGGCTCCCCTGGTTGCAAACTCATAACCCAGTTTTGGATTGGAAATCTGTGTCTGTGGTGAGTTGGAGTTGTCAGTGTTTTCTTAGGGACGCTCCTGTTTTCTCAACCTCTCCTCAGTCTCATGATATTCCTGATTATCTGGCTGATTTCTCTGATGTTTTTAGTGAGAGTAAGTCTGTGTCTTTGCCTCCTCATAGGAGTTATGACTGTGCAATTGAGTTGATGCCTGGGTGTAAATTTCCCAAGGGTCGGTTTTTCAACTTATTTGTACCCGAGCATGATGCTGTGTGATCCTATATTAAGGAGTCGTTGGAGAAGGGTCATATTAGACTATCCTCATCACCTTTAGGCGCTGTTTTTTTTTTGTGGCCAAGAAAGATGGTTCATTAAGACCATGTATTGATTATCGTTCCCTTATCAAGATGACGTTAAATATCAGTACCCGTTACCTCTGATGTCTGATATATTCTCCAGAGTTAAGAGTGCCTGCTGGTTTACTAAGCTTGACCTCAGGGGGCGTAAAATCTTATTCGTATTAAGCACGGGGATGAATGGAAGACGGCGTTTAATACTCCGGAGGGACATTTTGAGTACATGGTGATGCCTTTTGGCTTCTCAAATGCCCCTTCTGTCTTCCAATCCTTTATGAATGATATTTTCCGAGACTTTGTGGATAAGTTTTTGATCATCTATCTGGATGATATTTTGATCTTTTCTAGTGATTGGGATTCCCATGTGGAACATGTCCGGTCTGTGTTCCGAATTTTGAGGGAGAATTCCCTGTTTGTTAAGGGATCAAAGTGCCTCTTTGGTGTACAGAGGATTTCATTTTTTGGATTTATCTTGTCTCCATCGACTATTGAAATGGACCCAACCAAGGTACAGGCCATTTATGATTTGGTTCAGCCTACTTCTTTGAAGGCTCTCCAGAAGTTTTAGGGTTTTTCTAATTTCTAATTTTTCTAATTTCTATCGTAAATTTATAGGTAATTTTTCTAGCATTGTCAAACCACTGACTGATCTGACCAAGAAGGGAGCTGATGTGCTGAATTGGTCTCCGGAGACTGTCTCAGCATTTCAGGAGCTTAAGCAGAGATTTACTTCAGCTCCAGTTTTACGGCAACCTGATGTCTCACTTCCATTTCAAGTGGAGGTGGACGCTTCTGAGATTGGTGCAGGAGCTGTGTTGTCCCAAAAAGACCCTGTCACTAAGCTGACCCTGTCACTGTTCTAAGATGAATCCCTGTGCCTTCTTTTCTCAAAATTTTTCCCCATCTGAACGCAACTATGACGTGGGGAATCGGGAATTGTTGGCCATGAAATGGGCATTTAAGGAGTGGAGACATTGGTTGGAGGGAGCTAGACATCAATTTGTGGTCCTCACCAATCACAAGAATCTGATTTATCTGGAGTCGGCAAAACGCTTGAATCCTAGACAGGCTAGATGGGCCTTGTTTTTCACGCGTTTTAATTTTGTGGTCTCTTTTCTTCCGGGCACTAAGAATGCTAAGGCAGACGCCCTTTCTAGGAGTTTCTTTGCTGATTCACTTAATGTGACCGAGCCTACTACTATCCTAGGTGAGGGGGTAGTTCTTTCTGCCATTTCGCCCGATTTGAGACGCGCCCTGGAGGAATTTCAGGAGGATAAACCTGAGCGTTGCCCTATGGGAAGATTGTATGTTCCTGACCAGTGGAGAAAGAGAGTGATGTCTGAAGTACATTGCTCCGCATTGG
This sequence comes from Dendrobates tinctorius, assembly GCF_039654945.1. Classification (NCBI taxonomy): domain Eukaryota; kingdom Metazoa; phylum Chordata; class Amphibia; order Anura; family Dendrobatidae; genus Dendrobates; species Dendrobates tinctorius. The sequence continues at coordinate 5,203,109 of NW_027361742.1, forward strand.
CTGGTCATCCAGGTATTTTGGGTACTAGAGATTTGGTGAGTCGGTCGTTTGGCGGCCTGCCTTATCTCGTGATGTCAGGAATTTTGTACAGTCCTGTGGGACTTGTACTTGGTCTAAACCCTGTTCTCGTTCTAGTGGGTTGTTGATGCCCCTGCTGGTGCCCAAGAGGCCATGGACCCATATCTCAATGGATTTTATTTCTGATCTTCCTGTCTCTCAGAGATTGACTGTTATCTTGGTGATTTGTGATAGATTTTCAAAGATGGTCCATCTTGTACCACTTCCAAAGTTGCCATCTTCCGCTGAGTTGGTGCCCTTGTTTTTACAACAGGTGGTTCGGTTACACGGGATTCCTGAGAACATTGTGTCCGATAGAGGGGTCCAGTTTGTTTCCAGATTCTGGAAAGCCTTTTGTTCCAATCAGTTATCCTTCTCCTCCGCGTTTCATCCCCAGACCAATGGGCAGACTGAGAGAACAAACCAGACCCTGGAGTCTTATTTAAGATGTTTTATATCTGCTGATCAAGATGATTGGGTCTCATTTTTGCCCTTGGCCGAATTTGCGCTGAACAATAGAGCTAGTTCTACCACTCTGATGTCACCCTTTTTCTGTAATTTTGGGTTTCATCCTCGATTCTCTTCAGGGCAAGTGGAATCTTCATCCTGCCCAGGTGTGGACACTGTGGTTGTGAGAATGCAGCAGATATGGGACCAAGTGGTGGATAAGTTGTCACTCTCTCAGGAAAAGGCCCAGCGTTTTTCCAACCGGCGTAGGACCATTGGTCCCCGGTTTAAAGTGGGTGATACGGTTTGGCTGTCGTCTAAGAATATTCCTATGAAAGTTGCATCTCCAAAATTTAAGCCAAGATTTATTGGACCTTACAAGATTTTGGAGATTATTAATCCTGTTTCTTTTCAATTGGCTCTTCCAGTTACGTTCAAAATCCATAATGTATTTCACAAGTCACTGTTGAAGAGGTTTGTGGAGCCAGTAGTTCCTGTGGCGGCACCTCCTGATCCTGTATTGGTTAAAGGCAATGTGAAATATGAGGTAGAGAAAATATTGGATTCTCCTTCGGTTAGACGGAGACTCCAGTATTTGGTCAAATGGAAGGGTTATGGCCAGGAGGATAATTCTTGGGTCTCTGCCTCTGATATTCATGCCAATAAATTGGTTCGTGCTTTTCACCTGGCCCATCCTGATCGGCCTGGTGACATGGATGAGGGTTCGGTGACCCCTCCTCAAGGGGGGTACTGTCATGAGCTCATTTTCTGCTCCACCAGTTGAGAGTTCCCCTTCCGTTCTCCCTCTGGTGGTGACAGGAGGTAGTGCTGTTGGTTTAAATGGTAGTGATCTGCCACCTGATGAGGAAGATAACGATTGGATCTCTGGAGTATCAGACTGGATATAAGACAGCCGACGCCCTATCCGGGTGCTGGTGATTCAGTCTGCTTCTCAGGTCCTGGACTTCAGCTCTTTTCCAGTCTTCTCAAGTTAAGTTTGTTTTTGCTAATGTTCTCACTTGCGCTTGTTGGTCAATTCAGTTTTTTGTGTAATCAGCCTGCCCCTGCTGGGGCTATGCTGAAATTCCACTCCTATTAATCAGTATTTGCCAATCTGCTTTTTGTCCCTTATTAGATAGGCCTCTTTTTTGCTCTGTCTCAGAATATTTCAGAGTGCTGATATAGGTTTAGAAGTCTAGTGACTTCAGGGTTAATTTTGCTATCAGAAGTGTTGGACAATATTTTTGTAGGTTTTTTTTGGCAGATTGCAGACACTGTCTTTCCTTTTCTGTCCTTTTTAGTTAACCAGGCCCCATCGTTTGCTCAGCCTATTTTCCTGCCTTCGTTTGTATTTTCATCTTGTTTCACCGTCAATACATGTGGGGGGCTGTCTTTCCTTTGAGGTCTGCTCTGGGGCAGTTAGTTTTCCTCTTTTCCTGCTTTAGGCTTATGTAATTCTCCGGTTGTGACGAGGCGTCTAGGACCAACGTAGGACCGCTCCACGACTGCTGCTAGTTGTGCAGTTAAGATCAGGGATCTGCAATCTGCATACTTACCAACTTCTCTGGTTTTCTGAGACTTAGCTTGTTGTCTTTTTTTCCTCCTCTGTTTCCCATTCATAACAGGGAGCCATGGCTCTTTGACTGGCGGGGATGATTTCTCCGCCGACCTGAAGTGGTTTTTACCACGCTGTCATGCACATGACAGCATGGCAAATACTGGATGTTCGGCGCCCCCATTCAAGTGAATGGGGTCTGACTTAGGGTTCGGGTCCGAGTACTATTCTGACATCCGAACTGGAACTTTTAGTAACTGTTCGGCCGAACTTGCCGGACCCGGACATTCAGGTGTCCTCTCATCTCTACTCCTAATAAAAATATGGACACAGCCAGATCACAGGTCAGACAGTGTCCACAGAGCCTCCATCTGCCTCATTATAGGGAATCTTCCGCCGGGATTTCAAATGAATCCTGCATTTGAAAGATTTACATGGAAACTGCGCTGTAAGCAAAGAGCACAAGATAAATGTGCGCCGAGACTCACTGCAATCTTTGCGAGGTAGAATGAAAAAATGAACAGCAGGTGAAGAATTGGTTTTATTTATTTTTTATGCCGTTCCTCATGCGGTATAAGTGATTAGACAACTTTATTCTTCTGGTCGGTGTGATTAGAGCGATACAAGATTCATATCTGGTTTTATTGTTTGGCTGCTGTCACACACTAAAATATGCTTTTTATTGCAAAAACTACAGGGTGGGCCATTTATATGGCTACACCTAGGTGGGCCATGTATATGGATATACCTAAATAAAATGGGAATGGTTGGTGATATCAACATCTTGTTTGTGACACCTTAGTATATGGGTGGGGGAAAACTTTTCAAGATGGGTGGTGACCATGGTGGCCATTTTGAAGTCGGCCATTTTGGATCCGTTATAAATGGCCCACCAGGTGCATCCATATAAATGGTCCACCCTGTAGTTTTTGCATCCCCATATTTTTGGAGTCTTCAAGAAAATTGCGGTGGTAAGCACGGACTGCGCAGGCGCCGGTACAACACGCCCACTCCAGACATCACCTGGAGATGCAAGACCCTGCCGGCAACAGCAACACCGGGTTCGGTATAGTGTTGCGGAGATCGCGGTATGAGTTCAGTGCGTATGCATATCGCAATCTCCTGGGGGGATGCGTCACTCTGTGGGGGATGAGTCACTCTGGGTCTAGACTGTGCAGGCGTGTCACGCTTGCGCAGTCTGTGAAGGCTTCAGACAGAGTGATGCTCTGTTATATTATAGATAGTGGCTGTGATATTACCCATGATTGGCTGGGGTAGACCATTTGATGTGATGACTGAAAGTCATTACTGTAAAGCCAGTGTAACATCAATGGCACTCGCTTACAGTTTTTAAACTGTGGAAGTGTTTTTTTATTTTGTGTTCTATCATCAACAGTCATTTCATAGAGAGTTCAAATTCTCAAGGCAAATTTGACGGAACTCAACTCGAGGTCAATTCTTCACAGATTGATCCTGCCAGCTCTAGAAATAGATATGTAGACAAATTAAATGAAAAATCTACATAAACTGCAAGAAACAGGGTCTGGAAAGTTATCAATGAATCTATGTGCCTAAAGTTGTACTATAATATCTATGATTTAGTTATGATTTAACTTCTAATGCAGTTTAATTAAAAGTCATTGTATGGTCTACAAAAATTAAAACATTAATGAGGCTGTTTAGTCATTTGCAGTTTTACCAACAAATCGGTAGTTTTGCAAGTATTACAGATTAGCCTCTTAAAAGGGTTTAGCAGTGATTGACTCAAAACAAGAACAGATGTCCCAAAGAATGAAACTGTCAGCATGAAGCACCAAACTAATTCCAAAATCATATAAACACTCTCATTTGCCAGCATTGCAGGTGTTCCAGTACAGTGTAATTATGACCTAATTAGACACATGTAAATAAGCTGTAAACCACAGAATGAATGTACAAAATTGTATAATTATTTAGAACAGTAACGTCTAGTCTATAAAAAAGAGGAATTTGGATTATTCATTTTAAACAAAATTGCTAATATAAAAAAGCACAGCTGAAAAAAAGTGTTAACAATTACTTGTTAAATCCACAATGTTAACTGAGCCTTTTTTTGGCTGTTTATTAGGAAATATTACCGCTATTAGTTTTTAATGAATATTTATAGGAAATGTGCCCAAAGAGAGGAAACAGAAGTGACGGCATGTACAGTGGCTCCAAAAAGTGATATGAAACTGCATTTGCTGCCAGAAAGATGTTGAACAATCTGTTAGTTTTCATACATTTCAGTTTTCTTAATTTCCAAGTTTAAAAAACAAAATACAGTATAATTGAAGACATTGGCAAAATATTGTAAATTATTCCTGCTTAAAGTGGATACATTTAGTGCTGCTAATCCCATTAGTAGAGGATCCTCAAAGCAGCACACATTTTGGGAAAAGGCTTTGCGAAATTGTAATCAGCAGTGTAGTTTGTCTCTCACCTTGCTGTAGACTTTGTCAGATGAAATAAGTGAAATCTATGACTATGGACTCTGGAGAATTACGTGCTTATTTCTCGGTACTACTGCAGATTTTTTTTTCTAAACCTTCTAGCCTAACAGGGAATGTGCCACCACAAAATAACATATTGTTTAAATCATACTTATGTGTCACATGTATTTTTTTTGTAAATGGCAATTTTTTTCATTTTGCAATCTCAGTTTAAAAACTAAATGTAATCTTGCAATTTTCAAACTGGCAAACTGGCCACAAGTGCTTTTAAGGGCCTGTCACACTAAGCAATATCGCTAGCAATATCGCTTTAACGTCACCAATTTTGTGACATTATAGCGATTTTGCTAGCAATATCGCTATGTGTGATACTTACTGCGACCGGCTCCCCCACAGCTCATCGCTGATGGCGCGAGAACGTCCTGGACCATTTCTCGTCGTCAGCTTCCTGCTGGGCTTTCTGTGGCGCCGACGAGCGACGCGTAGACGCGGACAGGAGGACGTCAGGATCGCCTCGTTTGAAAGGTCGGTAGCGACCCCCGACCCCTGCGATGTTGCTGGTGAGATCTGCCTGTGTGGCAGCTCACTAGCGACCACTTAGCGATGCACCAGCGATCCTGACCGCGTCACATCGTTGGTCGGGATCGCTGGTGCATCGCTAAGTGTGACTGTACCTTTAGGCTCATACTTCCTTTCCTTTGCTAAAAAGACCTCAGGAGTCTTCTTATCAGTAAACCCAGGTTTACAATGACAGGTAACAACTCTGTACTCAAATAATAACACAAGATCCACCAATCACAATAAGTGATGTACATGTGTTATTTCCTGAAACAACATAAGTTAGAGTCTAAAAAAGCCCCAGTGGCCAGTGTAAAAATTGCAGTTATATTTTTTATTTGTAATTTGTAGAAAAAAAAACATTGCTAGCATTTTTTCAGAACATAATTTGATACAAAAGCCTCACTTAATAAACAGATAATTTCAGATTATAGCTTTACTTAAAATAGAATGGTTCATAGAATTTTTCAACAATTTAAAAAATGTAATATATCAATGTTTTCATTTTTTTAACAATATTATTTGTTTTCATGCTAAAAAGAAATTGAAAAAAATCTTTGAAAAGCTTTGATATTGTAAACTATTACAAATTTATTTTTCCATTGATGAGGTATTTATGCTGTGTGTATTTGTAGTGAGTGGACACTTACTTAAGCAAATATACATGACTTCCCCGACTGGCTGATGAAAATATTAATAAAAAATTTTAACACTGTATTTTTTTTGCTTTAAATAAAACTTTATGTAATTAATAATTATTACTAAAATAAATAAAAATTGTGAAATATTTCCTCTTAAGCACAGACCTCTACGTGAAAAAAATGTGAAACAATACCTCTAATGCACATTACTCTGTCCTTTAGATAGGAAAACCTGTAAATAAGAAATGTCTTAGGCCATGTGCACACATTCAGTATTTGGTCAGTATTTTACATCAGTATTTGTAAGCCTAATCCAGGAGTTGGATGATAAATACAGAAGTGGTGATGGGTTTATATTATTGTTTTCCTCTGATTGTTCCACTCATGATTTTGGCTTACAAATACTGATGTAAAATACTGACCAAATACTGAACATCTGAACTTGGCCTTACTTCACTTTTTCCCCTCAAGTTAAAACTCCATTTAGTGCATATACCAGTCTAGTATATTGAGGAACCAGAGATGAGCGAGCCTATTGAAAATCAAACTCACTAGTTTTGATAAAGTTTTCCAAAAAAGTAGATTTGCAGCATATCGATTCACTATGAATATAAATAATAAGTCCAAAGCTTCTGATTGTCCAGAAAATAAATATTTAAGACTGTACCCTGGAAATGAATGTGGAATTACCAGAAATGTTAGACAGAATACACATGATGGGCAAAATTCTAATGTAATAACAACTTGGTCACAGTATTAGTGTGGGGAGTACGTATCTCCAATTTGATTTCCGGTGATTGTGTTTTTGTACATTTATTACTGGGAAGCTTGTAGTTGTTCAAAAAATACACATGAAGGAGAGGAAGGAAGAGAGAGGCAGAGAACCCTGTGGACCATAAGAGCTTATATTGTAAAGGAGAGAGAGGACTCCGCTAAGCATAAGAGCTTATACTGTAAAGGAGAAAGAGAGAGTTCTCTGCCAACCATAAGAGCTTATACTGTAAAGGAGAAAGAGAGAGGACTCTGCTAACCATAAAAGCTTATACTATAAAGGAGAGAGAGGACTCCGCCAACGATAAGAGCTTATACTGTAAAGGAGAAAGAGAGAGGACTCCGCTAACCATAAGAGCTTATACTGTAAAGAAGAAAGAGAGAGGACTCCGCTAACCATAAGAGCTTATACTGTAAAGGAGAGAGAGGACTCCGCCAACGAAAAGAGCTTATACTGTAAAGGAGAAAGAGAGAGGACTCCGCTAACCATAAGAGCTTAAAGAAGCACTCTCATCAAACTTGTTAAGTTCTTAATATATTGTAATCATCATGATTTTATGATTCTATCAATAATGTAGCATGAACTTCCATCAAATTACAAAAAACCTGTAAGAAACAGAAGCTGATGCCCAATCAAATCCAAATAAATTCTTTATTGGTTAAAGCCAAAGACAATTTACATTCATATATATAAAAAGAGAAACACAAATGCAGTGTATGCTAAATGACTCAGAGATTGAATGTAATAATCTTTCCACAACTTCCAGAGAAATATTAGTGTAGGTAAAACATACCTAATATGTGAAAAGAATGGCAAAGGACATGGTCTTACATAATGGTATTATAATACATAGCCCATCAAAAAAAAAATTGATGCCACAAAGAGGAAAATCAGGAATCATTTTCAAGTCAATGCAATGCAATAAGCCATTTAGGTCAAATGGCCAAAAATAAAAAAAAACAAGCCACAATGGACATATAGGTGTGCATAGAAACCTCACATACATACATCATGCTTCTTCCTGGAGGGTTACATGAATCCTTCTAAGCTCTATGTAGAAATAGGAGGGCACTTTTCCCTGCATGAATCATGAGTCAATGCAAAAGTTCCTGGCAGGAGGAGGATGAAGCAGCTGGGCCAGAAATTGAAGAGGGTGTTGACTCATGCAGGGAAAATAGAGTTCCTGTCTCTACATAGAGGAAATTTGCAGTACAATAATTGTAACTGGTCTCTATAATCCTTCCAACAAGTTCAGTAAAATTCATCAGGGCAAGAATATTAACTAAAATATAACTTTTAATTGTTACCATAAAATGTTTGTAGAAAATAGAAAAATATCCAGCTTGTTGAATAAAATTCAGAAGTCTTTTTGAAGAATTAAAAAGTTGCACCAGTGTACATGGGCAGAAAAAATGTGCAAATCTAGCATACGCGTTTCAGAATTTAATCCTTATTCATTGCATACTATTTTAACACTGAATAGCTTTTTAAGTCCTATCCTATGTAGACATGTGGTATAGAACCACCAATCACATGTCATCAAGTTCTCACCTATATCAAGTAAAATTTTGAAGATACATATATTACCTAGTACAAATCCGTTATAACAAAATTAATCCATTGAAAATTATAATAACATTTAGATGATCCATATATTAAAATGTTCAGCAGTACCTAGTTTTCATTCACTACCAAAAGTTCTTTAAAAAAAAGTCTTCCCTCCCCCACTAAGAAAAATTGTAGCTGGGATTGATCATTTGAATGAACCCCTAAGTTCCCGGGTGGATTTACATCTTAAAGCCTTGGTGAGAGGTTTCCCTACTTATTTAAGAGATGCTAAACATGTCATTACCTTTTTGGATAGTAAAGAGTGGCCCAGAGGATGTATATGGCATAGCTCTGATATTATTAGTTTGTATCCAAGTATCTAGGTTGACAAAGCACGTATGGTTCTACGGATACATTTGAAGTTGTGTAGCAAATATTCAGTTGCCACTCAGGAATTTATAGTGATCACAGTGGCATATTTGCTTCAAAATAACTATTTTTCGCTTAATAACACCTTTTTCCTTCAAAAACAAGGCGCCCCCATGGGAGCAGGATTCTCTTCGTCTTTAGCTAATATCTATATGTCATATTGAGAAGATAATAATCCCTTTTAATCCCATATCAGGCTCATGGGTCGTTTCATTGATGACCTCCTCCTGATATGGGAGAGGAAGTCCATCTTAGCAGCAGAATGTGTCAGTTATTTGAAAAATAATGACATGAATTTTAGATTTACTTCAGATGTACAATTGAATGTGGTAAATTTTTTTAGACATTTATTTAACCCCTTTACGTCCCATGACGCCTACATACGCGTCATGAAAAGTCGTGTCCAAATGACCTATGACGCCTACGTAGGCATCATGCTATAAATAGCCCCCCTGCGGGTCGGGTGACCGGGTTCACTGAAAGGTCACCCGACCCACACATAAAGGACCCTTCAGAGTTAACACCTGGGGGTGTGGCTTAGCCCCCACGTGCCTAGGATCGCTCTGATTGGCTGTTAAAAGTGAAACTGCCAATCAGAGCGATTGTAATATTTCACCAATGAAAATTGGTGAAATATTACAATCCAGCAATGGCCGATGCTGAAATAGCATCGGACATGGCTGGACAACGAGACCCGACCCCCCCACACACTGACTGACGGCACCGATCGGCTGCCGCCACCGTCTGACGGCACCGATCGGCAGCCGCCGTCATAATCTGCCCCCCCGCCTTCCCTCCGCCCCCCCAGCCCTCCGATCACCCCCTCTCACCCTCCTTTGTGCCTCCGACCTCCCGCTATCTGTCCCGGTGTCCCGCCGTCCAGCGTCATGGGCGCCGCCATCTTGGAAGATGGCGGGCGCATGCGCAGTGCGCCGAATCGAATCTGCAATGCTGCAGATTCATTCATTTATTTTGATCACTATGATAAACTTTCATAGTGATCAAAATAAAAAAAGTAAATCACCTCCCCCCTTATCACCCCCATAGGTAGGGACAAATAATAAAATAAAAAAAATATTTTTTTTTTTATTTTTCCATTAGGGCTAGGGTTAGGGTTAGGGCTAGGGTTAGGGCTAGGGCTAGGGCTAGGGTTAGGGCTAGGGTTAGGGCTAGGGCTAGGGTTAGGGCTTGGGTTAGGGCTAGGGTTGGAATTAGGGTTAGGGTTAGAAATAGGGTTAGGGTTGGACTAGGGGTAAAGGTTGGACTTAGGGTTAGGGTTGGAATTAGGGTTAGGGTTGGAATTAGGGTTAGGGTTGGAATTGGGATTAGTGTTGGGTTGGGGTTGGGATTACGGTTAGGTTTGTGGTTAGGGTTAGAGTTGGGATTTTGTTAGGGGTGTGTTGGGATTAGTGTTGTGGTTAGGGTTATGATTAAGGTTGGGATTAGGGTTAGGGGTGTGTTGGGGTTAGGGTTGGAGATAGAATTGAGGGGTTTCCACTGTTTAGGCACATCACGGGGTCTCCAAACGTGACATGGAGCCACCATTTATTCCAGCCAATTTTGCGTTCAAAAAGTCAAATGGTGCTCCCTCCATTACGAGCCCCGACGTGTGCCCAAACAGTGGTGTACCCCCAATTATGGGGTATCAGGGTACTCAGGAAAAATTGCACAACAACTTTGGGGGTCTAATTTTTCCTGTTACCCTTGGGAAAATAAAAAAATGGGGGCTAAAATAATTATTTTTGTGGAAAAAAAAGATTTTTTATTTTCACGGTTCTGCGTTAAAAACTTCTGTGAAGCACTTGGGGGTTCAACGTGCTCACCACACATCTAGATAAGTTCCTTGGGGGGTCTAGTTTCCAAAATGGGGTCACTTGTGGGGGGTTTCCACTGTTTAGGTACATCAGGGGCTCTGCAAACGTAACATGACGCCCACAGACCATTCCATCAAGTCGGCATTTCAAAACGTCACTACTTCCATTCCGAGCCCCAACATGTCCCCGAACAGTGGCCCCCCCCACATATGGGGTACCAGCGTACTCAGGACAAACTGGACAACAACTTTTGGGGTCCAGTTTATCCTGTTACCCTTGTGAAAATAAAAAATAGTGGACTAAAAATCATTTTTTGAGGAAAAAAAATATTTTTTATTTTCACGGCTCTGCGCTATAAACTTCTGTGACGCACTTGGGGGTTCAAAGTGCTCATCTCACATCTAGATTAGTTCCTTGGGTGATCTAGTTTTCAAAATGGGGTCATTTGTGGGGGGGTTGCACTGTTTAGGTACATCAGGGGCTCTGCAAACGTAACATGACGCCCACAGACCATTCCATCAAGTCTTCATTTCAAAGCGTCACTACTTCCCTTCCGAGCCCCAAAGTGTGCCCAAACAGTGGTCCCCCCCACTTATGGGGTACCAGCGTACTCAGGACACACTGGACAACAACTTTTGGAGTCGAATTTATCCTGTTACCTTTGTGAAAATAAAAAATAGTGGACTAAAAATCATTTTTTGAGGAAAAAAAATATTTTTTATTTTCACGGCTCTGCGCTATAAACTTCTGTGAAGCACTTGTGGGCTTCAAAGTGCTCACCACACATCTAGATAAGTTCCTTGGGGGGTCTAGTTTCCAAAATGGGGTCATTTGTGGAGGGTTTGCACTGTTTAGGTACATCAGGGGCTCTGCAAACGTAAAATGACGCCCACAGACCATTCCATCAAGTCGGCATTTCAAAACATCACTACTTCCCTTCCGAGCCCCAACGTGTGCCCAAACAGTGGTCCCCCCCACATATGAGGTACCAGCGTACTCAGGACAAGCTGGACAACAACTCTTGGGGTCCAATTTATCCTGTTACCCTTGTGAAAATAAAAAATAGCAGGCTAAAAATTTATTTTTTGAGGAAAAAAAAATATTTTTATTTTAACAGCTCTGCGTTATAAACTTCTGTGTAGCACCTGGGGGTTCAAAGTGCTCACTATGCATCTAGATAAGTTCCTTAGGGGGTCTAGTTTCCAAAATGGGGTCATTTGTGGGGGAGCTCCAAAGTTTACGCACACAGGGGCTCTGCAAACACGACATGGTGTCCGCTAACGATTGGAGCTAATTTTCCATTCAAAAAGTCAAATGACGCCCCTTCCCTTCTGAGCCATGCCGTGCGCTCAAACAGTGGTTTCCCTCCACATATGGGGTACCAGTGTACTCAGGACAAACTGAACAACAACTTTTGGGGTCCAATTTATCCTGTTACCCTTGGGAAAATAAAAAATAGCGGGCTAAAAAATCATTATTGAGGAAAAAAAATATTTGTTTATTTTCATGGCTCTGCATTTATAAACTTCTGTGAAGCACTTGGGGATTCAGAGAGCTCACTACACATCTAGATAAGCTCCTTGGGGGTTCTAATTTCCAAAATGGGGCCACTTGTGGGGGTTTCTACTGTTTAGACACACAGGGGCTCTGCAAACGCAACATGACGCCAGCAGAACATTCCATCAAAGTCTGCATTCCAAAATGGCGCTCCTTCCCTTCTGAGCTCTCCCGTGCTCCCAAACAGTGGTTCCCCCCCACATATGGGGTATCAGTGTACTCAGGACAAATTGCACAACAACTTTTGTGGTTCAATTTCTCCTGTTAGCCTTGTAAAAATAAAAAATAGCGGGCTAAAAAATCATTTTTGAGCAAAAAAAAAAATTATTTTTTATTTTCACTGCTCTGCGTTATAAACTTCTGTGAAGCACTTGGGGGTTCAAAGTGCTCACCACACATCTAGATAAGTTCCTTCGGGGGTCTAGTTTCCAAAATGGGGTCACTTGTGGGGGAACTCCAATGTTTAAGCACACAGGGGCTCTCCAAATTCGACATGGTGTCCGCTAACGATTGGAGCTAATTTTCCAATCAAAAAGTCACATGGCGCTCCTTCCCTTCCGAGCCCTGCCGTGCACCCAAACAGTGGTTTATGACCACATATGATATATTGATGTACTCAGGAGAAATTGCCCAACAAATTTTAGGATCCATTTCATCCTGTTGCCCATGTGAAAATGAAAAAACTGAGGCTAAATAAAATTTTTGTGAAAAAAAAAGTACTTTTTTTTTTACGGATCAATTTGTGAACCACCTGGGGTTCAAAGTGCTCACTATGCATCTAGATAAGTTCCTTGGAGGGTCTAGTTTCCAAAATGGGGTCACTTGTGGGGGAGCTCCAATGTTTAGTCACACAGGTGCTCTCCATACGCGACATGGCAACTGCTAAATATTCAAGCATATTTTCCATTCAAAAAGTAAAATGGCGCTCCTTGCCTTCTGCGCCCAAACAGTGGTTTATGACCACATATGAGGTATCGGTGTACTCAGGAGAAATTGCCCAACAAATTTTAGGATACATTTTATCCTGTTACCCATGTGAAAATGAAAAGACTGATGCTAAAAGAAAATTTTGGTTGGAAAAATTAAAATGTCCATTTTTTCATTCCATGTTGCTTTAGTTCCTGTGAAGCACCTGAAGGGTTAATAATCTTCTTGAATGTAGTTTTGAGTAGCTTAAGGGGTGCAGTTTTTAGAATGGTGTCACTTTTGGGTATTTTCTGCCATATAGACCCCTCAAAGTGACTTCAAATGTGAGGTGGTCCCTAAAAAAAATGGTTTTGTAAATTTTGTTGTAAAAATGAGAAATTGCTGGTCAACTTTTAACCCTTATAACTTCCTAACGAAAAAAAATGTTGTTTCCAAAATTGTGCTGATGTAAAGTAGACATATGGGAAATGTTATTTAGTAACTATTTTGTGTCACATAACTCTCTGGTTTAACAGAATAAAAACTCAAAATTTGAAAATTGCAAAATTTTCAAAATTTTCGCCAAATTTCCATTTTTTTCACAAATAAACGCAAAAATTATCTACCTAAATTTACCACTAACATGAAGCCCAATCTGTCACGAAAAAACAAACTCGTAATCGCTAGGATGCGTTGAAGCGTTCCTGAGTTATTACCTCATAAAGGGACATTGGTCAGAATTGCAAAAAATGGCCAGGTCATTAAGGTCAAAATTAGGCTGGGTCATGAAGGGGTTAAATTATAACCAAGATATAATCATTACGATTTATCCTTACAGAAAGAATATGTCTACAAATTCTACATTATTAGCCACTAGAGTTGAGTGAAACAGGTCGACCAGATTCATAAGTCGCCGACTTATGTCAAAGTCGGGTTTCGCCGACCGAAACCCAACCATAGCGTGAAGTCGGCCATGCGGTCAGCAAAACGAGCACCAAAGTCGGATTTCCCAGAATGCTTGCAGGTGCCTTTTTTCAGCCAATGAGCAAGAACTTACATTGTGGGCAATGAGATGACATGTGCAGCATCCACCACCATCGGGGAGAAGGGCATTGTAGTGATTGGCTTGCTTTGGGGGCATCATAGTGTCTATAAAAGCTCTTACTGCTGACCTCCATTTTACTTCTGTCGATCTTAACAGTTGGGAGAGGTTGCTGTTTATCAGTATGGAGAGAGTTAGGGCTGTAAAGATATAAGAAGTTCTTATGTGCTTGTGCTGATAGCAATTGTGCTGTACAGTTAGTGTGCAGTGACAGGGGAGGATTTTCTTGTGTGCAGCAGCGCTGGTTATTAGGCTGCCTGATAGCTGTATTACTGGGTGTACACTGCTGTGCAGACTGCTTTTTACACAGCACTAATACTTTTATTCTTTTTTTCTGCACAGTTACTGACCGTTCATGTTTTCCCACACCGTATAGAGCTGTACTCTCCTCACACACTACCGTGTACTGGCTGGTATCACGGACAAATACATGCTGACTATCTGTGTGTGACTCTGGAAATAAATACAGAGTTTTAACTTTTTCCCTACACCTTATACAGCTGTACGCTTCTGATACAGTACCGTATATCTGCTGTTTGTATTACAGTGAAATCCATACTGAGTGAGCGTCTGTGTGTGACTCCGTAAATAAATACAGAGATTTAAATCCAGACGGTCAAATTAGCACAGTGTGCAAGCCCTGAAAAGTTATACCATAGTAGGAAGAGTGTAGTGTGGCACTTTTTTGACCAAACTCCCATTGATGAGGCAAAGGTTATCTGTAAGAAGTGCGGAAGGACCTTTAGCCGAGGGAAAAATCTCCAAAATTTGAATACTAGTTGCATGCTTAGACATGTAAACACCATGCACTTGCAAGCGTGGACGGACAACAAAACCTCAGGTAGCACACGTGCACCTGCTCCGACTGAAGGTATCCAGCAACGCTACATCGCTTCCGCCACTGTAAGCCCATCGGTTAGCACATCACCAGCATGAAAAGTTGAGGTGTCGTCGCAAGGCCAAAGCATTCAGGGAATCACAATGTTTTTCTAACGAAAGACTGCATCTAGGCCATCACCACCACCACCACCATCACCAACCCCCTCTCAGTCCGCCATGTCCACCGCTAGTTCCACCATATGCAGCTCTCAAGTCCAGCTCACCCTAGCAGAGACTCTGAGTAGGACAAGAAAGTACTCATTCTCTCATCCGAGTACACTGGCTTTGAATGCCTACATTGCCAAACTGATCTCATTAGAGATGATGCCCTTCCGTTTGGTTGAAAGCGCAGCGTTCCGAGAGATCATGGCCTATGCTGTCCCATGCTATGACCTACCCAGTTGGCACTTCTTTTCTAGAAAAACCATCCCTGCCCTCCACCTGCAGGTGAAAGACCACATTGTCCATGCACTCAAACAATCAGTGAGTGGAAAGGTGCACCTCACAACAGATGCATGGGCCAGTAGCATGGCAAGGGCTGTTACGTGTTCATCACTGCACATTGGGTGAATGTGGTGGATGCAGGGTCAACAGTGGACAGTGGCAGTGGGACATTGCTGCCTAGCTCACCGTATAGGCAATAGTTGGCTGTAGGCGTTCGACGCTCCACCTCCTCCTCCTCCAGAAGTGAAAGCTCGTCGACAGAGCGCAGTCACATGAGCACTCCATCCGCAGCTGCCAGTGTTGCACACGAGGTGTCCCACTGTTGAACAGCTAGTGGTAAGTGCCAGCAGGCTGTTTTAAAGATGATGTCTTTGGGCGACAACATACACACCGCGGAGGTACTGGCCAACTACTTGCAGCGAGAAACTGAGTCATGGCTGGGCAGTCTACATCTTGAGCAAGGCAAGGTAGTCAGTGATAACAGATGTAATTTTGTGGCAGCCATAGCCATGGCAAAACTCAGACACATACCTTGCCTGGCTCACACCTTGAACCTGGTGGTGCAGTGCTTCCTAAATAATTATCCGGAGTTACCAGCCCTGCTCCATAAGGTGCGAAGACTGTGTTCTCACATCCGTCGCTCGCCCGTAGACTCCAGTCGTATGCAGAGGCTGTAGCGATCACTCCACCTCCCCAAGCACCGCCTAATCATAGACATTGCAACAAGGTGGAACTCCACCATGCACATGGTTGAGAGGCTGTGCGAACAGAGGCAAGCTTTAATGCTTTTGTGGGAGGATACACGGGCAGGCAGTTTGAGGGCAGACATCGAGTTGTCGGGTGTGCAGTGGTCAAAGCTGAAAGACCTCTGTTAAGTCCTTCAGTGTTTTGAGGAATGCACACGGCTGGTAAGCGTAGACGACGCCATCATAAGCATGAGCATCCCACTTATGCGTCTGCTCATGCAAACTTTGACGCACATTAAGGATCAGGCGTCTGCAGCGGAGGAGGAGGAGGTGGAGGGAAGCCTTGATGACAGTCAGGCATGGAGGTGGAGGAAGAAGAGGAGGAGGAGGAAGATGAGGGGGATGATTATTTTGGAGAGGAGGATGCTTCTCAGGGGGCAAGAGAAAATGTTTCATGACCATGTTATGGACTGATTTCTCTAGTACCGCTCATACAACTGGTAATACTGAATCGATTGCAACAGACAGGAGACAGCAGTTGTCAACTATGGTTCAAAATTACATCTCCTCTCTTATCGATGTTCTCCCTCACAGTTCATTCCCCTTTGACTACTGGGCCTGTAAACTGGACACCTGGCCTGAATTGGCACAATATGCCTTACAGGAGCTCGCTTGCTCTGCTGGTAGTGTGCTATCAGAAAGAGTCTTCAGTGCTGCTGGATCAATCCTGACAGAAAGAAGGACCCGGCTGTCGACCCAAAATGTAGGTGATCTCACCTTCATTAAAATGAACCATGCCTGGGTTTCAAAGGATTTTGTACCACCTTCCCCTGATGGCACATAGGTTGCCAGCAAATAGGCTCGCTTTGTCCTCCTCTTCCTCTGACTTCTCCAATTCCTCCATTTGCAGCTGCTGAACATCCAGCCAACACCTCAACATATGACAGTTTTTCCACCTCCCTAACTGGGCTGTACCCCTCCACCAACTTTAGCAAAATATCCCCCAGTTTTCAATGCGTTTATATTATTATAAAGTAAATTAAGGTTGACAAGCTTAAGTAATAAGAATTGATGTCATTGCCATTGAAATGGACACTGTACGTGTGTTTACTGTCCTCCACTCACTGCCGACTTTTATTCCCCATTGATTTGCATTGGGGTCGAGTTTCGGTAGGAACTCCGACTTTTGCCGATAGTCGGCCGATTTCGTTCGACTCGACTTTTGGGAAAGTCGGGTGGTCCGAAACCCGACTCGATCCTCCCGGAGGCAAAGTCGCTCATCTCTATTAGCAAAATCTTGGCACTCCAAACAGGTGATCAAAATATTCCTGAAGGAAAAATGATACGTATGAAGAGAAATACATCTATCAAGCAGGATTGCAACATAGAACTACAGCAAATAAAGGAGAGATTGGAGGACAGACAATATCTTAAATGGATACTCACACAAGCATCTAACATTGTAGAAAATTTTCCCAGATGTGACATTATGAAAAATTGAAATAATTAAAAAAGTGGCAGTAAGAACAAGGTCAATAAATCAAGTGAATGTAATACAGTATATATATATATATATATATATATATATATATATATATTTACAGTCCTGTGGACAAGTATTTGCCTCCTTCTTGATTTCCTATTCATTTGCATCTTTCTTCACACTGAAATGTTTGAGATCACGCCAAAAAATTAAGTATTATAAAAAGATAACATAAGTAGCCACAAAATGCAGTTTTAAAATTAAGGTCTTTAATATTAAGGGGAAAAGAAATCCAAACCTACAGGGCCCTGTGTGGAGCTGTTAGATAAATGTCATGCATTATCTGCAAGAATTCATTAATATATAACAATTATAATGGTACTGTTAAACTGAGTAATTTTACATATACAAGCCGTGAGTCTGACGTCAGTAGCAAGGAGGGTACATCGTAAACAGAGGAAAGATACAAATTCATAGTCAGGTAATGGTCCAAGGTTAAAATATAAGGAGGATATCGGATCAGAGCAAAGGGATTAAACAGACGTGTCGTCAGAACGAGGTTTAAGGTCAGGCAGCGAGTAAACCAACCACACTTAGCTGAAGCTATTGCTGATGGGTATTTGGGACTACCAGCTCAGTTAAATAGCTGAACAATCAAGGGAACGGGGAACATCTGGTGAGAGCTCAGCAAATCCCAGTCCCAGATTGTGTGGTTGAGCTGTCAAGAAAAATACTAACATCCCAGAAAGCTCCTGCACCAGACTGGACAACTGAGATGTCAATCATTGCCCAGACAGCTCAGCACTGAGGCGTGGAATCATTGCAGGTGTATTTTCCTAAATGGAAGTCAGCAACAGGTTCAGGAACCCAAGACAAAGGCTCAGTCAATAAACTGATTCCTGAGACAAAAGTTTGGCTGGCTGGTCAATCCAGCAACTTCTGAATTTTTGGTAAATAGTACAAGTGCAATTTTGTTGGTTCCTCAGTTAATAGATAGAGATGAAATGTTAGAGACAGAAATGTTAGGCATTTGTACTGGACAGAGACTGGGCATGAACGCCAAACACATACTTTCTGCCTAAGAGAGAGTGAGAATGATTTTTTTATTTTCTTACCCATTTGGGTAACCATATTTTCAATGGCATTCTGGTTTTGGTAGAAGTTTAGATACTGTTGTGGCAGCCGAATCAATCTTTCTAAAAAGTTCAGATGGGGTACCAGGACTCAAACATCCACCGGTCCTCCCATGCCTATTAATAGTATCTCATTATTTTTTTTCATTTATTCTGTTATCTATGTAGTCCTGCAAAAAGGAATGATGCTTGCTGTAAAAAAACATGACAGAGCCGGAGGATATGGATATCCCCCCACCGTCAACAATCTGTGAAGGAGTATGCACAGTTGCAGCTCTCTGGCTCCCCATTACACTCTGGTCAGTCAGGGAACTGCACCTAGGATAAGTAGTCGCTGGAGAGGCTGCCCTGTCATGTAATGGTTATCGGGGCATCCTGCAGTGAAGACGGTATATATATATCACCAGTCCCAGGCCGGGAATATATATGTAAACCTCCAGTCCATCACTTCCCAGATCCCCCAATAACACCAGGACGGTATGCTGCCACCAGTTACATGCTAGATATAAGTCCAGTCCATTATCAAGCTTATATCGGGTCAGAAACCAACCCCAGGCAGCCTATAAGTACTAGCTGGACTCATGGGTGTGGGAAATCGGGTTTCGAGATAAAAAAGCAACCATAAAAAAAAAAAAGCCTCTCCAGGTTCAGCTATGGTAACTAACAATAGACAGCAGTGAGCAGTCATTTTGAGACTAAGTCCAGGATTCGCTATACTGAGCATGCTTGTGAGGTGGCAACCTCTCATTGGTGGTGGGTTGTCAGCTGCTCAGGTCCTATGCCAGCTCCGGATTGGCCAGCGAGCAAGGTCCTGTCTGATTGGCACAGTCTATAAAAGCATCTTTGGCATGCCTGTCGGTGCGCTAAGATCATTCATATTTGCTGTGTGTGTTGGTGGGTCAGTTACCACCCAGTATGCACAAGTTAATAGCAGTGCGAGTGTGCTTCTAGACAGGCTGTGTAGGGTGGTAACTCCCGCTTGAACTTAGCGGCTGCACCGGGCATCCTCAGGTGCAGGCTCAAAAGCCACCCTGTGTAAGGCCAGGTTCAATCACCAGCGCATTGAGGGGTGAGTTATAGGGACCCCAATAGCGTCAATTTCTCTATTCTCCTGTGACGTCTAACAGGGCATAGCTTAGAGTGCTCTCAGTTTCCGCATTGCTCTGTGGAGTAACAGAGTCAGGCGCTTTGCACTCTGTTCACACTGAGTGACGTTTAACTCGGTATGTTTAATGTGCTTACTCGTGGCTACGCTCCGCCATTGTCCTCTAGCTGTGGTTTCATCATCACCGCACGGTGGAACTCGGGTTGCGAATGCACGTTATTATAATTTACATTTGATGTATTCCACAAGCTCTAACAGGTAAGCTCTCATATCTACAAGCACCTTCTTAGTTTCTGGTCCGTCTCCACATATGACGTGACGTGGCTTCCATGGCAGAGCAAAGACAAAGGCTAAAGATGTGCAGCTAGCTTTTAACCCCTAGTTCTCCCCCTCCCATATTTGCCACCGCCCCTCTGGATTGGACTGAATTTTCCTCCCTTGACCTCCTAGCTGATATAATTCCCAATATCTAGGATAGGTCATAACTTCCTCGTGGGAGGTCAAAATTGGATGGCTGACATCTCAACGGGTTCATTGGGTTTGGACCGATATGGAGAGTCCAAAATTGGGTCAGCTAAGTGTTTCTGGAGAGCCAGTCTCGATAGCTCAGCATTCAGGACCTCTAGAGAAAGATGAGACAAACAGGGGTGCATGCGGAGGGGTCCCAGGGTTCTGGTGGTTTATTGGACTTACCTCGGAAATGCACGATACTCTTGTAATTCATCTCTTGTTGTCGGCACCCAAGTGTCTACACTTTCATGGTTCTCTCATAATTCCTCTCTAGGTGTCGATGATGCTCGGTCTAGAGCTTCCATTGATGTTGGCCACCTTGCACAAAAGACTACAGGGGGTCCCAGCTCTGCTCCTCCTTGCCTTCATTAACATGTGGCCTCTAATTCTCTGGCCATTTGGCAAGATTCTGGTCTTTTGGGAATTGTGTACTTATCCCAAGGGTGGGGCTGCAACCCTGCAGTGGAATGGAGATCTCTGGATAATCTATGAGGCCTAAATTAATAAATCCAAAATGGAGTCTCCCTTGTCCCTCACAGTTGCCAATACAGATTCCCTTAGGGTCCCAATTTAATTTCTCATACAGTACATTTCAACATGATTCACTATATACACTTTTATATCTGCTGTTTGATTTTTTATATTTTGCAATTATTTTGCCGCTATTTTTTTACGTACCATTTATATGTGTTATTTAATAGTGATAGCGTGTTTCAACCTCTGTTCTAAATAAACAAGTGTGTTAGGTCAGGCGATACTCAGAACCAGGAAGAAGTGCATACTTGGTGCGAAACGACTGCAGTTTGTATTCCACATCCTCATGCCTCTCTGCTGTATTGTTATGCTTTGGAATAAGGCTTGCATTTTTTTTGTTTCAGTGAGTACCGCAGATTTTGTTTTTCACAGATTTCTTATTTTCCTACTATTACTGAGCATCATGGAAGTGTATGCAAAAGTGGTTTCTGTTTAGAGTGCCCGCACTACTTTTCAGGATTTGAAGTCACATCAACAGTGCTGTAGTCAATAACTTGGCTCTGCCGATGTAGACATCACAGGCCGCTGATCTCAGTTATTGGCTGCAGCACTAAAGCGGTAACCTCATCACTACAGCCAAACAGTAAAGACCGGAGGAGGAGCTGAGGCTCAGCACTGTACTAGGGGGCAATGTAAACACAGTTTGATTTTATACATTAAACCCCTTTAAACTTCTGCTACTTCTGCCATCCTTGTAGTTTTGTAGGTGATGGCGACCATCACACCTGTAAGAGACAACACCCCCATTACTCTGCTAGCTTGTGTAAGAATTCCGGATGATTACAACAATATATTGCTGTCATAAGAGGCATTCAGGAGAGAAATGCAAAGCTAAACACTGAGAAATAGTCTACTGAGATGCAAGAAAATACTGATTGACTTACACAGGAAACGTGTATCGCATGTGATAGTGAAAATTCCAGCAATAGTAGAAAGATCAATCAATTGACTTCAATAAAATATTCTGTTACAACCAGGACAGTGAGTACATTTGATTTCACTTACTGAATGTCAAGTTGTATTTGACTAATTTAATCTAGAAACTAAAATGCATTTGCAGAAATCTCACTGACAATGGAGAATGCGTAATGCATAATTAATAATAGCTATTGATATGCAAATCTTCCCTCAAATCCAAGCTATCTTTTCATGGTGCGACAGATAAAGCTTCAATGGCTCTACCTGTAGATGTGATCCATAAATTACCATTAGCTAAACTCTCATCTCTTGGGACAAAATATTTTCTCAATTAATTGAAATATGTTTTCATTAAAAATGTTAATTTTTTTAGGGAATGTGCAGAAGTGATTTAAAAACAGATGTTCCTATTGTGTAAATGCTCATGTAGCATAATTTAATATATTAGAAAATACATTATATATATTACCCAAAACAAATAAAAGACGTTATATACTCTGCAATGACAATTTTTTTGGAGAGAAAAGTAAAATAAAAAGCAAAAACATTATTCAATTTGTAAATTTGATAAAAGTGTTATGTTTTTGATGAGCTAGGGAAAAAAAACAAATATCCCCCTTATCAAATTATACCTTTTGGTTACATTCAAAAATCTGTTTCTGTTTTTACAACCATCAAAAGAAAATCAAATTTGTCATCTGCTTTGCCTCCGTTTTCCATCTGTTTATGTCTCATCTGTATTAAATAAATGAATCACGTAAACTGTCTGAATGTTTTTTTCCATTGACACTTAGCAAAGGATCCATTAAAAATGTATGATAAACAGAGAGAAAAAGGGACACCATTCATTTCTTATTTGTTTTTGACAGATCATAGGCTTGAATGGACTAGTCTGATCAACAAAAATAAGAATAGGTCACACACTGAGTTTAATGGAACAGAAACATGGATCCATTGAAAATGGCAGTGTGCTTGGATCCATTTAATTCTATGGATCAGCACATTGAGAAGAAATAAATATGTATGAATTTAGCTTTTGGCCAAATCCATATGGCAGGAAATGTTATGGCTTCCAAGTGGAAAAGGCTTCTTCAATGCCATACACATGGGACAATCGACATTGTTAATCAGAACATACTACATTTCTAATTGTTTCTATTTGCTAATATTATTATTATTGCTCCTACTACATATTTGGATAGGATCTTGGTGAATACCCCTTTAACCTTTTTCTGCCTGGACAATTATTCTCATTAAAAAAACATACTTAACAATAGCTTATTCATAGACTAATATAAAGTTGTATTATTTCAAGGTTAGCACATATGGCCATCACTTGTTTCTTCCACTTCCAGACTCTTTGTAATACTATGAAGCACGGCTGGCTCTCAAGCAGATTTTTTTCTTGGACCATTTGGAGAGGAAATGTTGGGCTTACCGTTTCAGATCCTGCCATTATTTCACCACTTTCCCTGCTGTAAGATTATCGCATCTAATGTTTTATTTATCCCTGCGGGTATTAGACATGTCTTTTCCATAATCACGGCTGACTCCAGAAAAGCAACATGCAGGTGATAAGAAGTAAAGGTGAGCTCTTTAATTAGCTCTAATCTGCACTTAGGAGGAAATCGCACTGAGCTGAGGGATTGTAATGCAGAATACATTTTCATATTTGTACTTACAGTTTAGCATAAAAAATGATTACATTTCAAAGTGTACCTAGTCCTATATTATATTTGATTTTTTTTTAATAAAGTCTTTGAGCCCCAATGCAGATTAGAGTATGGACTCTTAACTTTCTATTGAACACTCAGCTTATAATTTTAATATAAATTTGCTTTAATCTGCTAATAAAACCAGGTTTAGATATATCTTTAATCTTCACAATTTAAACTCCTAGATGTCATAGTAGCATTTTCAGGATCTAAGTGGTAGGTAGAGTTGAGCGACTTTGGTCGGATCGGGTTTCATGAAGCAAAATTTGTTTCAGATGAAACTGGACTGACTAGGGCAAAAAAAGTCGGAGTTTCGTCCGAAACCCGACCCCAATTCAAGTCAATGGGGAATAAAAGTCTGCATTGAGTGGATGAATGTCAGCCGCTCAATGCCGCTTTTATTTCCCATTGACTTGCATTGGGGTCGGGTTTCGGACGAAACTCCGACTTTTTTTTGCCCTAGTCGGTCCAGTTTCATCTGAAACAAATTTTGTTTCATGAAACCCTATCCAACCAAAGTCGCTCAACTCTAGTGGTAGGCAGATCGAGGAGGACTCCCTCTGTTACCCCCGGTATCTGTCAATGCAATTTTGATGACTCAGGGTCATCAGACCTGCTATTATTCCATGCCAATAATGCTTTGGAATACAAAGTAAACTGAAATAATATATTTGCAATTAAAGGATTGCATTATAATGTCCCCTGGCAGGTATTAGATAAAGTTAAATGATACAAACACCTTCAGCGGTACATTTTGCTACATCTGATTGCATGTATATTAGCCGTATTTTTCGGCCTATAAGACGCACCGGACCACAAGATGCACCTAGGTTTTAGAAGAGGAAATTAGGGAAAAAAACAACCAAAAATGTGGTGAATTCTGTACTTAATATCCCCAATCCTGGTATGTATGGTCCTCTCATCCCTATTCTGTTACACATGGCCCCTCATCCATATCCTGGTAAATATGGTCCCCTCATCCCCATCCTGATATGCATGGCCACTCATCCTTGCCCTGGTATGCATGGCTCCCTCATCCCTATCCTGATATGCATGGCCCTCATCCCCATCCTGGTATGCATGCCTCCTCATCCCTAGCCTGGTATGCATGACCCCCTCATCCCTATCCTGATATGCATGGCCCTCATCCCTAGCCTGGTATGCATGGTCCCATCATCCCTATCCTGGTAGGAATGGTCCCCCTTATACTGGCAGGAATGATTGCTCTCATCCCTGTACTGGTATGCAGGGTCCCCATCTTGTCCAGTATGAATGGCCCCATCCCTATCCTGGTATGCATGGTCCCATCCTTATTCTGGTATGATTGGCCCCATCCCAGTCCTGGTGTCCATGGTGCCATCCTTATCTTGGTATGATTGGCCCCATCCTGGTCCTGGTATGCATGGACCCATCCTTATTCTGGTATGATTGGCCCCACCCCCATCATGTTATGCATGGTCCCATCAGATAAGATTAAAAAAAGAAGCCATTACACTTACCTACCTGGCAATCCCTCGCAGTGTCCTACTCCGTTGCCAGTAGCTGATTAATGCTTGTAAGCAGTGCATGGCAGGGACTTCATGCACTGCTCACAAGCAAAGCACAGCTGGCGGAATACTCACTGGGACTGTTCATTGCGGAGAGCAGTGAATATTCATTCCTCTTCAGTAGCGCACAATGTCAGCTATCGGCTTCCTGCTGCTGCCGGCGGTCACGTGTGCCGATACTTAAGAGAAATGAATAATCATTTCTCTTAGGTATTAACACACGTGTCCACAGGCTGCACTGCCGACTGACACTGCGCGCTACTGAAGAGCAATGCATAGCTGAAGAGCTGTTGGCAATGGAGCAGGACACTGCGAGTGTTAGGACTTGCGGAACGCACCAAATAAGAAATAATAATAAGGTGCATTCGCAACTCGGGGTCCACAGTGCGGTGATGGAGAACCCGCAGCTAGCACAATGGCGGAGCAAGGCTGCGAGAAAACACTATAAGCACACTGAGTTAAATGTCACTTAATGGCACAGAGCACAAAGTACCAAGCTCTGCTACACCATAGAGCGGTACTATGAAGCAACACAAAAAGGACTATATCCTGTTGGACTGCACAGGAATATAGAAAAATACTAATTGGGGTCCCTATAGCTTAACCCCCCAGGGGAGACTAAGCTGGTGGTTGGGCCTGCTCTGACACATGGTTGTGCTTCAGCACACGTGCCTGAGGATGCCTGTTGCAGATGCTAAGTTCAAGCAGGAGTTCCCAACCAACACTGCCTGTCTAGACAAACACTTGCAGTGCTATAAGTGGCACACATGCACACACGGTGGTGAAGTAGCCACCAACACACCAAACACACATGATACTAGCGCACAGGCATGCACTCCAGAGGACCTTTTATACATACAGCTCAAGTCCAGACAGATAGGACCTTGTCTGTGGACCAATAAAAAGCTGCCACATAACCAGAGCAGGTGATGTCCGAGCACCAATGAGAAGGCGCCACATCCCAGACATGCTCAGTAGGATGAAATCTGGACTTAGACTCAAGAGTACAACGTTGCATGTGTAAACCAGTAGTCACCATAGGCTTAGCTGGAGAGCCAGCAGCAACTACATGTGCAGCATGAGCCTGGGCAAGGCACTGGGGCCGAAATCTGTGCTGAGCAGTCATCCAAGCCACTGAGCCTGAATGGGAGGCTACAGGACCAGACAAGGCCTAGGATCTATCCCGTGCAGCAGAAAAATCCCGGCGCATAACAGCAAGGGAGCGGAGGAAGGGAAGTTCAATGGTTTGTTTTTTTTATTCTTTTCTGATTGGGCCATGCATTCCAGGACTGGGATGGGGACAATCATACCAGAATTCCAAAAAGAAATGAATATTTCTTGCCCTCTACGCCCATGGGTGTGGAATGCAGTGAATATTCATTTCTTGTTAGCAGTGGGCACAGGAGTTAGCTGGAGCCGCCGGCTCCTGACTCTGTGACCTGCTGCTCCGATGAAACCGATCCTCCACCTCCCCACCACAGTCAGAGCAAGTGAGTGATTGGATATAGGGAATGAATGAAAGTTCTGTGTCAAATATGGCAATAAAACAGCGAGCATGATCTTTGGGGGTTATGTTTGAACCACCCAAAGCAATTGCAATATCAGCTATAGTTAAGTTGGAAGAGGGAGAAAACGTGAGAAGTTCAGTTTTGGAGAGATTCAGTTTAGCAACAGCGGACAGGCAACCCATGGTATTTTGTACTAAGATGGAGGTTATATCAGGAGAAGAGATGTATAATTGGGTGTCATCAGCATAAAGATGATATTTGAAACTAAATCTGCTATTGGTCTGTCCAATATTGAAAGTGATAAAGAGATGAGGAGGGGGCCTAGTACTGAGCCTTGATGAACACCAATAGTAAGGAAAAAATTAGAGAAATAAGAGTCGGCAAAAGAATCAATGGAGAAATGGTCAAAGAGGTAGGAAGAGAACCAAGAGAGAGAAGTTTTTTTGAGTCCTGTATACCAGAGAATACTGGGGAGGAGCTGGTGTTTCACACTGTCAAATGCTGCAGGGAGACACAGGAAAATCAACAGGGATTAGTGACCATTAGCTTTAGCTGTTGATGGATCGCTAGAGAGATTAGTAATGGCAGATTCTGCAGTGTGTAAAGAGCACAAATCAGACTGTAAAAAGCAGTGTAATGTGAGAGATATCAGATCAAACTACAGTGGACCAAAAGTTGCAGGAGTTTAGAGAGCATGGGAAGATTAGAGACAGGGGTGTGATTTTTTTGTAAAAAGGTTATGACAGTATGTTTGAATGAAGAGAGAAAAATACCATAAGAAAGTAGAAGAAAGAGACAGATTAAATATTTTAGTTAGGTAGACTGTGACAGCTGGGGAAAGGGACTGAAGGAGATGTGAAGGAAAAGGATCACTGGTGCAGGTTGTTGGATGAGTGGATGTTCTGCCTTCTTCCACGTATGACGCTGTGTGGACTCCAGCATACGGCTTAACCTTTCATCCAGTCCCAGAAACAAAACTGTATGGGTGCTTAAGTCTATATTTATTGGGATGATATGGACAACAATGGGAGATGATAACAGATGGTATAATAGAACACAGTAGTAGATTATATCAGGGGTTGTTGTACAAAGTTGTAGATGATATCAGAGATTGTTGAACACAGATATGGATGATTCAGATATTGTTGTACACAATGTGGATGATTCAGTAGATTGTTGTACAAAAGGTTGATGATTCAGGTAAAAACTATAAGACACAGATAACGCAGCATGTCAGTACTGGTAGATAATATACAATACACAAATACTGGCAGGTAATCACAGCAATACAATGTACTATCACAACAGTAGCAATGATACAGGATGCTGTATCATGCATTATATAAAAGCTTTACAATATAACATACACAGCAGCAAATGAGAAAGATGTCAAAAACAACTAATGGCTGCCAGCTTTGCACTGAGTGAACAGAGGATACATATCCAGAGGATGCATATGAGTAACATGCATTGCAATCATCATGGGGGGCTGCATTATGGCTGCTAACACAGATGCATAGCATAGTTTACATAAATGCATTAAACCTTACCGGAATCCACTTGCTATAAGCAGTGGTTTGCAGGGAGTTGAGCAGGTGTGAGCTACTCAGAAGATGGCTGAAAATGGTTACATCGTTGACCAGGGGAGGAAGAAGAAGTGGTTCTGAACAGTTAATGATTTGGGAGACAGAAGATTCCAAACGCATGAATAAAAAGGAGAAAGGCAACTATGAAACCTAATGGCAATAGCTGGGACAGCACTTAAAATATCTTGCTGCACAGAATGGGCAGAATAGTGGAAGCAAGAAGCCTGGTTACTTCTTCCCTAACAGGTTCAAAATTGAAAGTGAGCTTGAGGTGTGAGAGGGAAGGGGATCCTGGTGTTGAGTAGATTGTTTAACAATGTCCTTTTGCATATGGTTAATTTTTTTCTAGGAAATAAATGGCAAGATTGTCAGTGCTGAGGTTTGTGATGAGAGCCTTGTCTTTGTGGATCAGGAGAGAGTGAAATGTTTTAACGAGTCATTTTGTATTGTCAGCTAGTGATATGATGAAAGCTAAAGATGACTGTAGATTGTTCATAAGCTGCTGGGTATTGATGACACATAGATTTCTGTATGTTTGGTAAGTGGGGTTGTCCCAAGCCTGGAGACAGTTTTTGACAGAAAAGGAAAGAAGTTTGTAAAGTCATATATTGAGTAGAGCCTGTTGAAGTATGCTTTCCCATGTGACGTGTTTTACATTTGGAGGAGGATGAAGAGCTAATTTGGTCACATGCTTCTCTGATTGCAGCCTTTTTATGGACAGAAGTGCCGCTCAGTTTGCTACACTAAGAGAAAGTTTATTAAACTCTTTAAAATGTTCCTGTGTCTTGAATATGGAGCCTTGCAGCTTTGAATTTTGTTTTATGAAATTATAATAAAATAATCACTTGTAAAGTAAATCTATCAAGTTGTTCTGCACCAGAAGAACTTTCTCAGTGTTTTGTCTTGGTCTCCAGTTCTGCTTTCCAAACTTCTTTTACATTAATGCCTTAGGCCTCTTTCACACATCAGTTTTTCGCCATCAGGCGCGATCCGGCTATTTTTCCGAAAACTGGATCCGGCGAAATGCAATGTCGGATCCGGTTTTTCCCCATTGACTTACATTAGCGCCGGATGGTCATGCCTTTCGTCCGGTTTTGGCCAGATCCGGCAATGTGTCGCGATCCGGCGTCTGGAAAAAACGGCAACTGTAACGTTTTTTGTCTCCGGCGAAAAAGAAGAAGGCAGGAGACCACTGCACCACCAGCACCACCACCCCAAATGGAGCGAAGGGACCATGGTGACCATGCGGAGGGGAGTCCACCAGCAGATGACATACGGTAATTATCAAATCCACCATTCCTCAAAAATAGGGCATGGAATATCAATATATTCAGTGGCCCTTTGTTTCTCTTTATTCACCAGCAGAAGACGCCCTATAGATGCAGCAGCACCGGCAGCAGCAACAGCAGCACAAGCAGCACCAGCAGCAACAGCAGGAGTGGAGACTGGCCAGCAGGAGGACACCACATCTTCTTCTGGGAGCCCTCCCTCACATTGTCAGCATTTGACGGTAAGTTTTTATTTAAAAAATCCATCATCTCTGGAATATATGTCTATTCATTGGCTTTTATTTCAAAACAGGAATCACAAGCTGAAGAGGAGCTCCCAGAAGAAGAAGGAAGGGGTGGACAGATGCCTGGAGTGGGCTCGCAATTGGTAAGTTTCCTGCATTAAAAGCAGAAACACAACATCACACTACATACAACACATAGAAAACAATGTAGCGCAGATATCACACAGCAAACACATATGCCTACATATAACCACATAATTTTTTTGCTTTTCTTTTCTAGTCTTCCCAATCTGGTGCTCGGCCAAGAGGTCCTCACAGTGCCTCCCAGGGTCGTCGGCGACAGCGACGCGGCGGTCACCAGCGTGTAAGTATAATATTTTTGCTTTGGTTTTTTTGAACTTTTTATTTGATTTCTTGTCGTGGCTAATTATTTTATTTTTCTCTTTTTCTTTAACAGCCTTCACAGCGTGCTCCCGACTCTGACGGTGAGGATGGAGGGATTGATGTGGACCACCTCATTGATCTTGTTAGAGAAAGGGATCCGCTTTGGAATATGGCTGACCGCTGGCATGCTGATCTAATTGTGACCCGACGGCTCTGGGAGGAAATCTGTTCGCTCCTTGTGGACTGCTGGGAGGACCTTGAAGCTCGGGCCCAGATTCAAGAGCGTAAATATATACAGTTCCCGTTGCTTGATGTCAAGCAGTGTTTACCGAACTCCAGTCCTCGTGGTACCCACGTGTCATGTTTTCAGGATTTCCTTTTGAGCAACACTATTGGAATCCTGAAAACATGACCCGTTGGGAACCACGAGGACTGGAGTTTGTGAAACACTGATGTTGTATACTAACCACTTTGTGCTTTCTCATTTCAGGGGAGAGAATTGTGAAGCGGTGGCGGTCTGTGAGGGATCGTTTCAAGAAGGAGTTCAAAAAAGAGATGCGGGCCCCGAGTGGATCTGGAGGACGCAGGAGTAAGTACAAGTACGCACGAGCCCTGTCGTTCCTCCGGGCAACAATGGTCACCAGAAGGTAAATATTACACAACCCATGTCCAAAAGTAATGTTTACATGTCTAATTGTTTTTTCAGCCAGGGCCAATGGCATGTTAGCATATTAATTGTGTTTTTTTCTCTTTGTTCCACAGCACGGTGACCAGCACTAGGGAGCCTGCACGGTTGGACCCTTCTGAAGCGATCCCTGAGGAGACCGGCACCGAGGGACACTTTGACCGCCCCGGTACATCTGCACCTTCCCAGCCTTCCCACACATTCGACCCATCT
The DNA here is from genome assembly GCF_039654945.1 of Dendrobates tinctorius. NCBI lineage: Eukaryota > Metazoa > Chordata > Amphibia > Anura > Dendrobatidae > Dendrobates > Dendrobates tinctorius. Next base: position 5,233,809 of record NW_027361742.1, read on the forward strand.
GTCCCATCCACCAGCACAGGAGCATCGTGGCCGCCTACATTACATGAAGCTGCTGGTGAGGAGATCGCTTTCCCTTTACCCCACCCTTCTGCCCCTGCCACCTCTAGTACACCTGCGGGTACTGGGCGGCAGCGGCAGAGGGGTCAGGAAAAGAGCTATGCCCCAGAGTTCTTGCATCTGAATGCATCTTTCCAGAACTGTCTCAAAGTCTTGTCCGAGCAAATGTCCGCAGGCTTTCAGCAGCTCAACTCCGGCATTCTGGAGTTGAAGACACTTCTGCAAACAATGCATTCAGAAGCAAGATCTTCTCCAAACCACACCTTTTTCAGGTCTGTTGTGGAGCGCATGGCAACACTATCTCCTACCCAGCAGAAGCATGTAATGCATTCGTGCCATGGTGCCCTACAGCAGGTTACCTCCCAACCTCCACCTCCCAACACTGTAGTTTCTCCACCTGCTCCCCCTCCAGCCACTGTCCATACTCCCCCTCCTATTCAATACCAGCCACCTCCTCAGTATCAGCCACCTCCCCAGTACCAGCAAACTCCCCAGTACCAGCAAACTCCCCAGTACCAGCAACCTCTCCACTTCCAGCAACCTGCCCCGTACCAAACTACTTCCCAGTACCAAACTCATTCCTCCTACCACTTCGCAACCACATCATCTGCTACTCCATTCCCTGCCCAACCCTCCTCTCCACCACCCACCACCTGTTCTGCCGCCCACATGTCCACCCATTCTCTTGCTTTTTCCACCCCTTCACCTCTAACTGTTCCTTCCCCACCACGATCCCAGTCCTCTCTCCACACTCCCAGTGTCGAAGTGTACCGCAGCCCCTCCAGCAGTATTTCCACCCCACACTACACTCATTTATAAATGTGTGTATTTAAATAAAAAAGAGAAACATTTTTAACAATTAAACAGTTTATTAAAAAAAAAAAAATTTCAATTAAAGTATTGGTTTACACTGGTTGTCTGTCTTTTATTTCTGCGGTGAACTATGGTATAAAAAAGGTTAAGTACAGGGTATACAAAAGTTAAAAAGGTATACAAAACCAGGTACATTACTGTGGGTAAAAGGTAAATAAATTTTACCTTTTGGCCACAGTTGTGTTCCTGGTTGTGTTTTAGACAAAGTAATTCACATTTTACCAATAGTTGTGTATCTTGTTGGGGATTTCCTAACAATGTACACAACTTTTGGTAAAAGGTGAAAGACTTTGCCTAAAACACAACCAGGTACACAACTGTGGTCAAGGTAAAAATAGTTAAACCACGACAAGATAGACGACAAGAGAGCCAACTTTGTTTGGAAAAGGTATATACTGTTGGTACAGAAGGTACACATCTTTGGTTAAGGGCAGAAATTTATCAAATTCTGTCATCCTGCCAGTCTATTCTGCCTTGAGGTGACATAAAGTATTCTGCAAAATTGTCCCTCATTCATGACACCGTCACAGAACTTCTATTGGCAATGTTCTGGTAATCTTGCAAAGTGGTTTCTTCAGCGGTGTCCTCAATGGAAATGGGTTCCTTGCACATAACAAAATTGTGGAGTACCACGCAAGCTTTGATCACCTCATCCACAGTTTCTGTCTTGATGTTGATCGCAGTCAATAGGACACGCCATTTGGCTGTAAGAATACCAAAGGAGCATTCCACCATTCTTCTTGCTCTTGTTAGCCGGTAATTAAAAATGCGTTTTGTTCTTGTCAATCCTCTGCTACAGTAGGGTTTCAAAAGGTGTTCTGACAGCTGGAATGCTTCATCCCCTACACAGACAAAAGGCATAGGTGGACCAGATGTTTGCGGCAGCGGTCTAGGGGATGGGAACTGGAAGGTGTTTGCAGACAGTTTGAAACCTTGAGAGTCATTGGAGCGGCCATAGGCCCCAATATCAACAGCAATAAATTTGTATTCCGCATCAGCGATGGCCATGAGGACAATGGAGAAATATTTCTTGTAATTGAAATATTCCGATCCCGATCCTGCTGGCTTTACAATGCGGATATGTTTCCCATCCACAGCGCCCAAGCAGTTCGGAATCTGACATATCTGTAGAAACTTTTCACAAATTTCAATCCACCTCTCTGTTGTGAGCTCTGGTAAAAACTCTTCAACTAAGGAGTCCCACAGTGCACGGCATGTGTTCTTCACTATTCCAGATATGGTTGAAATCCCGAGTCTGTACTGGAAATGCAGTGACGAAAGGGATTCTCCAGTTGCAAGAAATCTGTGGGGAATTAAAAAACAATAAATTAGTTAAAAATCCCAGCATTACATACCAAAACTCAGCTGTAACACTTGGAGATACAAACTACCACCAACAAGATTGCAGTGAAAGTGTGCTCTGATGCGAGCATATCCAATAAATGTGGCTTACCTTAAAGTCACCATCAGACGCTCTGCGGGTGAAACGGAGAAGCGGCAATAGGTGTCAGCTTGAGGTGTGCAATGCGCTCCACCAAGTAATCAAAATTCTCCATTTTCATCCGAACATAGCCAAAAAATTTCTCCGGGTTTCGTCTAAGGTCCATGCAGAGTGTAGAATAGACCCCACGCGTCATTCTCTTGGCTGTGATGGGGTGGATCCACAAACGGCGTCGCTGATGCTTGATGCGCTGCTGTCTTGCTCTCTCCTTCTCCAGAACAATCACCCTCAAACGGTTCGCCTCCGCTGTAAAATCCACCACATTCTTCAAAATATTTGCAATCACAACATCCATCTTCACCAGTCACTTGCTCTTCTCTCCAACATGGAGTTTCTCCTCTACAACCTGTCAAAGATGGGCTGTAGGAACACGGTATATATAGATTTCAGCAGCCAATCCCGCTGCGAAGCCCCCAAGGGGCGTTTTTAAAAACCGGATCCGGCATAATCCGGCGGAAAACGGATGGAAAAACGGAAGAAACTGATGAGACGGATCCGGTTTATGGTCTGACGACCAAGACGGATCCGGCAGAAAACCGGATCCGTCACATCCGGTTTTACATAACATTTGCCGGATCCGGCGCGATGCCGGATCGGACCTGACGGAGAAAAACTGATGTGTGAAAGTAGCCTTAGAGCAAAGGCAGATCCTATACACTATGTAAGTCTGTTGTGTGTGTACATTTTGTAGCAAAGATCCTCCTTATCATGCTTTGATAAAGTAATAATATTTCTATGCATTTTGCCAACATAGCACCTTTTTGTTCCTTTTTCTTTTTTTCTATATGGACAACCACAGGACACTTTTTATATATTTTTTTAAAAATAGGATTTTAGGTATTTATTTATTCTGGGAGAAATACTTCTTTTTCTGGAATAATTTCAAGGGTGCCAACGCTTTCGGCCATGACTGTACAATAGTTCAAGTCCTCTTCTTCTATGAAGAGATTAATTGCATATTTAAATTCCATGAAGAGCATTGCATGGCCTATAAGTTGTTTTATGCCCCTTTATCAACTTTTGGAGCTAATTCTTAGGAGAGGTCATCAATATCAGGTAGTTGGGGGTCTCGCATCCAATACCAGTACCGATCCAATATTTATAGCTTATCTTAAAGAGACTTCATAAACATTCTGTGGCTGGACATACCCCTTAAAGATTAAGTGATTTTCTTTATAAATAAATTCATTGTTGAGAGTCCTTTTAGGAGTACCTTTTTTGATGACTGTCCCCCCCCAAAAAAATTGAGATGTGTGATTTTAATCTGATTCATGGATGAAAGTTTCACAGTCAAGTTTTGGTTCTATGAAAAACTCCAACAGAACAAGGATGCCATCCAAGTTGTATCTTGCTGCAACTTTTTTTTAAGCTTAGAGAAATAGATGGCAAACATTGATCAAAATCTGTTTTTATCATGTCCCAAAAAACTGATTTCCTACTGAGGCCTTACATTATGAATTCAATTAATTATGGTAGTGACCATTGTTTTAATTTATTTGTCATTCCTCAATTGTAGAAATTAAAATATGCAACTTTGTTAAATATCTTATGAAAGAAATTTGCTTCTTTCTTCCTCCTCCTCGATTGATCTTCAACTCTCAATTCATGGGTAAAATCTGTAAAATCTAAATTCAGTGAGTACGGAAGTTCCCATTACTGACATTAGAGATCAAATTGGTGTTTCTAAAATTCTATGGAGTGGAGAAGTGGTAGGAGAATTCAGAGTCTAGAAACACACCCAATCATTCTGCTGCAAGTTCTCCGGAAACAACTGTTAAAGTTTTCCATAAATCTTTATGTGCAACAACTTTCATCTCCTATCACAATATTTTTTTTTCCTGTTTATTGAGAATTTTGAGAATGAAAGATCAGTCCTGGCAGAGTAGAAGCAGATCTAGTATTGATTTATGAAAAAAAAAAAACTAAACAAAATAAGGCCGGTTTCACATTTGCGCTTTATAGCGCAGCGACGGCCTGCGCACGGCCGCAGCTAAGCCCCGCCCCCTCCCGGCTCCCTGCCCGCCCCATCCAGTCATCGCCGCCTACTAGCGCACATGGACGCTTGCGATCTGCGCACCCTATCTTTAGCATAGGGTGCGCAGATCGTGCACTGGCCGTGCGCTGGCAGGATTTTGCCGTGCGCTGCGCACTTTTGAAGGTGCGCCCGTGTGCGCCGAACACAGCATGTTGCATTTCGGCGCGCACGGCGCACCTTCAAAAGTGCGCAGCGCACAGCAAAATCCTGCTAGCGCACGGCCAGTGCACGATCTGCGCACCCTATGCTAAAGATAGGGTGCGCATATCGCAAGCGTCCATGTGCGCTAGTAGGAGGCGATGACCGGATGGGGCGGGGCTTAGCGGCGGCCGTGCGCAGGCCGTCGCTGCGCTATAAAGCGCAAATGTGAAACCGGCCTAAAACAACAATTACTCATTAAGTAAATGAAAAGCTGTTTTATCACCTAACTGTGGCTCTCCGCCATTGCATGCACGTGTTATACATGTATGATGTTTTTTGCCTTTGATTTAAAACTATTTTAAAATGTAAAACTCAAGTTCTTTTGCAGCCGCAGAAATTGTTGCACCACTTTTCAAGTAAATTTGCTACAGAATGACAGTCAAATATTAGGTAATCTGTTGTATTATGCCATATGTTTTCTACCTGGCTACTAATTAGCATATTTTAATATCTGCTTTATTCACAGAGTTCAAGTAGAATTTTATGTAAATGAGAACACTTTCAAAGAAAGACTGAAACTTTTCTTCATTAAAAACCAAAGATCAAGTAAGTTACCTTGAATGATTTTGAAAGAAAAATGTTACGGTACAGCTGTTTTCCATAGTCTTGGAGCTAGCAATAAAGAAATAAATTTACAGGACCAACTATAGCTTCTAATAAAGAAACCACTGGAGCCATAGGTGGAGGAGGACATGACTTGGGGATGGGTGGACCTTTACTCCTGCAGCTTTTTTGGTATAGTGGTGTAGATTTTAAGCACGACTGATGTTGCTTTCAGAGTAAGAAGCACAGTATGTCTGGGCCTGGCGGGTTATTGTGAGGAGGGAGGGGATTATATAGAACAGGAAATCTGTCTCTCTCCATCTTTCTTACACAGGATGAACAGGAGGAAGCGATGTCTGCAGTATCAGGGAGTATAATACTGGGGTCATCACCTCACATTACAGATGATAGGAGCACATTCACCTCAGACATCATGTAATAGTGTAGTATCAGCTCCTACACTATGTATGGGATCAATATTACCTCAGCAATTCATGTAGCTGCCGTGTCCCTCATGTACACGCTGCATTTTCCTCACAGACTGTGAGACAACTTCTGGATGACCTCCCTGCAGACATGTTTGATATACTACTCCGCATTCACCTCAGACATTGTGTAGTGTGTACTAGGGTAGTATCAGCTCCTACATCACATCTTGGATCAAGATTACCTCAGAAATTCATGTAGCTGCCATGTCCCCTCACTTATTGCAGAGGCAGCTTTTGTGTGACCTCCCAGCAGACATTTCTGATATACCACATTACTGCTGTATTATACAGAGTCTTCATGAGTTCTGGGTATATGTATGATAGGACAGAGCAGGGACACATACAGTGTCTGCCATTACTATGGTGGAGCTGGGCAGTCATATGTATTAGAGACACTGGTGAGAGGAGCAGTCGGGGGATGGTATATGTATGATGATGAGAGGCTGCACTTCATGTCAGTGTAGTGTATACTGACCCTGCTGTGTGCGGATTATCCCCCCTTCCCAGTTATGGAGTCTGATGATCTGTATGTGACCTCATCTCTGTTACATACTGTGAGGCTGGGTGTGCAGATCCAGTGTAACCATGTTACTCACTATTTGTGGTATATGTGTAAAGGCTGTATTCCTGTGCTGTATACTTAACCTGTACCACAGGTCTGTATACATGATATCACTCCTCACTCTGCTATATACGGATCATGCTGGGTTTTGACATCCTGTGTCTCCAGGTCATTTTCCTGGCTGTACATATAATCTGGACATGATTTCCAGCTTAGTGCTTGATTTCTGTAGCTATTCCTGCGTTATTCCTCTTATGTTACATGCTGTCCGGCCAGATATATCCATCCTGTTTCTATATATTGTCTCCCTCGTATGTTGCATGATCAGAGTATACCCACCAAGAGCTTATTTTATATTACCTAAGATGGTGGATAGCACAGGCCTGAATGGTTTATATTTTATCATGTGTAAAATAAATAATCAGTGAGTAACTCGACACATTTGAGTGTGCACTAATAACTCAGCACATGGCGGGCAGTGAGGGGGCACTCCTAGTGTGATGCTGAACATTCCTCTGGAAAACACATCATGGTCCCAGTTTTCAGCCCTGTCTCTCCTCTATTGTAATTGTATGTAGTAGAGTGACTGACTGGGATGCAGAACTTGCAGTTTTCTGCTCATACACGTATGGCTGCAGGCAGCTTATATTAGACCTACATATTTCTTACCATTTATGTGCAGCTGGTGATTAGAGTCTGTCTGTAACTGCTGTAGAGGAGCAGGCGGCTTCTCATTTATTGTTACAGCATATAACACAGCATTGCCCATCTCTGTCTATTTCTGGACCTTACGATGGGATATTTTCCATTATTAAACTGTTGTATACCTTGGTTGTAAACCTGCATAGTTTTCACCCTCACTTATCCCACATCTTGTGCGGTTGGAGGGGTCCTTGAAATTGGTTAAATATGGTCTTGGGGATCCAATGGGATATGGTTTCCTCCTTTTGGAATTTAATATGGTTCTGGATCTGGTGAAAAGTGGAGGGGAGTTTCGGCAAGGGTTTGTTGGATCCCCAGGAAATTCAAGTGAACATTGGAACCCTTGTGGTTATGGTGCTCCTGAGCTATTTGGGTAACGGCTGGGAGTAATTGTTGGTACATTTTATGTTCACTTTATGTTTGGTAATCACCAGATTTTGGGAGCTTCAAGGACTCCTACCAGTGTGTTAATATTATTTATGCTTTGATGTTTTATTGTATGTTTGTTTTAATAAAGGCGTGAATAATAATTTTAAAAAAAATGATCGGTGTATACCCACCAAGTGCTTATTTTATATTACTTAAGATGGCGGATAGCACAGGCCTGAGTGGATTACCTGGAGCCTGGTGGTTGAGGGGGGGGTCCTTGAAGTTGGTTAGAAATTGGTCTGAGGGATCCATTGGGACATGGATTCCTCTTTTTGGAAGTCAATATGGTTCTGGACCTTGTGAAATGTGGAGGGGAGTTTCGGTAAGTGTTTGTCAGATCCCCAGGAAATTCAAGTGAACATTGCAACCCTTGTGGCTATGGTGCTCCCGAGCTAGTGGGGTAACGGCTGGGAGTAATTGTTGGTACATTTTATGTTTGGTAATCACCAGATTTGGGAGCTACAAGGACTCCCCCCAGTGTATTAATGTTATTTATGCTTTGATGTTTATTTTAATTAGAACATGAATTAAAAATTTAAAAAACAAAAAACAAAACAAAACAAAAAAAACAACAACAGTTATTTGCTTTCCTTTTAGTGGGTCCTTGAAGTTACGTTCACATATGACCCCCCTGGGTTTGGAAGGGTAACCATTTCAGGTATGGCACCCTGGTTTTGAGGGGTAATCATCTCAGGTATGGCCTCCTTGTGTGGAGGGTAACCATCTTGCGTATGCCCCCTGGTGTGGAGGGGTAACCATCTCGGGTATGGCCCCCTGGTATGGAGGGGTGACCATCATGGTATGGCCCCCTGGTCTCCAGAAGCATTTATATTTTATAGGACCCTGCTAGGGTAATGTCCCTGGGGTCATGGCAATCATATTTTGCATGCCTACAGAATAAATTGGCTCCTCTGAGCCAGGAACAGCAGCTGGAGGGGATAAGAGAGCAAGGTAGGCATGCTTTTCAATACAATCTATAGCTTCAAGGACCCTCTCTTTTTTCATGTGACTTGAGAATGCCGAGACACGGTTTTTGACTGTTTATATTGACCAAACCATGTTTCGTTCGAGGTTGTCGTCTGGACAATGCAGTTATCTAGTGCATGAAACTGAAGAGCAATGTACCTAATCTGTGTGCCCTTTAGGCAGTGGGAGTGACTAGGGGTAAAGTAATCAAGTGCATTAACATGAAGGGCAATATGCCTATTCCCGATTCATTTGAATTGGTGAATTATTAGAGCTGGCTACAATACATGCAGTATAATAGTTTTTGAGGCATGACAGATGTCATTTTACAGGTATTCAGATTGTGACTACGACCTTAATTATGGTTTACTTTCCACATTCCCCATTATGGGATCCTCATTGCAGGATGTTTAGCAAGTGTTATTTTGCTGTAGTTACCGTATTATCGATTATAACTTGGTAGCATGGCATTAATAAAATAAATCTGTCGGAGCTCTGGAATTTTATTTATTTTTTATTTTTTTACTTGTATGCACAGTCCTTTCATAGCATGTAGAAATGGTTGATGGCTTTATTAGGCATGGTTGATGGGGGTCGAGTCCATTTAAGGTGTCAAATGGCCTCTCTGGTGGAGGTTTAGGAGTCAGGTGGAAGTTGCAGACTAGTTATGGTGGGCTCTTTTTAACTAATAGAGGATGTAAAACCTCATGGTGGTGAACAGGCTCGGCTTTGGTGGCCAGCCTCAAGGACGTTGTAATGGTAACGTCAATCAGGGGCGGGCACAGTGGTTAAGCACAGGAGTGAGGATAATAGGGTCATTGGTGCCCTGAATGTTTACTGGCTCTGCTTGAATGGCAAGCCAGTGCGTGCCACCCCTTTATGGCTGTCTGTCCTGGTTCTGTATGTCAGACAGCAGAGGATATCACAGTACTTGTGAATCCCAATGTACTAGCACTTCACCTGACTTCTACTGTGATTGTTTTAATCCTGTGATTTAAATAAAGCTGTGGCCATTTTGACAACCAAAATAATGTGTTGTGTATTTATTCTAGTGCCTAGGTTTACTGTACAGTAGAAACAACAAGGCACTCAAAAATGGTAAGTCTCTGTTTGGTGCTCAAGTAGGGTATCCAGCCCTTATGTAGCAAAAGTAATGAACTTGGCACTCAAATTTTGTTGAAAAAGGAATTAATTTTATTTGGCATCCAAAAAAATATCTCTAAACATTTTTGATCCAGTAGAGGACCTTCGTCAGAGAGTTTTTAGATAGCTTGATGCTTTGCCTATATATATGAAAAAGCGCTCTTTGGTATGGGGACATCTGTCGCTTTGGAACAGCGCTGTAACAATGGCCCCTGCAGGCGTGCAGTCTATACTGCTGTGAAGTGGCATCCTCAACTTCACAGAGGTATAGACCACACGCCTGCAGGGGCCATCGTTACAGCGCTGTTCCAAAGCGACAGATGTCGCCATACCAAAGAGCGCTTTTTCATATATATAGGCAAAGCATCCAACTATCTGAAAACTCTCTGATGAAGGTCCTCTACTGCAGGGGTCCCCAACCACTGGTCCGCGGCCCAGCACCGGGCCGTTGCAGTGCCCTTGCCGGTCCGCGGACATAAGGGGAGCCGGCGGCGGTGCAGTAGCTGATACTCACCCTGCATCCCGCGGCGGCTTCATCCAGCGCTGAGCGGTCACGTGCTACCGCTCATTAAAGGTCATGAATATGGACGCCACTCATCTCCCATAGGCGTGGCGTCCATATTCATAGACCTTAATGAGCGGTAGCACGTGACCGCTCCGCACAGGAGCTGAAGCGCCGCGAGATGCAGGGAGGGAAGTTCAGCGTCGTGAGGGTAAGTATGATGGGGGAGGATGGGGGAGCCGAGTGGAGCCATATATACAAGGGAGAGAGAGTGGGAGCGGAGCCATATATACAAGGGAGGGAGAGTGGGAGCGGAGCCATATATACAAGGGAGGGAGAGTGGAAGCAGAGCCATATATACAGGGGAGGGAGAGTGGGAGCGGAGCCATATATTCAGGTGAGGGAGAGTGGGAGCGGAGCCATATACAAGGGAGGGAGAGTGGGAGCGGAGCCATATATACAAGGGAGGGAGAGTGGGAGCAGAGCCATATATACAGGGGAGGGAGAGTGGGAGCGGAGCCATATATACAGGGGAGGGAGAGTGGGAGCGGAGCCATGCATACAGGGGAGAAAGAGTGGGAGCGGAGCCATGTATACAGGATGGGAGACTGGGAGCGGAGCCATGTATACAGGATGGTAGGGTGGGAGCAGAGCCATGTATACAGGATGGGAGAGTGGGAGCAGAGCCATGTATACATGATGGGAGACTGGGAGTGGAGCCATGTATACAGGATGGGAGAGTGGGAGCGGAGTCATGTATACAGGATGAGAGACTGGGAGCGGAGCCATGCATACAGGATGGGAGAGTGGAAGCAGAGCCATGTATACAGGATGGGAGACTGGGAGCGGAGCCATGTATACAGGATGGGAGAGTGGGAGCAGAGCCATGTATACATGATGGGAGACTGGGAGCAGAGCCATGTATACAGGATGGGAGGGTGGGAGCGGAGCCATGCATACAGGATGGGAGACTGGGAGCGGAGCCATGTATACAGGATGGGAGACTGGAAGCGGAGCCATGTATACAGGATGGGAGAGTGGGAGCAGAGCCATGTATACTTGATGGGAGACTGGGAGAGGAGCCATGTATACAGGATGGGAGAGTGGGAGCAGAGCCATGTATACTTGATGGGAGACTGGGAGCGGAGCGATGCATACAGGATGGGAGAGTGGAAGCACAGCCATGTATACAGGATGGGAGACTGGGAGCGGAGCCATGTATACAGGATGGGAGAGTGGGAGCAGAGCCATGTATACAGGATGGGAGGGTGGGAGCAGAGCCATGTATACAAGGATGGGACAGGGGAGCCATGCATACAACAGGGGGAGCCACACAGAGCTGGACAGGACAGGGGGAACCACACATACATTTTCTGATGATTAGAAAATAATCAGCATGTACAGAACTCCAGTACAATTTTTCTTAAGTGCTCAATGCTCCATTTCCTTGTAGGTTCCAATCATCTTTAGCAGTGACGGTCATCAGCAGAAGTAGCCCAGTGCTCCCACTGAAACAGAGAAACAAGCCAGGTGCTCCCACTCATTCAAAACCTATGGTGAGTTGAGTCACATTAAAAATGTTATAATTAAATTATAAGTATGCACTGCTAAACTACAACCACGTCCATAGCCCCGCCCCCTTATCAATAAAGCCCTGCCCCTGTCACACCTCCATCCCCACCTTGCCGAGCCATGGAAGAATGGTCTTGCTTCAAGCCGGTCCCTGGTGCAAAAAAGGTTGGGGACCACTGCTCTACTGGACCGAAAACGTTTAGAGATATTTTTTTTGGATGCCAATAAAATTAATTCCTTTTTCAACAAAATTTGAGTGCCAAGTTCATTACTTTTGCTAGGTTTACTGTAGTTATGGTGGTTTGAAGATGGAGTAGGGGTCCGTCCCATATCCATAAGTCATGAAGATGTTGGTTGCAGAGAGTTTCAAGGCTTTTTTTTTTTGCTAACTAAATTGAATACATAATGGCAAGTTCATGGTAAGATCATGGCTTTTCGGTGGAGAAAGCTTTTCGGCTGGTAGTTTGAAAGTGAGATGTAGAAGGGAGTGATTAGGTTCTCATTGTCTAAGCAACTGTAATACTCGAAAGCTAGACTGGCGTTGTATGCTTGTAAAGACAGTCAGCATTCACTGCTGTCTGCATTCACCACCATCTTTTTAAAACTCATCGTAGGACATGCAGGAAAACGTGAACCTCAGAATAGTTGGTGATTTTATTTTTACAATAATAAATTCCATGCTATTATGAAAAGCAAACTTATAAAGACATGCAAAGAAAAATCACTTTTGTAGCCCCTTTGTTCACAATCACTGGGGAATTCATGACTCCATTTACCTTGTAAATTGCAATCACTGTTATCACAAATTACCTATTAAACTCTCTACAGTACAGTGCACCTTGTGTCTTAGTCATTTTATATAAGTACTAGCTGAAGAGCCCGGCGTTGCCTGGGCATAGTAACCAACTGTGGTTAGTTATAACAAATTATAATGATTATATTGCACATAAAAACCATGCATCTAATTCTCTCCTGTGTGATACTGTCTGCTGAGCCGTGTATCTAATCCTATCCTGTGTGATACTGCCTGCTGAGCCATGTGTCTATGGAGCGCCTCGCGGGGCCTGGGGGTACTTGGTACCAGGCCCGTCGACTTCCATGGGGGACGGTGTCACAGCGGCGGCGACCCGGTCCGTGGCCCAGAGGCATCCAGTAATAAAATAGGGGAAAGTTGTGTGGTATTTATGTGGCAAAAATGAAAATAAAGTTATTAGATGGTGAAATACGTGACACCACCTGTGGTAATCTGGTCAGAGGTGACCAGCTCTCCGGTGTTGCTTCTCTGGGATGGATGTTGGGCGCAGCTATGATGTTGTAGCCCTCCACAGGTAGGGCTGTAGTCCCAGGGCAAAGATGTTAAATAAATAGTAAAAATGTCTGTGAACGTTGGGGTGCAGATAAATGAGAGAAAGACACAAAGTGGTGCAGTTTCTTTACCTTTTACTGGTAATAGGTTGCAGTCCGGAGTACCACATACAGGTGATGGAATGAGTCCGGCTCGTCTGGAGGCATTCAGGGGATCCACCTTGCCAGGTGGGGATTTAGTACCTTCCTTTCTGCGCTATGTGTGTGGGTCTCCGCTGTATAAAACTATGCTGCGACCCTCTATTCGTGATGGTTTCACTAACCTGTACGGCTGTCAGCGTGAGCCTATTCCACAGGTGCCGTCCTTTTCATCGTCGGCCCTGGGCTCCTTATCCGCTGCCGTGCCCTCATGTGTGCAATGTTGCACAGGAATTTACAATGTCCTGTACTTTCAGATTCGGCTATCAGAGTGTACAGCTCCTGTCAGCCCAGGACTCTGGTGTCCCTTTTCTCTTTATTAGCGCTTCACTCAGAGGTATTCAATATGCAGTATTTTAGCTTCTCTAGAGTCTCTCAATCTCTGCTCTTGTCCTTTCCCTCTTCACAGATCAGCTCTGAATATCGAGCTCCTCTCCGATCAGCTCCCTGTCTTCATCTGACTGGATCTTCCAGAAAGATCTCTTTACCTCACGTCCTCAAGTTTAACTGTCATTTTTCTTCACAGCTCACAGCTGCTTCGTTTCCATGATAATTCCCTCAGCTGATTTCTAGCTGACTCACCAACCCCATCTGCTGGCCAGAATTTATAAGGCATCTCCCTTTTCTAACCTGCAGCAGGAAATTGTGATTAAATCTATGCTGCCTGGCATGGGGGTCCCTTTCTGCCTCCAAGCATGACTTCACCTCTTAGAGGGAGGCAATGTCACTGTGGCAACTGGACTCTGGGGTGTCACATCTAATCCTCTCCTGTGTGATACTGACTGCTGAGCTGTGTATCTAATCTTATCCTGTGTGATACTGACTGCTGAGCCGTGTATCTAATCCTATCCTGTGTGATACTGGGCTCCCCCTGCAGTCTGTGTCAGAGGGTGGTCTGTGTTGGCACGGTAATAAATTGTGTTATTTCCAGCTTTACAGAAGAGCGATAACACCATAGAAATGATAAGAATAATAGGCCTCAGTTACCACAATTGTCTACAAAGAAAACTGTCGCTGATAGCAACCAATCACAGCTCATTTTTCATCTTTTAAACAGCTCTGGGACAGCGTGGTGAGTTTTGAGTGGCGACTTTTGTGTTTCGTCTTTTATGTGGCAAGGTTGGTGCATGTGTGGTGAAATGTGTGCTGAGGGTGGCATATGTGTTGAAGCACGTGGTAGTGTGTGGCGCATTTTGTGTGTATGTTCATATCCCCGTGTGTGGTGAGTATCCCATGTCAGGGCCCCACCTTAGCAACTGTACGGTATATACTCTTTGGCGCCATCGCTCTCATTCTTTAAGTCTCCCTTGTTCACATCTGGCAGCTGCCAATTTGCCTCCAACACTTTTCCTTTCACTTTTTCCCCATTATGTAGATAGGGGCAAAATTGTTTGGTGAATTGGAACACGCGGCGTAAAAATTTTGCCTCACAACATAGCCTATGACGCTCTCGGGGTCCAGACGTGTGACTGTGCTAAATTTTGTTGCTGTAGGTACGACGGTGAAGATGCCAATACATACACTTTTTCCCCATTATCTAGATAGGGGCAAAATTGTTTGGTGAATTGGAACGCGCGGGGTTAAAATTTCACCTCACAACACAACATAGCCTATGACGTTCTCGGGGTCCAGACGTGTGACTGTGCTAAATTTTGTGGCTGTAGGTACGACGGTGCAGACGCCAATGCATACACTTTTTCCCCATTATGTAGATAGGGGCAAAATTGTTTGGTGAATTGGAACGCGCGGGGTTCAAATTTCGCCTCACAACATAGCCTATGACGCTCTCGGGGTCCAGACGTGTGACTGTGCCAATTATTGTGGCTGTAGCTGCGACGGTGCGGATGCCAATCCCGGACATACGCACATACATACACACCCACATTGAGCTTTATATATTAGATCAGCTATCCATAACCAGGCATGTTTGGAGGCAGGTCGCGCAGTAGGGAGGTCCTATTCTGATGGTGACCTCATTTAGTGGATGTCAAATGTATGTTGTGATGCTTCCACACTGCACACAGCTCAGATAGGACTGTCGGAAAGGAATAAATAGCAGTGGCAACAATGAGTTAAAGGGAATCTGTCACCTGAATTTGGCGGGCTATTTAAATGACTTCTGTCCGGTCCGATGGGCGGGGTTTATTATTTCTACTCCACCCCATCTGTGGCCCCCGTCCGCGATCTTCTCCAGTATTCTCCATCGTTCGCACGTGCGCAAAGCTATCTTGCTTCGCGCACACGCAGTATGCTTTGCCCAACTGTGGGCAAATCCGAAAATCATTACTGCGCAGGCACCGGTACACTATGTCCCAGAAGTATTTCGCTGTGTTCCGGGTCATAGTGACCGGGGCATGCGCAGTAAGGATTTTCGGCTTTGCCCGCAGTTGGGCAAAGCAAACTGCGCGTGCGCGAAGCAAGATAGATTTGCACACGCGCGAACGATGGAGAAGAATACCGGAGAAGAGCGTGGACGGGGGCCACGGATGGGGTGGGGAAGAAAGAAGAAACCCCGCCCATCGGACCGGACAGGAGTCATTTAAATAGCCCACCAAATTCAGGTGACAGATTCCCTTTAATATGGTCAGTATGTAAAGAAGTAAAAGAGCTGTCGGCACCCCTTCTATAAACCTTTGTATTAATGTAATGCATTGATTTCTTTACGTAGCTTTGTCTAGGCCTCTGACAGCTAGTTAGCCAGCGGATAAGATTATCTATTGGGCCAGCCCACGATGGAGGAACTAAATGAACATAGGAACTGAGTTCCTTGTTTCTTAGTAGAGATGGAGTTTTGATGTCGAAGGAAAAGGCCACAAGCGGAGAATGTGATTGCTTTAAAGGAATTAAAGTTAGCATGTTGAAGTCCAAAGTAATCTGCTAGCAACTGTTTCTCATACGTCCAGAGTATGGGAGAATGAAAAAATACTAGGAAGGTATCTCTTACCAGCAGTGGCTAGAGCTGTGTGTTGTGAGCTCATCTGTTCATTCACCTTTTGTGTCCGAGGATCTCCCTCTTCTAGTGAAGGAAGGTAGTGAGGCTGATTTGGATGAAATAAACCAAACACCTGATCAGATGGATTGTGACTGGGTAACAGGAACTTCAGACTGGATATAAGGCAGCTGACGCCCTTCTGAGTGGCTGGTGATTTCTCTGCTGGATTCTTGGAGACCAGTCTGATTCCTGCTTCCCAAAGATAAGTTTTTGCTCTGCTATGGAACTTATTAGTTTTGGTTTTGTTTACATTGTTTGTTTGGGAGTTCAGCCATCCCCGGCTGGGGGTGTGCTGGATTCTTATTCCTTGATCAGTGTTCTCTTTTGCTTTGCTTTCAGAATATTCTGAGTGCTGATATAGGGTTTGAAGTCTAGTGACTTCAGGGTCCTTTTTGCTTATCAGTTGTGTTGGTAATATTTTTAGCAGGGTTTTCTCGGATTGCAGACAGCAGCTTTTCTGTCCTGTCCTTTTTAGTTAGCTTGGGCCCCATCATTTGCTCATCCTATCTTTCTATCTGTGTTAGTGTTTTCATCTTGCTTCACCGTCATTATATGTTGGGGGCTGCCTATTGCTTTGGGGTCTGCTCTGGGGCAGTCAGTTTTTCACTTTTCTCTCTTTAGGCTTATTTAGATCTCCAGCTGTGACGAGGTGTCTAGGATCACCGTAGGAACACTCCACGGCTACTGCTAGTTGTGTGATAGGATTAGGGGTCTGCAATCTGCTAGTTTCCAACCTCTCTGATTTTCTGGGCTGAGCTTGCATTTTTGTTTTTTCCTCCTCGGTGACTCAATACAGAATCACCAGCCATACCGCAGATTCTAGGGTACTCAATAGCAGGAAAGAATTGTAAAAAAAAAGCGCCTCTTTTTCTCTGAGGCCGTAGGAGGCATATTTTTTTTTCTGATGGAGTTTAAGCAATTGTCTGATCGTGTGGAACAGCTTGCTGCTGAAGTGCGAGGAATTTCTGCCTATCTTGCTCATTCACACACTGCTGAACCAAAAATCCCCACTCCTGATGTGTTTTTTGGGGATTGGTCTAAATTTTTGAATTTTAAGAATAATTGTAAATTATTTCTTGCCTTGAAGCCTAACTCATCGGGGAACTCTGCGCAGCAGGTTAAAATTGTCATCTCCTTGCTGCGCGGTGATCCCCAGGATTGGGCGTTTTCTTTAGTACCAGATGATCCTATTCTAACAAATGTGGATGCATTTTTTCAGGCCTTGAGGTTGTTGCATGATGAACCTAATGCGATTGATCAAGCTGAAAAGACCCTGTTGGCATTGAGCCAGGGTCAAGATTCTGCAGAAGTGTACTGTCAAAAATTCCGAAAGTGGGCGGTCCTCACCACTTGGAATGATGGTGTCTTGGCAGCTCTCTTTCGGAAGGGTTTGTCAGAAACCGTAAAAGATACTATGGTGGGATTTCCTGTTCCCTCTGATCTTGACGATTCTATGTCATTAGCCATTCAGGTTGATCGGCGTTTACGTGAACGTAAAATTACACGGGAAATGTTGCCACCTGTTGAACAAATGTCTGAACCTATGCAATGTGATAGAGTTTTGTCTAGGGCGCAACGTCAGGAGTTTAGAAGACGTAATAAGCTGTGTTTTTTCTGTGGAGATGCCTCTCATGTTATTTCTGTCTGCCCTAAATGAGAGAAACGTTTTGCACACACATTTGCTGTAGGTGGTGTTCAACCTAAGTTTCTTCTGGCAATTACTCTGATCTGCTCCCTGTCCACATTTTCTGCTAAAGCCTTTGTGGATTCAGGAGCGGCCTTGAACCTAATGGATTTGGATTTTGCTAAACGTTGTGGTTTCCCTATGACACCACTGCGGACGCC
The DNA here is from genome assembly GCF_039654945.1 of Dendrobates tinctorius. Classification (NCBI taxonomy): domain Eukaryota; kingdom Metazoa; phylum Chordata; class Amphibia; order Anura; family Dendrobatidae; genus Dendrobates; species Dendrobates tinctorius. The sequence continues at coordinate 5,251,723 of NW_027361742.1, forward strand.
TATTCCTTTGAGGGGTATTGATGCTACTCTGTTGGCGAAGAATAAACCTCAGTTTTGGACCCAGGTGGTAATGCGGGTCGCCCCAGACCATCAAGAAAATTGCAGATTTTTGGTGTTGCATAATTTGCATGACACAATCGTTCTGGGGTTCCCCTGGTTGCAAATCCATAATCCAGTTTTGGATTGGAAATCTGTGTTTGTGGTGAGTTGGGGTTGTCGGTGTGCTCTTAGTGACACTCCTGTTTTCTCCACCTCTCCCCAGTTGCATGAGGTTCCTGACTATTTGGCTGATTTTTATGATGTGTTTAGTGAGAGTAAGTCTGCATCTTTGCCTCCTCATAGGAGTTATGATTGTGCAATTGAGCTGAGTCCGGGGTGTAAATTTCCCAAGGGTCGACTTTTTAATTTATCTGTACCCGAACATGAGGCTATGCATTTTTATATAAAGGAGTCGTTGGAGAAGGGTCATATTAGACCATCCTCTTCACCCTTGGGTGCTGTTTTTTTTTGTGGCCAAGAAGGATTGTTCACTAAGGCCCTGTATTGACTATCGCTCCCTTAACAAAATTACTGTTAAATATCAGTATCCGTTACCCCTGATTTCTGACCTATTTTCTAGAGTTGAAGGTGCTTGCTGGTTTACCAAGCTTGACCTCAGGGGGGCGTATAATCTTTTTCACTTTAAGCATGGGGATAAATGGAAGACAGCGTTTAATACTCCGGAGGGACATTTTGAGTACCTGGTGATGAATTTTGGGCTCACTAACGCCCCTTCTGTCTTCCAGTGCTTCATGAATGATATTTTCTGGGACTTTGTGGATAAGTTTCTGATCATCTATTTGGATGATATTTTGATCTTTTCCAGGGATTGGGACTCTCATGTGGAACATGTTCTGACTGTGTTCCGGATTTTGAGGGAAAACTCCCTGTATGTTAAGGGATTGAAATGTCTTTTTGGTGTACAGAGGATTTCATTTTTGGGATTTATTTTGTCTCTGTCAACTATTGAAATGGACCCGGCCAAGGTACAGGCCATTTATGATTGGGTTCAGCCCACTTCTTTGAAGGCTCTCCAGAAGTTTTTGGGGTTTGCTAATTTTTATCGTAAATTTATAGCCAATTTTTCTGTTATTGCCAAACCATTGACTGATTTGACTAAGAAGGGTGCTGATTTGCTGAATTGGTCTCCAGAGGCTGTTTCTTCTTTTCAGGAGCTGAAGCGGAGGTTCACTTCTCCGGTTTTGCGACAACCCGATGTCTCACTTCCATTTCAGGTGGAGGTGGATGCTTCAGAGACTGGTGCAGGAGCTGTTTTGTCCCAAAAGGATCCTGTAACATCTAAAATGAACCCCTGTGCCTTCTTTTCCCGAAAGTTCTCTCTTTTGGAACGCAACTATGATGTGGGGAATCGAGAACTGTTGGCCATGAAATGGGCATTTGAGGAGTGGAGACATTGGTTGGAGGGAGCTAGACATCAAGTTGTGGTCCTCACTGACAACAAGAATTTGATCTATCTTGAGTCGGCTAAACGCTTGAATCCGAGACAGGCCAGGTGGGCCTTGTTTTTCACGCGTTTTGATTTTGTGGTTTCCTTTCTTCCGGGCACTAAAAGTTAAGGCTGATGCCCTCTCTAGGAGTTTTTTGGCTGATTCAACTATTGTGACCAAGCCTGCTACCATCTTAGGTGAGGGGGTGGTTCTTTCTGCCATCTCGCCCGATTTGAGATGTGCTCTGGAGAAGTTTCAGGAGGATAAGCCTGAGCGTTGTCCCAGTGGTAGGTTGTATGTTCCTGACCAGTGGAGGAGGAAAGTGATGTCTGAGGTTCATTGCTCCGCGTTGGCTGGTCATCCAGGTATTTTTGGTACTAGAGATTTGGTGAGTCGGTCTTTTTGGTGGCCTGCCTTGTCTCGTGATGTCAGAAATTTTGTGCAGTCCTGTGGGACTTGCTCCCGATCTAAGCCTTGTTCTCGTTCTTGTGTGTTGTTGATGCCCTTGCCGGTGCCCAGGAGGCCATGGACCCATATTTCAATAGATTTTATTTCTAATCTGCCTGTCTCTCAGAGGATGACTGTTATCTGGGTGATTTGTGATAGATTCTCTAAGATGGTCCATCTTGTATCACTCCCTAAGTTGCCATCTTCCTCAGAGTTGGTGCCCTTATTTTTGCAACAGGTGGTTCGCTTTCACGGGATTCCTGAGAACATTGTATCGGACAGAGGAGTTCAGTTTGTCTCTAGATTCTGGAGGACCTTTTGTTCCAAGTTGGGAATTCAGTTGTCCTTCTCCTCTGCATTTCACCCTCAGGCCAATGTGCAGACGGAGAGAACAAACCAGACTTTGGAGGCTTATTTGAGATGTTTTATATCTGCTGATCAGGATGATTGGGTCTCATTTTTACCCTTGGCCGAATTTGCTTTAAATAATAGAGCTAGTTCTGCCACTTTGATGTCACCCTTTTTCTGTAACTTTGGGTTTCATCCTCGATTTTCTTCAGGGCAGGTGGAGTCTTCTGCCTGTGGTGGAAAGAATGCAGCAGATTTGGGACCAAGTGGTGGATAAGTTGTCTCTTTCCCAGGAAAAGGCCCAGCGGTTTTCTAACCGGCATAGGACCATTGGACCCCAGTTTAAGGTGGGTGATATGGTCTTGTTGTCATCAAACACTATCTCTATGAAGGTGGCTTCTCCAAAGTTTAAACCTAGATTTATTCGACCTTACAAGATTTTGGAGATTATTAATCCGGTCTCTTTTCGGTTGGCTCTTCCCATCACATTTAAGATTCATAATGTGTTTCATAAGTCCTTGTTGAAGAGGTTTGTTGAACCAGTGGTTCCTATGGCGGCACCTCCTGACCCTGTGTTGGTTGAAGGTAACATGGAATATGAGGTAGAGAAGATACTGGATTCCCATCTGGCTAGACGGAGACTCCAGTATTTGGTTAAGTGGAAGGGTTATAGTCAGGAGGATAATTCCTGGGTCTCTGCCTCTGATATTCATGCCGAAAGATTGGTGCTTGCTTTTCATCGGGCTCATCCTGATCGGCCTGGTGGCTTGGATGAGGGTTCGGTGAAAACTCCTCAAAGGGGAGGTACTGTTGTGAGCTCATCTGTTCATTCACCTTTTGTGTCCGAGGATCTCCCTCTTCTTGGTGAAGGAAGGTAGTGAGGCTTATTTAGATGAAAGAAACCAAACACCTGATCAGGTGGATTGTGACTGGGTAACTGGAACTTCAGACTGGATATAAAGCAGCCGACGCCCTTCTGAGTGGCTGGTGATTTCTCTGCTGGATTCTTGGAGACCAGTCTGATTCCTGCTTCCCAAAGATAAGTTTTTGCTCTGCTATTAAACTTATTAGTTTTGGTTTTGTTTACCTTGTTTTGGAGTTCAGCCATCCCCGGCTGGGGGTGTGCTGGATTCAAATTCCTTAATCAGTGTTCTCTTTTGCTCTGCTTTCAGAATATTCTGAGTGCTGATATAGGGTTTGAAGTCTAGTGACTTCAGGGTCCTTTTTGCTTATCAGTTGTGTTGGTAATATTTTTAGCAGGGTTTTCTCAGATTGCAGACAGCAGCTTTTCTGTCCTGTCCTTTTTAGTTAGCTTGGGCCCCATCGTTTGCTCATCCAATCTTTCTATCTGTGTTAGTGTTTTCATCTTGCTTCACTGTCATTATATGTTGGGGGCTGCCTATTGCTTTGGGGTCTGCTCTGGGGCAGTCAGTTTTTCCCTTTTCTCTCTTTAGGCTTATTTAGATCTCCGGCTGTGACGAGGTGTCTAGGATCACCGTAGGAACACTCCACGGCTACTGCTAGTTGTGTGATAGGATTTAGGGGTCTGCAATCTGCTAGCTTCCAACCTCTCTGATTTTCTGGGCTGAGCTTGCATTTTTGTTTTTTCCTCCTCGGTGACTCAATCATAACAGCTGTGGGAAGAAAGGACCCAAGACAGCTAGAGGACACCATGATAACTGGACCTGGAAGATTAGAGTTATCCTATTCAGAAAAGGAGGGGACATGAGGGACTGCTGCATTCGTGAGTAAAGGAAGTGGAGGCCAGATCAGGACAGCTAGGAAAGTACTCCACAAGTCCCATAATAATCCAGTTCTATTGAGAACATATTTTCTACTCATAGGGAAAGAGCCTCTTTATGATGCAGAATAAATATTGGAAAAGTATCGTGTCTTCTATCAGTTATTGCAGTTCCATTTGACGAATTCCAGCAAAAATATTTGTACTTTAATATATTGTACTCTGGTCTCCCTGATTTGTTCCATATTGTCATAATCAACATACCATCTATTTACTTGTTGCCTGAATGGAGGTAATTCATTTACATGTGCAATACCTGCTGCTGACACTTGGTGATCCATTTCACTTGTGTTAGATGTAATAGTATTACACTCGGCCCTTACACATGCATGGTGTCACGGTGTATCTATGGTACATTGTTTGGCAGTGGTAGAATTGAGCTGAGTGGGGATTGCCTATGCATGTTGTATCAATGGTGCATTGATCAGAGAGGTTTGTTCATTATGGGTTGTCAATAAGCTGGACATTGGAACAACTTATTCACTGAGTTAGAAAAATGATAGGTTGGTGGTAGTAGTGGATGAAAAATTGAGCCTGAGTAGGTTCTGCTTTGTGTGCTTTTGGGACCCATAAGCCAGACTTACAACTAAGACCATGCTTTACAACAGAACTTAATTTTTGCAGATAGCTATGTAGCTAAAAACCTGTTGAAATTTCAGAGTTGTTGGCTACTATAATCTACTCGCAGTAAATTGCAACTTGCAGGTCTCCAAACAGAATGTGGAAGAACTGGCAAGTCTGCTTGCTGTAAAATTTTCATGGTATCAGAGTAAGCCATTAATGAACCAATGATGGAAGAAAGCTCAGTGGAAACCAATATGTTGTTGAGTAGCTAAAGTTCACCTATTTATTCTGATGTGTTTATATTTCCTGATTATAGATTACTTTTCTTTATATTTTGCACGCCGTTGTAGCTTCCAACTTGTGTAATCTATTTTTACAGCAGTCCACGGGTACAATAATTTTGACAGCTTCCACATGCAGGTGGTGATTCATTGGCTTCTAAAAGGTGACTTTTACCGAGGTCACTGTGCAGGGAGGTGGAGGACGTGAACTGTGTCTATCACCTTTTGCTAATAGTTGACCCTGTGATCTCTTCCTCCAGTTATACAATAGAAATGTTACCTTTGAACATGAACATTATTATTATTGTTATTATTATTATTTATTATTATAGTGTCATTTATTCCATGGCGCTTTATATGTGAGGAGGGGAATACTTAATACATAGAAGTACAGTAATCTTAAACAATACAAGTTACGACTGGTACAGGATGAGAGAGGACCCTGCCCGCGAGGGCTCACAATCTACAAGGGATGGGTGAGGATACAGTAGGCAAGGGTAGAGCTAGTCATGCAGCGGTTTGGTGGATCGGTGGTTATCCCACAACCCAAAACAACTGTTCAGGACTAGACATGAGCGACTTTGCCTTTTTAGGGTCGAGCCGGGTTTCATGAAACCCGACTTTCTCAAAAGTCAGGTCAAACGAAATCGGCCGGTTATCGTGAAAAGTCGAAGGCCGACTGAAACACGAAGCCCAATGCAAGTCAATGGGGTAGCAAAGTCGGCAGGGAGTGGAAGACATTAAACACACCTACAGTGCCCATTTGAATGGCAAAAGCATCAATTTTTATTACTGAAGCTTGTCAACCTTAATTTACTTCATAATAATAGTTACGCACTGAAAACTGGGGGTTATTTGGCTAAAGTTGTGGGGGGGTAGGGCTGGCTCCAGGTTTTCATGTGCCCTGGGCCAAAGAGCGCCCCTTTAACACATACCACAACTCATGATGCTCCGTTACGCCACAAAAATAGCGGTATAGTACAATGAAAAATACTTCACTTTTTACATCTCATGACTAATATCGATTTTAAATTCTCCAATAGCTCCAAAAACAGACAGTGTATAACTCCATACAGTATTATGGGCACAGCATAGTGCGCTATACAGAATAATGAGGCCCATATATTTCTCCATACAGAATCATTGGTCCCATATAATGTTTGAAACAGTATATGATGAGCGCCACATAATGCTACAGTATATGTTGGTACCCATGGATGAAGCTCCACTGTCTTATGGGCCCAAATAATGCTCCATATATAATGGGCCCCATTTCTAATGCTCTAGTGTATAATGGGCCCTGTAAATGCTGCTCCAGTGTCTGATGTCCACCTTTGGAAAGCTCCAGTGTATGGTGGGCCCCATATATCATTCTCCAGAGCATAGTGCTCCTCAAAAATTGCTGTCCCAACATTGAAAACAATTAAATAAGTTTCCTCACTAGGGAATCCCTGTACTAGTCTGGACTCCTCGTTGTCCCCATCTTCCATCTCACTGCACTTGGCTGTTTAGGCAGAGAGCATACAGACGTGATGTCATTGTGCTCTCTGATCAGAATATCACTGTCAGGACACACGGAAGACGTCATGGCGGTGGAGCAGGGAGAGGTAAGTATTTCAACTTTGCAAGTGCTGTGATCCGGCGCAAGCAGGGGGGCCCACTCATCGGCGACGGCACTGGCACAGGGCCCCTCATAGTATGGCGGTGTGTGGCGGTGTGTCTGATGGCGGGTGGGCCCTCCTGGGCCCTCCCACCGGCAGAGACACTTTTGCATACTATGAAGGGCCCTGTGCCAGTGCCGTCGCCAATGAGTATGCCCCCCACCTGCTCAAGGAACCTGCAATTTCATCTGAACCTTCCTCTTTGTCACCGTGTAAGGTGGTATAGTATGCATTAAGGGGAACCTGAGTTTCCTCAGGGTCAGATTCTGGCTGTGTAGGGTGTGAGGGGAATGTAGTGGTCTGGGTCAATGTACCAGCAGAATCATTTGGCAGTGGCTGGGCATCCGTGCACTTGTGGCGTCCCCAGGAGTACGGTCACCACAGTGGCATTACCTTCCTCCTAGGGAGTGTGATGTCATGCTTGGGAGCAACGAAGGATCTCTCTAGCAGTTCAACCAACACACAACACATTTCCCACTCCAGGCCAGCAGGGAGACCTCTGAACCTGACTGCTGAGGAGCTGCTCTCTGTGGTCGAGAGGAGGTAAGTTAGGGCATTCTGTGCAGGGAAGGGGAAGTGTGTGGACGTGAGAAGGGGAGCTGGAGGATGAGCAGAGTTAAGGCTCACTCCTAGCTGGAGCGCATGGTCCGGATTCTGGTCTCCGAGTTTGTAGGTTCACTGACGTTCCAGCAGCAGAAATCGGAGGAAGTAGCAGCTGTAAATGCTCTGTATCCAACTAAGGCTCGGAGGCCTCAGCATCGACGTGTGGGAGCCAGAAGGAAAAGACTACGGCTGCCTGCCATACGAGAAAGTTCCAAGAGAGAGTCAACAGAGGGAACTTAATTGAACTCAGCACTGCGAGTACCTCAGATAAGCACTAGAACGGAGGCCACACTACCTATCTGCAGAGAGAGGATTCGAAATTGGCTTCCAGGCTGACCAACTCCTTCTCCATCTGTACTCTGGGTCCTGGACAGCACTTACCAAGTACAGGTAAAGGAACTGCATGACTGTGTCTGTCCTCTTTCTCCTGCGCCTAGCGCACGGCTCTGCTACATCCTGCACTGCACACCATCTACCAACTCTTTCATCTGCCCTGCGACTATGGCCCTACCTGTGCAGGGCTTCTACATCTTAGCTGCACCACAACATCTGTCCCAGAGAAGCAACACTGCAGCGCTGGTCAATCTAATCAGAAACCACAGGTGGCGTCACGTATCATTCACCTCTAAACGTAATTCACCCCTTTGCATGGACGCCCAGGGCCACGGAATGGGTCACCACCACCATGACACATCCCTGTGAGACACCGGCCCGGTACCGATTAACCCCACTGCCCTGGCTGGCCACCCACACTCCATGTCAGATTCATCTTGGACTTGGGAATTCACGATTTGACTTGACAACCCAGGCATGGTAAGATAGAAAGAGCTACATGGACTAATGTGAAGTGTGGCCTGCTGCATCATTCACTTTTGGTGGGGGTGAAGGACACAAGGAAAGGGGTTCTTCCTGACCAGGAGCCAGCACTTGACGACTCAGTGCTTGCATTTTTTGAAACTTCAGAAGAGGAGGGCATATTTGCTGGAGTCTTTTTCGGCAATGTAAGCCAAAACCAGTTCCTCATACTCCGCCTTTAAAAGCGGTTAACCTACTCCCAGAAAAGGAAGCCTTCCAGGCATTTCGGAGCCAGACCATGACGCAGGCTCAACACCTCCTGCCTTAGCTGCTATTGTGCTTTTGCCACTACCAGGAGATGCACCACCACCATCAGCACCAGCTGGCCCCCCCACGCCCACGTCCGCGGCCTCTTCCACCAAGCTTTAAAATTTTGCAGAAAATAGACCCAAAATAACATCAGATATATGGCACTGCATCAGAAGCGTACAACTCTATTTAGTCAAAGGATAATTGTCAATCTCCCTATATATTCCATCAGTCACACAGAGACGCTCATAGGCCCAGTATGGATTAGACGTGATTGGACAAAGGTGAGAAAGGGTAACGTATCACCGGATTACAGGTATGTATAGCATAGTTTACACATTAAAAACCTATGTCTATAGATCAGGAGGCAGGCTCAGACAGTCTCAGGCCCAGTATTGATTTGACCAGATTGTACAAAGTTGAGAAAGGTTACATTATCACTGGATAGCAGGTATATATAGCATAGTTTAAATATTTAAAATCTCCGTGTTCTCAGTATGGATTAGACAAAAATCTAAAAAGTAGAAAAAAGGAAATTTATTTGAAGCGTACACCAGTATACACTTTTGGTGGTATTTTTAAATCTTCATATATATTTCTGTTTCATTAAGACAGTCCAGCCTCTCCGCAATAGGAAATGAGATGCATACAATTACTGACATAAAGTCTAGTGATTGCAAAAATCTAGGAATTAATAATCACGGGAAAAACTTACATCACAATTCTCAGAGGCGATGCTGACCCTCAATTAATTTGTGTGTGGAGACAGCGAAAACATTTCTTTGTGAAGAAAGTGTTGCTGCATCGCAGTACTGTTGATCCCATCAGCGTTACTCATCTCCATCAAATTTTTATCACAGGGAGAGATGTAAACATGTTGCTCACTGCCTATCATGATCTGTCACGTAACTTTGGAGTGCAAAAGACAGAAGCCACAGGCCGTAGGTGATTCTATGGGATTGGCATGAGAGGGCACATTTAAAAATGGGCGCCGGAATGTCACATGTCTCTGAGTAGGAAAACTGTGAAAGCTGATGATAAACCACCACTGCATGTCACTGTGAGTCGACGTCCATAAGAAATGGAAGCCATTGATCATCTGAAGCTAGAGCCCGGCCAGCGGGACAGGGCATAGTTATATCTTAACCATCATCTATCAGTTCAACAAATTTGTTTGGCAGTCCCAGTGAAGGATTTGACAGCCTAGACTACACAGCGGAGGAGCAGGGAGAGGTAAACATTGCAAATGCTGTGGCCCTGCCCAATCAAAGGGGGCACACTCGTGGGCGTCGGTACTGGCACTGGGCCCCTCATATTACGGCGGTGTGTCTGACGGCGGGTGTGCACCCCCACCGTCAGAGACACTTGATTGCACTATGAGGGACCCTGTGCCAGTGCCCACGCCCAAGAGTCAGCCTACCCACCTGTCCAGGGCAACGGCACTCGCACGGTTGCATGCACTAGCTGGTGACCCCGGCCATGGGGGAGGAGGCAGCCCAGTTAGGGATGTTTACAAAATGGCATATGTTGATGTGGGACATTCAGTTCCAAAGCAAGCCATTTTTCTGGCACCCTATGTGTTATCAGGGTAAGGTGGGACAAAACCCTTGGAAACCCATGCATGGTTCATTTTAATGAAGGTTAGATCATCCACATTTTGGGTCGACAGATGGGTCCTTTTTTCTGTCAGGATTGATCCAGCTGCACTGATGACTCTTTCCGATAGCACACTTGCAGCTGGGCAAGCGAGCTCCTGTAAGGCACATTGTGCCAATTCAGGCCAGGTGTCCAGTTTAGCAGCCCAATAGTCAAATGGGGAATGACCTGTGAGGGAGAACATCGATATGGGACGAGAAGTAGTTTGTAACCATAGTTGACAACTGTTGTCTCCTGTCACTTTCAATCGATGCAGTATTACCAGTCGTGTGAACGGGACTTGAAAAATCAGTCCACAACATGGTCATGAAACCCCTGTCTCCAACGCCACTTCTGATGTGTGCACCACGAACACCTTCCAAGCTGCCCCCGGCCCCTACGGCTCGTGTGAGAACCATCACCGCTGCTGTGTGCTGGGAATGCCTCAACCAACCGGTTTACCAGAGTTGCTTGTTTGTTAGCCAATATTAGGTCAAGGTTCTCCTGTGGCATTATGTTTTGGAATTTGCCTTTATAGCATGGATCCAGGATGCTGGTCAACCAGTAGTCGTCATTAGAGTTGAGCGACTTTTGTTTTTTTAGGGTCGCGTTTCGTTTCGTGAAACCCGACTTTTCCAAAAGTCGGGTCGAGCAAGATCGTCCGATTATAGGGAAAAGTCGGGGTCGTCCCGAAACACGAAACCCAATGTAAGTCAATGGGGAATAAAAGTCGGCAGTGAGAGGAGGACAGGAAACACACCAACAGTGCCCATTTGAATGCCAAAAGCATCAATTCTTCTTACTTAAGCTTGTCAACCTTAATTAACTTCATAATATAAGTTACGCACTGAAAAATGGGTGTTATTTGGCTAAAGTTGTGGGGGGGGGGCTGGCTGCAGGTTTTCAGGTGCCCTGGGCGAAAGAGCGCCCCTTTAACACATACCACAACTCATCATGCTCCGATACGGCAGATAAATAGCGGTATAGTACAATGAAAAATACCTCACTTTTTACATCTCATGACGAGGCCCATCTATTTCTCCATACAGAATCATTGGTCCCATATAATGTTTGAAACAGTATATGATGAGCTCCACATAATGCTACAGTATATGTTGGTCCCCATGGATGAAGCTCCACTGTCTTATGGGCCCAAATAATGCTCCAAACATAATGGGCCCCATTTCTAATGCTCTAGTGTATAATGGGCCCTGTAAATGCTGCTCCAGTGTCTGATGTCCACCTTTGGAATGTTCCAGTGTATGGTGGGCCCCATCTATCATTCTCCAGAGTATAGTGCTCCCCAAAAATTGCTGTCCCAACATTGAAAACAATCAAATAAGTCTCCTCGCTAGGGAATCCCTGTACTTGTCTGGACAGGTGCTGTAGCTTGCTTAACAGCTCGCCAGCCGTTCTCACGCCCAGTATGGATTGCACGTGATTGCACAAAGGTTAGAAAGGGTACCGTATCCCTGGATAACATGTATGGATAGCGTACACATTCAAAATATATGTCTATACAGCATGAGGCAGGCTCAGACGGTGTTAGGCCCAGTATGGATTGCACGTGATTGCACAAAGGTTAGAAAGGGTACCGTATCCCTGGATAACATGTATGGATAGCGTACACATTCAAAATATATGTCTATACAGCATGAGGCAGGCTCAGACGGTGTTAGGCCCAGTATGGATTGCACGTCATTGCACAAAGGTTAGAAAGGGTACCGTATCCCCGGATAACATGTATGGATAGCGTACACATTCAAAATATATGTCTATACAGCATGAGGCAGGCTCAGACGGTGTTAGGCCCAGTATGGATTGCACGTCATTGCACAAAGGTTAGAAAGGGTACCGTATCCCCGGATAACATGCATGGATAGCGTACACATTCAAAATATATGTCTATACAGCATGAGGCAGGCTCAGACGGTGTTAGGCCCAGTATGGATTGCACGTCATTGCACAAAGGTTAGAAAGGGTACCGTATCCCCGGATAACATGTATGGATAGCGTACACATTCAAAATATATGTCTATACAGCATGAGGCAGGCTCAGACGGTGTTAGGCCCAGTATGGATTGCACGTCATTGCACAAAGGTTAGAAAGGGTACCGTATCCCCGGATAACATGTATGGATAGCGTACACATTCAAAATATATGTCTATACAGCATGAGGCAGGCTCAGACGGTGTTAGGCCCAGTATGGATTGCACGTGATTGCACAAAGGTTAGAAAGGGTACCGTATCCCTGGATAACATGTATGGATAGCGTACACATTCAAAATATATGTCTATACAGCATGAGGCAGGCTCAGACGGTGTTAGGCCCAGTATGGATTGCACGTCATTGCACAAAGGTTAGAAAGTGTACCGTATCCCCGGATAACATGTATGGATAGCGTACACATTCAAAATATATGTCTATACAGCATGAGGCAGGCTCAGACGGTGTTAGGCCCAGTATGGATTGCACATGATTGCACAAAGGTTAGAAAGGGTACCGTATCCCCGGATAACATGTATGGATAGCGTACACATTCAAAATATATGTCTATACAGCATGAGGCAGGCTCAGACGGTGTTAGGCCCAGTATGGATTGCACGTCATTGCACAAAGGTTAGAAAGGGTACCGTATCCCCGGATAACATGTATGGATAGCGTACACATTCAAAATATATGTCTATACAGCATGAGGCAGGCTCAGACGGTGTTAGGCCCAGTATGGATTGCACGTCATTGCACAAAGGTTAGAAAGGGTACCGTATCCCCGGATAACATGTATGGATAGCGTACACATTCAAAATATATGTCTATACAGCATGAGGCAGGCTCAGACGGTGTTAGGCCCAGTATGGATTGCACGTCATTGCACAAAGGTTAGAAAGGGTACCGTATCCCTGGATAACATGTATGGATAGCGTACACATTCAAAATATATGTCTCAGGAGGCAGGCTCAGACGGTGTTAGGCCCAGTATGGATTGCACGTGATTGCACAAAGGTTAGAAAGGGTACCGTATCCCAGGATAACATGTATGGATAGCGTACACATTCAAAATATATGTCTCAGGAGGCAGGCTCAGACGGTGTCAGGCACAGTATGGATTTGACGGCCCAGATTACACAGCGGAGGAGCAGGGAGAGGTAAAGATTGCAAATGCTGGGGCCCTGCCCAAGCAAGGGGGGCCCACTCGTGGGCGTCGGTACTGGCACTGGGCCCCTCATAGTACAGCGGTGTGTCTGACGGCGGGTGTGCACCACCGCCGTCAGAGACACTTGATTGCACTATGAGGGACCCTGTGCCAGTGCCCGCGCCCAAGAGTCGGCCTACCCACCTGTCCAGGGCAACGGCACTCGCACGGTGTCGTGCGGTAGGTGGTGACCCCGGCCATGGGGGGAGAGGCAGCACAGTTAGGGAGTTTTAGAAAATGGCATATGTTGATGTTGGACATTCAGCTGATGCAAAAGGCGAAATAGGTGAAGTACCAGGAAGAGGTGGACCAAAGCAAGCCATTTTTCTGTCACCCTATGTGTCATCAGGGGAAGGTGGGACAAAATCCTTGGAAACCCATGCGTGGTTCATTTTAATGAAGGTTAGATCATCCACATTTTGGGTTGACAGACGGGTCCTTTTTTCTGTAAGGATTGATCCAGCTGCACTGAAGACTCTTTCCGATAGCACACTTGCAGCTGGGCAAGCGAGCTCCTGTAAGGCATATTGTGCCAATTCAGGCCAGGTGTCCAGTTTAGCGGCCCAATAGTCAAAGGGGATTGACCTGTGTGGGAGAACATCGATATGGGAGGAAAAGTAGTTTGTAACCATAGTTGACAACTGCTGTCTCCTGTCACTTTCCATCGATGCAGTATTACCAGTTGTGTGAGCGGTATTTGAAAAATCAGTCCACAACATTGTCATGAAACCCCTGTCTCCAACGCCACTTCTGCTGTGTGCACCACGAACACCTCTGCCAAGCTGCCCCCGGCCCGTACGGCTCGTGTGAGAACCATCACCGCTGCTGTGTGCTGGGAATGCCTCAAGCAACCGATTTACCAGAGTTGCTTGTTTATTAGCCAATATTAGGTCAAGGTTCTCCTGTGGCATGATGTTTTGTAATTTGCCTTTATAGCGTGGATCCAGGATGCTGGCCAACCAGTAGTCGTCATCGTTCATCATTTTGGCAATGCGGGGGTCCCTTTTTAGGATCCGCAAGGCATAATCTGACATGTGGGCCAATGTTCCCGGTGTCAATGATGCACTGCGAGTGCTGGGTGGAGGAGCACTTTCTGGCAAATCCACATCCCTCCAGACACGCACAAACCCTGTACCAGACCTTGCCACGCCAACATTTTCACTTGCCCCACGAGATGCATCCTCCTCCCCTAAGTAATCATCCCCATCATCCTCCTCCTCCTCCTCCTCTTCTTCCTCCACTTCGTCCAGGAGAGGTCCCTGAGCAGACAATGGCTGAATGTCATCAAGGATTCCCTCCTCCTCTTCCTCCTCATCAACATTGGCTGCAGACGCCTGCTCCTTAAGGTGCGTCAAAGTTTGCATGAGCAGACGCATAAGTGGGATGCTCATGCTTAGGATGGCGTCGTCTGCGCTTACCAGCCGTGTGCATTCCTCAAAACACTGAAGGACTTTACAAAGGTCTTTCAGCTTCGACCACTGCACGCCTGTCAACTCCATGTCTGCTCTCAAAGTGCCTGGCCGTGTATCCTCCCACAAATGCATTATGGCCTGCCTCTGCTCACACAGCCGCTCCACCATGTGCAGGGTGGAGTTCCACCTTGTTGCAATGTCGATAATGAGGCGGTGGTTGGGAAGGTGGAGCAATCGCTGCAGCTTCTGCATACGAACGGAGTGTACAGGCGACCGGCGGATGTGCGCGCACAGTCTTCGCACCTTCTGGAGCAGGGCTGTTAACTCCGGATAATTTTTGAGGAAGCACTGCACCACCAGGTTCAATGTGTGAGCCAAGCAAGGTATGTGGCTGAGTTTTGAAAGGGCTATGGCTGCCACAAAATTACGGCCGTTATCACTAACTACCTTGCCTGCCTCAAGATGTACACTGCCCAGCCATGACTCAGTTTGTCGCTTCAAGTACTCGGCCAGCACCTCGGCGGTGTGTCTGTCGCCCAAACACATCATCTGCAACACAGCCTGCTGACGCTTTCCACTAGCTGCTCGATAGGGGGACACATCGTGTGCAACAGTGGCAGCTGCAGATGGAGTGCTCGTACGACTGCGCTCTGTGGACGAGCTTTTGCTTCTGGAGGAGGAGGAGGGTCGAACGCCTACAGCCAACTGTTTCCTATACCGTGGGCTAGGCAGCACTGTCCCACCACCGCTGTCCCCTGTGGACCCTGCATCCACCACATTAACCCACTGCGCAGTGATGGACACGTAACGGCCCTGGCCATGCCGACTGGACCATGCATCAGTTGTGAGGTGCACCTTTCCGCTCACTGACTGCTTGAGTGCATGGACAATGCGGTCTTTCACATGATGGTGGAGGGCTGGGATGGCTTTGCGAGAGAAGAAGTGGCGACTGGGTAGGTCATAGCGTGGTACTGCATAGGCCATGAGTTAGCGGAAAGCTGTGCTTTCCACCAACCGAAAGGGCATCATCTCAAACTAGATTAGTTTGGCAATGTGGGCGTTCAAACCCAGTGTACGCGGATGAGAGACTGAGTACTTTCTTGACCTACTCATAGTGTCTGGGAGGGTGAGCTGGACTTGAGAGCTGCATATGGTGGAAGTAGCGGTGGACAGGGCGGACTGAGAGAGGGTTGATGATGGTGATGGAGTTGGTGTTCTTTCTGATGGCCTAGAATCAGTCTTTCGTTGATATAACAGTGGGATTCCCTGACTGCTGTGGCCT
This sequence comes from Dendrobates tinctorius, assembly GCF_039654945.1. Classification (NCBI taxonomy): domain Eukaryota; kingdom Metazoa; phylum Chordata; class Amphibia; order Anura; family Dendrobatidae; genus Dendrobates; species Dendrobates tinctorius. The sequence goes on from NW_027361742.1 coordinate 5,267,543, forward strand.
TGCAACGACACCTCAACATTTGCTGCTGTGCTAACCGGTGGGCTTACAGTGGGGGAAACAATGTAGCGTTGCTGACTACCTTCGTTGTGATCAGTTGCACATGTGGCACTTGAGGTTTGGTGTTGTGTCCACGCTTGCAAGTGCATGCTGGATAAATGTCTAAGCATGCAACTGGTATTCAAATTTTTCAGATTTTTCCCTTGGCTAAAGGTCTTTGCGCACTTCTTACAGATAACCTTGGCCTGATCATGAGGATTTTGTTCAAAAAAGTGCCACACTGCACTCTTCCTACTTTGGCAGACATTTTGCGGCCTAGCACGCTGTGATCTTTTGACCCTCTGGACAAGCTGTCCAGCAACTCTTTTGATGTTTGGAACCTGTCTTTGGAGTGCTCCGGGCCTGCCAGATAACAGCTGTTGCGATGTCGATGTCTGCTGTGGATGCTCCTCATCTGAGCTATTGGAAGCAGCACCCTCTTCCCCCAATGAATGCCAATCTGGGTCAACAACTGGGTCATCCATCACCTCCTCTTCTATGTCATGTGCACCTTTCTCTGTGTCACCGTGTATGGTGGTATAGTGTGCGGGAAGGGGAACCTGAGTCTCATCAGGGTCAAAATCTGGCTCTGTACACTGCGAGGACAATGTAGTGCTCTGAGTGAATGTACCAGCAGAATCATCCATCAGCGGCTGTGCATCAGTGCACTCCATGTCAGATTCATCTTGGCCTGGGTAATTCACCATTTGACTTGATAATCAAGGCATGGTATGTGAAAACAGCTCCATGGATTAATCAGTAGTATGGCCTGCGTCATCCTTCAATCTTGGTTGGGGTGAAGGACACAAGGAAAGGTGTGGTTCATGAACATGAGCCTCCAATGACGACTCAGTGCTTCTCTTTTTACAACTGAAGAAGAGGAGGCGATAGAGCTGGAGGCTGAGTCAGCAATGTAAGACAAAACTTTTTCCTGATGCTCTGCCTTTAAAAGCGGTTTGCCAACTCCTAGAAAACTAAGCGTTCGAGGCCTTACGTAGCCAGACGATGACGCAGGGTCAGCACCTCCTGCATTCGGTCCTATTTTGCTCTTGCCACTACCATCAGATCCACCATCAACACCATCATTACCAGCTGCCAACCCCCGCCCAATTCCACGGCCTCTTCCACCAGCCTTCCTCATTTTTGGTAGAAATGTAGACAAAATCCAACAAACTATATAGTAATGTAAAACAAGGTACAAGGTGTCTATAGGACAGGGGAGATTTAGAATTTCTGCACACACTTGTGGACAGTGGACACTTTTGGATTATGTGAGGCCCACTGATATCTGAGCGCTATGTGACACGCTCGATGGCACAGCTGCCTGTGACCAAAGTGACGAGAGGATAATGGAGATTTTGAATCTCTGCGTACACTTTTGGACACTGGACACTTGTGGATTGTGTGAGGCCCACTGATATCTGAGCGCTATGTGACACGCTCGATGGCACAGCTGCCTGTGACCAAAGTGACGAGAGGATAATGGAGATTTTGAATCTCTGCGTACACTTTTGGACAGTGGACACTTGTAGATTGTGTGAGGCCCACTGATATCTGAGCGCTATGTGACACGCTCGATGGCACAGCTGCCTGTGACCAAAGTGACGAGAGGATAATGGAGATTTTGAATCTCTGCGTACACTTTTGGACACTGGACACTTGTAGATTGTGTGAGGCCCACTGATATCTGAGCGCTATGTGACACGCTCGATGGCACAGCTGCCTGTGACCAAAGTGACGAGAGGATAATGGAGATTTTGAATCTCTGCGTACACTTTTGGACACTGGACACTTGTAGATTGTGTGAGGCCCACTGATATCTGAGCGCTATGTGACACGCTCGATGGCACAGCTGCCTGTGACCAAAGTGACGAGAGGATAATGGAGATTTTGAATCTCTGCGTACACTTTTGGACACTGGACACTTGTGGATTGTGTGAGGCCCACTGATATCTGAGCGCTATGTGACACGCTCGATGGCACAGCTGCCTGTGACCAAAGTGACGAGAGGATAATGGAGATTTTGAATCTCTGCGTACACTTTTGGACACTGGACACTTGTGGATTGTGTGAGGCCCACTGATATCTGAGCGCTATGTGACACGCTCGATGGCACAGCTGCCTGTGACCAAAGTGACGAGAGGATAATGGAGATTTTGATTCTCTGCGTACACTTTTGGACACTGGACACTTGTAGATTGTGTGAGGCCCACTGATATCTGAGCGCTATGTGACACGCTCGATGGCACAGCTGCCTGTGACCAAAGTGACGAGAGGATAATGGAGATTTTGAATCTCTGCGTACACTTTTGGACACTGGACACTTGTAGATTGTGTGAGGCCCACTGATATCTGAGCGCTATGTGACACGCTCGATGGCACAGCTGTGACAAAAGTGACTAGAGGATAAGGGAGATTGGATTGCTTTTAAAAAAGCAGTTTGCGGAGCAGTGGGTAAACAGCAATGCCAGCGTGTCAGGAAGCCTTACAAGGCAGCCCAACAACCAACACCACTGATACACCACAATATAGCCTCCCCTTGCACTGCACACACAGTGACTTGTGTGTTGTGCAGGCCAAATCGCTAGCAGCAGAAGTAGTTCTTTTGTCTTCTTCCCTGCCTAACGCTCTCCCTACAGAATCAGCAGCAACCTCTCCCTATACTAAGATCGGCAGAAGTAAGATGGCGGTCGGCGTGCACGCCCTTTTATACCCCCTGTGACGCCCACCAAAGCAAGCCAATCACTTGCATGCCCTTCTGAAAGATGGTGGTGACCCGTGCCTAGGTCATCACGTTGCCCACAGTGTCCGTGGATCCTGATTGGCTGAAAAAGAGCGCAAAACAAACTTTTGAAAAGCGACTTTGGCGCGTAAGTCGCCGACCTCGTGGCCGACCTCATCCTAGGGTCGGGTTTCGTTTCATGAAACCCGACTTTGCCAAAAGTCGGCGACTTTTGAATTTTTTCGACCCGTTTCGCTCAACTCTAGTCGTCATCATTCATCATTTTGGCAATGCGGGGGTCCCTTTTTAGGATCTGCAAGGCATAATCTGACATGTGGGCCAATGTTCCCAGTGTCAATGATGCACAGCGAGTGCTGGGTGGAGGAGCACTTTCTGGCAAATCCACATCCCTCCAGTCATGCACAAAGCCTGTACCAGACCTTGCCACGCCAACATTTTCTCTTTCCCCACGAGAAGCATCCTCCTTCCCTAAATAATCATCCCCATCATCATCCTGCTCCTCCTCTTCTTCCTCCACCTCGTCCAGGAGAGGTCCCGGAGCAGACAATGGCTGACTGTCATCAAGGCTTACCTCATCCTCTTCCTCCTCATCAACCTCGGCTGCAGATGCCTGCTCCTTAATGTGCGTCCAAGTTTGCATGAGCAGACGCATAAGTGGGATGCTCATGCTTATGATGGCATTGTCTGAGCTTACCAGCCGTGTGCATTCCTCAAAACATTGAAGGACTTTACAGAGGTCTTTCAGCATCGACCACTGCACACCTGTCAACTCCATGTCAGCCCTCAAAGTGCCTGCCCGTGTATCCTCCCAGAAATGCATTACGGCCTGCCTCTGTTCACACAGCCGCTCAACCATGTGAAGGGAGGAGTTCCACCTTGTTGCAACGTCGATAATTAGGCGGTGCTTGGGAAGGTGGAGCAATCGCTGCAGCTTCTGCATACGACTGGAGTGTACCGGCGACCGCTGGATGAGCGCGCACAGTCTTCGCACCTTCTGGAGCAGGGCTGTTAACTCCGGATAATTTTTGAGGAAGCACTGCACCACCAGGTTCAAGGTGTGAGCCAAGCAAGGTATGTGTCTGAGTTTTGAAAGGGCTATGGCTGCCGCAAAATTCCAGCCGTTATCACTAACTAGCTTGCCTGCCTCAAGATGTAAACTGTCCAGCCATGACTCAGTTTGTCACTGAAAGTAGTCGGCCAGTACCTCCGTGGTGTGTCTGTCGCCCAAACACATCATCTTCAACACAGCCTGCTGATGCTTTCCACTAGCTGATGGATATGGGGACACCTCGAGTGCAACACTGGCAGCTGTGGATGGAGTGCTCGTGCGACTGCGCTCTGTGGACGAGCTTTTGCTTCTGGAGGAGGAGGAGGGTCGAACGCCTACAGCCTACTGTTTCCTATACCGTGGGCTAGACAACACTGTCCCACCACCGCTGTCCCCTGTGGACCTTACATCCACCACATTAACCCAGTGCGCAGTGATGGACACGTAACGGCCCTGGCCATGCCTACTGGACCATGCATCAGTTGTGAGGTGCACCTTTCCACTCACTGATTGCTTGAGTGCATGGACAATACGGTCTTTCACATGAAGGTAGAGGGCTTGGATGGCTTTGCGAGAAAAAAAGTGCCGACTGGGTAGGTCATAGCGTGGTACTGCGTAGGCCATGAGTTCGCGGAAAGCTGCGCTTTCAACCAAGCGATAGGGCATCATCTCTAACGAGATTAGTTTGGCAATGTGGGCGTTCAAACCCAGTGTACGCGGATGAGAGGATGAGTACTTTCTTGTCCTACTCATAGTCTCTGGTAGGGTGAGCTGGACTTGAGAGCTGCATATGGTGGAACTAGCGGTGGACATGGCGGACTGAGAGAGGGTTATTGATGGTGATGGAATTGGTGTTCTTTTTGATGGCCTAGTTTCAGTCTTTCATTGATATAACATTGTGATTCCCTGACTGCTTTGGCCTTGCGACGACACCTCAACATTTGCTGCTTGTGGTGTGCTAACCGGTGGGCTTACAGTTGGGGAAACAATGTAGCGTTGCTGACTACCTTCTTTGGGAGCAGTTGCACATGTGGTACGTGAGGTTTGGTAGTCCGTCCATGCTTGCAAGTGCATGGTGGTTAAATGTCTAAGCATGTAACTGGTATTCAAATTTCTCAGATTTTTCCCTCGGCTAAAGGTCTTTGCACACTTCTTACAGATAACCTTTGCCTGATCATTAGGATTTTGTTCAAAAAAGTGCCACACTGCACTCTTCCTACTATGGAAGACATTTTGAGGCCTTGCACGCTGTGCTATTTTGACCATCTGGCCAAGCTGTCCTGCAACTCTTTTGGTTTTTGAAACCCGTTTTTGGACTGCTCCGGGCCTGCCAGATAACAACTGTTGCGATGTCGATGCTTGCTGCGGATGCTCCTCCTCCTCTTCTGAGCTATTGGCAGCGGCAACCTCTTCCCCCAATGGCTGCCAATCTGGGTCAACAACTGGGTCATCCATCACCTCCTCTTCAATGTCATGTGCACCTTCCTCTGTGTCACCGTGTATGGTGGTATAGTATGCGGGAAGGGGCACCTGAGTTTCATCAGGGTCAGATTCTGGCTCAGTACACTGCGAGGACAATGTTGTGCTCTGAGTGAATTTACCAGCAGATAAATCTAGCAGTGGCTGTGCATCAGTGCACTCCATGTCAGAATCATCTTGGCCTGGGGAATTCACGATTTGACTTGATAACCCAGGCATAGTATGAGAAAAGAGCTCCATGGAGTAATCTGTAGTGTGGCCTGCCGCATCCTTCACTTTTGGTAGGGGTGAAGGACACAAGGAAAGGTGTTGTTCCTGACCAGGAGTCTCCACTGACGACGCAGTGCTTTTATTTTTTGAAACTTCAGAAGAGGAGGCAATAGAGCTGGAGGCTGTGTCAGCAATGTAAGACAAAACTTGTTCCTGAAGCTCCGGCTTTAAAAGTGGTTTACCTACTCCCAGAAAAGGGAGCCTACGAGACCTTGTGGAGCCAGACAATGATGCAGGCTCACCACCTCCTGCCTTAGGTGCTATTGTGCTTTTGCCACTACCAGCAGAAGCACCACCACCAACACAACCATCAGGACCAGCTGGCAACCCCCGCCCACTTCCACGGCCTCTTCCACCATACTTCTTCATTTTTTTGAAAAAGGTACCCAAAATAACAACAGCTATATGGTACTGTAAAACAAGATAGAGGGTCTATATAGTATTGGTGAGAATTTGAAGCTCACTGTACATTGGAGGATGCTGAACTATTGTCTCAGGCCTAGTAGAGATTATACCGCAATGTCACAGGCAGAAATTGGCTGGTGTATGAGAAGGCAGAAGCTGTATATAGTATTGGTGAGAATTTGAAGCTCACTGTAGATTGGAGGACGCTGAACTATTGTCTCAGGCCCAGCAGAGATTACACCGCAATGTGACAGCAGGAAATTGGCTGGTGTATGAGAAGGCAGAAGCTGTGTATAGTATTGGTGAGAATTTGAAGCTCACTGTAGATTGGTGGACGCTGAACTATTTTCTCAGGCCCAGGACAGATTACACAGCAATGTAACAGGCAGAAATTGGCTGGTGTATGACAAACTACAAGGTGTATATAGAATTAGGCAGAATTGGAATCTCCCTAGAGTGTAGGTCTGTAAGAACGGACAAACTCCTCGGCTTTTTCTTACAGAGTCACACACAGATAGCTTCAATTTGGCCGCTGAACTAGTATCAAGCGCAGTTGAGATTACACCGCAATGTCACAGGCAGAAATTGCCTAGTGTATGACAAACTACAAGGTGTATATAGAATTGGGCAGAATTGGAATCTCCCTAGAGTGTAGGTCTGTAAGAACGGACAAACTCCTCGGCTTTTTCTTACAGAGTCACACACAGATATCTTCAATTTGGCCGTGATAACAGCCGGTACATGGTACTGTGTGAGGAGCGTACACTGCTGTACGGTGTGTGAAAAAATGAATGCTCAGTAACTCACCAGGACAAAACAATAAAATTTGGATTGCTTTGAAAAGAGCAGTTTGCTCAGCAGTGTGAAAACAGCAATGCAGCTATCAGGGAGCCTTAAAAGGAAGCCTAATAACCAAAAGAGCTAATGCACCAAAATATAGTCTCCCCTTGCACTGCACAGTAACTGGTGTGTTGTACAGGTAAAATCGCTAGCAGCAGAAGCAGTTTTTGGTATCTTCTTCCCTGCCTAACGCTCTCCCTTCAGAATCAGCAGCAGCAGCAGCTCTCCCTATTTTGAGATCAGCATAAGTAAGATGGCGGTCGGCGTGCACGCCCTTTTATACCCCCTGTGACGCCACACAAAGCAAGCCAATCACTTGCATGCCCTTCTCAAGCATGGTGGTAACCGCTGCCTATGTCATCACGTTGCCCACAGTGTCCGTTCTTCCTGATTGGCTGAAAAAGGGTGCTAAAGCATCTTTTGAAATGCGACTTTGGAGTTAAGTCGCCGACCTCATGGCCGACCTCACGGTAAGGTCGGGTTTCGTTTCATGAAACCCGACTTTGGCGAAAGTCGGCGACTTTTGAATTTTTTCGACCCGTTTCGCTCAACTCTATTCAGCACATTTAGTTCTCTCCTCCACCCACCACTACCACCTCCAACTCCCCTCATCTCTGCTGAGGACTTTGCCATCTACTTCAAAAACAAGATTGTTAGGGCTTGCGGAACGCACCAAATTATAAAATAATAGTAGGTGCGTTTGCAGCCCGGGGTCCACCGTGCAGAGGTGGTACACTGCTGCTAGGTAATGGCGGACACTTAATATGGCGGTACAATGGCGGAACACACGCAGGTTAAACGTAAACCCGGTGTGCACAGGGCAAACTCTGTTGCTCCACAGAGCTGCACTATCGCTAAACACAAATACTGAGCCTGTTAAAGCTCACAGAGCTTGAGGAGATAAACGCTCAGTACATGGTCACAGGACTCAGGCCCAAGGACACAGGACCAGCGTCCCTCTAGACCTACTGAGCGTACGGCGTCGCAACCGCGAACGCCGCTAACTGAGGCTGACTGAAGTGGAGTGACAGTGACTGCCGCGGTACGATAGTGGCCTATAGTAAGCGACACCATCGGACGCTAGTGCTGTGGCCTATAGCTTAGCCACTGACTGGCACTGATTCTCATACTGTAGTAGAAACACCAAGGCACTCTCTCAAATATGCGGTAGCAGGTGCACAAGTAGGGTTTCCAGCCCATGTAATAGAGTAAAACAACTCGGCACTCAGATTACAGTTCTTAACGTTTTATTTTGCATCCAGATTATGCGTGTTAAACGTTTTTGATCCAATAATGGATCTTCATCAGAACTTCTCTGTTAATGGGATATATAAAGGGGCATTAATGCGCTTGGTATGGCGACCTTAGTCGCTTATTTTGTGGCGCTGCTCCTCCTGGCCCACATGAATAGCGGTGTAACCGCTGGGGTGAAGGACGCCAGGAACCTTGCGGTGTGAACGCTGTAATGGAGGATGCCATTGCAGCGTTCACACCGCAAGGTTCCTGGCGTCCTTCACCCCAGCGGTTACACCGCTATTCATGTGGGCCAGGAGGAGCAGCGCCACAAAATAAGCGACTAAGGTCACCATACCAAGCGCATTAATGCCCCTTTATATATCCCATTAACAGAGAAGTTCTGATGAAGATCCATTATTGGATCGAAAACGTTTAACACGCATAATCTGGATGCAAAATAAAACGTTAAGAACTGTAATCTGAGTGCCGAGTTGTTTTACTCTTTTACACTGATTCTCATACTATTACCCTAACCACATGCGTAATATCCAAGGGAGGGGAATCTTAGTCATTCATCAGGTACATGCATGCGTCATCATTCACACATATAGCAACTAGAGTCTATACTGGCGCATGGCCAAGCAGCCATGCGAGTCTTTTATAGCCAAGACATTCCGGAACCTTCCAGATCCCTCTGATGGACCAATCAGAACTGGAGAAGGACCTGAGCATGTGACTCCCAATCCCCATCGGGAATCGTCCCATGAGCATGCTCAGTGGAGCGACGGAAGGACTTAGATTCTGGAGTCTTTTGCTGCTGGCCATGCTGCATTGTCATACCTGAACCAGAGGTGGCAGCAGCAACCGATCCCACACTGCTGGTCTGGGCAGAGCGCCGGGACCAACGAGTCTGCTGAGCAGGCTCCACTGCGGCTGAAAGAGAATGGGGGACCGTCGAGTGCAAGGCTCTGGATTCCTGCTGTGCAGTGGCAGGAACCCGACGCCTAACAAAGATTGACCAAACAAGGCAAACCTTTACTATCCCACCACCCCAACCACTCCACATACCAGACCTCTGCCCTTCGCTAATAACCTCCCTCGCCAACATCAATGAAGGAGAGCTTACTCATCTCCTTTCCAAATCACACCTCACCACCTGTGCACTTGACCCCATCCCATCCCACCTGCTCCCCAACCTCACTAACATGAACATTCCAGCCCTAACCCATCTCTTCAACCTATCCCTATCTTCTGGTACCTTCACCTCTGCCTTCAAACATGCCACCATCACACCCATCCTCAAAAAATCAAACCTTGACCCAACTGCTATGCCCAGCTATCGCCCCATATCACTGCTCCCATTTGCTTCCAAACTCCTTGAACAGCATGTCCATGCTCAACTTTACTCCCACCTTTCATCTAACTCCCTCCTTGACATCCTCCAATCTGGCTTCCGCCCCCACCACTCCACTGAAACTGCCCTGACCAAAATTACTAATGACCTTCTCACAGCCAAAGCTAGCAGACAGTTCTCCATCCTCCTCCTCGACCAGTCCTCTGCCTTTGACACAGTCGACCACTGCCTTCTGCTACAGATTCTCTCTTCCCTTGGCATCAAAGACCTTGCCCTGTCCTGGATTGCTTCATACCTTTCTGACCGCACATTCAGTGTTTCCCACTCCCACACTACCTCCTCATCCCGCCCTCTCTCTGTTGGAGTCCCACAAGGCTCTGTCCTGGGGCCCCTACTTTTTTCCATCTATACTCTAGGCCTAGGACAACCCATAATGTCACATAGCTTCCAGTATCAGCTGTATGCGGGCGACACTCAGATCTACCTCTCTGGCCCAGATGTCACCTCTCTGCTGTCCAGAATCCCAGAGTGTCTATCAGCCATATCTTCTTTTTTCAGCTCTCGCTTCCTAAAACTCAATGTAGACAAAACTGAACTCATTATCTTTCCTCCATCTCACGTATCTTCCCTACCCTAGCTATCTATTATGACAAATGGCATCATGCTTTCTCCCGCACCTGAAATCCACTGCCTCGGAGTAACTCTCGACTCTGCCCTGTCCTTCAAACCACACGTCTAAACTCTTGCCACCTCCTGTCACCTCCAACATACAAATATTTCCAGAATTCATCCCTTCCTCAGCCCTCAATCTACTAAAACTCTTGTACATACCCTCATCATATCCCACCTTGACTACTGCAACACTCTCCTCTGTGGCCTCCCTGCTAACTCTCTTTCACCACTCCAGTCTGTCCTCAACTCTGCTGCCCGACTAATCCACGTCTCTCCTCACTACTCCCCTCCCTATATCTCTGAACTAATCTCCCAATATCTTCCCTCACGTAATCTTCGATCCTCCCAAGACCTCCTACTCTCCTCCACACTTATTCGTTCCTACCACAACCACCTCCAAGATTTCTCCCGAATATCCCCTATCCTCTGGAATTCTATGCCTCAATACATCCGATTATCCACCACCCTCGGATCCTTCATCTCCTGTAGCATACTCTTGGCACATTGATAGTGTGCTGGGGGTACAGGCCGGTGTCTCTCTTTAATGGGTGGATGATCTCTGGTGGGGATATGATGTTGGACCCCTTTTGCCTGCCCAAAGTCTAGAGGATGCTTACTGAAGACCCGTTCAAATTCTCGAGCCGCCCGGTAAGCCCTATGCTTTTGGTGCGAAGGGGTGGAGTCAGTGCCTATGTGTAGCTGCTGACACCAATCCTCCTGCTGCCCTTCAGAGCCATTCTCTTCCACCTTGTTAGACTGAAGCAAGGGATCTAGTGTCTTGATTGCATTGTTACTGACAGTGAACAATTTAGCAAGGGTGGAATACCGGGGTAACTGGACCTCTCTCTTCCCACAATTTAACATGCGTATCGGTACTCTCCCCTTGCGGACATCAACTACCCCTCTGGCTGTCAGGATAGTGGGCCTACTATCAGAGTACATGGGTTCTACCCGGGCTTGGTAATCTTGACCCCTTAGGCCTATTGCTGCCCGACACCAAATTAACATTTCACTCCTGGGAGGTACTGCAATGGGGAAAGGATCACTTACTCTGACACTGCCGACTGCTCCACCAGTCAGCTCTACCTGTTGTCTCTGCATCAGGGCTCTGATCTCCTTTTGCAGGACCCGTTGCTGACTGGAGCTGGCGGTCTCGGCTACCTGTTGTAACAAAGCAATAATTTCTCTGAGACAATTTTCAATTACATTAGTGCCTAAAGTGATCATAGGATGGCATTCTCGTTTGTCAATATCAACTATAATCAAACCTTGCGATTGCAATTCTACTCGGCCAATCTTGATGGTCACCTCTTTATATCCCATCTGAGGCAAGGGCTGACTATTGCTGGCAAAAATGGTAAGGTCTTTATCTGGGCTATGAGTAATGTCTGAATCTGCCCAGTACTGCTTTAAAAGAACATATGGTATCGTTGTCACTTGGGAGCCGGTGTCCAGTAAAGCGTTCATCGGAAAACCGTCAATCAGGACAGGCAGGACTGGTCGTCCTCCTACGTACTTGTCTCGCCAATTTGCTGGGCCTGGTTGTCTTAATCCTGGGGGTTGGCCCTTTGCCCCAGGGGTTGCTTGTTTAAATGACAGTATCTTGCTAGGTGTCCCGCCTTGTTGCAGCGGCGACAGATGGGCTGTCCGTCTTCGTCGTAACGATCGCTGTCTCTCCCTCTGGTCAATGTGATCCTCTTCTGCTGTCACCACAGGACATCATTCGGACTGGAGGCCAGCTGGATCCTCTTCTTTGGAGTCACTTGCAGGGACTGCACAGTTTTTGTGAGTGTAGCCACACTTTTGGTTAGTTCCTTGAGTTGGAGACGTAAGTCTGCCACAGAATCATCATCTTGGGACGGCTTGTCAGTCTCAATAGAGGTCTTTGGAAAGGATGCTGTGTCCTGCTGGTATGTAATTGCAGGATGCTTAGAGGGCTCTGTGCTGCTAGGATTCGGTTCACATAGCACCCGTATGGCTCTAACCTTAAAGTGTGCAAAGTCCAATTCAGGATTTTGTAGGGCCATAATGCGCAGCTGTGTCCTTTGGTTGTTAGACTGGAGTCCCTCTATGATCTGCTCTGTTAGTAATCTATCTTCATCTTGCACGCTCTCAGGGTCAACCTGCTTTACGGCCCGTAGTGCCTCCTGAAGATTAAGGGCATAGTCCTGTATACTGTCCTGCACTCTCTGTTTGCACCCAAAGAATCTCATTTTTATCTCTCTTGCAGTGTGGGTATCAAAAGTGTTCTTCAGTCTGGCCAAGATTTGTTGGACAGTCCCTTTATCAGTGTCCGGCCAGGACTTTACTTCCCCCTGAGCCGCACCAGTTAACTGGCCAATGAGGATACTGACTTTTTGGCTTTCTGACAGGGGGTACACTTTGAACAAACTACATAGTCTTTCTTTAAAATCAGTCAGGGTGTGCGACTCCCCTGAGTACTGAGGTAACCAGGCTGCTCCTGGTATATATGGCATTGATAGCGGCATTATTGAGGCTATGGCTGCGACCGCCGCTGAATCTTCACCCGTGTTGGGTATTTTCTTCCTGTTTTTCACTTGCTCACAATAGAGCGCAGCTCCAGCTTCACTGGCACGCCCCTCTCTGCTCACACGCACTGTGTGACGCAGTTTTGGCGGTTATTTGAAAGCTCAGTTAAGTCTATAGCACTCAATTTAATAAAGTCTATGGCACACAGTACCCAGCTTTGCCAGGCTCCTTTACCCAGCTTTGCTAGGCTCGCTAAATCCTATTCGTGACGCCAGTTGGAGCGCACGTGTGGCGGCGTGAGGGCGAGCGAGGGCGCGCGGTGCAGGACCGTGGGAAACTCAGTACCGGCCCCGTCGACTTCAACGAGGGACGTTGTCACTGCGGCGGCGACCCGGTCCGTGGCCCTGGAGCGTCCATTAAATAAAATAAATAAAATAGGGAAGGGGAAAAGTTGTTGTGATGTTGCTAGATGTGGTTAAAATGAAGATAAAGTTTATAGATGATTAAATACGTGACGCCACCTGTGGTATTCTGGTGAGAGGTGACCAGCGCTACGGTGTTGTTCCCCTGAGACCGTTGGTGTGTCGCAGCTGAGGTGAAAATGGCTCCCCACAGTTAGAGCAATAGTCCCAGGGCAAAGATGTTAGATTAATAGTCAAAATGGCTGTGAACATTGGGGTGCAGAGAAATGAGAGAAGGACACAGAGAGGTGCAGTTTCTTTACCTTTTACTGGTAATTGGATGCAATCCGGAGTACCACAAACAGGTGATGGAATGAGTCCGGCTTGCCTGGAGGCATTCAGGGGATCCACCTTGCCAGGTGGGGATTTTGTACCTTCCTTCTGCGCTTTGTGTGTGGGTCTCCGCTGTTTAAAACTAAGCTGCAACCCTCAATTGCGTGATGATTTCACTAACCTGTACGGCTGTCAGCATGAGCCTATTCCACGGGTACTGTCCTTTTCACCATCAGCCCCTGGCTACTTATGTGCTGCTGTGCCCTCAGGTGCTCAATGTCGCACAGGAATTTACCATCCCCTGTACTTTCAGATTCGGCGATCAGGACATACAGCTCCTGACCACCAAGGACTCTGGTGTCCCTTTCTCTTCAATAGCGCTTCGCTCAGGGGGCTGCTATACGCAGTTTGTTAGCTTCCCCAGAGCCTCTCTGTCTCTGCTCATGTCCTTTCCCTTTTCACAGATCAGCTCTCCCTATCTTGAACTGACTGGATCTTCCAGAAAGATCTTTTTACCTCATGTTTAACTGTCTTGTCATTTTCCTCACAGCTCACAGCTGCTCTCGTTTCCATGACCAACACCTCAGCTCACTTCTAGCTGACTCACCAACCCCCTCTGCTGGCCAGAATTTATAAGGCAGCTCCTTTTTCTGACCTGCAGCAGGACTTGTGATTTAATCTATGTTACCTGGCATGGGGGTCCCTTTCTGCCTCTAAGCATGACTTCACCTCTTAGAGGGAGGCAATGTCACTGTGACAACCGGACTCTGGGGTGTCACATATGTGATAATCTATGCATGCACTAGCATTCCACTTAGGCACTTGCACTATATCACTTACTAGTACCTACCTCATTCATTGCACGCATTTTATTTATTTATGCACTTGCACTTTAAAATGTACTACTGTTTACCTCATGTTTTGCACACAAGTTTGATTGTATGCAGTACTTCCTTTTTTAATATGCTGATACATTTGGTCATTACCTGTTGACTTTAGTGTCCCCTGTGTTGTGCCCTTTTTCTTGGCATTGGTTCCCCTCTCTTATTTTATTGTACATTCCCTTATAAACTTTTGCTTTAATTGGACATTGTTTTCGTTTTTTTCTTCTATTTTAATAAAAATGTAAGATTTGCCCCACGAAAAAACAAGTCCTCATATGTCTATATGGGTGGAAATATAGAAGAAGTGCAAAATCACAGTTGCAGCTTCATCATTCTCAGGATTAGTTAAGTCCCAGAAGTCAAGTAGACCTCTACTGATTATAAAGTAATTGTAATTAGGGTTCAGCGAATGTGCTCTGTGATACTCGGTTATCACTCGAGTATCACAATGCTTGGATCTGCTCGTTACTCAGTGAGTAATGGGCTGTGCTCAAGTTCAAACTCGAATCCCAGCCCTGGTCACTGTTATGCTATAACCATCTCGGTTGGGGCATTATTGTGACTTGCTGCCCATCTGACAACATCAGGAGATATAAAAAGACAGGCATCGCCCGGCTCGTCACACCAACGCCATTGCATAGCTCTGTGACACTTCATATTGGAGGGAGAGAGTGCTTGTGTAGGCCTTTGTGCACAGTAACGAATCAGAGGCTTGTAGTGTTGATACTGGTGCTAAAGCTGATTTAACATACTAACAGCCCTTTTAAGGGCTAATCGTTTACAGAACATGCAATCTGCATTTAGTCTAGGGAAGGAGAAAGAGTCGCAGGAACTGGAAGAGTGACAGAATCCAGTCTATAGACAAGGATTAGGCCTGTGCAGTCCATTGGCAAATATATCGCTCAATTTTTTTTCGTGTGTGCTGAAAAATGTTTATATATTTTTCTCCATCAATTATTACGTGCTTTGAGGTACTTTTTTGTGTTAGATAACACACCCAAAAATTGTTAACACATTTTCTTGGGCTACATTTCCCAGCCATACACTCTTCCGTACTATGGAGCCAATTTCTGTGATCTGTAAAAGTGAACAAGAGCTTTTAAAAATGTTATAAGCTTCTATTTTTCAAACACACAGTGTTATTTGATCTGTGAATATTTCTGTGATCTCCAGAAGTGAACAAATGCTTTAATCATTTTGTAGGCTTCTATTTCTCAACCATACAGCGTTACATGGTCTGTGAACATTTCTGTGATCTCTAAAACTGAGAAAAAGCATTGAAAGATTTTTCTGGATTAAATTTGATTGATTGTTACACTATTGCATTCTTTTTGTTTCATTGCGGTGGAGTAAACTCACTAAAACTGCTTTGATTGCTGCAGATGACCAATATTTTTCTTTTTTTAGAAATAAACTTGATTTCAAGACACCCAACAATTACAAAATGAGTAAGGCATGCATTAAGGGACAGGGAAGTGGAAGTGCTGTTGATGGTGCACTCCGATACCTAGGGCAAGGGCTAAGAGTGTCTTTGCCAGCTGCTGGAGTACAAGAAACAAGCCCATTTACAGCACATAAGTTCATGTCCCACTTTGCAGGGAGGCACGGTGCACCACTTTTGAAGTCAGAATAGCTGGTCTGTTGGATAGCAGATAATGTTTACAGCAGGCTTGGCAGCACCACACAGTCTACCATATGGTCCAGTCTCACCAGCCTAAAGTCTGGATAACTTAATCCTCACTATGATTCTTCTTCCTCTCATAATGTTTAGTCTCAAGAGACTAGTGATTTCACAGTAGGAAGTCAAGAAGACCAGTGGTGGAAGATGAGGTGGTGGAAAACAAAGTCACTGACCCAACCTGTGATGCTTGTATGTGAAATCAGGCCAGCAGCTCTGAGGGGGAGAGATTGGCAGCATCAAAACAAACAGGAAGAGACAGTGAGGTGACCAGAAGGAGATGGTGGGAAACTTTTCCGCAGAGCAACGACAGTCCTGAATTTCTCCATCAAAAAGCAAGGTGTTCCCCAGTCTAGGAATTTTTTAAAGAGAGTTCTCACACAAACGAAATGACCATTTGCAACCAGTGCAATGCAAAGATCAGCAGGGGTGTGACCACTAAGAACCTAGCCACCACCAGCATGATCAGGCATATGTCATCTAAGCACCCAGCTCAGTGGGCCAAATGCCTGGGTCCACGATTGGTGCCATCACGTTACACCACTGCCTCTTCCCCTGTGCTAGGTGCTTGCCAATTCCTTATCCAAAACACTGGTGCAGATGCCTCCTGCCCTGCTCCTATACTTGCATGTAACTAAGTTACCATGATCAGGGAATTCAAAATCCTTGTCCCTATCCCAGGCCTTGAAATGAAAAAGAAAGTTTATAGCCACCAACCCACAGGCTCAAATGCTGAACAGGCTCATTTCCAGGCTGCTTGCCATGAAAATGTAATTTAGGCTGGTAGACACAGAGGATTTCCACTGACTTATAGTGGCAGCCGTCCCTTGGTACTCAGTCACCAGCCACTGCTATTTCACCAAATGTGGCGCCCCTGCCTTGTATCAGCATGTTTCCAGGAATATCACCTGTCCCCTTACCAGGGCACTTACTGGCATTGGTCACTTAACGATCAACACGTGGAGAAGTGCTTGTGGTCAGGGACACTACATTTCCCTGACAGCACACTGGATGAACATTGTGGAGACTGGGACCGAGTCAGACTCTGGAATTGTGCATGTGCTCCTGACGCCAAGGATTGCTGGCCCTACTTCTATCAGGGTTTCTTCTACCTCCTACAGCAGTTTCTGCACCCCCTCAAGCTTCTCCTCATCATCCATCTCTGATGTGATTTCTCAGAGGACGTCATTCAAATTGGCCAGAAGCTGGAAGCTCTGCAACACCTTTTGAGTGAAGCAGCAACAGGCTCTGCTGAAGCTAATTTGTCTAGGAGATAAACTACACACCCCAGCAGAGACACTTAAAAGAATAACAGACCAGATAGATCTTTGTTTTTTGCCGCTGAATCACCAATCAGGCATGGTCGTGTGAAGCTTTGGAAGCTCACACACGTACCATGCTCTGTTTCTGAAAACATATACAGATATGCCAGAGCTTCTGGTCATGGTTTGCCGCGTCAGCGCCCATTTCCGCAAGTAGGTTACAGCTGCTGCCGCTCTTGCAGTGCTGCATCAGCGAATGGAAGTGCCAGCTCACCGACTGGTGTAATTCACCACCACACCCTGGAACTCCACACTGCACATGCTGACAAGGCTATGTGAGCAGAAGAGACGGGTGAGTGAGTACAAGCTCCAACATGCCCGTCGATATTTTAATCAGCCTTCACACATAATAACTGAAGAGTGGGCATGGATGTCTGACATTTGTTTGGTTTTCCAAGACTTTGAGGACTCCACAAAGGTGGGGAGCGGTGATGGCGCCTTAGTCAGCGCAACTATCACGCTTCTGTGCCTTCTTAAACAGTTTCTGCTCACAACTAAATATGAAGGAGGAGGAGATGGAGAGCCGTCAACATGGTGGAGACAGGGAAGTGTTTGCTCTTTGAAGCTTGGCACATTTGGCCTATTTTATGTAACACGGCCTTTCCCGTAACCCTCGCATTACATTCATCTAGGCCAAAAAAAGAGTACTGCTTGTTCACCCTGCTAGACCCATGCTACAATGAGAACTTTGCTTCTCTTCTTCCTGAGGTGGAGAGGTCTTCTAAAATGGTGCTATAACAGAAGGCCATTGTGGAAAATATGTTGAAAAAATTCACATCAGACAATGTTAACGGCAGGCAGCAAGCTTACTTGCCAAACCAAGGAGGAGAGGCAGGGAGACACATAGCAGAGGCAGGAGTACACTGTCAAAGAAGTGGGGCAATTTCCTGACACCAGCCCAGCGCTCAGCAGCTGATGACCGGGTATTTTTAACAAGGAGGGAAAAGTTTTTAAAGATGCTCAAGCAATACCTGGTGGACTAAACCAGCATACTCACTAATTCCACTGCAACTTTCAACTTTTGGTTCTCAAAGTTTTAGCTCCTATATAAGCCTCCAAAAGCTTGTCCCAAATTTATCGGTTTCATATTACTCACCCATTTGGTATTACAGCTTATTTGATATATTTTGTTGCTACAAAAGACTCCAAAAACTTGGTAAAACATTTATCAGTGTTATATTGCTCACCGATAGGGTATTACATCTTCTTGGGCACATTTTGTACCAAGCAAAAAATATGTTCACATTTTTATAGTTATTATATTGGTCACCCATAGACTATTTTGTCGTCTGGAGAATATTTCAGTGCTATACAGGCCTAAAACAATGTTCCAAAATTATTATTGTTATTATCTTGCTCACCCATAGGGTATTCTGTGGTCTGGATTACATTTTGTTTGTTTATAACCCTAAAAAAAAATTGTTAAAAATTTTCGGTATTACCATATATTGCTCACCCATAGGTCTCCTTTAGTATATATCATTGCTATTATAGCCTCCAAAAACATGGTAAAAAATGTATCAGTGTTATATTGCTTACCCAGCAGCGATCTGGGAGTCAGAGATGCTTTCAGGGCTCTTCCCCATGCTGTTCTCCTTCCATTCAGCACTTGTGCCATCCATTTGAACATTTTCACTGCCACCCAGACTTCTTTCTGGGGTCTGCTAGAAAAAAAACTTGGCTTTCCTATTGACTCCCATTATACACATTACTTGAAATGAGCATGCGAGAATTAGGAATTGCTCGGTTCGAGCTACGATCACCCGTGCATTATAGTGCTCACGCACCTCTATTTGCAATATGAAATATTTTATCACTTTACAAGGTGGAATAACTATTTGAAACAAATCTGTTCTCAGATCTTTACTATGTAATCTGAGAACAGCATGATGTTGGTTCAGAGACACTGATTCCAGTGATGTATCACTTACTAGGCTGTGTTTTGCTGTTTCAATAGAATCAGTGTTTTATCAGCAGGATGTTATCTCTAGAGTCCTAGGTGCCTCCTTGTCCAACCACACTCCCACCACTAATTAGCCGCTTCCTGTCACTGTAGTATCTACGCAGGAAGCTGCCAATGAGAATTGTGGGCAGGGTTAGACACAGTTCAACATCTGAGCTCTGCTAGATCTGCAGCAGAGAAAACGATAGTTCCATCAGAACTGCTGCAACTAGTAAACTCAGTGATACGTTGCTGGAATCAGAGTCTCTGTCCCTACATCATCATGCTATCATATTACATATCAAAACACTTACTGTCAGATTCCCTTTAATTAATTAATTTGTAACATATTCTTCTGAAATCTTTTAAATTAAACATGTCTAAATATGTTCCTATAATTTCTCTATTTTTTTCAGGACAAGAAAAATAAAATTGACTCCATATCTCAAAATTTGAGGAATTGCGACACTTTTCTATATATTCCATTTCCCTATACTGTGGCTCTGTTTTTGGAAAAAGAAATTGAGAACATGGCTTTATAGCAGGAGCATTCATGGTGTCAGGCTCCAGGCCAGTCATGTAGACGTGTCACTGACTTTTACTGACAGTATTGGACGAGTAACAACGACCTCTTTTATTTTACTGAGTGCTGTGATTTTTTTTTTAAATTCTTGTTTCTGGAAAAGGAGATAAAAAATCATACTCAAATATATTGCTGCAAAACAAATCTATTTAATGAGCACTGACCAGAAAAGCCTTTTGGCATGTGTCTTGATTGGTTGCCGCCAGTTCTTGTTTTTATGGATACCTGTTTTTCTCATGCAATTTCCTTATTAAATTTCAATCTGAAATAAAAAGAGGAGAGAGACCTGATTTTTTTCCCAAAGTTACTACCATGGACCCACGCCAAGTCAATGTCCTAGCACAGTGATGACTTCATAAACCTTTCAGGGTTTGTTTTCATTAATTATGCAATAAAGATTGAGCAAACAAGCTGACGTTCCCGCAATACACAAAGCTTTATAATGGTTACAATGACTGATACTGACTGTGAATAAATATTACAATTATTTCATTTTAGATCACCATTGATTCCCTGGTGCTGTACATAAAAAGGGGCTACATAGAAAATACAAATATCATTTACAGAAAACAAGCTAACAATGGCAGACTGGTACAGAAAAGAGAGGGCCGTGTCCTTGAGGGCTTATAGTCTACCGGATAATGGCGAAGGAGACAGTAGGTTGGGAAATAAAATGAAAGTTAATTAAAAAAAACACATGAAAATAAAATTTATAAAGCATATTAACAATGGTCCAAATTTTGCTCCATTTATTTCAAAACACCAGAATATCAATAATATCTATTTTTAGTTAAAAAAAAAAGAGAAAGTAGCTTCAGCATGGTCACTGGAGTCAGTCTGTGGCGCTCTCTAAAAGATGTAAAGATAGACGTGATGGGAGACCTGCCCAATGTTGAGAAAGGAGATTCTAGGCTGTTTTAACAAATACTTTACTATACTTTACATGAAAGAACTGACAGTCTACTAGGCATGGAGACCACTAGACTATCTCCCGACATGATGCTGAGGGAGAGAAGGATTAGGTCATTGGATCCTTTTGTCGATAGGGAGATGAGCCGCTTCCTGAGGAGTCTGGCAGCAGCTAGTGATGGGCAAGTAGCATCACTGCTCGGGTTTTTCTGAGCATGCTCAGGTGATCTCCGGGTATTTTGGCGTGCTCGGAGATTTTGTTTTTGTCTCAGCTGCATGATTTTGCGGCTGCTAGACAAGCTGAATACATGTGGGGAGTCCCTAACAAACAGGCATTCCAGACATGTATTCAAGCTGTCTATCAGTCTCAAATCATGCAGCTGAGACGACGAAAACAAAATCTCAGAACACGCCAAATTACTTGGAGATCACCTGAGCAACGAGTATACTTGTAGGGAGGAGGACCCCAGTAGAGTGTCTGGGCCAGAACCAAGGGGACCGCCATCTGAGTTCCTAGAGAAACGGTACCCAGGGGACAACGGAGGAGAGCGGGCTACTGAAAGTGACAGGTCAGCAAGGGGTGGGGCGAGGAAAAAGGGGGCAGGAAGCGCGCCGGGAAGTTAGTTGGTAGTACGCCAGACACAGAGAAAGAGACTGTGGGGGTGTGACAGAGCCAGAGTGACTGACGGTGACCAGAGGAGAGATCAGCAGCAGAGAGGAGATCTACGGTGGCCTTCAGAGAGGAGGTACCGAGCTTACCGGCAAGAGACTGTCGCCCCTCTTCAAATTGGGCCCACGACCTGCCCACGGTTGTCCTCAACCGCTGCCGTTGCACTCCAGCACGTTGCGGCCTGCCCGGTGCCTCCCCCGGCCGCTGACTCGCCACTTCAGCCTGTGGTTGCGGCCTGTCCGCTGCTGCCCCGTCTCCGTCCTTGGTTGCGGCCTGTTCATCACCGCCCACAGCTGCCATTACATAGCTGCAGTTGACAGTTGGGGCCTGCTCCTTGCCTACGGAGAGACTCTTTGCACAGACCCAGTGCGTGCACGGGGCCTACCAACCGCCACTCTTCCAGACTACGTCACTATCCTGCTTGGGGGGACTGGAGTCCCCGTGGATTCGCTAACTAATGGGACACTGCTGTGGCTACAGGGGGTTACCGCAACAAAAGACTCCCTTAGGGCCTGTTGTGCCCCAAATTCTCCTGGGTGCTGAGACACCTGAAGACTACTACAGTTTCTCAACAGCTGGGCCCAGCGGCTGCGACACCAAAGTAGCCACATCAGCGACACCAAAGCAGCCACACCAGTGACACCGAGGGACATCAGGAAGGATAAGTTGACTTTAGGAAATAAGTACCTGTAGTTGGCCGTTTCGTGGCCCCATAATATCCGGCCTTGCCGGGTCAGTCACATTCTCATTAAAGAAAAGTGTTGTTATTGTTGTTGAGTTCCTGCGAGGACAATTAGTGTTACCCCTTTTTGATTGCTCTGTATAGCCCTAGCGGCTCCAGTTCATAAACGTAACTTTCCACAAACAACACTCAGTCTCGTGTCTCGTCACTGCATCCTGTGAACCTGCTGTTACCTACATTTGGCGTAGTCGGCAGAATGCAGTCTCCGAGCGAGGACAATGGTGCCCCAGACCAGGGTAGGGCTGTGAACTCTACAGATATGAGGGCCCCCATTCCAGCATTTCATTGGGGGCTATGCTGAACAGCCTGCCTAGGTTTTCCAGCTCCAATACTATGCTATGGAGCTGGACAGAGCAGATGCGGGGACTCTTTCGGATGCACCCAATGACTCCTGACCTTGACCTAGTAGCCGAAGTAGCTCTCATTGCATTAGACGGGGAGGTTCAGAGGTCAGGGATGTTGAGGCCCCGGGACACCGCAACACCTTTGATAAAGTTTTGCAGATAGTAGAACAGACCCATGGGGACCCAACTAAGGCCGGTTTCACATTTGCGCTTTTGTGCGCAGCGCATCGTGCGCACCCGTGCTTAACATGACGTGCGCATGTTTTTGCGCACACTTGCGTTTTCGTGTGCATGCGTTTTTTTGTCTTTTGCGCCAGGTGCGCCAGACGCAACATGTTGGATTTTTTGGTGCGCCCTGTCTCGGCAAAAAAACGCATGCGCACGCGTGCGCACGGAATGCGCAAAAACAACACATTGAAGTCTATGGTAACGCATGCGTGCGCATGGTCTTGCGCACGGTTGCGTTTTTTTACGCATGCGTTTTTGAGTGAAACAAGTCTAGAATGTTCTCTAGACAATGGAAAAAATGTCACACCTAAAAACGCATGTGCATAAAAAAACGCAGACGCATGCAAAAACGCATGCAAAACACAAGCAACGCTGCGTTTTTTTGACGCATCAGCATGCGCATGACGTTAAAAAAACGCGCGTTTGTTTTGCGTTTTTCTTTGCGTTTTTTATGCGCACGATGCGCTGCGCAAAAAAACGCTAATGTGAAACTAGCCTTACGTGGGAGAATTAAGGACCCGGTTATTCAGTTGAATGCAGGGAGAGGGGGAGATTATGACCCAGTATATGAATGTCCTCCAAGAATTGCATACGGCTATTGAAAGAAAGGATGGAGTAGGGGTAGGACCTATTGACATTACCCTACGTGACCTACCAGTGACTAGACTGCGAGACCCGTTAATAAAACAGGCATTATGGGACCAGATCAGAATGAATCCCTGTATAGACTTTTCAGATGTGGGAAGTCAAGCACGGGCTCGAGATCAAGAGCAGGGGATGGTGGTCCCCGTGGGGAAGGTCCGGAGTGTGGAGGCTTCCGTGAACGCAGTCGAGGAGCCTCAATGGGTGGAAGAGATGAAACAAGAGTTGAAGAACATCAAGAGCGAGTTGGCCAAAGTGAAGAGAAGGACCGAGTCCGGGACTGGATGGCCTAGTTTTAATCCTGGCCCCTGGGGGTCCCGCTCCCCGCGGTCTGCACAGGCCGGGTGTTATGAGTGCGGAGAACCAGGCTACTTCGTCCGAGAGTGTTCGCGGCGTGGGAAATACCCACCCTGGCGGCCATTAAACTAGAGGGCTCCGGGTAGGGGGACGCCACTTGGAGCCAAAAACCACAACTAGGGGTGGTTGAAGTCCCGAAGATTTGGTAGCAAAATGTCCGGTGGTTTGGGCAGAAGTGGAGGGCCGGGCCGTCCGGTGCCTGATGGACACGGGGTCACAAGTAACCTCTATGCCCGCAGATTATTTTCGACAAAATTTCCCTGTGGCAGCGAGACCCCAGGATCAGACTAGTAGCCGCCAATCAACTACCGGTCCCAGTTGCCGGGGTGGTGTGGGTGCAGGTGACATTGTGCGGTAAATCCCTTGGTCGCAGAGAGGTGGTACTGACTCAAGGAGAAACTGATAAGCAGAATCCAGTCATCCTAGGCATGAACATACTACACGAGTTCGGCAACCTGATCCTCAATGATCCTACGCATAAGATCCTGAAGCAGTGGTGTTCTCGCACTGCCCAGAGACAGGTTTTCCAACATCAGGACTGCCAGGAAGGCGAGGCTCTGGGCAAAGTCATCACGCCAGCAGCTCCCCTGCTTGTGCTGCCTCCTGGGCAGACTGTGATGGCCTTGCCAATTTGAGCCTCGATACCCTTGGAGGGCGTGGAGGTGCAGGTGGAGCCATGCTACTCGGAGCGCTTACCTCCTGGCATACTGGTGGCCCGTTCCCTGACTACAGTGCAAAAAGGGACTGTCCTGGTGTGCTGCATCAACCTAGAAGACCGAGACATTGTCCTGAAAGTGCGGACCGAACTGGCCAAGCTAGTAAGGCCTTTAGAGGAAGTGCTGTCGGCTCCTGTGGTTCAATTGAGAGTACAATCCGAGGATCTTTGGGAAGTAATGATTCGAACTCTACATGCCACTGAAGTCTCGGCTCAGGAGAAGGGTCAAAACATCCTGGAACAGATAAAATAAAAAAATAAAAAACGGTTTTAAATACTAGAGTAGGGACTGTCCCACAAGGGTTGCCGTGACGTGGCGGGATGGCTTGTACATTATTTTGATCAAAATTATGTTTACTAAATACCCTTATTATTATTATTATTATTATTACCTTTATGCATTATTTGCAGTATATTTTTTACTTTTTAGTTCAGGATATTTGTGTTTTTTGTTTTCTCTGATTAATGGTCATGTGTTAATATGCACTTACATTGTGCATACACATTAACTTACTTTTCTCAGTTCAGATTTGTTTTTTATTCATTTCATTGTGCATTCAGTGCATATATGGGTGTGACCGCCCTCTTTCTGAGCTGGGAAAGCCATCCAGTCTGGCCTAAGCTGTTACTAGTGGTTCAGCCGCTCGACCCTTATTCACATTCACGCCACTTGGCAAGTGAAAAGGTTTTAAATACTAGAGTAGGGACTGTCCCACAAGGGTTGCCGTGACGTGGCGGGATGGCTTGTACATTATTTTGATCAAAATTATGTTTACTAAATACCCTTATTATTATTATTATTATTATTATTATTATTATTATTACCTTTATGCATTATTTGCAGTATATTTTTTACTTTTTAGTTCAGAATATTTGTGTTTTTTGTTTATCCTGGAACAAATGCGAGCCGAGCTCGCCAGGTTAACTCCAGCCCAGCTCTCACAGATAAAAACATTGCTCGGACAGTACCATGAGGCATTTGCTAGTCATGAGGAAGATTTTGGGTGTACCACTGCCATCACTCATGAAATCCCCACGGCAGGGGCGGCCCCCATCCGAGAACGATATCGACAGATTCCTCCACAACTCTACCAAGAGGTGAAAACTTTGTTGGCCCAAATGTTGCGAAAGGGGGTGATATGGGAAAGCCAAAGCCCCTGGGAGGCCCCATTGTGTTGGTCCATAAAAAGGATGGTACATTACGATTCTGTGTGGATTATCGAAAGCTGAAAGCTTGCACTATTAAAGACTCATACCCACTGTCCCTCATAGAAGAATCCTTGTCCGCCTTGGGGAAGGCGACGTATTTTTCGACTCTGGACCTGGCCAGTGGTTACTGGCAGGTGCTCATGTCAGAAGAAGATAGGGCCAAGACAGCGTTCATACTGCCTATGGGACTATTTGAGTTCAATCGAATGCCGTTTGGACTGGCCAATGCCCCGGAAGCCTTTCAGCGGTTGATGGAGCGGTGTCTGGGAGATCTCAATTTTGAGGCCACGTCGATATACCTGGATGATCTCATCGTCTATGCTGCCAGATTTGAGGACCACCTAAAGCGGTTGGGACAGGTGCTTGGCCGGTTGCAAAAGTACGAGTTGAAGTTAAAACCCTAAAAATGCCACCTATTTCGCTCCCAGATTGAGTATCTGGGCCATGTCGTCTCAGCAGAGGGTATGAGGCCATCTCGGGAAAAGGTTGCTGTTATTCAGGGATGGCCTACCCCCGAGACGATAAAAGACGTACGGGCATTCCTGGGGTTGGCCGGATACTAACGTTGTTTCGTAAAGAATTTTGCATGTCGAGCTTGAGCCCTGCACGTCCTGCTGAAAGGGTCTCCTGCTGGGGCAAATGGATGGAAAATCCAGTGGCAAAAACCTCAGGAAGAGGCCTTCCGAGATCTCAAGGCTGCGCTCTCGGATGCTCCGGTGTTGGCCTATGTGGATTTCTCGCAACCATTCATCCTACACACTGACGGGAGTCTTCACGGGATGGGGGCTGTGTTGTCACAAATTCAAGACAGCCGGGAGAGAGTGATTGCCTATGGAAGCCGCTCATTCCATGACTCCGAGCGCAACCCTGACAATTACAGCTCCTTTAAGCTCGAGCTCCTCGAGCAGTTCGCAGAGTACCTAGTGAGCTCCGAGGTAGTGGTGCGGACCGACAACAACCCGCTGGCCCATTTGGAAAACGCCAAATTGGGGGCTCTGGAACAACGATGGGTGGCCTGGACGGCGAAGTTCAACTTTAAAATCATCCACAAAAGAGGGGCCAAGAATGTCCATGCTGACGCCCCTCTCCAAGATTCGACATACAACCCCAGGAATGAATTGAGACGACAAATTAGAAGGGGAAGAGATACCGTTCACCCTCACTGCTGCCGTGCTCACAGCTGCCACCCAAAAAATATCTTCCCCAGAGACCCCAAGGGGCATAATGGAACAATCTCGGGATAAGTGGATACAACAGCAACACAAGAAGACGAAGAAGTTGGACTTCTCCGGACGTGGGACACTGCTGGCCAACTACCCACTGATTCCTAATGACAAACTTTGACTCAAGACATGTCACTGATGTTGCGACAGTGGGAGAGGCTGGTTATCTGAAAGGGACTATTGTACTGTAAAGTAACATCACAAACAACCTTCATGACGTTTTGGCATGCGGTTACGCCCGGAGCCCAACTCTACGAACTGGCTCGAGAAGCCCACGAAAAAGGGGCTCATTTCGGAGCTAAAAAGACCTTGCAATGGTTGCAACAGAGAGTTTACCACCCACGCTTGCCGGCTGTTGTGGACGAAAATTGCCGGACCTGTCACCTATGTGAATTAGCCAAACCGCCCGCTCAGCGAGCCTCAGTACAGACAATCGTGACCTCAGCACCCCTCGAGCTCCTGACGGTAGATTACCTGACCATTGGTCCCGCATTCCAGGGGTACGAACACTGCCTCGTCATGGTGGATCATTTCACTAAGTTCGCTGTGGTCACCCCCACTCGAGACCAGACCGCGGAGTCGGCCGCCTCCGCAATTTGCAGAAACTTCATACATGTATACGGCTGCCCCCAACGAATACATTCCGATCAGGGAGTATGCTTTTGGGGAAAAGTTATGGAGGAACTACACCATCTCTATGGGATTGACAAATCCCGGACCACACCATACCACCCGCAAGGAAATGGGGCCTGTGAACGATTTAATCGGACATTAATCCAAATGTTGCGTACTCTGGAGAGTGACAAGAAGGCTCGTTGGCCTGAATATGTTCCTGAATTAGTATGGGTCTATAACAACCGAGTACATCGAGTTACCGGCTACACCCCCTACTCTCTGCTGTTCGGTCGAGAGGGCAAAGGGATCATGGAGGTGGAGTTGGACCCCGAGGAGCCTCAGCCCTGGACCGATGTATCATCCTGGGTCCGAAATAATCGTCACCAGCTGCAAACTCTTCATCGAATTGTACATACCAAGCTCCGAGACTTGGAACACCTGGGAAAGAATACAACTCCACCTCCCCACCTCCAAAGTGGGGACCATGTACTTGTACTAGATCAACGCCCCCAGAACAAACTGGAACCAGGCTGGGAAGAGAGTCCCTATCGGGTCCTACGCCGTATCAATCCTGAAGGACCTGTGTACGAAATACGACCTGAGAAAGATGAAACGTTGCCTACCCGCATTGTGCATCGTAATATATTACGCCCATGTATTTCCACTGACCCAAAGCAACCGGAACTTGCTCCTCTGGCCTCTGAACCGCTGCCTGTGTTTTGGGACCCGGACGACGACGAAGACTTTCCTCCAACATCCAGAGGCCCTCCACTCAATGACGAGCCAACTGACACAGTTAACCCACCACCGTCCACCACCTCAGAAGACCTCACTCCAGTTGAACTTAGACGCTGCGAGCGGTCAACAGCCGGCAAACCCCCCGAACGATATGAATAAGACCAGTTCATATGGTAACAAAAATTGATACCCCTTCAGGCCAATCCCAATATACTGAGACCCTCGCCCGAGGACTGGCGAGCTTACAGGATGGGGGAGTGTAGGGAGGAGGACCCCCATAGAGTGTCTGGGCCAGAACCAAGGGGACCGCCATCTGGGTTCCTAGAGAAACGGTACCTGGGGGACAATGGAGGAGAGCGGGCTACTGAAAGTGACAGGTCAGCAAGGGGCAGGGCGAGTATAAAGAGGGCAGGGAGCGTGCCGGGAAGTCAGCTGGTAGTACGCCAGACACAGAGAAAGAGACTGTGGGGGTGTGACAGAGCCAGAGATACTGACGGTGACCAGAAGAGAGATCAGCAGCAGAGAGGAGATCTACAGCGGCCTTCAGAGAGGAGGTACTGAGCTTACCAGCAAGAGACTGTCGCCCCTCTCCAAATTGGGCCCGCGACCTGCCCACGGTTGTCCTCAACCACTGCCACTGCACTCCAGCCCGTTGCGGCCTGCCTGGTGCCTCCCGCGGCCTGCCTGGTGCCTCCCGCGGCTGCTGACATGCCACTTCAGCCTGTGGTTGTGGCCTGCCCGCTGCTGCCCCGCCTCCATCCTTGGTTGTGGCCTGTTCATCACCGCCCACAGCTGCTATTACCCCGCTGCAGTTGGGAGTTGGAGTCCGGTCCTCGCCTATGGAGAGACTCTTTGCACAGGCCCAGTCCATGCGCGGGGCCTACCAATCGCCACTCTTCCAGACTACGTCACTACCCTGCTTGGGGGGATTTGAGTCCCCGTGAACTCGCTAACGAACGGGACCCTGCTGTGGCTACAAGGGGTTGCAACGAAAGACTCCCTTAGGGCCTGTTGTGCCCCAACTTCTCCTGGGTGCTGAGACACCTTAAGACTACTACAGTTCCTCAACAGCTGGGCCCAGCGGCTGCGACAACAAAGCAGCCACATCAGCGACACCAAAGCAGCCACATCAGCGACACCAAAGCAGCCACACCAGCGACACCGAGGGACGTCAGGAAGGATAAGTTGACTTTAGGAAATAAGGACCTGTAGTTGGCCGCTTCGTAGCCCCATAATATCTGGCCTTGCCGAGTCAGTCTTATTCTGGTTAAAGAAAAGTGTTGTTATTGTTGTTGAGTCCCTGCGAGGACAATTAGTGTTACCCCTTTTTGATTGCTCAGTATAGCCCTAGCGGCTCCAGTTCATAAACGTAACTTTCCAAAAACAACACTCAGTCTCGTGTCTCGTCACTGCATCCTGTGAACCTGCTGTTACCTACATACTCACTCATCGTTAGCAGCAGCTTTTTCAAAGAGACCATTGGAACATTAGTCCTAGCTTTCCGGTATATGGAGAATTATGCAAAATTTGGCTGAATATCTATATGATATATACAGTAATGGAGCCTTGTCATTGCAAACATTCGCCCTTTCACTAACCCGGTATAGTGCCCCTCATCTTTAACACCTAACATTTATATAGACTTTGGCCTTTGCTTCATTAAGTATTAAAGAAAATATTTCACATTTAAAATTACTAAAAAAAAGAATCTAGAAGAAAAAACTAAGTAATGTCAAATAAAATATATCCAGTGTAACATTGTATGCTTAATATGCTGTACATTAAATCCTTTACCCTGGAAGGAAACATATGTGCATCTCCGCCATACTTTATTCTGCAGAGTCATGTGAAGAATGCATTTGTGGCTCAGGAAATGAGCTATGCCAGAGACAATACAATTGGGTTATTATCCATTGTGTAATCTTCCCATATTTGAGACTTGGCAATCATTTGCACTTGTGAATATGAAGGCCATTTTTAGCTACGTGAAAATTAAAGTACGAAATGAGGTCACGCTTTTCCATATAAACAGGTTAAACACTCACAAACCCATTGCACTGACATTCAGATTGATATTCCTGATATCATC
Source organism: Dendrobates tinctorius (assembly GCF_039654945.1). Taxonomy (NCBI): domain Eukaryota; kingdom Metazoa; phylum Chordata; class Amphibia; order Anura; family Dendrobatidae; genus Dendrobates; species Dendrobates tinctorius. The sequence goes on from NW_027361742.1 coordinate 5,297,740, forward strand.
TCTGTTTATAGACTGCAGTGTATTTCAGCTGTGATTTATGAATGAAAACCGAGTTCTCTAGAGAAAATAAGAACTCAAATTGGGTCTTCTTTTCTTTTAACCATAAAGCAATAAAAAAATCTAATACATTTCCCTGCAAATCAATCTAGTACATTTTGAGCTCAAATATACATTATGAAACAATATCTATTGGTGAAAGCTATCAGTAAGTTGCTGGCCTAAATCATTCCTATTTCAAATTGACCATCTTTGGTCTATCCTTGGTTTTATATTTGAGTAATAACAGCATTTATGACCCCAATGTTTCCGGTATGTTGCATAACTTATTATCAGGGCTTCCCTACTTGCAGTGGAAAAGTATAGTGGAATGATAAATATATATTTGCATGTTTTTAAATTGTTTTACAAGCTTTAAAGCTAAAATCTAAAACCGTAATATTTTAAGCGATATGATAACAAAAGAGGATCGAGTTTGAGTCAAATTTCCTGAAGTTCATAGTTTCACACAAATTTGAATTGTAAAAGCTCCTATGATCAGCCTGATCCTCTCTTTCTTGATGTGAAGTGTCAGCTCTTATAGTCAGTAAAGTTCTCATTCTATCCAACAAGAGCATTTTACGAATAATTTCAAGCTTTCCAGAATTGAAATAAGTGCAAATTTATTTGCAGAAAATCAAATTTTGGGTGAAAATTTGGCAACGTTGGAAAATTAGATTTTCGAAAGATCTATTCACCTCTACTACTTTGATTGCAATTAATAAAATATCACAAAACTTATGTTGATAGCCAATTAAGTAAAAGTTTTACCTATCAAAGTAAACCTCTCAGGATGATTTTACTACGGAAACTAGAAGTATGGCTGTAAAACCATACCTCGTTTAGAGTAATTTGGTAAAGAACTCAAGCTTTGAAAGCTAGGTTTGAAATCAATTGTTGACCTGTTGTTCCACTCCTATGGCAGCTGTTTTTATGGCATCTGTCCTCGTCTTGATTGTTGAATTATGCTTTTCATGGAAAATAAGAAGTGTTACTATAGCAGACACTGTTTCTGGAGCTTATTAGATTAGTGCCAGTTACTTTTATTATTTCTATTATTTCTTTTTAATGCACTATTAATACTATGATGCCGTACATGTGAGAAGTGGTTACATATATATTACAGACATAGTGCAAACATAAAAAAAAATTAAAACAAACTACCAAATTGGTACAGAGGGTGTTAGGCGCCAGGATTCTCCTTCTGCATGGGGTAGATTCCAAGCCTTGTCTGCCTCTGCGGTCTCCCATTCTACTTTGGCTGCTAGTAGGAGCTGCTCACCAAAGACATCGGTCTCAGCGTCTTGCTCAGACACGTGCTGTTCGCTTGGTTACTGCTGGGCCTCCAGCCAAAGCTATAATAACTAGCAATAGGCGAACAGACGTTCCAGAGGCTAAGTCCAGAAATCACTCTACTGAGCTACTGAGCATGCTCGTGAGGTGGCGACCTCTAATTGGTGGTCAGTCGTAAGCTGCTTGGGTGACGTGGCAGTTCCAGATTGGTCCACGAGCAAGGTCCAGTCTGACTGGACTTGAATGGAACGTATAAAATATTCTCTGGAGTACTCGCCGGCATGCTAAGATCATATGTTTGGTGTGTTGGTGGATTCGCCACCACCCTGTGTGCACGTGTGCCGCTTCTAGCATGGTGATTGTGTGTCTAGGCAGGCAGTGTAGGATGGGAACTCCAACTTCACTCAGCATCTGACTCTGGGCACCCTACATTGCGTGTGCAGTTAGCACAGCCAAGTGTCAGAGCGAGCACAACCACCAGCCTAAACTTCAATGGGGGGATAGCTATAGGGACCTCCAACTAGTGTCATTACCGCTATACTACTGTGACGTCTAACATGGTATAGTCTCGAGTGCTTCCTCTTGTAATACTGCTCTTTGGAGTAACAGAGTCAGGTATTTTGCACTCTGTTGACACGGAGTGACCTTTAGCTCAGTGTGTTTACGGTGTGTCATGTCCCACGACTTGGGAAATCATTTAATATTTGCATTGTTTGTGTTGCATCTCTGTTGCTAGGCAGAAGTTTGCCTTTCCCTGTATTTTGTTCCAACTCTCTCCCTGTAGTCCTGTGATGTATGTTTGTTCCCTCCTTTATTCTCCATTTTGTGATCGTCCCTCCATCTGTATGCTTCCTGTTACATGTCCTCTGAAGAATATTCCTTTTTACCTGCTGCTTTCATCATAATACAAGAATTTCACTTAAAGCATCCCTCTTTTCCTGGAGTCTTCTTACATGAGATCGTGGCTGAGTTAAGCTGTCTGATTAATCGGTATGAATGTGAGTACAGGGCAATATGGAAGGGGCCCAGAAAGAGAGGTCTATCCATGTACCATACATTCTACATATCCATGAGTCAGAATACGGTGCTTGCTCGCAGCTTCGCTCCGCCATTGTTCAATAGCTGCGGTTTCCCATCACTGCACGGTGGGCTTCGGGTTGCGATCGCACTTTACAAATTTTTATATTCAGTGCGATCCGCTAACCCTAACAGTATCTTAGCTCCAGGGTCTGGCTAGCAATGGTGGACAAGCAGCAGCTTCTATGAAATATTCTGCAGCTGGAGAGCAGGTTGTCTGCGTTAGATCAAACAACCTCATCTGTTGATCGATCTGCAGTAGCGGCACAGGCAGCCTGTGATGCCGCTACTAGGGTTTCAGTTGCGATTCCTGTTCCGTTTTTTCAACACTACCTGCTCCCCGATAAGTTTTTTGGGGATAGCAAGGCTTGCAGGGGATTCGTTAAGCAGTGCTCGATCCAGCTGGAGCTACTAAGTTCACGTTTCTCATCTGAACTGGCCAGAGTGTGTTTTGTGGTGTCCTTTTTTGACGGACAGGGCGTTGGAGTGTCCAGAGTGCCTCTCATTTTTTGAGCGCCCTGAAACAGGTCTTTGTAGAACCCCAGGTTACCCATGATGCAGCACTACAACTCATGGCCTTGACGCAGGACTCTGTTCCGACTAGCCAGTTTGCTATTCGGTTTCAGACACTAGCTTCCGAGCTGGAGTGGCCAGATAAGGTCTTGGTCCCGGTGTTTTAGCGGGGCCTTGCAGACCATGTTAGGGATGCTTTGGCCACTAGTGAGATTCCAACTACTCAGAAGGATTTAATATCCACATCCACTCGTATCGACCTTCGGTATGCCAAATGAAGGTTGGAACAAGCCCAGTGTAGACAAAGGATTCGGTTGGCACCAAATTTTACAAATACTTTTGGGTTTTCGACTCAAACTAACGTACTGGGGTAGTCTCCGGTGGGTCATCGAGCGGAGGCTATATCCCGTCCCTTACATTCCCCTTGTGCTTGTCTTGCCTGTGGGCAGGCTGGTCATTTCGCCAACAGATGTCCCAGGAGTCAGGGAGAACGTCCGTCTCTAGTGGCTATTGAAGGTGGCGCCCCAGATTCGTTGGACGTGTCCTCCAAACTAACATTTAAGGTGACACTGTCCTACGGGTCGACCTCACTTCCTTCTGAGGCTTGCGTGGATTTCAGGGCAGAGGGTAATTTTATGTCCTCCTCCTTCGTCCTTACCATCCAAGTGGTTAATTGTTCTGTGTTATCCTCTCAAATCACACATCAGACCATTTCACTTATCCTTGAGTTTCCTCTAAAACAGCAGGAGATAATCTTGTTGCTGGTTATCTCCAAGGGTATTGATGAGGTATTGCTAGGTATGCTTTGGTTGCGTCACTATTCGCCCCATATTGATTGGGCAACTGGGAGTATACGGAGATGGTGTAGGTCATGCGAGGGACAGTTTCTCAGGGCTCAAGTTCTGGTTGGGTTGCCTGAGGTTCCTGCAGATCTAATCTTGCTTCTCAAGCACTACTGGCAGTATGTGGATGTGTGCTCTAAGAAGGCCGCAGAGACTCTTCCTCCTCATCATCCCTATTATTGCTCAATATATCTCATACTGGGGGCAGAGCCACCTTGTGGGCATGTGTACCCTTTGTCCCTTCTGGATATTGAGGCGATGTCGGAGTATGTTAAGGAGAATCTGGCGAGGGGTTTTGTTAGGAAGTCAGTGTCCCCTTCTGGAGCTGGGTTCTTCTTCGTCCAAAAGAAGAATGGGGAACTCCATCCTTGCATGGATTATAGAGGTCTGATTGCCATCACTGTTAAAAATAAATATCCTTTGCCACTTATCTCTGAGCTGTTTGACAGAATGCGGGGTGCTAGGATATTTACCAAATTAGATCTGCGTGGCACCTACAATCTAATATGCATCCGAGAAGGTGACAAATGGAAGACTGCATTTAACACTCGGGACGGTTATTATGAATACTTGGTAATGCCATTTGGCCTCTGTAACACTCCCGCCATCTTCCAGGACTTCGTCATTGACATTTTCAGGTAATGTGATCCACTTCTGTAGTCGTCTACCTGGATGACATTCTTATTTTTTCTCCCAATCTGGATACTCATCATAGAGATGTTGCCAGAGTTTTTGAACTCTTACGTGCCAACTCCTTCTGCGCCAAACTTGAGAAGAGTGTCTTTGAGCAGGAGTCCCTACCATTCCTTGGGTATATCATCTCAGCCAGGGGTTTGGCTATAGATCCTGCCAAGGTGGAACCGGTGTTGAACTGGCAGGAGCCACATTCCCTTAAAGTGGTGCAGCGCTTTATGGGATTTATTAAATACTACTGCCAGTTCATTCTCCACTTCTCTACTCTGGCAGCTCCCTTGGTAGCTCTCACCAAGAAGGGAGCTAATCCTAAGCTATGGACTAAGGAGGTTTCTGAGGTCTTTATCTCCTTAAAGTTCCACTTTGCGAAGGCTCCTGTGTTACATCGGCCAGATGTGGATAAGCCCTTCATCCTGGAGGTGGATGCTTCTTCCATCGGTGCGGGAGCTGTGCTATATCAAAAGGATGCTCACGGTCGGAAACGGCCCTGCTTCTTCTTCTCTAAGGCTACTTTCACACTTCAGGTTTTCGGCGTCAGGCGCGATCCGGCGTCGTGCCGGAACGCCGGATCCGGCAAATGTTTAGTAAAACCGGATGTGACGGATCCGGTTTTCTGCCGGATCCGTCTTTTTCTTGACAGACAAAACCGGATCCGTCTCATCCGGTTCATCCGTTTTTCTATCTGTTTTTTGACGGATTACGCCGGATCCGGTTTTTAAAATTGACCCTTGTGGCCTTCCGAACGGGATTGGCCACTGGAAAACTATATATAGCATGTTCCTGCAGCCCTTCTTTGACAGGTTGTAGAGGAGAAAGTGCAGGTTGGAGAGAAGAGCAAGTTACTGGCGAAGATGGATGTTGTCATTGGAAATATTTTGAAGAATTTGGCGGATTTTATAGCGGAGGCGAATCGTTTGATGGTGATTGTTCTGGAGAAGGAGAGAGCAAGACAGCAGCGCATCAGGCATCGTAGACGACGTTTGTGGATCCACCCCATCACAGCCAAGAGAATGACGCGTGGGGTCTATTCTACACTCTGCATGGACCTTCGACGAAACCCGGATAAATTTTTTGGATATGTTAGGATGAAAATGGAGAATTTTGATTACTTGGTGGAGCGCATTGCACACCTCATAAGAAAAGCGGACACCTATTGCCGCTTCTCTGTTTCACACACAGAGCGTCTGATGGTGACTTTAAGGTAAGCCACATTTATTGGATGTGATCGCATCAGAGCACACTTTCACTGCAATCTTGTTGGGGGTAGTTTGTATCTCCAAGTGTTATAGCTCAGTTTTGGTATGTAATGCTGTGATTTAAAACTAATTTATTGTTTTTTAATTCCCCACAGATTTCTTGCAACTGGAGAATCCCTTTCGTCACTGCATTTCCAGTACAGACTCGGGATTTCCACCATATCTGGAATAGTGAAGTACACATGCCGTGCACTGTGGGACTCCTTAGCTGAAGAGTTTTTACCAGAGCCCACAACAGAGAGGTGGATTGAAATTGCTGACAAGTTTCAACAGATATGTCAGTTTCCCAACTGCTTGGGCGCTGTGGACGGGAAACATATCCGCATTGTAAAGCCAGCTGGATCGGGATCGGAATATTTCAATTACAAGAAATATTTTTCAATTGTCCTCATGGCCATCGCTGACGCGGAATACAAATTTATTGCGGTTGATATTGGGGCCTATGGCCGCTCCAATGACTCTCAAGTTTTCAAACTGTCTGCCATGGGGCGTAAACTGTATGGAAACACCTTCCAGTTCCCACCACCTAGACCGCTGCCGCAAACATCTGGTCCACCTATGCCATTTGTCTGTGTAGGGGATGAAGCCTTCCAGATGTCAGAACACCTTTTGAAACCGTACTCTAGCAGAGGATTGACAAGACCAAAACGCATTTTTAATTACCGCCTCACAAGAGCAAGAAGAATGGTTGAATGTACCTTTGGTATTCTGACAGCCAAATGGCGGGTCCTATTGACTGCGATCAACCTCAAGACAGAAACTGTGGACGAGGTGATCAAAGCGTGCGTGGTACTCCACAATTTTGTTATCTGCAAGGAACCCATTTCCATTGAGGACACCTCTGAAGAAACCACCTTGCAAGATTACCATGACATTACCACTAGAAGTTCTGTGACGGTTTCAGTAATGAGGGACAATTTTGCACTATACTTTATGTCACCTCAAGGCAGAGTACACTGGCAGGATGACAGAGTGTGAAAGATTTGTGCCCTAACCAAACTTGTGTACCTTCTGTACCAACAGTATATACCTTTGCCAACCAAAGTTGGCTATCTTGTCATGGTCTCTATTTTTAGCTTTAGGCCACAGGTGTGTACCTGGTTGTGTTTTATGCAAAGTATTTCACCTTTTAACAAAAGTTGTGTACATTGTTATGAAATCACCAACAATAAACACAACTTTTTAGGTGAAATACTTTGCTTCAAACACAACCAGGAACACAACTGTGGCAAAAAGCTAAAATTTACCCACAGTTATATACCTAGTTTTGAATACCATTTCACCTTTTAAATACCCTGTATTTAACCTTTTTCGCCGCAGAAAGAAATGACAGACAACCAGTGTAAAATAATTTAACTTTTATTGAAAAATGTTTTTTTTAGTAAACTTTTTTAAAATTTTAATAAACTTGTTTAATAAAGCTTTGAAACCATAAAACTGGTCATTTTTATTTAAATACACACATTATAAATCTGTGTAGTGTGTGGTGGAAATACTGCTGTAGGGGGCTGCGGGACACTTCGACACTGGGAGTGTGGAGAGAGGACTGGGATCGTGGTGGGGAAGGAACAGTTAGAGGTGAAGGTGTGGAAAAAACTACAGAATGGGTGGACATGTGGGAAGCAGAAGAGGTGGTGGGTGGTGGAGTGGAGGGTTGGGCAGGGACTGTAGGAGCAGATGATGTTGATGGCAAGTTGTATGGGGAAGGAGTTTGGTACGGGGCAGGTTGCTGGAAGTGGGGAGATGTCTGGTACGGGGCAGGTTGCTGGAAGTGGGGAGATGTCTGGTACGGGGCAGGTTGCTGGAAGTGGGGAGATGTCTGGTACTGGGGAGGTTGCTGGTACTGGGGAGTTTGCAGGTACTGGGGAGGTTGCTGGTACTGGGGAGGTTGCTGGTACTGGGGAGGTTGCTGGTACTGGGGAGGTTGCTGGTGCTGGGGAGGTTGCTGGTGCTGGGGAGGTGGATGGTGCTGGGGAGGTGGATGGTATGTAATAGGAGGGGGGGGATGGAAAGTGGCTGGAGGGGGTGTAGATGTAATAGGAGGGGGAGGATGGAAAGTGGCTGGAGGGGGTGTAGATGTAATAGGAGGGGGAGGATGGAAAGTGGCTGGAGGGGGTGCAGGTGGAGGAACTACTGTGGTGGGAGGAGGAGGTTGGGAGGTAACTTGCTGGAGAGCAGCGTGGCATGAATGCATTACATGCATCTGCTGGGCAGGAGAGAGCGTTTCCATGCGCTCCACAACAGACCTGAAAAAGGTGTGGTTTGGCGAAGATCTTGCTTCTGAATGCATGGTTTGCAGAAGTGTCTTCACCTCCAGAATGCTGGAGTTGATCTGCTGATAGCCTGCGGAGATTTGCTCTGACAAGACTTTTAGACAGTTCTGGAAAGATGCATTCAGATGCAAGAACTCTGGCGCATAAGTCTTTTCCTGACCCCTCTGCCGCTGCCGCCCAGTACCCGCAGGTGTACTAGAGGTGGCAGGGGCAGAAGGGTGGGGTAAAGGGAAAGCAATCTCCTCACCAGCAGCTTCATGTAATGTAGGCGGCCACGATGCTCCTGTGCTGGTGGATGGGACAGATGGGTCGAATGTGTGGGAAGGCTGGGAAGGTGCAGATGTACCGGGGCGGTCGAAGTGTCCCTCGGTGCCGGTCTCCTCAGGGATCGCCTCAGAAGGGTCCAATCGTGCAGGCTCCCGAGTGCTGCTCACCGTGCTGTGGAATAAAGAGAAAAAAAAACAATTAAAATACCGTATTTTTCGCTTTATAAGACGCTCCGGATTATAAGACGCACCCCAAATTTTGAGGAGAAAAATAGGAAAAAACTTTATTTTTAATAAAATGGTGGTGCATCTTATAATCCATGCGTCTTATTGCTTTCCAGGGGTGGTGATGGAGGAGGCCGGAGTGGAACATTGCTGCTGGGATGAGGGGGTGTTTTGATGTGCAGCGTGCCGCTGCCGGTGTCTGTTACTGCCGCCGCCCTCTGTCCCCTGATGCTTGCCACCACCGCCACGCTCTGTCCCCCGGTGCCTGCTTGCCACCACCGCCGCACTCTGTCCCCCAGTGCTTGCCACCACCGCCACGCTGTCCCCCGGTGCCTGCTTGCCACCACCGCCGCGCTCTCCCCCCGGTTCTTACCGCCACCACCGCGCTCTGTCCCCCGGTTCTTACCGCCACGCTCCTATCCCCCGGTGTTTGCCGCCATCGCCGCGCTCTGTCCCGTTCTGAGGGTACTTGCCGCGGCTCTCTGTGCCCTGATGCTGCCGCTGCGCTGTCCGCCACCGCCGCGCTCCTGTCCCCCGGTGGTTTCTTCCGCCCCACCGCCGCCGCCGCGCTCTGTCCCGTTCAGCGTGGGGGGTCTCTGTCGCTCCATGCCTGCTTTCTTCCTGGAAAATGGCCGCCGCGCATGCGCAGACGGACATCTCGGCACTGAAATCTCGGGAGATGAGATTTCAGCGCTGAAATCTCATCTCCCGAGATTTCAGTGCCGAGATGTCCATCTGCGCATGCGCGGCGGCCATTTTCCAGGAAGAAAGCAGGCATGGAGCGACAGAGACCCCCCACGCTGAACGGGACAGAGCGCGGCGGCGGCGGTGGGGTGGAAGAAACCACCGGGGGACAGGAGCGCGGCGGTGGCGGACAGCGCAGCGGCAGCATCAGGGCACAGAGTGCCACGGCAAGTACCCTCAGTGGCAGCGCAAATGTATATCCTCTTTGTAAGACGCACCCCCTTTTTCCCCTCAATTTTGGGGGAAAAAAAGTGCGTCTTACAAAGCGGAAAATACGGTAGTGACATGGTATGGCCCTGGCTGAAAAAAAAAAAGTTACATCTAAACTTTTTTTGTCACATGTGGTGTGTAATATTTACCTTCTGGTGAGCATTGTCTCCCGGAGGAACGACAGGGCTCGTGCATACTTGTACTTGCTCCTGCGTCCTCCAGATCCACTCGGGGCCCGCATCTCTTTATTGAACTCCTTCTTGAAACGATCCCTCACAGACCGCCACCGCTTCACAATTCTCTCCCCTGAAACGAGAAAGGACAAAGTGGTTAGTATACAACATCAGTGTTTCCCAAACTCCAGTCCTCATGGTCCCCAGGGGTCATGTTTTCAGGATTTCCAAAGTAAATAGAAATCCTGAACACATGATCCGTGGGGACCACGAGGACTGGAGTTCGGGAAACACTGGTTTAAATCAAGCAACCGGTACTGTATATACTTACGCTCTTTAATCTGGGCCCGAGCTTCGAGGTCCTCCCAGCGGTCCACAAGGAGCGAACAGATTTCCTCCCAGAGTCGTCGGGTAACGATCAGGTCAGCGTGGCGTCGGTCAGTCATATTCCAGAGCGGCTCCCTTTCTCTGACGAGATCGATGAGGCGGTCCACATCAATCCCTCCATCCTCACCGTCAGAGTCGGGAGCACGCTGTGAAGGCTGTTAAAGAAAAAGACAAAAATAACATAATTAGCCTCCACAAAAGAAATGAAATAAAAAGTGCAAAAAAAACAAAGCAAAAATATTTATACTTACACGCTGGTGACCGCCGCGTTGCTGTCGCCGACGACCCTGGGAGGCACTGCGAGGACCTCTTGGCCAAGCACCAGATTGGGAAGACTAGAGAAGAAAACAAAACATGTTATGTCTTTGGATGTAGGCATTTGTTTGCTGTGTGTGGTCTGCAGAACATTGTTTTCTATGTGTTGTGTGTAGTGTGATGTTGTGTTTCTGCGTTTGATGCAAAAAACTTACCAATTGTGAGCCCACTCCAAGTGTCTGTCCACCCCTTCCTTCTTCTGGGAGCTCCTCTTCATCTTGTGATTCCTGTTTTGAAATAAAAGGCAATGAATACACATATATTACAGAGATGATGGATTTTGGAAATAAAAACTTACCGTCAAACGCTGACGATGCGAGGGAGGGCTCCCAGAAGATGTGCTGTCTTCCTCATGGCCAGACTCCATGGCTGTGGGTGGTGTTTCTGCTGCTGCCATTGCTGCTGCTGCTGCTGCATCTATTGGGCGGCTGTTGAATAAAGAGAAACAAAGGGCCAATGAATATCTTGATATTCCATAGCCCTAGTTTGGAGGAATGGGGGATTTGATAATTACCGTCTCTCATCTGCTGCTGGACTCCCCTCCCGTTGTTCAGCATGCTGCTCCATTTGGGGTGGTGCTGATGGTGCTGCTGCTGCAGATGTCTGCTGCCTTCTCCTGCTCCTGGTTCTTGGCTTGGGTGGCATGTTGGGTGTGGCTGAGGGTCCCATTGTCTTGCTTTTATATATGTCCTGTGGGCAGAGCTACTGAGCATGCTCAGACCAAAGAAACCGGATCCGGCGCATTGCGGCGCTCATAGGCTTTCATTGTATGAAAAAGCCGGACACGCCGGATCCGGCGTGTCCGGCTTTTTCGACGGATACAAAAAACGTTACAGTCACCGTTTTTTCCAGACGCCGGATCGCGTCACATTGCCGGATCCGGCGAAAATCGGATGAAACGCATGGCCATCCGGCTCGATCCGGCTCTAATGCAAGTCAATGGGGGGGAAACCGGATGCGGCATTGCATTTCGACGGATCCGGTTTTAGTCAAAAGCGCCGGATCGCGCCTGAAGCAGAAAACCTGATGTGTGAAAGAGGCCTAAGTCCTTCTCACCGGCGGAGAGGAATTATTCTATCAGGGAAAGGAAGTATAATCCCCATCATCAACTCTTCCTGCCTGCAATCTGATCATGTCTGAAGCAAGGAATACAATGTCCCTAACAGACTTACAAGCACAGGAAAGAGACCCAGACCCCCATCCACCATCTAGCGAAAGGGGAAAACGTACAGTCAAACCCACATGGAAAGTCATGGAGAATTTAGAGACTGCAAAATGTGAATTATATAGTGATGTGTCTTCAGTATGGAAGAAAGTGCTGAGTCACATAGACACTGTATCAAGGCCTGCTTCTCATGAGTTACCACCAGAGGGAGTCCTAGAACAATTATGCACAGCATTCCAAATGTATATGGAGAAGAGTGACCAATACATTATTCTCCTGAAGAAACTGAATCTCCCAGAGACTTTGAACGAATTGCAAGGTTTCCAGCAGCTTAATTCTGAAAGAGACTTCACTGTACGTGACATTAAAGCCAAGATAGAGGCTAGAATCGCACTAACACCAGATGCATCAACTCGCTCATCCAAATCGTGTAAGCACTCAAAATGTTCATCTAGGTCAAGTTCATAAAAATATTCTACTCTTACTGAGCAGCTTATAAGAGCACGTGCTAAGGCTGAAACTACTAAGGTACAAGCTGCCTTTGCACAAAAGAGAGCAGAAATGGACGCAGCTGCTGAACAAAATAGAGCAGAAATGGATGCAGAAGCGGCACGCATGAAAGCAGAAATGGAAGCTCTAGAGAAGGAATGTGAGCATGCAACAGCCGTGGCAGAATTAAAGGTACTCGAGCAGGCTATCAGTGGGAGTCAAAGAGACAGCGTCAGTTTGTGTGAAATGGAGGCAGAAGACCCTATTGAACGCACAAGAGACTACGTGCTAAGCCAAGATGGCGAACCGCAGATCATCACTAACACTCTTGATGGTGTTGACGCTTCTCTAGAGCACCAGTATGCCGATCCACTTACAGAATCCTGCATTCAAGGTCATTATACCCTCGACAACCACACAGTGCCACCTCCACATGTAGCAGAAACTATACCCACCAAACCAGTTGCTGGACTAAATGCATCTGCCACTCCATACTTCCCCATGTTTCAAAGCCAAGACGTCTCCACCCCTATGTACAACACTGCTCAGCCTACAATTGTGCATCCTAAGTCAGAAAGAACAGACATGTCCGACTTCGCAAAGTACATGATTCGCCGTGAACTTACTAAAACCGGTCTCACAAGGTTCGACAACCAACCTGAAAATTACAGAGGTTGGAAAAGTGCCTTTAGAACCGTAACTGGTGACCTCAGCATCACTGCTGCGGAAGAGCTGGACCCGCTGATCAGATGGTTAGGACCACAATCCACAGAGCGTGTCAAGAGACTCAGGTGTGTACATATCAGTAATCCAACAGCTGGGCTCATGGCTGCATGGGAAAGACTAGAGAGAAACTTTGGCAGTCCAGAAGCCATAGAGGATGCACTGTTCAAGCGACTACAGAATTTTCCAAAGATATCAAGCAAGGACAGTTCAAAGTTCCAGAGCTCAGTGACCTGCTGTTAGAGCTCCAGCTGGCCAAGGCAGACACCCACCTACCTGGCCTTAGCTACCTGGACACTGCTCGTGGAGTAAACCCCATTATCTCCAAGCTACCATACAATGTACAGGAGAAGTGGACTGCAATAGGGTCAAAATACAAGAAAGACCATCAAGTGTCATTTCCTCCGTTCTCCTACTTCTGTGAGTTTATAAAAGACATTGCAGAACGTAAGAACGACCCAAGCTTTTCCTACCGAGAATCCAGTGGCCCAGTTTCACCTCCCTCTAAATACGTGAGCACACGCTCGAATGACAGAAACCGCAGGGGTCCAGTGTCACTGAAGAAGATGGATATTCTTCCATTACCAACATCAGCCCCAGGCAAGAGCAACAAGGGTGAAAAGATAGAGAACCCAAATCGTGAGTGTCCCATCCACAAGAAGCCACATCCCTTAAAAAAGTGCATCGGCTTCAGGAAGAAATCGCTCCAAGAACGCAAGGAACTTCTAAAGAAGTTCGAGGTATGCTACAGATGTTGTGCTTCTACTGAACACCTTGCTAAAGACTGTAAAACTACAATTAAGTGTATGGAGTGTGACAGTGAGGATCACGTACAAGCACTCCACCCATACCGTCCTGACTCTACACGTACTCCTTCCCCCACCACGAGCCATGGCGGGGAGGACGCAGCTCAAACTGCAAGTCATACCACAATATCTTCTTCGTGCACAGAAGTCTGCGGAGAAGGTCTCTGGGACAAGTCCTGTGCGAAGATTTGCCTGGTGAACGTATATCCCAACGGTCACCCAGAGAAAGCCGTGAAGATATACGTCCTCTTGGATGATCAGAGCAACCGATCACTTGCAAGGTCAGAACTCTTTGATATGTTTAACTTAAAGGGAAATGCTTACCCTTACACCTTAGGTACCTGCAGCGGTGTTACAGAGGTCTCTGGGAGAAGGGCCAGTGGTCTTATAGCGACATCCCTCGCCAATACTGTGGAGATACCCTTGCCCACACTTGTCGAGTGCAAACAGATTCCATCCAATCGAGAAGAGATCCCAACGCCAGAGGCTGCTCTTCATCACCCACATCTCAAGGGGATAGCAAACAAGATACCAGCCCTCAACAACAGCGCAGATATCCTGATTCTGCTTGGCAGAGACATTCTCCAGCTGCACAAGGTACGTCAGCAAATTATCGGACCACACGACGCACCATTTGCCCAATGCTTTGATCTAGGCTGGGTAATTATAGTCGATGTTTGCATACACAAGATGAAGAGACCTAATAACATCTCCTCTTACAAAACACACATCTTGCCAAATGGTCGCAGCACTCATTTTCAGCCATGCCAACATCATTACTGGGTGAAAGAGAAAGTGAGCAACACCAAGAGGCAACAGGAATCCTTCAACAACATGAACATGCTCCAGCCCTGGGACGAAAACCTTAGGTCAACAGTGTTCGATTCCACAAGTGAAGACAACAAGTTAGCACCCACAAGGGAAGATAAAGAATTCATAAAGGTTATGGACAAAGAATTTGTTCAAGATGACTCCAACAGTTGGGTAGCTCCTTTACCCTTTCGTTTCCCAAGAGCGAGGTTGCCAAACAACCTGCAGCAAGCAACTACAAGGTTCTCATCCTTAAAACGTACCCTAAAGAGGAAACCAGAGATGGAGAAGCATTTCATTGACTTTATGCAGAACATCTTTGACAAAGATCATGCTGAACCTGCGCCACCACTGAAGGAAGGAGAAGAATGTTGGTACCTTCCATCCTTTGGCGTCTATCACCCTCGCAAGCCTAACCAGATCAGAGTGGTGTTTGACTCCAGTGCTCAGTATGAAGGCCTCTCTCTCAACAACCTGTTACTAACTGGACCCAACCTGAACAACAGCCTCCTTGGAGTACTGATCCGCTTCAGACAAGAACCTGTTGCTATAATGGCCGACATCCAGCAGATGTTTCATTGCTTCATCATGAAGGAAGACAGCAGAAACTATCTTAGGTTCCTATGGCACAAAGACAACAATGTCAACAATCAAGTCATAGACTACCGGATGAAGGTCCATGTCTTCGGCAACAGTCCTTCACCTGCTGTGGCGATCTACGGACTGAGACGGACAGCCCAGGAAGGTGAGAGAGAGTACGGATCCGATGCTCGTCAATTCGTAGAGAAGAACTTCTACGTAGACGACGGGCTCAAGTCCATGCCCACAAGTGAAGAGGCAATTGACCTACTCTCCAGGACACAGGAAATGCTATCCACATCAAACCTCAGACTCCACAAGATCATCTCTAACAGTCAAGAAGTAATGAGCGCGTTTCCATCTGAGGACCATGCCACGAACCTAAAGGACCTCAACCTAGGTTCTGATGTTCCTCCCACACAGCGCAGCCTTGGTCTACTGTGGGATATCAAACAGGACACCTTCACCTTCCAAGTGTCGCCCTGTAACAAACCCTTTACCAAATGAGGAGTCCTATCTGTCATAAACAGCATCTACGATCCTCTCGGGTTTGTAGCATCCATCACTATTCAAGGCAAGATACTGTTAAGACAGCTCACTGCCGAGAACACTGATTGAGACACCCCGCTTCCGACTCAGAAACAGCAAAGGTGGGAGACATGGAAGAAGTCCTTGAAGTTCATAGAGCAACTCCAAGTCCCACGTTGTTATTCTCCAAGATCATCTTTGGCTGCAACCAGAAGAGAAGTCCATATTTTCTGTGATGCATCTACAGAAGCCATAGCCGCAGTAGCTTCTCTGAAGACCTTAGAAGCTGATAAGGTGCATTGTGGTTTTGTCCTGGGAAAGGCCAAATTAACTCCGAAGCCTGCACACTCTGTACCCAGACTCGAACTTTGCGCTGCAGTACTGGCAGTAGAAATTGCTGAAGGTGTAAGAGACGAAATGGACATTGCAGTTGATTCCTTTACCTTCTACACAGACAGCAGAGTGGTACTCGGGTACATGCACAACCAAACAAAGCAGTTCTATGTATATGTGAGCAACAGAGTAGAGCGCATCAGAAGTTTTTCTACCCCCGAGCAGTGGCATCACATCTCCACCGATCTAAACCCAGCTGACCGAGGTACAAGACTTACATCTGCTTCTAAGTTTGGTGACAACATGTGGTTTACGCCTCCCAGTCTCCTGTACGAAGATTTCTGTGCGAGCAACACCAACAATGCTTATGAGCTGGTGGAACTAGAATCTGATAAGGAAATCAGACAAACTATCTCTGTTCAGTATACTTCAACGACACCTAGGCAAGGGTTGAAGTCTCACCGCTTCGAACGCTTCTCTAGCTGGTCCTCCACTGTACGAACTATAGCTTGTCTCATCCACATTGCTCGCTGTTTTACAAAGGACAAGCCCTCAGGGTGCCATTGTTGGCATGTGTGTAAGAGTTGTCTTACTGCCGACCACATAGACCATGCTGAACAAGTCATCTTCAGGTGTGTACAACAAGAAGAATATTCACACGAGATTGACAGTATTACCAAGAGAGTCGGTATGTCCAGAAACAGCACTCTGCTTGACTTGAACCCAGTAGTCGCTCATCGCCAGTTACTAAGAGTGGGTGGACGTTTAAATAAATCTGACCAATACGATAAGGAGCAGAACCCTATCATTATTCCAGGTCGGCATCACGTCACTACTCTGTTGATTCGGCACTATCACGAACGAGTGCAGCACCAAGGCAGACATCTTACTGAAGGTGCCATCAGGTCTGCTGGCTTGTGGATCATGGGGATGAAGAGGTGCGTCTCCTCAGTTCTCCATAGATGTGTCAAGTGTCGAAGGTTACGAGGAAGACACCAACAACAACAAATGGCGAACCTTCCAGCAGATCAACTGAGCACAGACCAACCATTGTCATACGTTGGTGTAGACGTCTTTGGCCCATGGTCGGTTGTTGCCAGAGGAACCCGTGGAGGAGCTGCAAACAGTAAGCGGTGGGCTGTCCTGTTCACCTGTCTCAGTATCCGTGTAGTTCACATCGAGGTAATTGAATCCATGGATACCTCTAGCTTCATCAACGCCCTAAGAAGATTCTTTTCCATCCGGTGACCTGCCAAGCAACTCCGGTCCGACTGCGGCACCAACTTTGTAGGAGCCTGCAAGGAATTGCAGCTTGACAATTTCTTGTCCGACAATGGATGCACTTGGATATTCAACCCTCCACACTCTTCACACATGGGTGGATCCTGGGAACGCATGATTGGGGTTGCACGAAGGATCCTTGACTCCATGTTGCTGGACCATAAACTTCCTCTTACTCATGAAGTTCTGGTCACTTTCCTCGCAGAAGTGTCAGCCATAATAAATGCTAGACCTTTGGTCCCAGTATCATCTGACTCTGATGCTCCAATGATTCTTACCCCAGCTACACTTCTTACACAGAAGATTGGAGCTGCTACAGTTCCTCTCGGGAATTTCGATAACAAGGACATTTACAAACGTCAGTGGAAGCAAGTACAACACATAGCCAACGTGTTTTGGCACCGTTGGAAGACCGAATACTTGCACCTGCTTCAAAACCGTCACAAATGGCAGACACCCAGTCCCAATCTCCAAGAAGGAGACCTTTTTCTCTTAAAAGACAAAGAGGCTCATCGTAACGACTGGCCAATGGGTCTTATCACCAAGGTCAAGCCCAGCGAGGACGGAAAGACTCGTAAGACAGAAGTTAAGGTGACAAAAGGGGGCTCTACCCGAACCTTCCTCCGTCCGGTCACCGATCTCGTGCTGCTACTGCCAAAGGAGGATGTCACATGAACTGAACATTGCTCCTGGACGTTGCTCACGGCGGGGAGCATTCCTCCTCATTCCCCAGTTTTTTATTGAACATTGGCATTTTCCATTGGATTGCTGGGTTGGTGGAAGAGTTGGCATGTTTCCGGCTTCCCCAATCCGAAGATGGTTTTATAGTCTTGGACTTATCTCCCGGTGTGGTCTACGGGTCAACAACAACGAGTTAGACTTTAAAAATGCTTGATGTTTATTATTGCATACATGTTTTTTTTTTCTCTTTTTTTCTTGTTTTTCAGGTTCGAACGACTTCGAAGAATTACGGACATCGTGAAATCCAAGGATTTCAGACGGGGAGTGTCATGTCCCACGACTTGGGAAATCATTTAATATTTGCATTGTTTGTGTTGCATCTCTGTTGCTAGGCAGAAGTTTGCCTTTCCCTGTATTTTGTTCCAACTCTCTCCCTGTAGTCCTGTGATGTATGTTTGTTCCCTCCTTTATTCTCCATTTTGTGATCGTCCCTCCATCTGTATGCTTCCTGTTACATGTCCTCTGAAGAATATTCCTTTTTACCTGCTGCTTTCATCATAATACAAGAATTTCAGTTAAAGCATCCCTCTTTTCCTGGAGTCTTCTTACATGAGATCGTGGCTGAGTTAAGCTGTCTGATTAATCGGTATGAATGTGAGTACAGGTCAATACGGAAGGGGCCCAGAAAGAGAGGTCTATCCATGTACCATACGTTCTACATATCCATGAGTCAGAATACGGTGCTTGCTCGCAGCTTCGCTCCGCCATTGTTCAAAAGCTGCGGTTTCCCATCACTGCACGGTGGGCTTCGGGTTGCGATCGCACTTTACCAATTTTTATATTCAGTGCGATCCGCTAACCCTAACAGTATCTTAGCTCCAGGGTCTGGCTAGCAATGGTGGACAAGCAGCAGCTTCTATGAAATATTCTGCAGCTGGAGAGCAGGTTGTCTGCGTTAGATCAAACAACCTCATCTGTTGATCGATCTGCAGTAGCGGCACAGGCAGCCTGTGATGCCGCTACTAGGGTTTCAGTTGTGATTCCTGTTCCGTTTTTTCAACACTACCTGCTCCCCGATAAGTTTTTTGGGGATAGCAAGGCTTGCAGGGGATTCGTTAAGCAGTGCTCGATCCAGCTGGAGCTACTAAGTTCACGTTTCTCATCTGAACTGGCCAGAGTGTGTTTTGTGGTGTCCTTTTTTGACGGACAGGGCGTTGGAGTGTCCAGAGTGCCTCTCATTTTTTGAGCGCCCTGAAACAGGTCTTTGTAGAACCCCAGGATACCCATGATGCAGCACTACAACTCATGGCCTTGATGCAGGACTCTGTTCCGACTAGCCAGTTTGCTATTCGGTTTCAGACACTAGCTTCCGAGCTGGAGTGGCCAGATAAGGTCTTGGTCCCGGTGTTTTAGCGGGGCCTTGCAGACCATGTTAGGGATGCTTTGGCCACTAGTGAGATTCCAACTACTCAGAAGGATTTAATATCCACATCCACTCGTATCGACCTTCGGTATGCCAAATGAAGGTTGGAACAAGCCCAGTGTAGACAAAGGATTCGGTTGGCACCAAATTTTACAAATACTTTGGGGTTTTCGACTCAAACTAACGTACTGGGGTAGTCTCCGGTGGGTCATCGAGCGAAGGCTAAATCCCGTCCCTTACATTCCCCTTGTGCTTGTCTTGCCTGTGGGCAGGCTGGTCATTTCGCCAACAGATGTCCCAGGAGTCAGGGAGAACGTCCGTCTCTAGTGGCTATTGAAGGTGGCGCCCCAGATTCGTTGGACGTGTCCTCCAAACTAACATTTAAGGTGACACTGTCCTACGGGTCGACCTCACTTCCTTCTGAGGCTTGCGTGGATTTCAGGGCAGAGGGTAATTTTATGTCCTCCTCCTTCGTCCTTACCATCCAAGTGGTTAATTGTTCTGTGTTATCCTCTCAAATCACACATCAGACCATTTCACTTATCCTTGAGTTTCCTCTAAAACAGCAGGAGATAATCTTGTTGCTGGTTATCTCCAAGGGTATTGATGAGGTATTGCTAGGTATGCTTTGGTTGCGTCACTATTCGCCCCATATTGATTGGGCAACTGGGAGTATACGGAGATGGTGTAGGTCATGCGAGGGACAGTTTCTCAGGGCTCAAGTTCTGGTTGGGTTGCCTGAGGTTCCTGCAGATCTAATCTTGCTTCTCAAGCACTACTGGCAGTATGTGGATGTGTGCTCTAAGAAGGCCGCAGAGACTCTTCCTCCTCATCATCCCTATGATTGCTCAATAGATCTCATACTGGGGGCAGAGCCGCCTTGTGGGCATGTGTACCCTTTGTCCCTTCTGGATATTGAGGCGATGTCGGAGTATGTTAAGGAGAATCTGGCGAGGAGTTTTGTTAGGAAGTCAGTGTCCCCTTCTGGAGCTGGGTTCTTCTTCGTCCAAAAGAAGAATGGGGAACTCCATCCTTGCATGGATTATAGAGGTCTGATTGCCATCACTGTTAAAAATAAATATCCTTTGCCACTTATCTCTGAGCTGTTTGACAGAATGCGGGGTGCTAGGATATTTACCAAATTAGATCTGCGTGGCACCTACAATCTAATACGCATCCGAGAAGGTGACAAATGGAAGACTGCATTTAACACTCGGGACGGTTATTATGAATACTTGGTAATGCCATTTGGCCTCTGTAACACTCCCGCCGTCTTTCAGGACTTAGTCAATGACATTTTCAGGAGATGCTATCCACTTCTGTAGTCGTCTACCTGGATGACATTCTTATTTTTTCTCCCAATCTGGATACTCATCATAGAGATGTTGCCAGAGTTTTTGAACTCTTACGTGCCAACTCCTTCTGCGCCAAACTTGAGAAGAGTGTCTTTGAGCAGGAGTCCCTACCATTCCTTGGGTATATCATCTCAGCCAGGGGTTTGGCTATAGATCCCGCCAAGGTGGAACCGGTGTTGAACTGGCAGGAGCCACATTCCCTTAAAGTGGTGCAGCGCTTTATGGGATTTATTAAATACTACTGCCAGTTCATTCTCCACTTCTCTACTCTGGCAGCTCCCTTGGTAGCTCTCACCAAGAAGGGAGCTAATCCTAAGCTATGGACTAAGGAGGTTTCTGAGGTCTTTATCTCCTTAAAGTTCCATTTTGCTAAGGCTCCTGTGTTACATCGGCCAGATGTGGATAAGCCCTTCATCCTGGAGGTGGATGCTTCTTCCATCGGTGCGGGAGCTGTGCTATATCAAAAGGATGCTCACGGTCGGAAACGACCCTGCTTCTTCTTCTCTAAGTCCTTCTCACCGGCGGAGAGGAATTATTCTATCAGGGAAAGGGAGTTACTCGCCATGAAGTTGGCTTTCTCTGAATGGAGATATCTTCTGGAGGGAGCTCGGAATCCTTTCCAGGTGTTCACGGACCATAATAATCTGCTCTATTTGCAGACCACCCAACGGCTAAATTCTTGCCAGGTCAGGTGGTCTCTATTCTTCTCCCAATTTAATTTTACCATACATTTCCTTTTAGGGGAGAATAATTTGTGGGTTGATGCCTTATCCCATTCTATAGTCTATTCCAAGGAGGGGGAAGAGCCACGGCTAATAGTCCCTTTGCAGAGTCTGTGAACAGTGGCTCCAGCTTCGTTAGAGAAGGTGCTTTTGGGCAAAACTCTTGCACCACCTAACTTGCGGCCGGAGGTCCTTTCTTGGGCTCACACATCCAAGTTGGAGGAACTGCAGGACTAAGCGGACTGCGGAACTTCTGGCAAGGTCTTATTGGTGTCCGCTGATGGCACGTGACGTTAGGGACTTCATCCATGCGTGCGTCTCCTGGGCCAAGAATCGGCCTTCCTGGTTGAGACCCGTGGGTTTGCTTCATCCCCTGCCGGTGGCAGATAGGCCCTGGGAGATAGTCAGGATGGACTTCATTGTGGGCTTGCCTAAGTCCTGAAACAATGCTGTCATTTGGGTTGTCACCAACCATTTCTTCAAGATGGTACATATGGTCCCCTTTCCACATGTACCATCTGCATGGGCTTTAGCCGTAGTTTTTGTGAAGCACATCTTCCATCTTCAGGACGTTGCACAAAATAGTTAGTGATTGGGGTCCCCAATTCGCTTCTCAGTTCTGGAGAGAGCTCTGTCGGCTGGTCAGCATTGAGCTTAATCTCTCTTCAGCATATCAACCAGCGACGAATGGGTCGGTGGAGAGGGCCAATGAGACTCTGGTCACATACTTGCAACATTTGGTCTCTGTTGGGCATGACAACTGGGCATCTTTACTGCCATGGGCGGAGTTTGCCATTAATAATGGTGTCTCAGATTCTACTGGGCAGATGCCGTTTCTACTCAACTACGGTCAGCATCTGCGGGTTCCTGTGCCCATGCCCATTTCGTCTTCTGACTCTAGGGTGGTGGACTGGGCTGTGGAGGCTCATGACATCTGGGACCGCACACAGGATGCCATTAAGGCCTCTGAGGAGGGAACGAGAGTTTCCGCCGATGCGCATCACCACCCCACTCCTGTCTTCGAGCCCGGCGATTTAGTGTGGCTCTCAGCCCGCAATATCAAGCTGCACGTAGAGTCCACAAAATTTGTTCCTCGCTATTTAGGGCCTTTCAAGGTTCTTGAGCAGGTGAACCCTGTAGTGAATCGCCTGAGCCTTCCACCACATCTAAATATTACCGACACCTTTCACGTCTCCCTCTTGAAACCCGTTCACATGTCTCAGTTTCCTGAGTCTTCTGGTGGGGCTTTTGATTCATCTTCGGATGATTTTGGGGTGAATGCAACTGTCGGTTCCAAGGCGCGCTAAAAATTTTTTTGGGTCAACTGGAAAGGTCATGGACTGGAAGATAGGACCTGGGAGCCGTTCGAGGGAGGAGCCCAGCTTATTATGGCCTTCAAGCGTAACGAGGCTCACCAGGGAGGGAGCACTAGGGAGGAGGGTAATGTCTGATGCTGGGATTTTCCCTCTGAATGGGGTAGATTAAAAGCCTTGTCTGCCTCTGAGGTCTCCCATTCTGCTTCGGCTACAGTGGGAGCTGCTAAGCAAAGTCATTGTTCTCACCATCTTGCTCAGACTCATGCTGTTTGCTTAGTTATTACTGGCTCTCCAGCCAAAGCTATAGTAACTAGCAATAGGCAGCGGCGAACAAACGTTCCAGAGGCTAAGTCCAGAAATCACCCTACTGAGCATGCTCGTGAGGTGGCAACCTCTCATTGGTGGTCGGTCGTTAGCTGCTCGGGTGATGTGGCAGTTCCAGATTGGTCCACAAGCAAGGTGCTGTCTGACTGGACTTGAACGGAACGTATAAAAGGTTCTCTGCAGCACTCACTGGCATGCTAAATCATATGTGTTTGGTGTGTTGGTGGATACGCTGCCACCCTGTGTGCTCATGTGCCGCTTCTTGTGTGGCGATTGTGTGTCTAGACAGAAGGTGTAGGGTTGGAACTCCCACTTGGCTCAGCATCTGACTCCGGGCGTCCTAAGTCGTGTGTGCAGTAAGCACAGCTGAGTGTCAGAGCGATCACAACCACCAGCCTAGACTTCTCTGTGGGGATAGCTATAGGGACCTCCAACTAGCGTCGATATCGCTATACTCCTGTGACATCTAACAGGATATAGTCTCGAGTGCTTCCTCTTGTTATACCGCTCTTTGGAGTAACAGAGTCAGGTATTTTGCACTCTGTTCACACTGAGTGACCTTTAACTCGGTGTGTTTACGGTGCTTGCTCGCAGCTTCGCTCTGCTATTGTTCAATAGCTGCGGTTTCCCATCAACGCACGGTGGACCCCGGGTTGCGATTGGACTTTACCATATTTTATATTCAGTGCAATCTGCTAACCCTAACAGAGGGGGAGTGCTTACAATCTACAGGTTCACAGGGAAAGAGACAGTAGGTTGTCGAATTGAGGCACCTGTGGTGGCTGTGAGGGGTTATCGCACACTAGAGGTTTTCCTAAAGAGATGATGTACCGGGGTCTTCTGGGCTGTAATACCTCTTACATTACCACCCCGTGTTTCAGGAGGTGCACTCTGCTTTTCCTCACTTCTGAATGAAGGTTGCTGGCTCGAAAGGCTTTGTAACATGGGAACATATAAAAGATCACTGCTACTCCATGTATTTCCAGTATGACAACATTTTACTCATCGATCTCAGAATATATATACATACAGAGGGCAGGACAATCAATGTGTGTCGTGCCAGTAGATAACAGGTTCCAATTAAGACGCCAGACATACATTACAATAGCCATGGGATTTACAAAGGTGGGGGGAGATCAGAAGTGTGATATCTTGTTTACCTCTGCCCAGGGGGTCGCAGCCGGTCGGTTGCTGCCTTAAGGGCATACATCTCACATTACACCTATCATACATGCATCTCCTATTCGGGGTGCAGGGGGGTTCTGTAACACGGCTCCCCCTTTTCAGCGACGCAATCGGCATACGCAGTCTGATCCTTAACGGATCGGCTTGGGGATGACCAAAGTCTATGGGGTTGGTACAAGTTCCGTTTGTCGACTTAGTCCATCGGCATTACCATTTTGTTTGCCGGGTCTGTAGTGGATGGTGAAGTCTAGAAGCTGTAGGGCTAAACTCCACCGCAGTAATCTGGCGTTGTCTCCAGAGACCCGATTAAGCCACACTAGGGGATTATGGTCCGTTAGGAGGGAAAACTGTCGTCCATACATATATGGTTGTAACTTCTTGAGTGCCCATACTACTGCCAGGCACTCCTTCTCGATGGCCACATAGCTTACTTCGCGGGGCAATAGTTTCCGACTCAGGTAAGCTACCGGGTGGTCTTGACCATCCGGCCTGACTTGGCTCAGCACTGCCCCAATCCAAACATAGAAGCGTCTGTGTGAAGCAGGAAACGTTTAGTTGGATCGGGTGCAGCCAATACCGGGGTATTTGTGAGGGCGTCTTTTAGCTGGCGGAAGGCTTCCTCACACTCGGGGGTCCAGGTTACCTGACGGGGGACATTCTTACGGGTCAGATCAGTGAGGGGCTTGGCTACGCTGCTGTAATTGGGGACAAATTTCCTATAATATCCGACTGTCCCTAGAAACGCCACGACCTGGGTTTTAGTGCGTGGGGTGGGCAATTTGGCTATGGCCTCAATCTTGGCTGGTTCTGGTCGCTGTTTCCCACTTCCCACCCATTGTCCTAAATACTGAACCTCTGCTTTGCCCACGTGACACTTGTTTGGGTTCAAGGTGATTAAGGCCTTGTGGATCCTGTCCAATACGGTCTCTAGGTGATTTAGATGCTCATCCATGTCGCGCTGTAGATGGCGATGTCATCCAGGTAGGCACAAGCATAGTCCTGGAGACCATCCAGAAGTCGGTCAGCCTTCCTCTGGAAGGTCGTAGGAGCATTCTTTATCCCGAATGGCATAACTCGAAACTGGAATAAGCCGAACGGGGTGACAAATGCAGACTTGGGAATAGCGTCAGGACTTAGGGGGATCTGCCAATAGCCTTTGCATAGATCGACGGTGGTCAAATACTTGGCCCCCGCCAGCCGGTCTAACAACTCATCCACACGCGGCATGGGATACACGTCCGTCACCGTTTTCTTATTTAGCTTGCGATAGTCTACACAAAACCGGGTAGTCCCATCCTTCTTGGGCACTAACACTACAGGGGATGCCCAGGGACTATCTGACTCTTCAATGACCCCTAAACGCAACATCTCTTGTATCTCTTGTCGCATCCCTTCTCGTACAGACTCAGGGACGCAGAAGGGGGGTTGTCTCAGGGGGGTCTGATCCTGGGTCTCAACCTTGTGTTGTGCCAGGCGGGTGTGCCCCGGTCTCTCTGAAAACATCCTCTGTCACTGCCTCAACAACGTCTCCGCCTGCTGTCTCTCCCGGGGCCCTAGGTTTTCCCCCATTTGTACCTGGTCCCATATTTTAGACTGAGTCCTCTCCCCTAAGACATCAGGCAAGGGGAGTCCTTCTAAATCCTCTGCTTCGGGTGCACAGATGGCCACTACCTCTTCAGGGCGCTCCCGGTAGGGCTTCAGCATATTCACATGGAACATGCGGATAACCCTGGGGTCGTCACAATTGGCGACATTGTAGGTGGTGTCGGCAATTTTCCCCACTACCTGGTTGGGCCCCTGCCATGCAGCTTTGAACTTGTTCTGCCTAGTTGGTTCTAACACCAGGACCTTCTGCCCTATTTCAAAGGTGCGTTCTCTGGCCCTCCGATCGTACCATATGCGCTGGAGCCGTTGGGCCGCCAGCATGTTCCCACATACAGCCTGAGTCAGCTCCTGTAGGCGGTCCCGGAATTCCAGCACATAGGGCACAATAGGTATCCCTTCTATGGCTCCCTCCCCTTCCCAGTGTTCTCACACTAAGTCTAGGGGTCCCCTTACCCTCCTCCCGTATAGCAGTTCAAACGGGGAGAACCCCGTGGATTCTTGGGGCACCTCCTGATAGGCAAACAGTAGGTGTGGCAAGAATTTCTCCCAGTCCCTGTAGGTCCTGGTAAAAGTCCCAATGAGTTGTTTTAATGTTCCGTTAAAGCGTTCACACAAACAATTGGTTTGTGGGTGGTACGGGGTGCTTCTAATGGACTTTACGCCGCACAGCTTCCACAGTTGGTTGGTCACCTCTGCTGTAAACTGGGTACCCTGGTCCGAGATAACCTCCCGGGGAAATCCAACCCGTGAGAAAACCTGGAGCAGGGCAGCCGCCACTGTCTCTGACAGTATGTTAGGTAATGCAACCGCCTCTGGATACCATGTTGCATAATCTACCACTGGTCAATATATACTTTTTCTCTGACGGACTGGTTTGGCTAACAGCCCTATCTGATCGACCGCTATTCAGCTAAATGGCTCCTCGACAATGGGGAGGGGTGTAGTTTGGCCTTGCAGTGATCTCCCCTCTTGGCCATGCGCTGGCAACTATCACAGGTCTGGCAGTACTGACGAACATCATAGGTTACCCCCGGCCAAAAAAAGTTTTGTGTCAGACGATGCCTGGTGCGACTGACGCCAAGGTGCTCGGCCAAGGGTATGTCATGAGAGATTCGCAGTAGCTCCTGCCTATACTTCTTGGGAACTACCAGCTGTCGTTTTATAGTGGGGCTCATCCCTGTGTGGCGCTGCTCTGTAACCCGGTAGAGGAGTCCCTGATTCCATACAAACTGTTCCCCTTCCAGTACTCCACTCCCCTCCAGTGCCTTCCCACGATACCCCTGTAATGAGGGATCCTCAAGTACCTCCCTTTTAAACTCAGCTGGGGTGGCCCAAGAAATGTGTCTGGCTATGGGGATACGTGTAGGGCTGGGGTGTCTTACCTGGGCCTCCTCTGAGCGTGATTCTGCCTCCGCAGCTCGAGCTTGTCTCCGGGTGGTCACAGGATAGGTCTCAGCCAGAGGGGTGACCGAGAATGCAGACAACATGGGCTCCAGGTCATTTCCCAGCAAGACGTCTGCAGGCAAATCCTCCATCAGGCCGACCTCAATAAGGCCATCCCCGACTCCCCAGTTCAGGTGAATCCAGGCAGTGGGCAGTTGATGTATGGCTACCCTTGCTACACGGATGGCCACTGTCCGGTCCGCCTTCTCTTGGTCCCAGACGAGATGAGGCTTCACAGGGATCAAAGTTGCTCTGGAATCTCTTAGTCCCTGCATACATTTCCCATTAAGCCACACCGCCTGTCGATGCTGTTGTCGATTATCTACCTGGGCTGCCTGCATGGGATCTACTTCATGCAGCACTTCCTCCATCTCTTTCTTAGTCATAGCCCCCAACGCTGGGTCAGCTTTGCCCTGGTAGTAGTGTACAGCGGCCTGGTTGATGGTAGCCGTTCCCACCTTTGGCCACTGGGTACGCTGAGTCCGGTTGGGACATTGTCTTTGCAGGTGGCCCAGCTGATGGCAGGTGTGGCATTGCACCCCAGGGGGACTCTGGTAAGCCGGGTTTTAGCTGGTCCTCCGACAATCTTCTGTGGTTTAGGGGCCTCCTGACCCATGGGAGGGCCCCTAGTGACCTTGATCCTGATATCTGAGACCTCCTGGCATCATGATGTTCATCGGCCAGACGAGCGGCCTCCTCAAGAGTCATTGGCTGTCAGTCCCGAAGCCATTCTTGTGTATCAGAGTTTAGTCCAGTAAAGAATCGCTCTAACATGAAGAGTTGGAGGATGTCCTCCTTAGTGGTTGCTTGACTCCCTTGTACCCACTGTAGCAGTGACCGTCGTAGTTTACAGGCCAATTCAGCATGGGTATCTGTTACGATTAGTCCCCAATCCCCACAATTTTAAGTGTTCCCTGAAAACACATTTATTCAGACTGGCCTACCTCCTCAACACATTAACCTAATCTATCCCTGGGTGGCACAGTCAAAAGCTTTACCATAACCAGGTTCCCCGTATCATGTTCCCACATGCTTTATGCATCCATTAGCCCTCTGTGTCTGTACTGTTACACACTTAACATTATGGCTGGTCCAAACAATCAGGGCAATTGTCACCACCCACCTTTCATGTCTACCTTTTTCCTCATAGACTGTAAGCTTGCGAGCAGGGCCCTCATTCCTCTTGGTATTTGTTATAATCTATGTGATTATTGTTATGCTGTAATGTCTATTGTCTGTACAAATCCCTTCTGAAATGTAAAGTGCTGCGGAATATGTCGGCACTATAGAAATAAAATTTAATATTATTATTATCTGTTTTATAAGTCCGCGGAACTTTTGGCGGTATGCCTCTGATGTCAGAGCATACCGGGCCAAGATCACTTCTTTGACCTGCTCATAGTACATACAGTTCTCATCAGGTACCATGCGAAAGGCATCCGCTGCCCGGCCTGTCAGCTTGCTGGCAAGAACCTGAACCCAATCCTCCGGCTTCACTTGATGAAGGGCACACTGCCGCTCAAAGTCCTGCAGAAAGCCATCAATGTCTTCCTCTGCCTCCCCCAACTGTCGGAAGGCATTATACTGGATTTTTTTGGGCTTACTGCTGACAGTACCTGGGCAGAGACCAGAGCTCCCCCAGCTCGCTGGCTCTCCTCTCTCCACTCTGCCATCTCCATCTTGGCTAGCTCTATCTTGGCTAGCTCTACTTTGGTCCGCTCTTCCATCTCCATCATGGCTAGCTCTATCCAGGTCCGCTATGCCATCTTTTCCTTCAGATCAGTACGCACATGAGCCATCACCTCTCGTATGATCTCTACTGCAGGATTTGGGCCATAGAACACCAGTCTGCTCTTTACCTCCCTCTGGAATTTAGTCTCTTCCACGTTCACATTGGTAGGTGCTGCACTATCGTGTTCCATGATGGCTGCTATCAAATCCGCTTTTGTTTTGTTGCTGGCGATTAATCCTTGAGCTTCCACTAGGTCTTTTAATGTATTCCTCTTTAACTTCTGGTAGTTGTTTTCCATTCAGTCCTTTACTCCTATAGACGGGGTATCATATCCCGCTGTCTGCCACCAGTGTAACGGGGTCTTCTGGGCTGTAATACCTCTTACATTACCACCCCGTGTTTCAGGAGGTCCACTTTGCTTTTCCTCGCATCTGAATGAAGGGTGCTGGTGCTGGCTTGAAAGGCTTTGTAACATGGGAACATATAAAAGATCACTGCTACTCCATGTATTTCCAGTATGACAACATTTTACTCATCGGTCCCAGAATATATATACATACAGAGGGCAGAACAATCAATGTGTGTCGTACCAGTAGTTAACAGGCTCCAATTAAGACGCCAGATGCACATTACAATAGCCATGGGATTTACAAAGGTGGGGGGAGATCAGAAGTGTGATATCTTGTTTACCTCTGCCCAGGGGGTCGCAGCCGGTCGGTTGCTGCCTTAAGGGCATACATCTCACATTGCACCTATCATACATGCATCTCCTATTCGGGGTGCTGGGGGGTTCTGTAACAGATGAGTTTTCAGGTTGTGTCTGAATATTCCAAATGTGGTGTCACGCGGCGGCTGCCGCGGACTTCTCCTCTTACCTCCCTCCGGCCCCGGCTCACCCGCTCTCCGGGGTTCTCCTCGCTGCCGCGCCGGCCGCTGCAGGCCTCGGCGCGGTCTCTCCCGGTCTCCCGTCCACGGCCCACGGCCGCCTCGGTCCAGCCCCCTGGTGCGCGCTCCCACTCCTCCTCCTCGGCGGGCGCGTTTCCTCGCTATGGCCGGGCGCGCGCCCTCCCCCACCTGAGGATGCGCGTCTCCTCCTCCAGCTGGAGGTCATGACCGGGAAGCCCTTCTCTCTCCCTATATCAGGCCGCCTCCTTCTGGAGGCGATGCCTGACTATCACTAGAACTTGCTAGTGACTCTGGCCGCCCTCCTAGTGCTCCCTAGCTTTCTCCCGTGCATTTACCCAGTTCCTCTTGTGCTCTCTCTCCTAGGTTCTGTGGCTTCAGTCCTCGTCCGTTTCCCTCCTGTGTCTTCAAGCCGTGCCATCCCTCCTGTCTCGCCAAGCTGTGCCGTTCCTCCTGTGTCTTCTAGCCGAGCCATCCCTCCTGTCCCGCCAAGACGTGCCGTCTCTCCTGTGTCTCCGAGCCGTGTCGTCTGTCCAGTGCCTGCTATTTGGATCTACCCGTCTGTCCGCTTATACTTTCCCGGGTACCGGCTACCGTGGTGATAGTTACCCGTGGGCTTGCCCCATACACTCCCTGTATAGGGGGTGGTCCACCTGGTCAGCTCGCCCTCGGGAGGTTCGTTGCCACGGTCTAGTGGGTCCACCCCAGGAGTACCTTACAGGATAGTCAGGCCCGCGGAGCTTCGCCGCCAGGACAGACTCGCTCATGGCCTTTGTCTCTATTGTGGCAGCGCCTCCCATCTCCTGCGTTCCTGTCCTGTGAGGTCGGGAAACTCCTCCGCCTAGGACAGGTAAGAGAGGCCTCCCTAGGTGTCACTGACACCTCTCTACCCTTGACCCTTTCTGTTGTGTTTTTCCTGGGCTCCAAACGTTTTTCGGAGTTAGCCTATATTGATTCTGGGGCTGCGGGAAACTTCATCCAACTAGAGGCGGTGAAGAGATTAGGGATACCTGTCAGGTCCTTGGAGGTTCCCCGGCAGTTAGCCTCTGTCGACGGTGCTCCCTTGCGCGAAGCTGTTACACTGGTCACTGAAGAGCTGGAGTTACAGATCGGGGTCTTGCACCGTGAAAAGATAACCTTCTTCGTGCTGCCGTCTTTGTCCCACACCGTGCTCCTGGGTCTTCCGTGGTTGCGGATGCATGAACCTGTTCTGGATTGGCGGTCCGGAGACATTCTTCGCTGGGGCCGCTTCTGCCAAACCAGATGTCTCCGCCCAGTACGACCCCTCAAATGCTCGTCTCCTGTCTCGGGCCCTGCGGAGTTGCCTTCGGCTTACTGGGCCTTCGCGGATGTCTTCAATAAAAAGGAAGCGGAGGTCCTCCCTCCGCACCGGCAATATGATTGTCCCATCGAGCTTGTTCCTGGCTCGACTCCGCCCCGAGGGCGGATCTATCCGTTGAGTCCACTCGAGTCCCAGGCCATGGCCGAATATGTACAGGAGAATTTGGCCAGGGGCTTCATCCGAAAGTCTTCTTCCCCTGCTGGAGCTGGCTTCTTTTTTGTCAAGAAGAAAGACGGGTCCCTGCGCCCCTGTATTGACTATCGTGGTCTCAACGAGATTACCGTTAAGAATAGATATCCGCTACCTCTCATCCCCGAGTTGTTCGACCGGCTACGTGGGGCACAAATCTTTTCTAAATTGGATCTCCGTGGAGCCTACAATCTCATCCGTATTTGCTCTGGAGATGAGTGGAAGACCGCCTTCAACACCAGAGATGGACACTATGAGTATCTCGTCATGCCCTTTGGGTTATGCAACGCTCCCGCAGTCTTTCAGGAATTTGTGAACGACGTCTTCCGAGACCTTCTGTATTCCTGTGTGGTGGTGTACCTCGACGATATCCTGGTCTTCTCTCCTGATCTGTCCACCCATAGAAGAGATGTCCACCGCGTACTGTTCCGTTTGAGGGAGAATCGTCTGTACGCCAAGTTGGAGAAGTGTGCCTTTGAACAGTCCTCTCTTCCATTTCTGGGCTATATCATCTCCGACTCTGGTCTGCGTATGGATCCTGAGAAGGTTTCGGCCGTGCTTAACTGGCCACGTCCTCAAGGGGTGAAAGCCATTCAGCGCTTTCTCGGCTTCGCAAGCTACTACCGGCAGTTCATCTCCCATTTCTCCTCTTTGACTGGCGCTATCTCGTCTTTGATCCGTAAGGGAGCCAACCCACACGTCTGGACCCCTGAAGCAGAAGGATCCTTTCTATCTCTGAAACGTGCCTTTGCCACGGCTCCCGTACTCCATCGCCCTGAGGTCAACAAACCATTCGTCCTTGAGGTGGATGCATCCGCAACTGGAGCCGGAGCTGTTTTGTCTCAGAAGTCCTCCTCCGGCAGGCTCGTTACGTGCGGTTTCTTTTCAAAATCATTCTCCACCCCAGAGCGGAATTATTCCATCGGAGACCGAGAACTGCTTGCCATCAAGTTAGCCCTAGAGGAGTGGAGGTACTTGTTGGAGGGCGCCGCACATCCCTTCACAATCTACACAGACCATAAGAATCTAGCGTACCTGCGGTCTGCACAAAGACTCAACCCTCGGCAGGCCAGGTGGTCTCTGTTCTTCGGCCGATTCGATTTTGACCTGCATTTTCGTCCAGGCAACAAGAACCTCAAAGCCGACGCCTTGTCCAGGTCCTCTCTTTCCACGGATGTCGAGGAGGAACCTGCACATATCTTGGACCCATCCAGGTTCATCACCGTGGCACCACTTTCTTTCCTCGCTACCCCACCTGGCAAGACTTTTGTTTCTGAGAGGGACCGAAGACGAATCCTCCACTGGGGCCATGCTTCTAAGCTGGCGGGTCATCTCGGCCATAAAAAGACACTTCTTCTGGTGTCCCGCTATTACTGGTGGCCGACCCTTTCCCAAGATGTCCGGGATTTCGTCGCCTCCTGTCTCTCGTGTGCCAAGATCAAGGTGCCTCGGCAGCTGCCTTCTGG
The DNA here is from genome assembly GCF_039654945.1 of Dendrobates tinctorius. Classification (NCBI taxonomy): domain Eukaryota; kingdom Metazoa; phylum Chordata; class Amphibia; order Anura; family Dendrobatidae; genus Dendrobates; species Dendrobates tinctorius. The sequence goes on from NW_027361742.1 coordinate 5,330,443, forward strand.
TCTTCTACATCCGCTTCCAGTACCCTCGTCACCTTGGCAACACATCGCCATGGACTTTATTACGGACCTACCCTCCTCTGCCAAGTGTACTGTCGTCTTAGTGGTAGTAGATAGATTCTCTAAAATGGCACACTTCATCCCTTTGCCTGGCTTGCCATCGGCTTCCGTGTTGGCGAAGATTTTCGTCCAGCACATCTTTCGTCTCCATGAACTGCCCCAACATATTGTTTCGGACAGAGGAGTCCAATTCACCTCTCGCTTCTGGAGAGCTCTATGCAAATCGATGGATGTCACTCTCGACTTCTCCTCATCTTATCATCCACAGTCCAACGGTCAGGCAGAACGGACGAATCAGAGTTTGGTGAACTACCTCCGGCACTTTTCTAATATCCACAGAACGACTGGTCTGAATTACTCCCGTGGGCTGAGTTTTCCTATAATAACTACATCAGTGAATCTTCTGGCAAATCCCCGTTCTTTGTCATCTACGGTGTACATCCTGGTGTACCTCTACCAGTTACCCCCGCCTCGGGTGTACCGGCGGCTGATCTTCTGTCCGGCGAATTCTCCAGGATCTGGCAGGAGACCAAGACCGCTCTCGAGTTGGTGCGTAACAGGGTGAAAGGATACGCAGACAAGAGGCGCCTGGATGTTCCACCATATCACCCAGGTGATAAAGTTTGGCTAGCCTCCAAGTTTATTCGCCTCAAAGTCCCGTCCCACAAACTGGGTCCCCGCTATATTGGACCTTTTGAGGTCTTGTCCCGTATTAATGATGTCTCCTATAAATTGCGTCTTCCCGCCTCTCTCCGCATCCCTAATGCTTTCCATGTGTCTTTGCTTAAGCCAGTTATTTTCAATCGTTTCCTTTCTGAAGCTCCTCATTCACCTCCGCCTGCCGCCGCAGACGATGTATTTGAGGTGAGAGATATTTTGGCCATGAGAAAGCAAAAAGGGAAAACCTTTTTTTTGGTTGATTGGAAGGGCTTTGGTCTTGAGGAGAGATCCTGGGAGCCCCAGGAGAATATCCAAGCTCCTCGAATCATGGCTAAATTTTTGTCCGGTCTGCGGAGGAGGGCGCGTAAGGGGGGGGTACTGTCACGCGGCGGCTGCCGCGGACTTCTCCTCTTACCTCCCTCCGGCCCCGGCTCACCCGCTCTCCGGGGTTCTCCTCGCTGCCGCGCCGGCCGCTGCAGGCCTCGGCGCGGTCTCTCCCGGTCTCCCGTCCACGGCCCACGGCCGCCTCGGTCCAGCCCCCTGGTGCGCGCTCCCGCTCCTCCTCCTCGGCGGGCGCGTTTCCTCGCTATGGCCGGGCGCGCGCCCTCCCCCACCTGAGGACGCGCGTCTCCTCCTCCAGCTGGAGGTCATGACTGGGAAGCCCTTCTCTCTCCCTATATCAGGCCGCCTCCTTCTGGAGGCGATGCCTGACTATCACTAGAACTTGCTAGTGACTCTGGCCGCCCTCCTAGTGCTCCCTAGCTTTCTCCCGTGCATTTACCCAGTTCCTCTTGTGCTCTCTCTCCTAGGTTCTGTGGCTTCAGTCCTCGTCCGTTTCCCTCCTGTGTCTTCAAGCCGTGCCATCCCTCCTGTCTCACCAAGCTGTGCTGTTCCTCCTGTGTCTTCTAGCCAAGCCATCCCTCCTGTCCCGCCAAGACGTGCCGTCTCTCCTGTGTCTCCGAGCCGTGTCGTCTGTCCAGTGCCTGCTATTTGGATCTACCCGTCTGTCCGCTTATACTCTCCCGGGTACCGGCTACCGTGGTGATAGTTACCCGTGGGCTTGCCCCATACACTCCCTGTATAGGGGGTGGTCCACCTGGTCAGCTCGCCCTCGGGAGGTTCGTTGCCACGGTCTAGTGGGTCCACCCCAGGAGTACCTTACATGTGGGAGACAATCGGTCATGCTAAGGCACTGAATTCCAGAGGAAGGTGGATGTTCAGAAAAAATCTGCTAGACGAATGGGTGAAGAACATTCAGGAGTAGACGAGAGAAGGAGGCTTGATGAGGACTGGAGTTGATGTGTGGGACAGTACTGGGAGATTATTTTGTAGATGTTTGGAGAAGACAGATTATGAACATATTACTGCAGTAGTCAAGGTGAGAAATGATGAGGGCATGTACTAATATTTTAGTAGATTCGGGGATGAGGAAAAGATGAGTTTTGGAAATATTTTTGGTTGGAGTTTACAGGAGAAGGTATTGGTTGGGATGTGTAGTTTGAGGGACAGGGCAGACGCCTAGATAGTGGACTTGTGATACACAGGAAATTATGATGTAATTTATTATAATAGTTAGATCAGGTCGGGGAGTTAAGTGAGATGGAGGAAAGATTATTGGCTTTAATTATGGACCATTTTTAGTTAAGTACCGTAACTCCGTTTCTTTGTTTTAAAGAAGCTGTCATTTCAGATTAATTTCTATATGGGTTTTCTATTGCATTATGAGAAATTTTCATGTCAGCTGTGTTTCAAATCATTTTTAGTCTACCTGATCAAGGCTGAGTATCACCAGCACTCATTGATCAGAATTTTGAAATCTTGGATGTTTTTCACATTTGCATTCTTTAACTTAAAAATTAAACAGCTTTTCTTCACATCATTTGACAGTTCTAATACTTCAATAGCCAATGACAAAAAAATTACTAGACAATTTATGCACATGTATTAGTTATAACACAGTGTATCCTGGAGATATATACATACTTTCTACTACAATTTTCACTTGTTTGTGCTGAATTAAGCGTATATGATTGGGATAGGAAACAAAGGGTGATTATTAATGGAGCACACTCGGACTGGGTCACGGTTAGCAGTGAGATACTGCAGGGGTCGATGTTGGTCCCGCTTCTTTTCAACATATTTCTTAATGACCTTATGGGGGTCATACAGAGTAGAATTTCAATATTTGCAGATGACACAAAACTCTGCAGGGTAATCAATACAGAGGAGGACAATTTTATATTAAAGGAGGATTTATGTAAACTAGAAGCTTGGGCTGATAAATGGCAAATGAGCTTTAATGGGGATAAATATAAGGTTGGGCAGAAAAAATAAGATGTACAGCTATGGCAAAAATTAAGAGACCACTTTCAAATGTTCAGTTTGTCTGATTTCTCTCTTTATAGGTATATTTTTTAGTACAATCTAAATTGTTCTTTTAGTCTATAAACTACTGACAACTAGTGTTGAGCATTCCGATTCCGCAAATATCGGGAATCGGCCGATATTTGCGGTATCGGAATTCCGATACTGAGTTCTCATACTTTTTGCATATCGAATACCGGAATCGGAAGTTCCCATAATGCTATGAGCCAGTTTGATTTGATTCAGCCAATGAGGAATCCTCAGACGTGTGGGTACATCCTGTTTGGCATGTAGGCATGTTAACTAATGGCATGGCTGTGATTGGCTGCTGAAATGATGTCATGATGCACTATAAAAGCCGCCGCCATTTAGGGTTCACTCTGCTGTGAATTCAGTTAGGGATAGGCTACTGTTCAAGACTCTAAGGGACAGTTAGAGATAGCGATTTGCTATATAATATTGTTCTTTACCCAGGCTACATTATCAATCATGGTAGCTTTCTTTTGCCTTGCAGCGCTGTTCACAGCTGTCTGCAAGGTCTGTGTGAGTGCAGCTCACGCTGTAGTGTGTCCTGCAGCCACCTCTGGTTGGAGGCCGCTCAGTGTGCGTCACTGCCTCATACATATTTATTTTTGTTTTATTGCTGCTCATTTTTCTTTAATTCTCCTATTAGTGTGCATCCATCCGTATCCATCTACATTGGTTGCAAACACTATAGGAGTAGACAGCGGAGCCTTTCTGCAGCCTTTCAGTGCTAGTGCCCAGTTCTCTGCACTGTTCATGGTTGTCTGTGAGGTCTCTGTGTGTGAGTCCAGCTCACGTTGTAGTGTGTTCTGCAGCCACCTCTGGTTGTATTCCGCTCAGCGTGTGTCACTGCCTCATACATAGTCCTTTTTTTGCTTTATTGCAGCTAATTTTTCCTGATTTTTTTCTCCTATTAGTGTGCTTCCATCCATATCCATCTTCATTGGTTGGTTGCAAACACTATATAGGAGTAGATAGAGGAGCCTTTTTTCTGGCTTGTGCCCTGCAGCCACAGCCAGATTAGTATTAGCCTATTTTTTGGAGCCTCATCTATTGCATTGTAGGTTACCTTCCTGCATTGTAATAGCTCCAAAAAGTTTGTGATACTATCGCTTTCACATCTTTGGTCACATCCTTTTTGTTTTTTTGAAAAAAAACACGTAAATAAAGTTCAAACACTCCAATTGACAGTTGTGTAGGCCACATTAGCTCATATTAAAGTGTAGTCCACACACACACTTTATAAAATTAGTGTTTCTTATACCTGTTAGCAGCTGTTCAGGAATAAGCACACTAAGCCCCCCGCTTTGTACTTTTCTGCCTATCTTTATCAGTCTAGCAAGATGAAGAAGGCAGGGAGTAATGCATGTGGTCGTGGGCGTGTAGTTTCAGCAGGGAGAGGACGTGGGGATTCTGTGCCTGCTGCAGGCACCAGTGACTCAGCATCCCCCAGTTTTACCAGGCAACAGTCCTTTATGCGCAGCTTTGTAGGACCTCACCGTACCCCACTGCTGCGGGACGAACAAATTGAAGCCGTTGTCGGATGGATGGCAGCTAACGCATCGACTTCAATTACTTCCACATCCTCTCAGGGCCAGAGCACTGAAGAGCAACCACCTGTCTCTTCACCACATGCCAAATTGCCCAGGCAGTCAGAGAGCCCTGGACAGGAGCCATCTCTACTTCTGTTCTCTGAATCTCTTGGCTTGAAAACAGGGGGCCAGACAAGCAGCATTCTAGAATGTGAAGAAGAGGGAGTATGCAGTGATGCACAAATGCTTTGTCCCTCTGAATCTGAAGAGGCAGGTGGGCCAGTGCCTATGGTCAGCACACCTCAGTACGCATCAGATGATGAGACTCAGGTGCCACTTTCTGGTGCGTACTGTGCTGACGAGACTACCCAGGAGAAGCAGGTGTTTGAAGAGCGGAGTGTAGATGATGAGGTCCTTGACCCATCATGGCGTGAGGAACAGGAAGGTGGTGGGAGCAGCTCTGAGGAGGAGATTCCCCGAACGGCCAAAACAGGAGGGAGAGGGAGGGGGCAGACTTGGTTGCCTGTAACCTCCACTTTGGCACCCGTTAGGAGCATTCCTCTTCCAAAACCCAAAACGGGCGCTCCCAGGACTTGTTGTGCGTGGTCCTTTTGTGACACAGTAGCAGATGACATTTGCTTTGTCAAATGCAAGCTGTGTAATCAGAAAGTCAAAAGAGGGAAAAGTGTCAGCAACCTGAATACCACAAATATGTGGAAACATGTGCGGACCAAGCACGTGGTGGAGTTACAAAGACACACTGAAGACGTAGGCCAACCTACAGTGCCACCTACCACCTCTTCAGCTCGTGTTGTAGCCTCTTCCTTCAGCTCACACACAGCTAGTTCGGCTTCCTCACAGGATCGCCATGGAAGAACCTCTGGCACTGTTGTCCAGAGACCCAGTGACATTCCACCCACAGCACCACATTCCCTGTCATCCTTACACTCCCAGGCCACTCTACAGCCATCGGTAGCACAGGCATGGGAGAAAAGGCGGCCATACTCGGCAAACCATCCCCGAGCACAGACTCTGAATGCTGGCATTGCAAAACTACTGGCCCTTGAAATGCTCTCATTCAGGCTGGTGGAGACTGACACCTTCCGTAACTTCATGGCATTGTCAGTCCCACAATACACCGTGCCAAGCCGCTTTTATTTCAGCAGGCAAGTCGTCCCTGCCCTGCAAAGGCATGTGGAGGAAAAAATTAAACATGCGCTACTAAACGCCATCAGTAACAAGGTCCACCTGACCACCGATGCGTGGACCAGTAACCATGGACAGGGACGATACCTTTCCCTCACTGCCCATTGGGTCAATGTTGTGGAGCCGGGTACAGATCTTGAGAATGGCGCTGTACGTGTTCTGCCAATTCCAACGATTGCAGGAATCCAGTCTGTACACATTGACTCCTCCTCATACTCCAGTTCCTCACAATCATTGCTGCAGGAGCCTGTTACGACCGACATGAGCACAGCCGTGGCCAAACATCAACAGGCCGTACTGAAATTCATTTCTTTGAGGAATCGAAGCCACACAGCGCAGAAGCTCTGGAATGCAATCATGCAGGAGAGCGACGTGTGCTTTGTGCCAGCGAATCTCCAGCCAGGTTTGGTAGTGTGTGACAATGGCAGAAATCTGGTGGCAGCTCTAGGCCTAGGCAACCTCACTCACATCCCATGTCTGACACATGTGCTCAACTTGGTCGTGCAGAGCTTTCTGAGGGATTATCCGGATCTTGATGCACTGCTGCACAAGGTCCGCATAGAGTGCGCTCACTTGCGGCGTTCCAGCATGGCAAGATCACGCATTGCAGCTCTGCAGTGCCGATTCTGCCTTCCAGAACATCACATCATATGTGACCTACCCACCAGGTGGAATTCAATGTTACATATGTTGGAGCAGTTGTGTGAGCAGCAGGCAGCAGTAATGGAGTACCAGCTGCATCAGGCGCAAACAAGTCGCACTGTGCGCCGGTCAAACTTCAGCACCACTGAGTGGGCCTCTATGAAGGACATCTGCCACGTTTTGCGTGCCTTCGATGATTCCACGCGGATAGCGAGTGCAGATGATGCACTAGTCAGCATGACTGTCCCCCTTATCTGCCTGCTTCAAAAAACACTGCAAGCACTAAGGGAGGAGGTTTGGAAAAGGTGGAGGATGAGGAGTCACATATGCCATCTGCTTCTGGACAGTCTGCGCAACGTGGTTCCTCACAAAGGCCTAGGCAGGGGGACACTTTGTGAGGAGGATGAGGAGGAGTCAGTGGAGGAGGAAACATCTCTCTAGAGGAGGGAGGTACACAATGCTCTAGTAGTCAGTATGTACAGCGAGGGTGGGGTGATGCAGAGCAGGCAGAGATGACTCCTCAAGCAGAGAACAGCGCTTCTTGGGCAGTCGGAAGTCTGCAGCACATGGTTGATTTCATGCTGCAGTGCCTGAGAAACGACCGCCCACATTCTCAACACGGCTGATTATTGTGTGTACACCCTCCTAGATTCTCGCTACCGGGACAACTTACAAAGCCTCATAACACCATTGAACCGGGAGCATAAAATGCGGTAGTACCAAGACACACTGGTGCATTCCATCATGTTCTCCATTCCACCTGAGAGCAGTGCTGCTAGTGCTATACAAAGCAGCTCTGTGCGTCAAGTCAGTGGAGGAAGCTCTGCACAAAGAGGGAGCAGAAGCAGCGCCTCAGCACAAGGCAAGACCAGTATGGCCCAAATGTGGCAAAGTTTTGTGTGCCTACACCATCACAGACGGCTCCAGTCAGCAGGAGGCAACGTTTCCGTCAGATGGTGACAGACTACACTTCTTGCCCTCTCAGCGTACTCCAAGACGGCTCTTCCCCCTTCAAGTTTGAGGTCGCTAAGCTGAATACATGGCCAGAGCTTAGCCAGTATGCATTGGAGGTGCTGGCTTGCCCTGCTGCTAGTGTATTATCGGAACGCGTCTTTAGTGCCGCAGGTTGTGTACTAACAGACCGTCGCACGCGACTATCCTCCGTTAACGTTGACCGGCTTACTTTTCTGAAAATGAACAAGTCCTTGATCTTGCCAGAATTTGCCAGTCCTCTTCCAGAATAAATAATTGGTTGGCAACAGTATCCAGGTCTCATGTAGCTTTCATGTTTCAACCACCGGAACTGTAATCCCTGGACTCCAACACCGCCAGTTGTTGCTCGGAAGTACCATCTGCACAGAGAAAAACACTAGCTCCTGTGTTAGTGGGATTCAGTAACGCCAGCTGCTCCCCTGCTGTGTGCCCGGCAAAGTCTCCTGCTCCCTCCAGATTCAAACTACATCAGATATAAAACTTGCTCCAATTAGGCCTCAGCCTAAACGCTGATTGAACCTGTGCTCCAACACCTCCAGTTGCTGCTCAGACGTGCTGTCTGCACAGAGAAAAACACTAGCTCCTATGTTAGTGAGGTTCAGTAACGCCAGCTGCTCCCCTGCTGTGTGTCTGGCAATATCTCCTGCTCCCTCGACATTTAAACTACATCAGATTTTACACTTGCTCCAAGTAGGCCTCAGCCTACTCCATGAATGACCCTGGGCTCCAACACTGCCAGTTGTTGCTCAGAAGTGCCGTCTGCCTCCACATTCAAACTACATCAGATATAAAACTTGCTCCAATTAGGCCTCAGCATAAACCCTGATTGAACCTGGGCTCCAACACCGCCAGTTGTTGCTCAGAAGTGCCGTCTGCACAGAGAAAAACACATTCTACCAGTAGTGGGAATGTGGCCAGAGCAGGAGACATTGCCGGACACACATCAGGGGATCAGCTGACGTTACTGAACCCCAGTAACACAGGAAGAAGTGTTGATTGTGCAGACGGCACTTCTGAGCAGCAACTGGCGGTGTTGGAGGCCAGGGTAAATGCTAGAGACAGAGTGGAGCCAGAGGCCTATTTGGAGCAGGTTTAAAATCAGCAGTAGTCTACAACAGATGTTAAACTTGATGAAATTAGGCCTCAGCCTATACCCTGATTGACCCTCGGCTCCAACATTGCCAGTTGCTGCTCAGAAGTGCCATCTGCACAGTCAACATATGCTCCAGTGTTATTGGGGTTCAGAAATGTCATCTGATCCCCAGCTGTGTGTCCGGCAATTTCTCCTGCTCTGTCCACACTCACACAACTACAGATTTTAAACTTGCTCCAATTAGGCCTCTGTCTCCACTCTGTTTGTAGTATTTTCCCTGGGTTCCAGCTGTTTCCCAGCATTGTCTTTGGCACAGGTACTCCCTCCTGACCAGCCTGGATCCAGCACGCCTGCTGTTTCCGGATAGTGTCAATGTCACTTTGCCACCAATACGTTGTCCTGTCGTGTTGCAGTCGGGTTAGTCGAGTCTATGGTGCCTGCAGTTTATGGGCTTCCTATGTGGGCTGCGGGAACTGGCGACAAAGCCTGGTTCTGTAGTGCCAATAGGACACGCACCCCCTGTAGGACTGCGGGTTTCGGTAACTGCGGCCGGCTCGCGGCCTTGCAACTTTGTTTTTCATGGGTACCTTCTGCTACCCATCCGGGTTCCAGTACCGTCAGCTGGTCCTCGCTAGTTCCATTGGCTCTTGCAGCTTCTGCCACCCATCCGGGTTCCAGCAACGTCAGCTGGTTCTCGGCAGTGCCTTTGGCTTAGGTGCCTCCTTCTCGGTATCTGAGTTCCAGCAACGCCTGCTGGTCCTTGGTAGTGCTTTCTAGCACAGGTACCTCCTGCTTAGTAGCCAGGTTCCAGCACCGTCAGCTGGTCCTCGGTAGTGCCATTGGCTTTTGTTCTTTCTGCTGCCCCTCCGGGTTCCAGCACCATCAGCTGTTCCTCGCTAGTTCCATTGGTTCTTGCAGCTTCTGCTACCCTTCCGGGTTCCAGCAACGTCAGCTGGTTCTCGGCAGTGCCTTTGGCTTAGGTGCCTCCTTCTCGGTATCCGAGTTCCAGCAACGTCTGCTGGTCCTTGGTAGTGCTTTCTAGCACAGGTACCTCCTGCTAAGTAACCGGGTTCCAGTACCATCAGCTGGTCCTCGGTAGTGCCATTGGCTTTTGTTCCTTCTGCTACCCATCCGGGTTCCAGTACTGTCAGCTGGTTCTCGGCAGTTCCTCAGCCTTCTTGTACCTTCTGCTACATTTCCAAGTTCAAGCTTTTGGAAATGATTTTTGGTTATCACTATGGATCTCCCTGACGACGACCCTGAAGATGACGACCCTGAAGACCACCCCAAAGAAGACGACGACCACGAAAACGATGATCCTGAAGACGACGAACCGGAAGACCACCCCGAAGAAGGCCAAAAAGATGACCCTGAAGAAGATGACCAAGAGGACAAAGAACATAAAGACAACCACCAAGATACAGAACAACAAGAGACAGAAGACCAAGAATAGAAGACCAAGAAGCAGAAGATCAAGAAGCAGAAGAACAAAAAGCAGAAGAACATTAAGCAGAAGAACATTAAGCAGAAGAACATTAAGCATAAGACTAAAAATCAGAGCAAAAGATATTATCTAAATTATAAGCAGAAGAAGACTAAGCAGTGTATGGGGGTGAGTCCGTTCCTCCTCGTGGTGCCCCTGGAAAATGCCTGCTGCTGCATGCCAAACTGAACGCGGACAAATCCCATTGTAAATCTTTTGTGACAGGCAGAATGGAAGGTGTAATCTTCAAACTTTTATAGATAACAACTACAGGAATGACTGTCACAAATAAGAATATGATGAAGAAGAAGAATAGGAAGAAGATGAAGAAGTAGAATATGAAGAAGAATAATAGTTGAATAAGAAGAATATGAAGAATGTAAAAAAAAAAGAATAACAGGAAGAAGGTGAAGAAGAAGATGAATAAGGTGAAGAAGAAGTTGATGAAAAAGATGCTGCTGCTGCTGAGGATCATGAAGGAGAAAGTGTGGGAGAAGTAAAAAAGAAGGTGAAGAGCATGGAAGCAGTGAAACATACGTATCTGACAAAATATAAAAAAGGTTAACATAGTCAATATCTTTGTAACTCCGAACATCTTTAAAAAAATATATATATATATTCCTGCTATTCCATTTGATTGGGCTAAACCTCTATGCCTTTAAGGTTTCCTCCACCTCCCCCAATACATTCTACATTATTAATTGTTTTTTTTCATGTAGAATTAACCTACAAGGAAAGAAAGGGGTTTTTTTTAATTCCAATATTTCTGTCCCATTGACTTGCATTGGTTTCCGGTATTGGAATCGGCGATATCCGATACTTTTTGGGTATCGGTCCGATCCAATCCGATCCGATATTTCACGATATCGGATGGTATCGCTCAACACTACTGACAACATGTCTATGAATTTCCAAGCAATAAATTTTGTATTTATTGTCAGAAAATGAGAAATGATCAATGCAGTGCTTGCAGACCTCAAATAATGCTAAGAAAACAAGTTCATAATCATTTAGAAACAACAATACTAATGCTTTAACTCAAGAAGAGTTAAGAAATCAATATTTTGTGGAATAACCATGATTTTTAAAAACAGCTTTCATACGTTTTGGCATGCTTGCCACACTGCTTCTGGCACAACAATTTAAGCAGTTCTTATGTTTGATGGCTTTTGACTATCCATCATCCTATTGATTACATTCCAGAGGTTTTCAATGGGGTTCAGGTCTGGAGAATCAGCTGCCCATTACAGGGTTTTGATGTGGTGGTCTCTTAATTTTTGCCAGAGCTGTATAATTATGTGATTAATTGTAAAACACGGGCAAAACTGTTACTGAAAAAGACCTGAGTGTATGGGTGGACGACAAACTCACATTTAGTGGCTAGTGTCAGGTAGCTGCTGCAAAGGCAAATAAAATAATGGGATGCATTAAAAGAGGCATAGGTGCTCATGCCAAAAACATAATTTTACCTCTTTATAAGTCACTAGTGCGACCACACTTAGTATACTGTGTACAGTTCTGGTCTCCGGTGTATAAGAAAGACATAGCTGAACTGGAGCGGGTGCATAGAAGACCGACCAATGTTATTAGGGAACTGGTGGGTCTACAATACCAAGACAGGTTATTACACTTGGGGTTATTTAGTTTGCAAAAACAAAGGCTTATGGGTGATCTTATTACAATGTATAAATATATGAGGGGACAGTACAAAGACCTTTCTAATGATCTTTTAACTCTTAGACCTGTGACGGGGACAAGGGGCACCCTCTACGTCTGGAGGAAAGAAGGTTTAAGCATAATCACAGACGCAGATTCTTTACTGTAAGAGCAATAAGACTATGGAACTCTCTGCCGTATGATGTTGTAATGAGTGATTCAATACTAAAATTGAAGAAGGACTGGATGCCTTTCTTGAAAAGTAAAATGTTACAGGGTACATATACAAGGCTGCCACTAGGAATTTTGGGGTCCCATGCTGGCAAAATTTTCGGAGCCCCCTTGAGACTCAGCCCAGGCTCCACCCCAGTCCTACCTGGACCACACGAACTGTCCACAGATCCACCACTCTCTTGGAAAACTCAACTTTTCCCCAGTCACACATTAACTGTTCCCATCACCAGATCACACATATTGCCAGCAGCTCTTGTTTTGGCAAAAAGATTTTTTTTAATCTGCCACCATAACAAGGTAGACTCCTCTGATCAGGCCCTACTCTACTCTAACCTATTAAACATTTGTTGAAATATCCAATACAATTTAGGTTTATTTTTATTTGTTTTTCAATTTTTAAAATGACCAATAATATCACATCGAAAGGGACAAATACCACAGCATCATGTCCAGATCACATATTACCACCACATAGTGACAGAATAATAGCACATATAAGGGACAAATACCACCGCACCATGACCAAACACCATATTACCAGCACATGGTGGCCAATAATATCACATACAATGAACAAATACAGCCACACCATGACCAGATCACATATTACCACCACATGGTGACTGAATACTACAATACTGATCAGTAATAAAAAAAACACAATACTATCACCATAAGTGCCATTATACACAGGAGATCTGTACTTAGTATGCAGTGTCTGTGTACAGGTAATTCAGTGATCACTAGGGACATTATGTACAGGAGCTCTGTATATATTGACAGTGTAAAGGCAATACAGTGATCACCAGTGACATTGTACACAGGAGATCTGTATATAATGTCAGTGTAAAAGTAATACAGTGATCACCAGTGACATTGTACACAGGAGTTCTGTATATAATGTCAGTGTAAAAGTAATACAGTGATCACCAGGGACATTTTAAACAGGAGCTCTGTATATAGTGAAGTGTCAGTGTAAAAGTAATACAGTGATCACCAGTGACATTATACACAGGAGCTCTGTATATAGTGTCAGTGTAAAGGTAATACAGTGATCACTGGTGACATAGTATACAGGAACAAAGTATATAGTGTATAGTGTCAGTGTACAGGTAACACACTGACTCACCAGTGACTGATCTAGGTGAAGTCCTTTATCTTCGCTTTTCATCTTTCATCCAGCACAGATCAACATCACTTCTTCCAGCCAGGGCTCGTCTCTGCAGGAAATAAACACAGTTATCTAGAGCACAGCTTGCAGAACACATTACTTATTTTTTTCCCAACTTCAACACTACACCAGATGAAGAAAGAAAGGTGACATAGTGTTGCTCTGCACAGTAACAGGACCGCCCCCCATTTAAAACAGTATCCTCAAAAAAATAAAATACATTTCTGCAGTAATAATATCCCTTAATTAGCCCCTATGGTAATAATATCCCCCATCCTTGCCCTGTGTATCTCATTCCTGGCTCCAGCCATATGGTCTCCAATCCTGCCCTCATAAGTATCCATTCTGCCCCCATATGATCACCCCATCCTGCCCCATCTGTCCCATGATCCAGCCCCATCTGTCCCATGATCCAGCCCCATCTGTCCCATGATCCAGCTCCATCTGCCCCAAGATCCTCACCCATCTGCCCCAAGATCCTCACCCATCTGCCCCATCTGTCTCCATCCTGCCCCATGATTCTGCCCCATCTGTCTCCACATCCTGCCCCATCTGTCTCTACACCCTGCCCCATGATCCTGCCCCATCTGTCTCCACATCCTGCCCGCTGATCCTGCCCCATCTGTCTCCACCTCTTGCCCCAAAATCCTGCCCCATCTGTCTCCACATCCTGCCCTATGATCCTGCCCCATCTGTCTCCACATCCTGCCCCATCTGTCTCCACATCCTGCCCCATCTGACTCCACATTCTGCCCCATCTGACTCCACATTCTGCCCCATCTGACTCCACATTCTGCCCCATCTGACTCCACATTCTGCCCCATCTGACTCCACATTCTGCCCCATCTGACTCCACATTCTGCCCCATCTGACTCCACATTCTGCCCCATCTGTCTCCATATGCTGCCCCATCTGACTCCACATTGTGCCCCATCTGACTCCACATTGTGCCCCATCTGACTCCACATTGTGCCCCATCTGACTCCACATTGTGCCCCATCTGACTCCACATTGTGCCCCATCTGACTCCACATTGTGCCCCATCTGACTCCACATTGTGCCCCATCTGACTCCACATTGTGCCCCATCTGACTCCACATTGTGCCCCATGTGCCCCATCCTCCCACTTCATGATGTGAAGTCCCAAACAATGCTGCACGTCCAAAACACTGAGGAGCTGCAGTCACATGGAGCAGGAGCTTCCACAGGAATGGCTCTGATCTCACCCCACACTCTCCTCTCACAGATTTACCACAAGCACCAAAAAAACTCCACCAAACCCTCCTGTAATCTCACTGGAATGGCAGGAACCGAAAATCTGTTGCTGGCTGATACCAGAGAACACGAGCTGCACAAAACCAGGACAGAGCTGCTGCTCTGAGAGCTGAAGGACCTGTGGTGACAATCGCCATGTGATCAGGAGATGGAGCTGATAAATGGTTGGTGAAGGACCTATGATAATGATGACATCACCACAGGCCCTTCAGCTCTTCTTTTCTAAAAGTTCAGGTGTCAGCTGCTGTGCTGATGCGTGCGCCGCAGGCCCGCAGTGCACAGTACTTGGGGCCACAGTGCACAGCTCTTGGGGCCCGATGACGATGTGTAGAAGCATAGGAGCAGGGCCACGGACCTGCTGTCCCCCTTCTGTAATGCTGCTGACCGGGCCCCATACAGCAGAAAGGGCAGTAATGCTCTGGTGGCAGTGGTGGCCCTGTACATATAGTAGATTCCTTGATAGGACGTTGATCCAGGGAACTATTCTGATTGCCGTATGTGGAGTCGGGAAGGAATTTTTTTCCCCAATGTGGAGCTTAGTGTTGGCTGCATGGGTTTTTTTTTGCCTTCCTCTGGATCAACATGTTAGGCTATGGGTTGAACCAGAAGGACTTAACGTCTCCCTTCAACCTTAAATACTATGTTACTATGAGTAGCTCAAACTATAAAAGTAAAACAACTTTTTAATTGTTAAATCTGCATAATTTTATTTGTTATTATAATGAATACCAAAATCTACACACAATTCTGTGATGATAAATTGTCAATTGCTAAAGTAATTCCCTTTTTTCCTCTGCACAACTAACTACTAGGAGCATACACCTCTTAAAGGGGATCCGTCAGCAGGTTTTTGCTATGTCATCTGAGAGCAGCATGATGTAGGCAAAAAGACACAGAATTCAACAATATATCACTTAGATTATTGGGTGCAGCCATTCTGATGCAATCAGACCTTTTAGATTTGGGATGAAGCAGTGCTGAGAAAGCTAACCCCACCCACACTAGACTCTCTATATATAAAGCTCATAGACAGTGAGTTGCTTAAAGGGAATCTGTCACCCCATGATGTATATGATCTACTAATATGGTCATACAGGTAATAGAAAAGTTAAACTAGTCCTACCTATATGCCTTATATTAACAGTCTTCTTGTTGAGAAATATTATATTCTGTCTGTATGCTAATGATTTCTTCCAGGCTCTGAGGCATGTGGCTCCTAGAAGAAATCTCTGCCTCCTGCCTTCATTGTAATACTACCCCCACTGCACATCAGTTATGGCCCCGGAATCCTGCGACTGCGCCCTGCAATCCCTCCACAATATGTACCTCTTCCTCCCTTCTGTGGGCACTGCATTCAGGGATCTTCTGCGCAGGCGCTGGCGAGTCGCTGTGACCTCCGGTGTGCTCGACGATAGGGTGCTCTACCCACTTCATCCTTGCATAGTCATCACTTTGAATCATTTGCAAATAGCAATGACTATGCAGGGAGGAAGTGGGGAGAGCACCTTATCGGCGAGCACACCAGAGGTTACTGGAGCAGAAGTCACTGGCACCTGCACAGAAGATCCCTGAATGCAGTAACCACAGAATGGATGAAGAGGTACATATTCTGGAGGGATTGCAGGGCACAGAAGAAGGATTCCACCGCCATAACTGACATTCCTGGGAGGGGGGTAGTATTACAATGAAGACAGGAGGCAGGGATTTCTTCCAGTCATCACACGCCCTGAAGCCTGGAAGAAGTCATAAGCATAAGGAAAGAATATAACATTTCTCAACAGCGAGACCGTTAATATGAGGCATACAGGTAGGACTAGTTTAACATTTCTATTACCTGTATGCCCATATTAATAGGTCATATACATCCCAGGGGGTGACAGATTCCCTTTAACATGGAGGGCTTAGCCATACTAGTTGTGACAGTGTTGACAGGTGTTGTATTTGAGGGGAGATATGTATCACAGACTTTGTTATCTCCTGTGATGTGAGACCAAGAAGTTTCGATCCAGCATATTATATGCTGAGGGGTTAATACAAGTCACCATATTTATACTGTGGTGTAACGCAGTCCGTCAATGGACTGCCTAAAACGCAGTGTGACCCCGGCCTAAGTGACATGTTCCTGAAATCTGTGCTTTCACCCCTACAGCATGTCTTCAGATTTCATATAAAAAAACTTCTGATACATTCCCCTTAATGAACAGCAACAACTGAAATCAAGCATTTGCAATAACTGGCAATGAGTCTTTTACAAAGCTTTGGGACTCTAGTGAACCATAGTAAGAGCTATTATCCACAAATGGCAAAAATAAGAAACAGTGGTGATCCTTCCCAGGAGTGGCTGGCCAACCAAAATTACCCCAAGGGCACTATGATGTTTCACCCAAGAGGTCACAAAATACCCCACAACAGCTTCTGAAGAACTGCAAGCCTCACTTGCCTCAGTTAAAGTCAGTGTTCATGACTCCATCATAAAAAGGGACTGGGCAAAAATGGCTTGCATGGCAGAGTTTCAAGACAAAAACCACTGCTGAGAAATAAGAACATAAAGGCTCATCTCAGTTTTGCAGGAAAACATCTTGATGATCCCCAAGATGTTTGGGAGAAAACTCTATGGACTGATAAGACAAAATTTTAACTTTCTGGAAGGTATATGTCCCATTACATCTGGCATATAAGTAACACAGCATTTCAGAAAAGAAGCATCATACCAACAGTAAAATATAGTGGTGGTAGTGTGGTGGTCTGAGGCTGCTTTGCTGCTTGAGGACCTGGAAGACTTGCTGTGGTAAATATAACCATGAACTATGCTGTCTACCAAAAATTCCAAAAGGAGAATTTCTGGCCATCTGTTTGTGACGTTAAGCTGAAGTGCACTTGGGTTATGTAGCAAGACGATGATCCAAATCACTCCAGCAAGTCCGCCTCTGAATGGCTTAAGGAAAACAAAATTAAATCTTTGGAGTGTCCTAGTCAAAGTATTGACCTTAATCCAATTGACATGCTTGCGGCATGATCTTAAAAAGGCAGTTCATGGAAACTCTCCAATGTGGTTGAATTACAACAATTCTGAGAGTGAGCCAAAATTCCTCCAGAAGAATCATGGCACTGAATCCAGACCTGTGAATGATTATTGGGGGTAAGTATAATTTATTTATTTTTTCTTTTTTTAAATATTCTGAGCCATTTAAACTATAAACTTAATATAAACTAATATTTCCATTGTGTGGCCAATATATTTAAAGGGAATCTGACATCAGGTTTTTGACGACTTATCTGAGAACAGCATGATGTAAGGTCAGAAACCCTGATTACAGCAATGTGTCACTTACTGGGCTGCTTTTCGTAGTTTTTTTTGTATAAAAGCAATGTTTTATCAGCAGGAGATTATCATTAGAGGACAAGTAAACCTGCCATATAGTCAACTATATTCATGAGCTCTATTTAACCCCACCACCACACTTATTGGCATCTTTTTGTATGCACTGTCCATGGGCAGAACATTGCCACTCAGTGGTGTAGATGTGTTTATATAGAGCTCAACATTCAGAGAAATTATAGAACTGCAGTAGATAAATCAGTAATTTTATCAAAATCCCATTACATTAAATGGGACGCCAAACCAAATATATACACAATACCTTAAGGGGTGACAAAAAGCTTCCCAAACAGCTAAAATTAGGTGCAGACACAATGAAAAGTGGCATCAATTGACCCACAGTAGAAATTTGCTGGTAGCACAGCATCAGCCATGAAGCCATGAGCCATGCATGAAGTACCAGGGTCTGGGCCAGTATTTACAGCTTTGAATTGAAATTTCAATTAAGACCTGGTGGTTAAGGGACCTGTGTAAGCTTTATTTTGCTGGGAGCCCTAATACCTCATAGAACAGCTCAATTTTTTTCACAACCACACTCAGATGGCACAAACATAAATTTCATAGAGTACAATTGGTAGAAAAATGTAAGGAAAGTAACACAGGCTGTTGGCTAATTAATTGACCCACAATAGAATAATGGAAACAGTGGAAACAGGCATAACCAATCAACAGGTTCATATGGATTCCAGGTATACATATTGTACAACTCAAATATCACTAAGTACCTCGACCATATAGCATTACGTTATGAACCCAATCAAAGTTTAGTAGATAAAAGGTGCCTCCTGACTAAGAAGCGAAACGCGCGTTGGGGCGACAGGGAAGCCAGTGCCACACACTTTAACTATGTAAGTGCCTTGGTTTAAATACCTTTTATCTACTAAACTTTGATTGGGTTCATACCGTAATGCTATATGGTCGAGGTACTTAGTGATAACTGAGTTGTACAATATGTGTACCTGGAATCCATATGAACCTGTTGATTGGTTATGCCTGTTTCCACTGTGGAAAGTCCTTTTCAGTTCAGATGCATTTTTCATGGTTGTAACCTCTGTTTAGCATATGTATGATGTCTTTATGCACTTATTCTATTAGTACATACTGTCTTGGGCAATTGTGCAATATAGGCTCCCTATTTGGATAGCAGTGTCCTTATTTTATTTATGTTCTTTATTGAATAATGTATATCATGCTATTGCATTAAATAAAATTTGTACATTTGGCAATTTAGACTCATGTCTTTTGGTGTATGACTCATAATATAACTTGCAGTAAACTGACCCAACACGTGGTTTGCTGGAGGAAACTATTCTGGTTTTATATCACTGACTCAAATATGCGCAGTGACACATATCTCCCCTCCAACACTTCACCAGTGACTATGTCACACAGTATAATAGGTTTTTGGTTTTTGACACACCTTTCACTATAGGCAACCCACCAGATGAAGACATGAAGACACAACTTGGATTCTCCACAATTCAAAAAATTATTGCCATACACCACTAAAGTGGCATCAATTTCCACAGTGTCACAGTGTTGAAACAGTATAATAGTAATAACTATTATGATATTATTATTAATATTATTGTTATAATTATTGAGTATCATCCTAAAGGGGGCAAACATATGGGGTCTGGCATGCACCTCCCTGCAGCAAAGTAACACTGCAGATAATGTATCGAGAAACTGCAGCTATTTCAAAGGCCGGGAATTAGCTTCCATCTCCTCTCTTCATGCAGGTGCAACCTCCTGTGCTGTTTATCATCCTGCAACATTCCCTTTAATGGTACAACCTCCTTTCCTGTTAATCACCCTGCAACATTCCCTTTAATTGTACAACCACCTTGGCTGTTTATCATCCTGCAACATTCCCTTTAATGGTACAAGCTCCTCTGCTGTTTATCATCCTGCAACATTCCATTTAATAGTACAACCTCCTCTGCTGCTCAATAATAATAATAATAATAATAATCCTTCTGCATCAAAAACCTTGCCCTATCCAGGACCTCCTCATAACTTTCCAACATTACATTCAGCGTCTCCCACTCCCACACTGCCTCCTCATCCCACCTTCTCTCTGTTGGAGTCCCCCAAGGCTCTGTTCTAGGACCCCTACTCTTCTCAATCTATACACTTGGCCTGGGGCAACTCATAAAGTCCTATGGAGTGCAGTACCATCTTTATGCTGATAAGATAAAACTAAAAAGGAAAGAGCGCAATAGGGTCTTATCTGGGTGGAAGATAGAACAAATTCAAATGGAATCTACTCACCTTTCCCAGAACGAATAAAAGCATGTAAATCACTGTCAGCCTGCTGCACGCCCGAGGTTCACAACCGTGACCGCCAGTATAGTTCCTTTTGGATAAATATTTAGGCTTAATGTGCGCTGCTGAGACTAGGATAAAGTCACCACATGAGAATCTTTTTAACTCTTTATTCCCAACGCGTTTCAAAGTGAAAAGCCACTTCTTCTTCAGGGGATGACATATAGTGGATAGATACAACCTTCTCTGGTTAAATACATTCATTATTTGAATTTCGGCGCCAAAAAACCACATGGGATGAGAGGACAGATGTCAGAGTTCAAGGGTTAATGGAACGTGAAAACAGTTTATAAATGTTCTTATTATTTAACAGTAACATTTCTTAATTTCTCTTTACAGATAATATATTGAAAAAGAAAAAATAAAAAATAAAGAAAAACTACATACTAAAAAAAGGTTTAATATGGGAGATGGATCGAACCCATTGAAAAAATTATATACATATCGTAGTCCAGAGTCTATACCACTCCAACAGAGCGGATTTCGTTCCACAAAGGAAGAAAACGGGAAAGAGTATTAAAATATGTTGAAAGCTGTAAATAAAATTTCTTTAATTAAAATTGTATTAAAATGTGTATGAAAATTGTATAAAAATTGTGTATAATAAAATTGCGTTGGATTGATAATTGTTTGAAAAGGATTTTTTTCTATATGGACTTAGTGATATAATTCTGAGGCGGGATGTCAAAATGATCGATTGGTGCATGGTAAAAGAAACGGACCTCCAAAAATGAGTCCAGACTTACCCCACGGAAGCAAGTTCTCATCCAAAGTGAGAGAACACCTATAACATTAAAAAATTGCTTAAAAATGGAAAGGGAAATAAATAAAATCTAATCAATAGATTAGTGAGAGCGCACCAATGGAAAAAAAGACAAATACATACAGAATGCACTCCAAATGTACTCCAGGAAATTATTAAAAGACAAAAATATTTTAAAAAAGGAAAATTAAAGGAAGACTTCTGTGATTTCGTTTAGACCGTTAGGTTTCAGCGTGTTTAATCTATAAATCCAAAAAATCTCCTTACGGTTTAATTGTCCCATTCTGTCTGGGTGATCACTGGGTATGTGTTCGATAGGGCTAATTTTTAACCCATTATAGTTTTTACCATGTTTCAGAGCCTGGAAAAAAACTTTTCAATCCACTTTCACTAAAGAATGTTTTCCCATCAAAAGTTTTTTAAATTGTACTACAGGATTCGTGATATATGTTATAGAATGTGACTGCAAAAAACAATACGTGGGAAGAACAACTCAGCCCTTACACCGAAGGGTTAATTCCCATAGACATAACATTAAAATAGGTTTTATGCAACACGGTTTATCCAGGCATTTTGCTCTGAAACATGGTAAAAACTATAATGGGTTAAAATTTAGCCCTATCGAACACATACCCAGTGATCACCCTGACAGAATGGGACAATTAAACCGTAAGGAGATTTTTTGGATTTATAGATTAAACACGCTGAAACCTAACGGTCTAAACGAAATCACAGAAGTCTTCCTTTAATTTTCCTTTTTTAAAATAGTTTTGTCTTTTAATAATTTCCTGGAGTACATTTGGTGTGAATTCTGTATGTATTTGTCTTTTTTTCCATTGGAGTGCTCTCACTAATCTTTTGATTAGATTTTATTTATTTCCCTTTTTAAGCAATTTTTTAATGTTTAAGGTGTTTTCTCACTTTGGATGAGAACTTGCTTCCGTGGGGTATGTCTGGACTCATTTTTGTAGGTCCGTTTCTTTTACCATGCACCAATCGATCATTTTGACATCCTGCCTCAGAATTATATCACTAAGTCCATATAGAAAAAAATCCTTTTCAAACAATTATCAATCCAACGCAATTTTATTATACACAATTTTTATACAATTTTCATACACATTTTAATACAATTTTAATTAAAGAAATTTTAATTACAGCTTTCAACATATTTTAATACTCTTTCCCGTTTTCTTGCTTTTTGGAACGAAATCCGCTCTGTTGGAGTGGTATAGACTCTGGACTACGATATGTATATAATTTTTTCAATGGGTTCGATCCATCTCCCATATTAAACCTTTTTTTAGTATGTAGTTTTTCTTTATTTTTTATTTTTTCTTTTTCAATATATTATCTGTAAAGAGAAATTAAGAAATGTTACTGTTAAATAATAAGAACATTTATAAACTGTTTTCACGTTCCATTAACCCTTGAACTCTGACATCTGTCCTCTCATCCCATGTGGTTTTTTGGCGCCGAAATTCAAATAATGAATGTATTTAACCAGAGAAGGTTGTATCTATCCACTATATGTCATCCCCTGAAGAAGAAGTGGCTTTTCACTTTGAAACGCGTTGGGAATAAAGAGTTAAAAAGATTCTCATGTGGTGACTTTATCCTAGTCTCAGCAGCGCACATTAAGCCTAAATATTTATCCAAAAGGAACTATCTTTATGCTGATGACACTCAGATCTACCTCTCTGGCCCAGACGTCACCTCTCTGCAGTCCAGAATCCCAGAGTGTTTATCAGCCATATCCTCCTTCTTCTCCTCTCGCTTCCTCAAACTCAATGTGGACAAATCTGAACTAATCATCTTTCTTCCATCTCACATTCTTCCTTACCTGACCTATCTATCACAATTAAGAGCATCACACTTTCCCCCATACCAGAAGTCTGCTGCCTCGGAGTAACCCTTGACTCTGCCCTGTCCTTCAAACCGCACAGCCAAGCTTTTTCCACCTCTTGTCGCCTCCAGCTCAAAAAAATTTCCAGAATCAGTCTTTTCCTCAACCCTCAATCTACTATAATGCTTGTGCATGCTTGTGCATGCCCTCATTAACTCCCATCTCGACTACTGTAACATCCTTTTCTGTGGCCTCCCTGCTAATATCCTCGCACCTCTCCAGTCCATCCTTAACTCTGCTGCCCGATTAATTCATCTCTCTCCTCACTATTCCTCTGCTTCTCTCCTCTATAAATCTCTCCACTGGCTCCCATTCCCTCAGTTTATCTAGTTCAAATTACTAATACTGACCTACAAGGCCATCTATAGCCTGTCTCCTCCATATATCTCTGAACTTATCTCCCGATATCTTCCCTCACATAATCTCCGGTCCTCCCAAGACCTCCTTCTCTCCTCCACACTTATTCGCTCCTCACCCAACCGCCTCCAAGACTTATCCCGAATGTCCCCCATCCTCTGGAATTCTTTGCGCCAACATGTCCGACCATCAAACACATTCGGATCCTTCAGACGGAACCTGAAAACCCAACTCTTCAGGAAAGCTTACAGCCTGCAATGACCCCGCTGCCTCCTCACCACTACCAGAGCTACCGCCTCACCATCACCAGAGCTGCTGCAACCCCCCAACCTATTGTCTCCTTCCCCACATCCTATAGAATGTAAGCCCGCAAGGGCAGGGTCATCTCCCTGTATCAGTCTGTGATTGTTAGTTTCTTTACTGTAAGTGATATCTGTAATTTGTATGTAACCCCGTCTCATGTGCAGCATCATGGAATCAATGGCACTATGTAAATAATAATAATAATAATAATAATAATAATAATAATAATAATAATAATAATAAGTTTCAGACACACCTTCCACTTCAGGCAACCCACCAGATGGAGACCCAACTTGGAGTCTCCTCATTTTAAAAAAATATTGTCACACACCACTAAGATGGCATCAATTTCCACAGAGTAGAAAAAATATAACAGGCTTTTGACACAACTTCCACTTCAGGCAACCCACCAAATGGAGAAACAACTTGGAGTCTCCACATTACAAATAATTATTGTCACACACCACTAAAATGGAATCAATTTCCACAGAGTAGAAACGGTATAATCAGCCTCTTACACACATTGCACTACAGGCAACCCACCAAATGGAGACACAACTTGGAGTCTCCACATTTCCAAAATGTGTTTATAACATCAACAGGAGTAGCAGAAGTAGGCACAGAAGACATGACATAGGTGTTACAGACTGCAATAATTCAAAATCAATGAATGACTCTAAAAAAAACACCATCTGCTAGTCTGCTGATGTGACGACTCCTGGAGTGGACCCTCTGGGTCATGGCACCAGCCCTCCTAGGGTGAGCTGACCTAGTGAGGACCACCCCCTATACAGGGAGTGTCAGGGGCAATCCCAAGTGGGTAAGTTACCATGACTGCTGCCACCATTTGGCCGTATAACAGGAGACACGAGTGAGTGTATCAGCAGGAACGTGAAAAGGATGGACACAGGGACACGCAGGGTACAGGACGGTACAGCGCGAGTGTATGGAGGCATGGAGAGTACAGGACAATACAAGGCGTGTACATGGGAGTGCGCTAGACACAGGATAGTGTAAGGCGGGTACACGAGAGCACATATGGTGTGCACAGACAAGCACGCCCGGGAGCAAACAAAGCAGGGCGCATGCTATGGAGCACACCTGAGTACAGAGTTAAACAGAGCTTGTGCAGAGAAGCACGCCAGAGTGCAAGGCTAGGCAGAAGGTGTGCCAGGAGGCACAACTGAGCATAGAGCAGAGTGTGTGCCGAGGGGCACGACAGAACACAGTGCAGGTACAACAGAGCACCAGGCAGAGTTCCAGGACAGAGCATGTGCCAGAAGGCACAACAGAGCACAAGGCAGAGAACCCGAATACAGCGCACAGCAAGGCAAGGACAAAGCAGACCAAGCCATGAAGCACAACAATAATAACGCACCTCCCGTAGGAAGAGGTAGCCTGATATAGCACATGATCACTAGGACTTCCTGGTCAGGTCCTCCAATACCATAGAGAGGACAGGCCCAGAGGCAGAGCTGAGAAGAGCATGTGTGCGCACAAAGAACGTGGTGCAAACATGGAACTAAGTACGAGAGGTGCACGTGCGCACCCGATGGGACCCCCTGGAGATGCCGTGGCTCTGGAAGAGGTGACGTCGGGACCGAGGTCCCGCCCCCAGAAGAGGGCAGTGTGACAGTACTCCCTCTTTACGCCCCCTCTTTCTAAGGCTGGAGAGGAACTTAGACCAAATCTGAGGTGGGTGAATATTCTCCCTGGGTTCCCATGACCTTTCTTCATGGCCAAAACCCTTCCAATCAATTAAGAAAAGGGTTTTCCCTCTTACCTTCTTCATGGCCAAAATGTCATTCACCTCAAACTCATCCCCCATGCCAACAGGCTGGGGATTGTTGCCTGGAGAAGGATGAAACCTGTTAAGTACCACAGGTTTGAGGAGTGACACATGGAAGGAATTGGGAATACGGAGCGAAGGGAGTAACTTCAGTTTCTATGCAACATCATTAATATGCCTAAGGACCTCAAAAGGACCAATATAATGGGGACTGTTATGAATGGGTCACCGAGGAGGAAAAAACCTAAACATGCTAAGCCCAGAAAAACCAGAGAGGTTGGTAACTATGCAGATTGCAGATCCCTGATCCTAACCACACAATTAGCAGCAGTTGTGGAACATACCTACGATGACCCTAGATGCCTCGTCACTAGTGTTGAGCGATACCACCCGATACTGAAAAATATCGTATCGGAATGGATCGGCCGATCTAAAAAAAGTATCGGGTATCGCCGATTCCGATCCCGGAAGTCCCATTCAAGTCAATAGAACAGAAATATCGGAATTTAAAAAAACCCTTTCTTTCCCTGTTGGTTAATTCTACATGGAGAAAAACAACTAATAATAATGTAGAATGTATTGTGGGAGGTGTAGGAGACATTAAAGCCATAGAGCTTTAGCCCAATTAAATGGAATAGCAGGATTTTTTTTTTTTTTTAAAGACGTTCGTGGTTACAAAGATATTGACTATGTTAAAGTCTTTAATTTTTTGTCATATATGTATGTTTCACTACTTCCATGCTCTTCACCTTCTTTTTTACTTCTCCCACACTTTCTCCTTCATCATCTTCAGCAGCAGCAGTATCTTCTTCTTCTTCTTCTCTTCTTCTCCTTCTTCTTCTTCTTCTTCTTCTTCTTCTCTTCTTCTTCTTCTCTTCTTTTATTCTTCTTCTTTTATTCTTCTTCATATTCTACTTTTTCATCTTCTTCCTATTCTTCTTCATCTTCTTCCTATTCGTCTTCATCATATTCTTATTTGTGTCAGGCATTCCTGTAGTTGTTATCTATAAAAGTTTGAAGATTACACCTTCCGTTCAGCCTGTCACAAAAGATTTACAACAGGATTTGTCCGCGTTCAGTTTGGCCTGCAGCAGCAGGCCTTTTCCAGGGGCACAACGAGGAGGAACGGACTCACCCCCATACACTGCTTAGTCTTCTTCTGCTTATAAATTAGATAATATCATTTGCTCTGATTTTTAGTCTTATGCTTCATGTTCTTCAGCTTTTGGTTTTTATGCTTCTTGGTCTTCTGTCTCTTGTTGTTCTGCATCTTGGTGGTTGTCTTCCTGTTCTTTGTCCTCTTGGTCATCTTCTTCAGGGTCATTTTTTAGGTTTTCTTCTGTGTGGTCTTCAGGGTCGTCGTCTTCAGGGTCATTGTCAGAGAGATCCAGAGTGAGAATCAAAAACCATTTCCACAAGCTTGAACTTGGAAAAGTAGCAGAAGGTACAAGAAGGCTGAGGAACTGCCGAGAACCAGCTGACGATACTGGAACCAGGAGGGGCAGCAGAATGAACAAGAGCCAATGGCACAACCGTGGACCAGCTGACGTTGCTGGAACATGGTTACTAAGCAGGAGGTACCTGTGCTCCAAAGCACTACCAAGGACCAGCAGACGTTGCTGGAACTCAGATACCAAGAAGGAGGCACCTAGGCCAAAGGCACTGCCGAGAACCAGCTGACGGTGCTGGAACCCGGATGGGTAGCAAAAGCTGCAAGAGCAAATGGGACTAGCGAGGACCAGCTGACGGTGCTGGAACCAGGTGGGGCAGCAGAAGGAACAAGAGCCAATGGGAGAACCGTGGACCAGCTGACGGTGCTGTAACATGGTTTCTAAGCAGGAGGTACCTGTGCTACAAAGCACTACCAAGGACCAGGAGACGTTGCTGGAACTCGGATACCAAGAAGGAGGCACCTAAGCCAAAGGCTCTGGAGAAACAGCTGACGGTGCTGGAACCCGGATGGGTAGCAGAAGGTACCCAGGAAAAAAACAAAGTTGCAAGGCCGTGAGCCGGCCGCAGTTACCGAAACCCACAGTCCTACAGGGGGTGCTTGTTGCTTGTCCTATTGGCACTACGGAACCAGCCTTTATTACCAGAACCCGCAGCCCACATAGGAAGCACCGAAACTGCAGGCACCATAGACTCGGCTAAACCGACCGCAACACGACAGGACAACGTATCAGTGGCAAAGTGACGTTGACACTACCCGGAAATAGCAGGTGTGCTGGAACCAGGCTGGGCAGGAGGGAGTGCCCATGCCAAAGACACTTCCGAGAACCAGCTGACGGTGCTGGAACCCGGATGCGTAGCATTAGCTGCAAGAGTCAATGGAACTACCGAGAACCAGCTTGCGGTGCTGGAACCCCGAGGGGCAGCAGAATGAACAAGAGCTAATGGCACAACCGTGGACCAGCTGACGGTGCTGGAACACGGTTACTAAGCAGGAGGTACCTGTGCTCCAAAGCACTACCAAGGACCAGCAGATGTTGGTGGAACTCGGATACCGACAAGGAGGCACCTAGGCCAAATGCTCTGCCGGGAACCAGCTGACGTTGCTGGAACCCGGATGGGTAGCAGAAGGTACCCATGATAAACAAAGTGTCGCGTCTGCGAGCAGGCCGCAGTTACCGAAACCCACAGTCCTACAGGGGGTGCTTTTCCTATTGGCACTATGGAACCATCCTTTCTTACCAGAACCCGCAGTCCACATAGGAAACACTGAAACTGCAGGCACCATAGACTTTGCTAACCCGACCGCAACACGACAGGACAACGTATCAGTGGCAAAGTGACGTTGACACTACCCGGAAACAGCAGGCGTGCTGTAGCCAGGCTGGGCAGGAGGGAGTACCTGTGCCAAAGACACAGCCGAGAACCAGCTGACGGTGCTGGAACCCGGATGGGTAGCAGAAGGTACCCATGAAAAACAAAGTTGCAAGGCCGCGAGCCGGCCACAGTAACCGAAACCCACAGTCCTACAGGGAGTGCTTGTCCTATTGGCACTATGGAACCAGCCTATGTTACCAGAACCCGCAGCCCACATAGGAAGCACTGAAACTGCAGGCACCATAGACTCGGCTAACCCAACCGCAACACGACAGGACAACGTATCAGTGGCAAAGTGATGTTGACACTACCCGGAAACAGCAGGCGTGCTGGAACCAGGCTGGGCAGGAGGGAGTGCCAGTGCCAAAGACACTTCCGAGAACCAGCTGACGGTGCTGGAACTCGGATGGGTAGCATTAGCTACAAGAGTCAATGGAACTACTGAGAACCAGCTGACGGTGCTGGAACCCGGAGGGGCAGCAAAAAGAACAAGAGCCAATGGCACAACCGTGGACCAGCTGACGGTGCTGGAACACGGTTTCTAAGCAGGACGTACCTGTGCTAAAAAGCACTACCAAGGACCAGCAGACGTTGCTTAAACTCGGATACCGACAAGGAGGCACCTCAGCCAAAGGCACTGCTGAGAAGCAGCTGGCGGTGCTGGAACCCGGATGGGTAGCAGAAGGTACCCATGAAAAACAAAGTTGCAAGGCCGCGAGCCGGCCGCAGTTACCGAAACCCACAGTCCTACAGGGAGTGCTTGTCCTATTGGCACTATGGAACCAGCCTTTGTTACCAGAACCCGCAGCCCACATAGGAAGCACTGAAACTGCAGGCACCATAGACTCGGCTAACCCGACCGCAACACGACAGGACAATGTATCAGTGGCAAAGTGACGTTGACACTACCCGGAAACAGCAGGCGTGCTGGAACCAGGCAGGGCAGGAGGGAGTGCCCATGCCAAAGACACTTCCGAGAACCAGCTGACGGTGCTGGAACCCGGATGGGTAGCATTAGCTACAAGAGTCAATGGAACTACCGAGAACCAGCTGACGGTGCTGGAACCTGGAGGGGCAGCAAAAGGAACAAGAGCCAATGACACAACCGCAGACCAGCTGACGGTGCTGGAACACGGTTTCTAAGCAGGACATAGCTGTGCTAAAAAGCACTACCAAGGACCAGCAGACGTTGCTTGAACTCGGATACCGACAAGGAGGCACCTCAGCCAAAGGCACTGCCGAGAACCAGCTGACGGTGCTGGAACCCGGATGGGTAGCAGAAGGTACCCATGAAAATCAAAGTTGCAAGGCCGTGAGCCGGCAGTTACCGGCCGCAGTTACAGTTAGGTGCCATCCATCCGACAACGGCTTCAATTTGTTCCTCCCGCAGCAGTGGGGTACAGCGAGGTCCTACAAAGCTGCGCATAAAGGACTGTTGCCCGGTAAAACTGGGGGATGCTGAGTCACTGGTGCCCGCAGCAGGCACAGAATCCCCATGTCCTCTCCCTGCTGAAACTCCACGCCCATGACCACGTGCCTTACTCCCTGCCTTCATCTTGCTAGACTGAGAAAGATAGGCAGAAAAGTACAAAGGGGGGCCTTAGTGTGCTTATTCCTGAACAGCTGGTTACAGGTATAACAAACACTAATTTTATTTAGTGTGTGTGTCGACTACACTTTAATGGGAGCTAATGTGGCCTACACAACTTTCAAATGTAGTGTTTGGTGAACTTTGTTGTCTTTTTGGGGGGAAAAAAAACTAAAAGGATGTGACCAAAGATTTGAAAGTCAGAGTATCACCAACTTTCTGGAGCTATTACAATGCAGGCAGGTAACCTACAATGCAAAAGATGAGGCTCCAAAAAAATTGGGTAATACTAATCTGGCTGCAGCTGAAGGGCACAAGCCAGAAAAAAGGCTCTTCTATCTACTCATATCCTATATAGTGTTTGCAACCAACCAATGTAGATGGATATGGATGGATGCACACTAATAGGAGAAGGAAAAATGAGCTGCAATTAAAGAAAAATATGTGTGAGGCAGTGACGCACGCTGAGCGGCCTACAACCAGACGTAGCTGCAGGACACACTACTCAGCGTGAGCTGCACTCACACACAGTTAGAGACCTCTCAGACAGCCGTGAACAGTGCAGCTAAGTGGGCACTAGCACTGACAGGCTGCAGAAAGGCTCCGCTGTGTACTCCTAGAGTGATTGCAACCACCGTATATGGATACGGATGGATGCACACTAATAGGAGAAAAAATGAGCTGCAATAAAAGAAAAATGTGTGAGGCAGTGACACGCTGAGCGGCCTACAACCAGACGTAGCTGCAGGACACACTACTCAGCGTGAGCTGCACTCACACACAGTCAGAGACCTCTCAGACAGCCGTGAACAGTGAAGCTAAGTGGGCACTAGCACTGAAAGGCTGCAGAAAGGCTCCGCTGTCTACTTCTAGTGTTTGGAACCAACGTATATGGATACGGATGGAAGCACACTAGATAGAATATTTTAAAAATAAGCAGCTCAAAAAGAAAAATATGTATGAGGCAGCAGTGAGGCACGCTGGGCGGCCTACAACCAGACGTGGCTGCAGGACCCACTCCACAACGTGAGCTGCACTCACACATCCCTTGCAGACAGCTGTGAACACTGCTGCTAGGGAAAAGCAAGCTACAGTGGTGGTTTATGTAGCCTGGGTAAAGCACAATATTGTTTTGAGAATCGCTATTTCTAACTGTCCCTCACAGTCTTCAACAGCAGCCTGTCCCTAACTGAATTCACAGCAGAGTGACCAGAAATGGCTGTGGCAGTGGCTTTTATAGTGCATCATGACATCATTTCAGCAGCCAATCACAGCCATGCCAATAGTTAACATGCCTACATGCCTAACAGGATGTGCCCACACTTCTGAGGATTCCCATTGGCTGAATCAAAGCGAGCGGGCTCATAGCATTATGGGAACTTCCGATTCCGTTATCCGATATGAAAAAAGTATCGGAAGTCAGTATCGGAATTCCGATACAGCTAATATCGGCCGATACCCGATACTTGCAGTATCGGAAAGCTCAACACTACTCGTCATGGCTGGAGGACTAAATAAGCCTAAAGCAAGAAAAGGGGAAAACTAACTGCCCCAGAGCAGACCCCAAAGGAATAGACAGCCCCCACACATGTATTGATGGTGAAACAATAAGAAAACACAAACACAGGCAGGAAAATAGGCTGAGCAAACGATGGGGCCCAAACTAACTAGAAAGGAGAGGAAAGGAAAGACTGTCTGCAAACTGCCCAAAACCCTACAAAATAATGTCCAACACGTCTGATAACAAAATTAACCCTGAAGTCACTAGACTTCTCCCACTATATCAGCACTCTGAAATATTCTGAGACAGAGCAAAAAGAGGCCAATCTAATAAGGGACAAAAAGCAAATTGGCAAATACAGATAAATAAGAGTGGAAATTCAGCACAGCCGCAGCCGGGGCTGGCTGACTACACAAAAAACTGAATAAAACAACAAAATCAAGTGTGAACATTAGCAGAGAAACTTAGCTTGAGCTGACTGGAACAGAGCTGAGAACCAATACCTGACAAGCAGAAGGAATCACCAGCACCAGAGTAGGGCGTAGGCTGTCTTAAATCCAATCTGAGATTCCTGAGGTCCAATCGTCATCCTCATTATCAGGTGGCAGATCTCTGATTAAATCAGCCTCACTACCTCCTGTTACCACCAGAGGGAGCCTGGAAGGAGAACTCAAAACTGGTAGACCAGAAAATGAACTCACAACTGTACCCCTCCTTGAGGAGGGGTCACCGAACCCTCATCCACGCCACCAGGCCGATCAGGATGGGCCTGTTGAAAAGCACGAACCAATCTATTGGCATGAATATTAGAGGCAGAGACCCAAGAATTATCCTCCTGGCCATAACCCTTCCATTTGACCAAATACTGGAGTCTCCGTCTAACCAAACGAGAATCCAATATTTTCTTTACCTCATATTCCACATTGCCTTCAACCAACACAGGGTCAGGAGGTGCTGCCATAAGAACAACTGGCTCAACAAACCTATTCAACAGAGATTTGTGAAATACGATATGGATATTGAACGTAACTCAAAGAGCGAATCGAAAAGAAACAAGATTAAGACTCTCCAAAATCTTATAAGGTCCAATAAATCTTGGCTTAAATTTTGGAGATGCAACCTTCATAGGAATTTTATTAGACGACAAACAAGCCATATCACCCACTTTAAACCGGGGACCAATGGTCCTATGCCGGTTGGAAAGTCTCTGGGCCTTTCCTGAGAGAGTGACAACTTATCCCCCACTTGGTCACATATCTGCTGCATTCTCTCAACCAAAGTGTCCACACCTGGGCAGGATGATGATTCCACTTGCCTTGAAGAGAATCGAGGATGAAACCCAAAATTACAGAAAAAGGGTGACATCAAAGTGGCAGAACTAGCTCTATTGTTCAGCGCGAATTCGGCCAAGGGCAAAAATGAGACCCAATCATCCTGATCAGCAGATATAAAACATCTTAAATAAGAGTCCAAGGTCTGGTTTGTTCTCTCAGTCTGTCCATTGGTCTGGGGATGAAACACGGAGGAGAAGGATAACTGAATTCCCAGACTGGAACAAAAGGCTTTCCAGAATCTGGAAACAAACTGAACTCCTTTGTCAGACACAATGTTCTCAGGAATCCCATGTAACCGAACCACCTGTTGTAAAAACAAGGGCACCAACTCAGCGGAAGATGGCAACTTTGGGAGTGGTACAAGATGGACCATCTTCGAAAATCTATCACAAATCACCCAGATAACAGTCATTCTCTCAGAGACAGGAAGATCAGAAATAAAATCCATTGAGATATGGGTCCATGGCCTCTTGGACACCGGCAGGGGCATCAGCAACCCACTAGAACGAGAACAGGGTTTAGACCGAGAACAAGTCCCACGGGACTGTATAAAATTCCTGACATCACGAGATAAGGCAGGCCACCAAAAGGACCGACTCACCAAATCTCTGGTACCAAAAATACCTGGATGACCAGCCAATGAGGAGCAATGAATTTCAGACATCACTCTCTTTCTCCACTGGTCAGGAACATACAATTTTCCCATAGGGCAACGCTCAGGTTTATCCTCCTTAAATTCCTCCAGGGCGCGTCTCAAATCGGGCGAAATGGCAGAAAGAACTACCCCCTCACCTAGGATGGTAGTAGGCTCGTTCACATTAAGAGAATCAGCAAAGAAACTCCTAGAAAGGGTGTCTGCCTTAACATTCTTAGTGCCTGGAAGAAAAGAGACCACAAAATTAAAATGCGTGAAAAACAAGGCCCATCTAGCCTGTCTAGGATTCAAGCGTTTGGCCGACTCCAGATAAATCAAATTCTTGCGATCGGTGAAGACCACAACTTGATGTCTAGCTCCCTCCAACCAATGTCTCCACTCTTCAATGCCCATTTCATGGCCAACAATTCCCGATTCCCCACGTCATAGTTGCGTTCAGATGGGGAGAACTTTCGAGAAAAGAAGGCACAGGGTCTTTTTGGGACAAAACAGCTCCTGCACCAATCTCAGAAGCATCTACCTCCACCTGAAATGGAAGGGAGACATCAGGTTGCCGTAAAACTGGAGCTGAAGTAAATCTCCGCTTAAGCTCCTGAAATGCTGAGACAGCCTCAGGAGACCAATTCAGTACATCAGCGCCCTTCTTGGTCAGATCAGTCAGTGGTTTGACAATACCAGAAAAATTACCTATAAATTTACGATAAAAATTAGCAAAACTCAAAAACTTCTGGAGGGCCTTCAAAGAAGTAGGTTGAACCCAATCATAAATGGCCTGTACCTTGGACAGGTCCATTTCAATAGTCGATGGAGACAAGATAAATCCCAAAAATGAAATCCTCTGTACACCAAAGAGGCATTTCAATCCCTTAACAAACAGGGAATTCTCCCTCAAAATCCGGAACACAGTCCGGACGTGTTCCACATGAGAATCCCAATCATTAGAAAAGACCAAAATATCATCCAGATAGATGATCAAAAACTTATCCACAAAGTCACGGAAAATATCATTCATAAAGGACTGGAAGACAGAAGGGGCATTAGTGAGCCCAAAAGGCTTCACCAGGTACTCAAAATGTCCCTCTGGAGTATTAAACGCCGTCTTCCATTCATCCCCGTGCTTGATGCGGATAAGATTATATGCCCCCCTGAGGTCAAGCTTAGTAAACCAGCAGGCACTCTTAACTCTGGAGAATAATTCAGACATCAGAGGTAACGGGTACTGATATTTAACCGTCATCTTGTTAAGGGAACGATAATCAATACACGGTCTTAATGAACCATCTTTCTTGGCCACAAAAAAACCCCAGCACCTAAAGGTGACGAGGATGGTCTAATATGACCCTTCTCCAATGACTCCTTAATATAGGATCGCATAGCATCATGTTTGGGTACTGATAAGTTGAAAAGCCGACCCTTGGGAAATTTACACCCAGGCATCAACTCAATTGCACAGTCATAACTCCTATGAGGAGGCAAAGATGCAGAATTACTCTCACTAAATACATCAGAAAAATCGGCCAGACAATCAGGAATATCATGAGACTGAGGAGAGGTGGAGAAAACAGGAGCGTCCCTAAGAAAACACTGACAACCCCAACTCACCAGACCCAGATTTCCAATCCAAAACTGGATTATGAGTTTGCAACCAGGGAAAACCCAGAACAATAGTATCATGCAAATTATGCAGCACCAAAAATTTATAATTTTCTTGGTGGTCTGGGGTAACTCGCATTATCACCTGGGTCCAAAACTGAGGTTTATTCTCCGCCAAAGGAGTAGCATCAATACCCCTCAAAGGAATAGGCGTCCGCAGAGGCGTCATGGAAAATACACAACGTTTAGCAAAGTCCAAATACATCAGATTCAATGCTGCTCCTGAATCCACAAAAGCCTTAGTGGAAAACATGGATAAGGAACAGATCAGAGGAATTGCCAAAAGAAACTTAGGTTGTACACTCCCACAGCAAATGTGTGTGCAAAACATTTCTCTCATTTAGGGCAGACAGAAATAGTATGAGAGGCATCTCCACAGAAAAAACACAGCTTATTACGCCTTCTAAACTCGTGACGTTGCGCCCTAGACAAAACCCCATCACATTGCATAGGTTCAGACATTTGTTCAAAAAGTGGCAGCACCTCCCGTGTAGTTTTACGTTCACGTAAACGCCGATCAACTTGAATGGCTAATGACATGGAATCATCCAGACCAGAGGGAACAGGAAATCCCTCCATAACATCTTTTACGGTCTCTGATAAACCCTTCCTAAAGAGAGCTGCCAAAGCACTATCATTCCATGTAGTAAGGACCGCCCACTTTCAGAATTTTTGACAGAATAACTCTGCAGAATCCCGACCTGTTGTGAGTTCATTTTCCCCTTCTTCACTGAGGTCTGGGGAACTCCCTATTCTGGTTAAGGAAGGTAATGAGCCTGATTATCAGGCACCTGAGTCTAATGAGGATGACTGGCTGAGTGGAGTCACTGACTGGATATAAGGCTGTCGACGCCCTCCTGCCCTGCGGGTGATTTCTCTGTGGACTCCTAGGACACCGGTCTGATTCCTGCTTCCCTAAAGCTAAGTTTCTGCTTTGCCTGTTTGCATTTGTGTTTTGTGTTTGTTTTCCTTGCTTTTCTGGATTCTGCCTTTCCCTGCTGGTATGAGCTGAATCTCCTTTCGCCGGTTGCTCTGTCTTCAGAATATTCCTGAGTACTGACATAGCTTTTTTGAAGCCTAACGTCTTCAGGGCCTTTTTCACTGTCAGTCTGTTGGCTCTTATTTTCATAGGGTTTTTCACGGATTGCAGACAGCAGCCTTCCTGTCCTTTCCTATCTAGGTAGTTTTGGGCCCCGTCTTTGCTCAGTCTATCTTTCTGTCTGTGTTAGTGTTTTCATCTTGCTTCACCGTCATTATATGTTGGGGGCTGCCTATTGCTTTGGGGTCTGCTCTGGGGCAGTTTAGATTTCCCCTTTCTTGCTTTAGGCCTATTTAATTCTCCGGCTGTGATTGAGGGGTCTAGGGCATCGTAGGAACCCCCCACGGCTACTGTTAGTTGTTGTGATAGGATCAGGGGTCTGCAATCCGATAGCTGCCAACCTCTCGGGTTTTCTGGACTTAGCTAGCATTTTTATTTTTGCCCCCTACGGTGACTCAATCATAACACTGACCATGGTTTAATGCCAACAGGGTTCTCTCAGCTTGATCAACAGCATTAGGTTCATCATACAACAAACTCAAGGCTTGAAAAAATGCATCCACATTAGTCAGAATAGGATTTTCAGGTGTCAGAGAAAAAGCCCAATCATTTGGATCGCCGCGCAGCAAGGAGATGACAATTTTAACCTGCTGCGCAGAGCTCCCCGATGAGTTAGGCTTCAAGGCAAGAAATAATTTACAATTATTCTTAAAATTCAGAAATTTAGACCGATCCCCAGAAAACACATCAGGAGTAGGGATCTTAGGTTCAGCAGCATGTGACTGAATGAGGTAGATGGAAATTCCCTGCACTTCAGCAGCAAATTACTCCACACGATCAGACAATTGCACAATCTCCATTAGGGAAAAAAAATCCTTCTACGGTCCCATTCTCTGGAAAAAATGCATATAAAAAAAAAAATTCTGACACTTTTTTTTTCTTTTTTTTAACAACTTTTTCCTGCTTTTGAGTGCCCTAGAATCTGCGGTATGGCTGGTGATTCTGTTATGAATGGGTCACTGAGGAGGAAAAAACCTAAACATGCTAAGCCCAGAAAAACCAGAGAGGTTGGTAACTATGCAGATTGCAGATCCCTGATCCTAACCACACAACTAGCAGCAGCCGTGGAGCGTACCTACGATGAACCTAGACGCCTCGTCACGGCCGGAGGACTAAATAAGCCTAAAGCAAGAAAAGGGGAAAACTAACTGCCCCAGAGCAGACCCCAAAGGAATAGACAGCCCTCACACATGTATTGACGGTGAAACAAGATGAAAACACAAACACAGGCAGGAAAATAGGCTGAGCAAACGATGGGGCCCAAACTAACTAGAAAGGAGAGGAAAGGAAAGACACTGTCTGCAATCTGCCCAAAACCCTACAAAATTATGTCCAACACTTCTGATAACAAAATTAACCACTAGACTTCTTCCACTATATCAGCACTCTGAAATATTCTGAGACAGAGCAAAAAGAGGCCAATCTAATAAGGGACAAAAAGCAAATTGGCAAATACAGATAAATAAGAATAGAAATTCAGCACAGCCCCAGCCGGGGCTGGCTGACCACACAAAAAACTGAATAGAACAACAAAATCAAGTGTGAACATTAGCAGAGAAACTTAGCTTGAGCTGACTGGAACAGAGCTGAGAACCAAGACCTGACAAGCAGAAGGAATCACCAGCACCAGAGTAGGGCGTCGGCTGTCTTAAATCCAATCTGAGATTCCTGAGGTCCAATCGTCATCCTCATTATCAGGTGGCAGATCTCTACTGATTAAATCAGCCTCACTACCTCTTGTTACCACCAGAGGGAGCCTGGAAGGAGAACTCACAACTGATAGACCAGAAAATGAACACACAACCGGGGACTTTGTAAGATAGTACCTTAAGGCGGATGTATCTGAGTAGAGATGAGCGACTTTGCCTTTTTTATGGTCGAGTCGGGTTTCATGAAGCCCAACTTTCTCAAAAGTCAGGTCGCACGAAATGGGCCAACTATAGGGAAAAATCGGAGGCCGACTGAAACACGAAACCCAGTGCAAGTCAATGGGGAAGCAAAGTCGGCAGGGAGTGGAGGACAGTAAACACACCTACAGTGCCCATTTCAATGCCAAAAACATCAATTCTTATTACTGAAGCTTGTCAACCTTAATTTACTTCATAATAATAGTTACGCATTGAAAACTGGGGGTTATTTGGCTAAAGTTGTGGGGGGGTAGGGCTGGCTCCAGGTTTTCGTGTGCCCTGGGCCAAAGAGTGTCAATGCGCCCCTTTAACACATACCACAACTCATGATGCTCCTATACGGCACAGAAATATAGGTATAGTACAATGACAGATACTTCACTGCTTACATGACATGACTGATCTATTTTAAATTGTACAATAGCTCAAAAAAAGGACAGTATATTACTCCATACAGTGTTATGGCTAGAGTTGAGTGAAACGGGTCGAAAAATTTCAAAAGTCGCCAACTTTTGGCAAAGTCGGGTTTCATGAAACGAAACCCGACCCTAGGATGAGGTCGGCCACGAGGTCGGCGACTTACGCGCCAAAGTCGCGTTTCAAAAGTTTGTTTTGCGCTCTTTTTCAGCCAATCAGGATCCACGGACACTGTGGGCAACGTGATGACATAGGCAGGGGTCACCACCATCTTTCAGAAGGGCATGCAAGTGATTGGCTTGCTTTGGTGGGCGTCACAGGGGGTATAAAAGGGCGTGCACGCCGACCGCCATCTTACTTCTGATGATCTCAGTATAGGGAGAGGTTGCTGCTGATTCTGTAGGGAGAGCGTTAGGCAGGGAAGAAGACAAAAAAACTGCTTCTGCTGCTAGCGATTTGGCCTGCACAACACACCAGTCACTGTGTGTGCAGTGCAAGGGGAGGCTATATAGTGGTGTATCATTGGTGTTGGTTGTTGGGCTGCCTTCTAAGGCTTCCTGACATTCCTGCATTGCTGTTTACCCACTGCTCCGCAAACTGCTTTTTTAAAAGCAATCCCAATTTTTTTTTTTGTCCTGCTGAGAAGAAAAAAAAACTGCTTCTGCTGCTAGCGATTTGGCCTGCACAACACACCAGTCACTGTGTGTGCAGTGCAAGGGGAGGCTATATTGTGGTGTATCAGTGGTGTTGGTTGTTGGGCTGCCTTTTAAGGCTTCCTGACAGGCTGGCATTGCTGTTTACCCACTGCTCTGCAAACTGCTTTTTTAAAAGCAATCCAATCTCCATTATCCTCTAGTCACTTTTGTCACAGCTGTGCCATCGAGCCTGTGACATAGCGCTCAGATATCAGTGGGCCTCACACAATCAAAAAGTGTCCAGTGTCCACAAGTGTCTGCAGAAATTCAAAATCTCCCTTATCCTCTCGTCACTTTTGTCACAGCTGTGCCATCGAGCCTGTGACATAGCGCTCAGATATCAGTGGCCCTCACACAATCCAAAAGTGTCCAGTGTCCACAAGTGTCTGCAGAAATTCAAAATCTCTCTTATCCTCTAGTCACTTTGGTAACAGCTGTGCCATCGAGCCTGTCACATAGCGCTCAGATATTCATTGGGCCTCACACAATCCAAAAGTGTCCAGTGTCCACAAGTGTGTGCAGAAATTCAAAATCTCCCTTATCCTCTAGTCACTTTGGTCACAGCTGCGCCATCGAGCCTGTCACATAGCGCTCAGATATTCATTGGGCCTCACACAATCCAAAAGTGTCCAGTGTCCACAAGTGTGTGCAGAAATTCAAAATCTCCCTTATCCTCTAGTCACTTTGGTCACAGCTGTGCCATCGAGCCTGTCACATAGCGCTCAGATATTCATTGGGTCTCACACAATCCAAAAGTGTCCAGTGTCCACAAGTGTGTGCAGAAATTCAAAATCTCCCTTATCCTCTCGTCACTTTTGTCACAGCTGTGCCATCGAGCCTGTGACATAGCGCTCAGATATCAGTGGGCCTCACACAATCCAAAAGTGTCCAGTGTCCACAAGTGTCTGCAGAAATTCAAAATCTCCCTTATCCTCTAGTCACTTTGGTCACAGCTGTGCCATCGAGCCTGTCACATAGCGCTCAGATATTCATTGGGCCTCACACAATCCAAAAGTGTCCAGTGTCCACAAGTGTGTGCAGAAATTCAAAATCTCCCTTATCCTCTAGTCACTTTGGTCACAGCTGTGCCATCGAGCCTGTCACATAGCGCTCAGATATTCATTGGGTCTCACACAATCCAAAAGTGTCCAGTGTCCACAAGTGTGTTCAGAAATTCAAAATCTCCCTTATCCTCTCGTCACTTTTGTCACAGATGTGCCATCGAGCCTGTGACATAGCGCTCAGATATCAGTGGCCCTCACACAATCCAAAAGTGTCCAGTGTCCACAAGTGTCTGCAGAAATTCAAAATCTCCCTTATCCTCTCGTCACTTTTGTCACAGCTGTGCCATCGAGCCTGTGACATAGCGCTTAGATATCAGTGGCCCTCACACAATCCAAAAGTGTCCAGTGTCCACAAGTGTCTGCAGAAATTCAAAATCTCCCTTATCCTCTCGTCACTTTTGTCACAGCTGTGCCATCGAGCCTGTGACATAGCGCTCAGATATCAGTGGCCCTCACACAATCCAAAAGTGTCCAGTGTCCACAAGTGTCTGCAGAAATTCAAAATCTCCCCTGTCCTATAGACATCTTGTACCTTGTTTTACATTAATATATAGTTTGTTGGATTTTGTCTACATTTCTACCAAAAATGAGGAAGGCTGGTGGAAGAAGCCGTGGAATTGGGCGGGGGTTGGCAGCTGGTAATGATGGTGTTGGTGGTGGATCTGATGGTAGTGGCAAGAGCAAAATAGGACCGAATATAGGAGGTGTTGAGCCTGCGTCATCGTCTGGCTACATAAGGCCTCGAACGCTTAGTTTTCTAGGAGTTGGCAAACCGCTTTTAAAGCCAGAGCAT
Source organism: Dendrobates tinctorius (assembly GCF_039654945.1). Lineage (NCBI taxonomy): Eukaryota > Metazoa > Chordata > Amphibia > Anura > Dendrobatidae > Dendrobates > Dendrobates tinctorius. Next base: position 5,371,190 of record NW_027361742.1, read on the forward strand.
CAGGAAAAAGTTTTGTCTTACATTGCTGACTCAGCCTCCAGCTCTATCGCCTCCTCTTCTTCAGTTGTAAAAAGTAAAAGCACTGAGTCGTCATTGGAGGCTCATGTTCATGAACCACACCTTTCCTTGTGTCCTTCACCCCAACCAAGATTGAAGGATGACGCAGGCCATACTACTGATTACTCCATGGAGCTGTTTTCACATACCATGCCTGGATTATCAAGTCAAATGGTGAAATACCCAGGCCAAGATGAATCTGACATGGAGTGCACTGATGCACAGCCGCTGATGGATGATTCTGCTGGTACATTCACTCAGAGCACTACATTGTCCTCGCAGTGTACAGAGCCAGATTCTGACCCTGATGAGACTCAGGTGCCCCTTCCCGCACACTATACCACCATACACGGTGACACAGAGGAAGGTGCACATGACATAGAAGAGGAGGTGATGGATGACCCAGTTGTTGACCCAGATTGGCATCCATTGGGGGAAGAGGGTGCTGCTTCCAATAGCTCAGATGAGGAGCATCCACAGCAGACATCGACATCGCAACAGCTGTTATCTGGCAGGCCCGGAGCACTCCAAAGACAGGTTCCAAACATCAAAAGAGTTGCTGGACAGCTTGTCCAGAGGGTCAAAAGATCACAGCGTGCTAGGCCGCAAAATGTCTGCCAAAGTAGGAAGAGTGCAGTGTGGCACTTTTTTGAACAAAATCCTCATGATCAGGCCAAGGTTATCTGTAAGAAGTGCGCAAAGACCTTTAGCCGAGGGAAAAATCTGAAAAATTTGAATACCAGTTGCATGCTTAGACATTTCACCAGCATGCACTTGCAAGCGTGTACACAACACCAAACCTCAAGTGCCACATGTGCAACTGATCACAACGAAGGTAGTCAGCAACGCTACATTGTTTCCCCCAATGTAAGCCCACCGGTTAGCACAGCAGCAAATGTTGAGGTGTCGTTGCAAGGCCACAGCAGTCAGGGAATCCCACTGTTATATCAACGAAAGACTGATTCTAGGCCATCAGAAAGAACACCAACTCCATCACCATCATCAACCCTCTCTCAGTCCGCCCTGTCCACCGCTACTTCCACCATATGCAGCTCTCAAGTCCAGCTCACCCTCCCAGACACTATGAGTAAGTCAAGAAAGTACTCAGTCTCTCATCCGCGTACACTGGGTTTGAACGCCCACATTGCCAAACTAATCTCGTTTGAGATGATGCCCTTTCGGTTGGTGGAAAGCACAGCTTTCCGCGAACTCATGGCCTATGCAGTACCACGCTATGACCTACCCAGTCGCCACTTCTTCTCTCGCAAAGCCATCCCAGCCCTCCACCATCATGTGAAAGACCGCATTGTCCATGCACTCAAGCAGTCAGTGAGCGGAAAGGTGCACCTCACAACTGATGCATGGTCCAGTCGGCATGGCCAGGGCCGTTACGTGTCCATCACTGCGCACTGGGTTAATGTGGTGGATGCAGGGTCCACAGGGGACAGCGGTGGTGGGACAGTGCTGCCTAGCCCACGGTATAGGAAACAGTTGGCTGTAGGCGTTCGACCCTCCTCCTCCTCCTCCTCCTCCAGAAGCGAAAGCTCGTCCACAGAGCGCAGTCGTACGAGCACTCCATCTGCAGCTGCCACTGTTGCACATGATGTGTCCCCTATCGAGCAGCTAGTGGAAAGCGTCAGCAGGCTGTGTTGCAGATGATGTGTTTGGGCAACAGACACACCGCCGAGGTGCTGGCCGAGTACTTGAAGCGACAAACTGAGTCATGGCTGGGCAGTGTACATCTTGAGGCAGGCAAGGTAGTTAGTGATAACGGCCGTAATTTTGTGGCAGCCATAGCCCTTTCAAAACTCAGCCATATACCTTGCTTGGCTCACACCTTGAACCTGGTGGTGCAGTGCTTCCTCAAAAATTATCCGGAGTTAACAGCCCTGCTCCAGAAGGTGTGAAGACTGTGCGCGCACATCCGCCGGTCGCCTGTACAATCCGTTCGTATGCAGAAGCTGCAGCGATTGCTCCACCTTCCCAACCACCGCCTCATTATCGACATTGCAACAAGGTGGAACTGCACCCTGCACATGGTGGAGCGGCTGTGCGAGCAGAGGCAGGCCATAATGCATTTGTGGGAGGATACACGGCCAGGCACTTTGAGAGCAGACATGGAGTTGACAGGTGTGCAGTGGTCGAAGCTGAAAGACCTCTGTAAAGTCCTTCAGTGTTTTGAGGAATGCACACGGCTGGTAAGCGCAGACGACGCCATCCTAAGCATGAGCATCCCACTTATGCGTCTGCTCATGCAAACTTTGACGCACCTTAAGGAGCAGGCGTCTGCAGCCAATGTTGATGAGGAGGAAGAGGAGGAGGGAATCCTTGATGACATTCAGCCATTGTCTGCTCAGGGACCTCTCCTGGACGAGGTGGAGGAAGAAGAGGAGGAGGATGATGGGGATGATTACTTAGGGGAGGAGGATGCATCTCGTGGGGCAAGTGAAAATGTTGGCGTGGCAAGGTCTGGTACGGGGTTTGTGCGTGACTGGAGGGATGTGGATTTGCCAGAAAGTGCTCCTCCAACCAGCACTCGCAGTGCATCATTGACACCGGGAACATTGGCCCACATGTCAGATTATGCCTTGCAGATCCTAAAAAGGGACCCACGCATTGCCAAAATGATGAACGATGACGACTACTGGTTGGCCAGCATCCTGGATCCACGCTATAAAGGCAAATTACAAAACATCATGCCACAGGAGAACCTTGACCTAATATTGGCTAATAAACAAGCAACTCTGGTAAATCGGTTGCTTGAGGCATTCCCAGCACACAGAAGCGGTGATGGTTCTCACACGAGCCGTACGGGCCGGGGGCAGCTTGGCAGAGGTGTTCGTGGTGCACACAGCAGAAGTGGCGTTGGAGACAGGGGTTTCATGACAATGTTGTGGACTGATTTTTCAAGTACCGCTCACACAACTGTTAATACTGCATCGATGGAAAGTGACAGGAGACAGCAGTTGTCAACTATGGTTACAAACTACTTTTCCTCCCATATCGATGTTCTCCCACACAGGTCATTCCCCTTTGTCTATTGGGCCGCTAAACTGGACACCTGGCCTGAATTGGCACAATATGCCTTACAGGAGCTCGCTTGCCCAGCTGCAAGTGTGCTATCGGAAAGAGTCTTCAGTGCAGCTGGATCAATCCTGACAGAAAAAAGGACCCGTCTGTCAACCCAAAATGTGGATGATCTAACCTTCATTAAAATGAACCACGCATGGGTTTCCAAGGATTTTGTCCCACCTTCCCCTGATGACACATAGGGTGACAGAAAAATGGCTTGCTTTGGTCCACCTCTTCTTGGGACTTGACCTATTTCACCTTTTGCATCAGCTGAATGTCCAACATCAACATATGCCACTTTCTAAAACTCCCTAACTGTGCTGCCTCCCCCCCCATGGCCGGGGTCACCACCTAGCGCACGACACCGTGCGAGTGCCGTTGCCCTGGACAGGTGGGTAGGCCGACTCTTGGGCGCGGGCACTGGCACAGGGTCCTTCATAGTGCAATCAAGTGTCTCTGACGGTGCTGGTGCACACCCGCCGTCAGACACACCGCCGTACTATGAGGGGCCCAGTGCCAGTACCGACGCCCACGAGTTGGCCCCCCTTGCTTGGGCAGGGCCCCAGCATTTGCAATCTTTACCTCTCCCTGCTCCTCCGCTGTGTAGTCTGGGCCATCAAATCCATACTGTGCCTGACACCGTCTGAGCCTGCCTCCTGATGTATAGACATATATTTTGAATGTGTACGCTATCCATACATGTTATTTGGGGATACGGTACCCTTTCTAACCTTTGTGTAATCACATGCAATCCATACTGGGCCTAACACCGTCTGAGCCTGCCTCCTGATGTATAGACATATATTTTGTATGTACGCTATCCATACATGTTATCCGGGGAAATGGTACCCTTTCTAACCTTTGTGCAATCACGTGCAATCCATACTGGGCCTAACACCGTCTTCCTGCCTCCTGATGTATAGACATATATTTTGAATGTGTACGCTATCCATACATGTTATCTGGGGATACGGTACCCTTTCTAACCTTTGTGCAATCACGTGCAATCCATACTGGGCCTAACACCGTCTGAGCCTGCCTCCTGATGTATAGACATATATTTTGAATGTATTCAGAACACATGACACATGCACAAAAACTGAACGGGTCATAAGACCCTGTTCACACCACCCAAGAACTAAGACACAAAAACAGAACACAGTATGACAAACGTGCATAAATACCCTGCTGTAAAACATATGTAACTGTAAGTAGCAAGTGCTAGTAAAAGATGTTAACAAAACCAGGGTATTTTGTTGATACGTTTTTTTGCAAAAAATGTACGCTAAGCCACTCCGCCGCGTCAAGGCATACCCTTCTCGGAGCAGTCCTATCTAATATATTTAAAAACCTGAACATGTGAATAATACCTTCATGAGCAGGGTTCAGAAAGGTGCTGCCCGGTATGGGCTCGCTGGGCAAAATGGCTTTTTATGCATGTCCCAAAAGAGAGAGGCGAGGATCTCCCAAAGCTTGCATAAGCAAGAAATCAATGGATTCAGAACACATGACACATGCACAAAAACTGAACGGGTCATAAGACCCTGTTCACACCACCCAAGAACTAAGACACAAAAACGGAACACAGTATGACAAATGTGCATAAATACTCTGCTGTAAAACATATGTAACTGTAAGTAGCAAGTGCTAGTAAAAGATGTTAACAAAACCAGGGTATTTTGTTGATACATTTTTTTGCAAAAAAATGTACGCTAAGCCACTCCGCCGCGTCAAGGCATACCCTTCTCGGAGCAGTCCTATCTAATATATTTAAAAACCTGAACATGTGAATAATACCTTCATGAGCAGGGTTCAGAAAGGTGCTGCCCGGTATGGGCTCGCTGGGCAAAATGGCTTTTTATGCATGTCCCAAAGGAGAGAGGCGGGGATCTCCCAAAGCTTGCATAAGCAAGAAATCAATGGATTCAGAACACATGACACATGCACAAAAACTGAACGGGTCATAAGACCCTGTTCACACCACCCAAGAACTAAGACAGTATGCTTTGACGCGGCGGAGTGGCTTAGCGTACATTTTTTTGCAAAAAAAGTATCAACAAAATACCCTGGTTTTGTTAACATCTTTTACTAGCACTTGCTACTTACAGTTACATATGTTTTACAGCAGAGTATTTATGCACATTTGTCATACTGTGTTCCATTTTTGTGTCTTAGTTCTTGGGTGGTGTGAACAGGGTCTTATGACCCGTTCAGTTTTTGTGCATGTGTCATGTGTTCTGAATCCATTGATTTCTTGCTTATGCAAGCTTTGGGAGATCCCCGCCTCTCTCCTTTGGGACATGCATAAAAAGCCATTTTGCCCAGCGAGCCCATACCGGGCAGCACCTTTCTGAACCCTGCTCATGAAGGTATTATTCACATGTTCAGGTTTTTAAATATATTAGATAGGACTGCTCCGAGAAGAGTATGCCTTGACGCGGCGGAGTGGCTTAGCGTACATTTTTTTGCAAAAAAACGTATCAACAAAATACCCTGGTTTTGTTAACATCTTTTACTAGCACTTGCTACTTACAGTTACATATGTTTTACAGCAGAGTATTTATGCACGTTTGTCATACTGTGTTCTGTTTTTGTGTCTTATATATTTTGAATGTGTACGCTATCCATACATGTTATTCGGGGAAACGGTACCCTTTCTAACCTTTGTGCAATCACGTGCAATCCATACTGGGCCTAACACCGTCTGAGCCTGCCTCCTGATGTATAGACATATATTTTGAATGTGTACGCTATCCATACATGTTATCCGGGGATACGGTACCCTTTCTAACCTTTGTGCAATCACGTGTAATCCATACTGGGCCTAACACCGTCTGAGCCTGCCTCCTGATGTATAGACATATATTTTGAATGTGTACGCTATCCATACATGTTATCTGGGGATACGGTACCCTTTCTCACCTTTGTGCAATCACGTGTAATCCATACTGGGCGTGAGAACGGCTGGCGAGCTGTTAAGCAAGCTACAGCACCTGTGGTTTGCACAAGTAAGTTTTTCATTTTTTCAGGAATGACGGTTAGGCCTAATTCCGGAACTGCGGTTGACCTGCACTTACTGGGAAATCATTGTTCGCGGGTAATAATTGTAATCAGTGATCCCCATCACTAACGTTGTTCAGCGGGTTATCTGCACCTGTAAGCGACAAACGCTGGCCTTTTCAGTGTAGCGCACATGCAGCCACGGACATGTAAGGGCATGACACACCAGTTATTGGCCAATCTCATGTGCCAGAGCCTCACGTGTCCCTCTAGTAAGCCGGACTCGGACCGCGGGGCATAAGGGAGTCTCGTTCCTTAACGGAATTAAGCTTGCAATGTGTGCATCTGTTCTGTAGCTGGCATGGTTGAGGTTTCCCAGGTGGAGTCGAATTTAACTGTAGGCTCCACTCCTGGTGGTGCCCTTCTGGACATTAATTTAAGGTTCAGCTTTGCAACCATACTGCCCACGTAAAACAAACACTTTGCCTTCATGAACGCTGTTTGGAGGGTCATGACTCGTGGGAATAACGCCGCCCAATCAGTTAACCTGCTAGAGAGATCGTTCTTTGCTCCCAAGCATGACATCACACTCCCTAGGAAGAAGGTAATGCCACTGTGGCGACCGTACTCCTGGGGGCGACACAAGTGCACTGATGCCCAGCCACTGCTCGATGAATCTGCTGGTACATTGACCCAGACCACTACATTCCCCTCGCACGCTACACAACCTGAATCTGACCCTGATGAAACTCAGGTTACCCTTCCCATATACAGTTCCATCTTACACGATGACAAAGAGGAAGCTTCAGATGAAAGTGCAGGTTCGGCCCACCCGCCATCAGACACACCACCGTACTATCAGGGGCCCTGTGCCAGTGCCGTTGCCAACGAGTGGGCCCCCCTGCTTGCTCAGGATCACAGCACTTGCAAAGTTGAAATACTGTGCAGTGAGATGGAAGATGGGGACGACGAGGAGTCCAGACAAGTACAGGGATTCCCTAGCGAGGAGACTTATTTGATTGTTTTCAATGTTGGGACAGCAATTTTTGGGGAGCACTATACTCTGGAGAATGATAGATGGGGCCCACCATACACTGGAACATTCCAAAGGTGGACATCAGACACTGGAGCAGCATTTACAGGGCCCATTATACACTAGAGCATTAGAAATGGGGCCCATTATGTTTGGAGCATTATTTGGGCCCATAAGACAGTGGAGCTTCATCCATGGGGACCAACATATACTGTAGCATTATGTGGAGCTCTTCATATACTGTTTCAAACATTATATGGGACCAATGATTTTGTATGGAGAAATAGATGGGCCTCGTCATGAGATGTAAAAAGTGAGGTATTTTTCATTGTACTATACCGCTATTTCTCTGCCGTATCGGAGCATGATGAGTTGTGGTATGTGTTAAAGGGGCGCTCTTTCGCCCAGGGCACATGAAAACCTGCAGCCAGCCCTCCCCCCCCACAACTTTAGCCAAATAACCCCCATTTTTCAGTGCGTAACTTGTATTATGAAGTTAATTAAGGTTGACAAGCTTAAGTAAGAAGAATTGATGCTTTTGGCATTCAAATGGGCACTGTAGGTGTGTTTCCTGTCCTCCTCTCACTGCCGACTTTTATTCCCCATTGACTTACATTGGGTTTCGTGTTTCGGGACGACCCCAACTTTTCCCTATAATCGGACGATCTTGCTCGACCCGAATTTTGGAAAAGTCGGGTTTCACGAAACGAAACGCGACCCTAAAAAACCAAAAGTCGCTCAACTCTAGTTATGGCCACCACATAGTGCGCCATACAGAATAATGAGCCCCATATATTTCTCCATACAGAATAATTGGCCACATATAATGTTCCATACAGTATATGATGAGCTCCACAAAATGCTACAGAATATGATGGTCCCCATGGACGATGCTCCAGTGTGTTATGGGCCCAAATAATGCTCCACATATAATGGGCTCCATTTCTAATGCTCCAGTGTAGAATGGATGCTCCAGTGTAGAATGGGCCCCGTAAATGCTGCTCCAGTGTCTGATGTCCCCAATCTGGAATGCTCCATATATAATGGGCCCCATTTCTAATGCTCCAGTGTATCATGTGCCCCATAGATGCTGCTCCAGTGTCTGATCTGCCCCATTTAGAATGCTCCAGTATATGATGGGCCTCATGGATGATGCTCCAGTGTCAGATGTCCCCCATTTTGAATGTTCCAGTATATGATGGGCACCATTTTTAATTAACCCAGGCATGGTATGTGAAAAGAGATCCATGGAGTAATCTGAAGTGTGTGCTGCCGCATCCTTCACTTTTGGTGTGGGTGAAGGACACAAGGAAAGTGGTTGCTCCTTACCAGAAGCCTGCACTTAAGATTCAGTGCTCGCATTTTTTTAAACTTCAGAAGAGGAGGCGATAGAGCTGGAGGCTCTTTCAGCAATGTAAGCCAAAAACAGTTCTTGATGCTCCGGCTTTAAAAGCAGTCTACCTACTCCCAGAAAAGGGAGCCTTACAGGCCTTCCAGAGCTACACCATGATGCAGGCTCAACACCTCCTGCCTTAGCTGCTATTGTGTTTTTGGCACTACCAGCAGATGCACCACCACCACCATCAGTACCAGGTGGCCCCCCACATCCACGTCCACACCCTCTTCCACCATACTTCCTCATGTTTTAGAACATTGACCCAAAATACCAGCAGATATATGGTACTGTATCAGAAGCGTACAGCTCTATACAGTCTAGGGATAACAGTAAATCTATATATATTTCATGAGTCATACACAGACACTCACAGGCTCAGTATGGATTACCCAATAAAATAAGAAGGTCAAAAAGGGTACAGTATCACCAGATACAAGGTATATATAGTATAGTGTAAACATTCTGAACCTCAGTATACATTTCAGGAGGCTGACACAAACGCTCTCAGGCCCAGTATGGATTACACAAGAATATGAAAAGCTGTAAATGGGTAATATAACACAAGCGTACAACTGTAAACAGTGTTCGCCAAATTTGAAATCTCGGTATTAGTGTTGAGCGATTCCATCCGATATTCAGAAATATCGGATCGGATTGGATCGGCCCGGTACAAAAAAAAGTATCGGGTATCGCCGATTCCGATCCCGGAAGTCCCATTCAAGTCAATGGGACAGAAATATCGGAATTAAAAAAAACCCTTTCGTTCCTTGTACATCCGGCACAGACCACCGAGAGGCCCGTACAGACCACCGGCAGCCGGCACAGGCCCCCGGCAGCCGGCACAGACCACCGACAGCTGGCACAGGCCCACGAGAGGCCCATACAGACCACCGGCAGCAGGCACAGGCCACCGACAGGCCTGTACAGACCCTCGAGAGGCCCGTACAGAACACCGGCAGTCGGCACAGGCCCCCGAGAGGCCCGTACAGACCACCGGCAGACGGCACAGGCCCCCAACAGGCCTGTACAGACCCCCGAGAGGCCCATACAGACCCCCGAGAGTCGGCACAGACCCCCCGCAGTCGGCACAGACCACGCATCATGATGCGCACAGACCACGCATCATGATGACATCATTTCAGCAGCCAATCACAGCCACAACAGTGGCTCATTGCATTATGGGGACTTCCGATTCCGGTATCTGATATAGAAAAAATATCGGTACTCGGTATCGGAATTCCGATACAGCGAATATCGGCCGATACCCGATATTTGCAGTATCGGAATGCTCAACACTACTCGGTATATATTTCCGGAGTCACCCTCAGACGCTCACTCAGTCTGGGTTTGACCATAATAAAAAATGTTGTAAAAAAGGTACTGGATAACAAGATAGCAAGTATATAAATTATAGGGTACAATTGAAATCTCCGTATACATAGTCAGTCTCAGACGCTTACTCAGTATGGATTTGTCCATAATACTAAATGTCGAACAAAGGTACTGTATTACAAGATACAAGCTGTATTGAGTATAGGGTAAAAATTGGTATCTCCGATTCACCGTATATATAGAAGGCATAAACCACACATGCTCACTCAATGGATGACAACGTAATACAAAATTTTGAACAAAGGTACTGTATCAGCACATACCAGGTGTATCCAGTCTGGGGGTAATTTTACATTTCCGTCTATACTTCTGGAGTCTGACACAGACACTCACAGGCTCAGTACGTATTACACCAGAATTTAACAAGTAGAAAAAGGGAAAGGTAGTCTAAGCGTACAAAAGTAAGCCAGTTCAGGCTCTCCGCTACTGGAAACTACATGGATACAATACAGACAGAAAGTCGAGTGTTAGCAGAAATTTGGGAATTACTCATCGTGGGAAAACCTCCCGGTACATGTTGCAGAGGCGATGCAGACCCTTAATTACTGTGTCTGTGGAGACAGCGAAAACGGTTCTTTGTGAAGAAAGGATTGCTTTATCGCAGTAGCGTGGATCACATCACCGTTACTCATCTCCATCAAACAGTAATCACAGGGAGAGATGTAGACATGGTCCTCACTGCCTATCATGATGTGTCTGGTAATTTTGGAGGGCAAAAGACAGAAGCCACAGACCGTAGGCGATTCTATTGGATTGGCATGAGAGGAGACATTGAAAAATGGTGGCAGGAATGTCACACGTCTGTGACTATCACAACTGTGAAAGGTGATCATAAAGCACCACTGCATCCGCTTGTAAGTTGACGTCCATTACAAATGGTAGCCATTGATCATCTGAAGGTAGAGGCCAGCAGGAAAGGCCATAGCTACATCTTACCCATCATCGATCAATAAACCAAATTTCTAGTGGCAGTCCCTGTGAAGGATTTAACTGCCCAGATACACAGCAGTGGAGCAGGGAGAGGTAAGTATTGCAACTTGCAAGTGCTGTGGCCATGACCAAGCAGGGGGGGCACACTCATGGTCGATGGTACTGGCACTGGGCCCCTCATAGTACGCTGGTGTGTCTGACGGCGAGTGGGCCCCCCCCACCATCAGAGACACTGTATTGTACAATGAGGGGCCATGTGCGAATGCCGTCGGCCAACAGTGGGCCCATCCACCTGTTCAGAGCAATGGCACTTGCCCAGGTGCGCCAGGTCATGACCCGAGCCATTGGGGGGGCAGCCCAATTAGGGAGGTCTAAAAAATGGCATATGTTGATGTGTTGGCTGGCCATTCAGCTGCTGCAAAGGGCTTTGCTTTCAACCAAACGGTAGGGCATCATCTCTAATGAGATTAGTTTGGCAATGTAGGCGTTCAAACAAAGTGTACGCGGATGAGAGGATAAGTACTTTCTTGTCCTACTCAGAGTGTCTGGTAGGGTGAGCTGGACTGGAGAGCTGCATATGGGGGAAGTAGCGGTGGACCGGACGAAGTGAGAGGGGGTTGGTGATGGTATTGGTGGTGATGGCCTAGATTCAGTGTTGTGTTGCAAAACCATTGTGATTGCCTGAGTGCTTTGGCCTTGCCACGACACATCCACATTTAGTGCTGGTGGTGTGCTTAATGGTGGTGGTGGTCTTACAGTGGGGGAAGCGATGGAGCGTTTCTGGCTGCCTTCAGTCGGAGCAGGTGCACATGTGCTACCTGAGGTTTTGCAGTCCGTCCACGCTTGCAAGTGCATGTTGATTAAATGTCTAAGCATGCAACTGGTATTTAAATTTATGAGTTGTTTACCTCGGCTAAAGGTCCTTCCGCACTTCTTACAGGTACCTTTGCCTCATCAGTAGGATTTTGGACAAAGGAGTGCCACACTGCACTCTTCCTACTATGGTAAAAAATTTCTGGCCTTGCACGCTGTGCTAAGTTGACCGTCTGGTCAAGCTGTCCTGCAACTCTTTTAGTTTTTGTTCCACGTTTTTGGACAGCTACGGGCCTGGCAAATTGCTGCTGTGATGTCAGTGCCTGCTGCGGATCCTTCTCCTTATCTGAACTATTGTCAGCGCCACCCTCCTCCCCCAATGGATGTCAATCCGGGTCAAGAAGTGTGTCATTCATCACCTCCTCTTCAAATTCATCTGCACCTTCCTCTTTACCTTCCTCTGTGTCACCGTGTAAGGTGGTATAGTGTGCGGGAAGGGGCCTCAGGGTCAGATTCTGGCTCAATAGACTGCGAGGGCAATGTAGTGCTCTGGGTCAATGTACCAGCAGAATCACCTAGCAGTGGCTGTGCATCAGTGCACTCGATGTCAGATTCATCTTGGACTGGGGAATTCTGGATATGACTGGATAACCCAGGCATGGTATGTGAAAAGAGCTCCATAGAGCAATCTGAAGTGTGGGCTACCGTATCCTTAAGTTTTGGTGGGGGTGAAGGACACAAGGAAATGTGTTTTTCCTAACCAGAACCCTGCACTGATGACTCGTGCTTGCAGGTTTCGAAGTTCAGAAGAGGAGGCAATAGAGCTGGTGGATGTTTTGGCAATGTATGCCAAAACCTGTTCCTGATGCTCCGGCTTTAAAAACGGTTTTCCTACTCCAAGAAGAGGCAACCTTACAGGCCTTCTTGGGCCAGACGATGACGCAGGCTCAACACCTCCTGCCTTAGCTGCTATTGTGCTTCTGCCAGAACCAGCCGATGCACCATCACCATCAGTACCAGCTGCGCCCCCGGCCCACGTCCGCGGACTCTTCCACCAAACTTCATGTTTGGGAAAATGTACCAAAAATACCAGCAGAGAGATGGTACTGTATGAGGAGCGTCCAGCTGTGTAAGGTGTACTAAAAAAATTAAATCTACGTAAATATTTTGTTAGTCACAGACACTCTCACAGTATGCATTGGACTGAAATCCAACAAGCAGATATACAGAACTGTATCAGAAGCATACAGCTGTATACGTTTTTTGTGTAACTAACAATCTCCGTATATGTATTTACGAAGTGTCACACACAGACGCTGACTCTGTATAGATGTGACTGTAATGCGAACGGCAGATATACAATACTGTTTGAGAATCGGACAGCTCTATACGGTGTCTGTATGGAAAATTGTTAATCTCCGTCTATTTGTATAGGGACTGACACACGCTGTCTGTCTAGTTTTGACCGTAATCAAACAGCAGACATACGAAGCTGTTTGAAAAGCGAACAGCTCTCTAAGGTGTAGGTCTGGAAAAAAGGAAAAACTCCTCAGCTTTTTTTTCCAGAGTCACACCCAGATAGCTTCTATTTGTCCGTGATACAAGGCGGTACAAAGTAGTGTGTGAGGAGCGTACACCGCTATACAGTGTCTGTATGGAAAATTATCAATCTCCGTCTATTTGTATAGGGACTGACACACGCTGTCTCTGTCTAGTTTTGACCATCATCAAACAACAGATATACGAAACTGTTTGAAAAGTGGACAGCACTCTAAGGTGTAGGTCTGGAAAAACGGAAAAACTCCACGGCTTTTTCTTCCAGAGTCACACCCAGATAGCTTCTATTTGTCCGTGATACCAGCCGGTACACGGTAGTGTGTGAGGAGCGTACACCACTATACGGTGTGTGAAAAAATGATCGTTCAGTAACTCACCGGGACAAAATAATAAAAGTTGGAGTGCTTTGAAAAAAGCAGTTTGAACAGCAGTGTGCACACAGCAATGCAGCTAGCAGATAGCCTTAAAAGGCAGCCTAATCACCACCAGCGCTGCTGCACACAACAAAATCCTCCCCTTTCACTGCACACTAACTGTACAGTGAAAAGCGCTATCAGCAGAAACAGTTTTTTTTCTTCTTCCCTGCCTAACGCTCTCCCTTTTCAGAATCATCAGCAGCACATCTCCCTATTCTAAGATCGACAGAAGTAAGATGGCAGTCGGCGGTTGCAGCCTTTTATACCCACTGTGTTGCCACACAAAGCCAGCCAACCACTTCAATGCCCTTCTCTAACATGGTGGTGGCCGCTGCCATGTCATTGCATTGCCCACAATGTGCGTCCACCTTCATTGGCTGAGAAAAGGCGCTGGAAGCATTTATTTGAAACGCGACTTTGGAGCTCTGATCGGTGACCTCATGGCCGACCTCACACTATGGTCGGGTTTCGATTGGTGAAACCCGACTTTAGCTAAAGTCAGCTATTTTCTAATTTAACAGACCCGTTTCGCTCAATTCTAATCAGGAGGAAAGCCACACCTTGTCACCAGGGAAATATAGAGGAACGTCCAGGTGCCTCTTGTCAGCGTGTAGATTCATTCTATCTCATGCTTTCTCAAGAGCAGTTTTGGTCTCCTGCCATACCCTGGAAAACTCCACGGACAGAGAGTCGGCAGCAGGTACCCCCGAGACAGGAAGTATCGGTAGAGGCACACTGGGATGCTGTCCAAAGACAATGAAGAAAGGAGACTTGGTGGACGATTCACTGGAGTGGTTACTGTAGGCAAGCTCAACCCAAGGAAGTCATTCTGATGATCATTTGAAAAGTGCTGGAGATAGGATGTAAGGATTTGGTTGGTACGTTCCACTTGCCCATTGGTTTGGGGGTGATAGGCGGATGAGAAGTCCAATGACACTTTCATGAGTCCGCATAGAGCTCTTCCAAACCGGGAGGTGAATTGGACCCCCCTGTCCGACACGATGTGCAGAGGGAAGCCGTGAATTCTGAAGATGTGGAAAATGAAGATCTTCACCAAGTCAGGAGCAGAGGGTAGACCGGGAAGCGGAAAGGAATGGGCCATGTTCGAGAATCAGTTTACAACCACTAGGATCACCATACAACCGAAGGAATGAGGCAGATCAGTAATGAAATCCATGTGCTGCCATGGAGCCGACGGCACAAAGTCTTTAACATCCTGGGAAAGGGAAGGACACCAATAGTAGCGAGAGATTAGGGAAGAAGTCTTTTTGGCACCAATGTGGCAGGCAATCTAAGACAAATGTCCCCAGTTTCACACACGTTTTTGGTTGTTCTCAGCCCAAAGGTTCTTCCTGGAGGTAATGTGGTTAACTTGATAGGAGCCATGGTAATTACCTTGGACAGGTCAATGATATGAGAAGGTTCCTCTTCAATATCAGATGACAGGAAAGATCTTGATAACGCATCCGCTCTAACGTTTTTATTGCCGGGCCGAAAATGTAGTTCAAAGTCAAAGCCGGCGAAGAACAAGGACCACCTGGTTTGCCGAGAGTTGAGCCTCTGTGCGGACTGGATGTACACCAGGTTCTTATGGTCCGTGAAGATCTTGAACGGATGTATTGCACCTTCCAGTAAGTATCTCCATTCCCCCAAGGCCAATTTAATGGCCAATAGCACTTTGTCGCCAATGGAGTAGTTCTGCTCATTTTGAGAGAATACTTTAGAAGAGAAGCCACAGGTGATTAAGCGTCCAGAAGAAGATTTCTGCAGAAGGATTGCGCCGGCCCTGGTAGAGGATGCATCCACCTTGAGACTGAAAGGTTTACTAACCTCAGGACGATGAAGCGCTGGAGCAGAGGCGAAGGCTTGTTTCAAGGACTGGAAGGCATCATCATCCTCAGGGGTCCAAGCATTTGGGTTAGCTCCTTTGCAGATAAGGGATGAGATGGGGTAAACCAACGAGGAGAAATGGTGAACGAACTGTCGGCAGTAGCTCGCAAAACCAAGGAAGCATTGGATTGCCTTCACCCCATGGGCCGTGGCCAATTGAGAACGGCGAACACCTTTGCCGGATCCATGCATAGACCAGAGTCTGAGATAATATACCCCAAGAATGGCAATGACGTCTGTTCGAAGGCACATTTCTCAAGCTTGGCGTAAAGGCAGTTATCCCTCAGGTGCTGGAGGGCTTGACACACGTTCTTTCTGTGGGCAGAGAGATCTGGAGGAAAAACGAGGATGTCATCCAAACAGACTACCACGTAGGAATACAGCATATCCCGGAAGACGTCATTCATGAATTCCTGGAATACCGCTGGGGCATTGCAGAGGCCAAAAGGCATGACCAAGTACTCGTAGTGACCATCACAGGTGTTAAAGGTGGTCTTCCACTCATCACCGGAACGAATACGGATCAAATTGTAGGCTCCACAAAGATCCAGTTTGGTGAAAATTTGAGCTCCTCTAAGATGGTCAAAGAGCTCCGGGATCAATGGCAATGTGTACTTGTTCTTGATGGTGATATCGTTCAGCCCTCGGTAGTCTATGCAGGGACGGAGGGAGCCGTCTTTCTTTTTAACAAAGAAAAATCCCGCTCCTGTGGGTGATTAGGACACACAGATAAAACTTCTGGCAAGGTTCTCCTGGATATACTCAGACATTGCTTGGGTTTCAGCAGGAGATAGCGGATATATTCTACCCCTGGGTGAAGTAGAGCCAGGAACGAGGTCAGTCGCACAAACGTATGGCCGATGGAGACGCAGAGTCTCGGCCTTCTTTTTGTCGAAGACATCTGCAAAGGACCAGTAAGCCGACGGCAGACCTGTAGGTGCCGAGGACGGACAAGCAGGATTCATCAGATGGATGGGTAACAGGCACTTCTCCTGACAGAACGGTCCCCAGCGGAGTATATCACCCGACCGCCAGTCCAGGGTTGGCTCATGAGTCCGTAGCCAAGGGAGACTTAGAGGAAGCGTGTGAGACATAGTTGACAAGAAGGAGATCTCTCGGCGGAGGGCTCCGATCTGAAGCTCGATCTCTTCAGTGACCATGGTAATGGTCTCCTGCAATGGTTTACCGTTGACCGAAACTATCGACCGAGGAGTCTCCAGGGATCTGACAGGAATCCGGTATTTTTTAACCGCCTCGAGTCAGATAAAATTCCCAGCCACACCTGAATCTAAAAAAGCTTCATCTGACTAATGCTTGGTACCAAGATTCAGTAAAACAGACATGACCAGGGAGGGAGAGGAGTCACGTATACCTAAGGAGGCCTCTCCTAACAATCCTAGGTGGAGAAGTTTCCTGGCTTCTTGGGACCGCAGAAGGTACGGGGCACAAGTGGAGAGGTCTCCGGGTGGTCGGAAGGAGACGAGGACTTCTCTCTCTTGCTGCTTCACTGGAGCACTCTTGGAAGCGCAGATCAATGCGTGTTGCCAGTGAGATCAGATCCTCTAAAGAGGTAAGGGTATCCCAACCTGCCAGTTCATCTTTGATCAGGCTGGGCAGGCCACGCTAAAATACCCCTACGACGGCCTCGTTGTTCCAATCGAGTTCGGAGGACAAGGTATGAAAACGAATGGCATATTGTCCTACTAATAGTGTACCCTGATGGAGGTTAACGAGGGACTCGGTGGTGGAAGCCAGATGACCTAGCTCATCGATCACCTTGCGGAAGGTGTCCAAAAAGGTGGAAAGCTGAGAGACGAGTGGATCATTACGCTCCCAGGGGGATTCACCCACGCTAACGCCTCCCCCTCTAACTGGGAAACAACGAAGGCTATTTTAGCACGCTCAGTGGGATAGTGCTGCGGCAAAAGCTCAAAATGTTACCAGCATTGGTTCAAAAATCCTTGACAAAACTTAGGATCACCACTATATCGGGGTGGCTTGCATAAGCGCGGCAGCGGGTGTGAGGCCGAGGCCTGGGCAGAAACGGATTGTATGGAAAGGAGTCGGGTATCTACAGATGCCATGTAGTTGAGGATATGGGCCTGGGTGTCGCATTGCTGCGTGAGTTCTTGCTGGAGGCTGGCCACCTGGGAAGCATTCCCAGGATCAGAGGGCTGTAAGGCTGATAAACGGGACTCCATGGACTTCAGAAATGACATAATCCTAGTCTGGCTTTCCCAAAGGAACAGCAACTCCTTTTGGGCGGGAGCCGTGGTACCAGCGGGGTCCATGGCCTGATTATACTGTGCCGACTTCTGGAGTGGACCCTCTGGGTCGTGACACCAACGCTCTTAGGGCGAGCTGACCTAGTGAGGACCACCCCCTATACAGGGAGTGTCATGGGCAAGCCCAAGGGGGTAAGGTACCATGACTGCTGGCACCTGGTGGCCGGCTCACAGGAGACACGAGTGTGTCAGCAGGAACGTGCAAAGCGTGGACACAGGGACACGCAGGCTACAGGACGGTACAGGGCGAGTGTACAGAGGCACGGAGAGTACAGAACAATATAAGGTGTGTACACGGGAGTGCGCTGGATACAGGATAGTGCAAGGTGAGTACATGAGAGCACATATGGCATACATAGACAAGCACGCCCAGGAGCGAGCAAAGCAGGGCGCATGCTAAGAAGCACACCTGAGTACAGAGTTAAACAGAGCGCGTGCAGGGAAGCGTGCCAGAGTACAAGGCTAGGCAGAAGGTGTGCCAGGAGGCACAACTGATCATAGAGCAGAGCGTGTGCTGAGGGGCACAACAGAACACAGTGCAGGCAGAACAGAGCACCAGGCAGAGTTCAAGGATAAAGCATGTGCCAGGAGGCACAACAGAGCACAAAGCAGAGAGCCCGAATACAGCGCACAGCCAGGCAAGGACAAAGCAGACCAAGCCAGGAAGCACAACAATAATCAGGCACCTCCCATAGGAAGAGGTAGCCTCATATAGCACATGATCACTAGGACTTCCGGGTCAGGTCCTCCAATACCATAGAGAGGACAGGCCCAGAGGCTGAGCTGAGAAGAGCGTGCGTGCGCACAAAGAACATGGTGCAAACATGGAACTAAGTATGACAGGTGCACATGCGCACCCGACAGGACCCCCCCGGAGCGGCCGCGGCTCCTGAAGAGGTGATGTCGGGACCGAGGTCCCGCCCCCAGGTGAAGGCGGCGTGACAGCTGAGTCTGTGATTGGGGTGCAAAAGTCATTGGAGGTCAGTGACTTGTCCCTTTTGATGAGAATTTGGTGGTCCACACTTTCAGGGAACAGCCGGATACACTTACCCGTCAAGACATTACCAGTAGCGCTGAAGACATGTTCTGAGAGAACCATAGCTGCCGGGCATTACAAATCCTCTAAGTCTTGACAGGCGAGATCAGGTTACTTTTCCATTTTTGAAGACCAAAATGCAAAAGGGTCCTAATTCCCCCTGATGTCATTTAAAATTACTTTGAGATACTCCTGCATAGTGTTGAGCATTCCGATACTGCGATATCGGGTATCGGCCGATATTCGTGGTATCGGAGTTCCGATAGTGAGTTCCAATACTTTTAGAATATCGAATACCGGAATCGGAAGTTCCCATAATGCAATGAGCCAGTTTGATTTTATTCAGCCAATGAGGAATCCTAAGAAGTGTGGGCATATCCTGTTATGCATGTTAGGCATGGTAACTAATGGCATGGCTGTGATTGGCTGCTGAAATGATGTCATGATGCACTACAAAAGCCGCTGTGAATTTACTTAGGGACACGACGCTGCTGTTCTGACTTTGAGGGACAGTTTGAGCTAGCGATTTGCTTTATTGTGCTTTACCCAGGCTACTTTAGCAACAGCTGTGTGAGAAGCTTTCTTTTGCCTTGCAGCGCTGTTCACAGCTGTCTGTGAGGTCTCAGTGTGTGAGTGCAGCTCACGCTGTAGTGTGTTCTGCAGCCACCTCTGGTTGTAGTCCGCTCAGCGTGTGTCACTGCCTCATATATAGTCCTTTTTTGCATTAGTGCTGCTCATTTTTCCAGATTTCTCCTATTAGTGTGGTTCCATCCGTATCCAGCTAGATTGCTTGAAAACACTATATAGGAGTAGATAGAGGAGCTTTCTGCAGCCTTTCAGCACTGTTCACGGATGTCTGCGAGGTCTCTGTGTGTGAGTGCAGCTCACACTGTAGTGTGTTCTGCAGCCACCTCCGGTTGTAGTCCGCTCAGCATGCGTCACTGCCTCATACATAGTCCTTTTTTGCATTAGTGCTGCTCATTTTTCCAGATTTCTCCTATTAGTGTGGTTCCATCCGTATCCAGCTAGATTGCTTGAAAACACTATATAGGAGTAGATAGAGGAGCTTTTCTGCAGCCTTCCAGCGCTGTTCACGGATGTCTACGAGGTCTCTGTGTGTGAGTGCAGCTCACGCTGTAGTGTGTTCTGCAGCCACCTCCGGTTGTAGTCTGCTCAGCGTGCATCACTGCCTCATACATTGTCCTTTTTTGCATTAGTGCTGCTCATTTTTCTAGATTTCTCCTATTAGTGTGGTTCCATCCGTATCCAGCTAGATTGCTTGAAAACACTATATAGGAGTAGATAGAGGAGCTTTTCTGCAGCCTTGCAGCGCTGTTCATGGCTGTCTGCAAGGTCTCTTTGTGTGAGTGCAGCTCACGCTGTAGTGTGTTCTGCAGCCACCTCCGGTTGTAGTCTGCTCAGCGTGCATCACTGCCTCATATATTGTCCTTTTTTGCATTAGAGCAGCTCATTTTTCCAGATTTCTCCTATTAGTGTGGTTCCATCCGTATCCAGCTAGATTGCTTGAAAATACTATATAGGAGTAGATAGAGGAGCTTTTCTGCAGCCTTGCAGCGCTGTTCACGGCTGTCTGTGAGGTCTCTGTGTGTGAGTGAAGCTCACGCTGTAGTGTGTTCTGCAGCCTCCTCCAGTTGTAGCCCGCTCAGCGTGCGTCACTGCCTCATACATTGTCCTTTTTTGCATTAGTGCTGCTCATTTTTCCAGATTTCTCCTATTAGTGTGGTTCCATCCGTATCCAGCTAGATTGCTTGAAAACACTACATAGGAGTAGATAGAGGAGCTTTTCTGCAGCCTTGCAGCGCTGTTCACGGCTGTCTGCGAGGTCTCTGTGTGTGAGTGCAGCTCACGCTGTAGTGTGTTCTGCAGCCACCTCCGGTTGTAGTCCATTCAGTGTGCGTCACTGCCTCATACATTGTCCTTTTTTGCATTAGTGCTGCTCATTTTTCCAGATTTCTCCTATTAGTGTGGTTCCATCCGTATCCAGCTAGATTGCTTGAAAACACTATATAGGAGTAGATAGAGGAGCTTTTCTGCAGCCTTGCAGCGCTGTTCACAGCTGTCTGCGAGGTTTCTGTGTGTGAGTGCAGCTCACGCTGTAGTGTGTTCTGCAGCCACCTCCGGTTGTAGTCCATTCAGTGTGCGTCACTGCCTCATACATTGTCCTTTTTTGCATTAGTGCTGCTCATTTTTCCAGATTTCTCCTATTAGTGTGGTTCCATCCCTATGCAGCTAGAATATTTGCAAACACTATATAGCAGTAGATAGAGGAGCCTTTTTTCTGGCTTGTGCCCTGCAGCCCCAGCCAGATTAGTATTAGCCTATTTTTTGGAGCCTCATCTATTGCATTGTAGGTTACCTTCCTGCATTGTAATAGCTACAAAAAGTTTGTTGTACTATCGATTTTACATCTTTGGGCACATGCAGTGTCTTTTTGCGAAAAAAAAAGTTAATAAAGTTCACCAAACACTCCACTTTACAGTTGTGTAGGCCACATTAGCTCATATTAAAGTCTAGTCCACACTTTATAAAATTAGTGTTTCTTATACCTGTTACCAGCTGTTCCGGAATAAGCACACTAAGCCCTTAGTACTTTTCTGCCTATCTTTATCAGTCTACCAAGATGAAGAAGGCAGGGAGTAAGGCACGTGGTCGTGGGCGTGGAGTTTCTGCAGGGAGAGGATGTGGGGATTCTGTGCCTGCTGCGGGCACCAGTGACTCAGCATCCCCCAGTTTTACCAGTTTTATGCGCAGCTTTGTAGGGGCTTGCCGTACCCCACTGCTGCGGGACGAACAAATTGAAGCCGTTGTCGGATGGATGGCAGCTAACGCATCGACTTCAAATAGTTCCAGATCCTCTCAGGTCCAGAGCACTGAAGAGCACCCATCTGTCTCTTCACCACCTGCCAAATTGCCTAGGCAGTCAGAGAGCCCTGGACAGGAGCCATCTCTACTTCTGTTATCTGAATCTGTTGACTTGGAAAGAGGGGGCCAGCCAAGCAGCATTCGAGAATTTGAAGAAGAGGTAGTATGCAGTGATGCGCAACAGCTTTGTCTCTCTGAATCTGAAGAGGCGGGTGGGCCAGTGCCTATGATCAGCACACCTCAGTACGCATCAGATGATGAGACTCAGGTGCCACTTTCTGGTGCGTATTGTGCTGTCGAGACTACCCAGGAGAAGCAGTCATTTGAAGAGGGTAGTGTAGATGATGAGGTCCTTGACCCATCATGGCGTGAGGTACAGGAAGGTGGTGGAAGCAGCTCTGAGGAAAAGATTCCCCGAACAGCCAAATGAGGAGGGAGAGGGAGGGGGCAGAATCAGTTGCCTGTAGCCTCCACTTTGGCACCCATTAGGAGCATGCCTCTTCCAAAACCCAAAACGGGCGCTCCCAAGACTTGCAGTGCCTGGTCCTTTTTTGACACAGTTGCAGATGACATTTGCTTTGTCAAATGCAAGCTGTGTAATCAGAAAGTCAGCAACCTCAATACCACCAATATGTGGAAACATGTGCGGACCAAGCATGTGGTGGAGTTACAAAGACACATTGAAGATCTAGGCCAACCTACAGTGCCACCTACCACCTCTTCAGCTCGTGTTGTAGCCTCTTCCTCCAGGTCACACACAGCTGGTTCGGCTTCCTCACAGGATCGCCATGGAAGAACCTCTGGCACTGTTGTACAGAGACACAGTGTCATTCCACCCACAGCACCACGTTCCCTGTTATCCTCACACTCCCATGCCAGTCTACAGCCATCGGTAGCACAGGCATCGGAGAAAAGGTGCCCATGCTCGGCAAACCACCCCCGAGCACAGGCTCTGAATTCTGGCATTGCAAAACTACTGTCCCTTGAAATGCTCTCATTCAGGCTGGTGGAGACTGACACCTTCCATAACTTCATGGCATTGACAGTCCCACAATACAATGTGCTCAGCCGCTTTTATTTCAGCAGGTAAGCTGTCCCTGCCCTGAAAAAGCATGTGGAGGGAAAAATTAAACATGTGCTACTAAACGCCGTCAGTAGCAAGGTCCACCTGACCACCGATGCATGGACCAGTAACCATGGACAGGGACGATATCTTTCCCTCACTTACCATTCGGTAAATGTTGTGGAGCCGGGTACAGATCTTGAGAGTGGTGCTGTATGTGTTCTGCCAACTCCAAGGATTGCAGGAATCCAGTCTGTACACACTGACTCCTCCTCATACTCCAGTTCCTCTGAATCAGCCCTGCAGGAGCCGTCACAGTCTACCTCCACATGGACCCGTGAACGCTTACCTGTTATGACCGATATGAGCACAGCCGTGGCCAAACGTCAATAGGCCATATTGAAATGATTTTCTTTGGGGAATCGAAGCCACACAGCGCTGGAGCTATGGAATGCCATCAAGCAGGAGAGCGACATGTGGTTTGTGCCAGCGAATCTGCAGCCAGGCATGGTAGTGTGTGACAATGGCCGAAATCTGTTGGCAGCTCTGGGCCTAGGCAACCTCACTCACATCCCATGTCTGGAACATGTGCTCAACTTGGTTGTGCAGAGTTTTTTGAGGGACTATGCGGATCTTGATGCACTGCTGCACAAGGTCCGCATAGAGTGCGCTCACTTGCGGCGTTCCAGCATGGCAAGATCGCGCATTGCAGCTCTGCAGCGCCAATTCCGCCTTCCGGAACATCGCATCATATGTGACCTACCCACCAGGTGGAATTCAACGTTACATATGTTGGAGAGGTTGTGTGAGCAGCAGGCAGCAGTAATGGAGTACCAGCTACCTCAGGCGCAAATAAGTCGCACTGCGCGCCGTTCACACTTTACCACCACTGAGTGGGCCTCTATGAAGGACATCTGCCACGTTTTCTGTGCCTTCGATGATTCCACGCGGATGGCGAGTGCAGATGATGCACTAGTCAGCATGACTACCCTTATCAGCCTGCTTGAAAAAACACTGCAAGCACTAAGGGAGGAGGTTGTGGAAGAGGTGGAGGATGAGGAGTCACAAATGCCATCTGCTTCTGGACAGTCTGCGCAACGTGGTTCCTCACAAAGGCCTAGGCAGGGGACACTTTGTGAGGAGAATGAGGAGAAGTCCATGGAGGAAGACGACTTCTGTCCAGAGTAGGGAGGTACACAATGCTCAAGTAGTCAGTATGTTGAGCAAGGTTGGGGTGATGCAGAGCAGGCAGAGATGGCACCTCAAGCAGAGGACAGCGTTTCTTGTCCAGTTGGCAGTCTGCAGCATATGGTTGATTTCATGCTGCAGTGCTTGAGAAACGACAGCCGCATTGCCCACATTCTCAACACAGCTGATTATTGGGTGTACACCCTCCTAGATCATCGCTACCGGGACAACTTACAAAGCCTCATAACACCGTTGAACCGGGAGCGTAAAATGCGGGAGTACCAAGACACACTGGTTCATTCCATCATGTTCTCCATTCCACCCGAGAGCAGTGCTGCTAGTGCTTTACAAAGCAGCTCAGTGCGTCGAGGCAGTGGAGGAAGCTCTGCACAAAGAGGGAGCAGAAGCAGTGCCTCAGCACAAGACAAGACCAGTATGGCCCAAATGTGGCAAAGTTTTGTGTCCCCGCCACATATGTCTACACCATCACAGATGGCTCCAGTCAGCAAGAGGCAACGTTTCCGTCAGATGGTGACAGACTACATGTCTTGCCCTCTCAGTGTTCTCCCACACGGCTCTTCCTCCTTCAAATTTTGGGTCTCTAAGCTGGATACATGGCCAGAGCTTAGCCAGTATGCATTGGAGGTGCTGGCTTGCCCTGCTGCTAGTGTATTATCATAACGCATCTTTAGTGCCGCAGGTGGTGTACTAACAGACCGTCACATGCGACTATCCTCCGATAACATTGACCGGCTTACTTTTCTGAAAATGAACAAGGCCTGGATCTCGCAGGAATTTGCCAGTCCTCTTCCAGATTAAATAATTGGTTGGCAACAGTATCCAGGTCTCCTGTTGTGTTCATGTTTCTACCACCTGAACTGTGATCCCTGGAATCCAACACAGCCAGTTGCTGCTCAGAAGTGCTGTCTGCACAGTCAACACTTGCTCCTGTGTTATTGGGGTTCAGTAACGTCAGCTGATCCCCTGCTTTGTGTCCGGCAAGTTCTCCTGCTCCGATCACACTCACACTACTAGAGATATTAAACTTGCTCCAATTAGGCCTCTAGCTACACTCTGTTTCTCCTGTAATCCCTGGGCTCCAACACCGCCAGTTGCTGCTCAGAAGTGCCGTCTGCACAGTCAACACATGCTCCAGTGTTATTGGGGTTCAGTAACGTCAGCTGATCCCCTGCTGTGTGTCCAGCAATTTCACCTGCTCTGTCCACATTCACACTACTACAGATATTAAACTTGCTCCAATAAGGCCTCTGGCTACACTATGTTTCTACTGTAATCCCTGGGCTCCAACACTGCCAGTTGCTGCTCAGAATTGTCTTTGGCACGGGTACTCCCTCCTGCCCAGCCTGGTTCCAGCACGCCAGCTGTTTCCGGGTAGTGTCAACGTCACTTTGCCTCCAATACGTTGTCCTGTCGTGTTGCGGTCGGATTAGCCGACTCTATGATGC
The DNA here is from genome assembly GCF_039654945.1 of Dendrobates tinctorius. Classification (NCBI taxonomy): domain Eukaryota; kingdom Metazoa; phylum Chordata; class Amphibia; order Anura; family Dendrobatidae; genus Dendrobates; species Dendrobates tinctorius. Next base: position 5,396,667 of record NW_027361742.1, read on the forward strand.
CTGCAGTTTAGGTGCTTCCTATGTGGGCTGCGGGATATGGCAGTGAAGGCTGGTTCCGTAGTAGCAATAGGACAAGCTCCCCCTGTAGGACTGTGGGTTTCGGTAACTCCGGCCGGCTCGCGGCCTTGCAACTTTTTTTTTTCATGTGTACCTTTTGCTGCCTATCTGAGTTCCAGTACCATTAGCTGGTTCTTTGGAAGTCAATCATGAATATGTCCCCCTGGGTTCCAGTAACGTCAGCTGGTTCCAGGCAGAGCCTTTGGGCTTAGGTGCCTCCTTCTCGGTATCTGAGTTCCACCAACGTCTGCTGGTCCTTGGTAGTGCTTTCTGGCACAGGTACCTCCTGCTTAGTAACCGGATTCCACTACCATCAGCTGGTCCTCGGTAGTTCCATTGGCTCTTGTACCTTCGGCTACCCATCCAGGTTACAGCACCGTCAGCTGGTTCTCAGCAGTTCCTCAGCCTTCTTGTACCTTCTGCTACATTTCCAAGTTCAAGCTTTTTGAAATGGTTTTTGGTAATCACTCTGGATCTCCCTGACGACGACCCTAAAGACGACGACCCTGAAGACCACCTCGAAGAAGACGACGACCCCGAAAACGACGACCCTGGAGATGACGACCCTGAAGACCACCCCGAAGAAGACGACGACCCCGAAGACGACGACCCTGAAGACCACCCTGAAGAAGACCAAGAAGATGACCCTGAAGAAGATGACCAAGAGGACAAAGAACAAGAAGACAACCACCAAGATACAGAAGAACAAGAGACAGAAGACCAAGAAGCAGAAGAACAAGTTGCAGAACAAAAAGCAGAAGAACATTGTCATGCCGCGCTCACCAGGAGGCGGGGCTTCGGTCCCGACGTCACTCCCTCTGGTACGGCGGTCCCTCCGGGGCCTCCGTCGGGTGTGCACGCGCAGCTCTCGTCCTAGGGGCTCCTCCTCCATGTCACGTTTGCGCTGGCGTGCTCCTGTGAGTGCTGTCTCTGGGTCAGTCTCCTCTATGGTAATGGCGGACCTGACCCGGAAGCTGTAGTGGTCATGTGCTTTCTGGCTAGGATCTGACCCGGAACCTGTCTTGGTCATGTGCTATATCAGGCCATCCTCCCCTATGGGAGGTGCCTGATTATTGTTGTGCTTCCTGGCTGGGTCTGCTTAGTCCCAGTCAGGCCGTGCGCTGTTCTCAGGTCCTCTGCTCTGTCTGGTATTCTATTGTGCTCCTAGCACTTGCTCTGAACTTTTATGTTGCTTCATGCTCAGTAGTGCCTCTTGGCACACTCTAGTATCCTGTCTCTGTCGCTTGCTCTGTCTTACCTCCTGGTACTCTCTGTCCCTGTGCTCTGTAACACCTCCTGGCACGACTGCTGCTCCATTCAGTACTTTGTCGTGCTCCTGGCACGCGTCCTGCTTTGTTTACCTCCGGACGTATTACTCGCTATACGCCATACATGCTAACGGCTACCTGTCTCGCACTATCTGTAGTTTGCGCACTTCCGTGTACACTCCTTGGGTTCCTGGTACCCAGTTCCCATACACCCATCCGTGCCTCCTGTGAGCCGTCTCTCTTGGTATGGGCTGTCGCGGTTCTGACCTCTGCGGTCCTGTCCCTAACGATCTCTGTATAGGGTCGGTCATCACCTAGGGTGCTCGGCCCAGGGGCTCCAGATCCGCGACCCAGAGGGTCCACTCTTAGACGTCTGCTCCTGAAACGTCACAAACATTAAGCATAAGACTAAAAATCAGAGCAAAAGATATTGTCTAAATTATAAGCAGAAGAAGACTAAGCAGTGCATGGGGGTGAGTCCATTCCTCCTCGTGGTGCCCCGGGAAAATACCTGCAGCTGCAGGCAAAACTGAACGTGGACAAATCCTGTTGTAAATCTTTTGTGACAGGCAGAACGGAAGGTGTAATCTTCAAACTTTTATAGATAACAACTACAGGAATGACTGTCACAAATAAGAATATGATGAAGAAGAAGAATATGAAGAAGATGAAGAAGTAGAATATGAAGAAGAATAATAGTTAAATAAGAAGAATATGAAGAATGTAAAAAAAAGAATAATAGGAAGAAGGTGAAGAAGAAGAAGATGAATAAGGTGAAGAAGAAGTTGATGAAAAAGATGCTGCTGCTGAGGATGATGGAGAAAGTGTGGGAGAAGTATTGAAGACGGGAGTCGGAGGTTCTGATTATTGAGGATGCTAACCTTAGGTCATCAGCTTAACGGAGGGCACGGTTAGGATAGTAGACTGAAACAAGGGAGGAGATGTAGGGTGGTGCTGAGCCATGAAGAGCTTTGTGGGTGAGGGTAATAAGTTTGTACTGGATTCTGGAGTGGATGGGTAGCCAGTGTAATGACTGGCACAAGGTAGAGGCATCGGTGTAACGATTGGTGAGGAATATGATCCTGGCAGCAGCATTCAAGACAGATTAGAGGGGGGGAGGGTTTGGTAAGAGGGAGACCGATTAGAAGGAAGTTACAATAGTCGAGACGAGAATGAATAAAAGTTTTTGCAGAGTCAAAAGTAAGAAAAGGTTGAATTCTAGAAATGTTTTTGATTTGCAGATAACAAGAGCGAGCCAGTGATCGGAAGTGGGGGACAAAGGAAAGCTCGGAGTCAAGTATGACTCCAAGACAGCGGCCATGTTGCTGGGGAGTAATAGTAGAACCACACACGGAAATGGCAATGTCGGGTATAGGTACATTAGTAGTGGGAGGAAACACAAGGAGTTCAGTCTTTGACAGGTTCAGTTTCAGATATAGTGAGGACATGATGTTAGACACAGCGTTTAGACAATTGCCGGTGTTTTCTAGAAAGGCTGGCGTGATGTCAGGAGAAGAAGCGTATAATTGGGTGTCGTCAGCATAGAGATGGTACTGGAAACCAAATCTACTGATTTTTTGACCAATAGGGGCAGTATACAAAGAGGAGAGGAGGGGGCCTAGGACTGATCCTTGAGGAACCCCAACAGTAAGGGGAAGATGAGAGGTGGAGGAGCCAACAAAAGATATAGCAAAGGAGTGGTCAGAGAGATAGGAGGAGAACCAGGAGAGAACGGTGTCCTTGAGGCCAATGGAATGGAGCATAGTGAGGAGGAGCTGATGATCCACAGTGTCAAATGCTGCAGAGAGATCCAAGAGAATTAGCATGGAGTAATGACCATTTGATTTAGCTGTTAGTAGATCATTAGAGACTTTAGTGAGGGCAGTTTCAGTAGAGTGTAAAGAGCGGAAACCGGATTGGAGAGGGTCGAGAAGAGAGTTTTCTGAGAGATAGCGGATAAGACGGGAGTGGACCAGGCGTTCCAGGAGTTTAGAGATGAAGGGAAGATTAGAAACAGGTCTATAGTTAGCGGCACAGTTTTGGTCGAGGGATGGTTTTTTAAGTAGTGGATGTATGATGGCATGCTTAAATGTAGAGGGAAAGATACCAGAAGAGAGAGAGAGGTTAAACATTTTAGTTAGGTGAGGGGTGACAGCAGGGGAAAGGGGCTGGAGTAGATGTGACGGAAATGGGTCACTGGTGCAAGTGGTTGGGCGAGAAGGTGCAAGGAGCCTGCTTACTTCTTCTGTGACTGGTTCAAAATCAGAGAGTGAGCTAGATGCAGTGGGGGAGGGAGGACAGTGCATGGTATGAGGTGATTGGGAGATAATTTCCTGTTGGATCTGGTCAATTTTTTCTTTGAAGTAATTGGCCAGATCGTCAGCTCGAAGCTCCGTGGTTGGGGCCTGTACTCTTGGGTTGAGTAGAGAATGAAAAGTGTCAAAGAGACGTTTAGGGTTATTAGACAGTGAAGTGATGAGGGTGTTGAAATAGGTTTATTTTGAGAGGTGAAGGGCAGTGTTGTATGTTCGAAGCATAAGCTTATAATGGATGAAATCTGCTGGTAAGTTGGATTTTCTCCACAGACGTTCGGCGCACCTGGAGCACCGCTGCAGGAAACGTGTTTGCAGGGTGTGCCAGGGTTGTCGCCGTCTGTGTTGTGGTGTTCTATGTATAGAAGGAGCAAATTCATCCAGGGCACTTTGAAGTGTTTCATTGTAATGCTTCAATGCAGAATCAGGACATGAAAGGGAGGAGATAGCAGCCAATGAAGACTGAAAGTTCTTCAGAAGTTTCTGGGTGTTAATGGCCTGTATGTTTCTATAAATATGGACAGTGGGGGTGACCTGAGCAGCCTGGCAGTTCTTGATAGAGAATGAAAGATGGTTGTGGTCAGAGAGCGGGAGAGGGTAGTTTGCAAAATCATCCACCGCACAAAGCCGAGAGAAGACCAAGTCGAGGGAGTTTCCGTCTAAATTCGTTGGAGAATTAGTAAGCTGCAAAAGGCCAAATGAGAAGGCTAGAGATAAAAGGTGAGTTGCAGATGGGGAGAGGGGAAGAGCAATGGGGATGTTGAAAAGTAAAAAAGAGAAGAGAAAGAAAAGTAAAAATGAAGGTGAAGAGCATGGAGTAGTGAAACATAAATATCTGACAAAATATTAAAAAGCTTAACATAGTCAATATCTTTGTAGCTCCGAACATCTTAAAAAAAAAATAATTCCTGCTATTCCATTTGATTGGGCTAAACCTCTATGCCTTTAATGTCTCCTCCACATCCCCCAATGCATTCTACATTATTCTTAGTTGTTTTCTGTCATGTAGAATTAACTTACAAGGAAAGTAAGGGTTTATTTTCATTCCGATATTTGTGTCCCATTGACTTGCATTGGTTTCCGGTATCGGAATCGGCGATATCCGATATTTTTTGGGTATCGGTCCGATCAAATCCGATCCGATATTTCCAGATATCGGAAGGTATCGCTCAACACTACTCCTGCACCATTCTCTCCAATCATTCACAACATGTCAGACTTGAACTCTGTTCTGCTGGTGCTCAGGCTGGTGTAAAAAATGTGTGAAATTACTCAAAGAAATTGCTTATGCCACTTACACTGCTGAGGCAGCTAGTATTTTTAAAATGATGCCTTGACATTCTCAAGGTTCGAAGTCTAGAACTGCAATGCACACTGTGTGTCTGACTGCTGTCTTGTGAAAATACACTATTAAAATGGTCTGCAAGCGTGTTTTGTTTCGATACTCCAGCATACACACGTCCCTTTCCTGAGAGAGAAGCATCTGGCAAAATTTACTCTTGTACCGTTGATCTAACATAGTGGCAACCCAGTAGTCAGCACTATTTTAAACCCTAAGAAAATGGGCATCATGTTTAAGGTTGCTTTCTCCATCTTTTCCATCGTCTCCTGCCAACCAGGAACAACAGAGAAGGGATCATTATCCTCTTCATCTCCTGATTGTTGCATGTCTATCACTACTTCCTCTTTGTCCTTCTCAATTTGTTCTTTAGCTCCTACACCTTCATTAATAGTTTGTTTGGTGCCTTTAGCCTCCCCAGATTGCTTAATAATATTAATACTACTACTACTAATAATAATATTAATAATAATCTTTCTTTATATATTACCGACATATTCTGCAGCGCTTTACAGTGTAACAGTTCATATACAACAGTCATTAGTAACAACATCAAAGATAATACAATGATTAAAGCAAAATAAGGCCACCCTGCTTGTGAGAGCTTATAATCTACAGTGACGTGGGGGAGATGCAAAGTACAGGTGCATATTTACAATGATGGTCCAGCCATTATGAGGGGGTGGGGGATAGATAAAAGCTGCATGAGGAAGTCATCTGCCAGTACTTTATTTGTGGTGCTGTTGGGTGCGGTGGAGTTTGATGGAGGGTTATTTTAGATAGTGGATGGGCTATACAACACACACACATAAAATGACTTTGATTAGGGAACATGATAGGCTGCTCTAAACACATGTGTTTTTATGGAAAGCCTAAAACTGTGCAAGTTGTACATAATCCAAATGTCTTGGGGTAGAGCATTCCAGAGGATTGGCACTATGCGGGAGAAGTTTTAGAGCTGGGAGTGGGAGGTGCGGATTAGTGCAGAGGTTAGTTGAAAGTCGTTTTCAGAGCGTAACGAGCAGGTAAACCGATAAACATAAATGATGGAGGAGATGTAGGGGTGCCTCACTGTGGAGAGCTTTGTGGCTGAAAACAAGGAGTTTGAATTGGATCCTATAGTGAATGGGCAGCCAGTACAATGACTGATGAAGAGTGGACACATCAGAATACCTAATAGCCAGATAGATGACCCTGGTTGCTGCATTAAGGATGGACTGGAGAGGGAAAGCGAGTGAGGGGGATGCCAACTAATAGAGCATTACAGAAGTCCAGGTGGTAGAGGATCAGAGCAACAATGAGTGTTTTTGTTGTTTCCATGGTGAGAAAGGGACAAATTTTAGAGATGTTCTTTAGGTGCAAGCAGCAAGAGCAGGCAAGAGATTGTATATGGGAGGTCAAGGAAAGATTGGTATCAAACATAACACCCAGACAGCACGCCTGCTGCCGGGGTGTTATTATGGTGCCACCCATGGAGAGGGAGATGTCAGGTTTAGGGAGGTTAATAGACAGAAGGAGCAGAAGAAGTTCAGTTTTGGAAATGTTAAGTTTCAGATAGAGAGTGGATATGTTGTTGGAGACTGCGGACAGACAGTCACTGGTGTTCTGTAGCACAGCGGGGGTAAACTTAGGGGATGACGTGTATTGTTGTGTGTCATCAGCATAAAGATGGTACTGAAAGCCAAATCTGCTGATGGTCCATCTAATTGGGGTTGTGTAGGGAGAGAAGAGAAGGGGGCCAAGGTCTGAGCTTTGAGGGACCCCAAAAGTGAGAGGAAGAGGAGATGAAATGGAGTCAGCAAACGAGACACTGAAGGAGTGATCATAATGATAGGAGGAGAACGAGGAGAGAGCAGTGTCCTTTATGCCTATTGATTGTAGCATAGAGAGTAGGAGAGTAGGTCAACAGTGTTGAAAGCTGCTGAGATGTCGAGAACAATGAGCAGAATGGTCACAGTTACATTTTGCAGTCAGAAGGTCATTGGTCACCCTCCCATGGCACCAGCCTGTGCAGCAACAGTATGGAAATTAGAGATACTGTTATTCTTTTCTATTTCTTCTCTGCTTCCACCTTTTCCTCTGGGACCACCACCGTCTTACGCAGACTATTCAAAGTATCCTCCAGCATTAAGATGACTGGAATACTTATTCTGATGTTGGCATTGTCAGTGCTAACCATATTATTAGCCATTTTGAAAGTGTGCAGAAGGGTGAAGAGGTCCTTTATTTGTTCCCACTCTGCAAGCATGATGTACACCATATCCAGACTGCATTGGCCCAGGCTATGCAGAAGGACATACTGCACCAGGGCTCGTTGCTGCTGCCACAGTCACTGCAACATGTGTAGAGGGGCATTCCACTGTGTCAGAGCATTCGATTGAATGCTTAACACGTAGGCCGAAAGCCCTCTGTAGCGATGCAAGTCGATGACTTGCGGGGTGCGATTGTCGGAAGTGATCACACACAACGACCGTGTTTTCTGCAGCTGCACATCCAGGTCAGGATAGTTGCAGAGAAATTGCTGTACCATCAAGTTGAGGACATAGGGCCGCCAACAGGTTTGCATCTTTATTGCACACGGCCTTCTCTGGCTTGAGGTTCAGTGGAGACATCCATTGCTCTAACTCAGCATGGATAGCTGTCCACAAATCTTGAGCTTTGTGACTGCAACCCTCAAGACATATTAATTTTAACACTACCTGATTTCTCCCTGGCTGTGCAGTACGGAGGTGGATTCTCTGCACTGCTGGAAAGCGTGTCTCAATAAGGGAGGGGTTGAGGGTGCAAGTGGAGGCCCTAGAGCAGGTTGAGGACCCAGAAGCAGTGGAGAAAGTGTACAGCAGTTTTTCCCTCAAGACTTGGGATTCCAAGACTTGTGGAGCAGCCCCTTGATCGCTTTCCCCCACAGCCACCAAAGTCAGTCAGTGCCAAGTCAGAGAAATGTAATGTCCCTGCCCAGCAGCGATGGAAAATTTTCCCACGGCACTTGCGCTGACATCACAAAGGTTAAGTGAGTTCATTGGCTTTGAACTCGCAGGACCTGTCTGACGCACCGCGAGCAAGAGATCTTTCTTATGCTCGTGGTGTTCTCAGACAGGGAATAGCAGTTCACAGGCAGACACTGAGCACACACTGCTTAATGTCTCTGCTGGATGTCAGGCTGTATGGATGCTTGATGTATGATGCTTGAGAAAGGTCTGCACTTGAGACCGAAACGTCGACACATGGGCTATTAAAAATCACTTTTTTCTAATTCCATATGGTGTGCTGCCTCTATCTTTTTTGATTTCCTATTTACAAGGACTGATATGTACCTATGAGGCTTTGCACCCCACTTTTTCCTGTGCTGCTGTTCTCTATTATATATATATATATATATATATATATATATATATATATATATATATATATACTGTATATATATATATATGTATGTGTGTGTGTGTCACTGGCATCTATATGTGCATGTACTCTATGTTTATATATCTATTCTATTTATTCTATCTATTCTAACCTATCAGTGTGATTACTGTATGCGACACATAAATTGCTGGCTTTTCAAATGCGATCAGTGTGTAAAAATCGAACAGCACTCACGTGGTCCGAGTGCTGTGACTTTTTTCTCACACCCATTGACTTCTATTGTGGGATGCGATCCGAATTCCAATTACAATCGCAGCATGTTGCAACTTTTTTTCCTGTCCGATCGTGATCCAATCCGAGCTGGAAAAAAAACGCAGATGAACAAACAATCATAGAATAACGTTGGTCCGAATTCAATCCGATTTTTTATGGGATTGCATTAGTCCGATTTCACCGCAAGTGGGAATGAGCCCTTACCTCTACCTTCTGCTGCTAAATAGCACATCCTTGCTGAAGGTTTAAATACCTGCAGTCTCTTTAGCATGGTGCTGGTGTTATCTCAAATTTCCATCTGATTGGAAGTATTAGCATTCAGCTAATGTCTTGTTGGTGGATAGCTGGTGTGATATCTCAGCGGTCTTCTCAAGCTAAGTATATCCCCTCATTTGTCCACCCTCTCTGTCTTTAGTTGTAGTGGTGGCTGACTAGGGCATACCCCGTTCTCTCCCTATCCAGGGCCTATCGCTTGGGTCAGGCAGGGATTAGATTCCTGCTCACTGATAGGTGTGAAACCTATTTAGGGACATTTAAGGCAGACAGGGTGTTGTTAGATCTGCCTAGGAGTTTCCACTTCCCCCTTCCCTAGTGTTTGGGCTTCACTTCCCTTTCCCCGTTGTTGTGCACCTTACTTTTCTCTCAAACAGCATGACATCCTCATCTACAAGGCATACTGCTGTGCAGTTTGCCAAAGAAAGGAAGTGGAGTAGCCCTTCCAGTAACAGATGTTGTCATTGGTCTTTGGATAGGATGAGACGTTGTTTGCTCAGTTGAGCTTTCATTAATATTAACACCTAACACACATACACGTTGAACACCAAGCCTATTCCCCCTTCCACCACGACCTCGGTTTTATCACAAACAATTTGGGTAAACAAATATGGCCTTCTGGCTGAACCCCCATATTAGGACTAATGATTTTTAAGAGCAAATGGGGTCTCCTGAGTCCTCTCTGCAACACAGTTTTATCACCAGTGATTTGGATAAGCAAATAGTGTCTCCAGTCTGAACCCCTATATTAGGCCTAACGATTTTCAACAGGAAATGGGGACTCCCAAATTCTCACTGCAACACATTGTTATCACAAACGATTAGGATTAGCAAATAGAGTCTCCTGGCTGAACCCCTATATTAGAAGTGTAATGATTTTTAAGAGGAAATGGGGCCTCCTGATTCCTCAGTGCAGCAAAGTTTCATCATAAACGCCCTGATTGACTACTGGAATTTACAGACATTAAGTTATTACAGAACAAAAAATAATGAAAAAATTACACTCTGCCTCTTCTCTGACCTTGACACATCCCCTCTCGTCATAAATCACAGCCCCCTGCTCATCATACAGCACCATTGTCCTAGTCAAAGTCAAAACAAGAGCATTCGTGGAAACACAATCATTTACCGAACTTTGAATTTTGCCGACATTGAGGAAAAATGCTCAGGAAACCGAATACGAATCTGAATGTGCTATGTTCTTGCCAAAATTGAGATTGACTAACATTTTCAGAACAATTTAGCTCATTTCTAAAAAATGACAGCAAGAAGCTCATATCACTGGAATGAGGTATACCTACATTATTCTTCTCTCAAATGGAGTAGCCAAAAATCTGATGATAGATAACCTTTAAGAAGAGACATTTTTAGTTTCACTTGCTTCATCTAAGTAGGCATGTCTTCACAAACAACATGAGGATTTTCTTCTTCTCCTGGAAATTTGCCATGTGTGCTGAGATAAATCTGCTGCCTGATGTCATGTTCTCTAACATTGGTCACAGATACATGCATTCCCTAGCGTCAAAGAATTGCCACGTATTGATTCGCATGAAATAACTTACCTAGTGTATTGCGTGCTTCATTGTAATTGTAAGAAAGAGTACAATGACCGCATTTTGAGAAATGTAACATTTGGAATAGTTTTTGTGACAAGATACCACAGACATTTTCTCCTAACAAACATTCTTTTTCAAAGAATGGTTTGTCTGAATGCATTCTAACAGCAGAATTGTGCGCTATGACTGGAATGTGAACAGTTACTCAAGCTGCAAATTACAGAAAATGTATATATACTGTATAAGCAGTGGAGAAGTTGATAGGTATCAATGTATTTTGTGTCTGTTCAATGTTATGGTTATAATGAGTGATGAGCGAATGTGCTCGTATAAGGTGTTATCTGAGCATGCTGGTGTGCTAATCTTCGTCATGCTGGAATACTATGTTTGAATCACCGCAGCTGCATGTCTTGCGGCTGTTCGACAGCCACAACACACACATACATAGCCTGTTTGTTAGGCAATCCATGTATGTGTTGCATCTGTTGAACAGCCGTGAGACATGCAGCCGTGGCGTCTCGAACATAGCATTCCAGTACGCCGAAGCCACTCTATTAGCACATGAACAGATAACACCTTATCCGAGCACGCTCCCTCAAAACTAGTGATAATGATTCGGGGCTTTTAGATAATTGTCAGACAAGCGGTCTTAAGAAAGATTGTTCCTGTCTATAGATCCAAGTAAACATGGTGGTGATCACTTGGTAAGCAAAACACTCATTCATTGGTTGACTGGAGGCCTTATACCGGCATAAGAATCATCATTATTATCAGCATGTCACTCCATGTAAACAGCTGATGTGTTGCTGACACCATGATGTTGCACGAGGATAGAACATTTGTATTGAAGATCAGTGTGTTCCCATAAGTATTACTTGACTTAAGAAAGCAGTCCAGAAAAAAAGCATTGATGGACTTGTATATTGTCAATTGTCCTTCATAAAGGTGCATTGATTAGCCAAAATCGTAACTTCTAAATACACCACTACAGATAGTTATACTAATTATGATGCACTGACTTTAAAAAAGCACCCCATCAAACTTGTTATCCTGTTTATATATTTCAATCATCATATTATTCATCACTGTGTACTTTTTGCCTTTCTACCCAGTTAATTCTCCTGTTTTCCATTACGTCTATGACATCATATGACTAAAACTTGCAAGCTGAATCCCTAAAAGCTCAAAGAAATGGCCGGAGCTGAGCCTTCCCACCCTCCCAAAGGAGGCATAGGCGGAGGTCAGCATGACGGGGGGGGGGGGTGATCATGAGCACAGGGGGTGTACCCGGGAGGAGTGAAGTTGGGGGAGTATATAGTGGAGGGATGGGGGTGCCCCCTCCTCTTTCGGATCCTGCTCCCCAGCAAAGAAGCAGTGAGCAAAGAAGCAGTGAGTCCACTTACCATGGCCGAGGTGGAGTGACTCCTGGAGCAGTTACGGGCCGTGGCGCGGTCGCAGCCCCCAGGCTGGCTGGCATCACAGGTGGCGGGGATCATGCCAGGGACCTCCCAGCAGTCGGCCTCAGGATCGGTGAGGGAGCGGCGTTCCAGAGGGGTGAGGCCTCCCGAGCGGCTCTCACCTGACTCAGCTGCCAGGGCCTCGTGACGCCGCAGGAGCCCCTCCCAGGACCCTCCAGGCCGGGCGCAGCATTCTGCTCCCATCGCCGCAACCCGGCCTGGGAGGAATTGGCAGGCTTAGCGAGGGCCCGTGGTGGTGACAAGCCTACATCCAGGTGGGGGGCGGACCTGTCATGCGCTGGGTGGCGGCAGGCACTAGGAACAGCGGGCAGCCTGCCTCCCCCTCAAATATGGGGGCGACCAGCGAGGGAACATCAGCCTGCAGCCTGGCAGGGCTGCCATCACTGTCCCCTAGCAGTGGGGGAACATCGGGTGCGGCGTCGTGCCTTCACCGGTAGCAGCTTGGGTTGGAGTACAAGCTGGGAGTCCTGATGGGCAGAGCGGGACGGATCCGGCCGGGCGGGCAAGCGAGGCAGTGTCGGTATCGGTGCAGACTGAAAAGGAAAAAGATTGTCGTGTGCATTTGGATGACAGGGCGCATGGGGAGGTGTACATTTGTTTTGAAGGCCAGTTGGGGGCTCATTTAAAGAAGGAAATAAAGGAGCGCATTTGGAAGGACGAGTACGTGGAAATATTTTCCTTGTTACCACTCGAGAAATTTAATTTGGATAAGGGTAAGAAGGATGATAGCAAAAAGGAGGATGAAGAAAAGCGCAGGTGGCGTCTAATCCCTCAAACGTTTGTTAATTGGCAACAGGCGTTCGCTATCTTGGCAAGCGTTATTGGGGAAAAGGTCCCCGATAATTGCTCGGCGTTATTTTGTTACTTTGATGCCATAGGGGAGGCCTATAGAGTTTACGGTGGTCAGGCTTGGTTGCGTTACGACGAGCAGTTCCGGCAGAGGAAGGCTGTCCGTCCGGCTATCCGTTGGGACCAGAAGGACATTGGGTTATGGATGCGGGTCATAGCTCAAAATAAGTTTGGGAGCTCCTTTCACGGGGGGGGGGGCTGGGGGTACCAGCCAGAGTAGCAGCATCTCCGGTGTCTCAGGCGGAGGTGGGCGAGGTCAAACAGAGAGTCATAAGTTGGGGGTGTGCTGGCAGTTTAACGACGGCGAGTGTAAGTTCGGGGCGAATTGCAAATTCAAACATCTTTTCTCCAACTACAATAGCGCTTCACATGGAGCCGCCAAGTGTTTCAAGAAAGGGAAGCCCAGAACCAGTGGTAGTAATTCCCAAGGGGGAGACTCCAGTGAAGCTGGAAAGGATGGTCCCTTATCTAAATAGATATGGGGACAGGGAGAAGGCGGTGTTGCTGTACCCGGGTTTTAAAGACAGTTTTGTTATCCCTCACCCCTTTTGTAATTCCACGGGTTTTGAAAAATTTGCGTTCAGCCTTATTGCATGGCTCGATGGTTTCAGAAAAACTGGAAAAGGAAGTTTCGTTGGGCCATATGGCTGGCCCCTTTATCTCTCCCCCGTTTTCGGATTTGGTGGTTTCCCCTCTGGGAGTGGTTCCAAAGAAAAAGCTGAATAAGTTTCGGCTTATCCAACATTTGTCTTACCCACGTGGGGGGTCAGTTAACGACGGTATTGATCCGGAGATCTGTTCGGTGGTTTACTCCTCCTTTGATGAAGCAGTACGGTGGGTGCGAAAATGTGGTCGGGGTGTTCTCATGGCTAAAACGGACGTTGAATCCGCATTTCGTTTGCTGCCGGTTCACCCAGATAGCATGAAGTTGCTGGGTTGCTATTGGGAAGGCATGTTTTTTGTGGACAGGTGTCTGCCCATGGGATGTTCGCTGTCCTGTGCGTATTTTGAAGCCTTCAGTTCCTTTTTGGAGTGAGTCGTGCGTGATGTTTCCGGTTTCGATTTGATCTTTCATTACTTGGATGTCTTTTTGTGTGTTGGCCCGGTGAATTCTTCACGTTGTGAGAGGATGTTACAGGCCATTGAGTGGGTGGCGGAGCGTTTTGGAGTTCCACTCGAGCCTGGGAAAACACAGGGTCCCAGTACGTGCCTGCGTTTTTTGGGAATTGTCATTGACACGGTGAGGTGGGAGTTCTGGCTGCCTGAGGATAAGTTGGTGGATTTGCGGGCGGAGGTGGTCCGAGCACGCCAGGTAGAAAAGTTGTCACTGCGTGATCTCCAGTCTTTGTTGGGGAAGCTCAACTTTGCATGTCGAGTCATGCCGATGGGGCGAGTTTTTTCACATCATCTGGCAAGTGCGATTGTGGGGATTCGAGACATGCATCATTTCATCAGATTGTCGGCGGAACTCAGGGCAGATTTGGCGATTTGGGAGTCTTTTTTGGAGGGGTATAACGGCCGTTCATTGGTGATGAAAGAGGTGGTCAGCAACGACGCGCTAGAGTTGTTCACGGAAGCGGCTGGCGGTGTCGGATTTGGGGCTTACTTTCGGGGGCAGTGGTGCGCATCCCAGTGGCCCAATGAGTGGATTACGGATGGCTTGGTATGCAACATCACTTTGTTGGAGATCTTTCCGATTCTCATAGCCGTACATCTGTGGGGACGTGAGTTTTGGGATCGGCGCGTGCGTTTTAATAGCGATAACATGGGCGTGGTGTGTGCGATCAATGGTCTTACTGCATCGTCTCCCCCAGTCGTTTGGGTGTTGCAACAGTTGGTCTTACTATGTTTGGATCTGAATGCACATGTGACCGCGACACATGTTTCGGGTGTCAAGAACGATATAGCTGACCCTCTTTCTCGTTCACAGTGGGACCGGTTCCCCTCTTTGGTGCTAGAGGCAGAGATCATGGGCTTAGCTTGCCCAGAGGAGCTGTGGAAAGTGGCTTACCGGCCGCGGAGTAGCTAATTGAGTCGTCTTTAGCCCCAAAAACTTGGGAGGCATACCGGGCAGTATGGCGCAAGTGGGAGGAGCATCTTGCAGCCGATGCAGAAGTCGGGCCTGGGGTGGATCAGGAGGGAATTTTGTTGTCTTGGTTGGGGCGCGGGGCCTCTGAGGGTTGGTCAGGTGCAAAAGTCATACATATTTTGGCAGGGTTGTCTTTTGATTTCCGTTTGCGCGGCTGTCGCATTTGAAAGGCGGGGGTGATTTGAGGCGTCCGATAACTTTTAATGTATTGGAACAGTTGGGCAGCATTTTGGAGTCAGTGTGTTCTTCACGCTACAAGGTTTTGTTATTTCGCTTAGCCTTTTCGTTGGCATTCTTTGGTGCATTGAGGGTAGGGGAGCTAGTGTCGGGTAACAAAGAGTTAATTGGGGGGTATATTGGCCAGGGACGTTGTGGTTACTGCACGGGGCATTGAGTTTTGGCTGCGGCTGTCTAAGACGGATAAGGCAGGAAAAGGTCGCCGAGTGGTGTTAGGCAGTGTGCCCGGGTTTTTGATGTGTCCCGTTCAGTGTTTGCGGAGTTTTTGGGAACTTAGTCCTAGTTTGAGCGGTTCCCTTTTGTGTCACATTGATGGCTCTAGTTTGTCCAGATACTAATTTGGCGCTGTTTTTAAGAAGTCCATTCCATTTTTGGGTGTGGATGAATCCAATTTTGCTTTTCATTCATTCAGGATAGGGGCGGCGTCGGAAGCGGCAGTTCGGGGTTGGGATGCGGCTTCGATACGGTGCATTGGCGGTTGGGCATCCAATCGCTACCGAAGTTATGTTAGGTCAGTGGGTGGTGATGGGTGATGCAGGGGGTTGCATTCACGTTTAATTTAGGTTGGATTTGATGTTTGCATTGCCTTTTTTATTTTAGGTGTCGAGCCGTTGCTGGTGTGGATTTTTGGTCATTCCTTCGTTTACTGGGGAGCATTGCGAGCCGATGTCAGGAACAAAGGCAGACAGCTCGATTTTTCCAGGAACACGGCCTTGTTGCGTGGTGTGGTTTTAAGGGGATGGAGTGGAGACGGGTCTTGCAGGAAATACAGGAGTGCGTTCTGTTGGACCGCGCTCCGGACATCCTGGTGTTACATGTCGGGGGTAACGACTTGGCGGTTCGACCATTTCGGGAATTGATAAGGGACATCAAGCAGGATTGTTTGCGCCTGTGGTTGCTATACCGAGGGGTCACTATTGATTGGTCCGACATCGTCCCTCGTAGGCAATGGTGTTCCATGAGGTCTCTAACAAAGGTCAACAAGGCCAGGATAAAAGTAAACAGGGCTGTGTCTTCTTTCTTTTGTCATCAGGAATGGGGAGTGGCTGTGCGACACTTTGATTTGGAAAAGGGCGAGGGTGATTTTTGGCTGGCCGATGGGGTTCATCTGAATTTGGTTGGTTTCGATATTTGGGCTCTCGGTCTCCAGGAGGGTATTGAGCGGAACATAGCATGGCGTGTTCGGGGGGTCTCGGGCCGTTGAGGTGTTCAAGGGCCCTTGTTGTGGCGGTTTTGAGAGGGGGGGGAGTCCTTGAAATCGATTGAAAATTGGTTTTGGAGACTCAGTATCTAGGGTCTCCTTCGTTGAAAGGTATGTTGGGGGTGATCTGGTGAAAGGTGGATGGGGAGTTTTCGACAGAAGTGGGCGGATCCCCAGGTAGCTTAGTGGACATTATATATCGGTGTTGGTGCTCCCGAGCCAGTGGGGTAACGGCTTGGAGCAATCATGATGGGTTTTGTCCACAGCATTTTGGGTTTCTTCACCAAGATCTTGGGGCTTCAAGGACTCCTTCTCAGTGTTCAAGTTATTGTATATTTGTGATTTATGATTCAATGTTTGTTGTTTGGTGTTTAATAAAGGCTGCTGTGGCCATAACATTCCAAAAGAAATCCCTAGTCTCCGTGTTTTTGGTGAGTGGGTAATGAAGGTGACACAGGGGGAGGCTAGGCTCCCTTTGTTTTGGTATGTTATGATGGTTACTTTTATTTTGGGTCATGGTGGTTTCGAGAGGGGGGGGGGAGTCCTTGAAGTCGGTTGAAAATTGGTTTTGGAGACTCAGTGTCTAGGGTTTCCTTCGTTCAAAGGTATGTTGGGGGTGATCTGGTGAAAAGTGGATGGGGAGTTTCTGACAGAAGTGGGCAGATCCCCAGGTAGCTTAGTGGACAATATATATCGGTGTTGGTGCTCCCGAGCCAGTGGTGTGACCGCTGGGAGCAATCATGCTGGGTTTTGTACAACTGTTTGTTATTTTGTGTTTAATAAAGGCTGCTGTGGCCATAACATTCCAAAAGAAATCCCTAGTCTCCGTGTTTTTGGTGAGTGGGTAATGAAGGTGACACAAGGGAAGGCTAGGGGATGCTTTGATGCTCGTTCCCCCTCAGGTGACAACTTGACACTACCAACGTCATGTAGAAACAAGAGGTCGATTTTCCTCCTAGGAGTCATAAGTCACTGCAAAAGTCCATGGTGGGGAGAGGAGGGAGCATCTGGTTAGGAGTTCAAGAAGGGAACGAATTATGCAGGGAAAAGAGACTTCCTGCTTCTACATAGAGCAGAGAAAACAGAAGAATTGAATGTGTATAAAGGCAAAATGAGCAATTGTAAGTACACAGTGCTGTGTAATATGATGACTGCAATATATTAAGAGGATTAAAACTTTGATGCATCTTAAAAGTGACATGCAAACCCATGTGCCAAACCACAACTCTTACTTTAGCCAGAGAAGTGAACTGCCAAAAGTCACAATATATCATGTTGCTCAAAATGATTGTCATCTTTTCTAAATGTCCTAATCCAGATTTCTGACATAATCTCTTTGATGAATTGAGGCCGAATTCTATTTTCAACTATTTATCTTAGGGCAATTAACAGAATTAATTACCTATTGCGGATAGATATACCAGTATGCCCAAACTTCAGGATTTTTTACGCTACTGGACATATTGATATAGCTCATGCATGGCACAGACGCAGAATCTTGTGTGACACATTAAGAGCAGATGGCAGCATGGTGGCTCAGTGGTTAGCACTACAGCCTTGCAGTGCTGGGATCCTGGGTTAGAATCCCACCAAGGAGAAGATCTGCAAGGAGTTTGTATGTTCTCCCAGTATTTGTGTAGGTTTACTATGGGATCTCCTGGTTCCTCCCACACTCCAAAGACATACTGATAGGGAATTTAGATTGTGAGACGCAATGGGGACAGCGATGATATTGTATGCAAAGCACTGCGGAAAGTGCTATTTAAAAAAAAAATAGTAATATAAAATAAAAAGGTACTTGATATAACATATAGCTGGCATCCTCATGCATTACACAAGATTGAAGACTTGTTAACTACTTAGATACTGTGGTCCACAGTAATTACAAGTGATACAATCCTGGATGACAATAAGCTTCTATGTCA
Organism: Dendrobates tinctorius; assembly: GCF_039654945.1. Lineage (NCBI taxonomy): Eukaryota > Metazoa > Chordata > Amphibia > Anura > Dendrobatidae > Dendrobates > Dendrobates tinctorius. The sequence goes on from NW_027361742.1 coordinate 5,414,887, forward strand.
ACCAGACACCTGAAGCATCTGCCTAAGAACGTTTTAGTCTCTAGAATTTTGAGACTAAATGTTGACCTGTATAATTTACAAGGAAATCTTTAGTAAAACCATGCCAACTCTGGTATGGATAAACTTATGTCCAATGCCCAAACTACAGGCTTATGTGATCTCATTTATCTCTTCTCTTTTAGGTCTTCGAATTCGGCTATTCAATTTCTCCCTCAAACTTCTAAGCTGTATGCTGTATATAGTCCGTGTCCTGTTGGATAACTCAAAAAACAATAAAGGAACCTGGTAAGACAACAGCATAATATTATAAAATAGGAGATATCAATATATGTGTTCGCCAGCTCCACATCATCCCCTCTTCCTCTCACTGTTTGGGGTACCTCAGGGCTCAGTCCTTGGCCCCCTTCTCTTCTCTCTTTGCACAACCCCAATTGGACAGACCATCAGCAGATTTGGCTTTCAGTTCCATCTTTATGCTGATGACACACAACTATACATGTCATCCCCTAACCTTACCCCCGCTGTACTACAGAAAGTCAGTGATTGTCTGTCCGCAGTCTCCAACATCATGTCCGCTCGATATCTGAAACTCAACCTTTCCAAAACTGAACTTCTTCTGCTCCCGCCATCTACTAACCTCCCTAAATCTGACATTTCCCTCTCCGTGGGTGGCACCATAACTACACACTGGTAGCAGTCGCGATGTCTTTGTGTTATGTTTGACACCAATCTTTCCTTCACCTCCCATATACAATCTCTTGCCCGTTCTTGCCGCTTACACCTAAAGAACATCTCTATAATCTGCCCTTTTCTAACCATGGAGACAACAAAAACCCTCAATGTCGCACCGATCCACTCCCGCCTGGACTACTGTTAATCTTTATTAATTGGCATCCTCCTCACTCGAATTTCCCCTCTCCAGTCCATAGTTAATGCAGCAAGGGTTGTCTCTGGCTAATCGATACTCGGATGCGTCCACTCTTCATCAGTCGTTACACTGGCTAACCATTCATTATAGAATCCAATTCAAAGTATTTGTTCTCACCCACAAAGCTCTCCACAGTGCGACACCTCCTTATATCTCCTCCCTCATTTCTGTCTATCAGCCTAGTCGATCGCTGCGCTCTGCAAACGACTTTCAACTAACCTCTGCACTAATCCCTACCTCCCACTCCCCACTCCAAGACTTCTCCCGTGTTGCGCTAATCCTCAGGAATGCTCTACCCTAAGAAATTAGGACTAGCCACAACTTGTACAGTTTTATGCGCTCCCTCAAAACACATTTTTTCAGAGCAGCCTATAGTTATTTTTTGTGTAGATGTGTGTGTGTAGCCCATTCACTATCTCCATCCATCCCTCAGTCCCTCAAGATGGCTGGACCATCATTATAAATACATCATTGTAAATACACACCTGTACTCTTTATCTCTGCCACCTCATTGTAGATTGCAAGCTCTCATGAGCAGGGTCATTTTATTTTGCTTAAATTATAGTATTGTTAATGTTGTTATTTATGACTGTTGTGTTTGAAACTGTTAAACTGTAAAGCGCTGCGGAATATGTTGGCGCTATGTAAAGATTATTATTGTTATTATATATACTATGACGCTAACACTGCCCAATAGTTAATAGCGCAAAACAGTGAAAAAATCCGTATTGATGGAGAAATCTCTTTAAAATTTGTATATAAAGTACATATAAAATTGGGACTTAAACATAGTTTAAATAAAAACCTTTATTACTGATAGGTAGTACATAGCACGGTACAAATTAAAAACACACCATCTTAATGAATAAAAATACATAAGTAGATAAAAATCAAAAAAATTAAAAGAAGGCCCAGCAGACATATGTGTCCCAATAGGTACAATCTATTCACAGATGATATATATTTCAACAATTTAGCGGTGAAAAAGCCCATAAATGATATTATATGAAAATATATAGCATTTAATATTACATACAAAAGAGCTGCCTAAATATAATTATGCCAAAAAACTAATCATTAAAAATCACACATGTAATAAAAATTAATAACCATATGTGTCACAAATTAAGGTGCAAGTGCAGATGAATAATGAACAAGAGACAACTTGCTCACAACAATAAAGTGACTAGTTAAAAAGTGCAAATGGCAAACCACTGCTATAAATAGGCAGTAGCTGCTTCACAAATATACAATATCCACTATTGTGATTTAATCATAAGTGCAAAAGATTAACTAATCGCACTATTGTGCCATGATAAAGTGCAAAGAACAGCTCACTGGTATAAATAAACAGGCTGCTAACCAGTAAAGCAATAGCCACTGACAAGAAACCATCCTGAATGTTGATCACCCACCAGGGACCTGAAAGGCTCAATCGCACTATTGTACCATAATAGATTGCCACCAATAATTACCTTATAGTAGCGCCAGAATGCAAATGGTGTGTAACGCGCCCCGACGCGCGTTTCGAATTTCTCCTTCATCGGGGGGTGTTACCTAATTATGAATCGGGTGTTTATATATCCGTGGGGCTAAAAATCATTGGTGGAGTGGGAGCGCTAATGACGCATGCGCGTCGGGAAGCCCAGGGGGCTCTCCGCCCCCACATCATGTGACCACCGATGTCAGGTCACATGATCGGACCCGACGAAATTGGAAACATGTAGACGCAGGAAGTGAGACACATCCCAGGGCACCCAACTGCGCTTGCGTTCAGCTTCCATCCTCACCAGTGTAATAGGAGAAGAAAGGGAGACAATGACAAAGAGTGGACTATACATATATATATATATATATAAATATATATATAGTGTAATCAGAAGAGAGAAAGAGGAAAAAAAAAATGGGGAATAGAAGGGTTAAATAATTAAGATTGATAAATAATGATAAAGAGGAAAAATTAAAAAATTAAATAACAAATAATAAATAATATTTAATAAATAATAATACATAAATAATAAATAAATGAAAAAATAAAAAAATAAAATAATATAATAATCAATAGAAAAATATATATTTATATATATAATAAAATATATAAATAAATACTAAAATAAAAAAATAATAAAGTAATAAATAAAAATTAATAGTAATAATAAATTATAATCATTCTTCTCTTCAATGGCAAACAATAAATGAGTCCATCAAATATAAACCCCATTGGGGAGTGTATTAATGGTAGTCCGCAAAATCCTCTTCATTCTTCACAAAAGTGATACAAGAAGTAAATCAAATTGAGTCCATCAATCTTCAAAAAAAAAGTTTCATATATTCGTATATGATAAATGAAAAGAATCCAAGGACTATACCAGGAATAGTACCCAGGATAAAACGTTGATACGTCCATAAATGGCCATCCACATCATACATAATACTGAAAAAAATAATAAAAAAATATAACACACATAAAAGGATAAAAATCAATAAAAGCGATTCAAATAGGTTCTGGTTTACAAGAATGGAGAAGAGCAAATATTTTCATTGAGGAAATTGTATTCAATGTCCGGATCCACTTTGCCTCCATTTTGGCTAATCTTGTGCTGATATTCCCACCTCTCACATGTGGTTGGATCATGTCGATACCTATCACACGTAAAAGGGATGCATTACACTGGTGGTGAATCTTAAAATGCTGGGGCAGAGTCTTTAATTCGGCAATATCCTCAGTATTTTTAGCAGCCTCAATACCTTAAACGTGTTCGCGTACTCTGACTTTTAACCGACATGTAGCTTAGCCGATGGAAATTAGTCGGCAAGGGCATGTGGCATAATCAATTATGGCCTTTGATGTGCAGGTAATTTGATGTCTAATTTTATAAGTTTTATGATTTCCTGTATCCGTAAAATTCCGTGCTCGGTCAATATTAGGGCACGCCACGCATCTATCACAGGGATTACATCCATGAGGTGCTCTACTATTAGAAAGGAAAGTTACCGGTTCATTCGTATAGTGGCTATATAGTCCCCTATATAGTGTGAGATCACTGGATCTGCTTGCAAGATGAACCACGATTTTTCCAACGGTTGTACCATTAATTGAGTTTGACCATGATATTGTGCTGTAAACCTCACAGTTGAATCTGGAGTCAATGATTTAGTTGAGTAAAGGGTCTCCTCTCTTAGTGTATATTTGGCTCTGTTGTAGGCCCTCTTGATAGAGCACCTACTATAGCATTGTTCAAGGAACCTAGCTTTAAGTTTCATAGCCTCTTTTTCAAAATCCAAATCGCTCGAACATACTTTTCTAAAAAAATCATTACTATCTTTAATATAAGATGGTAAGTCAAATACCAAAGTTTGTAATTCTGAATCAATGTATTTATTTATATTCTCCAAATAGTTATTACAACCAGATATTATAGGCCTCCTTGGTAGAGTTACTTGATTCTTATGTATTTTTGGTAAAAGTACAAAGAAGGAATCGTCGGTTCATCTATTAGAAGGGCAGAAAAAAGTTCCTTGGAAATAACTCCATTGTCCTGAGCTGTTTGTAAAATAGTCCGAAGTTCAAGCCCAAATTTATTTAGGGGGTTAAAGGTCAATTTTTTATAACATTTGTCATCCTTCAAGTGGCGGAAGGCTTCTGCTTCATACATCACTTTTGGCCATATTACTATATTTCCACTTTTATCAGATGGTTTAAATACCTCATCCTGTAGACTTTTTATACGTGCAAGGGCCCCTCTTTCTTCCTTACTGATATTATTATGACATGGATATTTGGGAATTTTATTAAACTCTTCACTCACCGTTTTCACAAAGATGTCCACAGCTGGACATACAGATAAAGGAGGAAATGTCCATGATTTTGGATTAACAGATTTCGGTATCTGATCTTCGGGGGCATTATGCTCTCTAGCTAAGTCTTCTCAGATGGTTAGTGCCTCCTGCTCCATCTCTGTAGGAAAATTTTTTATCTAATATATAAAGCTCAAAGTGTGTATGTATGTGTGTATGTATGTATGTGTGTGTGTATGTGTGTATGTCTGGGATAGGCATCCGCACCGTTGCAGCTACAGCCACAAAATTTAGCACAGTCACATGTCTGGACCCCGAGAGCGTCCTAAGCTATGTTGTGAGGCGAAATTTTAACCCCGAGCGTTCCAATTCACCAAACAGTTTTGCCCCTATCTACAAACTGGGGGGAAAAGTGTGTGCGCGTCAAGCACCCGCCCCTCATTGTGATGTCACAATGCCCCTATTTGCATATTGGGGAAGCAGTGTGTGCGTATCAAGCCCTGCCCCTCATTATGATGTCACAATGGTTGCCATGGCAACGCTGATGTCATCAAAGGTTGCAAGCCCTGCCGCCGCTCATTATGATGTCATAATGGTTGACTATGGAATGGAGGATGTGTGATGAGTATATGGGCACCGGACTATGGGATGGAGGATATGTATGACAGGTATATAGGCACGGGACTATGGGATGGAGGATATGTATATGGGCACGGGACTATGGGATGGCGGATGTGTGATGGGTATATGGGCACTGGACTATAGGATGGAGGATATGTATGATGGGTATATGGGCACGGGACTATGGGATGGCGGATATGTGATGGGTATATGGGCACTGGACTATAGGATGGAGGATATGTATGATGGGTATATGGGCACGGGACTATGGGATGGCGGATGTGTGATGGGTATATGGGCACTGGACTATAGGATGGAGGATATGTATGATGGGTATATGGGCACTGGACTATGGGATGGCGGATGTGTGATGGTATATGGGCACTGGACTATAGGATGGAGGATATGTATGATGGGTATATGGGCACGGGACTATGAGATGAAGGATGTGTGATGGGTATATGGGCATGGGACTATGAGATGAAGGACGTATGATGGGTATATGGGCATGGGACTATGGGATGGAGGATATGTGATGGGTATATGGGAATGGGACTATGGGATGGAGAATGTGTGATGGGTATATGGGCACTCGACTATGGGATGGAGGATATGTATGATGGGTATATGGGCACGGGCCTATGGGATTGTGGATATGTATGATGGGTATATGGGCACTGGACTATGGGATGGAGGATAAATATAATTTTCTACAACTAACCACAGTTAGTTACTATGCCCGGGCAGCGCCGGGCTCTTCAGCTAGTTATATATAAATATATATTTTTTTGATTTTTTTCTATTTATTATTATTTTATTTTATTTCTCTATTTTTTCATTTATTTTTTATTTTTTATTTTACTATTATTTATTGTTAAATATTATTTATTATTTGTTATTTTTTTTATTTTTCCTCTTTATCATTATTATTTATCAATCTTAATTATTTAATCCTTCTATTCCCCATTTTTTTTCCTTTCTCTCTCTTCTGATTAAACTATATATCTAATATATAAAGCTCAAAGTGTGTATGTATGTGTGTGTGTGTATGTGTGTATGTCCGGGATAGGCATCCGCACCGTCGCAGCTACAGCCACAAAATTTGGCACAGTCACACGTCTGGACCCCGAGAGCGTCCTAAGCTATGTTGTGAAGCAAAATTTTAACCCCACGCGCTCCAATTCACAAAACAATTTTGCCCCTATCTACATACTGTGGAAAAAGTGTGTGAGCGTCAAGCCCCGCCCCTCATTATGATGTCATAATGCCCCTATCTACATAATGGGGAAACAGTGTGTGCATATCAAGCCCCGCCCCTCATTATGATGTCACAATGGTTGCCATGGCGACACTGATGTCATCATAGATACCAACAAATTGGTGAGTTCACTCACCCGATAAATATCATAAGGGGATATTCATGATGTAACTTGTTACACCTCCACAAATAAATGAATAGCCCCAAATACACATCCAAATGAATGGAAGTATTAAAATATTTTATTAAATTCTCTTATTAAAAAGACAAAAAGGAAAAAAACAGCAGCAATAAACATATATAATACCATAAACATAAGGCGTTACATGGTGGACATAGGGCAAATACAATTTGATAACATACAATCCTCATAGAACAAGACATAAAGTGCAATATAGTGAACAGATACATCTGATTTAAAGTGCATAATATATAAACAGGATTATATATACCAGTAGTAAAGTGCCCAATGCCTCTCCAGCTCCAACGTACGTTTCGCCCGATGTGGCTTTCCCAAGGAGTGAAGTAACAATGGATATGGGGAAGTTTTTATATGTTACACGGTCCAATGAAAAACAATGGTTCCCACATATTTAATTAATTAGACTAATCATTTATAATATTAGTGATCAGGTCCCAGATACAAAGTGGTACGCCCTGACGGAATGACGCAATCAAGACAAACAAGAAAATATATATATATATTAGCAAGGCACACATTACATCCTATAGAATGCGTTCCACAGTGGAACGCACGCCACCGCCGATATCGCGGGACCCAAAAGACACGTCATATGCTGCAATAACAGGAAACATGAAGCAAGCCGGATCAATGTACCCGAAACCGGAAATTACGTTTCCCCATCAATGCGTCCTGGAATAAGATGTGCATCACAAATATCTCCCCCGAAGGCGGAAGTTGTGGATTACCATAGCAACCCTCCCACGTGATATATACACTAATAGAATAAGTAAGAGACAATGAAATAGCATACTAACACCAATGGGGGACACTTAAAAAGCATAAAAGAGAATGGTAATGGGGAAAAATTATTTTTATACCGATATACGGAAAACCGGATATGACGTATCGCAACTTTTCAATGACAAATAGACAGACTATTATATAACGCCTGAACAAGAACATATATGATGTCCCACAATATAGGTACAAAAAGGACACAATAACCAAAGATAACATATCCAGGTCAATAATAAATGTCAATACCTCAGGCATCTAAAATAATTAATCCATATAAAAATTAGTCTCATATAAATACACAACAACGGTGAATCACCGCTGGCATGTAAATCTGAAACCAAAAACCCAAAAAGACTTATAAAGCAATATATAGTGCAATATAATATATCAAATACATGGGACAAAAAGACATAAGAAAAAGAATACAATAATGTGAATAAATGCATATATATGTATTAGCACAAAAATACCTAATAAAAAACAAAAGTGCAAAGTGTAGTGATCACACGTGCGCTCGTGTGAAATAAAGTGAACACAATAGAGAAACAAAATTTTTATTAATAATTTATTAATATAATAAATAAATGCATGATCAATCAGTGCAAGGTAAAATATGATGAAGATGCATTCCTTTTCAAAAAAAGTCCAAGAACCGGGTGCAAGCTAAAGCAGAAAAAAGAAAAAAAAGAACAAAGACAAAAAATAAAAAATGTTAAAACAATTCATAAAAATGCATTTAAAGATAATTGTTCATTAAGACCCCTAGGCGCAATCGTATCCAACCTAAATATCCATTTGGCTTCAATTTGTGCAAGACGTTTTTTGATATCTCCCCCCCTAGTATTCAATACAATGTGATCAATCCCCCTCACTCTCAACAGAGAATCATTACAATCATGGAACAATTTAAAATGTCTTGGCAATGTCTTTAGTGAATCAATATCAGAAGTATCTCGTGCTGCTCTTATATCCAAAACATGTTCCCTCACTCTACGTCTAAATTCTCTAGACGTGAGACCAACATACTTCAAATTGCAGGGGCAACTAGCACAATAGATAACAGCCATAGTAGTGCATGTTATATGGTATAGTATTTTAAATGTTCTACTCTCATCAGCATTTGAGAACTCACCACATCTCTCTATATTAGGGCATGCAACACATGAACCACAGGGTTTACATCCCCATTTTGGACCCCGTGATCCAAACACATTCTCCTTTTTCTTTTTGTAATGACTATGTACTAACATGTCATGGATGTTTTTTGATCTTCTATACGTAATGGCAGGCGGAGGTGGCAAATATTGCGACAATATGGGGTCTATTTGTAGAACCCCCCAATGTTTATTCAAAATCATATTGATTTCATGCCATTTACTATTGAAATCTTGAATATAGCGTACCTTATCAGAAGAATGTGCATCAGATCTACGTTTATGTAGTGCCTCCAGACGATCTGTTCTTTTCGCACGCCAATATCCACGTTTTATACATGAAGAAGAGTATCCACGCTCTTGGAATCTAATGCTTAAGTCTTTGCTCTGTTTCTCAAATGATTCCTCTCTCGAACAGATGCGTTGCATCCGTAAGAATTGTCCTATGGTTATGCCACGAATGAGACTTCGTTGATGAGATGATGAAAAATGTAACAGGCTATTTGTCGAAGAAGTTGGCTTGCGGAAAACATCAGTATGTACAAATCCAGTATCATCAACTTGGAGCAAAACATCCAAAAATTCAATATTTGATCTTCCCGCCTTATGTTAACCGCAAATTCAACTCGTTATCATTCAAACGGCTCATAAAGGTATGAAGCTCATCCATGGAACCCTGCCAAATACACAAAATATCATCAATGTATCTCCCCCAGTGCTGCACTCTGTCAACCAATGGTATAGAATCATTTGTAAAGATATTTCTCTCCCACAGCCCCAGGAACAAATTAGCATATGAGGGTGCCAAAGCCGCCCCCATAGCTGTGCCCTGGAGCTGTAGGAAAAACTGATCTGAAAAAATAAAAAAATTATGAGTGAGTGCAAACTGGAGGAGATCCACAATGAACTCACAAAACTCACCATCTTCATTGGACATCATCAAAAACTGTTTAACAGCGGAAAGACCATCTTCATGTCTTATAGACGTGTAAAGAGATTCGATATCACAGGTCACAAGGATCATATTTTCCTCCAACTGTAGACCATCCATCTTACGTAAAACATCATTTGTATCCTTAAGGTAAGACGGTAGAGTTTCTACCAAAGGATGGAGAACATAATCAATCAACCTACAAATGAGTTCACTAAAACTATTATTGCCCGCCACAATAGGGCAGCCTGGTGGACAAGATACATTTTTATGTACCTTAGGGAGTATGTAAAACGTAGCAATAGTAGGGCAGTCCACAATCAAATAATCCATCTGTCTTTGACTAATAATCGAGGACTCAACAGCTCCTGTCAATATAGTCTTCAACTGTGAACAAAAAGAAGTCAAAGGATTAAAAGTAAGCCTCCGATAGCATCTGGCATCTTTCAATAATTTATACACCTCTTTTTCATACATATTACAAGGCCAAATCACTGTGTTACCACCTTTGTCAGATGGTTTTATAACCACATCTGTTCTAACAGAAAGTTCTTTAATAGCTCTAATGTGGGCCACAGTTAAATTGTAATCACAAGTACTTGTAGAAATATTCCTGAAATCAGAACTAACCAATTTCACAAATAAATCGATATTGGCACTTAAAGCCAGAGATGGAAATTTCTTCGATTTTGGAACCAATGCCTTAGGAAACTTACTTCTAACTGCCGGTCCTTGCTCCAGGAGTAACTCATTTAGGGTTTCCAAAGCCTCCAATTCTGCTTCTGTATCAAAATTCTACTTCTCCTTATTATCAGATTTATGATGTAACTTTTTAAGGAGAAGTTTGCGTGCAAAAAGATGCAAATCTTTCAAGGCTGCGAAGGAGTCAAAATTAGCAGTAGGTGAAAAACTGAGTCCCAATTCAAGGACCTCCCTTTGCTGGGATGTCAATTCAACATTTGATAGATTGATTACCTTATTAGATGGTAAATCACTGGTACCCGGAGCATCCTTCTTTCTCCTAGAAGATGTCTGTCCAAAGTTATTTTTACATTTGTGTGTCCTAATGTTACATGTTCTCCCAAATCCAGAGCTAGAGGATTCCATAGATGTGGATGAGGCTATGGATGTACTTCTCATCCTATATCGTTTAGAGGGAAGTTTCCATTTGTACATCCTATTGCTCTCCATATCAGATAAATCTCTAGTATATTTTTTTGTTTTAATGTCCTTAATTTGTTTTTCCCAGGACACATGTAGATCTTCTAATTCCTTTTTAAATTTCTCCATCTCCCCAGATGTAATCAACTTAGTAAGATCCTTATTAAGATCCTCTATTTCTTTTTCAAGTACAGGAAGAGACTTTCCTTCAAAGGAACCGATGAATTCCGTGAGGTAAAAGTAATGAGATAGAAATACCTGGGCTCTATTATTGGGAGTGGGCTCCACATACTTACAGCCTGTCTTAGATGTTCTGCTTTCTTTTTTGAAACATAAATTTGCATGCAGTGATCCCCTGTACAATCATTTGTGTTCATCAACTGGAATTTGTCTATTTAGATTTTTTGTTGTGTGTAAAGTCAACACCAGTTGTAGCTAAATGTGCCAGGTACACCATACTCTCTTTTTGAATTATGCAGTTATATTTTATTATGTATATGTGATGATCTTGCAATTGCATAATTTATATTTACTTTCCACTAATTTGTAGATGACTACTAACAGTGTTCGTTTTCTTTAGTTTCATTTCAAGCCAGACTGTAATTTCTTAACACCGCTCAGTCACACTCCTTTCCGAAAACAAATAAACTGCTCATGAAAAGCAACATGGAAGCATCTAAAGTCACAGCAATGTTTTTCTTTTGGAAAAAAATGTGCAGTTAAAAACAGAAACTGAAGTGAAGTCTACATGAACATCTTCTTGTACGCTGAAGGAAATAAGAAATGTGTAAATATTTGATGTCCATCATACATCAGGAACATGATTGATACTCTTAGCGTTTCTTCCAAAGAAAGAATTATGATATTTCCTCAATATTGACATAACATTTACAGTCTTTATTTTAAAGATAATTAAAAACTTGCCAATTATAATGAAGTGTAAAAGTATAGTGTCATGGTTAGGACATGGTTAATGTCCGGTTCTCACAGGGTTAACTTTTGCCGGCCTGTCTTTGGATCTGGGAGGAGTATTTATACTCACTCCAGACTAGCATTCTCTGTCAGCTATACTGTTAATCTGGCTGTGTGTCTGACCGAGCCCCCTGGTGTGCGTGTAGTCTGCATTGCTTGTTTGATTCCCGTGTATGATCCGGCCTGTTCCCTCACTCTGTACTCCGTCTCTCATTTTGGTATTATTGTATTCTCCGGTTCTGACCTCCTGGCTTGGCTATTGTTACTTCATTGCAGTTTGTCCCTATTGTACCATCCATTGCCCGTTCTGGTTTTCTGATCTATTGCTACGTCCTGACTATTCACTTTGTCTAACCCTTTGGTACTGTCCTGCTATCTCGTGCTTTGACCCGGCTTGATTTGGTTTCTGTCTATGCCCCTTGGCAACATTGTTCTGTAGCTACCTTTCTAGGAGTTTCCCTGCAGCTCCTAGCTCTGTGGAGCTTAGGCCATGCCCCCAGCAGTCACGTGCTTCAGGTCCTGGAGCATGCATCGTCACCGCTGCTGCCGGCTCCACAGGTATCTTTGAGCACTATTTTTGTACTCAGGACATGCGCACTGGCTCAGTAAGCAAGTGCAGTGCGGAGTTCCTGACATTATAGCTGACCATTTCAGTTTTTTTCTCTGAAGAAAAAAAAAAAGTGTGTTATCCTCATGGATCCCATACAAGCTTTGGCTGATCAGGTCAAGCACCTGATCCAAATGTTCCACAAACTTAATGTGGAACAGCGCACGATGGCTCATACCCAGCAACAATTGGTGGATGCTGTGCAGGGGGCTGTCACTTCAGGGGCTTCTAGTGCTGGGGATAGAGATCTGTCATTGGCATCCCCCGAATCTCCGGTCAAATTGCCAGACCCTTTCTCAGGGGATAAAAGGGAGTTCAGGTCGTTCAGAGAAGGATGCAAGTTTTTTTTTTCTCTGAGGCCCCGCTCCTCCAGGGATGAGTTCCAGAGGGTGGGGGTCGTCATTTCTCTACTTCGGGGGGCTCCACAGGCATGGGCTTTCTCTCTCTCTTCCTCTGCTCCTGAACGAATGTCTGTGAATTTGTTCTTTTTAGGCTCTGGGGCACATTTATGATGAGCCTGATAGAGTGCATCTGGCAGAGGATATGGTGATGAGTGTGACACAGGAGAGGCACTCTGCTGAATGGTTCTGCTCAGAGTTTAGACTCTGAGGCACCGAAGTATCCTGCAACGACGCCACCCTGAGGGGGTTGTTCCGCAGGGGCCGGTCTGACCATCTGCTGGACGCTCTGGCATTACATCCTCCTCCTGATACCATGGAGGATGCCATGATGCAGGCAGTCCGTATGGACCGGAGACTTCGTACTAGAGGAATGATGCAACAAGAGTCTCCCTTGTACCCCAAATTGTGTGACACTGCACCTGTATCTGAGCCCATGGAGGTTGGGTCAGTCTCGGTTAAGGAGAAAGACAGAAGGCACTGTAGAAACAACCTACTATGCTTTTACTGTGGAGCCTCTGGACATTGGAAAAGGAATTGCCCTTCCTGCCCTTCTTCAGAGAAACCATCAGAGAAACGACTGAGTCTGGGCAACAATCGAGAAGGTTGTCCAGACTCCCAGGTACATTTTTTCTCATGTACAAAGATGGTGCTCCAGGTTGAATTGGAACTTGCTGGCGGTCCTGTTATGACTACCGCTTTTGTTGACTGTGGTTCCTCCATTAATCTGATTGATGCCCAAGTTGTGACTCTTAATAAGATAGGGACAGTCAGGTTAAAAGACCATGTTAAAATTGTGGCTGTTGATTCATCCCCTCTTACCTGGGATGGAATTTGCTTTATGTCTGAAGTTTTTTCTATGAAAATGGGTTCCACTCATGTGGAGAAGTTAAGTTGTTTTATTATGAATAATCTGCCTGCAGGACTGGTATTGGGGATGCCCTGGTTGCAATGGCACAATCCTCTCATTGATTGGGTGAAAGGGGAGATCATCCAATGGGGATGTAATGATAATAATCTGTGTTGTAACCCTGTTCCTTTTTTCAATCCGATAAGATCTGTATCTGTGTTGTCTGTCGGTCTGGAGGGTATTCCGGAGTACCTGAGAGACTTTGAAGACGTATTTTCCGAAAGCGAGGCTGAGGCGCTCCCACCACCTAGAACATTTGATTGTGCTATCGATTTAGTACCTTGAGCCAAATTATCCAAGGCTTGTTTGTCTAATTTGTCCGGGCCAGAGCACCAAGCTATGAAAGAGTACATCAAAGAGAGCCTTCACAAGGGGCATATTCGGCCCACGGTCTCACCCGTGGCAGAGGGGTTTTTCTTTGTAAAGAAAAAAGATGGTGGGTTGCAACCATGCCTCGACTTTAGGGAACTGAACAAAATCACTGTTAAGAACACGTACCCTCTCCCGTTGATTCCTGATCTATGCAACCAACTCATGGAGGCCAAATAGTTTTCTAAGCTCGATCTACGAGGGGCTTACAACCTTATAAGGATCCGGGAGGGGGACGAATGGAAAACAGCGTTCCTGACAACCGAGGGGCTGTTTGAAAACCTGGTTATGCCCTTCAGCCTCACTAACGCTCCTGCTGTTTTTCAGAGCTTCATTAATGTTTTTTTTTCTGACTTGATTGGGCGTTATGTAGTCATCTACTTGGATGATATCTTGATATACTCTGAGGACAGTCAGTCACACTTACACCATTTACATAAGGTTCTAATGAGACTCCTGGAGAACCATTTGTATGCTAAGCTGGAGAAGTGCTTTTTATGCAAGAACTGTCTTTTCTGGGTGTATGTGTATCCGGGGAGGGATTCCGCATGGGTCCAGGGAAGGTTCAGGCCATTACCGATTGGGTGCAGCCCCATGACCTGAAGGGGTGGCAGCGATTTCTGGGCTTCGCTAATTATTATAGGAAGTTCATTAAAGGGTTATCGCAGGTGGTGAAACCCTTGACGGACCTCACTCTTAAAGGGGCAGATGTAAAAAATTGGTCCGTGGCCGCAAAAAATTCCTTCCTTACTCTAAAGAAGTGTTTAACCACAGCCCTTGTGTTGGTACAACATAATTCGTCAAGACCTTTTATCGTCGAGGTCGACGCTTCAGAGGTGGGGGTGGGGGCAGTATTGTCACATGTGTGTTTTTAATCCAGTTTTTTTGTGCGTATGCATGATTTGAGAGTCCCCACCCTTCTCTTGTGTGACATGCACATAAGGAGCTGTCTTGCACCACGTGCCCATACTAGAAAGCGCCTGTCTTAATCCTGCTCATTTAGACACTGTTCATATGTTCAGGTTTTAAATAAATTAAATAGGGACTGCTTCAATACGGGTTACCTTGATGGGGTGGAGCAGCTTGGCATACATTTTTTTGCAAAAAAACGTATCGACTAAATACCCTGTATTTGTTATTACCTTTTATCAGCACTTGCTGACTACTGTCATATGTCTTACAGCAAGGTATTTTTGCACATTTGTCATTCTGTGCTCTTTGTTTGTGTTTCAGTCAGGGTGGTGTGAACATTGTCCAACAGACTTGTTCACATTTGTGAATGTTACATGTGTGTTTTTAATCCAGTTTTTTTCGTGCTTATGCATGATTTGAGAGACCCCACCCCTCTCTTGTGTGACATGCACATAAGGAGCTGTCTTGCACCATGTGCACATATTAGAAAGCGCCTGTCTTAATCCTGCTCATTTAGACACTGTTCATATGTTCAGGTTTTAAATACATTAGATGGGGGGCGTGGCCTGGACCTCATGTAGGGAGGACGTGGAGTGAGAGAGCTCCTGCCCGGATCCGACAATAAATCCTGATTACCGGCACTGCTGACGAGTCCCACTGACCTGGAGGGCTGCAATATCTCCCTGGGCGTCTAGACAGCGGAGGATCCTTGGGCCATGTCGAACCGCGGCGGTAAAAAGGATAAGGAGACGCCGGGGCGCGCCTCTGCTACATCCAAGATGGCACCAGCAAACAACAAGTCGGCTGGTAGTGGAGCGATGGGAGAGGCTGGCAGGCTGGAACGATATGCAAGGGTGCCTCCTGCTGCTGCTCGATCGCCCGGTGCACAGACTGAGGCAGGCGCTGGCTGCAGCATGGAGCTGGAGGATCATATCTCCAAGGAGGGAGCAGTGAGTAAACTGGGCCCCTCTTCAGCCCGACACGTGCAGATGCCGGGGCCTGTGCTGGAGGAGGGAGGAGTGGGGGATGGGGAGCAGCCGGAGTCTGTGACTGCTGAGCCCACGCTGGGAGAAATCCTCGCAGCAATTAATTCCTGCAATACCACACTGGCCACTCTAAGTAATCAAATGGAGATTGTCACCAAGGACATGGCCTGTATTAAACAAGAGCTGCGGGGGGTGACTGCCAGGGTGGGGGAACTGGAGGAGCGTGTTGGTGCGACGGAGGATAAATTGCCACCAATAACACGGGAGCTGGGAAAAGCCACGCAAAATATTACAATACTGCTGAACAAGGTGGATGATTTAGAGAACCGCTCACGTAGAAGTAATCTGCGACTGGTGGGGGTTCCGGAGAGGACGGAGGGGACTGACTCACTGGGCTTTTTTGAAAAATGGCTAATGGACACCTTTGGCAAAGATGTTTTGTCCCCATTCTTTACTATTGAGAGAGCACACAGGGTCCCTATGCGTGCCCCCCCGCCGGGAGCACCCCCGCGTCCCATCTTGCTCAAGCTCCTACACTTTAAAGATAGAGATGCTATCCTGCGCAGATCCAGAGATATTAAGGAACTTGCTATTAATGGGAGGAAAGTCTCCATTTTCCCTGATTTTTCCCTGGAGGTGCAGCGTAAAAGGGCGCAATTTATTGAGATTAAAAAACGCCTACGTGACTTACAGGTGACATATTCCATGATGTACCCTGCTAGACTGCGGATTGATGTGAATGGAGAAACGCACTTTTTTGATACGGCGGGAATGGCGCTGTCCTGGCTGGATATTAATGAGAGGTCCATGAGGAGGAAGAATACTTGAAGTTCTCCCTTTTTTCGCCACCAGGTGTTGTTACTCCTTTTTGTCTAGGACGCTATGCTGGTATAATTACTACTGTTCATTCCATTTCGGATTCAGGGCGGGAGCTGACCGGATTGCTGTGGACACTCGTTACAGTGACAAGCTGTGGACCCTTCTCCCTGCGTTGACTCTGGGCGAGTTTTCTAGCCCTGATTCTCTCTATTTGAGAGAAATGTGCAAGTTACACTTGAGTTTGAGGGTAGGGGCGCTGTACACTGGTGTGCATTGCTCCCTCTCCCTCCTTTGTTTTTTTCGTTTGTTGTTATATTTCCTAATTGTTCTGTGGGATGTGGTGTGCGTCAGCCGTGTCACCCAATTCATTGTACCGAGGGATGGTGGAGATTGCCTCTCTCCCTCGGGAGTGGAGTATGCTCCGATTTCTCATTTTTTAGTCTGCTCTTATGGCAATATCACTTAATATTGTAGCGTGGAATGTTAGGGGGCTCGGGGATGCAAATAAGAGATGTGCTATATTTACTAATATGCAGAAATTTCTCCCGGCTATCCTGTGTATGTCTGAGACCCACATGGTGAAAGATAATATTCACTGGCTAAGAAAGGGATGGGTTTCACATGAATATCATTCCACGTACTCGACCCATGCGTGGGGTGTCAGTGTGCTGGTGCACAGGTCCATCCCCTTCTCATGTACTAAATCAGTGGTTGACCCTGGGGGCAGATTTGTATGTTTGCTTTGCACGTTATACGGTATACAATTTATTTTGGTTGCCATGTACATCCCCCCGCCCTATTCAGTCGAACCAGTAAAAAGAATCTTGTCTATTTTGGGTTCCTTTCCCCCTGCGCCGACTCTTCTAATAGGAGATTTTAATACATATTTGCATCCCTATTTGGATAAGTTGCATTCGGGAAACATATCAGAAGATGCAGCCTCAACCTCATTTGCTAGAACGTTAGTGGAGCTGGGTATGGTAGATCTTTGGCGTGTCCGAAACCCCACAGCCAGACAGTTTTCCTGCTACTCTAGCTCCCACCACGCTATGTCACGGATAGACCTGGCCATTGGAAATACACTCATGACCCCATATGTACGAGGGGTGGCCTACCTGCCTAGAAGTGAATCTGATCACTCGCCGCTACATGTCACACTTTCATGGGGACACCCCCTCACCCTGTCTAGACCTATCTGGAAGCTTAATCCCTTCTGGATCCAGCTTATAGGGGGATCTTTGCATGATGCCATTCTAGAATATTTTCAACTTAATGAGTACTCTGCATCATCACACATAGTCTGGGATTCCATGAAAGCCTATGTCAGGGGCTTATATATTAGAGAAATATGCACACGGAAAAGCGAAAATAGACGCTACACCCGGGGCCTGATCCAGGAGGTGTCTGTTGCGGAGGCTGCGGTGATACTCAACCTGACAGAGGAAACTAAAAAAGCTTTGGAGAAGGCACAGGGGTCGCTCAGGGAAAACCTCATGTCGGCGGCAGCAAATAAACGTTATTTCCTCAAACAAAAATATTTTATAGAGGGGGAGGGAGTAGGAAATTTATTAGCCACGGTTATTAGAGCACAGGACGGATCTTCATATATCAATAGGCTAAAAACAGACTCGGGTGGTCTTGTGACGGACAGTGCGGACATAGTGAGTGAGATAAGGAGGTATTATATGCGACTATACACATCAGATTGCAGTCTCACGGAGACTGAGATTGAGCAGTACCTGGATGCTCTCTCTCTCCCTGCATTGACTGATAGCGATAGGGATTCATTGGATCGGGACATCCTGTTGGAGGAGTTGGAGGAGGCGCTTGGTCAGATGCAAAATGAAAAGGCTCCAGGAATGGATGGCCTGCCTGGTGAGTTTTACAAAACCTATGCACCCTTACTGCTACCTAAGCTACTTAAGGTATTTGAAGAGGCTGAAAGGCAGAGGGTCCTCCCGCCATCTATGAGGGAAGCTTTGATAGTTTTAATATTAAAGCCTGGAAAGGATCCAGAGGTTCCGGATTCATATCGCCCGATTTCCCTACTATCAACAGATGTTAAATTATTGGCCAGGGTACTCGCCAATAGGATGTCCCGAGTTATCTCATCTGTTATACAGAAGGATCAGATGGGATTTATCACAGGCAGAGCCACATCTATAAACCTTAAGAAACTATACTTGGGGATTCAACATAGTTCTGGGGAGTTGGGGGGAAGAGCAATTTTGTCCTTAGACGCCGCTAAGGCGTTCGATAGTCTGGAGTGGGGTTTTTTGTGGGCGGTACTTCAGAAAATGGGCTTTGGACACAGATTTATAAATTGGGTGAGGCTGTTGTATGGCTCGCCGGTGGCGAAGGTTGGGGCTAATGGCAGGGTCTCTGAGTCTTTTCCTCTTGGGAGAGGTACTAGACAGGGGTGCCCGCTCTCGCCCTTGCTATTTGCTACTGCGGTGGAGCCATTGGCAGTTGCAATTCAGAAGTCCAGAGAAATAATGGGATTCAGGTGTGGAACTGTGGAGTTGAGAATATCATTGTACGCGGATGATTTACTTCTATATTTAGATAAGGTACATTCCTCGATTTTGCCGGCAATGGAGGTCATTCGAGAATTTGGGCTGAGGTCTGGTCTTCGGATTAATTGGTCCAAATCAGCTTTAATGCCGATAGACCCTCTCCCGGCGGATTTCTCAGATTTGCAGATACCGGTCCCTGTAGTTCGGAAGTTTAAGTATCTGGGTATAATTGTTAGTCCTGCCCCGAAGGATTTTCGGGCTCTGAATCTGGAACCCCTGTTGCAGCGATTTAGAGCAAAAGTACATACTTGGTGTCGCCTGCCGTTGTCGAATATTGGTAGATCTAACTTAATCAAAATGGTAATGATACCACAATTATTATATTTGATACATAATTCTCCGGTGTGGATCTGTAGGGACTTTTTTGCAAAAATAAATACATTATTCCGGGAATTAATTTGGAAGAAAAAACAGGCTAGGATTCGCTTGGAGATACTACAGCGAGGGAAGGAGGAGGGAGGATTGGTGGTGCCAAACCCATTCATATACTTTATAGCCTCCCAGATGCAACATCTTAAGGGTTGGGGTAGAGACGGGGCGTGTGACAATGGTGGTGATATTGTGAGGGAAGGATCGGTATGGAAATATCCAGGGTGCCGGTTGGAGGTGGGAAGACGGCAGATTAATGGGGCACGATACCCCACGTTGGCTATGATTTTCAAGGTGTGGGATAGGGGTAAGTCTCTTTTGAAGATAAATGGGCCTACGAAGTTGTGGCCATTGTGGCGAAATCCGGATTTGCAAGAGATCAAAAAGCTGGTGGGGTTCGGAAGATGGGAAGATAAAGGGATTTATCTGGTGTCACAAATTCTGCAAAATAATACTCTTAAGGCCTCTTTCACACATCAGGTTTTCGCCGTCATGCGTGATCCGGCGCTTTTGACAAAAACCGGATCCGGCGAAATGCAATGCCGGATCCGGTTTTCCCCCCATTGACTTGCATTAGAGCCGGATTGAGCCGGATGGCCATGCGTTTCATCCGATTTTCGCCGGATCCGGCAATGTGACGCGATCCGGCGTCTGGAAAAAACGGCTACTGTAACGTTTTTTGTCTCCGGCGAAAAAGCCGGACACGCCGGATTCGGCGTGTCCAGCTTTTTCATACAATGAAAGCCTATGAGCGCCGCAATGCGCCTGATCCGGCGACAGCCGGATCCGGTGGCCGGATCCGGTGGCCGGATCCGGTTTTTTTGGTCTGAGCATGCTCAGTAGCTCTGCCCACAAGACATATATAAAAGCAAGACAGTGGGACCCTCAGCCACACCCAACATGCCACCCAAGCCAAGAACCAGGAGCAGGAGAAGGCAGCAGACATCTGCAGCAGCACCATCAGCACCACCCCAAATGGAGCAGCATGCTGAACAACGGGAGGGGAGTCCAGCAGCAGATGAGAGACGGTAATTATCAAATCCCCCATTCCTCCAAACTAGGGCTATGGAATATCAAGATATTCATTGGCCCTTTGTTTCTCTTTATTCAACAGCCGCCCAATAGATGCAGCAGCAGCAGCAGCAGCAGCAATGGCAGCAGCAGGAACACCACCCACAGCCATGGAGTCTGGCCATGAGGAAGACAGCACATCTTCTTCTGGGAGCCCTCCCTCGCATCGTCAGCGTTTGACGGTAAGTATTTATTTCCAAAATCCATCATCTCTGTAATATATATCTATTCATTGCCTTTTATTTCAAAACAGGAATCACAAGATGAAGAGGAGCTCCCAGAAGAAGAAGGAAGGGGTGGACAGACACTTGGAGTGGGCTCACAATTGGTAAGTTTTTTGCATCAAACGCAGAAACACGACATCACACTACACACAACACATAGAAAACAATGTTCTGCAGACCACACACAGCAAACAAATGCCTTACATCCAAAGACATAACATTTTTGTTTTCTTCTCTAGTCTTCCCAATCTGGTGCTCGGCCAAGAGGTCCTCGCAGTGCCTCCCGGGGTCGTCGGCGACAGCAACGTGGCGGTCACCAGCGTGTAAGTATAAATATTTTTGCTTTTTTTTTTTGCACTTTTTATTTCATTTCTTTTGTGGAGGCTAATTATGTCATTTTTGTTTTTTTCTTTAACAGCCTTCACAGCGTGCTCCCGACTCTGACGGTGAGGATGGAGGGATTGATGTGGACCGCCTCATCGATCTCGTCAGAGAAAGGGAGCCGCTCTGGAATATGGCTGACTGCCGCCACGCTGACCTTATCGTTACCCGACGACTCTGGGAGGAAATCTGTTCGCTCCTTGTGGACCGCTGGGAGGACCTCGAAGCTCGGGCCCAGATTAAAGAGCGTAAGTATATACAGTACCGGTTGCTTGATTTAAACTAGTGTTTACCGAACTCCAGTCCTCGTGGTCCCCACGGATCATGTGTTCAGGATTTCTATTTACTTTGGAAATCCTGAAAACAGTGGATCTGGAGGACGCAGGAGCAAGTACAAGTACGCACGAGCCCTGTCGTTCCTCCGGGAGACAATGCTCACCAGAAGGTAAATATTACACACCACATGTGACCAAAAAATGTTTAGATGTAACTTTTTTTTTCAGCCAGGGCCATACCATGTCACTATTTTAATTGGGTTTTTTTCTCTTTATTCCACAGCACGGTGAGCAGCACTCAGGAGCCTGCACGATTGGACCCTTCTGAGGCGATCCCTGAGGAGACCGGCACCGAGGGACACTTCGACCGCCCCTGTACATCTGCACCTTCCCAGCCTTCCCACACATTCGACCCATCTGTCCCATCCACCAGCACAGGAGCATCGTGGCCGCCTACATTACATGAAGCTGCTGGTGAGGAGATTGCTTTCCCTTTACCCCACCCTTCTGCCCCTGCCACCTCTAGTACACCTGCGGGTACTGGGCGGCAGCGGCAGAGGGGTCAGGAAAAGAGTTATGCACCAGAGTTCTTGCATCTGAATGCATCTTTCCAGAACTGTCTAAAAGTCTTGTCAGAGCAAATCTCCGCAGGCTTTCAGCAGATCAACTCCAGCATTCTGGAGGTGAAGACACTTCTGCAAACCATGCATTCAGAAGCAAGATCTTCGCCAAACCACACCTTTTTCAGGTCTGTTGTGGAGCGCATGGCAACACTATCTCCTTGTCACGGGGGCTTAGTTCAACTAAGGCTGAAATACCCGGGGCCCCTGAGGTGTCCCTTTACTAGGGGAAACCCTGTCTGACCCTCAACCCAGGGTTTTTGCTGAAGGTGCTAATGCCTGAGCCTCCGACCTTTCCTTATCTCCTGCTCAGCCCTGCACTTAACCCTCCACCCTCCACCCAGTGAGAAGTCACCACCAAAGCTCCCACACAAATAATGACAGACAGGGAGAACTTAAACTGCACTGCGCCGCACACACACAGGAATAAACAGTAATGTGAACAGGGCACAACTAAACACAAATATGGGAAGGAGAAAGGATAACGACGGATCATACGACACCAGATATGAATCTCTCTCTCTTGAACACCTCCACTCCAGACCGGAACCACTTGGTATGAAACACAAGCTATAATCGGCGACGCCCATAGGCCAGCATGACTATTTAAAGACCGTGGGCGTGACTAACCATCCAACCTGGTCTCCAGCAGGATTAACCCCCGAGAGCTTGAAGATCAGGCCGGCGCCACTGAGGCTATAGTGGCTGGAGGTGGAACTACCTCTGCCTGCCGGATGCTGTGGTGTGAACAGTGTCCGACATGACAGTACCCCGTCTTCTACGAGGGACCCCAGGGCCCTCAAGACTCATAGGACCCGGCTTGTCCGGATGACGACGGTGAAAAGAACTGACCAGCCGATCCGCATGTATGTCTGAGGCTGGAACCCAAGACCTCTCCTCTGGACCATACCCCCGCCAGTGCACCAAATACTGAAGAGTACGGCGTACTACTCGAGAGTCCACTACCTTGGCGACCTCGAACTCTAACTCGCCATCCACCATGACTGGAGGTGGCATCGGCGTCGTGTCCACCAAGCCTACCACCTTTTTCAATAAAGCCCTGTGAAACACGTTGTGTATCTTGTACACCGCGGGAAGTTCCAACCGATAAGCTACTGGGTTAATGATGGCAGAAATCCTAAAAGGCCCAATAAACCTTGGACCCAGTTTTAAAGAAGGGATTTTGAGTTTTATGTTCTTTGTAGCTAACCACACCCATTCACCCACACACAGGTCCGGACCTGGCACGCGTCTACTGTCAGCCACCCGTTTGTACCTGGCACTCATGCTCAACAAACGCTGTTTCACCCGCCTCCAGACTGATGACAATTGGGCTCCTAGCTGATCCTCCTCCGGGACACCCCCGGAGTCACCCTGACGTAAGGTACAAAACTGAGGATGTTGACCGTACACACAAAAGAATGGAGACTCTCCTGATGACTCTTGGCGGTGATTATTTAATGCGAATTCGGCCAGAGGAAGGAAAGTAGACCACTCCTCCTGGTTGTCGGACACAAAGCATCGTAAATACTGTTCTAGATTTTGGTTCATGCGCTCAGTTTGTCCATTAGACTGTGGATGAAACGCCGATGAATGTGACAACTTGATCCCCAACCTTGAGCAAAAAGCTTTCCAAAACCTCGCCACAAATTGCGTACCCCTATCAGATACTATGTCAGACGGTACTCCGTGGAGTCTGACCACCTCCTTCACAAATACCTGAGCCAACGTCTTAGCATTGGGCAAAGAGGACAACGCCACAAAATGCGCCATCTTTGAAAAACGGTCAACCACCACCAGGATGACCGTGTTCCCTGCCGAGGCTGGCAAGTCAGTGATAAAATCCATGGAGATTTCTGTCCATGGCCTATTGGGTACCCCCAGAGGCTGTAGCATGCCAGCAGGACGGGTTCGGGGTGACTTAGCCCTAGCGCACGTGATGCAAGCTGCCACGTACGAGACCACGTCCTGCCGGATTTTGGGCCACCAGAAACGAGGCGATACCAGCTCTAAGGTGCCCTTCACCCCTGGGTGACCAGCCAGTACCGAATCGTGGTGTTCCTTCAACACCTTAGGCCGAAGATGCAGGGGTACAAATGATTTGTTGGCGGGAAGTCCTGGTGGTACCTCCTCTTGGGCCTCGGCAATCTCCGCCTCTACCTCAGTCGTGAGAGCCGAGACCACTACCCCTTTCTGGAGGATGGGTACCGGCTCTTCCCGAGGTTCTCCCCCCGGAAAACACCTAGACAAAGCATCCGCCTTGGTATTTTTAGCCCCGGGACGGTACGTCACAAGAAAATTGAAACGAGTAAAAAACAATGCCCAGCGAGCCTGCCTAGGAGACAGACGCTTGGCCGACTCCAGGTAGAGCAGATTCTTATGGTCGGTGATAACTGTGACCTGGTGAGCCGCCCCCTCCAAGAAGTGTCGCCATTCCTCAAAAGCCAGTTTGATGGCCAACAACTCCCTGTTGCCGATATCATAATTCCGTTCGGCCGGCGACAACTTCTTGGAGAAGTAGGCGCATGGATGCATCTCGCTCAAGGACGAGCCTTGAGACAGTACTGCCCCCACTCCCACCTCCGACGCATCAACCTCTACCACAAAAGGTTTAGACACGTCTGGTTGCACCAGAATGGGGGCTGAAGCAAAACTATTCTTCAGACGCTCAAATGCACATATAGCCACCTCAGGCCAGTTCGCCAGATCGGCACCCTTTTTTGTCATGTCCGTGAGCGGTTTGGCGACAGTCGAAAAGTGTTTTATAAATTTCCTATAATAATTCGCAAACCCAAGGAACCGCTGGAGTGCTTTCAGACTCTCCGGCCTCTCCCATTGCAACACCGCTTGCACCTTAGCGGTGTCCATTTTAAAACCAGCTGCGGACACAATATATCCCAAAAAGGGCAACTCCTGGACAAAAAATAAACATTTTTCCAGCTTAGCATAGAGCTGGTTCTCCCGGAGCAACTGTAACACCTGCCTAACATGCTGCAAATGAGTGTCCCGATCACTAGAATAAATGAGGATATCATCCAGGTATACAATCACAAATCTCCCCAGGACATGAGCAAAGACATCATTAATAAAATGTTGGAAAACGGCAGGCGCGGTGGTCAACCCAAACGGCATAACCAGACTCTCAAAATGACCCTCAGGAGTGTTAAACGCCGTCTTCCACTCATGCCCCTGACGGACCCTTATGAGGTTATACGCCCCCCTGAGGTCCAGCTTGGAAAACCATTTTGCCCCCGCTACCTGGTTGAACAAATCCGGGATCAACGGCATTGGGTAGGGATCACGGATAGTAATCTGGTTTAACTCTCGGAAATCCAGACACGGGCGTAACCCCCCATCTTTCTTCTTAATGAAGAAAAACCCCGCGGCTACAGGCGAGGACGAAGGCCGGATGTGACCTTTGCTCAGACTCTCCGCGATGTAGTCTTTCAGAGCTTGTCTCTCAGGACCAGAAATATTAAACATCCTGGCCTTAGGTAATTTGGCCCCGGGTTTTAACCTAATAGCACAGTCATAGGCTCTATGTGGAGGCAGTTCTGAGCAACCCTTCTCAGAGAAAACATCCGCGAAATCCTGCAAAGCCTCCGGCAGGCTGGGCGTCACGGCGGACACACATGTGGCCAAGCAATTGTCTTGGCAGAAACCACTCCATTGTACTATGTCCTGAGTTTTCCAATCAATTACCGGGTTGTGCCTGGACAGCCATGGAAAACCCAGGACCATTTGAGCTGGGAGATTACGGAGGACCCTACATGTAACCGACTCAGAATGTAGGACCCCAATGTGGAGTTTCACCTCTGCCACAAACTCAGTAATCTCCCCTTGAGGGAGGGGAACAGCATTAATGGTCACCACCTGTATGGGGTGAGGAAGTTTTTCAATCTTAAACCCGGCGGTGTGTGCAAACTCCTCATCTATGAGATTGGTGGCGGAACCGCTATCCACAAACACTGATATAGGTAGCTCTCTGCCGGCGACAATAACCTTGGCAGGGAGCATACATTGAGATACCATCATGGAGGATATGCATACGCTCAGTTGGGTCTCCTCCATACCCTCTGAGCTTAACAGTTTTCCGCCGGTGTGACCCTCTTAGGTAGTACCGGGCAAACGTTAACATAATGACCTCCTTTACCACAGTAGAAACATGCTCCGGACTTCCGGACTCCCGGAGCGCGAGGCTGAACCTGTGCCACGCCAGCAATCTGCATAGGTTCAGGGGACTCATCTACTTCAACCACACCTGCACCTCTGTTTTCCCCCAGAGGTAGCGTCTCCTGTGCCCCCTGACGAAAACGGCGATCAATACGTATCACCAAACTCATGGCAGACTCCAATGATGCCGGAGTCTCATACATCAGGAGGGCTTGTTTCACCCTCCCTGATACCCCATGAATAAACTGGCTCCGCAGTGCTGGGTCATTCCACTGTGTGTCTACAGCCCAGCGGCGAAATTCCGAACAATAGTCTTCTGCCAAGCGCTCCCCCTGGCGGAGGGCGCGGATTTTAGATTCCGCTAGAGCCAGTCGGTCAGGGTCATCGTAAATGAGCCCGAGGGCAGAAAAAACATTATCGACCGAATGAAATGTAGCAGAGTCAGGTGGTAAGGAAAATGCCCATGCTTGGGGGTCACCACTCAGTAATGACAACACCAGCCCTACTCGCTGGGCCTCATTACCTGAGGAGATTGGCCGCATGCGGAAGTATAATTTGCAGGCCTCCCGAAATACGACAAATTTGCTGCGATCGCCTGAAAATCGTTCTGGCAGCGGAAACTTCGGCTCTGCACCGATACCTGCAGATGCCGTTTGCACCTTTGCTACTACCAGGCCCTGCTGCTGAACTGCCCCATTCAACTCGGAGACCTGTATGGACAGCGCCGCCAACTGGCGGGTTATGGAATCTAATGGATCCATGGACTCCTGAAAAAATGTGGGCCGATTATAATGTCACGGGGGCTTAGTTCAACTAAGGCTGAAAAACCCGGGGCCCCTGAGGTGTCCCTTTACTAGGGGAAACCCTGTCTGACCCTCAACCCAGGGTTTTTGCTGAAGGTGCAAATGCCTGAGCCTCCGACCTTTCCTTATCTCCTGCTCAGCCCTGCACTTAACCCTCCACCCTCCACCCAGTGAGAAGTCACCACCAAAGCTCCCACACAAATAATGACAGACAGGGAGAACTTAAACTGCACTGCACCGCACACACACAGGAATAAACAGTAATGTGAACAGGGCACAACTAAACACAAATATGGGAAGGAGAAAGGATAACGACGGATCATACGACACCAGATATGAATCTCTCTCTCTTGAACACCTCCACTCCAGACCGGAACCACTTGGTATGAAACACAAGCTATAATCGGCGACGCCCATAGGCCAGCATGACTATTTAAAGACCGTGGGCGTGACTAACCATCCAACCTGGTCTCCAGCAGGATTAACCCCCGAGAGCTTGAAGATCAGGCCGGCGCCACTGAGGCTATAGTGGCTGGAGGTGGAACTACCTCTGCCTGCCGGATGCTGTGGTGTGAACAGCGTCCGACATGACACTCCTACCCAGCAGATGCATGCAATGCATTCGTGCCAAGGTGCTCTACAGCAGGTTACCTCCCAACCTCCACCTCCCACCACTGTAGTTCCTCCACCTGCACCCCCTCCAGCCACTTTCCATCCTCCCCCTCCTATTACATCTGCACCCCCTCCTGCCACTTTCCATCCTCCCCCTCCTATTACATCTGCACCCCCTCAGCCACTTTCCATCCTCCCCCTCCTATTACATACCAGCAACCTGGCCAGTACCAGCAACCTCCCCAGTACCAGCAACCTCCCCAGTACCAGACATCTCCCCACTTCCAGCAACCTGCCCCGTACCAAACTCCTTCCCTGTACCAAACTCCTTCCCCATACCAAACTCCTTCCCCATACAACTTTCCATCAACATCATCTGCTCCTACAGTCCCTGCCCAACCCTCCACTCCACCGCCCACCACCTCTTCTGCCTCCCACATGTCCACCCATTCTGTAGCTTTTTCCACACCATCACCTCTAACTGTTCCTTCCCCACCACGATCCCAGTCCTCTCTCCACACTCCCATTGTCAAAGTGTCCCGCAGCCCCTCCAGCAGTATTTCCACCCCACACTACACAGATTTGTAATGTGTGTTTTGTAATAAAAATGCCCAGTTTTTTTTCAAACCTTTATTAAAAAAGTTTTTTTAACTTTAAAAACAGTTTACAAAAAAAAAAATATTTTAAATAAAAGTTAAATTATTGTTTACACTGGTTGTCTGTCATTTCTTTCTGCGGCGAAATATGTTTAAAAAAAAGGTTAAATACAGGGTATTTAAAAGGTAAAAAGGTATTCAAAACCAGGTATATAACTGTGGGTAAATTTTAGCTTTTTGCCACAGTTGTGTTCCTGGTTGTGTTTGAAGCAAAGTATTTCACCTAAAAAGTTGTGTTTATTGTTGGTGATTTCCTAACAATGTACACAACTTTTGTTAAAAGGTGAAATACTTTGCATAAAACAAAACTAGGTACACACCTGTGGCCTAAAGCTAAAAATAGAGACCATGACAAGATAGCTAACTTTGGTTGGCAAAGGTATATACTGTTGGTACAGAAGGTACACAAGTTTGGTTAGGGCACAAATCTTTCACACTCTGTCATCCTGCCAGTGTACTCTGCCTTGAGGTGACATAAAGTATAGTGCAAAATTGTCCCTCATTACTGAAACCGTCACAGAACTTCTAGTGGTAATGTCATGGTAATCTTGCAAGGTGGTTTCTTCAGAGGTGTCCTCAATGGAAATGGGTTCCTTGCAGATAACAAAATTGTGGAGTACCACGCAAGCTTTGATCACCTCGTCAACAGTTTCTGTCTTGAGGTTGATCGCAGTCAATAGGACCCGCCATTTGGCTGTCAGAATACCAAAGGTACATTCAACCATTCTTCTTGCTCTTGTGAGGCGGTAATTAAAAATGCGTTTTGGTCTTGTCAATCCTCTGCTAGAGTACGGTTTCAAAAGGTGTTCTGACAGCTGGAAGGCTTCATCCCCTACACAGACAAATGGCATAGGTGGACCAGATGTTTGCGGCAGCGGTCTAGGTGGTGGGAACAGGAAGGTGTTTCCATACAGTTTACGCCCCATGGCAGACAGTTTGAAAACTTGAGAGTCATTGGAGCGGCCATAGGCCCCAATATCAACAGCAATAAATTTGTATTCTGCGTCAGCGATGGCCATGAGGACAATTGAAAAATATTTCTTGTAACTGAAATATTCCGATCCCGATCCGCCTGGTTTTACAATGCGGATATGTTTCCCGTCCACAGCGCCCAAGCAGTTGGGAAACTGACATATCTGTTGAAACTTGTCAGCAATTTCAATCCACCTCTCTGTTGTGGGCTCTGGTAAAAACTCTTCAGCTAAGGAGTCCCACAGTGCATGTGTACTTCACTATTCCAGATATGGTGGAAATCCCGAGTCTGTACAGGAAATGCAGTGACGAAAGTGATTCTCCAGTTGCAAGAAATCTGTGTTGAATTAAAAAACAATCAATTAGTTTTAAATCACAGCATTACATACGAAAACTCAGCTATACTTGGAGATACAAACTACCACCAACAAGATTGCAGTGAAAGTGTGCTCTGATGCGATCACATCCAATAAATGTGGCTTACCTTAAAGTCACCATCAGACGCTCTGCGGGTGAAACAGAGAAGCGGCAATAGGTGTCCGCTTTTCTAATGAGGTGTGCAATGCACTCCACCAAGTAATTAAAATTCTCCATTTTCATCCGAACATATCCAAAAAATGTATCCGGGTTTCGTCGAAGGTCCATGCAGAGTGTAGAATAGACCCCACGCGTCATTCTCTTGGCTGTGATGGGGTGGATCCACAAACGTCGTCTACGATGCCTGATGCGCTGCTGTCTCGCTCTCTCCTTCTCCAGGACAATCACCCTCAAACGATTCGCCTCCGCTATAAAATCCGCCAAATTCTTCAAAATATTTCCAATCACAACATCCATCTTCGCCAGTAACTTGCTCTTCTCTCCAACCTGCACTTTCTCCTCTACAACCTGTCAAAGAAGGGCTGTAGGAACACGCTATATATAGTTTTCCAGTAGCCAATCCCGTTCGGAAGGCCACAAGGGTCAATTTTAAAAACCGGATCCGGCGTAATCCGTCGAAAAATGGATAGAAAAACGGATGAACCGGATGAGACGGATCCGGTTTTGTCTGTCAAGAACAAGACGGATCCGGCAGAAAAACGGATCCGGCACATCAGGTTTTACAAAACATTTGCCGGATCCGGCGTTCCGGCACGACGCCGGATCGCGCCTGACACCGAAAACCTGATGTGTGAAAGTAGCCTAAGAGTTTTGAAGAATTGAGAACAGAATTTCACCTCCCACATGTCTTCTTTTATCAGTACTTACAGCTAAGACATGCATTGGAAAAACAGAGAAGGACAAATCCGGTGATAGTGACTAGAGTTGAGCGAAACGGGTCGAAAAAATTCAAAAGTCGCCGTCTTTTGGCAAAGTCGGGTTTCATGAAACGAAACCCGACCCTAGGATGAGGTCGGCCACGAGGTCGGCGACTTACGCGCCAAAGTCGCGTTTCAAAAGTTTGTTTTGCGCTCTTTTTCAGCCAATCAGGATCCACGGACACTGTGGGCAACGTGATGACCTAGGCATGGGTCACCACCATCTTTCAGAAGGGCATGCAAGTGATTGGCTTGCTTTGGTGGGCGTCACAGGGGGTATAAAAGGGCGTGCACGCCGACCGCCATCTTACTTCTGCCGATCTTAGTATAGGGAGAGGTTGCTGCTGATTCTGTAGGGAGAGCGTTAGGCAGGGAAGAAGACAAAAAAACTGCTTCTGCTGCTAGCGATTTGGCCTGCACAACACACAAGTCACTGTGTGTGCAGTGCAAGGGGAGGCTATATTGTGGTGTATCAGTGGTGTTGGTTGTTGGGCTGCCTTTTAAGGCTTCCTGACACGCTGGCATTGCTGTTTACCCACTGCTCCGCAAACTGCTTTTTTAAAAGCAATCCAATCTCCCTTATCCTCTAGTCACTTTTGTCACAGCTGTGCCATCGAGCCTGTCACATAGCGCTCAGATATCAGTGGGCCTCACACAATCCACAAGTGTCCAGTGTCCAAAAGTGTGCGCAGAGATGCAAAATTTCCATTATCCTCTCGTCACTTTGGTCACAGGCAGCTGTGCCATCGAGCGTGTCACATAGCGCTCAGATATCAGTGGGCCTCACACAATCCACAAGTGTCCAGTGTCCAAAAGTGTGCGCAGAGATTCAAAATCTCCATTATCCTCTCGTCACTTTGGTCACAGGCAGCTGTGCCATCGAGCGTGTCACATAGCGCTCAGATATCAGTGAGCCTCACACAATCCACAAGTGTCCAGTGTCCAAAAGTGTGCGCAGAGATTCAAAATCTCCATTATCCTCTCGTCACTTTGGTCACAGGCAGCTGTGCCATCGAGCGTGTCACATAGCGCTCAGATATCAGTGGGCCTCACACAATCCACAAGTGTCCAGTGTCCAAAAGTGTGCGCAGAGATGCAAAATCTCCATTATCCTCTCGTCACTTTGGTCACAGGCAGCTGTGCCATCGAGCGTGTCACATAGCGCTCAGATATCAGTGGGCCTCACACAATCCACAAGTGTCCAGTGTCCAAAAGTGTGCGCAGAGATTCAAAATCTCCATTATCCTCTCGTCACTTTGGTCACAGGCAGCTGTGCCATCGAGCCTGTCACATAGCGCTCAGATATCAGTGGGCCTCACACAATCCACAAGTGTCCAGTGTCCAAAAGTGTGCGCAGAGATTCAAAATCTCCATTATCCTCTCATCACTTTGGTCACAGCTGTGCCATCGAGCCTGTCACATAGCGCTCAGATATCAGTGGGCCTCACACAATCCACAAGTGTCCAGTGTCCAAAAGTGTGCGCAGAGATTCAAAATCTCCATTATCCTCTCGTCACTTTGGTCACAGGCAGCTGTGCCATCGAGCGTGTCACATAGCGCTCAGATATCAGTGGGCCTCACACAATCCACAAGTGTCCAAAAGTGTGCGCAGAGATTCAAAATCTCCATTATCCTCTCGTCACTTTGGTCACAGGCAGCT
This sequence comes from Dendrobates tinctorius, assembly GCF_039654945.1. NCBI lineage: Eukaryota > Metazoa > Chordata > Amphibia > Anura > Dendrobatidae > Dendrobates > Dendrobates tinctorius. Next base: position 5,447,380 of record NW_027361742.1, read on the forward strand.
GTGCCATCGAGCGTGTCACATAGCGCTCAGATATCAGTGGGCCTCACACAATCCACAAGTGTCCAGTGTCCAAAAGTGTGCGCAGAGATTCAAAATCTCCATTATCCTCTCGTCACTTTGGTCACAGGCAGCTGTGCCATCGAGCGTGTCACATAGCGCTCAGATATCAGTGGGCCTCACACAATACACAAGTGTCCAGTGTCCAAAAGTGTGCGCAGAGATTCAAAATCTCCATTATCCTCTCGTCACTTTGGTCACAGGCAGCTGTGCCATCGAGCGTGTCACATAGTGCTCAGATATCAGTGGGCCTCACACAATCCACAAGTGTCCAGTGTCCAAAAGTGTGCGCAGAGATTCAAAATCTCCATTATCCTCTCGTCACTTTGGTCACAGGCAGCTGTGCCATCGAGCATGTCACATAGCGCTCAGATATCAGTGGGCCTCACACAATCCACAAGTGTCCAGTGTCCAAAAGTGTGCGCAGAGATTCAAAATCTCCATTATCCTCTCGTCACTTTGGTCACAGGCAGCTGTGCCATCGAGCGTGTCACATAGCGCTCAAATATCAGTGGGCCTCACACAATCCACAAGTGTCCAGTGTCCAAAAGTGTGCGCAGAGATTCAAAATCTCCATTATCCTCTCGTCACTTTTGTCACAGGCAGCTGTGCCATCGAGCCTGTCACATAGCGCTCAGATATCAGTGGGCCTCACACAATCCACAAGTGTCCAGTGTCCAAAAGTGTGCGCAGAGATTCAAAATCTCCATTATCCTCTCGTCACTTTGGTCACAGCTGTGCCATCGAGCGTGTCACATAGCGCTCAGATATCAGTGGGCCTCACACAATCCACAAGTGTCCAGTGTCCAAAAGTGTGCGCAGAGATTCAAAATCTCCATTATCCTCTCGTCACTTTGGTCACAGGCAGCTGTGCCATCGAGCGTGTCACATAGCGCTCAGATATCAGTGGGCCTCACACAATCCACAAGTGTCCAGTGTCCAAAAGTGTGCGCAGAGATTCAAAATCTCCATTATCCTCTCGTCACTTTTGTCACAGGCAGCTGTGCCATCGAGCCTGTCACATAGCGCTCAGATATCAGTGGGCCTCACACAATCCAAAAGTGTCCACTGTCCACAAGTGTGTGCAGAAATTCTAAATCTCCCCTGTCCTATAGACACCTTGTACCTTGTTTTACATTACTATATAGTTTGTTGGATTTTGTCTACATTTCTACCAAAAATGAGGAAGGCTGGTGGAAGAGGCCGTGGAATTGGGCGGGGGTTGGCAGCTGGTAATGATGGTGTTGGTGGTGGATCTGATGGTAGTGGCAAGAGCAAAATAGGACCGAATGCAGGAGGTGCTGACTCTGCATCATCGTTTGGCTACATAAGGCCTCGAACGCTTAGTTTTCTAGGAGTTGGCAAACCGCTTTTAAAGCCAGAGCATCAGGAAAAAGTTTTGTCTTACATTGCTGACTCTGCCTCCAGCTCTATCGCCTCCTCTTCTTCAGTTGTAAAAAGTAAAAGCACTGAGTCGTCATTGGAGGCTCATGTTCATGAACCACACCTTTCCTTGTGTCGTTCACCCCAACCAAGATTGAAGGATGACGCAGGCCATACTACTGATTACTCCATGGAGCTGTTTTCACATACCATGCCTGGATTATCAAGTGAAATGGTGAATTACCCAGGCCAAGATGAATCTGACATGGAGTGCACTGATGCACAGCCGCTGATGGATGATTCTGCTGGTACATTCACTCAGAGCACTACATTGTCCTCGCAGTGTACAGAGCCAGATTTTGACCCTGATGAGACTCAGGTGCCCCTTCTCGCACACTATACCACCATACACGGTGACACAGAGAAAGGTGCACATGACATAGAAGAGGAGGTGATGGATGACCCAGTTGTTGACCCAGATTGGCATCCATTGGGGGAAGAGGGTGCTGCTTCCAATAGCTCAGATGAGGAGCATCCACAGCAGACATCGACATCGCAACAGCTGTTATCTGGCAGGCCCGGAGCACTCCAAAGACAGGTTCCAAACATCAAAAGAGTTGCTGGACAGCTTGTCCAGAGGGTCAAAAGATCACAGCGTGCTAGGCCGCAAAATGTCTGCCAAAGTAGGAAGAGTGCAGTGTGGCACTTCTTTGAACAAAATCCTCATGATCAGGCCAAGGTTATCTGTAAGAAGTGCGCAAAGACCTTTAGCCGAGGGAAAAATCTGAAAAATTTGAATACCAGTTGCATGCTTAGACATTTAACCAGCATGCACTTGCAAGCGTGGACACAACACCAAACCTCAAGTGCCACATGTGCAACTGATCACAACGAAGGTAGTCAGCAACGCTACATTGTTTCCCCCACTGTAAGCCCACCGGTTAGCACAGCAGCAAATGTTGAGGTGTCGTTGCAAGACCACAGCAGTCAGGGAATCCCACTGTTATATCAACGAAAGACTGATTCTAGGCCATCAGAAAGAACACCAACTCCATCACCATCATCAACCCTCTCTCAGTCCGCCCTGTCCACCGCTACTTCCACCATATGCAGCTCTCAAGTCCAGCTCACCCTCCCAGACACTATGAGTAGGTCAAGAAAGTACTCAGTCTCTCATCCGCGTACACTGGGTTTGAACGCCCACATTGCCAAACTAATTTCGTTTGAGATGATGCCCTTTCGGTTGGTGGAAAGCACAGCTTTCCGCGAACTCATGGCCTATGCAGTACCACGCTATGACCTACCCAGTCGCCACTTCTTCTCTCGCAAAGCCATCCCAGCCCTCCACCATCATGTGAAAGACCGCATTGTCCATGCACTCAAGCAGTCAGTGAGCGGAAAGGTGCACCTCACAACTGATGCATGGTCCAGTCGGCATGGCCAGGGCCGTTACGTGTCCATCACTGCGCACTGGGTTAATGTGGTGGATGCAGGGTCCACAGGGGACAGCGGTGGTGGGACAGTGCTGCCTAGCCCACGGTATAGGAAACAGTTGGCTGTAGGCGTTCGACCCTCCTCCTCCTCCTCCTCCTCCAGAAGCGAAAGCTCGTCCACAGAGCGCAGTCGTACGAGCACTCCATCTGCAGCTGCCACTGTTGCACACGATGTGTCCCACTATCGAGCAGCTAGTGGAAAGCGTCAGCAGGCTGTGTTGCAGATGATGTGTTTGGGCGACAGACACACCGCCGAGGTGCTGGCCGAGTACTTGAAGCGACAAACTGAGTCATGGCTGGGCAGTGTACATCTTGAGGCAGGCAAGGTAGTTAGTGATAACGGCCGTAATTTTGTGGCAGCCATAGCCCTTTCAAAACTCAGCCACATACCTTGCTTGGCTCACACCTTGAACCTGGTGGTGCAGTGCTTCCTCAAAAATTATCCGGAGTTAACAGCCCTGCTCCAGAAGGTGCGAAGACTGTGCGCGCACATCCGCCGGTCGCCTGTACACTCCGTTCGTATGCAGAAGCTGCAGCGATTGCTCCACCTTCCCAACCACCGCCTCATTATCGACATTGCAACAAGGTGGAACTCCACCTTGCACATGGTGGAGCGGCTGTGCGAGCAGAGGCAGGCCATAATGCATTTGTGGGAGGATACACGGCCAGGCACTTTGAGAGCAGACATGGAGTTGACAGGTGTGCAGTGGTCGAAGCTGAAAGACCTTTGTAAAGTCCTTCAGTGTTTTGAGGAATGCACACGGCTGGTAAGCGCAGACGACGCCATCCTAAGCATGAGCATCCCACTTATGCGTCTGCTCATGCAAACTTTGACGCACCTTAAGGAGCAGGCGTCTGCAGCCAATGTTGATGAGGAGGAAGAGGAGGAGGGAATCCTTGATGACATTCAGCCATTGTCTGCTCAGGGACCTCTCCTGGACGAGGTGGAGGAAGAAGAGGAGGAGGAGGAGGATGATGGGGATGATTACTTAGGGGAGGAGGATGCATCTCGTGGGGCAAGTGAAAATGTTGGCGTGGCAAGGTCTGGTACAGGGTTTGTGCGTGACTGGAGGGATGTGGATTTGCCAGAAAGTGCTCCTCCACCCAGCACTCGCAGCGCATCATTGACACCGGGAACATTGGCCCACATGTCAGATTATGCCTTGCGGATCCTAAAAAGGGACCCCCGCATTGCCAAAATGATGAACGATGACGACTACTGGTTGGCCAGCATCCTGGATCCACGCTATAAAGGCAAATTACAAAACATCATGCCACAGGAGAACCTTGACCTAATATTGGCTAATAAACAAGCAACTCTGGTAAATCGGTTGCTTGAGGCATTCCCAGCACACAGCAGCGGTGATGGTTTTCACACGAGCCGTACGGGCCGGGGGCAGCTTGGCAGAGGTGTTCGTGGTGCACACAGCAGAAGTGGCGTTGGAGACAGGGGTTTCATGACAATGTTGTGGACTGATTTTTCAAATACCGCTCACACAACTGGTAATACTGCATCGATGGAAAGTGACAGGAGACAGCAGTTGTCAACTATGGTTACAAACTACTTTTCCTCCCATATCAATGTTCTCCCACACAGGTCATTCCACTTTGACTATTGGGCCGCTAAACTGGACACCTGGCCTGAATTGGCCCAATATGCCTTACAGGAGCTCGCTTGCCCAGCTGCAAGTGTGCTATCGGAAAGAGTCTTCAGTGCAGCTGGATCAATCCTGACAGAAAAAAGGACCCGTCTGTCAACCCAAAATGTGGATGATCTAACCTTCATTAAAATGAACCACGCATGGGTTTCCAAGGATTTTGTCCCACCTTCCCTGATGACACATAGGGTGACAGAAAAATGGCTTGCTTTGGTCCACCTCTTCCTGGTACTTCACCTATTTCGCCTTTTGCATCAGCTGAATGTCCAACATCAACATATGCCACTTTCTAAAACTCCCTAACTGTGCTGCCTCCCCCCCATGGCAGGGGTCACCACCTACCGCACGACACCGTGCGAGTGCCGTTGCCCTGGACAGGTGGGTAGGCCGACTCTTGGGCGCGGGCACTGGCACAGGGTCCCTCATAGTGCAATCAAGTGTCTCTGACGGTGGTGGTGCACACCCGCCGTCAGACACACCGCTGTACTATGAGGGGCCCAGTGCCAGTACCGACGCCCACGAGTGGGCCCCCCTTGCTTGGGCAGGGCCCCAGCATTTGCAATCTTTACCTCTCCCTGCTCCTCCGCTGTGTAATCTGGGCCGTCAAATCCATACTGTGCCTGACACCGTCTGAGCCTGCCTCCTGAGACATATATTTTGAATGTGTACGCTATCCATACATGTTATCCAGGGATACGGTACCCTTTCTAACCTTTGTGCAATCACGTGCAATCCATACTGTGCCTGACACCGTCTGAGCCTGCCTCCTGAGACATATATTTTGAATGTGTACGCTATCCATACATGTTATCCAGGGATACGGTACCCTTTCTAACCTTTGTGCAATCACGTGCAATCCATACTGGGCCTAACACCGTCTGAGCCTGCCTCCTGAGACATATATTTTGAATGTGTACGCTATCCATACATGTTATCCGGGGATACGGTACCCTTTCTAACCTTTGTGCAATCACGTGCAATCCATACTGTGCCTGACACCGTCTGAGCCTGCCTCCTGAGACATATATTTTGAATGTGTACGCTATCCATACATGTTATCCAGGGATACGGTACCCTTTCTAACCTTTGTGCAATCACGTGCAATCCATACTGGGCCTGACACCGTCTGAGCCTGCCTCCTGAGACATATATTTTGAATGTGTACGCTATCCATACATGTTATCCAGGGATACGGTACCCTTTCTAACCTTTGTGCAATCACGTGCAATCCATACTGGGCCTAACACCGTCTGAGCCTGCCTCCTGAGACATATATTTTGAATGTGTACGCTATCCATACATGTTATTCGGGGATACGGTACCCTTTCTAACCTTTGTGCAATCACGTGCAATCCATACTGTGCCTGACACCGTCTGAGCCTGCCTCCTGAGACATATATTTTGAATGTGTACGCTATCCATACATGTTATCCAGGGATACGGTACCCTTTCTAACCTTTGTGCAATCACGTGCAATCCATACTGGGCCTAACACCGTCTGAGCCTGCCTCCTGAGACATATATTTTGAATGTGTACGCTATCCATACATGTTATCCGGGGAAACGGTACCCTTTCTAACCTTTGTGCAATCACGTGCAATCCATACTGTGCCTGACACCGTCTGAGCCTGCCTCCTGAGACATATATTTTGAATGTGTACGCTATCCATACATGTTATCCAGGGATACGGTACCCTTTCTAACCTTTGTGCAATCACGTGCAATCCATACTGGGCCTGACACCGTCTGAGCCTACCTCCTGAGACATATATTTTGAATGTGTACGCTATCCATACATGTTATCCGGGGATACGGTACCCTTTCTAACCTTTGTGCAATCACGTGCAATCCATACTGGGCCTAACACCGTCTGAGCCTGCCTCCTGAGACATATATTTTGAATGTGTACGCTATCCATACATGTTATCCGGGGATACTGTACCCTTTCTAACCTTTGTGCAATCACGTGCAATCCATACTGTGCCTGACACCGTCTGAGCCTGCCTCGGTGTGTGCGCATCATGATGCGCCGTCATTTCGGGCCTTCCGGGGGTCTCTGCCGGCCTGCCGGGGGCTGTGTGGACTGCCCGGGGTCTGTACCGGCCTGCCGGGGGGCTGTGCCGGCCTGCCGGTGGTCTGTGCACCCTGTGGGGGTCTGTACCGGCCTGCCGGGGGGCTGTGCCGGCCTGCCGGTGGTCTGTGCACCCTGTGGGGGTCTGTACCGGCCTGCCGGGGGGCTGTGCCGGCCTGCCGGTGGTCTGTGCACCCTGTGGGGGTCTGTACCGGCCTGCCGGGGGGCTGTGCCGGCCTGCCGGGGGGCTGTGCTGATGTCCGGGGGTCTGTGCAAGCATCGTCCGATGGGACTACAAGTCCCATCTGGCGATGCCTGCTACCATGACAGTGATTGACACATTAGCCAATGATGGGACAGTAGTAGTCCCATCATCCGGCTAATGTGTTAAATACTACATACATACTACATACATACTACATGCATGCTACATACATACTACATGCTACATACATACTACATATATACTACATGCATGCTACATACATACTACATGCTACATACATACTACATATATACTACATGCATGCTACATACATACTACATGCTACATACATACTACATGCTACATACATACTACATGCTACATACATACTACATATATACTACATACATACTACATACATGCTACATACATGCTACATACTGCATGCTACATACATACTACATACATACTACATACATACTACATGCATGCTACATGCATGCTACATACATACTACATACATGCTACATACATACTACATGCTACATACATACTACATATATACTACATACATGCTACATGCTACATACATACTACATATATACTACATGCATGCTACATACATACTACATATATACTACATGCATGCTACATACATACTGCATGCTACATGCATACTACATACATACTACATACATACTACATGCTACATACATACCACATATATACTACATACATGCTACATGCTACATACATACTACATACATACTACATACATGCTACATGCTACATACATACTACATATATACTACATGCATGCTACATACATACTACATATATACTACATGCATGCTACATACATACTGCATGCTACATGCATGCTACATACATACTACATACATACTACATGCTACATACATACCACATATATACTACATACATACAATACATTCATACAATACATACATAGACATACAGTACATATAACATAGAGTAACATACTTACCAATACTTGTCACATTGTTCCCCGAAGCCATTGTCTTTTCCGGAATAAATATTAACATAACAAACCACAAAAATACTCACCCACGATTCGAAGCAGTCCACGAGTGTGTCCCACGACGATCTTGGGTAGAGAACTGCAGCATCAGCTGATGCTGCCGTTCTCTACGGGCTGCAGGAATCCAATGACGGAAGGTAGGTATCCTTCCGCACTGTATTCCTCCGCCACTTAAAAAAAAAAAAAGTCCCTAGTCTCACTTTATGCCATTGCTGCGTGGGAAATTCCCACACAGCAATGGCATAAAGTGAGACTAGGGACTTTTTTTTTTAAGTGGCGGAGGAATACAGTGCGGAAGGATACCTACCTTCCGTCATTGGATTCCTACAGCCCGTAGAGAACGGCAGCATCAGCTGATGCTGCAGTTCTCTACCCAAGATCGTCGTGGGACACACTCGTGGACTGCTTCGGATCGTGGGTGAGTATTTTTGTGGTTTGTTATGTTAATATTTATTCCGGAAAAGACAATGGCTTCGGGGAACAATGTGACAAGTATTGGTAAGTATGTTACTCTATGTTATATGTACTGTATGTCTATGTATGTATTGTATGAATGTATTGTATGTATGTAGTATATATGTGGTATGTATGTAGCATGTAGTATGTATGTAGTATGTATGTAGCATTTATGTAGCATGCAGTATGTATGTAGCATGCATGTAGTATATATGTAGTATGTATGTGGTATGTATGTAGCATGTAGTATGTATGTAGCATGCATGTAGTATGTATGTAGTATGTATGTAGCATGCATGTAGTATATATGTAGTATGTATGTAGCATGTAGTATGTATGTAGCATGCATGTAGTATATATGTAGTATGTATGTAGCATGTAGTATGTATGTAGCATGCATGTAGTATATATGAAGTATGTATGTAGCATGTAGTATGTATGTAGCATGCATGTAGTATATATGTAGTATGTATGTAGCATGTAGTATGTATGTAGCATGCATGTAGTATATATGTAGTATGTAGCATGTAGTATGTATGTAGCATGCATGTAGTATGTATGTAGCATGCATGTAGTATGTATGTGGTATGTATGTAGCATGTAGTATGTATGTAGCATGCATGTAGTATATATGTGTTATGTATGTAGCATGTAGCATGCATGTAGCATGCATGTAGTATGTATGTAGTATGTATGTAGTATGTATGTGGTATGTATGTAGCATGCATGTAGTATGTATGTAGTATATATGTGGTATGTATGTAGCATGTAGTATGTATGTAGCATGCAGTATGTATGTAGCATGCATGTAGTATGTATGTAGTATATATGTAGTATGTATGTTGCATGTAGTATTTATGTAGTATGAATGTAGCATGTACACTCACTGGCCACTTTATTAGGTACACCTGTCCAACTGTGTGTTAAGACTTAATTTCTAATCAGCCAATCACATGGCGGCAACTCAGTGCATTTAGGCATGTAGACATGGTCAAGACAATCTCCTGCAGTTCAAACCGAGCATCAGTATGGGGAAGAAAGGTGATTTGAGTGCCTTTGAACGTGGCATGATTGTTGGTGCCAGAAGGGCTGGTCTGAGAATTTCAGAAACTGCTGATCTACGGTGATTTTCACGCACAACCATCTCTAGGGTTTACAGAGAATGGTCCGAAAAAGAAAAAAAATCCAGTGAGCGGCAGTTCTGTGGCCGGAAATGCCATGTTGATGCCAGAGGTCAGAGGAGAATGGGCAGACTGGTTCGAGCTGATAGAAAGGCAACAGTGACTCAAATTGCCACCTGTTACAACCAAGGTAGGCAGAAGAGCATCTCTGAACGCACAGTGCGTCGAACTTTGAGGCAGATGGGCTACAGCAGCAGAAGACCACACTGGGTACCACTCCTCTCAGCTAAGAACAGGAAACTGAGGCTACAATTTGCACAAGCTCATCGAAATTGGACAGTAGAAGATTGGAAAAACGTTGCCTGGTCTGATGAGTCTCGATTTCTGCTGCGACATTGGGATGGTAGGGTCAGAATTTGGCGAAAACAACATGAAAGCATGGATCCATCCTGCCTTGTATCAACGGTTCAGGCTGGTGGTGGTGGTGTCATGGTGTGGGGAATTTTTTCTGGGCACTCTTTGGGCCCCTTGGTACCAATTGAGCATCGTTGCAACGCCACAGCCTACCTGAGTATTGTTGCTGACCATGTCCATCCCTTTATGACCACAATGTACCCAACATCTGATGGCTACTTTCAGCAGGATAATGCGCCATGTCATAAAGCTCGAATCATCTCAGATTGGTTTCTTGAACATGACAATGAGTTTACTGTACTCAAATGGCCTCCTCAGTCACCAGATCTCAATCCAATAGAGCATCTTTGGGATGTGGTGGAACGGGAGATTTGCATCAGGGATGTGCAGCCGACAAATCTGCGCCAACTGTGTGATGCCATCATGTCAATATGGTCCAAAATCTCTGAGGAATGCTTCCAGCACCTTGTTGAATCTCTGCCACGAAGAATTGAGGCAGTTCTGAAGGCAAAAGGGGGTCCAACCCCTTACTAGCATGGTGTACCTAATAAAGTGGCCAGTGAGTGTATGTAGTATGTAGTATGAATGTAGCATGTATGTAGTATGCATGTTGTATGCATGTAGCATGTATGTAGCATGTAATTTATTTTTTTTTTTTTTTACATTCAACACATTAGCCGGATGATGGGACTACTACTGTCCCATCATTGGCTAATGTGTCAATCACTGTCATGGTAGCAGGCATCGCCCGATGGGACTTGTAGTCCCATCGGACGATGCCTGCACAGACCCCCGAAGCCTGCACAGACCACCGGCAGGCCGGCACAGCCCCCCGGAGCCTGCACAGACCACCGGCAGGCCGGCACAGCCCCCCGGCAGGCCGGCACAGCCCCCCGGAGCCTGCACAGCCCCCCGGCAGGCCGGCACAGCCCACCGGAGCCTGCACAGACCACCGGCAGGCCGGCACAGCCCCCCGGCAGGCCGGCACAGACCACCGGAGCCTGCACAGACCCCCTGGCAGGCCAGCACAGCCCCCCCGAAAGGCCCGTACAGACCCCAGAGAGGCTGTACAAGGCAAAAACAGGGTTTTTCTTATTCCGATACCGGAAGTCCCATAGACTTGAATGGGACTTCCGGTATCGGAATCGGCGATACCGATACTTTTTTTAAAGATCGGCCGATCCATTCCGATCCGATACTTTGAAGTATCGGACGGTATCGCTCAACTCTAGTTGTAGTATGTGTTAAAGGGGCGCTCTTTCGCCCAGGGCACATGAAAACCTGCAGCCAGCCCTCCTCCCCCCACAACTTTAGCCAAATAACCTCCATTTTTCAGTGCGTAACTTGTATTATGAAGTTAATTAAGGTTGACAAGCTTAAGTAAGAAGAATTGATGCTTTTGGCATTCAAATGGGCACTGTAGGTGTGTTTCCTGTCCTCCTCTCACTGCCGACTTTTATTCCCCATTGACTTACATTGGGTTTCGTGTTTCGGGACGACCCCGACTTTTCCCTATAATCGGACGATCTTGCTCAACCCGACTTTTGGAAAAGTCGGGTTTCACGAAACGAAACGCGACCCTAAAAAACCAAAAGTCGCTCAACTCTAATAGTGACACATAATCAAACACTACATATGCTACTTACATCTGAGTCTTCTAGGGGACTTATCTCTGAATTATATAAAAGACTATTGCCTGCCCATCTGGAGACATATCCACTGACTGTTGCTAAGAATAAGTGGGAACGGGACGTTGGCCCCCTGACGGAGGACCAGTGGTCCGATATTCTAGAACAGGTCCCTAAAATGGCAGTTTCTGAGTGCCAGCGGCTTTCGCAAATATATCTCATTCACAGGGTATATAAAACACCCAGCTTATTATTTAAAATGGGACTTAGGCCCAATACACAATGTGTTAGGTGTGGGCAGGATGATGCCCACTTGATGCATGTTATGTGGGAGTGCGGGCACATTGGGGATTTCTGGAGGCAGACCCTGGGACTCATAGCCCAGGTATACCATATTACAATACGACCGTCACCTCGTCTATGTTTGTTGAATTTGTGGGAGGAGGGGGTTGACCCGGACTCTGCAGTGGCCCTGGGAATAGCACGTATCCTATATCAGGCAAGAAAGATACTTGCATATCATTGGTTGGATCCTATGCCACCAACATTGTCAGAGCTTAAAAATAAACTAAATAATGTCATCAGATTGGAAAGGGGGGCTTATTTAAAAAGAAATGCAATAAGAAAGTTTTACAAAATTTGGCAGCCATGGATGGAGTCACCGGGTCTCCCCTCGGGCGCACTGGTACGGGATGCGATGTTGGACCAGTTGCTGTTGTGCTTGCGGTGAGGGGATGCTTGGGGGGTGAAAATAAAGTCTAGTGCCCTTTGTGGCGAAGTAGATTTTGAGTGGCGCGGTGGGAGGGGGCTGGGGTGGATTGGACCTGATATCCGCGGGGGGGGACGAAATATGATGCGGAGTGGCGCGGCTGGCGGGGATGGTTTTCCCACTGAAATGAGGCACTGATGTATAATTTTGATTTTTGTTTATTTGTGGAGCCATGTTGTTTATAGGCTCAATTTTATGCAAATATCTGTGTTTTGAGATTTTCTTCTTTTTATTTATTCTTACACAGGAAGAGTTTTACCCTTTAGATAATATCTGCTCTCAATGTAATTTTTACTAGCTATATAAGATGTCCTATTCTTTCTGTATTGATTCCTGAATGTTAAAAAAAAAAGATCTGATTAAAAAAAAAAAAAATACATTAGATAGGGACTGCTTCAATACGGGTCACCTTGACGAGGTGGAGCAGCTTGGCATACATTTTTTTGCAAGAGAACGTATCGACTATATACCCTGTATTTGTTATTACCTTTTATCAGCAATTGCTGACTACTGTCATATGTCTTACTGCAAGGTATTTTTGCACATTTGTCATTCTGTGCTCTTTGTTTGTGTTTCAGTCAGGGTGGTGTGAATATTGTCCAACAGACTTGTTCACATTTGTGCATGTCACATGTGTGTTTTTAATCCTGATACCCTGAGAAACCTGGGGGTCCAGTGGCCCCCCATTAAGAGGGGGGTACTGTCATGGTTAGGACATGGTTAATGTCCGGTTCTCAGAGGGTTAACTTTTGCCGGCCTCTCTTTGGATCTGGGAGGGGTTTTTATACTCACTCCAGACTAGCATTCTCAGTCAGCTATAAAGTTATTCTGGCTGTGTGTCTGACCGACCCCCTGGTGCGCGTGTATTCTGCATTGCTTGTTTGATTCCTGTGTATGACCCGGCCTGTTCCCTCACTCTGTACGCCATCTATTGTTTTGGTACTATTGTCTTATCCAGTTCTGACCTCCTGGCTTGGCTATTGTTACTCTGTTGCAGCTTGTCCCTATTGTACCGTCCATTGCCCGTTCTGGTTTTCTGATTTATTGCTACGTCCTGACTATTCTATCTGTCTAACCCTTTGGTACTGTCCTGCTATCTCGTGCTTTGACCCGGCTTGATCTGGTTTCTGTCTATGCCCTTGGTAACATTGTCCTGTAGTTACCTTTCTAGGAGTTTCCCTGCAGCTCCTAGCTCTGTGGAGCTTAGGCCACACCCCCAGCAGTCACATGCTTCAGGTCCTGTAGCATGCATCGTCACCGCTGCTGCCTGCTCCACAGGTATCTTTGAGCATTGTTTTTGTACTCAGGACACGCGCACTGGCTCAGTGAGCAAGTGCAGTGCGGTGTTCCTGACATATAGATGCAAGTAAATGTATTTGTCTACATGGATTTCGGTTATTTTAATGCAATTTTTTTAGACTTTCAAAAATTATGTAAGAATAAGGAACATGACAAATGAGTTACTTCTGCTGAAATATTTATTGCAACATATTATTTAAGTTTAATAAATAGTGTTTGTCCAGGTTTAAGAGCAGAGTCTGCAGTCACTATATATGACTGCAGACTAGAGATGAGCGACTTTGCCTTTTTTCGGGTCGAGTCGGGTTTCATGAAACCCGACTTTCTCAAAAGTCGGGTCCAACGAAATCGGCTGATTATCATGAAAAGTCGAAGGCCGACTGAAACCCGAAACCCAATGCAAGTCAATGGGGAACCAAGGTCGGCAGGGAGTGGAGGACAGGAAACACACCTACAGTGCCCATTTTAATGCCAAAAACATCAATTCTTATTACTTAAGCTTGTCAACATTAATTTACTTTATAATAATAGTTAGGCATTGAACACTGGGGGTTATTTGGCTAAAGTTGTGTGGGGGTAGGGCTGGCTTCAGATTTTTGTGGGCCCAGGGCCAAAGAGTGTCACTGGGCTCCTTTAACACATGCCACAATTCATGATCCTTTGATACGGCAGAGAAATAGCTTTAAAGTACAATGAAAAATACTTCACTTGGCGCACAGCTCTGCCACATCCTGCACTGCACACCATCTACCAACTCTTTCATCTGCCCTGCGACTACGGCCCTACCTGTGCAGGGCTTCTACATCTTAGCTGCACCACAACATCTGTCCCAGAGAAGCGACACTGCAGCGCGGGTCAATCTGATCAGAAACCACAGGTGGCGTCACGTATAATTCACCTATAAACGTTATTCACCCCTTTGCATGGACGCCCAGGGCCACGGAACGGGTCATCATCACCACCAATGTGACACATCCCTCTGAGACACCGGCCCGGTAACAATTAACCCCACTGCCCTGGCTGGCCACTCACACTCCATGTCAGATTTATCTTGGACAGGGGAATTCACGATTTGACTTGATAACCCAGGCATGGTATGATAGAAAGAGCTACATGGACTAATGTGAAGTGTGGCTTGCTGCATCATTCACTTTTGGTGGGGGTGAAGGACACAAGGAAAGGGGTTCTTCCTGACCAGGAGCCAGCACTTGACGACTCAGTGCTTGTATTTTTTGAAACTTCAGAAGAGGAGGGCATATTTGCTGGAGTCTGTTTCGGCAATGTAAGCCAAAACCAGTTCCTGATGCTCCGGCTTTAAAAGCGGTTAACTTACTCCCAGAAAAGGTAGCCTTCCAGGCATTCCAGAGCCAGACCATGACGCAGGCTCAACACCTCCTGCCTTAGCTGCTATTGTGCTTTTGCCACTACCAGCAGATGCACCACCACCATCAGCACCAGCTGGCCCCCCCACGCCCACGTCCGCGGCCTCTTCCACCAAACTTCAAAATGTTGCAGAAATTGAACCCAAAATAACATCAGATATATGGTACTGTATGAAAAGTGTACAGCTCTATACAGTCAAAGGATGATTGTCAATCTCCCTATATATGCCATCAGTCACACAGAGACACTCACAGGCTCAGTATTGATTAGACAAGAATATAAAAAGTAGTAAAAATGTTAGGCTTCAGGTTCCTGCCACTTCACAGCAGGAATCCAAAGCCTTGCACCCAGCGGTCTCCCATTCTTCTTCAGCTGTTGTGGAGCCTGCTCAGCACATTCGTCGGTCCCGGCGCTCTGCTCAGGCCAACTCCGTGGGTTTGCTTGCTGCTGCCACCTCTGGCACAGCTATGACAATGCAGGCTGATCAGCAGCAAGATTCTCTAGGGGCTAAGTCCTCATGTCAGGCCACTGAGCATGCCCGTGGAGTGATCTCCCATTGGAGATCGAGGGTCACGTGCTCAGGTCCTGCTCGTGTTTGGATTGGCCCATCCGAGAAGCTAGGAAGGTCCCGGACGCCCGTGGCTATAAAAGGTTCGCCTGGCCGCTCGCCCATGCGCTAGGATGGACTGTATTTACAGACTATAAGGTGTGAGAGATGTATGCATGTATGAATGTATCTGGTGACTGACTCATTATGAAACCCCTACGCATGGTACGCATGTGTTGTGCAGCCTAGCCTGCTAGCACCCAGGCTTAGGTGTAGGAAGCTCAGGATTTGAGTCAGACATTGGTCCTCACCAGTGATCCAGCACGCCTCAGTGCATGTGCTCCACACTCCACTGCCAGCATCTTTAGCGGCGCTCGTGGCAGCGACGCCGCGCACTCAGTGGGCCTAGAGGGACTCTAACCCATGTCCTTGGGGTAGTGTTCTGTGGCTGTACACTGTGCGCTCTTTTAGCTGAGCTCTGTGACCACAAACAGGCTCCGGCGTTTATGTTCAGCGGTAGTGCGGCTCTGTGAAGCAACAGAGTCCACCCCCGTACACACCGGGTGACGGTAACTCGTGTGTGTTTCTTATAGTATACCGTCATATAGCATCCGCCATTACTGAGCAGCAGGTTACCACCCCTGCATGGTGGACTCCGTGCTGCGAACACACCTTATTACCATCTTTACTATTTGGCGTGTTCCGCCAGCCTTAACATTATCCTAGCGCCAGGGTCTGGCTAGTAATGGCGGATGAACAGCGACTGCTGCAGTACATCTGGCAGCTGCAGGGCAGGTTGGTGGCTCTCGAACGTTCAGCCTCAGCTGCGGATATTTCTGCGGTCGCTGTTCTGATAGCCATAGAGGCTGTCTCCCGTGTGACCACAGCAATCCCTGCCCCGACTTTGTCCCGCCTCACGCTGCCCGAGAAGTTCTCGGGTGATAGTGCTTCTTGTAGGGGTTTCGTAAGCCAGTGCTCTATACAGCTGGAGCTGCTGGCCGCACGATTCCCCTCTGAGCGGGCTAAAGTGGGATTTATTATTTCCCTCTTGTCGGGCAGGGCTCTGGAGTTGGCCACACTGCTGTGGAAGCGTGGTGATCATGTGGTGCAGACTGTCTATCGGTTCTTGGACACTCTTAAGCAGGTCTTCCTGGGACCATGAGTCACCCATGACACCGTGCTCCGGCTGCTGCTATTGTCACACGGCTCGTCCATGGTCAGCCACTTTGCCATCCAGTTCTGGACGCTGGCCTCAGAGTTAGAGTGGCCAGAAAAGGTTTAGGTTGGCACCTAGTTTTGCTAAACCTCTGGAATCTTCCGATCGGGCGTCCGAGCGTCAGGGGGCTTCCCGTGAGGGATCCAGGTCCCGGTCCGCTCGAGCTCCTGTGAGCTGTCATGTTTGCCAGCAGTCCGGTCACCTTGCCAACCGGTGCCCACAGCAGCTGGGAGAACGCTCGCGCCTAGTAGCTGTGGGAGGCGGCGCACTAGAATCAGCAGCGTTTTCCTCCAAGCTGTCCTTTAAGGGGACACTTGAGTTTGATTCTTCCACTCTGGTGGTGTAGGTTTGCGTGGATTCCGGGGCAGAGGGCAATTTTATGTCGTCAGCCTTCGCTCAACGGCACGCTATACCCCTGGTTATGATGTCTACACCAGTCACCATCAGAGTGGTGAACGGCGCCACTCTACCCTCACAGATAACCCACCAGACCGCCCCCTTGTTACTCTCTGTGGCTCCATCTCATCAGGAGATGATATCCCTCCTCGTCATGCCCGAGGGTATTGACCAGGTACTTCTAGGGGTCCCCTGGTTGCGGTACCACTCCCCCCATATAGTGCGGTCCTCAGGGAGGATTATTGGGTGGAGTAAATCATGTGAGGGTAGATGTCTGAGGGAGTGCTTTCAGGTTACCTCCACCGAGGTGCCCGCAGATCTCTCCTCGCTCCCCAAACACTATCAACAGTATGCGGATGTGTTCTCCAAAAAGGCGGCGGAGACCCTTCCACCGCATCGCCCCTATGACTGTCCTATTGACCTCTTGCCTGGTGCTGAGCCTCCCCAGGGTCGAGTCTATCCCCTATCTCTCCCTGAGACAGAGGCCATATCTCAATACATCATGGAGAATTTGGCAAGAGGATTCATTAGGAAGTCAGTGTCACCAGCGGGGGCGGGATTCTTCTTCGTCCAGAAGAAGAGTGGGGAACTACGTCCTTGCATTGATTACAGGGGTCTTAACGCCATCACCGTTAAGAACAAGTATCCTCTGCCCCTGATATCAGAGCTGTTTGATAGGCTATGGGGAGCGAGTGTGTTTTCCAAACTTGATCTGTGAGGGGCTTACAACCTGATTCGCATCCGTGATTGGGACGAATGGAAGATGGCATTTAACACCAGGGATGGGCACTATGAATATCTGGTGATGCCCTTTGACCCCTGTAATGCCCCGGCCATCTTCCAAGACTTTGTGAACGATATCTTACGGGATATGCTTACCACCTCGGTTGTAGTCTATCTGGATGATATTCTCATCTACTCTCCAGATATTGACTCTCATCCGAGAGATGTTTGCAAAGTTTTTTTCGATCGCCTGCAGGCAAACTCCCTCTATGCCAAGTTGGAGAAGTGTGTGTTTGAGCAGGAGTCCTTGCCTTTCCTGGGCTATATCATCTCCGCCCGGGGATTGGCCATGGATCCTGCCAAGCTACAGGCGGTGATGGATTGGCAGGAACCTGATTCTCTCAAACCGGTGCAGCGCTTTATGGGGTTCATAAATTACTATCGCCAATTCATCCCCCACTTCTCGACTTTGGTAGCACCCTTGGTAGCCCTCAACAAGAAGGGTGCAAATCCCAAGTTATGGTCGGAACTGGTCTCCAAGGCCTTCTCCTCCATTAAGTCCCATTTCGCTAGCACTCCCATTCTACATCGCCCCGATGTAGATAAGCCCTTCATTCTGGAAGTGGATGCCTCTTCCGTCGGTGCTGGAGCGGTTCTGTTTCAGAAGGACACGCAAGGTCGGAAGCACCCATGCTTCTTTTTCTCCAAGACCTTCACACCAGCGGAGAGGAATTATGCCATCGGGGACAGGCAGTTGCTAGCGATGAAGTTGGCCTTCTCAGAGTGGAGACATCTCCTGGAGTGGGCTCCCCATCCTTTCCAGGTGTTCAGCGACCACAAAAACTTGGTGTATTTGCAAACAGCCCAGCGGTTAAATTCTTGCCAGGCCAGATGGTCTTTGTTCTTTTCACGGTTCCACTTCACCCTCCATTTTCTCTCCGGTGAGAAGAACGTCTGGGCCGATGCTCTCTCCCGCTCCATGGTGTCATCGGAGGAAGAGGAGAAGGAGCCTCGGCTGATCGTCCCATTCGAGAGCCTGAGGACTGTGGCTCCGGTTGCCCTTGAGTCAGTACCTCCGGACAAGACATTTGTCCCTGCCCGTCTGTGACCGGAGGTCCTCTCTTGGGCTCATTCGTCCAGGGTGGGTGGACATTTCGGGACAAAATGTACCTCTGAGTTTCTGGCGAGGACGTACTGGTGGCCGCATATGGCCCGTGATGTCAGGCACTATATTCAGGTGTGCGTCTCTTGCGCCCAGAATAGGTCCTCTCGGCAAGGTTTGCTTGCTGCTGCCACCTCTGGCACAGATATGACAATGCAGGCTGCTCAGCAGCGAGATTCTCCAGGGACTAAGTCCTCATGTCGGGCCACTGAGCATACCCGTGGAGTGATCTCCCATTGGAGATCGAGGGTCACGTGCTCAGGTCCTGCTCGTGTTCGGATTGGCCCATCCGAGAAGCCAGGAAGGTCCCGGACGCCCGTGGCTATAAAAGGTTCGCCTGGCCGCTCGCCCATGCGCTAGGATTGACTGTATTTACAGACTATAAGGTGTGAGAGATGTATGCACGTATGAATGTATCTGGTGACTGACTTTGTTGTGAGTTCATTTTCCCCTTCACTACTGAGGCCCGAGGAACTCCCTCTTCTGGTGAAGAAAGGTAGTGAGCCTGATTGTCAAACACCTGGGGCTGATGATGATGACTGGCTGAGTGGAGTTGATGACTGGATATAAGGCTGCCGACGCCCTTCTGGCCTGCGGGTGATTTCTCTGTGGACTTCTAGGAAACCAGTCTGATTCCTGCTCATCTAAAGCTAAGATTTCTGCTTTGCCTTTTTGCATTAGTGTTTTGTTTTCCTTGCTTTTCTGGATTCTGCCATTCCCTGCTGGGGTTAGCTGAATCTCCTTTTGCCTGTTGCTCTGTCTTCAGAATATTCCTGAGTACTGACATAGCTTTTTTGAAGCCTAGCGTCTTCAGGGCCTTTTTTACTGTCAGTTTGTTGGCTATTATTTTCATAGGGCTTTTCACGGATTGCAGACAGCAGCCTTCCTGTCCTTTCCTATCTAAGCTAGTGTGAGCCCCATCTTTGCTCAGTCTATCTTTCTGTCTGGGTTTTGTTTTTTCTTCTTGCTTCACTGTCATTATATGTTGGGGGCTGCCTTTTACTTTGGGGTCTGCTCTGGGGCAGTTTAGATTTCCCCTTTCTGTCTTTAGGCTACGTAGTCCTCCGGCTGTGATCGAGGGGCCTAGGGCATTGTAGGAGCCCCCCACGGCTACTGCTAGTTGTGTTGATAGGTTCAGGGGTCTGCAATCCGATAGCTGCCAACTTCTCTGGTTTTCTGGACTTAGCTTGTATTTCTGTTTTTGCCTCCTACGGTGACTCAATCATAACAGAATCACCCGCCATACCGCAGATTCTAGGGTACTCAATAGCAGGAAAGAATTGTATAAAAAAAAAAAAAAAAAAAAGTGTGTATATTTTTTCCTCTATATCTCTGAGGCCGTAGGGGGAATTTTTTTTTCTCTCAATGGAGATAAAGCAATTGTCTGATCGTGTGGAGCAGCTCGCTGCGGAAGTGCGGGGAATTTCCGCCTACCTTGCTCATTCACATGCTGCTGAACCAAAGATTCCTACACCTGATGTATTTTTTGGGGATCGGTCTAAATTTTTGAACTTCAAAAATAATTGTAAATTATTTTTTTGCCTTGAAGCCTAACTCGTCAGGGAGCTCCGCGCAGCAGGTTAAAATTGTCATCTCTTTGCTGCGTGGCGATCCCCAGGATTGGGCGTTTTCTTTGAAACCAGATGATCCTATTCTGACTAATGTGAACGCATTTTTTCAGGCCTTGGGGTTGTTGTATGACGAACCTAATGCCATTGATCAGGCTGAAAAGACCCTGCTGGCATTGAACCAGGGTAGTGATTCTGCAGAGTTGTACTGTCAAAAGTTCCGAAAGTGGGCGGTCCTTACTACCTGGAATGATAATGCCTTGGCTGCTCTCTTTCAGAAGGGGTTGTCAGAAGCCGTAAAAGATACTATGGTGGGATTTCCTGTTCCCTCTGGTCTTGACGATTCTATGTCTTTAGCTATTCAGGTTGATCGGCGTTTACGCGAACGCAGAGCTGCACGAGAGGTGTTGCCACCTGTTGAACAGATGTCTGAACCTATGCAATGTGATAGAGTTTTTTCCAGAGAGCAGCGTCAGGAGTTCAGAAGGCGTAATAAGTTGTGTTTTTTCTGTGGAGATGCCTCGCATATTATTTCTGTCTGTCCTAAACGCGAGAAATGCTTTGCACACACGTTTTCTGTGGGTGGTGTTCAACCTAAGTTTCTTCTGGCTATTACTCTGATCTGCTCCCTGTCCACATTTTCCGCCAAGGCTTTTGTGGATTCGGGAGCAGCTCTAAACCTAATGGACTTGGATTTTGCTAAACGTTGTGGATTTCCGATGACACCTCTGCAGACGCCTATCCCTTTGAGGGGGATTGATGCTACTCCTTTGGCTAAAAATAAACCTCAGTTTTGGACCCAGGTGGTAATGCGGATCGCCCCAGACCATCAAGAAAATTGCAGGTTTTTGGTGTTACATAATCTGCATGATACTATTGTTCTGGGGTTTCCCTGGTTACAAATTCATAATCCAGTTTTGGATTGGAAATCTGTGTCTGTGGTGAGTTGGGGTTGTCGGTGTGCCTTTAGTGAGGCTCCGGTGTTTTCCACCTCTCCTCAGTCGCATGATGTTCCTGATTATTTGGCGGACTTTTATGATGTATTTAGTGAGAATGAGTCTGCGTCTCTGCCTCCTCATAGGAGTTATGACTGTGCTATTGAACTGAGCCCGTGGTGTAAATTTCCCAAGGGTCGGCTCTTCAATTTATCTGTACCCGAGCACGAGGCTATGCGATCCTATATTAAGGAGGCGTTGGAGAAGGGTCATATTAGACCATCCTCGTCACCCTTAGGTGCCGGGTTTTTTTTTGTAGCCAAAAAGGATGGATCATTAAGACCTTGTATTGATTATCGTGCTCTCAACAAAATTACTGTTAAATATCAGTATCCGTTACCCCTGATTTCTGATCTATTCTCCAGAGTTAAAGGTGCTTGCTGGTTTACCAAGCTTGACCTCAGGGGGCGTATAATCTTATTCGCATTAAGCATGGGGATGAATGGAAGACGGCGTTTAATACTCCGGAGGGACATTTTGAGAACCTGGTGATGCCTTTTGGGCTCACTAATGCCCCTTCTGTCTTCCAGTGCTTCATGAACGATATTTTCCGAGATTTTGTCGATAAATTTTTGATTATCTATCTGGATGATATTTTGATCTTCTCCAAGGATTGGGATTCTCATGTGGAACATATTCGGACTGTGTTCCGGATCTTGAGGGAGAATTCCCTGTATGTCAAAGGATCTAAATGCCTTTTTGGAGTACAGAGGATTTCTTTTTTGGGATTTATTTTGTCCCCGTCAACTATTGAAATGGACCCGGCCAAGGTACAGGCCATTTACGATTGGGTTCAGCCCACTTCTTTGAAGGCCCTCCAGAAGTTTTTGGGTTTTGCTAATTTTTATCGGAAATTTATAGCAAAATTTTCTAGTATTGCCAAGCCATTGACTGATTTGACTAAGAAGGGTGCTGATGTGTTAAATTGGTCTCCGGAGGCTGTTTCTTCCTTTCAGGAGCTGAAGCGAAGATTCACCTCCGCCCCGGTTTTGCAGCAGCCTGATGTCTCACTTCCGTTCCAGGTAGAGGTGGATGCTTCTGAGATTGGTGCAGGAGCTGTTTTGTCCCAAAAGGATCCTGTAACATCTAAAATGAATCACTGTGCTATCTTTTCCCGAAAGTTCTCTCCATCTGAACGTAACTATGATGTGGGGAATCGGGAACTGTTGGCCATGAAATGGGCATTTGAGGACTGGAGACATTGGTTGGAGGGAGCTAAGCATCAAGTCGTGGTCCTCACTGACCACAAGAATTTGATTTAGCTAGAGTCGGCTAAGCGCTTGAACCCTAGACAGGCTAGGTGGGCCTTGTTTTTTACACGTTTTGATTTTGTGGTTTCTTTTCTTCCTGGAACTAAGAATGTCAAGGCTGACGCCATCTCTAGGAGCTTCTTTGCTGATTCTCCTGTGGTGACCAAGCCTGCTACCATCTTAGGCGAAGGGGTAGTTCTTTCTGCCATCTCGACCGATTTGAGATGTGCTCTGGAAGAGTTCCAGGAGGACAAACCTGAGCGTTGTCCCAGTGGAAAGTTGCATGTTCCTGACCAGTGGAAGAAGAGAGTGATGTCTGAAGTTCATTGCTCTGCTTTGGCTGGTCATCCAGGTATTTTTGGTACTAGAGATCTGGTGAGTCGGTCTTTTTGGTGGCCCTCCTTGTCTCGTGATGTCAGGAATTTTGTGCAGTCCTGTGGGACGTGCTCCCGGTCTAAATCGTGTTCTCGCTCTAGTGGGTTGGATTTCATCTCTGATATGCCTGTCTCTCAAAGGATGACTGTTATTTGGGTGATTTATGATAGGTTCTCTAAGATGGTTCATCTTGTACCACTCCCTAAGTTGCCGTCTTCCTCTGAATTGGTGCCCCTGTTTTTACAACAGGTGGTTCGCTTGCACGGGATTCCTGAGAACATTGTATCTGACAGAGGAGTCCAGTTTATGTCTAGATTTTGGAGAACTTTCTGTTCCAAGCTGGGAATTCAGTTGTCCTTCTCCTCTGCTTTTCACCCTCAGACCAATGGGCAGACAGAGAGAACAAACCAGACCTTGGAGTCATATTTGAGATGTTTTATTTCTGCTGATCAGGATGATTGGGTTTCATTTTTGCCCTTGGCCGAATTTGCTTTAAATAATAGAGCTAGTTCTGCCACTTTGATGTCTCCTTTTTTTTGTAACTTTGGGTTTCATCCTCGATTTTCTTCAGGACAGGTGGAGCCCTCTGCCTGCCCAGGGGTTGACACTGTGGTGGAGAGAATGCACCAGATCTGGGACCAAGTGGTGGATAAGTTATCTCTCTCCCAGGAAAAGGCCCAGCGGTTTTCCAACCAACATAGGATCATTGGTCCCCAATTTAAGGTTGGTGATATGGTGTGGTTATCATCAAAAAATATTGCTATGAAGGTGGCTTTTCCTAAGTTTACGCCTATATTTATTGGACCTTACAAGATTTTGGAGATTATTAATCCGGTCTCTTTTCGTTTGGCTCTTCCTGTCACATTTAAAATCCATAATGTGTTCCATAAATCTTTGTTGAAGAGGTTTATTGAACCTGTTGTTCCGGGGGTTGCACCTCCAGACCCTGTATTGGTTGAAGGCAACATGGAATATGAGGTAGAGAAAGTACTGGATTCCCGTCTGGCTAGACGGAGACTCCAGTATTTGGTTAAGTGGAAGGGTTATGGTCAGGAGGATAATTCCTGGGTCTCTGCCTCTGATATTAATGCCAAAAGAATGGTGCGTGCCTTTCATCGGGCTCACCCTGATCTCCCTGGTGGCGTGGTTGAGGGTTCGATGACCCCTCCTCAAGGGGGAGGTACTGTTGTGAGTTCATTTTCCCCTTCACTACTGAGGCCCGAGGAACTCCCTCTTCTGGTGAAGAAAGGTAGTGAGCCTGATTGTCAAACACCTGGGGCTGATGATGATGACTGGCTGAGTGGAGTTGATGACTGGATATAAGGCTGCCGACGCCCTTCTGGCCTGCGGGTGATTTCTCTGTGGACTTCTAGGAAACCAGTCTGATTCCTGCTCATCTAAAGCTAAGATTTCTGCTTTGCCTTTTTGCATTAGTGTTTTGTTTTCCTTGCTTTTCTGGATTCTGCCATTCCCTGCTGGGGTTAGCTGAATCTCCTTTTGCCTGTTGCTCTGTCTTCAGAATATTCCTGAGTACTGACATAGCTTTTTTGAAGCCTAGCGTCTTCAGGGCCTTTTTTACTGTCAGTTTGTTGGCTCTTATTTTCATAGGGCTTTTCACGGATTGCAGACAGCAGCCTTCCTGTCCTTTTCTATCTAAGCTAGTGTGGGCCCCATCTTTGCTCAGTCTATCTTTCTGTTTGGGTTTTGTTCTTTCTTCTTGCTTCACCGTCATTATATGTTGGGGGCTGCCTTTTACTTTGGGGTCTGCTCTGGGGCAGTTTAGATTTCCCCTTTCTGTCTTTAGGCTATGTAGTCCTCCGGCTGTGATCGAGGGGCCTAGGGCATTGTAGGAGCCCCCCACGGCTACTGCTAGTTGTGTTGATAGGTTCAGGGGTCTGCAATCCAATAGCTGCCAACTTCTCTGGTTTTCTGGACTTAGCTTGTATTTCTGTTTTTGCCTCCTACGGTGACTCAATCATAACATGACTCATTATGAAACCCCTACCCTTGGTATGCATGTGTTGTGCAGCTTAGCCTGCTAGCGCCCAGGCTTAGGTGTAGGTAGCTCAGGGTTTGAGTCAGACATTGGTCCTCACCAGTGATCCAGCACGCCTCAGTGCACATGCTCCACACTCCACTGCCAGCGTCTTTAGCGCGCTCGTGGCAGCAACACCGCACGCTCAGTGGGCCTAGAGGGACTCTAACCCCGTGTCCTTTGGGTAGTGTTCTGTGGCCATACACTGTGCGCTCTTTTAGCCGAGCTCTGTGAGCACAAACAGGCTCCGGCGTTTATGTTCAGCGGTAGTGCGGCTCTGTGAAGCAACAGAGTCCACCCCCGTACACACCGGGTGACGATAACCCGCGTGTGTTTCTTATAGTATACCGTTATATAGCATCCGCCATTACTGAGCAGCAGGTTACCACCCCTGCACCTTATTACCACCTTTATTATTTGGTGCATTCCGCCAGCCTTAGCAAAAAGTGTACAGTATCATCAGATAGCAGGTATATATAGTATAGTTTAAACATTCTAAATCTCCGTAGATATTTCAGGAGGCAGATACAGATGCTCTCAGGCTCAGTATGGATTACAACACAATATAAAAAGCCATAAAACGGTAATGGATCTGAAGAGTACAGCTGTAGACAGTGTAGGGGTCATTGTTGTCAATCTCAGTATTTATTTCCACAGTCAGAAAATAACTCTCACTTGGTCAGTTTGGATTAGACCAGAATATAAAAAGCAGTAATGGTTACAGCGTAGAGCTGTATACACTAGTAGAGTTGAGCGACTTTTGTTTTTTTAGGGTTGCGTTTCGTTTCGTGAAACCCGACTTTTCCAAAAGTCGGGTCGAGCAAGATCGTCCGATTATAGGGAAAAGTCGGGGTCGTCCCGAAACACGAAACCCAATGTAAGTCAATGGGGAATAAAAGTCGGCAGTGAGAGGAGGACAGGAAACACACCTACAGTGCCCATTTGAATGCCAAAAGCATCAATTCTTCTTACTTAAGCTTGTCAACCTTAATTAACTTCATAATACAAGTTACGCACTGAAAAATGGGGGTTATTTGGCTAAAGTTGTGGGGGGGGAGGGCTGGCTGCAGGTTTTCATGTGCCCTGGGCGAAAGAGCGCCCCTTTAACACATACCACAACTCATGATGCTCCGATACGGCAGAGAAATAGCGGTATAGTACAATGAAAAATACCTCACTTTTTACATCTCATGACGAGGCCCATCTATTTCTCCATACAGAATCATTGGTCCCATATAATGTTTGAAACAGTATATGATGAGCTCCACATAATGCTACAGTATATGTTGATCCCCATGGATGAAGCTCCACTGTCTTATGGGCCCAAATAATGCTCCAAACATAATGGGCCCCATTTCTAATGCTCTAGTGTATAATGGGCCCTGTAAATGCTGCTCCAGTGTCTGATGTCCACCTTTGGAATGTTCCAGTGTATGGTGGGCCCCATCTATCATTCTCCAGAGTATAGTGCTCCCCAAAAATTGCTGTCCCAACATTGAAAACAATCAAATAAGTCTCCTCGCTAGGGAATCCCTGTACTTGTCTGGACTCCTCGTCGTCCCCATCTTCCATCTCACTGCACAGTATTTCAACTTTGCAAGTGCTGTGATCCTGGGCAAGCAGGGGGGGACCACTCGTTGGCGACGGCACTGGCACAGGGCCCCTGATAGTACGGTGGTGTGTCTGATGGCGGGTGGGCCGAACCTGCACTTTCATCTGCAGCTTCCTCTTTGTCACCGTGTAAGATGGAACTGTATATGGGAAGGGTAACCTGAGTTTCATCAGGGTCAGATTCAGGCCGTGTAGCGTGCGAGGGGAATGTAGTGGTCTGGGTCAATGTACCAGCAGATTCATCGAGCAGTGGCTGGGCATCAGTGCACTTGTGTCGCCCCCAGGAGTACGGTCGCCACAGTGGCATTACCTTCTTCCTAGTGAGTGTGATGTCATGCTTGGGAGCAACGAAGGATCTCTCTAGCAGGTTAACTGATTGGGTGGCATTATTCCCACGAGTCATGACCCTCCAAACAGCGTTCATGAAGGCAAAGTGTTTGGTTTACGTGGGCAGTATGGTTGCAAAGCTGAACCTTAAAGGAATGTCCAGAAGGGTACCACCAGGAGTGGAGCCTACGGTTAAATTCGACTCCACCTGGGAAACCTCAACCATGCCAGCTACAGAACAGATGCACACATTGCAAGCTTAATTCCGTTAACGAACGAGACTCTGTCATGCCCCGCGGTCCGAGTCCGGCTTACTAGAGGGACACGTGAGGCTCTGGCACATGAGATTGGCCAATAACTGGTGTGTCATGCCCTTACATGTCCGTGGCTGCATGTGCGCTACACTGAAAAGGCCAGCGTTTGTCGCTTACAGGTGCAGATAACCCGCTGAACAACGTTAGTGATGGGGATCACTGATTACAATTATTACCCGCGAACAATGATTTCCCAGTAAGTGCAGGTCAACCGCAGTTCCGGAATTAGGCCTAACCGTCATTCCTGAAAAAATGAAAAACTTACGTGTGCAAACCACAGGTGCTGTAGCTTGCTTAACAGCTCGCCAGCCGTTCTCACGCCCAGTATGGATTACACGTGATTGCACAAAGGTGAGAAAGGGTACCGTATCCCCAGATAACATGTATGGATAGCGTACACATTCAAAATATATGTCTATACATCAGGAGGCAGGCTCAGACGGTGTTAGGCCCAGTATGGATTGCACGTGATTGCACAAAGGTTAGAAAGGGTAACGTTTCCCCGGATAACATGTATGGATAGCATACACATTCAAAATATATGTCTCAGGAGGCAGGCTCAGACGGTGTTAGGCCCAGTATGGATTGCACGTGATTGCACAAAGGTTAGAAAGGGTACCGTTTCCCCGGATAACATGTATGGATAGCGTACACATTCAAAATATATGTCTATACATCAGGAGGCAGGCTCAGACGGTGTTAAGCCCAGTATGGATTGCACGTGATTGCACAAAGGTTAGAAAGGGTACCGTATCCCCATATAACATGTATGGATAGCGTACACATTCAAAATATATGTCTCAGGAGGCAGGCTCAGACGGTGTTAGGCCCAGTATGGATTGCACGTGATTGCACAAAGGTTAGAAAGGGTACCGTATCCCCGGATAACATGTATGGATAGCGTACACATTCAAAATATATGTCTATACATCAGGAGGCAGGCTCAGACGGTGTTAGGCCCAGTATGGATTGCACGTGATTGCACAAAGGTTAGAAAGGGTAGCGTTTCCCCGGATAACATGTATGGATAGCGTACACATTCAAAATATATCTCTATACATCAGGAGGCAGGCTCAGACGGTGTCAGGCACAGTATGGATTTGACGGCCCAGATTACACAGCGGAGGAGCAGGGAGACGTAAAGATTGCAAATGCTGGGGCCCTGCCCAAGCAAGGGGGGCCCACTCGTGGGCGTCGGTACTGGCACTGGGCCCCTCATAGTACAGCTTTGTGTCTGACGGCGGGTGTGCACCACCACCGTCAGAGACACTTGATTGCACTATGAGGGACCCTGTGCCAGTGCCCGTGCCCAAGAGTCAGCCTACCCACCTGTCGAGCGCAACGGCACTCGCACAGTGTTGTGCGCTAGGTGGTGACCCCGGCCATGGGGGGGAGGCAGCACAGTTAGGGAGTTTTAGAAAGTGGCATATGTTGATGTTGGACATTCAGCTGATGCAAAAGGCGAAATAGGTGAAGTCCCAGGAAGAGGTGGACCAAAGCAAGCCATTTTTCTGTCACCCTATGTGTCATCAGGGGAAGGTTGGACAAAATCCTTGGAAACCCATGCATGGTTCATTTTAATGAAGGTTAGATCATCCACATTTTGGGTTGACAGACGGGTCCTTTTTTCTGTCAGGATTGATCCAGCTGCGCTGAAGACTCTTTCCGATAGCACACTTGCAGCTGGGCAAGCGAGCTCCTGTAAGGCATATTGGGCCAATTCAGGCCAGGTGTCCAGTTTAGCGGCCCAATAGTCAAAGGGGAATGACCTGTGTGGGAGAACATCGATATGGGAGGAAAAGTAGTTTGTAACCATAGTTGACAACTGCTGTCTCCTGTCACTTTCCATCGATGCAGTATTACCAGTTGTGTGAGCGGTATTTGAAAAATCAGTCCACAACATTGTCATGAAACCCCTGTCTCCAACGCCACTTCTGCTGTGTGCACCACGAACACCTCTGCCAAGCTGCCCCCGGCCCGTACAGCTCGTGTGAGAACCATCACCACTGCTGTGTGCTGGGAATGCCTCAAGCAACCGATTTACCAGAGTTGCTTGTTTATTAGCCAATATTAGGTCAAGGTTCTCCTGTGGCATGATGTTTTGTAATTTGCCTTTATAGCGTGGATCCAGGATGCTGGCCAACCAGTAGTCGTCATCGTTCATCATTTTGGCAATGCGGGGGTCCCTTTTTAGGATCTGCAAGGCATAATCTGACATGTGGGCCAATGTTCCCGGTGTCAATGATGCACTGCGAGTGCTGGGTGGAGGAGCACTTTCTGGCAAATCCACATCCCTCCAGTCACGCACAAACCCTGTACCAGACCTTGCCACGCCAACATTTTCACTTGCCCCACGAGATGCATCCTCCTCCCCTAAGTAATCATCCCCATCATCATCCTCCTCCTCCTCTTCTTCCTCCACCTCGTCCAGGAGAGGTCCCTGAGCAGACAATGGCTGAATGTCATCAAGGATTCCCTCCTTCTCTTCCTCCTCATCAACATTGGCTGCAGACGCCTGCTCCTTAAGGTGCGTCAAAGTTTGCATGAGCAGACGCATAAGTGGGATGCTCATGCTTAGGATGGCGTCGTCTGCGCTTACCAGCCGTGTGCATTCCTCAAAACACTGAAGGACTTTACAGAGGTCTTTCAGATTCGACCACTGCACACCTGTCAACTCCATGTTTGCTCTCAAAGTGCCTGGCCGTGTATCCTCCCACAAATGCATTATGGCCTGCCTCTGCTCGCACAGCCACTCCACCATGTGCAGGGTGGAGTTCCACCTTGTTGCAATGTCGATAATGAGGCGGTAGTTGGGAAGGTGGAGCAATCGCTGCAGCTTCTGCATACGAACGGAGTGTACAGGCGACCGGCGGATGTGCGCGCACAGTCTTCGCACCTTCTGGAGCAGGGCTGTTAACTCCGGATAATTTTTGAGGAAGCACTGCACCACCAGGTTCAAGGTGTGAGCCAAGCAAGGTATGTGGCTGAGTTTTGAAAGGGCTATGGCTGCCACAAAATTACGGCCGTTATCACTAACTACCTTGCCTGCCTCAAGATGTACACTGCCCAGCCATGACTCAGTTTGTCGCTTCAAGTACTCGGCCAACACCTCGGCGGTGTGTCTGTCGCCCAAACACATGATCTGCAACACAGCCTGCTGACGCTTTCCACTAGCTGCTCGATAGGGGGACACCTCGTGTGCAACAGTGGCAGCTGCAGATGGAGTGCTCGTACGACTGCGCTCTGTGGACGAGGTTTCGCTTCTGGAGGAGGAGGAGGAGGAGGAGGGTCGAACGCCTACAGCCAACTGTTTCCTATACCGTGGGCTAGGCAGCACTGTCCCACCACCGCTGTCCCCTGTGGACCCTGCATCCACCACATTAACCCAGTGCACAGTGATGGACACGTAACGGCCCTGGCCATGCCGACTGGACCATGCATCATTTGTGAGGTGCACCTTTCCGCTCACTGACTGCTTGAGTGCATGGACAATGCGGTCTTTCACATGATGGTGGAGGGCTGGGATGGCTTTGCGAGAGAAGAAGTGGCGACTGGGTAGGTCATAGCGTGGTACTGCATAGGCCATGAGTTCGCGGAAAGCTGTGCTTTCCACCAACCGAAAGGGCATCATCTCAAACGAGATTAGTTTGGCAATGTGGGCGTTCAAACCCAGTGTACGCGGATGAGAGACTGAGTACTTTCTTGACCTACTCATAGTGTCTGGGAGGGTGAGCTGGACTTGAGAGCTGCATATGGTGGAAGTAGCGGTGGACAGGGCGGACTGAGAGAGGGTTGATGATGGTGATGGAGTTGGTGTTCTTTCTGATGGCCTAGAATCAGTCTTTCGTTGATATAACAGTGGGATTCCCTGACTGCTGTGGCCTTGCAACGACACCTCAACATTTGCTGCTGTGCTAACCAGTGGGCTTACAGTGGGGGAAACAATGTAGCGTTGCTGACTACCTTCGTTGTGATCAGTTGCACATGTGGCACTTGAGGTTTGGTGTTGTGTCCACGCTTGCAAGTGCATGCTGGTGAAATGTCTAAGCATGCAACTGGTATTCAAATTTTTCAGATTTTTCCCTCGGCTAAAGGTCTTTGCGCACTTCTTACAGATAACCTTGGCCTGATCATGAGGATTTTGTTCAAAAAAGTGCCACACTGCACTCTTCCTACTTTGGCAGACATTTTGCGGCCTAGCACGCTGTGATCTTTTGACCCTCTGGACAAGCTGTCCAGCAACTCTTTTGATGTTTGCAACCTGTCTTTGGAGTGCTCCGGGCCTGCCAGATAACAGCTGTTGCGATGTCAATGTCTGCTGTGGATGCTCCTCATCTGAGCTATTGGAAGCAGCACCCTCTTCCCCCAATGGATGCCAATCTGGGTCAACAACTGGGTCATCCATCACCTCCTCTTCTATGTCATGTGCACCTTCCTCTGTGTCACCGTGTATGGTGGTATAGTGTGCGGGAAGGGGCACCTGAGTCTCATCAGGGTCAGAATCTGGCTCTGTACACTTCGAGGACAATGTAGTGCTCTGAGTAAATGTACCAGCAGAATCATCTATCAGCGGCTGTGCATCAGTGCACTCCATGTCAGACTCATCTTGGCCTGGGTAATTCACCATTTGACTTGATAATCCAGGCATGGTATGTGAAAACAGCTCCATGGAGTTATCAGTAGTATGGCCTGCATCATCCTTCAATCTTGGTTGGGGTGAAGGACACAAGGAAAGGTGTGGTTCATGAACATGAGCCTCCAATGACGACTCAGTGCTTTTACTTTTTACAACTGAAGAAGAGGAGGCGATAGAGCTGGAGGCTGAGTCAGCAATGTAAGACAAAACTTTTTCCTGATGCTCTGGCTTTAAAAGCGGTTTGCCAACTCCTAGAAAACTAAGCGTTCGAGGCCTTATGTAGCCAGACGATGACGCAGGCTCAACACCTCCTGCATTCGGTCCTATTTTGCTCTTGCCACTACCATCAGATCCACCACCAACACCATCATTACCAGCTGCCAACCCCCGCCCAATTCCACGGCCTCTTCCACCAGCCTTCCTCATTTTTGGTAGAAATGTAGACAAAATCCAACAAACTATATAGTAATGTAAAACAAGGTACAAGGTGTCTATAGGACAGGGGAGATTTTGAATTTCTGCAGACACTTGTGGACACTGGACACTTTTGGATTGTGTGAGGCCCACTGATATCTGAGCGCTATGTCACAGGCTCGATGGCACAGCTGTGACCAAAGTGACTAGA
Source organism: Dendrobates tinctorius (assembly GCF_039654945.1). NCBI lineage: Eukaryota > Metazoa > Chordata > Amphibia > Anura > Dendrobatidae > Dendrobates > Dendrobates tinctorius. The sequence goes on from NW_027361742.1 coordinate 5,480,157, forward strand.
GGATAAGGGAGATTTTGAATCTCTGCACACACTTTTGGACACTGGACACTTTTGGATTGTGTGAGGCCCAATGAATATCTGAGCGCTTTGTGACAGGCTCGATGGCACAGCTGTGACCAAAGTGACTAAAGGATAAGGGAGATTTTGAATCTCTGCACACACTTTTGGACACTGGACACTTTTGGATTGTGTTAGGCCCACTGATATCTGAGCGCTATGTCACAGGCTCGATGGCACAGCTGTGACCAAAGTGACTAGAGGATAAGGGAGATTTTGAATCTCTGCACACACTTTTGGACACTGGACACTTTTGGATTGTGTGAGGCCCAATGAATATCTGATATCTGAGCGCTATGTGACAGGCTCGATGGCACAGCTGCTGTGACCAAAGTGACTAGAGGATAAGGGAGATTTTGAATCTCTGCACACACTTTTGGACACTGGACACTTTTGGATTGTGTGAGGCCCAATGAATATCTGAGCGCTATGTGACAGGCTCGATGGCACAGCTGTGACCAAAGTGACTAGAGGATAAGGGAGATTTTGAATCTCTGCACACACTTTTAGACACTGGACACTTTTGGATTGTGTGAGGCCCAATGAATATCTGAGCGCTATGTGACAGTCTCGATGGCACAGCTGTGACCAAAGTGACTAGAGGATAAGGGAGATTTTGAATCTCTGCACACACTTTTGGACACTGGACACTTTTGGATTGTGTGAGGCCCAATGAATATCTGAGCGCTATGTGACAGGCTCGATGGCACAGCTGTGACCAAAGTGACTAGAGGATAAGGGAGATTTTGAATCTCTGCACACACTTTTGGACACTGGACACTTTTGGATTGTGTGAGGCCCAATGAATATCTGAGCGCTATGTGACAGGCTCGATGGCACAGCTGTGACCAAAGTGACTAGAGGATAAGGGAGATTTTGAATCTCTGCACACACTTTTAGACACTGGACACTTTTGGATTGTGTGAGGCCCAATGAATATCTGAGCGCTATGTGACAGGCTCGATGGCACAGCTGTGACCAAAGTGACTAGAGGATAAGGGAGATTTTGAATCTCTGCACACACTTTTGGACACTGGACACTTTTGGATTGTGTGAGGCCCAATGAATATCTGAGCGCTATGTGACAGGCTCGATGACACAGCTGTGACAAAAGTGACTAGAGGATAAGGGAGATTGGATTGCTTTTAAAAAAGCAGTTTGCGGAGCAGTGGGTAAACAGCAATGCCAGCCTGTCAGGAAGCCTTAAAAGGCAGCCCAACAACCAACACCACTGATACACCACAATATAGCCTCCCCTTGCACTGCACACACAGTGACTGGTGTGTTGTGCAGGCCAAATTGCTAGCAGCAGAAGCAGTTTTTTTTTCTTCTCAGCAGGACAAAAAAAAAAAATTGGGATTGCTTTTAAAAAAGCAGTTTGCGGAGCAGTGGGTAAACAGCAATGCAGGAATGTCAGGAAGCCTTAGAAGGCAGCCCAACAACCAACACCATTGATACACCACTATATAGCCTCCCCTTGCACTGCACACACAGTGACTGGTGTGTTGTGAAGGCCAAATCGCTAGCAGCAGAAGCAGTTTTTTTGTCTTCTTCCCTGCCTAACGCTCTCCCTACAGAATCAGCAGCAACCTCTCCCTATACTGAGATCGGCAGAAGTAAGATGGCGGTCGGCGTCCACGCCCTTTTATACCCCCTGTGACGCCCACCAAAGCAAGCCAATCACTTGCATGCCCTTCTGAAAGATGGTGGTGACCCCTGCCTATGTCATCACGTTGCCCACAGTGTCCGTGGATCCTGATTGGCTGAAAAAGAGCGCAAAACAAACTTTTGAAACGCGACTTTGGCGCGTAAGTCGCCGACCTCGTGGCCGACCTCATCCTAGGGTCGGGTTTCGTTTCATGAAACCCGACTTTGCCAAAAGTCGGCGACTTTTGAAATTTTTCGACCCGTTTCGCTCAACTCTATACACTAGTGTTGGGGTAATTTTTAAATGTACATCTAAATTGCAGGAGTAACCCACAGACTGTCACACGCTCAAGATGGATCACACCACAATATAACAAGAAGATCCGCGAGAAATAATCAAACATGTGGGACAATGTTCCAGGTGTCAATGATACACTTAGAGTGGTGGGTGGAGGAGGACTTCCTGGCAGAAAGGGTACAGTATCACCAGATACCAGGTATATATAGCATAGTTTAAACATTAAAAATGTACATCTATATATTCAGGAGTAGTGTTGAGCCACCCCGCTAGTGTTCCAGTTCGTTTTGGTTAGTCGAATACGAGGCAAGTTCGTTGAATGTTTGTCGAACGTTCGACAAACAACGTCGAACGCCATTGAAAACAATGGCAGGCAAACACAAACACATACAAACACAGAGAAAACAATTACAAAACACCTTAAAAGGTGTCCCAAAGCAGACAAAATGCTCAGAATACAAAAATAACATCGTAAAACGGCAAATACATATAGAAAAGAGGTGGAGGAGTAAAAGGAGGAGGAGGAGACACAGATATAGGCATGTCATGCCCTTATAAAGTCAAGAAAGGCTGGAATAAAAATGTAAAATACCAAAAAACAGTAAAAATCTGGAATCGAAGACGATCATTTACCGTCGGTCTTCCCACCATAAATTAGGCCAACTGCCGATCGGGCGGCGTTATTCCCACGAACCTCCGAACAGCATCCATGAAGACAAAGTGTTTGGTTTCCGGGGCAATATGGTTGCAAAGCTGAACCTTAAAGGAATGTCCAGAAGGGCACCACCAGGAGGGGAGCCTGCGGCTTAATTCGACTCCACCTGGGAAACCTCAACCATGCCAGCTACAGAAAAGATTGACAGATTGCAAGCTTTGTCGATTCTGTGGGTGGTGGTGAATGTCCGTTTTTAGTTGTCCTAGCGATTTGTCAGCTTAATTCCGTTAACGAACGAGACTCCGGCATGCTCCCGCGGTACGCGTCAAGCTTACTAGAGGGACACGCAAGGCTCTGGCACGCAAGATCGATCAATAACAGGTCTGTCATGCCCTTACATGTCCGGGGCTGCATGCGCGCTACACTGAAAGGTCCAGCTTGTGTCACTTACAGGTGCAGATAACCCGCTGAACCCCGTTAGTGATGGGGATCTGGGATTCCAATTCTTCCCCGAGAACGAGAATTTCCCAATAAGTGCAGGTCAATCAGAATTCCGGAATTAGGCCTAACCGGCATTCCAGAAAAATTGAAAATATTAAGTGTCCAAACCACAGGTGCTGTAGCTTGCTTAACAGCTGGGCTCCGATGCTGAGTAGCAGACAGTGCTTACATAAACAGGCAGCATAGCTAGGTTCACAGGTCGACTCCTCTGCTGAGCAGTAGACACCGGTACTAGTCCCAAAGTATTCACTGGGCTAAATGGAATTAAAAATTGGTTCTTTCATAAACAGGCGGCACAGCTTGGTTCACGGGTGGGCTCCTCTGATGAGTAGCATACACAGTTACTAGGCCCAAAGTATTAACTGTGCTAAATGCAGTCAAAAACTGGTTCTTTCATAAACAGGCAGCATAGCTAGGTTCACTGGTGGACTCCTCTGCTGAGTAGCACAGTGCTACAAGGCCCAAAAGGATTTTCTGGACAAGATACGGTAAAAAATGATTAGAAACACACACGGTGTAGCTCCTTGACAGGTGTACTTCACCGCTTGTTACCACACACCGCTACTATGCCATGAAACAGTATATTAACATTGAAAACCATTACTAATGTGAAAATGAAGTTTCACTTTTGGTGAACGAACCGTTCTCGAACGGAACCTCGAACAGCTGAATTTTAAGCAAAGTGTTCGAGTTCGACGAACGGCTCGAACACCGCCCAAAACAGCTGGAATTTTAACTTGGCGAACAGATTGACTCGAACACCGCTCATCTCTAATCAGGAGGCAGACTCAGACGTTCTCAGGCCCAGTATGGATTCTACAAGACTGTACAAAATTGAGAAAGGGTAGAGTATCACCCGATAACAGGTATATATGTAGCATAGTTTACACATGAAAAACCTATGTCTATATATCAGGAGGCAGACTCAGAGGGTCTCAGGGCCAGTATGGATTTGACGTCATTGTACAAAGTTGAGAAAGGGTACAGAATCACCGGATAACAGGTATGTATAGCATAGTTTAAACATTAAAAACCTATGTCTATATATCAGGAGGCAGACTCAGACGGTCTCAGGCCCAGTATGGATTTGACGTGATTGTAGAAAGTTGAGAAAGGGTACAGTATCACTGGATAGCAGGTATATATAGCATAGTTTAAACATTAAAAATCTGCGTGTATATTTCCGGAGTCTGACAAAGACACTCACAGCCTCAGTATGGATTAGACAAGAATCTAAAAAGTAGAAAAAGGGTTATGTATTTGAAGTGTACACCAGTATACACTGTTGGAGTATTTTTCAATCATCATATATATTTCAGCCTCAGTAAGACAGTCCAGACTCTCTGTAAGAGGAAACGAGATGGATACAAGTACAGACGGAAAGTCGACTGATTGCAGAAATTTTGGAATTACTAATCACGGTAAAAACTCCCGGGAGAATTCTCAGAGGTGATGCTGACCCTCAATTACTTTGAGGAGACAGCGAAAACAGTTCTTGTGAAGAAAGGTTTGCTGTATCGCAGTACAGTGGAACCCATCACCATTACTCATCTCCATCAAATTGTGATCACAGGGACAGATGTAGACATTGTCCTCACTGCCTATCATGATCTGTCAGGTAACTTTGGAGTGCAAAAGACACAAGCCACAGGCCGTAGGTGATTCTAATGGATTGGCATGAGGGGACACATTTAAAAATGTGGGCAGGAATGTCACGCATCTGTGAGTCGGAAAACTGTGAAAGCTGATGATAAACCACCACTGCATCTCATTGTGAGTCGTCGTCCATAACAAATGGAAGCCATTGATCATCTGAAGATAGAGCCCAGCAGGACAGGGTATAACTACGTCTTAACCATCATCTATCATTTCACCAAATTTGTATTGGCAGTCCCAGTGAAGTATTTAACAGGCCAGACTACACAGTGGTGGAGCAGGGAGAGGTATGTATTGCAAGTGCTGGTGCCCTGAGCAAGCGGGGGGGGGCCCTCATGGGTGGCAGTACTGGCACAGGGCCCCTCATAGTACGCCGGTGTGTCTGATGGCAGGTGTGCACCCCTACCGTCAAAGACACTTGATTCTACTATGAGGGACCTTGTGCCAGTGCCGTTGCCAAAGTGTGTACCCACCCACCTGTCCAGGGCAATGGCACTCGCACGGGTGCGTGCGCCTGGTGATGAACTCAGCCCTGTGGGGGGAGGCAGCCCAGTTAGGGAGGTGGAAAAAATGGCATATGTTGATGTTGGACATTCAGCAGCTGCAAATGGAGTAATTGGAGAAGTCTACGGAAGAGGAGGACAAAAGCAAGCCATTTTTCTGGCAACCTACGTGTCAGCAGGGGAGGGTGGGACAAAATCTTTTGAATCCCATGCATGGTTCATTATAATGAAGGTTAGATCATCAACATTTTGGGTCGACAGACGGGTCCTTTTTTCTGTCAGGATTGATCCAACAGCACTGAAGACTCGTTCAGATAACACACTAGCAGCAGGGCAAGCGAGCTCCTGTAGGGCATATTGTGCACATTCAGGCCAGGTGTCAAGTTTACTGGCCCAAGAGTCAAAGGGGAATGACCGGTGAGGGAGAACATTGATATGGGAGGAGAAGTAGTTTGTTACCATAGTTGACAACTGCTGTCTCCTGTCACTTTCGATCGATGCAGTATTACCTGTCGTGTGAGCGGTACTTGAAAAATCAGTCCACAACATGGTCATGAAACCCCTGTGGCCAACGCCACTTTGGCTGTGTGCACCACGAACACCTTTTCCATCTTTCCCCCTATAGCTCGTTGGAAAAACATCACCGCTGCTGTGTGCTGGGAATGCCTCACACAAACGGTTTACCAGAGTGGCTTGATTGTTAGCTAATATTAGCTCTAGGTTCTCCTGTGGCATGATGTTTTGGAATTTGCCTTTATAGTGTGGATCCAGGATGCTGGCCAACCAGCAGTCATCATCGTTCATCATTTTGGCAATGCGGGGGTCCTTTTTAGGATCTGCAAGGCATAATCAGATATGTGGGCCAATGTTCCAGGTGTCAATGATGCACTGCGAGTGCTGGGTGGAGGAGCACTTTCTGGCAAATCAACATCCCTCCAGTCACGCACAAACCCTGTACCTGACCTTGCCACACCAACATTTTTTCTTGCCCCATGAGAAGCATCCTCCTCCCAAAAATAATCATCCCCATCATCCTCCTCCTCCTCCTCTTCCTCCACCTCGCCCACGAGACTTCCCTGAGCAGACAATGGCTAAATGTCAACAAGGCTTCCCTCCTCCTCTTCCTTCTCGGCTGCAGACGCCTGCTCCTTAATGTGCGTCAAAGTTTGCATGAGCAGACGCATAAGTGGGATGCTCATGCTTATGATGGCGTCGTCTGCGCTTACCAGCTGTGTGCATTTCTCAAAATACTGAAGGACTTTACAGAGGTCTTTGAGCTTCGACCACTGCACACCAGACAACTCCATGTCTGCCTGCAAACTGCCTGCCCGTGTATCCTCCCACAAAAGAATTACAGCCTGCCTCTGTTCACACAGCCTCTGAACCATGTGCAGGGTGGAGTTCCACCTTGTTGCAGCGTCAATAATTGGCGGTGCTTGGGAAGATGGAGCAATCGCTGCAGCTTCTGCATACGACTAGAGTGTACGGGCGACCGGCGGATGTGCGAGCCCAGTCTTCGCACCTTATGGAGCAGGGGTGTTAACTCCAGATAATTATTGAGGAAGCACTGCACCACCAGGTTCAAGGTGTGAGCAAGGCAAGGTATGTGTCTGAGTTTTCAAAGGGCTATGGCTGCCACAAAATTCCGGCCGTTATCACTAATTCCCTTGCCTGCCTCAAGATGTAGACTGCCCAGCCATGACTCAGTTTGTCGCTGCAAGTAGTCGGCCAGTACCTCCACGGTGTGTCTGTTGTCGCCCAAACACATCATCTTCAACACAGCCTTCTGACGCTTACCACTAGCTGTTAGATAGTGGGACACCTCGTGTGCAACACAGGCAGCTGCGGATGGAGTGCTTGTGCGACTGCGCTCTGTGGATGAGCTTTCGCTTCTGGAGGAAGAGGAGGGTCGAACGCCTACAGCCAACTGTTTCCTATACCGTGGGCTAGGCAGCACTGTCCCACCACCGCTGTCCCCTGTGGACCCTGCATCTACCACATTAACCCAGTGCGCAGTGATGGACACGTAACGGCCCTGGCCATGCCTACTGGACCATGCATCTGTTGTGAGGTGCACCTTTCCACTCACTGATTGCTTGAGTGCATGGACAATGCGGTCTTTCACATGCACGTGGAGGGCTGGGATGGCGTTTCGCAAAAAGAAGTGGCGACTGGGTAGGTCATAGCATGTTACTGCCTAGGCCATGAGCTCGCGGAAAGCTTTGCTTTCAACCAACCGGTAGGGCATAATCTCTAACGAGATTAGTTTGGCAATGTGGGTGCTCAAAGCCAGTGTACGTGGATGAGAGGATGAGTACTTTCTTGTCCTACTCAGAGTCTCTGCTAGGGTGAGCTGGACTTGAGAGCTGCATATTGTGGAACTAGCGGTGGACATGGTGGACTGAGAGAGGGTTGATGATGGTGATGGTGGTGTTGCTGATGGCCTAGATGCAGTCTTTCGTAGCAATAACATTGTGATTCCGTGACTGCTTTGCCCTTGCGACGACACCTCGACATTTGCTGCTGGTGGTGTGCTAACCGGTGGGCTTACAGTGGGGGAAGCGATATAGTGTTGCTGACTACCTTCATTCGGAGCAGGTGCACATGTGGTTCGTGAGGTTTGGTAGTCCGTCCACGCTTGCAAGTGCATGGTGTTTAAATGTCTAAGCATGCAGCTGGTATTCAAACTTCTCAGAATTTTCCCTCGGCTAAAGGTCTTTGTGCACTTCTTACAGATAACTTTTGCCTGATCATTAGGATTTTGTTCAAAAAAGTGCCACACTGCACTCTTCCTACTATGGAAGACATTTTGAGACCTTGCACCTTGCACGCTGTGCTAATTTGACCATCTGGCCAAGCAGTCCTGCAACGCTTTTGGTTTTTGTAACACGTTTTTGGACTGCTACGGTCCTGCCAGATAACAGCTGTTGCGATGTCGTTGCCTGCTGCGGATCCTCCTCCTCCTCTTCTGAACTATTGGCAGCAGCACCCTCTTCCCCCAATGGATGCCAATCTAGATCAACAACTGGGTCATCCATCACCTCCTCTTCATTTTCATGTGCACCTTCCTCTACAGTATGTCACCGTGTAAGGTGGTATAGTATGCGGGAAGGGGCACCTGAGTTTCATCAGGGTCTGATTCTGCCTCAGTACACTGTGAGGACAATGTAGTGCTCTGAGTGAATGTACCAGCAGAAAAATCTAGCAGTGGCTGTGCATCAGTGCACTCCATGTCAGATTAATCTTGGACTGGGGAATTCACGATTTGACTTGCTAACCCAGGCATGGTATGTGAAAAGAGCTCCATGGAGTAATCGGTAGTGTGACCTGCCACATCCTTCACTTTTGGTAGGAGTGAAGGACACAAGGAAAGGTGTTGTTCCTGACCAGGAGCCTCCACTGACGACTCAGTGCTTTTATTTTTTGAAACTTCAGAACAGGAGGTGAGAGAGCTGGAGGCTGTGTCAGCAATGTAAGCCAAAACTTGTTCCTGAAGCTCCGGCTTTCAAAGCAGTTTACCTACTCCCAGAAGAGAGAGCCTTTGAGGCTTTGTGGAGCCAGATGATGACGAAGGCTCAACACCTCCTGCCTTAGGTGCTATTGTGCTTTTGCCACTACCAACAGATGCAACATCACCACCACCACCATTGGGACCAGCTGGCAACCCCTGTCCACTTCCATGGCGTCTTCCAACATACTTCCTCATTTTTGTGAAAATGTACCCAAAATACCACCAGCTATATGGTACTGTAAAACAAGGTAGAAGGTGTATCTACTATTGGTGAGAATTAGAATCTCACTTTAGATTTGAGGACGCTGAACTATTGTCTCAGGCACAGGAGAGATTACACCTCAATGTAACAGGCTGAAATTGGATGGTGTATGACAAGGTGGAGGGTGTCTATAGGATTGGTGAGAATGTGAATCTCACTAGAGATTTGAGGATGCTGAACTATTGTCTCAGTACCAGGAGAGATTACACCTCAATGTAACAGGCTGAAATTGGATGGTGTATGACAAGGTGGAGGGTGTCTATAGGATTGGTGAGAATTTTGATCTCACTAGAGATTTGAGGACGCTGAACTATTGTCTCAGGCACAGGAGAGATTACACCTCAATGTAACAGGCTGAAATTGCATGGTGTATGACAAGGTGGAGGGAGTCTATAGGATTGGTGAGAATTTGAATCTCACTATAGATTTGAGGTCACAGAACTATTGTCTCAGGACAAGGACAGATTACACCTCAATGTAACAGGCTGAAATTACATGGTGTATGACAAGGTGGAGGGTGTCTATAGGATTGGTGAGAATTTGGATCTCACTAGAGATTTGAGGACGCTGAACTATTGTCTCAGGCCCAGGAGAGATTACACCTCAATGTAACAGGCTGAAATCGGATGGTGTATGACAAGGTGGAGGGTGTCTATAGGATTGGTGAGAATTTGAATCTCACTAGAGATTTGAGGACGCTGAACTACTGTCTCAGGCACAGGAGAGATTACACCTCAATATAATAGGCTGAAATTGGATGGTGTATGACAAGGTGGAGGGTGTCTATAGGATTGGTGAGAATTTGGATCTCACTAGAGATTTGAGGACGCTGACAATGATGCTCTCAGTCCAAGTATGGACGCAGGCAGCATAATTAGCAGGACTGCTGCACACACAAAAGGGTGGAAAAATAAAAAAGCAGTTTGCACAGCAGTGTGCAAACAGCAATGCAGCTATAAGGCAGCCTAATAACCAACAGAGCTGATGCACAAAAATGGAGCCTCTCCTGTCACTGCACACAAAGTGTTGTGTTGTAAGTGGAAATCGCTAACAGCAGAAGCAGTTTTCTGGTTCTTCTTCCCTGCCCAACGCTCTCCCTACAGAATCAGCAGCAGCAGCTCTCCCTATGCTAAGATCGGCATAAGTAAGATGGCGGTCGACGTGCACGCCCTTTTATAGCCCCTGTGACGCCACACAAATCCAGCCAATCACTTGCATGCCCTTCTCAAAGATGGTTGCGACCGATGCCCATGTCATCGCGTTGCCCACAGTGTGCGTCCTCCATCATTGGCTGAAAAAGGGTGCTGGAAGCATCTTTTGAAACGCGACTTTGGCGCTCTGGTCACCGACTTCGTGGCTGACCTCACGCTATGGTCGGGTTTCTTTTCATGAAACCTGACTTCAGCGAAAGTCGCCGACTTTTGAATATGACCGACCCGTATCGCTCAACTCTACTGCAGACTTCTGAATCATGATACTCACTGTCATGATTGTCGAGTATTGCCAGTACGAGCGAGCAGTCTTATGATGGCATGTATTTATTTGTATAGATACAGTCAATTGCCGATTACACTCATTTGGCTCCTCTTAATTCCCTTCCATTGAGAGAAGTGGAATAATAACTGTCCATGGTCCCTACTTATACCAATGGTATTATCATCGCATAGCACTCTTCCCAGTTTTAATATGGGGCAGAGGACTAGAACTCTAGTACCACCTATTGGAAGTAGCAATCCTAAAAGTCAACGTCGACCCTTTAACGAGCCTTGTTACATGACTTAGGATAAAAGCCAAGCCAGAATCTCAATTTGCAGATACTGTGTTTTGGGGTGCTGCCCCTCGTCAGTGCAAAGTGTGAGATCTGGTTTGGTTGTGAGAGAGGATATCCAAGAAGTATCATTTCTCCTTGCGGAGAATGACATGCTAAGAATATCGAGATGAGGAGACTTAAAACCGCAATGGTTCTCATGTAACAAGGCTCATTAAAGGGTCGACATTGACATTTAGGATTGCTACTTTCAATAGGTGGCACTAGAGTTCTAGTCCTCTTTCTCTCTGAAGAGACAATTTGCATAATTAGCATATTTCCCAGAGGAGCATTGCAACTTTAAGTCTCCTCATCTCGACATCTTAGCATGTCATTCTTGCAAGGAGAAATGATACTCCTTGGATATCTATGGGGCAGCTCACATCACCATATATTTTCTCAGGAGTATTCAGCGTGCATGTAAAATGGCAGCATGCTGCTATTTTCACCGAGACTCGAATGAGACTCACCAATGTAAGCCTATGGGTGCGAGAAAAAAATCGCACAACACTCAGACCGTGCGAGTGTTGTCTTATTTTTACGCACCAGTGTCCTTTGAAAAGCCGGCAATTCATGTGTGGGGTACAGTGAAATCACACTGACAGGTTAGAATAGAATAGACAAGATATATACACATAGAATACAAAGATATATAGATGCCAGTGACACACACATACATATATATGTATATATATTACATAGATAGAATAAAAGCCGGTAATTCTTGTGCCGTGTACTGTAAAATCACTGCAGGAGCTTACAGGACAGAAGAGATGGATTATATACAGTAAATACAAATAGAATAGGTAGATATATAGATGTCTGTGACAAATACAATAAGTACAGTGTGTGCAGCTTACTGTACATGTATTTAATTAATAAAAGATTATGTTTCAGAAAAAAATGGCGTGGGCTCTCGCGCAATTTTTGTAACCAGAAGAGGCAAAGCCGATGGCTGGGTGCCGATGTCTATAGCCTGGTAAAGGGGTAATACCCATGGAACTTCCCAGGAATATTAATATCAGCTCACAGCTGTATAATTAGCCTTTACTGGCTATTAAAATGGGGAACCCTCAAAAAAATGATGTGGGGTCCCCCAACAATTAATTACCAGCAAAGGCTATGCAGACAGCTGCGAGCTGATATTAATAGCCTAGGAAGGGGCCATGGATACTGGACCCTCAGGTTAAAAACATCAGCTCTCAGCCACCCCAGAAAAGGCTAATTTCTAAGATGCGCCAATCCTGGCACTTAGCCCCTCTCTACCCACTTGCCCTGTAGCGGTGGAAAGTGGGGTGATAGTTGGGGGGGTTAAAATCACCATTGTTTTGTCAGGTGACATCAAGCCCCAAAGTTAGAAATGGACAGGTGTCAGTAAGATGCCCCCATTATTAACCCCATAGTCACATTGCAAGAAAACACAGACACCCATAAAAAAGTCCTTTAATTGAAAGAAAAACACAGACTTCTTTCATAATCTTAATTAAACCATACTTACAATCTTGCCTAATTCCACCGATGCCCTAATCATCTGCAAAAGAGGTTAAAAACAAAATTCCTAACCTTTCCACAGAGATGCTGTAAATCTATTTGTCCCAAGACAAGTCTAACTCTGCTACATCTACTGTAGATGGCAGGCTGCATGATAGGACCATGCAGGCTGTCATCCAGTAGACACTGAGAACCGTGTGCTCAGCATGTCTGTGAACTTCTATCACCTATCTGATGGCACTGCGAGCGGGAGAAAGTTCTCCTGCTCACATTCTGGTTGAGAGGTCCTGCGAGTACTACACGTGGACAGGTATAAAAAAAATCCTGAATTGCTGGTTTTGGTTCATTCTGCCTCCAAAAAATCAGAATAGAAAGCAATCAAAAAAGTAATGTGCCTGAAAATGGTACTAATAAAAATGTCAACATTTCCTGCAAAAAATCAGCCCTCACATCACTTTGTCAACAGACCTATGGAAAAATTTAGCTCCCAAGATATGGCAATGTGAAGAAATTGTTTTTGAAAAAAAAAAAAGTATAAATCAGGTATAAAGCTGTAATAGCACCGACCTGAAGAATAAAGTTGTCTAATCACTTATACTGCCCAAGGAACAGTGTTAAAAATTAAATAAAACCAATTCTTGACCTGCTGTCAATTTGTTCATTCTGCCTCCCAAAGATCACAGTAAAGTTCAGGTCACATTTGTCCTGCACTCTGTGCTGAGTGTTTACACCTTGTTTTCCATGTAAATTTCTGAAATTCGTGATTCAGATAGACCCCCTTGTGGAATATTTCCTACAGTGAAGCAGAAGGAGACATTGTGGATGCCATCTGGCTTATGATCTGGTGGTGACCGCCTTTTTAGGCATACATAAAAGTGAGGAAAGCAATAGTTTTGGTGAACTCAGCAAAGAAGGACACCACCGAATAGAGGCCAGAAGTAGTTCAAAGTATCTCTGCTGCCTCATTATGGTGAATGGATACCTCAAGGTTTTCATCTGAATCACGTCATTCAGAGATTTAGATGGAAACCCTTATATAAGTGTTAGTGTAGAGCACCGGATAAATAAGATCCCAAATGTTATTTAAAACGTTCCCAATAAAAGCTTTAACTCAATAGAAACAAAAAAAACAACTCCCACTCAGGTTCATTATCTGTTAATGGATTAACAGAAATATGGGGGGCTTCCATGTTATTGGTAGTACAAAAGCTCTAAAAAATCACTATGGTTCCTCGCCCCCCCAAAAGTAATCAAGCAAATTCTGAATTCGCAAATCCAAATGCCTCCCCCTCCCATTTGAGCCCCATAGTGTGTCTAAATTACATTTAGCATTCATATGTTTCTCATTTCTGTAGTGATGAGAACCAGCCTAATTTACAGGTGTGTGTCTCCAGAAGCAAGGGCTGGGCATAATGTACTGGTCACTACAATGTACAGACACTACAATAGCAGATTTGTAATTTTCACTCAGAAACTTCCATTTCTGCTTTTTTCTGGAAAACACCAATGGAGTCAAAATCATCACTACACTCACAGATAAATTCCCAAAGGGGCATAATGTCCAAAATGGAATCACATTAGGGTGGTGTTCTAATTTTAAAGCACTTAGGGGCTCTCTATGTGGAGTCTGCCAACTATTCAAGGAAAAATTGGGCTCCAGGAGGCAAATAGCACACTGTCCCTCCTGGGTCTCACCATGTGGTTAAGCAGTGCACTACAGTCATATATGGGGTATTTCCAAGTTCAGCAGAAATTGTGTGACACATTTTGGTGCCACTTTTACCCATTTCCCATTATGAAAAGGTAAAATCTGTCAAAAAAACTACATTTTGGTGGTAAAAATGTAATTTTTTCTTCACTGTCCATTGGTATAAAATTCTGTCACACACCTGTGGTGTCAATATGAGATGTGTAGTTTGTGAAATGGTGTCACTTTTGAGGGTTTCTGCTGTTCTGGCACCTAAGGGGCTTTTACTAAAACAGTAAAATCTGCACTAAATTATTAGGCTACTTTCACACATCAGTTTTTTGCCGTCAGGCAGGATCCGGCTTTTTTTAGAAAAAACGGATCCGGCATAAATTTTGGAGAACTGTAGAAACGGATCCGTTTTTTTGCTGGATCCGTCTCTGTTCCTGGCGGCTGGCCAATTGGATCTGAGCATGCGCAGACTTAAAAAAAACGGATCCGGTGGCTGGATCCGTCTTTTTCTGGATCCGGCGCATTCCGGCGCCCATAGACTTTCATTGTAGCAAAAAGCTGGAAGCGCCGGATCCGGCGCTTCCGGCTTTTTCGTCGGAGACAAAAAACGTTACAGTAGCCGTTTTTTCCAGACGCCGGAATGAGACAAGTTGCCGGATCCGGCAAAAAAACGGATGAAACGCAATGCCATCCGGCACGATCCGGCGCTAATGCAAGTCAATGGGGAAAAACCGGATCCGGCATTGCATTTTGCCGGATCCGGTTTTACAAAAAAAAGCCGGATCGCGCCTGAAGGCAAAAAACTGATGTGTGAAAGAGGCCTAATTCTGCTCCCATTACGAGTTTTGCACTGTTCCTTAAACGTAGTTCCCGATTACAAATAGGGTATTGGTGCAATCAAGAGAATCAGGGGCAAAAACAACATTTTAAGTGTAAAAATGTAATTATTCCTTCTTCACTGTGCAATTGTACAAATATCTGTGAGGTACATATGGTGTGAACATGCTGACTGCACCCCTGGAGGAATTCACTGACAGGTGTACTTCCTAAAATTATGTCACATATGAGGATTTTCTGCAGCTCTGGCACCTCAGGGGGTCTGTCAATGTGACATGGCACCCTCAAACCAGTCCAGCAAAATCTGAATTCCAATATGGCGTTTCTTCCCTTCTGAGCTTTGTACAACAAATGGGGTATCGTGTACTCAGGAGAAATTGCATAACAAATTTTATGGTATTATTTATGGGGTCACTTGGTGGGGGTTTCCACTATTTAGACACATCAGGATCTCTCTATAAGCAAAATGGCATCCACTAATATTTCCAGCAAATTTTATGTTCAAAACTTCAATTAGTGTTCCTTCCTTTCTGAGCTTAACCATGCGCCCAAACAATAGTTTACCCCATCTATGGGGTATCGGCATGCTAAGGAGAAATTGCAGAATACACTTTGGGATCCATTTTCTCTTGTTACTAGTGTTGAGCATTCCAATACTGCAAATATCGGGTATCGGCCGATATTCGCGGTATCGGAATTCCGATACTGAGTTCCAATACTTTTAGCATATCGAATACCGGAATCGGAAGTTCCCAAAATGCTATGAGCCAGTTTGATTTGATTCAGCCAATGTGGATTCCTAAGAAGTGTGGGCACATCCTGTTAGGCATGTAGGCATGTTAACTAATGGCATGACTGTGATTGGCTGCTGAAATGATGTCATGATGCACTATAAAAGCAGCCGCCGCCATTTTGGGTTCACTCTGCTGTGAATTCAGTTAGGGACAGGACGCTGCTCTTCTGACTCTGAGGGACACTTAGACATAGCGATTTGCTATTTGTGCTTTACCCAGGCTACTTTAACAACCCCTGTGTGAAGCTTTCTTTTGCCTTACAGCACTGTTCACAGCTGTCTGCAAGGTCTGTGTGTGTGAGTGCAGCTCACGCTGTAGTGTGTTCTGCACCACCTCTGATTGTAGGCCGCTCAGCGTGCGTCACTGCCTCATACATATTTTTTTTTGCTGCTCATTTTTACTGATTTCTCCTATTAGTGTGCATCCATCCGTATCCATCTACATTGGTTGCAAACATTATATAGGAGTAGATAGCGGAGCCTTTCTGCAGCCGTTCAGTGCTAGTGCACAGTTCTCTGCACTGTTCACGGCTGTCTGTGAGGTCTCTGTGTGTGAGTGCAGCTCACGCTTTAGTGTGTTCTGCAGCCACCTCCGGTTGTAGTCCGCTCAGCGTGCGTCACTGCCTCATACATTTTCCTTTTTTACTGTAGTGCTGCTTATTTTTCCTGAATTTCAGGAATAAGCACACTAAGCCGTTAGTACTTTTCTGCCTATCTGTATTAGTCTACCAAGATGAAGAAGGCAGGGAGTAAGGCACGTTGTCGTGGGCGTGGAGTTTCAGCAGGGAGAGGACGTGGGGATTCTGTGCCTGCTGCGGGCACCAGTGACTCGGCATCCCCCAGCTTTAACAGGGAACAGTCCTTTATGCGCAGCTTTTTAGGAGCTCGCCGTACCCCACTGCTGCAGGAGGAAGAAATTGAAGCCGTTGTCGGATGGATGGCAGCTAACGCATCGACTTCATTTACTTCCACATCCTCTCAGGTCCAGAGCACTGAAGAGCAACCATCTGTCTCTTCACCATCTGCCAAATTGCCCAGGCAGTAAGAGAGCCCTGGACAGGAGCCATCTCATTCTCTACTTCTGTTCTGTGAATCTCTTGGCTTGGAAAGAGGGGGCCAGCCAAGCAGCATTCTAGAATGTGAAGAAGAGGGAGTATGCACTGATGCGCAACAGCTTTGTCTCTCTGAATCTGAAGAGGCGGGTGGGCCAGTGCCTATGGTCAGCACACCTCAGTACGCATCTGATGATGAGACACAGGTGCCACTTTCTGGTGCATACTGTGCTGGCGAGACTACCCAGGAGAATCATAGAATCATAGAATCATAGAGCTGGAAGGGACCTCCTGGGCCATCTGGTCCAACCCCCTGCTCAAAGCAGGATTCGCTAAATCATCCCAGTCAGATGTCTGTCCAGCCTCTGTTTGAAGACTTCCATTGATGGAGAACTCACAACTTCTCTTGGCAGCCTGTTCCACTCATTGATCACTCTAACTGTCAAAAAGTTTTTTCTAATATCTAATCTGTGTCTCCTCCCATTCAGTTTCATCCCATTGCTTCTAGTCTTTCCTTGTGCAAATGAGAATAGTGATGATCCTTCTACAATGTGACAGCCCTTTAGATATTTGTAGACAGTTATTAAGTCTCCTCTCAGTCTTCTCTTTTGCAAACTAAACATTCCCAAATCCTGCAACCTTTCCTCATAAGACAGGGTTTGCAGACCGGTCACCATTCTGGTCGCTCTTTTCTGAACTTGCTCCAGTTTGTTGATGTCTTTTTTAAAATGTGGTGCCCGAAACTGGACACAATATTCCAGAAGAGGTCTGATCAAAGAGGAGTAGAGGGCAATAATGACTTCAGGTGATCTAGACTGTATGCTTCTGTTAATACATCCTAGAATTGCATTTGCCTTTTTTGCTGCTGCATCACACTGTTGACTCATATTCAGTCTGTGATCTATTAGTATACCCAAGTCTTTTTCACATGTGCTGTTGCTTAGCCCTATTCCTCCCATTCTGTATACGCTTTTTTCATTTTTATTGCCCAGATGTAGTACTTTGCATTTTCCCCTGTTAAAAACCATTCTGTTAGTTGCTGCCCACTGCTCCAGTTTATTTATATCTTTTTGAATCCTCTCTCTCTCTTCTCTAGTATTAGCTATCCCACCTAGCTTTGTGTCATCAGCAAATTTAATCAGTTTACCCTCAATTCCTTCATCTAAATCGTTGATAAAGATGTTGAATAATACAGGGCCCAGGACAGAGCCCTTTGGTACCCCACTTGAGACATACCTCCAACTGGATGTGCAGCCATTTACGACCACTCTTTGGGTCCAATCACTAAGCCAGTTATGAATCCACCTAACAGTTGCCTTGTCCATTCCATACTTAGTCATTTTTTCAATAAGGATTGTATGAGATACTTTGTCAAATGCTTTGCTGAAGTCAAGATATACTATATCTACAGCATTTCCTTGATCCACCCAATCAGTGATTCCATCATAGAAGGAAATTAAGTTAGTCTGACATGACTTATTAGTTACAAACCCATGCTGACTCTGTTTAATCACTTCATTTTTATCTAGGTACTGACATACATGTTGTTTAATAATTTGTTCAAAGATCTTTCCTGGTATAGAAGTCAGGCTCACTGGCCTATAGTTGCCTGGGTCCACCTTCTTCCCCTTTTTGAAGATAGGAACAACATTTGTTCTTCTCCAGTCTTCTGGGACTTCTCCTGTTCTCCAAGAATTTTCAAAGATTATGGAGAGGGTTTCAAAAATTTCTTCTGCTATCTCCTTCAGTACTCTGGGGTGTAATTCATCTGGACCTGGAGATTTGAATTCATTTAGGTTAGCTAAGTGTTTCCTCACTATCTTTCTGTTTATAGATATCCTGGATTCTTCTATTCCCTTAGTAGGACAGTGAAGAACAGTTGAGGTTACATTTCCTTTCTGATAGAAAACAGATGCAAAATAGGAATTTAAAACTTCGGCCTTCTCAACATCCTGTCTTACCATTTCACCATTTTCATCCTGTAAAAATCCTATAGCATCTTTGACTTTTCTTTTACTTTTGACTAGAGTTGAGCGACTTTTGGTTTTTTAGGGTCGAGTTTCGTTTCGTGAAACCCGACTTTTCCAAAAGTCGGGTCGAGCAAGATCGGCCGATTATAGGGAAAAGTCGGGGTCGTCCCGAAACACAAAACCCAATGTAAGTCAATGGGGAATAAAAGTCAGCAGTGAGAGGAGGACAGGAAACACACCTACAGTGCTCATTTGAATGCCAAAAGCATCAATTCTTCTTACTTAAGCTTGTCAACCTTAATTAACTTCATAATACAAGTTACGCACTGAAAAATGGGGGTTATTTGGCTAAAGTTGTGGGGGGTAGGGCTGGCTCCAGGTTTTCATGTGCCCTGGGCGAAAGAGCGCCCCTTTAACACATACCACAACTCATAATGCTCCGATACGGCAGAGAAATAGCGGTATAGTACAATGAAAAATACCTCACTTTTTACATCTCATGACGAGGCCCATCTATTTCTCCATACAGAATCATTGGTCCCATATAATGTTTGAAACAGTATATGATGAGCTCCACATAATGCTACAGTATATGTTGGTCCCCATGGATGAAGCTCCACTGTCTTATGGGCCCAAATAATGCTCCAAACATAATGGGCCCCATTTCTAATGCTCTAGTGTATAATGGGCCCTGTAAATGCTGCTCCAGTGTCTGATGTCCACCTTTGGAATGTTCCAGTGTATGGTGGGCCCCATCTATCATTCTCCAGAGTATAGTGCTCCCCAAAAATTGCTGTCCCAACATTGAAAACAATCAAATAAGTCTCCTCGCTAGGGAATCCCTGTACTAGACTGGACTCCTCGTCGTCCCCATCTTCCATTTCACTGCACAGTATTTCAACCTTGCAAGTGCTGTGATCCTGAGCAAGCAGGGGGGACCCACTCGTTGGCGACGGCACTGGCACAGGGCCCCTGATAGTACGGTGGTGTGTCTGATGGCGAGGGGGCCGAACCTGCACTTTCATCTGCAGCTTCCTCTTTGTCACCGTGTAAGATGGAACTGTATATGGGAAGGGTAACCTGAGTTTCATCAGGGTCAGATTCAGGCCGTGTAGCGTGCGAGGGGAATGTAGTGGTCTGGGTCAATGTACCAGCAGATTCATCGAGCAGTGGCTGGGCATCAGTGCACTTGTATCGCCCCCAGGAGTACGGTCGCCACAGTGGCATTACCTTCCTCCTAGGGAGTGTGATGTCATGCTTGGGAGCAACGAAGGATCTCTCTAGCAGGTTAACTGATTGGGCGGCGTTATTCCCATGAGTCATGACCCTCCAAACAGCGTTCATGAAGGCAAAGTGTTTGTTTTACGTGGGCAGTATGGTTGCAAAGCTGAACCTTAAAGGAATGTCCAGAAGGGCACCACCAGGAGTGGAGCCTACGGTTAAATTCGACTCCACCTGGGAAACCTCAACCATGCCAGCTACAGAACAGATGCACACATTGCAAGCTTAATTCCGTTAACGAACGAGACTCCGTCATGCCCCGCAGTCCGAGTCCGGATTACTAGAGGGACACGTGAGGCTCTGGCACATGAGATTGGCCAATAACTGGTGTGTCATGCCCTTACATGTCCGTGGCTGCATGTGCGCTACACTGAAAAGGCCAGCGTTTGTCGCTTACAGGTGCAGATAACCCGCTGAACAACGTTAGTGATGGGGATCACTGATTACAATTATTACCCGCGAACGATGATTTCCCAGTAAGTGCAGGTCAACCGCAGTTCCGGAATTAGGCCTAACCGTCATTCCTGAAAAAATGAAAAACTTACGTGTGCAAACCACAGGTGCTGTAGCTTGCTTAACAGCTCGCCAGCCGTTCTCACGCCCAGTATGGATTACACGTGATTGCACAAAGGTGAGAAAGGGTACCGTATCCCCGGATAACATGTATGGATAGCGTACACATTCAAAATATATGTCTATACATCAGGAGGCAGGCTCAGATGGTGTTAGGCCCAGTATGGATTGCACGTGATTGCACAAAGGTGAGAAAGGGTACCGTATCCCAGGATAACATGTATGGATAGCGTACACATTCAAAATATATGTCTATACATCAGGAGGCAGGCTCAGACGGTGTTAGGCCCAGTATGGCTTGCACGTGATTGCACAAAAGGTGAGAAAGGGTACCGTATCCCCGGATAACATGTATTGATAGCGTACACATTCAAAATATATGTCTATACATCAGGAGGCAGGCTCAGATGGTGTTAGGCCCAGTATGGCTTGCACGTGATTGCACAAAGGTGAGAAAGGGTACCGTATCCCCGGATAACATGTATGGATAGCGTACACATTCAAAATATATGTCTATACATCAGGAGGCAGGCTCAGACGGTGTCAGGCACAGTATGGATTTGACGGCCCAGACTACACAGCGGAGGAGCAGGGAGAGGTAAAGATTGCAAATGCTGGGGCCCTGCCCAAGCAAGGGGGGCCCACTCGTGGGCGTCGGTACTGGCACTGGGCCCCTCATATTACGGCGGTGTGTCTGACGGCGGGTGTGCACCTCCACCATCAGAGACACTTGATTGCACTATGAGGGACCCTGTGCCAGTGCCCGCGCCCAAGAGTCGGCCTACCCACCTGTCCAGGGCAACGGCACTCGCACGGTGTCGTGCGCTAGGTGGTGACCCCGGCCATGGGGGGGGAGGCAGCACAGTTAGGGAGTTTTAGAAAGTGGCATATGTTGATGTTGGACATTCAGCTGATGCAAAAGGCGAAATAGGTCAAGTCCCAGGAAGAGGTGGACCAAAGCAAGCCATTTTTCTGTCACCCTATGTGTCATCAGGGGAAGGTGGGACAAAATCCTTGGAAACCCAAGCATGGTTCATTTTAATGAAGGTTAGATCATCCACATTTTGGGTTGACAGACGGGTCCTTTTTTCTGTCAGGATTGATCCAGCTGCACTGAAGACTCTTTCCGATAGCACACTTGCAGCTGGGCAAGCGAGCTCCTGTAAGGCATATTGTAACAATTCAGGCCAGGTGTCCAGTTTAGCGGCCCAATAGTCAAAGGCGAATGACCTGTGTGGGAGAACATCGATATGGGAGGAAAAGTAGTTTGTAACCATAGTTGACAACTGCTGTCTCCTGTCTCTTTCCATCGATGCAATATTACCAGTTGTGTGAGGGGTCCACAACATTATCATGAAACCCCTGTCTCCAACGCCACTTCTGCTGTGTGCACCATGAACACCTCTGCCAAGCTGCCCCCGGCCCGTACGGCTCATGTGAGAACCATCACCGCTGCTGTGTGCTGGGAATGCCTCAAGCAACCGATTTACCAGAGTTGCTTGTTTATTAGCCAATATTAGGTCAAGGTTCTCCTGTGGCATGATGTTTTGTAATTTGCCTTTATAGCGTGGATCCAGGATGCTGGCCAACCAGTAGTCGTCATCGTTCATCATTTTGGCAATGCGGGGGTCCCTTTTTAGGATCTGCAAGGCATAATCTGACATGTGGGCCAATGTTCCCGGTGTCAATGATGCACTGCGAGTGCTGGTTGGAGGAGCACTTTCTGGCAAATCCACATCCCTCCAGTCACGCACAAACCCTGTACCAGACCTTGCCACGCCAACATTTTCACTTGCCCCACGAGATGCATCCTCCTCCCCTAAGTAATCATCCCCATCATCATCCTCCTCCTCCTCTTCTTCCTCCACCTCATCCAGGAGAGGTCCCTGAGCTGACAATGGCTGAATGTCATCAAGGATTCCCTCCTCCTCTTCCTCCTCATCAACATTGGCTGCAGACGCCTGCTCCTTAAGGTGCGTCAAAGTTTGAATGAGCAGACGCATAAGTGGGATGCTCATGCTTAGGATGGCGTCGTCTGCGCTTACCAGCCGTGTGCATTCCTCAAAACACTAAAGGACTTTACAGAGGTCTTTCAGCTTCGACCACTGCACACCTGTCAACTCCATGTCTGCTCTCAAAGTGCCTGGCGGTGTATCCTCCCACAAATGCATTATGGCCTGCCTCTGCTCGCACAGCCGCTCCACCATGTGCAGGGTGGAGTTCCACCTTGTTGCAATGCCGATAATGAGGCGGTGGATGGGAAGGTGGAGCAATCGCTGCAGCTTCTGCATACGAACGGAGTGTACAGGCGACCGGCGGATGTGCGCGCACAGTCTTCGCACCTTCTGGAGCAGGGCTGTTAACTCCGGACAATTTTTGAGGAAGCACTGCACCACCAGGTTCAAGGTGTGAGCCAAGCAAGGTATGTGGCTGAGTTTTGAAAGGGCTATGGCTGCCACAAAATTATGGCCGTTATCACTAACTACCTTGCCTGCCTCAAGATGTAGACTGCCCAGCCATGACTCAGTTTGTCGCTTCAAGTACTCGGCCAGCACCTCGGCGGTGTGTCTGTCGCCCAAACACATCATCTGCAACACAGCCTGCTGACGCTTTCCACTAGCTGCTCGATAGGGGGACACCTCGTGTGCAACAGTGGCAGCTGCAGATGGAGTGCTCGTACGACTGCGCTCTGTGGATGAGCTTTCGCTTCTGGAGGAGGAGGAGGAGGAGGGTCGAACGCCTACAGCCAACTGTTTCCTATACCGTGGGCTAGGCAGCACTGTCCCACCACCGCTGTCCCCTGTGGACCCTGCATCCACCACATTAACCCAGTGCGCAGTGATGGACACGTAACGGCCCTGGTCATGCCGACTGGACCATGCATCAGTTGTGAGGTGCACCTTTCCACTCACTGACTGCTTGAGTGCATGGACAATGCGGTCTTTTACATGATGGTGGAGGGCTGGGATGGCTTTGCGAGAGAAGAAGTGGCGACTGGGTAGGTCATAGCGTGGTACTGCATAGGCCATGAGTTCGCGGAAAGCTGCGCTTTCCACCAACCGATAGGGCATCATCTCAAACGAGATTAGTTTGGCAATGTGGGCGTTCAAACCCAGTGTACGCGGATGAGAGACTGAGTACTTTCTTGACCTACTCATAGTGTCTGGGAGGGTGAGCTGGACTTGAGAGCTGCATATGGTGGAAGTAGCAGTGGACAGGGCGCACTGAGAGAGGGTTCATGATGGTGTTCTTTCTGATGGCCTAGATTCAGTATTTCGTTGATATAACAGTGTGATTCCCTGACTGCTGTGGCCTTGCAACGACACCTCAACATTTGCTGCTGTGCTAACCGGTGGGCTTACAGTGGGGGAAACAATGTAACGTTGCTGACTACCTTCTTTGTGATCAGTTGCACATGTGGCACTTGAGGTTTGGTGTTGTGTCCACGCTTGCAAGTGCATGCTGGTTAAATGTCTAAGCATGCAACTGGTATTCAAATTTTTCAGATTTTTCCCTCGGCTAAAGGTCTTTGTGCACTTCTTACAGATAACCTTGGCCTGATCATGAGGATTTTGTTCAAAAAAGTGCCACACTGCACTCTTCCTACTTTGGCAGACATTTTGCAGCCTAGCACGCTGTGATCTTTTGACCCTCTGGACAAGCTGTCCAGCAACTCTTTTGATTTTTGGAACCTGTCTTTGGAGTGCTCCTGGCCTGCCAAATAACAGCTGTTGCGATGTCGATGTCTGCTGTGGATGCTCCTCATCTGAGCTATTGGAAGCAGCACCCTCTTCCCCCAATGGATGCCAATCTGGGTCAACAACTGGGTCATCCATCACCTCCTCTTCAATGTCATGTGCACCTTCCTCTGTGTCACCGTGTATGGTGGTATAGTGTGCGGGAAGGGACACCTGAGTCTCATCAGGGTCAGAATCTGGCTCTGTTCACTGCGAGGACAATGTAGTGCTCTGAGTGAAAGTACCAGCAGAATCATCTATCAGCGGCTGTGCATCAGTGCAATCCATGTCAGATTCATCTTGGCCTGGGTAATTCACCATTTCACTTGATAATCCAGGCATGGTATGTGAAAACAGCTCCATGGAGTTATCAGTAGTATGGCCTGCGTCATCCTTTGGGGTGAAGGACACAAGGAAAGGTGTGGTTCATGAACATGAGCCTCCAATGACGACTCAGTGCTTTTATTTTTTACAACTTCAGAAGAGGAGGCGATAGAGCTGGAGGCTGAGTCAGCAATGTAAGACAAAACTTTTTCCTGAAGCTCTGGCTTTAAAAGCGGTTTGCCAACTCCTAGAAAACTAAGCCTTCGATGCCTTGTGGAGCCAGACGATGACGCAGGCTTAACACCTCCTGCATTCGGTCCTATTTTGCTTTTGCCACTACCATCAGATCCACCACCAACACCATCATTACCAGCTGCCAACCCCCGCCCAATTCCACGGCCTCTTCCACCAGCCTTCCTCATTTTTGGTAGAAATGTAGACAAAATCCAACAAACTATATAGTAATGTAAAACAAGGTACAAGGTGTCTATAGGACAGGGGAGATTTTGAATTTCTGCACACACTTGTGGACACTGGACACTTTTGGATTGTGTGAGGCCCACTGAATATCAGAGCGCTATGTCACAGGCTCGATGGCACAGGTGTGAAAAAAGTGACTACAGGATAAGGGAGATTTTGAATTTCTGCACACACTAGTGGACACTGGACACTTTTGAATGGTGTGAGGCCCACTGAATATCAGAGCGCTATGTCACAGGCTTGATGGCACAGGTGTGAAAAAAGTGACTACAGGATAAGGGAGATTTTGAATTTCTGCACAAACTAGTGGACACTGGACACTTTTGGATTGTGTGAGGCCCACTGAATATCAGAGCGCTATGTCACAGGCTCGATGGCACAGGTGTGAAAAAAGTGACTACAGGATAAGGGAGATTTTGAATTTCTGCACACACTAGTGGACACTGGACACTTTTGGATTGTGTGAGGCCCACTGAATATCAGAGCGCTATGTCACAGGCTCGATGGCACAGGTGTGAAAAAAGTGACTGCAGGATAAGGGAAATTTTGAATTTCTGCACACGCTAGTGGACACTGGACACTTTTGGATTGTGTGAGGCCCACTGAATATCAGAGTTCTATGTCACAGGCTCGATGGCACAGGTGTGAAAAAAGTGACTACAGGATAAGGGAGATTTTGAATTTCTGCACACACTAGTGGACACTGGACACTTTTGGATTGTGTGAGGCCCACTGAATATCAGAGCGCTATGTCACAGGCTCGATGGCACAGGTGTGAAAAAAGTGACTACAGGATAAGGGAGATTTTGAATTTCTGCACACACTAGTGGACACTGGACACTTTTGGATTGTGTGAGGCCCACTGAATATCAGAGCGCTATGTCACAGGCTCGATGGCACAGGTGTGAAAAAAGTGACTACAGGATAAGGGAGATTTTGAATTTCTGCACACACTAGTAGACACTGGACACTTTTGGATTGTGTGAGGCCCACTGAATATCAGAGCGCTATGTCACAGGCTCGATGGCACAGGTGTGAAAAAAGTGACTACAGGATAAGGGAGATTTTGAATTTCTGCACACACTAGTGGACACTGGACACTTTTCGATTGTATGAGGCCCACTGAAAATCAGAGCGCTATGTCACAGGCTCGATGGCACAGGTGTGAAAAAAGTGACTACAGTATAAGGGAGATTTTGAATTTCTGCAAACACTAGTGGACACTGGACACTTTTGGATTGTGTGAGGCCCACTGAATATCAGAGCGCTATGTCACAGGCTCGATGGCACAGGTGTGAAAAAAGTGACTACAGGATAAGGGAGATTTTGAATTTCTGCACACACTAGTGGACACTGGACACTTTTGGATTGTGTGAGGCCCACTGAATATCAGAGCGCCATGTCACAGGCAGAAATTGGCTAGTGTATCACAAACTACAAGGTGTATGTAGAATTGGGCAGAATAGGAATCTCCCTAGAGTGTAGGTCTGTAAGAACGGAACAAGTCCTCCACTTATCCTTCCACTGTGACACACAGATAGCTTCACTGTGGCTGTGATAACAGCCGTTACACGGTACTGTGTGAGGAGCGTACACCGCTGTATGGTGTGAAAAAATGCACGCTCAGTACCTCAGCAGGACAAAAAAAAAAATTGGGATTGCTTTTAAAAAAGCAGTTTGCAGAGCAGTGGGTAAACAGCAATGCAGCTGTCAGGAAGCCTTAGAAGGCAGCCTAACAACCAACACCGCTGATCCACCACAATATAGCCTCCCCTTGCACTGCACACACAGTGACTGGTGTGTTGTACAGGCAAAATCGCTAGCAGCAGAAGCAGTTTTTTTGTCTTCTTCCCTGCCTAACGCTCTCCCTACAGAATCAGCAGCAGCAACCTCTCCCTATGCTAAGATCGGCAGAAGTAAGATGGCGGTCGGCGTGCACGCCCTTTTATAACCCCTGTGACGCCCACCAAAGCAAGCCAATCACTTGCATGCCCTTCTGAAAGATGGTGGTGACCCCTGCCTATGTCATCACGTTGCCCACAGTGTCCGTGGATCCTGATTGGCTGAAAAAGAGCGCAAAACAAACTTTTGAAACGCGACTTTGGTGCGTAAGTCACCGACCTCGTGGCCGACCTCATCCTAGGGTCGGTTTTCGTTTCATGAAACCCGACTTTGCCAAAAGTCGGCGACTTTTGAAATTTTTTGACCCGTTTCGCTCAACTCTACTTTTGACATATCCCCAAAATCCTTTATGATTGCTTTTGACATCTCTTGCAAGCCTCAATTCATTGTCAGCTTTAGATAATCTGATTTGTGCCCTGCAGGTTCTGCAGACAGCATTATATTCTTCTTTAGATATGCCTCCCTCTTTCCATTTTATAAACATTTCTTTCTTCCTTTTTAGCATGTGCTTAAGTTCTGTGTTCATCCATCCTGGTTTCCTTAAATGCTTCCTATTCTTCCCTCTTTTCGGAATTGTTAACAATTGTGCTTTGAGAATTTCATTTTTCAAGATTTCCCACCCTTCCTGGACATTTTTGTCTTTAAGGATATCCAGCCATTGGATCCCTCCAATTCTCTTTCTGAATCCCTTAAAATCTGCCTTTCTGAAATCTAACCTTGACGTCTGAGTCTTCACAGGTCTTCCTCCTCTAGTTATCCAAAATTCTAAAATAGCATGGTCGCTACCTCCTAGGGTCCCAGCCACTTTTACCTCCTCAACCATTTCCTCCCTGTTTATAAGGATTAGATCCAAGGCAGCAGTTCCCCTTGTTTTCTCCCCTACCTTTTGGAAGATAAAGTTGTCAGCGAGAGAGGATAAGAATTTCCTTGACCTGTTAGTTTTGCCTGAGAGAGATTCCCAACAAATGTCTGGATAGTTGAAATCTCCCATGACAAATATGTCATATTTTTTGGAGAACTTGGCCATGTGATGCATAAAAGTTCATCCATATCTTCAGCTTGCAAAGGCGGCCTGTAGTAAATGCCTACAATGGTGTCCTTTCCATTGTTCTGTCCTTGTATTCTTACCCAAACAGTTTCCACAGAATTCCCAGTCTCAGAAGCTTCAATCTCTGTGCAGATATATGCATTTCTAGCATACAATGCGACACCTCCTCCTCGTTTATCAAGTCTGTTTCTTGCAAATAAGTTGTATCCTTCTAGTCTTGTATTCCAATCATGTGTACCGTCCCACCAAGTTTCAGTCATTCCAATGACATCATATTTCTTTTCCTGTGTTAGTAGTTCCAATTCTCCTTGTTTGTTGCCCATGCTTTGTGCATTAGTATAGAAACATTTTAGTTTGTGATTGTTTTCTCTTTCTCCAATATTTTTATTATTTAGATTCTTTTGTCTTTGTTCTTCCATTCCACTTCTAATAGCAGAGTTCTCAATAGCATTTGTCAGGTGTATGGCTTTTTCTGGTCTTTTGCCTCCCTTCCCACGTTGTTCTAGTTTAAAGCTCTCCTTACAAGTGTAGCAAGGCGACTTCCAAATACATGTTTTCCAGTCTTCGTAAGGAGCACCCCATCTCTAGCAAGTAGTCCATCGTATAGGTAATTCATTCCGTGATCCAGAAATCCAAATCGTTGCTGACGGCACCATCGACGTAGCCAGTTGTTCACCTGCAGAATCTTATTCCACCTCCTTGTTCCATGGCCATCCACTGGGAGGATGGAAGAGAAGACCACCTGCGCTCCCAGTTCTTTCACTTTCTTGCCAAAGTTTTCAAAGTCTCTGCAGATGGTTTCCAGTTCGTTTCTTGCGGTGTCGTTTGTCCCCACGTGTAGTAGCAGGAATGGGTAGTCATCTGTAGGCCTGAAGAGTCCTGATATCCTGTCAGACACATCTTTAATTTTTGCACCTGGAAGACAACACATTTCTCTTGAAGTTATATCCGGTCTGCAGATAGCGGCCTCTGTTCCTCTCAACAGGGAATCCCCCATGACCACCACTCTCCGTTTCTTCTTCACGACATTTTTCTTTCTCCATCCAGGAGGACTCTGAAGGCGTACAAGGTTGCTGTTTGTGGGCAAAGTCTTATTCTGATGTATTTCTTCATCGTTTTCCTGCGTGAGAGCCTGGTACTGGTTCCTTAGCAGTATGGGTGCTGACTGCCTAATGATCCTCCTGCTTCTCTGGGTCACATGTTTCCATTCCTCTGTTTCTTCAGGTGCACTTCGAATTTCTTCTCTTTCTGCAACATGAAGAGATAATTCTGCTTTGTCTAAGAACTCTTCACCTTCCTTAATGATCTTCAATGTAGCTAACCTCTCTTCGAGAGTTTGCAATTTTTCCTCCAACAGGGACACAAGCTTGCATTTGTGGCATGTGAAGTTTGGCTTTTCCACTGGTAAGTCTGTGAACATGTAGCAAGAAATGCAGCTCACCAAATGGCTCCTGGCCTCTTCCATGTTGAGATTTCTTAAAAACGATGAAAGATGAGCCAAATTCGCGCGCCGTCTGGTCTTCCGATTTCCTCTTTTCAGCTGCAACAGCCAAAACCCAGTGATCGTTGAGCTTGCGGAGACTCTTCACTTATCCCAGAAGGCACTGGGAATATGCAAATGATCTCCTCAGGACTCTTCCCCTGGTAGGTGTTTGAAGGTGTTTGTAGGTGTTTGACGAGGGTAGTGTAGATGAAGAGGTCCTTGACCCATCATGGCGTCAGGAACAGGAAGGTGGTGGGAGCAGCTCTGAGGAAGAGATTCCCTGAACGGTCAAAACAGGAGGGAGAGGGAGGGGGCAGACTTGGCTGCCTGTAGCCTCCACTTCGGCACCCATTAGGAGCATTCCTCTTCCAAAACCCAAAACGGGCGTTCCCAGAACTTACAGTGCGTGGTCCTTTTTTGACACAGTTGCAGATGACATTTGCTTTGTCAAATGCGAGCTGTGTAATCAGAAAGTCAAAAGAGGAAAAAGTGTCAGCAACCTCAATACCACAAATATGTGGAAACATGTGCGGACCAAGCACGTGGTGGAGTTACAAAGACACACTGAAGATGTAGGCCAACCTACAGCACCACCTACCACCTCTTCAGCTCGTGTTGTAGCCTCTTCCTCCAGCTCACACACAGCTGGTTCGGCTTCCTCACAGGATCACCATGGAAAAACCTCTGGCACTGTTGTACAGAGACCCCGTGTAATTACACCCACAGCACCATGTTCCCTCTCATCCTCACACTCCCAGGCCACTCTACAGCCATCGGTAGCACAGGCATGGGAGAAAAGGTGGCCATACTCGGCAAACCATCCCCGAGCACAGGCTCTGAATGCTGGCATTGCAAAACTACTGGCCCTTGAAATGCTCCCATTCAGGATGGTGGAGACTGACACCTTCCGTAACTTCATGGCTTTGGCAGTCCCACAATACAATGTGCCCAGCCGCTTTTATTTCACCAGGCAAGCCGTCCCTGCCCTGCAAAAGCATGTGGAGGGAAAGATTAAACATGCGCTACAAAACCCCGTCAGTAGCAAGGTCCACCTGACCAACGATGCGTGGACCAGTAACCATGGACAGGGACGATACCTTTCCCTCACTGCCCATTGGGTCAATGTTGTGGAGCCGGGTACAGATCTTGCGAGTGGTGCTGTACGTGTTCTGCCAACTCCAAGGATTGCAGGAATCCAGTCTGTACACATTGACTCCACCTCATAGTCCAGTTCCTCAGAATCAGCGCTGCAGGAGCCGTCACGGTCTACCTCCACATGGACCCGTGAACGCTTACCTATTATGACCGATATGAGCACAGCAGTGGCCAAACGTCAACAGGTCGTACTGAAATTAATTTCTTTGGGGAATCGAAGCCACACATCGCAGGAGCTCTGAAATGCCATCAAGCAGGAGAGCGGCGTGTGGTTTGTGCCAGCGAATCTCCAGCTAGGCTCGGTGGTGTGTGGCAATTGCCGAAATCTGGTTGCAGCTTTGGGCCTAGGCAACCTCACTCACATCCCATGTCTGGCACATGTGCTCAACTAGGTCGTGCAGAGTTTTTTGAGGGACTATCCGGATCTTTATGCACTGCTGCGCAAGGTCTGCATAGAGTGCGCTCACTTGCGGCATTCCAGCATGGCAAGATCGCGCATTGCAGCTCTGCAACGCCGATTCCGCCTTCCGGAACATCGCATCATATGTGACCTACCCACCAGGTGGAATTCAACGTTACATATGTTGGAGCGGTTGTGTGAGCAGCAGGCAGCAGTAATGGAGTACCAGCTGCATCAGGCACAAATAAGTCGCACTGCGCGCCGTTCACAGTTCACCACCACTGAGTGGGACTCTATGAAGGACATCTGCCACGTTTTGCGTGCCTTCGATGATTCCACGCGGATGGCGAGTGCAGATGATGCACTAGTCAGCATTAGAGTTGAGCGAAACGGGTCGAAAAAATTCAAAAGTCGCCGACTTTTGGCAAAGTCGGGTTTCATGAAATGAAACCCGACCCTAGGATGAGGTCGGCCACGAGGTCGGCGACTTACGCGCCAAAGTCGCGTTTCAAAAGTTTGTTTTGCGCTCTTTTTCAGCCAATCAGGATCCACGGACACTGTGGGCAACGTGATGACCTAGGCACGGGTCACCACCATCTTTCAGAAGGGCATGCAAGTGATTGGCTTGCTTTGGTGGGCGTCACAGGGGGTATAAAAGGGCGTGCACGCCGACCGCCATCTTACTTCTGCCGATCTTAGTATAGGGAGAGGTTGCTGCTGATTCTGTAGGGAGAGCGTTAGGCAGGGAAGAAGACAAAAAAACTGCTTCTGCTGCTAGCGATTTGGCCTACACAACACACACGTCACTGTGTGTGCAGTGCAAGGGGAGGCTATATTGTGGTGTATCAGTGGTGTTGGTTGTTGGGCTGCCTTTTAAGGCTTCCTGACACGCTGGCATTGCTGTTTACCCACTGCTCCGCAAACTGTTTTTTTAAAAGCAATCCAATCTCCCTTATCCTCTAGTCACTTTTGTCACAGCTGTGCCATCGAGCCTGTCACATAGCGCTCAGATATCAGTAGGCCTCACACAATCCACAAGTGTCCAGTGTCCAAAAGTGTGCGCAGAGATTCAAAATCTCCATTATCCTCTCGTCACTTTGGTCACAGGCAGCTGTGCCATCGAGCGTGTCACATAGCGCTCAGATATCAGTGTGCCTCACACAATCCACAAGTGTCCAGTGTCCAAAAGTGTGCGCAGAGATTCAAAATCTCCATTATCCTCTCGTCACTTTGGTCACAGGCAGCTGTGCCATCGAGCGTGTCACATAGCGCTCAGATATCAGTGGGCCTCACACAATCCACAAGTGTCCAGTGTCCAAAAGTGTGTGCAGAGATTCAAAATCTCCATTATCCTCTCGTCACTTTGGTCACAGGCAGCTGTGCCATCGAGCGTGTCACATAGCGCTCAGATATCAGTGGGCCTCACACAATCCACAAGTGTCCAGTGTCCAAAAGTGTGCGCAGAGATTCAAAATCTCCATTATCCTCTCGTCACTTTGGTCACAGCTGTGCCATCGAGCCTGTCACATAGCGCTCAGATATCAGTGGGCCTCACACAATCCACAAGTGTCCTGGGACAAGTCCTGTTCCTGGGACTTGTCCTATTTCACCTTTTGCATCAGCTGAATGTCCAACATCAACATATGCCACTTTCTAAAACTCCCTAACTGTGCTGCCTCCCCCCCCATGGCCGGGGTCACCACCTAGCGCACGACACCGTGCGAGTGCCGTTGCCCTGGACAGGTGGGTAGGCCGACTCTTGGGCGCGGGCACTGGCACAGGGTCCCTCATAGTGCAATCAAGTGTCTCGCCGTCAGACACACCGCTGTATTATGAGGGGCCCAGTGCCAGTACCGACGCCCACGAGTGGGCCCCCCTTGCTTGGGCAGGGCCCCAGCATTTGCAATCTTTACCTCTCCCTGCTCCTCCGCTGTGTAATCTGGGCCGTCAAATCCATACTGTGCCTGACACCGTCTGAGCCTGCCTCCTGAGACATATATTTTGAATGTGTACGCTATCCATACATGTTA
Organism: Dendrobates tinctorius; assembly: GCF_039654945.1. NCBI lineage: Eukaryota > Metazoa > Chordata > Amphibia > Anura > Dendrobatidae > Dendrobates > Dendrobates tinctorius. Next base: position 5,513,309 of record NW_027361742.1, read on the forward strand.
TCCGGGGATACGGTACCCTTTCTAACCTTTGTGCAATCACGTGCAATCCATACTGTGCCTGACACCGTCTGAGCCTGCCTCCTGAGACATATATTTTGAATGTGTACGCTATCCATACATGTTATCCAGGGATACGGTACCCTTTCTAACCTTTGTGCAATCACGTGCAATCCATACTGGGCCTAACACCGTCTGAGCCGGCCTCCTGAGACATATATTTTGAATGTGTACGCTATCCATACATGTTATCCGGGGATACGGTACCCTTTCTAACCTTTGTGCAATCACGTGCAATCCATACTGGGCCTAACACCGTCTGAGCCTGCCTCCTGAGACATATGTTTTGAATGTGTACGCTATCCATACATGTTATCCAGGGATACGGTGCCCTTTCTAACCTTTGTGCAATCACGTGCAATCCATACTGTGCCTGACACCATCTGAGCCTGCCTCCTGAGACATATATTTTGAATGTGTACGCTATCCATACATGTTATCCAGGGATACGGTACCCTTTCTAACCTTTGTGCAATCACGTGCAATCCATACTGGGCCTGACACCGTCTGAGCCTGCCTCCTGAGACATATATTTTGAATGTGTACGCTATCCATACATGTTATCCGGGGATACGGTACCCTTTCTAACCTTTGTGCAATCACGTGCAATCCATACTGTGCCTGACACCGTCTGAGCCTGCCTCCTGAGACATATATTTTGAATGTGTACGCTATCCATACATGTTATCCAGGGATACGGTACCCTTTCTAACCTTTGTGCAATCACGTGCAATCCATACTGGGCCTGACACCGTCTGAGCCTGCCTCCTGAGACATATATTTTGAATGTGTACGCTATCCATACATGTTATCCAGGGATACGGTACCCTTTCTAACCTTTGTGCAATCACGTGCAATCCATACTGGGCGTGAGAACGGCTGGTGAGCTGTTAAGCAAGCTACAGCACCTGTCCAGACAAGTACAGGGATTCCCTAGCGAGGAGACTTATTTGATTGTTTTCAATGTTGGGACAGCAATTTTTGGGGAGCACTATACTCTGGAGAATGATAGATGGGGTCCACCATACACTGGAACATTCCAAAGGTGGACATCAGACACTGGAGCAGCATTTACAGGGCCCATTATACACTAGAGCATTAGAAATGGGGCCCATTATGTTTGGAGCATTATTTGGGCCCATAAGACAGTGGAGCTTCATCCATGGGGACCAACATATACTGTAGCATTATGTGGAGCTCATCATATACTGTTTCAAACATTATATGGGACCAATGATTCTGTATGGAGAAATAGATGGGCCTCGTCATGAGATGTAAAAAGTGAGGTATTTTTCATTGTACTATACCGCTATTTATCTGCCGTATCGGAGCATGATGAGTTGTGGTATGTGTTAAAGGGGCGCTCTTTCGCCCAGGGCACATGAAAACCTGCAGCCAGCCCTCCCCCCCCCCACAACTTTAGCCAAATAACCCCCATTTTTCAGTGCGTAACTTGTATTATGAAGTTAATTAAGGTTGACAAGCTTAAGTAAGAAGAATTGATGCTTTTGGCATTCAAATGGGCACTGTAGGTGTGTTTCCTGTCCTCCTCTCACTGCCGACTTTTATTCCCCATTGACTTACATTGGGTTTCGTGTTTCTTGATGACCCCGACTTTTCTCCATAATCGGACGATCTTGCTCGACCCGACTTTTGGAAAAGTCGGGTTTCACGAAACGAAACGCTACCCTAAAAAACCAAAAGTCGCTCAACTCTAGTCAGCATGACTGTCCCCCTTATCTGCCTGCTTCAAAAACACTGCAAGCACTAAGGGAGGAGGTTTTGGGAGAGGTGGAGGATGAGTAGTCACAAATGCCATCTGCTTCTGGACAGTCTGCGCCACGTGGTTCCTTACAAAGGCCTAGGCAGGGGACACTTTGTGAGGAGGATGAGGAGGAGTTAATGGAGGAGGAAGACATCTCTCCAGAGGAGGGAGGTACACAATGCTCTAGTAGTCAGTATGTAGAGCGAGGGTGGGGTGATGCAGAGCAGGCAGAGATGACGACTCAAGCAGGGGACAGCGTTTCTTGGCCAGTTGGGAGTCTGCAGCACATGGTTGATTTCATGCTGCAGTGCCTGAGAAACGACCGCCGCATCGCCCATATTTTCAACACGGCTGATTATTGGGTGTACACCCTCCTAAATCCTCGCTGCAGGGACATCTTACAAAGCCTCATAACACCGTTGAACCGGGAGCGTAAAATGCGGGAGTACCAAGACACACTGGTGCATTCCATCATGTTCTCCATTCCACCGGAGAGCAGTGCTGCTAGTGCTTTACAAAGCAGCTCTGTGCGTCGAGGCAGTGGAGGAAGCTCTGCACAAAGAGGGAGCAGAGGCAGCGCCTCAGCACAAGGAAAGACCAGTATGGCCCAAGTGTGGCAAAGTTTTGTGTGCCCGCCACAAATGTCTACATCATTACAGACGGCTCCAGTCAGCAGGAGGCAACGTTTCTGTCAAATGGGGACAGACTACATGTCTTGCCCTCTCAGTGTACTCCCAGACGGCTCTTCCCCCTTCAAGTTTTGGGTCTCTAAGCTGGATACATGGCAAGATCTTAGCCAGTATGCATTGGAGGTGCTGGCTTGCCCTGCTGCGAGTGTATTATCGGAACGCGTCTTTAGTGCCGCAGGTGGTGTACTAACAGACCGTTGCATGCGACTATCCTCTGATAGCATTGACCCGCTTACTTTTCTGAAAATGAACAAGGCCTGGATCTCGCCAGAATTTGCCAGTCCTCTTCCAGATTAAATAATTGGCTGGCAACAGTATCCAGGTCTCCTGTTGTGTTCATGTTTCTACCACCTGAACTGTAATCCCTGGGCTCCAACACCACCAGTTGCTGCTCAGAAGTGCCGTCTGCACAGTCAAAACTTGCTCCTGCGTTATTGGGGTTCAGTAACGTCAGCTGATCCTCTGCTGTGTGTCTGGCAAAGTCTCCTGCTCCTTCCACATTCACCCAACGTCAGATATTAAACTTGCTCCAATTAGGCCTCAGCCTACTCCATGATTGACCCTGGGCTCCAACACTGCCAGTTGTTGCTCAGAAGTGCCGTCTGCACAGAGAAAAACACTAGCTCCTGTGTTAGTGGGGTTCAGTAACGTCAGCTGCTCCCCTGCTGTGTGTCCGGCAATATCTCCTGCTCCCTCCACATTCATCCCAACATCAGACATAAAACTTGCTACAATTAGTCCTCTGCCTTCTTCATGATTGACCCTGGGCTCCAACACCGCCAGTTGCTGCTCAGAAGTGCCGTCTGCACAGAGAAAAACACTAGCTCCTGTGTTAGTGGGGTTCAGTAACGTGAGCTGCTCCCCTGCTGTGTGTCCGGCAATGTCTCCTGCTCCCTCCACATTCACCCAACATCAGATATTAAACTTGCTGAAATTAGGCCTCAGCCTACTTCATAATTGACCCTGGGCTCCAACACCGCCAGTTGCTGCTCAGAAGTGCCATCTGCACAGAGAAAAACACTAGCTCCTGTGTTAGTGGGGTTCATTATCGTCAGCTGCTCCCCTGCTGTGTGTCCGGCAATATATCCTGCTCCCTCCACATTCACACTACAACTGATTTTAAACTTGCTCCAATTAGGCCTCAGCCAACTCCATGATTGACCCTGGGCTCCAACACCGCCAGTTGTTGCTCAGAGGTGCCGTCTGCACAGAGAAAAACACTAGCTCCTGTGTTAGTGGGGTTCAGTAATGTCAGCTGCTCCCCTGCTGTGTGTTCGGCAATATCTCCTGCTGCCTCTACATTCATCCCAACATCAGATATTAAACTTGCTCCAATTAGGCCTCAGCCTACTCCATGATTAACCCTGGGCTCCAACACCGCCAGTTGCTGCTCAGAAGTGCCGTCTGCACAGAGAAAAACAATAGATCCTGTGTTAGTGGGGTTCAGTAACGTCAGCTGCTCCTCTGCTGTGTGTCCGACAATATCTCCTGCTCCCTCTACATTCCTCCCAACATCAGATATTAAACTTGCTCCAATTAGGCCTCAGCATACACCATGATTGACCCTGTGCTCCAACACCGCCAATTGTTGCTCAGAAGTGCCGTCTGCACAGAGAAAAACACTAGCTCCTTTGTTAGTTGGGTTTAGTATCGCCAGCCTCTCCCCTGCTGTGTGTCCGTCAATGTCTCCTGCTCCCTCTACATTCATCCCAACTTCAGATATTAAACTTGCTGCAATTAGGCCTCAGCCTACTCCATGATTGACCTTGGGGTCCAACACCGCCAGTTGCTGCTCAGAAGTGCCGTCTGCACAGAGAAAAACACTAGCTCCTGTGTTAGTGGGGTTCAGTAACGTCACCTGCTCCCTTGCTGTGTGTACGGCAATACCTCCTGCTCCCTTCACAGTCACACTACAACTGATTTTAAACTTGCTCCAATTAGGCCTCAGCCTACTCCATGATTGACCCTGGGCGCCAACACCGTCAGTTGTTGCTCAGAAGTGCCGTCTGCACAGAGAAAAACACTAGCTCCTGTGTTAGTGGAGTTCAGTAACGTCAGCTGCTCCCCTGCTGTGTGTCCGGCAATATCTCCTGCTGCCTCCACATTCATCCCAACATCAGATATTAAACTTGCTACAATTAGTCCTCTGCCTTCTCCATGATTGACCATAGACTCCAACACTGCCAGTTGCTGCTCAGAAGTGCCGTCTGCACAGAGAAAAACACTAGCTCCTGTGTTAGTGGGGTTCAGTAACACCAGCTGCTCCCCTGCTGTGTGTCCAGCAATGTCTCCTGCTCCCTCCACATTCACCCAACATCAGATATTAAACTTGCTGCAATTAGGCCTCAGCATCCTCCATGATTGAACCTGGGCTCCAACACCGCCAGTTGCTGCTCAGAAGTGCCATCTGCACAGAGAAAAACACTAGCTCCTTTGTTAGTGGGGTTCGGTAACGACATCTGCTCCCCTGCTGTGTGTACAGCAATACTTCCTGCTCCCTCCACATTCATTCCAACATCAGATATTAAACTTGCTGCAATTAGGCCTCAGCCTACTCCGTGATTGATCCTGGGCTCCAACACCGCCAGTTGTTGCTCAGAAGTGCCGTCTGCACAGAGAAAAACACTAGCTCCTGAGTTAGTGGGGTTCAGTAATGTCAGCTGCTCCCCTGCTGTGTGTTCGGCAATGTCTCCTGCTCTGTCCACATTCACACTACTACTGATTTTAAACTTGCTCCAATTAGGCCTCTAGCTACACTCTGTCTCTAGTATTTACCCTGGGCTCCAACCCCACCAGTTGATGCTCAGAAGTGCTGTCTGCACAGTCAAAGTATGCTCCAGTGTTATTGGTGTTCAGTAATGTCATCTGATCCCCAGCTGGTTCCTGGCAGTGTCTTTGGCATGGGTACTCCCTCCTGCCCAGCCTGGCTCCAGCACGCCAGCAGTTTCCAGGTAGTGTCAACGTCACTTTGCCTCCAAAACTTTGTCCTGTCGTGTTGCGGTCGGGTTAGCCGAGTCTATGGTGCCTGCAGTTTAGGTGCTTCCTATGTGGGCTGCGGGATCTGGCAATAAAGGCTGGTTCCGTAGTGCCAATAGGACAAGCACCCCCTGTAGGACTGTGGGTTTCGGTAACTGCGCCAGTTCGCGGCCTTGGAACTTTGTTTTTCATGGGTACCTTTTGCTACTCATCCGGGTTCCAGTACCGTCAGCTGGTTCTCGGCAGTGCCTTTGGCTTAGGTGCCTCCTTCTCGGTATCTGAGTTCCAGCAACGTCTGCTGGTCCTTGGTAGTGCTTTCTAGCACAGGTACCTCCTGCTTAGTAACCGGGTTCCAGTACCGTCAACTGGTCCTCGGTAGTGCCATTGGCTCTTATTCCTTCTGCTGCCCCTCTGGTTTCCAGCACTGTCAGCTGGTCCTCGGTAGTTCCATTGGCTCTTGTTCCTTCTGCTGCCCCTCCAGGTTCCAGCACCGTCAGCTGGTTCTCGGCAGTGCCTTTGGCTTAGGTGCCTCCTTCTCGGTATCCGAGTTCCAGCAACGTCTGTTGGTCCTTGGTAGTGCTTTCTAGCACAGGTACCTCCTGCTTAGTTACCGGGTTCCAGTACGGTCAGCTGGTGCTCGGTAGTGCCATTGGCTCTTGTAGCTTCTGCTACACATCCGGGTTCCAGCACCGTCAGCTGGTTCTCGGCTGTGTCTTTGGCACGGGTACTCCCTCCTGCCTAGCCTGGTTCCAGCACGCCAGCTGTTTCCGGGAAGTGTCAGCGTCACTTTATCACCAATACGTTGTCCTGTCGTGTTGCGGTCGGGTTAGCCGACTCTATGATGCCTGCAGTTTAGGTGCTTCCTATGTGGGCTGCGGGTTCTGGCAATAAAGGCTGGTTCCGTAGTGCAAATAGGACAAGCACCCCCTGTAGGACTGTGGGTTTCGGTAACTGTGGCCGGCTAACGGCCTTGCATCTTTGTTTTTCATGGGTACCTTCTGCTACCCATCCCTGTTCCAGCACCGTCAGCTGGTTCTCGGCAGTGCCATTGGCTCTTGTTCCTTCTGCTGCCCCTCCAGGTTCCAGCACCGTCAGCTGGTTCTCGGCAGTGCCTTTGGCTTAGGTGCCTCCATCTGGGTATCCGAGTTCCAGCAACGTCTGCTGGTCCTTGGTAGTGCTTTCTAGCACAGGTACCTCCTGCTTAGTCACCGGGTTCCAGTACCATCAGCTGGTCCTCGGTAATGCTATTGGCTCTTGTTCCTTCTGCTGCCCCTCCGGGTTCCAGCACTGTCAGCTGGTCCTCGGTAGTTCCATTGGCTCTTGTTCCTTCTGCTGCCCTCTGGGTTCCAGCACCGTCAGCTGGTACTCGGCAGTGCCTTTGGCTTAGGTGCCTCCATCTCAGTATCCAAGTTCCAGCAACGTCTGCTGATCCTTGGTAGTGCTTTCTGGCACAGTTACCTCCTGCTTAGTAACCGGGTTCCAGTACCATCAGCTGGTCCTCGGTAGTACCATTGGCTCTTGTTCCTTCTGCTACCCATCCAGGTTCCAGTACCGTCAGCTGGTTCTCGGCAGTTCCTCAGCCTTCTTGTACCTTCTGCTACATTTCCAAGTTCAAACTTTTTGAAATCGTTTTTGGTAATCACTCTGGATCTCCCTGACGACGACCCTGAAGACCACCCCAAAGAAGACCAAAAAGATGACCCTGAAGAAGGTGACCAAGAGGACAAAGAACATTAAGAAAACCACCAAGATACAGCACAAGAGACAGAAGACCAAGAAGCAGAAGAACAAAAGGCAGAAGAACAAAAAGCAGAAGAATATTAAGCATAAGACTAAAAATCAGAGCAAAACATATTATCTAAATTATAAGCAGAAGAAGACTAAACAGTGAATGGGGTGAGTCCGTTCCTCCTCGTGGTGCCCCTGGAAAATGCCTGCTGCTGCAGGCCAAACTGAACGCGGACAAATCCTGTTGTAATTCTTTTGTGACAGGTAGAATGGAAGGTGTAATCTTCAAACTTTTATAGATAACAACTACAGGAATGCCTATCACAAATAAGAATATGATGAAGAAGAATAGGAAGAAGATGAAGAAGTAGAATATGAAGAAGAATAATAGTTGAATAAGAAGGATATGAAGAATGTAAAATAACAGAATAATAGGAAGAAGGTGAAGAAGAAGAAGATGAATAAGGTGAAGAAGAAGTTAATGAAAAAGATGCTGCTGCTGCTGCTGAGGATCATGAAGGAGAAAGTGTGGGAGAAGTAAAAAAGAACGTGAAGAGCATGGAATTACTGAAACATACATATTTGACAAAATATAACAAAGGTTCACATAGTCAATATCTTTGTAACTCCGAACGTCTTAAAAAAAAATAATTCCTGCTATTCCATTTGATTGGGTTAAACCTTTATGCCTTTAATGTCTCCTCCATCTCCCCCAATACATTCTACATTATTCTTAGTTGTTTTTCTTCACATAGAATTAACCTACAAGGAAAAAAAGGATTTATTTTAATTCCGATATTTCTGTCCCATTGACTTGCATTGGTTTCCTGTATCGGAATCGGCGATATCCGATACTTTTTGGGTATCGGTCCGATCCAATCCGATCCCATATTTCACAATATCTGAAGGTATCGCTCAACACTACTTGTTACCCTTGTGAAAATAAAAAAAATGAGAGTTAAAGTAACATTTTTGTGAAAAAAGTTAAATGTTCATTTTATTTCCATACAAATTGCTTTAGTTCCTGTGAAGCACCTGAAGGGTTAATAAACAGGTTAATAAGCTTCTTGAATGTGGTTTTGAGCACCTTGAGGCTTGCAGTTTTTAGAATATTGTCAGTTTTGAGTATTTTATGTCATATAGACCCCTCAGTCACTTTAAATGTGGTGTGGTCCTTAAAAAAATGGCTTTTCAAATTTTGTTGCAAAGCTGAGAAATTGCTGGTCAACTTTTATCTGTTTTTACTTCGTAACAAAGAAAATATTTTTCAAAAATGTTGCTGACATAAAATAGACGTGTGGGAAATGTTATTTCTTGACTATTTTGTGTGACATTATTTTATGACTTAATGGCATACAAATTAAAAGTTTGAAAATTGCAAAATTTTTGCAAAATTTTGGATTTTTTCACAAATAAACGCAAGCCATTTTGAAGAAATTTTATTACTATCATGAAGTATAATATGTCACAAAAAAGTATTTCAGAATCAGTGGGATCCATTGAAGCACTGCAGAGTTATTAAAACATAAATTGACACCTGTCAGAATTGTAAAATTTGTCCTGGTCATTAAGGTAAAAACAGTCTTGGGGGCTGAAGGGGTTAAAGCTGTATGTGATAAATATTCCAGTTATTGCATTGTTTACTGTGATGTGCTATTGTGGATACACGCTTTGATGACTGACCCAGCTATTGTTCTTTCATTACTCTCTGTTACATACCTGTCACGACTCCTGGGTATTCGGTAGGGAGAGCTGCACACAGCAGCAAGGGAGCTGAGCAAAGCACTGGGTAACTAACCAGGTAACAACCAGGACCTGAACCATGTGACAGAGTAGGAGGTGGTCGGGGAGGAGCCAGACGCCGGGGTGCAGAGGAGACAATAAACACAAGAGAGTAGTCAAGCAAGCTAAGATCAGAACCAGGAGATCACAAGGTAGCAATTGGGTGAGACAGGAGATTGTCAGAACGGAAGCCAGACGTCAAAAAGCCAGAACGAGCAGTGCAGTACAATAGGGACAAACTGTAACGGAGTAACAGTAGCCAAGCCAGGAGGTCAGAACCGAAGAAGACAATAGTACCAAAACATGAGACAGAGAACAGAGTGAGCAGACAGACCAGGTCATACACGGGAGACTGTTGTGAATTCACTTTCTGGCCTACCTCTGGTAGTGAAGGTAGTGGAGCTGGTTGCTTTGACAGAGGAGTCGCGAGTTCTCTTTCCGGGCTCCCTCTGGTGGTTAAAGGAGGTAATGGAGCTGATCTAATTGACAGAGGCCTGCCACCTGAAAATGAGGATGACGATTGGACATCTGGAGTCTCTGACTGGATTTAAGACAGCCGACTCCCTCTATCCCTGCTGGTGATTTTTCCTGCCTCCTGAGGTTCCTTTTGGCAATTACTCTTATCTGCTTCTTATCCACATTTTCCGCTAAGGCTTTTGTGGATTCAGGAGCAGCTTTGAATCTGATGGATTTGGACTTTGCTAAACGTTGTAGTTTTCCCATGATACCCCTGCGGACGCCTATTCTTTTGAGGGATATTGATGCTACTCCTTTGGCGGAGAATAAACCCCAGTTTTGGACCCAGGTGATAATGCGGGTCGCCCCGGACCACCAAGAAAATTGTAAATTTTTGGTGCTGCACAATTTGCATGATACTATTGTTCTGGGTTTTCCCTGGCTGCAAACTCATAATTCTGTTTTGGATTGGAAATCTGTGTCTGTGGTGAGTTGGGGTTGTCAGTGTGTTCTTAGTGACACTCCTGTTTTCTCCACCTCTCCCCAGTCTCATGATATTCCTGATTATTTGGCTGATTTTTCTGATGTATTTAGTGAGAGTAAGTCTGCATCTTTGCCTCCTCATAGGAGTTATGACTGTGCAATTGAGTTGATGCCCGGGTGTAAAATTCCCAAGGGTCGGTTTTTCAATTTATCGGTACCCGAACATGATGCTATGCAATCTTATATCAAGGAGTCATTGGAGAAGGGTCATATTAGACCATCCTCTTCACCCATAGATGCTGGGGTTTTTTTGTGACCAAGAAAGATGGTTCATTAAGGCCTTGTATTGACTATCGTTCCCTTAACAAAATCACGGTTAAATATCAGTACCTGTTGCCCCTGATTTCTGATTTATTTTCCAGAGTTAAAAGTGCCTGCTGGTTTACCAAGCTTGACCTCAGGGGGGCGTATAATCTTATTCGCATCAAGCATGGGGATGAAAGGAAGATGGCGTTTAATACTCCGGAGGGATATTTTGAGTACCTGGTGATGCCTTTTGGGCTCACTAATGCCCCTTCTGTCTTCCAATCCTTTATGAATGATATTTTCCAGGACTTTGTGCATAAGTTTTTGATCATCTATCTGGATGATATTTTGATCTTTTCCAGTGATTGGAATTCTCATGTGGAACATGTCCGCACTGTGTTCTGGATTTTGAGGGAAAATTCCCTGTATGCTAAGGGATCGAAATGCCTCTTTGGTGTACAGAGGATTTCATTTTTGGGATTTATTTTGTCTCCGTCGGCTATTGAAAGGTACGGGCCATTTATGATTGGGTTCAGCCCACTTCTTTGAAGGCTCTCCAGAAGTTTTTGGGTTTTGCTAATTTCTATCGTAAATTTATAGGTAATTTTTCTGGTATTGTCAAACCACTGACTGATCTGACCAAGAAGGGCGCTGATGTGCTGAATTGGTCTCCAGAGGTTGTCTCGGCATTTCAGGAGCTTAAGCAGAGATTCACTTCTGCACCCGTTCTATGGCAACCTGAAGTCTCACTTCCATTTCAGGTGGAGGTAGATGCTTCTGAGATTGGTGCAGGAGCTGTTTTGTCCCAAAAAGATCCGGTGACTTCTAAAATGAATCCCTGTGCCTTCTTTTCTCGAAAATTCTCCCCATCTGAACATACAGTAACTATGACTTGGGGAATTGGGAATTGTTGGAAATGAAATGGGCATTTGAAGAGTGGAGACATTGGTTGAAGGGAGCTAGACATCAAGTTGTGGTCCTCACCGAACACAAGAATTTGATTTATGTTGAATCAGCCAAACGCTTGAATCCTTAGCAGGCTAGGTGGGCCTTGTTTTTCACGCGGTTTAGTTTTGTGGTCTCTTTTCTTCCGGGCAGTAAGAAAGTTAAGGCGGACACCCTTTCTAGGAGTTTCTTTGCGGATTCTCTTGTTGTGACCGAGCCTACTGTCATCCTCGGTGAGGGGGTAGTTCTTTCCGCCATCTTGCCCGATTTGAGACGTGCCCTGGAGGAATTTCAGGAGGACAAACCTGAGCGTTGTCCAATGGGAAAATTGTATGTTCCTGACCAGTGGAGGAAGAGAGTGATGTCTGAAATTCATTGCTCCGCATTGGCTGGTCATCCAGCTATTTTTGGTACCAGAGATTTGGTGAGTGGGTCTTTTTGGTGACCTGCCTTATCTCGTGATGTCAGGAATTTTGTGCAGTCCTGTGGGACTTATTCTCGGTCTAAACCCTGTTCTCGTTCTAGTGGGTTGTTGATGCCCCTGTCGGTGCCCAAGAGGCCATGGACCCATATCTCAATGGATTTTATTTCTGATCTTCCTGTCTCTCAGAGAATGTCTGTTATCTGGGTGATTTGTGCTAGATTTTCTAAGATGGTCCATCTTGCACCACTCCCAAAGTTACCATCTTCTTCTGAGTTCGTGCCCTTGTTTTTACAACAGGTGGTTCGATTGCATGGGATTCCTGAGAACATTGTGTCGGACAGAGGAGTCCAGTTAGTTTCCAGACTTTGGAAAACGTTTTGTTCCAATCTGGAAATTCAGTTAACTTTCTCCTCTGCGTTTCATACTCAGACCAATGGGCAGACTGAGAGAACAAACCAGACTTTGGAGTCCTATATGAGATGTTTTATATCTGCTGATCAGGATGACTGGGTCTTATTTTTGCCCTTGGCTGAATTCGCGCTAAACAATAGAGCTAGTTCTGCCACTTTGATATCCCACTTTTTCTGTAACTTTGGGTTTCATCCTCGAATTTCTTCAGTGCAAGTGGAATCTTCGACCTGCCCAAGTGTGGACACTGTGGTAGAGAGAATGCCGCAGATTTAGGACCAAGTGGTGGATAAGTTGTCCCTCTCTCAGGAAAAAACCCAGCGGTTTTCCAACCGGCATAGGACCATTGGTCCCCGGTTTAAAGTGGGTGATATGGTTTGGTTGTCATCAAAGAATATTTCTATGAAGGTTGCGTCTCCAAAGTTCAAGCCAAGATTTATTGGACCTTATAAGATATTGGAGATTCTTAATCCTGTTTCTTTTCAATTGACGCTTCCAGTTAATAATCTTTATAATAATCTTTATTTTTGTATAGCGCTAACATATTCCGCAGCGCTTTACAGTTTGCACACATTTTCATCACTGTCCCCGATGGGGCTCACAATCTAAATTCCCTATCAGTATGTCTTTGGAGTGTGGGAGGAAACCGGAGTGCCCGGAGGAAACCCACGCAAACACAGGGAGAACATACAAACTCCTTGCAGATGTTGTCCTTGGTGGGATTCGAACCCAGGACCCCAGCGCTGCAAGGCTGCAGCGCTAACCACTGAGCCACCGTGCTGCCCTAAGTTTAAGTTAAGTTAAGTTTAAGATCCATAACGTCTTTCATAAATCTCTGTTGAAGAGGTTTGTGGAGCCAGTAGTTCCCATGGCGGCACCTTCTGAACCCTGTATTGGTTAAAGGTAATGTGGAATATGAGGTAGAGAAAATATTAAATTCTTGTTTGGCTAGACAGAGACTCCAGTACTTGGTCAAATGGAAGGGTTATGGCCAGGAGGATAATTCTTGGGTCTCTGCTTCTGACATTCATGCTGATAGATTGGTTCGTGCTTTTCACCAGGCCGATCCTGATCGGCCTGGTGGCGTGGATGAGGGTTTGGTAACCCCTCCTCCAGGGGGGTACTGTTGTGAATTCACTTTCTTGCCTAACTCTGGTTTCTAGTGAAGGTAGTGGAGCTGGTTGTATTGACAGAGGAGTTGCGAGTTCTCTTTCCGGGCTCCCTCTGGTGGTTACAGGAGGTAATGGAACTGATCTAATTGACAGAGGCCTGCCACCTGAAAATGAGGACGACGATTGGACATCTGGAGTCTCTGACTGGATTTAGGACAGCCGACTCCCTCTATCCCTGCTGGTGATTTTTCCTGCGTCCTGAGGTCTTAGTTTCCAGTTCAGTCCCTGCATGCTCAAGCTAAGTGTTCTTTGCTATTGTTCACATTTGATTTGGTTTTGTCTATTCAGTTTTGTGTGATCAGCCAGCCCCGGCAGGGCTGTGCTGAATTTCCATCCTTATGTTACTGTTTGTGCCAGTTTGTTTATTTGTCCCTTATTAGATTGGCCTCTTTTTGCTCTGCTTTCAGAATATGCCAGAGTGCTGATATAGTGGGTGAAGTCTAGTGATGTCAGAGTTTTTTGCTATCAGAAGTGTTGGACATTTTTGCAGGGTTTTTTGTGTGATTGCAGACAGTGTCTTTCCTTTCCTGTCCTTTCTAGTTAGTGTGGGCCCCATCGTTTGCTCAGCCTATTTTCCTCCCTGTGTTTGTCTTTTCATCTTGTCTCACCGACAATATAGGTTTGGGGGCTATCTATTCCTTTGGCGTCTGCTCTGGGGCAGTTTAGATTTCCCTTTTTCTTGCTTTAGGCTTATTTAGTTCTCCGGCTGTGTCGAGGTGTCTAGAATCATTGTAGGTATGCTCCACGGCTACTGCTAGTTGTGTGGATAGGACCAGGGGTCTGCAATCCGCTTAGTTACCAACCTCTCTGATTTTCTTTGGCTTAGCTTGGTCTTGTTTTCCTCCTCGGTGACCCACTCATAACAGGAGATTATCAAGCAAAGCAGTATACACGCACATTAGGGGGTCAGACACACAGTCAGAACAACAGCATAGCTGACAGGGAATCCTTGTCTGGAGTGAATATAAATACCCCTCCCAGATCCAAAGGGAGTCCAGCAAAGGTTATCCCTGAGAGAAGAGGACATTAACCATGTCCTAACCATGACAATACCTTTCTACATTGACTATAGACTGGCAGTTTTCTTTTTTGACCGTTTGGACTTGAAGTCAGCTATCTTAATCTCCCGATATCTTCCCTCACGTAATCTCCGATCCTCCCAAGACCTCCTTCTCTCCTCCACACTTATTCGCTCCTCACCCAAACACCTCCATGACTTCTCCTGAATATCGCCCATCTTCTGGAATTCTTTGCCCCAACACGTCTGACTATCAATCACACTCAGATCCTTCAGACAGAACCTGAAAACCCATCTCTTCAGGAAAGCCTACAGCCTGCAATGATCCCCGCTGCCCCCTCACCACTACTGGAGCTACCACCTCACCTCACTGGAGCTGCTGCAACCCCCCAACCTACTGTCTCCTTCCCCACCATCCTGCAGAATGTAAGCCCGAAAGGGCAGAGTCCTCTCTCCCCTCTATATCAGTCTGTGATTGTTAGTTTGTTTACTGTAAGTGATATCTGTAATTTGTATGTAACCCCTTCTCATGTACAGCACCATGGAATCAATGGCGCTATACAAATAAATATTAATAATAATATAATAATAATAATAATAATAATAACAATAATAATCTTATGGCTACACATTTGGAATCAAATTTTGCCATTGTACTCACATTTCTGGTCGAGACTCAGCTTGCTGACATTTCAATTCACTCCTACAGCCAGCAGCCACTTTATGGACACAACCCATGGGCATTTGCATGAAAGGCCAGATACTTGAATAAAGGTGAAAGGGAAAATAACAGAGTACCCTTAGACCTACTGAGTGAAATTACTTATACCAGGTAATTTCAATTCACAACAAATGGAATACTGGGGAATTATGCAAGGCTCCTGTTATCTTAAGAACAGGATTCATAAAGGCTCGAAAAACAATTTAGTATAATCTTTTACTTGTGCTATATTAATAAAGCCTAAGATTTTTTTCCATATAAATAATATATATGTTATTTCAACAACTGATAAAAAAATGCCAAAATAGCTTTATAACTTGTCTCATGTGCTTTATTACAGGTCTTCTATATTATGGGTGGAGAGAAGTTTGCCCCTGTGGGGATTACAGGTAACTTATTAATTAATTGATATTTCCTCATGACTTCATTTACACTGTCAATTTTTAATTTGAATTTGTGGTGCCCCCGAGGGTCCGGTCACCACAAAGGGACTGCACCGCATCCAGAGGTGTGGTATCCCACCCTCAGGTAAGGAGGGATCACCACCCAGGACTCCTAACACTCGCACTCAACACACACTGGTTAGGAAAGGGTGTTGGGGAGTTAGTGTGGAAGGTAGGTAGAGTGGGAGGAGCTTAGGTAGTGGAGTGATTGTGGGCATCCAATCAGACAGAGAAAGGTGACAGTTGGTGGGTGGAGCTAGTCTGAGGTAAATAGTTTGGTGTAGAAAGGGTCAATCGGTGACAGGACAGCGGAACAGCAGGATTGCCGTGAGAGGACTAAGGGTCAGAGAAGAGAGAAACATCTTGACTACACTCCTAGACTGGAAAGAAGGGGTCCTTGGGGCACAGGGAGTGCGATTATCCACCCGTGGGGTCCGCATCCCGGAAGGGAAGGACCAGGCCACGGTGGGGGAGCCGGCCCCTGAAGCTTGTGGAGAACTTCAAGGCTCAGCTAGAAAGCCGGAGGCTGAGGTAACTTTAACTGCCTCAGCCAGAACCATAAACATTCCTCAAAAAGGCATCAGTAAGGATAAAGGACCCCGGGGCCTGACCCACGTCACCCGGTGTGATCCGTGGCTGCCGGCTTGGGACACTGCTTGTGAAGGCACAGGGCAGGAATGAAGGGAGAGATCAGCGCAAGGACACGGCCTAGAGAGGAGACACAAGGAGGAGTCTTGAAAAGGTGTTCCTGATCTACCTGGGAGTTTGCCGGACCCCTCCCTCGGAGGACACAGTTCCAAGTGGGCTACCACATGCAGTTACTGTGAGTAAAGACCTTGAAACTGCACCCAACTGTGTCCTTGGTGTCATTTACAACTCGCCCGCCATACACTGCATTCACCATCACCGTCACTGGCTCACCAGTTCCATCTTGGCTGCTCTGGGACACGGCTCTGCCGTGGAGAGCTACACCACCTTTGCTGCTGCCGCACCACCGTCTCAGAGGATCTGCATAGCAGCGTCGGCTATCCTAGCCGAATACCACAGGTAGCATCACGATTCCCCTTTTCCCAATTAATCATCCCACCATCTTCCCCCTAATTGAACTTCCATCTTCTTTATGGGACACCCAGGGCCACGGACGAGGTCACCATCACCACCGTGACACACTTCCCCTAAGAGCCTGACCGGCCCGGTACTGAGTTCCCCCAGCCCTGCGAGGCATTCCAAATTACCATTGTGTAATCCAGATATCATGCTAGTTGGAGTTAAGTGGTAAAGCTTCTTTCACAGAAAAATATGTTTTTCTTAAAATTGTTTAATATTTTGATTATATATGAAGGGAGATACAGTGGTAATCAAAAGTTTTGCATTTTTTTCAAAGTGTGATTACTTCTGTCTGGTTGTTGTGATGCCAATTTCCAGGTGATGAATTGAAAGTGCATGAAGTTGTCATCATGCAAGACCTTAATTTTAACCAAAATGCTTTAGAATATAGGTATTAATTAATTAATTAAAGAAAACTGACAAGCAAAGGTTTTGCATATTCTATTTATTGATCAAAACATACAGTAGAGGGTAATTCATTGTTTACCATGCCATAACTTAGTATTTTGTAGCATAACCTCTTGCTTTAATTACTGCACCACACTGACGGGGCCACTGGGGGATTCAAGACATCCTGTGGGATCTTGATCTGATCCATTTGCAAATCTGCAAACAATCCTTAATGCTATGGGTACGGGCCCCAGCTCATCACCTTAACTTATTCCAAAGGTGCTCTATAGGGTTAAAATCAGGTGATTGGCTTGGCTACTGCAACAGGCAGACATTTTTCTTTTCTGATCAATTCTTGACTAAATTGGATGTGTGCTTAGGATCAATGTCTTGCTGGAAATTCCAGCTCCTGCCTACATTAGTTTTACCATGTGGCATCATTACATTCTCTAGTATATCCTTGTACATGGTAGCATTCATATTTCTATCAATTCTATACAGAGGGACTATGGCAGATGCAGAAGAGCAGCCCCAAATCATGATCACATATAGTGCTTGCCATCACTACCAAAGAGGATGAACTTGGATTCATCCAATCACAACATCTTAGACCAATCTGACTCTTACTATTGGTTGTGTTCTTTGGCAAACTCAAGTAACACCTTCGGGTTCTTTGTGGAGATGAAAGGTTTCTTGACTGGTACTTGTGCATTCAATCCTACTGCTCTTAACTGTCACACCACAGTTTGGTAACTCACTTTTTCCCCACATTCTTCATTCATTTTGTGCAAAATCTGTACAGCACTTTTGTGGACATCAGATACTGACTTTTTCTTAATAATGTGATCAACTTTGGAGTAAGTTTTTCATGGTCGCCCACTTCTAG
The DNA here is from genome assembly GCF_039654945.1 of Dendrobates tinctorius. Classification (NCBI taxonomy): domain Eukaryota; kingdom Metazoa; phylum Chordata; class Amphibia; order Anura; family Dendrobatidae; genus Dendrobates; species Dendrobates tinctorius. The sequence continues at coordinate 5,531,065 of NW_027361742.1, forward strand.
TGTTGTCACCTGTTCCATAACCTTCTTTTTCCTCCTTTATTATTCGTGACACTTGACTCTGAGAGCAGTTGAATTCCATAGCTTGTGTTTTTGGCTTTTGCTTAACTTTATTCTCAGAATAACAAGCTTCCTGACATCTGGTAATAAATTTGTCTATGTCTTTGCCATTTTTTTTACCAAAGAACATGCAAACAACAAGAAAATAAAAATATTAGGCAAAATTTAACTACCTATGACAAAATATGCAAAACATTTGGCCCAGCAAAAGGGATAAAACAATGTCAAGCAAAATTTTCATCCTTATAGCTGACACTAGTATTGAGCGATACCACCCGATACTGAAAAATATCGGATCGGAATGGATCGGCCGATCTAAAAAAAAGTATCGGGTATCGCTGATTCTGATCCCGGAAGTCCCATTCAAGTCAATGGAACAGAAATATCGGAATTAAAAAAAACCCTTTTTTCCCTGTAGGTTAATTCTACATGAAGAAAAACAACTAATAATAATGTAGAATGTATTGTGGGAGGTGGAGGAGACATTAAAGCCATAGAGGTTTAGCCCAATCAAATAGCAGTATTTTTTTTTTTTAAAGACGTTCGTAGGTACAAAGATATTGACTATGTTAAAGTCTTTAATATTTTGTCAGATATGTATATTTCACTACTTCCATGCTCTTCACCTTCTCTTTTACTTCTCCCACACTTTCTCCTTCATCATCCTCAGCAGCAGCATCTTTTTAATCAACTTCTTCTTCACCTTATTCATTTTCTTCTTCTTCTTCACCTTCTTCCTATTTTTTTTTTTTGCATTCTTCATATTCTTCTTATTCAACTATTATACTTCATATTCTACTTCTTCATTTTCTTCCTATTCTTCTTCATCATATTCTTATTTGTGTCAGGCATTCCTGTAGTTGTAATCTATAAAAGTTTGAAGATTACACCTTCCGTTCAGCCTGTCACAAAAGATTTACAACAGGATTTGTCCGCGTTCAGTTTGGCCTGCAGCAGCAGGCCTTTTCCAGGGGCACCATGAGGAGGAACGGACACACCCCCCATACACTGCTTAGTCTTCTTCTGCTTATAAATTAGATAATATCATTTGCTCAGATTTTTAGACTTATGCTTAATGTTCTTCTGCTTTTGGTTTTTATGCTTCTTGTTCTTCTGTCTCTTGTTGTTCTGCATCTTGGTGGTTGTCTTCATGTTCTTTGTCCTCTTGGTCATCTTCTTCAGGGTCATCTTTTAGATATTCTTCTGTGTGGTCTTCAGGGTCGTCGTCTTCAGGGTCATTGTCAGGGAGATCCAGAGTGAGAATCAAAAACCATTTCCACAAGCTTGAACTTGGAAAAGTAGCAGAAGGTACAAGAAGGCTGAGGAACTGCCGAGAACCAGCTGATGGTACTGGAACCCGGATGGGTAGCAGAAGGAACAATAGCAAATGGAACTAGCGAGGACCAGCTGACGGTGCTGGAAGCCGGAGGGGCAGCAGAAGGAACAAGAGCCAATGACACAACTGTGGACCAGCTGACGGTGCTGGAACATGGTTACTAAGCAGGAGGTACCTGTGCTACAAAGCACTACCAAGGACCAGCAGACGTTGCTGGAACTCGGATACCAAGAAGGAGGCACCTTGGCCAAAGGCTCTGCCGAGAATCAGCTGACGGTGCTGGAACCCGGATGGTTAGCAGAAGCTGCAAGAGCAAATGAAACTAGCGAGGACCACTTGACAGTGCTGGAACCTGGAGGGGCAGCAGAAGGAAGAAGAGCCAATGGGACAACCGTGGACCAGCTGACGGTGCTGGAACACGGTTACTAAGCAGGAGGTACCGGTGCTACAAAGCACTACCAAGGACCAGCAGACGTTGCTGGAACTTGGATACCGAGAAGGAGGCACCTAGGCCCAAGGCTCTGCCGAGAACCAGCTGACGGTGCTGGAACCCGGATGGGTAGCAGAAGGTACCCATAATCAACAAAGTTGCAAGGCCGCGAGCAGGACGCAGTTACCGAATCCCACAGTCCAACAGGGGGTGCTTGTCCTATTGGCACTACGGAACCAGCCTTTAATACCAGAACCCGCAGCCCACATAGGAATCACCGAAACTGCAGGCACCATAGACTCGGCTAACCCGACCGCAACACGACAGGACAACGTATTGGTGGCAAAGTGACGTTGACACTACCCAAAAACAGCAGGCGTGCTGGAACCAGGCAGGGCAGGAGGGAGTACCCATGCCAAAGACACTGCCGAGAACCAGCTGACGGTGCTGGAACTCGGATGGGTAGCAGAAGAAACAAGAGCCAATGGCACAACTGTGGACCAGCTGACGGTCCTGGAACACGGTTTCTAAGCAGGAGGTACCTGTGCTCTAAAGCACTACCAAGAACCAGCAGACGTTGCTGGAACTCGGACACCGAGAAGGAGGCACCTCGGCCAAAGGCTCTGCCGAGAAACAGCTGACGTGCTGTAACCCGGCTGGGCAGGAGGGAGTACCCATGCCAAAGACACTGCCGAGAACCAGCTGACGGTGCTGGAACCCGGATGGGTAGCAGAAGAAACAAGAGCCAATGGCACAACTGTGGACCAGCTGATGGTGCTGGAACACGGTTTCTAAGCAGGAGGAACCTGTGCTTTAAAGCACTGCCAAGAACCAGCAGACGTTGCTGGAACTCGGACACCGAGAAGGAGGCACCTCGGCCAAAGGCTCTGCCGAGAAACAGCTGACGGTGCTGAAACCCGGCTGGGCAGGAGGGAGTACCCGTGCCAAAGACACTGCCGAGAACCAGCTGACGGTGCTGGAACTCGGATGGGTAGCAGAAGAAACAAGAGCCAATGGCACAACTGTGGACCAACTGACAGTGCTGGAACACGGTTTCTAAGCAGGAGGTACCTGTGCTAAAAAGGACTACCCAGAACCAGCAGACGTTGCTGGAACTCGGACACCGAGAAGGAGGCACCTCGGCCAAAGGCTCTGCCGAGAAACAGCTGACGGTGCTGGAACCCGGCTGGGCAGGAGGGAGTACCCGTGCCAAAGACACTGCAGAGAACCAGCTGACGGTGCTGGAACCCGGATGGGTAGCAGAAGGAACAAGAGCCAATGGCACAACTGGGGACCAGCTGGCGGTGCTGGAACACGGTTTCTAAGCAGGAGGTACCTGTGCGTTAAAGCACTACCAAGAACCAGCAGACGTTGCTGGAACTCGGACACCGAGTAGGAGGCACCTCGGCCAAAGGCTCTGCCGAGAAACAGCTGACGGTGCTGGAACCCGGCTGGGCAGGAGGGAGTACCCATGCCAAAGACACTGCCGAGAACCAGCTGAGGTCTACCCCATTCCCACTACTAGTAATGGGAATGGGGACAGAGCAGGAGACATTGCTGGACACACATCAGGGGATCAACTGACATGACTGAGCCCCAGTAACACAGGAACAAGTGTGGATTGTGCAGACGACACTTCAGAGCAGCGACTGGCGGGGTTGGAGGCCCGGGGAAATACTAGAGACAGTAGAGCCAGAGGCCTAAGTGGACCACGGTTAAAAATCAGTAGTAGTGTGACAGTGTAGGCAGCAGGAGACTTTGCCATTCACACAGCAGGGGAGCAGCTGGCATTACTGAACCCCACAGACACAGGAGCGACTGTTTCTATCTGTGCGGACTGCACTTCCAAGCTACAACTGGCTGTGTTGGAGCCCAGGATCAATGCTCCGAGCAGGCTGAGGCCTACTTGGAGCAAGTAGAAAATAAGGTGTTGCGTGATTTTGGATGCAGCAGGAGACTTTGCCATCCACACAGCAGGGGAACAGCTGGCGTTACTGAACCCCACTGACACCGGAGCGAGGGTTTCTATCTGTGCGGATGGCACTTCCAAGCTACAACTGGCTGTGTTGGAGCCCAGGATGAAGCATGCAGCAGGCGGAGGCCAACTTGCAGCTGGTTTTATAGAGGTTGTAGACTACAACTGATTGTAACCGTGCTCCACTTAGGCCTCTTGCTCCACTTTCTCTAGTATTTCCCCTGGCCTCCAACCCGGCCAGCTACAGCTCTGAAGTGGCGTCTGCACAATCCACACTTGTTCCTGTGTTACTGTGGCACAGTCACGTCAGTTGATCCCCTGATGTGTGTCTGGCAGGAGACCTTGCCGGACACACATCAGGGGATCAACTGACATGACTGAGCCCCAGTAACTCAGGAACAAGTGTGGATTGTGCAGACGCCACTTCAGAGCAGCAACTGGCAGGGTTGGAGGCCAGGTGAAAAACTAGAGACAGTGGAGCCAGAGGCCTAAGTGGAGCACGGTTAAAAATCAGTAGTAGTTTGAATGTGGATGGAGCAGGAGAATTTGCTGTCTACACAGAAGGGGAACAGCTGGCGTTTCTGAACCCCACTAACACAGGAGCTAGTGTGTTTTTCTCTGGGAAGACGACACTTCTGAACACCAACTGGCGTTGTTGGAGCCCAGAATGAGGCATGGAGCAGGCTGAGGCCTGATGTTTTGGGCATGTGGAGTCAGCAGGAGACATTGCCGTCTACACAGCAGGGGAACAGCTGGCGTTACTGAACCCCACTAACACAGGAGCTAGTGTGTTTTTCTCTGTGAAGACGGCACTTCTGAACACCAACTGGCGTTGTTGGAGCCCAGGATGAGGCATGGAGCAGGCTGAGGCCTGATGTTGTTGGCATGTGGAGGCAGCAGGAGACTTTGCCGTCTACACAGCAGGGGAACAGCTGGCGTTTCTGAACCCCACTAACACAGGAGCTAGTGTGTTTTTCTCTGGGAAAACAACACTTCTGAACACCAACTGGCGTTGTTGAAGCCCAGAATGAGGCATGGAGCAGGCTGAGGCCTGATGTTTTGGGCATGTGGAGTCAGCAGGAGACATTGCCGTCTACACAGCAGGGGAACAGCTGGCGTTACTGAACCCCACTAACACAGGAGCTAGTGTGTTTTTCTCTGCGTAGACGGCACTTCTGAACACCAACTGGCATTGTTGGAGCCCAGGATGAGGCATGCAGCAGGCGGAGGCCAACTTTCAGCTGGTTTTATAGAGGTTGTAGACTACAACTGATTGTAACCGTGCTCCACTTAGGCCTCTTGCTCCACTTTCTCTAGTATTTCCCCTGGCCTCCAACCCCGCCAGTTACAGCTCTGAAGTGGCGTCAGCACAATCCACACTTGTTCCTGTGTTACTGGGGCTCAGTCCCGTCAGTTGATCCCCTGATGTGTGTCCGGCAAGGTCTCCTGCTCTGTCCTCATTTACACTAATAGTAATGGGAATGTGGACAGAGCAGGAGACCTTGCTGGACACACATCAGGGGATCAACTGGCGTGACTGAGCCCAAGTAACACAGGAACAAGTGTGGATTGTGCAGACGCCACTTCAGAGCTGTAACTGGCGGGGTTGGAGGCCAGGGGAAATACTAGAGACAGTGGAGCCAGAGACCTAAGTGGAGCACGGTTAAAAATCAGTAGGGGTTTGAATGTGGATGGAGCAGGAGACTTTGCCATCCACACAGCAGGGGAGCAGCTGGCGTTACTGAACCCCACTAGCACAGGAGCTAGTGTGTTTTTCTCTGTGCAGACGACACATCTGAGCGACAACTGGCTGTGTTGAAGCCCAGGGATTATAGTTCAGGTGGTAGAAACATGAACACAACAGGAGACATGGATACAGTTGCCAACCAATTATTTAGTCGGGAAGAGGACTGACAAATTCTGGAGAGATCCAGGCCTTGTTCCTTTTTCAGAAAAGTAAGCCGATCGACGTTATTGGAAGATAGTCGCGTGCAACGGTCTGTTAGTACACCACCTGCGGCACTAAAGACGCGTTCCGATAAGACACTGGCAGCAGGGCAAGCCAGCACCTCCAATGCATACTGGCTAAGCTATGGCCATGTTTCCAGCTTAGAGACCCAAAACTTGAAGGGGGAAAAGCCATCTGGGAGTACACTGACAGGTCTGTCACCATCTGACGGAAACGTTGCCTCCTGCTGACTGGAGCCGTCTGTGATGGTGTAGACAATTGTGGCGGACACACAAAACTTTGCCACATTTGGGCCATACTGGTCTTGCCTTGTGCTGAGGCGCTGCCTCTGCTCCCTCTTTGTGCCGAGTTTCCTCTACTGCCTCGATGCACAGAGCTGCTTTGTAAAGCACTAGCACCACTGCTGTCGGTTGGAAAGGAAAACATGATGGAATGCACCAGTGTGTCTTGATACTCCCACATTTTACGCTCCCTGTTCAACGGTGTTATGAGGCTTTGTAAGATGTCCCTGTAGCGAGGATTTAGGAGGGTGTACACCCAATAATCAGCCGTGTTGAAAATATGGGCGATACGGCGGTCGTTTCTCAGGCACTGCAGCATGAAATCAACCATGTGCTGCAGACTCCCAACTGCCAAAGAACCGCTGTTCCCTGCTTGAGGTGTGATCTCTGCCTGCTTTGCATCACCCTACCCTCGCTGTACATACTGACTAGAGCTTTGTGTACCTCCCTCCTCTGGAGAGATGTCTTCCTCCTCCATCGACTCCTCCTCATCCTCCTCACAAAGTGTCCCCTGCCTAGGCCTTTGTGAGGAACCACGTAGCGCAGACTGTCCAGAAGCAGATGGCATTTGGGACCCCTCATCCTCCACCTCTTCCAAAACCTCATCCCTTAGTGCTTGCAGTGTTTTTTGAAGCAGGCAGATAAGGGGGACAGTCATGCTGACTAGTGCATCATCTGCACTCGCCATCCATGTGGAATCATCGAAGGCACGCAAAACGAGGCAGATGTCAATCATAGAGGCCCACTCAGTGGTGCTGAAGTGTGACTGGCGCACAGTGCGACTTGTTTGCGCCTGATGCAGCTGGTAGTCCATGACTGCTGCCTGCTGCTCACACAACCGCTCCAACATATGTAATAATAATAATAATAAATTTTATTTCTATAGCGCTGACATATTCCGCAGCACTTTACATTTCAGAGGGGATTTGTACAGACAATAGACATTGCAGCATAACAATAATCACATAGATTATAACAAATACCAAGAGGAATGAGGGCCCTGCTCGCAAGCTTACAGTCTATGAGGAAAGAGGTAGACACGAAAGGTGGGTGGTAACAGTTGCCCTGATTGTATGGACCAGCCATAATGTTAAGTGTGTAACAGTACAGACACAGAGGGCTATTTGGATGCATAAAGCATGTGGGAACATGATGGGGGGAACCAGGTTATTGTAAAACTTTTGGCTGTGCCACACAGGGATAGATTAGGTTAATATGTTGAGGCAATAGGCCAGTCTGAATAAATGCATTTTCAGGGCACGCTTAAAATTGTGGGGATTGGGAACTAATCGCATTGACCTGGGAAGTGCAATCCAAAGAATTGGCGCAGCACGTGTAAAGTCTTGGAGACGGGAGTGGGAGGTTCTGATTATTGAGGATGCTAACCTCAGGTCATCAGCAGAACTGAGGACGCGGGTAGGGTGGTATACTGAAACAAGGGAGGAGATGTAGGTTGGTGCTGAGCCATGGAGGGCTTTGTGGGTGAGGGTAATAAGTTTATACTGAATTCTGGAGTGGATGGGTAGCCAGTGTAAAGACTGGCACAAGTTAGAGGCATCGGTGTAACGATTGGTGAGGAATATGATCCTGGCAGCAGCATTCAAGACAGATTGGAGAGGGGAGAGTTTGGTAAGAGGGAGACCGATTAGAAGAGAGTTACAATAGTCGAGACGAGAATGAATAAGAGAAACAGTAAGAGTTTTTGCAGAGTCAAAAGTAAGAAAAGGTCGAATTCTAGAAATGTTTTTGAGGTGCAGATGACAAGAGCGAGCCAGTGATCAAATGTGGGGGGGGCAAAGGAAAGCTCGGAGTCAAGTATGACCCCAAGACAGCGGGCATGTTGCTGGGGAGTAATAGTGTATATGTAATATGTACAGTAATATGTATAGTATTATGTAACGTTGAATTCAACCTGGTGGGTAGGGTCACATATGATGCGATGTTCCGGAAGGCGTAATCGGCGCTGCAGAGCAGCAAGGCGCGATCTTGCAGTGCTGGAACCCCGCAAGTGAGCGCACTCTATGCGGACCTTGTGCAGCAGTGCATCAAGATCCGGATAGTCCCTCAGAAAGCTCTGCACGACCAAGTTCAGCACATGTGCCAGACATGGGATGTGAGTGAGGTTGCCTAGGCCAAGAGCTGCCACCAGATTTCGGCAATTGTCACACACTACCAAGCCCGGCTGGAGATTCGCTGGCAGAAACCACACGTCGCTCTCCTGCTTGATGGCATTCCAGAGCTCCTGTGCTGTGTGGCTTCGATTCCCCAAAGAAATTAATTTGAGTACGGCCTGTTGACGTTTGGCCACGGCTGTGCTCATATCGGTCGCAACAGGCTCCTACTGCGCTGTTTCTGAGGAACTTGAGTAGGAGGAGGAGTCTATGTGTACAGACTGGATTCCTGCAATCCGTGGAGTTGGCAGAACACGTACAGTGCCACTCTCCAGATCTGTACCCAGCTCTACAACATTGACCCAATGGGCAGTGAGGGAAAGGTATCGTCCCTGTCCATGATTACTGGTCCACGCATCGGTGGTCAGGTGGACCGTGCTACTAACGGCGTTTAGTAGCGCATGTTTTATTTTTCCCTCCACATGTTTCTGCAGGGCAGGGACGGCTCGCCTGCCGAAATCAAAGCGGCTGGGCACGGTGTATTGTGGGACTGCCAATGCCATGAAGTCCCGGAAGGTGTCAGTCTCCACCAGCCTGAATGAGAGCATTTCAAGTGCGAGTAGTTTGGCAATGCCAGCATTCAGAGCCTGTGCTCGGTGATGGTTTGCCGAGTATGACCGCCTTTTTATCCCATGCCTGTGCTACCAATGGCTGTCGAGTGGCCTGGGAGTGTGAGGATGACTGGGAACGTGGTGCTGTGTGTGGAATATCACAGGGTCTCCGGACAACAGTGCCAGAGGTTCTTCCTTGGTGATCCTGTGAGGAGGCCGAACCAGCTGTGTGTGAGCTGGAGGAAGAGGCCCCAACACGAGCTGAAGAGGTGGTAGGTGGTGCTGTACATTGGTCTACGTCTTCAGTGTGTCTGTGTAACTCCACCTCGTGCTTGGTCTGCACATGTTTCCACATATTAGTGGTATTGAGGTTGCTGACATTTTTCCCTCTTTTGACTCTCTGATGACACAGCTTGCATTTGACAAAGCAAATGTCATCTGCAACTGTGTCAAAAAAGTACCACACACTGCAAATCTTGGGAGCGCCCGTTTTGCCTTTTGAAAGAGGAATGCTCCTAACGGGTGCCGAAGTGGAGGCTACAGGCAACCAAGTCTGCCCCCTCCCTCTCCCTCCTGTTTTTGCCGTTCGGGGAATCTCTTCCTCAGAGCTGCTCCCACCACCTTCCTGTTCCTCACGCCATGATGGGTCAAGGACCTCATCATTTACACTCCCCTCTTCAAACACCTGCTTCTCCTGGGTTGTCTCGCCAGCACCGTACGCACCAGAAAGTGGCACCTGTGTCTCGTCATCATCTGATGCGTACTGAGGTGTGCTGACCATAGGCACTGGCCCACCCGCCTCTTCAGATTCAGAGGGACAAAGAAGTTGCGTATCACTGCATACTCCCTCTCCTTCACATTCTGGAATGCTGCTTGGCTGGCCCCCTCTTTCCAAGCCAACAGATTCAGAGAACAGAAGTAGAGACTGTGATGGCTCCTGTCCAGGGCTCTCTGACTGCCTGGGCACTTTGGCAGGTGGTGAAGAGACAGATGGTTGCTCTTCGGTGCTCTGGCCCTGAGAGGATGTGGAAGTCATTGAAGTTGATGCGTTAGCTGCCATCCTTCCGACAACGGCTTCAATTTGCTCCTCCCGCAGCAGTGGGGTACGGCGAGGTCCTACAAAGCTGCACATAAAAGACTGTTGCCTGCTAAAACTGGGGGATGCTGACTCACTGGTGCCTGCAGCAGGCACAGAATCCCCACGTCCTCTCCCTGCAGAATCCCCACGTCCTCTCCCTGTTGAAACTCCACGCCGACGCCCACGTGCCTTACTCCCTGCCTTCTTCATCTTGCTAGACTGATATAAAGATAGGCAGAAAAGTACAAAGAGGGGAGCTTAGTGTGCTTATTTCTGAACAGCTGGTTACAGGTAGAAGAAACACTAATTTTATGAAGTGTGTGTGTGGAGTACACTTTAATAGGAGCTAATGTGGCCTACACAACTTTCAAATGTAGTGTTTAGTGAACTTTATTGTTTTTTTTTGTGAAAAAAAACTAAAAGGATGTGACCAAAGATTTGAAAGTGATAGTATCACCAACTTTTTGGAGCTATTACAATGCAGGCAGGTAACCTACAATGCAACAGATGAGGCTCCAAAAAAATTGAGTAATACTAATCTGGCTGCAGATGAAGGGCACAAGCCAGAAAAAAGGCTCCTCTATCTAGTCTTATATAGTGCTTGCAAACAACCAATGTAGATGGATACGGATGGATGCACACTAATAGGAGAAGAAAAAATCAGCTGCAATTAAAGAAAAATATGTGTGAGGCAGTGACGCTCACTGAGCGGCCTACAACCAGATGTAGCTGCAGGACACACTACTCAGCGTGAGCTGCACTCACACACAGTCAGAGACCTCTCAGACACCCGTGAACAGTGCAGCTAATTGGGCATTAGCACTGAAAGGCTGCAGAAAGGCTCCGCTGTCTACTCCTAGAGTGTTTGCAACCACCGTATATGGATACGGATGGATGCACACTAATAGGAGAAGAAAAAATGAGCTGCAATAAAAGAAAAATATGTGTGAGGCAGTGACGCACGCTGAGTGGCCTACAACCAGACGTAGCTGCAGGACACACTACTCAGCGTGAACTGCACTCACACACAGTCAGAGACCTCTCAGACAGCAGTGAACAGTGCAGCTAAGTGGGCACTAGCACTGAAAGGCTGCAGAAAGGCTCCGCTGTATACTACTAGTGTTTGCAACCAACGTACATGGATATGGATGGAAGCACACTAGGTAGAATTTTTTAAAAATAAGCAGCTCAAAAAGAAAAATATGTATGAGGCAGCAGTGATGCACGCTGGGCGGCCTACAACCAGACGTGGCTGCAGGACCCATTCCACAGCATGAGCTGCACTCACACAGCCCTTGCAGACAGCTGTGAACACTGCTGCTGGGAAAAGAAAGCTACAGTGGTGGTTTATGTAGCCTGGTTAAAGCACAATATGTTTTGTAGAATCGCTATTTCTAACTGTCCCTCACAGTCTTCAACAGCAGCCTGTCCCTAACTGAATTCACAGCAGAGTGACCAGAAATGGCAGCGGCAGCTTTTATAGTGCATCATGACATCATTTCAGCAGCCAATCACAGCCATGCCAATAGATAACATGCCTACATGCCTAACAGGATGTGCCCACACTTCTGAGGATTCCCATTGGCTGAATCAAAGCGAGCGGGCTCATAGCATTATGGGAACTTCCGATTCCGGTATCCGATATGAAAAAAGTATCGGAAGTCAGTATCGGAATTCCGATACAGCTAATATCGGCCGATACCCGATACTTGCGGTATCGGAATGCTCAACACTACAGACAGCCATTTACTTCCGGTTTACTAAAATCACCAGGAAAATGGCAACACAGAAGTAATCACATTTTAAAAACAATGCAAAACTTTACTGTATGTATCACAGAGGTGGATAGCCTCAGTGATGTAAAGCCCGAAAGCAAGCTTCAGGACATATAGTACTGAGAGCGTTAATAGGGCATGGCTAAAAGGCTGGGTTTACGAGCAAGAGAGATAGGTAGGACTGGTTGCTCACATATCCCAACCCTGGGGCATAGTATGGTAGATATAAGGAAGTCCAGCTGTATCATTATTGCACAGTGAGTGAAGGTAAGAAAGCCACCTGTGTGATGTCTCCTGACTGAGTTAGGGTACGGCGTGTTATCCAGCAAGAGTCTACCAGACCAATACCAAAATTTCGTTTTTTGAACTGTTTAGTTTGTTTTATTTTGTCTGCAATGAAAGGCCATTTATTTCCTTTGTTTGTGGCATAGTTTAAGGAGTCATAATTAACCAGTCTTGATGTTGTTACTTAAACCGTTCCCTGTTTCTACCTCAAACGCAACCGAGTGAGTAGAAACATTACGTATATATCTTGTAAGGATGCATCTGGGCAGGTCCTGGATGGGAGATATGTGTCACCTAGGGTGTTAGTCTTGGTGATTAAAAGCTCAAAAAAGCAGACTCCAGTACCATTAGTGCTGAAAGAGTTCTTTTAATATGTCCAAGTTTCAGGAATGGATAGTAGAAATGGGAACAGTCATTTCCATCTTCCAATCTGACAAGTGCATCTGATTAGAAATAACAGTTGAGCTGTTCACAATGGTTTGTGTGTGCAAAAGAGAAAAACCTTATGTACACTGCTCAGACCCTGTTAGAGCCTTTGTGTAGAGATGGAAATACCTCTGGGACTTTTGTCTGTGGGCAGAAAATTGACCAAGGGTGATTTATTTTATGGAAACCTGCTTTGAATATACAAACTGCTTTGTTTATTATATATATATATATATATATATATATATATATATATATATATATATATATATATAGTATTAATTTATATATACACACACATACTGTACATGCAAATATACACACACACACACACACACTCTTGAAATTGTTCAAAAGAAGACAATATCTCTAGTATTGAATGCATTTATTGAACATAAATTTCAGTAGGCCAACATTTCTGATTTTAAAATCATTTTTCAAGCTGGTGATAAAGTGTTTTAATATACTGAGATAATGACTTCTGGGTTTTCATTGGCTGTAAGCCATAATCATCAACATTAACAGAAATAAACACTTGAAATAGATCACTCTGTTTCTAATGACTCCATATAATATATGAGTTTTACTTTTTGTATTGAAGAACTGAAATAAATGAACTTTTTGATGATATTCTAATTTTGTGAGAACCACCTGTACATTACTTAAACTGAGCAATTTCTAATGCTGAAATGTTCATTTCGAGTAACGAGTATAATGGGAATCAATGGGAAATCCGAGCATTTTTCCGACAGACTCTACAATGAGGTCTAGAGGGCAGTGAAAATGTTTAAATGAATGGAAAACCTACTGAATGGAAGGAGAATAGAATGGGGAAGGCTCTTGGAAGCATATTTGACTCCCAGATAGCTGCTGAGAACACTTTTACGCCACTTTAAGGGCTGAAAAAAACATTCAAAATCAAAGAGAAATTGGAGTTTACAGGAAGATAAAAATGTTAAGAAACATTTTTTTCCTGTTTAATGTCTTGTCTATAAGCCAACCTTTTAAAAGGATTTAAAGAAAAAATTATAATTTAAGTCAACTAAAATTGAACTTTTTTTTTATTAAAAATTAGTATACCAGTGCAATTTATGTATGAAGCAAAAAGTGCCAGAAAATTAGGGACTCAGAGGGACTCAGATACACCCTGTATTAAACATAAATAATGGCCTCATACACATTCTGTTCAAATTGTCATGTACTGGTACTCTGAAGATCATAATGGCTATGCACGAAGGGCAAATAATGCCAAAAATTACAAGCGGGGTCATCCATTCACCCTTGAAGGCACAAAATGTAGTTCTTCATTCAAATATTGTGAACAAAATGTATTTGTGCTACTCCTGCCAATAATTACAAAGCCTGCCAATAATTACAAGCAGGGTCATCCATACACCCTTGAAGGCAACAAATGGAGTGCATCATAAAAAAATTAAGAAAGTGTAGCAGTGGTACTTCTATATTCATAAAGGCTTTGCACAAAGTGCAAAGCCAGGAAAAAATTGTAATTAGGGTTATCCAGTCATCCATAGACCCTAGAAGGCAACAACTGACAAGCCTCATTTAAATATTAAGCATTAATATACTTTATGTACTGCTGTCTTCTGATGGTGTGGAAATGTCAGGTCTAATCCAGGCTTTGTTTATTGTTATCAGAGTGAGCTTATCAGCTCTCTCTGTTGACAGGCAAAAGCGACCGACTGTTATGACCCCTTCGGTGGAACTAAAATCCTGCTCAAACAAGATGCTAGCATCAGGGCAGCACAACTTTTCCAACAAAAAGAGGGACATCTAATATCAGGTGCCCAGATTTGAAACCCAATAGCTGAAGGTCACAGAGGAATTAGGGAGTATGCTGGTTTTATAGGCAAGTTATTGCTTGACCATTTTTAAAAACTTTTCCCTCCGTATCAAAAATACCCGGTCATCAAGACATGGACACTGGGAGGGTGTTATGAAATTGGCTCAGGACTTTGACAGTGTCCCCTTTCCTTTGCTGTGCCTGGTGTGTATCTCCCTCACCTCTTCTCCTTGGTTGTTGCCTCCTACCACTAGCATTGTCTGAGGGGAATTTTTCAACATATTTTCCTCAATGACCTCTTGGTATAGCACTAATTTAGAAAACCTCTCCACTTTAGGAAGAAAAGATGCAAAGTTATCCTGTAGCGTGGGTCTAGCAGGGCTAACAACTAGTAATCAGTTATCAGCCAGCTCTTGTTCCTCTTCCTACTCCTCCTCACCCTTTATGTCTTCACTGTTACCCATGAGCGGAAGAGATGAAGCTGGTCTGGGTAGTATCTCCCTGTCTCATGTTTTCCTCCATCTCCACCTGGTCCGCATGCAAACCTTCATGTTTAATTGTCAACAGTGACTAAGCAGGTACAGTAGCAAGATCATTGCAGTGATGATGGCATATTTGCCGCTAACCATCTTTGTGGAGTCCTCAAAGTCTTGGAGAACTGCACAAATGTCAGACATCCATGCCCATTCTTCAGTTATTTTGAGGCTGACCAGAATATAGATGGGTGTGTTGGAGCTTGCCTCTGTTGCTCACAAAACATTGTCAGCATGTGCAGTGTGAAGTTCCAGTGCATGGTCATGTTGCACATCAGTCAGTGAGCTGGCACTTGCATGCGCTGCTGCAGCTGACTCGGAAATGGCAGCTGACACTGCGTACCTTGAAGCTCTGGCAAATCTAGGTAGGTTTACAGAAACCACTAAACTACCATTAGCATGTGGGCCAAGTATGGTACATTTGTGAGCTTGCCAAGCTTCACAGCTGCCACCAGGTTACAGCCATTATCACACATGACCAAGTTTGGCTGCTTGTTCAGCAATGAGAGCCATAGATCATGTGTGGTGACTGGGGTGCGCAATCTCACCTCAAACCTCAGGGCAATTTTTTGTGCTGTTGCGGTGCTGTGTTCACAGCGAATAGGACGCACGCACAGCACTGCACAACTGACACGCAGCCAGCACCGCTGTCTTGTGTGGGGAATGGGGTGCATAATCTCGCCTTAAACCTCAGGGCAATTTTTTGTGCTGTTGCTGTGCTGTGTTCACAGCGAATAGGACACACGCATGGTACTGCACAACTGACACACAGCCAGCACTGCTGTCTTGTGTGGTAACTGGGGTGCGTAATCTCGCCTTAAACCTCAGGGCATGGCAATTTTTTAGTGGCAGCACCGATGTCTTGTGTGGTGACTGGGGTACGTAATCTCACCTCAAACCTCAGGGCAATTTTTTGTGCTGTTGCTGTGCTGTGTTCACAGCAAAAAGAACGCACTTACGGTACTGCACAACTGACACGCAGCAAGCACTGCTGTCTTGTGTGGTGACTGGGGTGCGTAATCTCGCCTTAAACCTCAGGGCAATTTTTTTGTGCTGTTGCGGTGCTGTGTTCACAGCGAATAGGACGCACGCACAGTACTGCACAACTGACACGCAGCCAGCACCGCTGTCTTGTGTGGGGAATGGGGTGCATAATCTCGCCTTAAACCTCAGGGCAATTTTTTGTGCTGTTGCTGTGCTGTGTTCACAGCAAAAAAAACGCACTCACGGTACTGCACAACTGACAGGCAGCCATCACCGCTGTCCTGTGTGGTGATTGGGGTGCGTAATCTCGCTTTAAACCTCAGGGCAATTTTTTTGTGCTGTTGCGGTGCTGTGTTCACAGCAAATAGGACGCACGCATGGTACTGCACAACTGACACACAGCCAGCACTGCTGTCTTGTGTGGTAACTGGGGTGTGTAATCTCGCCTTAAACCTCAGGGCATGGCAATTTTTTAGTGGCAGCACCGATATCTTGTGTGGTGACTGGGGTACGTAATCTCACCTTAAACCTCAGCGCAATTTTTTTGTGTTGTTGCGGTGCTGTTTGTAAAACACAAAGCAGTACTAGGCTGTAGTGCTACCTTCCACAAAGCACTAACTGCTCCTTGTTCCCCAATATCTGTATCTGAACATCTGCAACTATGGCAAAAAAATTCAAAATTCCTAAAAAGGCTGTTGTGAAGGGACAGGGACAAGGGGTTGTTATTGGTGCCCAGCAAGGCACAGAGTCTGGGAGACTGAAGAAGGTTGATGCATCTAGGTTCCTGGAGAAATTTCCCGGTCTGGAACAAAAACGGGTCTGGAAGCCAGAAGAACAAGAGCAGATACTGTCTTGGATGGCTGATAAGGCCTCAACGAAATGTTCTAGCAGCACCCAATCGTCCATGACAAAACAGTCTACTGTGCATACAGAGAACGCTGGTTCATCCTATTCTCAATCTGTTCCTAGTTTGTCACCCGGTCAGGAGTCACAGGAAACATTTGACCCCCAAACTTGGTCACTTTGAGGATCAGTTTGATCCATTTCCTTTCATTGCCTCTGGCCTCTCACCCTGCCACAATGAAGAGGAACGTGAGGAGGTATCGTCTGTTGATGATGGACAAATATTTGAAATCCCATGGCCAGAAGAAAGCCACTTTCATCCACGTGATATACTGGGTGAAGAGGTGGAGGCTGATGGTGATGACACACAGTTGCCATCTGGCCAGTCGCCAATATCAACACGGAAGGAGGATGACATGGACGACGAGATGGTCGTTGATGAGTCCACTGACCCGACCTGGACTGTTGGCATGCAAAACAAGCACAGCAGCACAGAGGAAGAAGGTGGATATGTAGCACCAACAAAGGCACCAAGGGCTACCGGTTGAGCAGAGTGCGAAGTGTGTATCTGTTGCCAAGAGCAATCCCTCTGTGCCCCAAGTCAAGGCAAGGGTGCGTTCAGCCGCTGTCTGGAAATTTTTTTCTGATAGTCATTCTGAACCAAATGTTGTCATCTGTAGCATCTGCCATACAAAGCTGAGCAGAGACCAGGGCAAAGGCAACCAAAGCACTACCAATATGCGAAAACACATGGCAGCCAAGCACCCTAGTTGGTAGGCTGAACAACATGGTACCAAATCAGTGTCTGCGACTGCAGGTCAAACCACTGCCGTGTCGCCTGTGATATGTCCTTTCCAATCTGCTGGGCAGGAAGCAGGTGATCATCAAACCTCTTGCTCAACAGCTGCGGTTGCACAGACACAGGCCACTACAAGCTCATCCCCTTGTTTGTCCCAGGAAAGCGTCCAATTGTTCGTTCCCCAGATGTATGAAAGGATATAATAAAACTAGGAAACAGAAAAGCGCAATAGGGTCTTATCTGGTGGACAATTGAATAGATATAGTAAAGGTCTACTCAGCCTTTCCAGGAAAGGTATAAGCATATAAACCCGCTGTCAGCCTGCTGCACGCCCGAAGGTCCACTGCGTGACCTCCAATACGAATCCTTAAGGATAAAATGTTATTCTCGGGCTTAATGTGCGCTGCTTGACCAGGATAAAATCACCACAATGTGAGAAATTTAACCATTTAATTCCCAACGCGTTTCAAAGTGTGAAGCCTTATGTCATCCCCTGAGGAAGAAGTGGTTCACACTTTGAAACGCGTTGGGAATTAAATGGTTAAATTTCTCACATTGTGGTGATTTTATCCTGGTCAAGCAGAGCACAGTAAGCCCGAGAATAACATTTTATCCTTAAGGAGATGTATGAAAGGAGGCATAAATACCAAGCCACGCACCCACAAGCACAAACACTCAATGCACACATTGCCAAGTTGCTAGCTGTGGAGATGTTGCTGTTTAGGCTTGTGGGGACACAGTCTTTCCATGATCTTTTGGCTATGGCTGCCCCATGATACTCGGTTCCCAGCCGGCACTATTTTTCCCGCTGTGCCGTCCCCGCGTTACACCAGCATGTCTTAAACAATCTAAAATGTGCTCTCACCAATGCCGTAACTGGGAAGATCCACCTTACTACAGACAGTGGACAAGTACTTGTGGCCAGGGACAATACATCTCTGCACGGCACACTGGCTCAACCTGGTGGAGGGTGGGACAAAGTCTCAAACTGGACCATCACATATCCTACCCATGCCACGAATAGCGGGCCCAACCTCAATCAGGGTTTCCGCCTCATCATATACATCCAGTCTCCCCTCTTCCTCCTCCTCCGCCTCGTCATCCTATGCTGAATTACCCTCCACATCACTCCCAAGTTGGGAGCTGTGCAGCAGCGCATCGGCAAAGCAGCAACACGCTCGGCTGAAGCTGATCTGCTTAGGTGAAACACCACACACTGCAGCAGAGCTGTGGCAAGGACTAAAACAACAGACCGATCAGTCGCTCTTCCCACTGCAACTCCAACCTGGTCTGGTAGTCTGCGACAATGGGCGTAACCTGGTGGCGGATTTAAAGATCGGGAAGCTGGTACACGTGCCATGCATGGCTCACGTGCTGAACCTAGTGGTGCAGAAATTTTTAAAAACATACCCTGACTTGCCGTACCCACTTGAGAAGGTGCGCCATAATATCGCCCATTTCCGCCATTTCTCAACCGCTGTTGCCGGTCTGACAGCAATTCAAAAGCAATTTAATTTGCCAAACCACAGACTCATTTGTGACCTGCCAACACTGTGGAGCTCAACATATCATATGTTGGCAAGGGTAAGTGAGCAGCAGAGGGCACTTGCTGAATACCAACTTAAACATGCCCATCGCACTGAGACTCAGGCAAGACACATAACAACTGTTGAGTGGGTGTGGATCGCTGATATTTGTGAGGTGCTTGATAACTTTGAGTACTGCACCAAGGTTGTGACCCGTGATCAGGCTATTATCAGCATAACCATCCCTATGCTATGTCTGCTGAAAAAAAATCGCTGCAGAATCAAAAAGTGGAATTTTTGCATGCCGAGCAGCTGGGTATGGAGCAAGATTTCACAATGGGTGATCCTACCGAGCCCAGCCAATATCATCAGGTAACATTGGGGGGATGAAGATGATGATGAAAATGAGGAGGGAGAGGACTTCTTTTTCAGTGGTACTGAGTGGACATCTCATGCTACAGAGGGGAATCCCAGCCCCAGATTCAGGTCTGTCCAACATGGGTGGGCTGGAGATGAGGAGGTGGAGGAGGAGAGTCAGTACTCTCTCTGGGGTCACAGAAGATTTGCCTCTTTGCAGCTTGGCACACATGGCAAACTTAATATCTGACTGTGTGTGCCAAGGCCCTCACGTAATCAACATTTCCAATAGCAACCTATACTGGTTGGCCACCTTTCTAGACCCACGGTACAAGGACACATTTCCTTCGCTACTGTTGCAGTCACCAAGGGATTTCACAACGGAATCCTTCAAGAAGGCCATTGTCGATCATTTGACGGCAACATCACGCTCAGACACCACTGCTAGCAGAGGTACCAGCTCTGTGCAACAGCATGCATTAATGGGGAGAGACACGCCAAGCAGGTCTAAAAGAGGTGGTGGTAAAATGTCCACAAACTGGGTCATATTCAATAAACCGGCTCATCACCAAGGACTAGCTGGAACAGTAGCAATGTCAAGGAGGGAGAAGTTGAACAAGATGGTCAACGACTATCTAAGTGACCATACCTGCATCCTTCCTGGCGATTCTGTACCATTTAATTACTGGGTATCCAAGTTGCATAGTTGGCCAGACCTCTCCTTCTATGCCTTGGAGGTGCTGGCCTGCTCTTCTGCTAGTGTGACGTCAGAGCATGTTTTCAGTGCCGCTGGGGCAATCATCACAGATACATGCACATGGTTGAGTTGAGTACAGAGAATGCATACAGGCTGACTCTGATAAAATTTAACACGGACTGGATTTTGCAACAGTATTTAAGCCCTCCAGATGACAGTATCCCTACCTAAAGTCACCCAAAACGTTATTTTTTTTTTTAAATTAGTGATCACGTCCATCCCTTCCCATACAAGCCCCTTTTCTTCTTCTTACATATGTTTTCAAATCCGGCTTCTGCCACATGTACCTCATGGTCAATAACAATAAGCTAAAAACAATGTTACGTTAATTAATATTTCCCATCGGACGCACTTGTGATGAGAGTGAGGCCCTTCTTCCTTCATCAACCATGGTATCATGCCCCTTGAGCTAATTTTTGAAGACACCATGGCTATGCCTGGACACTGGGCAGTGCAACCTCTATGCTAGTGTGGGGAAGGTGACTTGATGGACAGACTTGACTGGAAGTAGAAGGGGACGGTTTGTGCACTATAGACGGAGATTGGCCATGACAGAAGAGTAACAGCTGGGAAAGATAGAAAAGGGAGTGCAGTACCTAGAATTGACCACAAGATGGCAGGGGGGAGTGTAGTACGGGACTTGACATCAGCTTAGGGCTTAGGAAACCGCTTAGTCATGGGGGGCGGGGAGATAGGAACCCAGGAGGGAAATTCCCAATGAGAGAGGGGAAAAATAGGACAGGACAGGGTTCCAGGTGAGATTAGTCCCGGGAGGAGCTCAGGTGGAGAGACTCACTACAGAAGCCTGACGACGGTGGAGGGCTCAACCAAGGGACTGAGAGGAGAAGACAGTTAGGGGGGTGGCCCTGATGCGACATACCACAGGACAGACGAGGCCCTGGGGGTACCGACTGGACAACGTCCTCGGGCAGGTGAAGCACTGGCAGTAGATTGGTCTAGGACAGTCCCAGCAAAAGATCCGCAAGGAACGTCACCACGACTGAAGGAAAGGTGAAGATACCCGGGCCTGGATACGGAGAGCTGTAAAGGTGCTGCGGTGTGTAGCTACGGTCGTCAGGAGGATGGCCAATAAACTTGGACCTGTTACAATTGGAATCTGCCTCCGTCTCGCCTTTGCATCGTTTGGTCACGGTAAGCAGTGGACCTCCCCCCAATCCTGGCCCCTACCACACTAGTAGTCCTAGCTTTGTCATAACTGTTTGGCCCTTCAGACCTGCCTTGCTTCCTTCATCAACTATGATACATCCCCTTGGGCTAATTTTTGGAGACACTATGGCTATGCCTGGACACTGGGCACTGCAACCTCTATGCTAGTAGTCCCAGCTTTGTCATAATTGTTTGGCCCTTCAGACCTGCCTTGCTTCCTTCATCAACTATTATACAGCCCCTTCGGCTAATTTTTAGAGACACTATGACTAAGCCTGGACACTGGGCACTGGAACTACTGTGCTAGTAGTCTACTTTCATAATTGTCTGGCTCTTGAGGCCTCCTTCCTGCGTTAACCACGATACAGCCCCTAGGGCTAATGTTTTGAAGACACTATGTCTATGCCTACATATTGGGCAGTGGCAGTGGAACGACAAGGACAGTGGTCGAAGCTTTATTATTGTGAATCCCTTGTGATGATAATGATGAATGGCTTCTTCATGTATTAACCATCACACAGCCCCTAGGTCAGATCGCTCTCCTTACACCACTTACACACTTAGCTGTCAGAAGATCGCCTCCATCACTCGCTCTTACGGCACTTCTGATATATCTTTGGCACTGCGTAAGTGGCATACGAGTCCTGCTCTGCCAGCAAAAAACCACAGAACTTCAAATAGTGTTTGTACATTCTAGTGAAGCAGTGGTGTAAAACCACTCATGCAGCCCCTGACCAGGTGCCCCATGTTATATATATTTGTTTACAGCATACATTTTTTTAACATTTACACATTTTTTAGCCTTTTCCTCAGCCCCCCAGACCACTTTGTAGGGTCCAGCAGACAATTACTGGCATTTTCCATGGACTATCATTGGACTCGCTAATCGTATCGAATAACCGAGTATTACGGTATACTCGGTACGAGTATAGCGAGTCTGAATACTTCAGTACTCGCTCATCCCTAGTACCACGCCAATCATTTTTTAAAAATTTGTAATTTTACGCTAAGCACATTAAACTGTATGGATGAACAATTTTTTAGTTTAACATACCACCAAAATGTAACAAGAACTGCATTAAACTGTATGGATGTACAATTGAATCCATTCTTGCAGCCTTTAAGGCAAGTGTTCTATCTCTCCTGCCAGCTGGTTGAACGAGATGTGATGGCCAAACTCTTCAATGGACACTCTTCTTTGATGCTGGTCATATGTAATGACCTTCCCCTGGAATTCAATCGGTTGGTACCTTGCGGCTAGATAGCCCCCTAGCATTTCTCCAGCCCTGGTCCCTGCTCATTTCCCTCTCTCTTCCAACCACTCTAGGCACTGCAGCCCACAAACCAGTTCCTGGATCTTGGCTCAGTCATCTGCAGTATGCAAGAACCCAGCAGTGAAGACTGTAGTGTGAGTTCGGGCCTTGGTGGTTCTGGGTAAGAGGCTGGTTCTGGACTACAATCTCCTGCCACCTCCACTATCGTGCCAGCTTACTGTGGCTCCGATATTCCTCCGGTCACACCCTTGGGAGTCTCGTATGATTCTGCCATCTTTGTCGTCCACAGAGTACATAATACTCTATGGAAGAGTAATTGATTACAGAACACATTTTCAACACTTTTTTTGGAGTCTTATATATCATCAAATATACTACATAGCACGCAATAGTATATGGATAAGTAATTGAATAATGTTTCCTCCACCATGCTTGACAGTGGGGACGGTGATCTTTGGGACATAGGCAGCATTTCTCTTCCTCCAAACACAGCAAGTTGAGTTAATGCCAAAGAGCTCATTTTTTTCTCATCTGACCACAGCACCTTCTCCCAATCACTCATAGAATCATGCAGATGTTCACTGACAAACTTCAGACAGGCCTGCACATGTGTCTTCTTGAGCAGGGGGCCCCTGCGGGCACTACAGGATTTTAAACCTTTACGGTGTAATGTGTTACAAACAATTTTCTTGGTGTCTGTGGTCCCAGCTGCCTTGAGATCATTAACAAGTTTCCCCAGTGTAGTTTTAGGCTGATTTCTCACCTTCCTCATGGTCAAGGATACTCCTCAGGGTGAGATTTTGCATGGTGCCCAAATTGATGTTGATTGACAGTAATTTTGTATTTCTTCTAATTTCTTACTATTGCACCAACAGTTGTCTCCTTCTCACTCAGCGTTTTACGTATGGTTTTGTAGCCCATTCCAGCTTTGTGCAGGTCTATGATCTTGTCCCTGATATCCTAAGAAAGATCTTTGGTCTTGCCCATGTCATAGAGATTAGAGTCTGATTGATTAATTGAGTCTGTGGATAGGAGTCTTTTATAAAGATGACTATGTAAGAGAGCTGTCTTTAATGCAGGTAGCGAGTTGATTAGGAGCGTCTAACTGGTCTGTAGGAGGATAAAATACTTATTTCTCACTGGAAAATGCAAATAAATTTATATAATTTATACAATGTGTTTTTCTGTATTTTATTTTTGACATTCTATCTCTCAATGTTAAAATTAACCTACCCTTAACCCCTTAACGACCAAGACATTTTGTAGGCTAAAAACCAGGCCTTAATTTTGAAATCAGACCACTGTCAATTTATGTGCTAATAACTCTGGAAGGCTTCAACGGATCCTGCTGATTCTGAGAATGTTTTTTTGTGACCTATTGTACTTCATGCTAGTGGTAAAATTTCTTTCATATGACTTGCGTTTATTTATGAAAAAAACGGAAATATGGTAAAAAAATTTAAAATTTGGGAATTTTAAAATTTTTTAATTTTTGTGCCCTTAAATCACAGAGATATGTCACAAAAAATGGCTAATAAATAACATTTCCCACATGTCTACTTTACATCAGCACAATTTTGGAACCAAAAATTTTTTTATTAGGAAGTTATAAGGGTTAAAAGTTGACCAGTGATTTCTCATTTTACAGCAAAATTTACAAAACCATTTTTTTAGGGACCACCTCACATTTGAAGTCACTTGGAGGGGTCAATATGACAGAAAGTACCCAAGAGTGACCCTTTAGGTACTTCACAAGAATTGAAGCAATGTGGAAGGAAAAAATGAACATTTAACTTTTTTTCCCCAAAATTTATATTTGGACACAATTTTTTTTATTTTGTCAAGGGTTTCAGGAGAAAATGAACCACAAAATTTGTTATGCAATTTCTCCTGAGTACATTGATACCCCATGTGTGGAGGAAGACCAATCTTTAGGCGCCCAGCAGTGCTCAGAAGGGAAGGAGCATATTTGAGATTTTGAATGTCAAATCGGCTGGAATCGGGAGCGGATGCCATGATGCGTTTGGAGAGCCCCTGATGTATCTAAACAGTGGAAACTCCACATAAGTGACCCCATTTTGGAAACTAGACCTCCCCAAGGAATTTATCTAAATGTGTGGTGAGCACTTTGAACCCCCAAGGGCTTCACAGAAGGTTATAACGTAGAGCTGTAAAATTAAAAAATCATATTTTTTCCACAAAAATTATCTTTTGACCCCCAATTTTTATTTTTGCAAGGGTAACAGAACCCCAAAACTTTATTGTGCAATTTGTCCTGAGTACGCTGATACCCCATATGTGGGGGTAAACCACTATTAAGGCACATGGCAGAGTTCAGAAGGGAAGCAGCGCCATTTGACTTTTTTGGCTGGAATTGAGATTGGATGCCATGTCACATTTGAAGATCCCCTGATGTGCCTAAGCAGTGGAAACCCCCCACAAGTGACCCCATTTTGGAAACTAGACCCCCCAAGAAACTTATCTAGAAGTGTGGTGAGAGGTCTGAAACCTCAAGGATTTCACAGAAGTTTATAACATAGAGCCGTAAAATTAAAAAATCATATTTTTTCCACAAAAATGATCTTTTCATCCCCAATTTTTATATTCCCAAAGGTTAAAGGAAGCCAAATGTTGTTGTGCAAATTTTCCTGAGTACGGGATACCCCATATGTGGGGGTAAACCACTGTGTGGGTGCATGGCAGAGCTCAGAATGGAAGGCACGCCATTTTGGAATTCAGACTTTGATGGAATGGTCTGCGGGCGTTATGTTGCGTTTGCAGAGCCCCTGATGTGCCTAAACTGTGGAAAGCCCCCACAAGTGACACCATTTTGGAAACTAGACCCCCCAAGGAGCTTATCTAGATGTGTGGTGAGCACTTTGAACCCCCAAGTGCTTCACTGAAGTTTATAACGTAGAGCCGTGAAAATAAAAAAATCATATTTTTTTCCACAAAAATGATCTTTTTGCCCCCAGATTTTTATTTTCACATGGGTAACAGGAGAAATTAGACCCCAAAAGTTGTTGTGCAATTTGTCTTGAGTACGCTGATACCCCATTTGTGGGGGTAAACCACTGTGATCGCCTTACTGCGATCCTTGGGAGGCAGAATGCACAAATCTCAAAAGGTGAAGAGTTGGTTTTATTTTTTATGCTGTTCTTCATGCGGTATTAGTGATATGGTGACTTCATTCCTTGGGTCAGTACGATAACAGCGATACCTCATTTATATCTTTTTTTATGTTTTGGTGTTTTTTACACAATAAAAACTTTTATAGAAAAAATAATCATTTTTGCATCACTGTATTCTGCGAGCTATAACTTTCTTATTTTTCCACTGATGGAGCTGTATGGTGGCTCATTTTTTGCAGGACAAGATGACGTTTACAGCGGTACCATGTTTTCTCATATCTGTCTTTTTGATCGCATGTTATTGCACTTTTTCCAAGAGGTATGATGATACTGCTTGGAAAAAGTATAATTTGCTACTTTTTTGTGTTTTTTTTAACGGCGTTCACTGAAAGGGTTAACTAGGGTGACGCTTTTACAGATGGGATTTTTATGGATGCGGAAATATGAAACATGTTTATTTCTTTTTACATAAAAATGTGCTTTTTTAGGGGATTTTTTAAAATTATTTTTCATTACTATTTTTTAATATTTTTTTTTACATATTTTTTTTTTTACCTTGTCCCTTTATGGAACTTTCACTTTCACGTTCAATTTAGGTATAATACATTACAATGCTCCAGCATTGTAATGTATTATGCCTATGCTGAAAGCTGCAGACATGGTCTCTGCAGCTTTCCGTAGGTAATTATCACCGTGTCATCATGGCACAGGTCGGGCACCACGAATACATCACGGGGATGCCGACCTGAGGCAGAGGGAGCCCCCTACCCACTGCCTCCCCCTCTGAACACTGCGATCGTGATCGATCGCAGCAATGAGGGGGATAACAGCGGGGGGTGGCGGGGGCGCCACTCCCAGCTGTCAGTGCAGGACACTCTGCCACTGCAGCGCTGAGCTCCTGCACTGATCATCAGAAAGGAGATGCTGACATTTTAGCCTCTCCTGCCTGATTGCTGTTGTGTTTGGTCAGTCAAATTGACTGACCAATCACAGCGCTTGGGGTGCAGGGACCGACTGCACAGGTCCCTGCACCCCTTGCCGTGCCCGTCAGCTGTCATAGACAACTGTCGGCACTGAACTTTCACTGCCATGACGGACTGTGCACATCAGTGGACATTAAGGGCTTAAATTTATGGACTGTTCATGTCTTTGCCAGTGGGCAAATTTACAAAATCATAAAGAGATCTAATACATATTTCTCCCACTGTAATAGTATATGAATACAGAAAAATGTGTAAAAGTCTAATCCTCTGCAACCTCTTTTTCAAGGTCAGAACTAATAACAGCAATAAATACTCCTTTGTGTAGTATAGTAACTGGCTCACAATTATCTCCACCCCCAGGAAAACAATGGGATAATGCATCCGCCTTAACATTCTTAGTCTCCGACCTACACATCGAGAAAATGTTGAATTTGCTGATAAATAAAGACCACCTTGCCTGTCTAGGCATCAGACGCTTAGTAGATTCTAAATATAGCAGGTTTTTATGATCAGTGATTACCAGATGATTTGCCTCTTCCAGAAATTGACATCATTCTTCAAAAGCCCACTTAGTTGCCAAGAGTTCCCTGTTACCAATGGCATTGTTTTTCTCAGCAGATGATAGTTTCCTAGAAAAATATGCACACGGATGCCATTTACTAGGAGATGCACCTTGCGATAATACAGCCCCCACCCCCACTTCAGATGCATCATCTTCAACATTAAATGGCTAAATGACATCAGGCTTTCAAGGGGTTACGGCGACAGTGTGAAGCCAGAAGACCATAGCATCTGATTGCTCCTACTCCGTCGCTGAGAATAAACACTTCTCCTTCATTTTTATGTTATTTCTTCTGGCAGAACAGGGGTTAATTGGCCATGTTGGAAATTTCTGAGCTGGCAACTGAGCTCAGTTAGCCACTCCTTTCCCCTTTATAATCTGGATTCTGATACAAATCCTTGTCAGAGCTATCATTTGCTGCATTGCTGCAGGAGGGAGAGGTGTTTATTTGAGCAATGTTGGATTAAGTTATCTGTGACTTGCTTGGTTTGTGAGTGTGTTAATTCCTTATCCTTCTCTATTTTGTTTTATTCCCCAACCTCCACTCCCTGGTGCATTCCTCTGTTATATGTGAGTGAATATTTTGAATGCCTGGAGTTTTCTGTTAACCCTTGGTGGTGTTGCCTTGTTTGTCGGGATGGTATACTACTGTGCACAGTAGTGCCCCTCTTCCCTAGGTGGGGGAAGAGAACAGATGGTGGGCTAACTCTGGAGATAAGGCAAGGGTGGAGGCCCCGGCATTTTCACTTTCAGAAATATCCCAGTGAATAGGGCAAAGTAGGGTGCCCCCTAGTGTTAGGGACAGGGAAGGAACCCCTGGTCCCGGGTCACCCGACAGCTGTGCCGTGACACAGGCTGCACGAGAATCGGCACAAATGCAAAACTCTCCTGCAAAGTATCTAATGCCTCGCTGGCTGGATTGGACCATTTGGAAAAATCTGTGCCTTTCCTGGTCATATACGGCTAAGGTTTGGACGCTATCGAAAGGTTTTTGATGAACTTTCGATAGAATTTGGCAGATCCCAAGAACATTTGTAAGGCTTTTAGGGCCTCAGGACAATCCCAATCCAGTACCACCGGATTTTCGTTGGATCCATGCAAAAAACGATTGATGATAAAAATTAACACATAAAAGGGATCTCCTGAACCAAGAACATACATTTCTCTTGTTTGACAAATAATTTATTGTCTCTGAGCATCTAAAGGACCAGCCTGACATGTACCTGATGTGACATGAAGTCAGGCGAATAAATCAAAATGTCGTCAAGGTAGATTACAATAAACCTACCTGCCAGGTGAATAAAAATATTATTAACAAAGTTTTTAAAGACAAAAGAACTATTAGTCAGCGCAAATGGCATAACAAGGTTTTCATAGCATCTCTCAAGTGTATTGAAGGCTGTCTTCCAGTCATCCCCCTCCTTGATGCGAATGAGATTATACACTCCCCTGAGATTTACTTTAGAAATTAATTTGGCTCCCACAATCTGATCAAAGAGGTCCGTAATGATAAAGAGAGGATATTAATCCCAAACCATGATCCGAATGAGTTTGCAAAAGTCTAGACAAGAGCGCAACCCTCCATATTTTTACTTGACAAAGAAAAACCTTGCAGCAATGGGAGATGAAGAAGGTCTGATATGACCCTTTGACAGACTGTCATTGATATAGTCCTTCATGGCTTGCTTCTCTGGACCAGATATATAGTATAACCTGCTCCTTTGCAGCTTGAACCCTGGAATAAGACTAATGGTACAATCATATGGACAATGTGGAGGAAGTTCCTGACATCTCTGTTCTGAAAACACATCCCCCAAATCAGACATGTGTTCAGGCAGAGATTGGGTCCCCACCATGGCTAGCCTGGTGCCCAATCAGTGTTCTTGGCAATAATTGCTCCATTTAATCACCTCCTGAGTCTAGCAGTCTACCACAGGGTTGTGTAGAGTAAGCCAAGGTAATCCAGGAACCACAGAAGAGGGAAAGCCCTTTAGCAAATAACAGCAAATTCAGAGTGCATGGCCTCTACCTGTGGATGTAACATATGAACGACCCGAGAGATATACCCCTGACTCAAGGGTGCAGAATCAATAGCGATAATGGGAATTGATCTAAACAATACTTGTGGTTTGAGGCCAAGTTCCTGGATGAACCAAGCATCAATAAAATTAACCCCAACACAACTGTCCAGAAAGGCAGAAATGATGAACTAATCTTATCCAAGATGTACTTAGGTTGGTAGAAAAAAATTGATATTTACCAAGCGAGGAAATAAGTACACCCGGGTTTTCCAGACTCCCTGTAACCCAAGCTCCTTAGTATCCTGGCAGCTGTTTACGATGGGATATGGAAGGACATGCACCCACAAAATGACCCTCTCCACCACAGAAAAAACGCACTCTCCCTTACGACGTAATACCTTTGGACCAACAGAATGTACCGCCTCACCCAACTGGGTGGGTTCCATGTCTCCGGGCCGCGTGCAAATTGGAATGTCTCCTTATGTATCTGATGAAGATGACGGTCCACAGCCCTATTTCTGTCCTCCTCCCCCACCCAGGGAAGTGAAGAGGAATACTGTATGTATATACACAAACCAGGCAAGTAAAGAAGGACATGCAGGGATACATGATTATACAAATCATACAAATATTTACTCACTGACAACAGAGAAAAACACCGGGGAGAAAAGTTAGGAAACTAAATAGGAGAGGGCGAAGGATTGCACACAGCCGAAACACCTAGCAACAGTGAAAGATAAATGCTACAAAACACCTCTATCAACAACCAACACCTCTGTCACAAGGCAGTAAAAGACTTAACACTGGCAATCTAGATTGCTAGAGGCAGGTATATATAGGAGAGGGGAGTGATCAATACTTAACAGCCAAGATAATCTAAACAGGAAAGCTTCAGAGACACTGAGCTGAGCAGATTAACCCCTGCACTACTAACAGAAACCTGAACAATTTAATATGATTAATCTGATCCGTTTCGGACATTGTGGTCTTCAGGCCCCCTTGCTGATGCGATAAACCCATGACAAATGGACTGCAAAGCCATGATCCCTGCTTAGAGACAGTACTCAGACACTCTCCCAGACCCTGCAAGTTTCTTTCCCTCCCTAAGCTAAAAGCAGAATGTATCTGATACAAACAGCAAAGCACAATATTAGTCTTTACAAGGACTGTTAGTATGATGGTTCAGCTTCAGCACCAGTATCAATGCTAGAGGCGTCTGATTCGTCATACTGTGCACACATAAGCATGGACAAGCACTCTCTTCCTCCAATGACAACTGTCACAGAGCTGTGCAATGGCGTCATTGTGCCAAGCGTGGAATTGCCTGCCCTTTTATAACCCCTGATGATGTCAAACGGCCAGCCAATCACAGTAATGCCACTACCAAGATGGCTACGGTATTACAGTGACTTGAAGACAATCCCCATATGCTTATTGGCTGTGTAACAGGCATCAAACTTGTAGGATGCGGATTCAAGTTTGAAATCGAGCATCGGTTAATGCTCGCCAATTGCTGAGCACATTTGAGCCACCCAAATATTTGAGTGATATCCGATTATCACCGAGCACGTTCGCTCATAACTAGTAAGCATACAAGGATTTTACAAACAGATACAGTTTAACAGAAGAAAATCCAAGTTAGTTTTCATTTGGATAATTTTTTACACCTGTGTATAAAAGCTTGTATTCAAAACATTGCAGGCTGGACCATTAAAATGTTGAATATTTCTTTAAGCCTAACACAAGCTTTTGTTTTATCTTACAGTGTAATTTATTTGAATTCATGTAAATTTTCTTTAAAAGAAATCTTCTGATTTTGGAAAGGAAAAAATGACATTCCCATAAGACTAGTTTAATAATAAAGCTGGTAGAAATGCCATCATTAGTGTCATTCATTATTTCACTATAATAATTTGAGAGACATTTCTTTGGTGGCTTTATTCAAACATGTGCTGAGTAACCTCTTGCTGTTAACAAAATACAATGGTAAATTGAAAGTCATCAAACTGCTAAATAGTTCAACTTTTAGACATAGATGAAAAAAAAACAGGCCTTTTTACAGCCGATTTGATATGGTTTTGTTTTGCCGTAGGCAATTAAACCAAAAATGTGCAGGGAAATACACAAAATACATCTTAATAAAATACTGCAGATTTTGTTGCAAACATGACGCTGAAGATTACAAAAGGCTGCATAAAAAGCATATAGTTAAAGTGAACCTTTCAGCAGGATTTTGCTAAGTAAACTGCAGACACTGTCATGTTGGCATTGTTATATTGATTAAAATGATACCTGGGGTGAATAAATCCATCTTGTGGTTCTTGTGTAGTCAGTGTTAGAAGTTTTCAGTTAATGATATGCTCGTGCTCCAAGGCAGGACTGTAGGTAGAGTCTTATCTTCCTGCTCTAAGCAAGAGAAACCAAGGAAAGACCCATCCACAGGCTTTCTTGATATTGTGAAGCATTATTCATCCTTGTGAGGCAGTGAGGGGAATTATATGCGAGGGACGGTATGTGTCCTCCAGGATGCGCATAAAGGCGTATCAAGGCTGCTGGAGTGTATTGCAGTCACAAACATAGCTGTGGTTGTAGTGCAGAATAAAAGTAAGTGTGGACTTGGTCAAGCTATTTGGCCAAGGCAGATTTATGAAAATCTGGCATGAGTTTTTATTTTTGGTGCTAACTACAGGATGGTAGTGGTGCGGTTCACTCACTCCAGCTGGGTCTTACATGAGGCCCATAGCCACAGATCCCATTTAAAACCCTGTAGCAAAGGGATGAGTGTGTCAGTGTTGGTTTGCAAGCTGCAGAACAGATGGCTCTGCAACACCCGACTTGTGTGGGAAGTCAGCACAGAGCCAAGGGAAGCGAACGCCTGGCGCCCCATCAGATTGACACGGTGGTGCAGTCGCCCATGGCAATAGTCTCGGATATGGACTATTTTGACGCCCTGGCTGTGATCCGGAGGATACCGTTGGCTTTTTATTTGTGAGTTTTGGACAACAAAGATATTTGAGTTGCACTTTACTGGGTCACTGCCTCATTACCGTACAGTGTAAACACCCTTGCACTACACCCCTTAACGACCGAGCAATTTTGTACATTATAGCCTCATTATATCTGACCAATGTCACTTTATGTAGTAACAACTCTGGAATGCTTCAATGGATCCCACTGTTTCTCACGTTTTTTCGTGATATGTTGTGCTTCATGAAACTGGTAGAGTGTGGTTGATATTATTTGCGTTTATTTATGAAAATATCCAAAAATTACAAAAAATTCACAATTTTCAAATTTTTAATTTTTATGCCCTTAAACCTGATAGTGAATAAGTTTTTGTTAACATAATTTTTTTTTCTGTGAGGAAGATAGAAATATTAAAATGATTTCTCATTTTTCCTTTTCCAATAATCTTTATGGGATTTTTGAAGAAATTTTAACATACAGAGGAAAAACAAGGAAATATAAGGCATAAGGGAAGGAAAAAAAATGGAAAAAGGGGAAACAGGGTAGTACAATAGAGAACTCAGAGAGTAATATACAGCTTATGAACAATATTGACACATATTTATAGAGTATCAATATATTTTGCAATATAGAAGAAAAGTTCAAAGCATTGAATGTTTAATATATAAACCTAACAAGACCAAATATAAAACCTAAAACCTAAAATCTACAATCTAAAATAAAGTCCCATTCAGATTCACCAAAAGCAACAAACCTAGTCATTTGTCACGTGGACCCGTCCTGTGTGACACAGCTCGCAGGCCGGTAACTAAAACAACAGGACGCGGCACGCGATACTGTCCTGTGTGACACGGCTCGCAGGCCGGTAACTAAAACAACAAGACAAGGGGTAGGGAAACAGTTACAATGATGGGCCCTGCGATAGGGAAAGGGGATGTGGAGACCTCCTGCACTCCCCTGAGTCAGTGTCCCTAAGGAGCTTAACGTTCCCTATGCCGGTTCCGCACCGGGTGCCGATCACGAACCTGTCGCCCTAGCACACCCTACACCTATCCTTTGCTATGGAGCAGGGTGGCACAGGCACTGGCCCCACCAATGTACTAATACACACTAAGGAGAAAACACAAACGGGGAAACACAACTTAGCTTTACTCTGTTGCACTTGCTTCAGGCAACAGAGTCCACCATTAGCATGCAGCTCTCCTCCTGAATCACTGCCACCATGCTCTGTCAGAGCTAAGGAAATCCCCTATGACTCCTTTCACACCAGGGCTCTGACTGAGCTGCCAGGACCTCTCTCTAGCTCCTTCCTCCACCAAGGATGGTTGAAATGGACACTATCACCAACCCTGATTGCAACACCTGTGACTCTTTTATAGCAGAGCCAGCAATCACACCTGCATTATAATCATGTGCGCTAAACAAAAGAAACTAGAGTGCAATGACGCTCACCATCACCGGGGGGAAAACTTAGAACAAACGACTCACAGTGCAATAATCCTAATGGCCACCGGGGGCAAAAACACCTTAAGCACAGCTTAGGGAAAAAAAAGGTTACCTGTGCTTTATATCAGTCATGATCCAGCATGGATCATGACATAATTATTGTTCAAAAAGCTACTTAACAAATAGCTCATTCCACAATTCCCATTTCCTACTGTATTTGTCCAAAAAATTGTCATTAAGAGCAAAACGCCTTTCCAAGGCACTATGTATCAAAAGATTATGAAAAATATCTTCAAATTTAGGCAGGTCAGCTCTTCTCCAGTGTGCTGCAAGGGAATTTTTTAACTACTGAAAAAAGATGAGCTATCATAAATTTAACAGAAGGGTCCAAGTGTTCCAAAACTAGGACAAGAAGTCCTATTCTAGGAGAGATAACCAAATCTCTACCTAAAAGTGTATTTATGTGGAAAGATACTTCACCCCATAAGCTTTTAATTTTTGGACAACCCCAAAATATGTGATACAAATTTCCAACAGAACCACATTCTCTCCAACATAGGTTGGAATTGTCTTGATTAATAAAATAAACCTCGATGGAGTATAGTACCTTTTTCTACGTATCTCCCAAAAATAAACAATTTCTAAGTTTAGTGGCTTTATTTGGAGGAATTTTTGAATATAACTTTTTAAAATAGTAAAAAAAAAAAAAGAATTCTGATGAAGAAATATTAAACTTTATTTTAATCTCGCTAAAAGTAAGAAAATTATTACCATTATATAAATCTCCTATTTTTTTATATTACATGTGGACCAAATTTATGGAATTGAAAATTTATAGAAGAGTGAGATTAAAGAAAGCAGAAAATTATTAATTTCGTTCAATTTATTCCATTTCCTTCCTGGTCTTATGAAAATTTTCCACGCTGAAAGTATGGCCTGAAATATGGGATGGGAAGGTAGTCTTGGTCGAGAACCAAAAATATTGTCATAGAAAATATCTTGAAGTGAATTATTATTATTTTGGTTTTCTTCCAAGAGAATCCACACAGGTGATGGATTTTGCCTGAACCACTAAATACCACTTTTAATCAAAGTAGCTTGGTAGTATGCCATAACATTTGGCAAACACAATCCCCTGGTATTTTTACTCTTATAAAGGATGTCAGATGCCACTCTTGGCCTTTTATTATCCCAAATAAATGATTTTATTAAATTTTGGATTTTTTATCCGTTGGGTCGGAGGGATGCAGATGGGGAGATTTCTCATTTTTCCAACAAAGTTTACAAAACCATTTTTTGGGACCACCTCACATTTGAAGTGACTTTGTGTGGCCTATGTTACAGAAAATACCTAAAATTTACACCATTCTAAAAACTGCACCCCTGAAAGACCTCAAAACCATGTTCAAGAAGTTTATTAACCCTTCAAGTACTTTACAGGAGCTAAAGCAATGTGAGCAGAAAAAATGAAAATTTTACTTTGTCCCACAAAAATATTACTTTAGTCCCAAGTTTTGCATTTTTAAAAAGGTGAAAAGAGAAAATGCAATTTCTCCTGAGTACACTGATACCCTATATGTGGTGGAAAATGATTGTTTGTGCACACGGCAAGGCTCGGTAGGGAAGGAGCAGCATTGTACTTTTGGAACATAACATTGGCTGGAAAAATTCCACAAATCACCCCATTTTGAAAACGTGACACTTCAAGGAATTTTTCTAGATATCTGGTGAGCACCTAGAACCCCTATGTGCGTCACAGAATTTTATAACGTTGAGAAAGCAAAAATTCATATTTTTACCACAAATTTTGTTTTAGGTCCAAATTAAAATTTTTCAAAGGAATAAAAAGAGAAAATGCACAATACAGTTTGTTGTGCAAATTCTCTTGAGTATGCCAATACCTCATATGAGGTGGAAAACTACTGTTTGGGTGCATGGCTGGCTCATAAGGGATGGAACACCTTTCAACTTTTGGAAAGCAAAATTTGCTGAAATAATTAGAGAATGACTTCCCGCATTTGGAGAGCCCCTGATGTGCCTAAACAATGGAAACCCACCACAAATGACCCCATTTTGGAAACTACACCCCTCAATGATTTTTATCCAGGGATATAGTGAGGATTTTTAATCCTCAGGTACTACATACAGTGTGATAATATTAGGTTGTTATAAAGAAATATTTCAATTTTTTTTCACGAAAATGTTGTTCTAGCTTTATTTTTTTCACTTTTGCAAGAGGTATCATAAAAAATGGACCACTCAGCTTGTTACCCATTTTCATATGAGTGTGGAGTTAATCCACATGTGGTCAAAAAGCACTGGACAAACATCAGGGTTCTTAATAGAAAAAGCACTGTTTGAATTTTGGAACACAAATTTAGCTGAAATAAAGTTATTGACGTGCAAGAAAAGAACAACTCCACAATTGATCCCATTTTCTAAACTACACCCCCTAAAGAATTCATTTATGTGTGTAAAGAGTCTTTTGAGCCCACATTTTTTAAAGGATTTAGTATAAAATGAGTGTGAAAAAATACAATTACTTTTTTTTAACAAAAGCGTAATTTTTAGGACACATTTTTAATAACTAGTAGAGAGAGGTGGGGAAATGGACATCAAAATTTATAGCTATTCCTCCTGTGCTCAAACGTAACACCATTATTATATATATATACATGGGGTACATTGTCCTCAGAATCACATTTGCCAGTAAATATGATTATACTGTGCATACCACTGCTATTTCTTTAGAGCTGGAAAAAATGCATTGGAGAGAAAGGAATCAGGTTTCAAAATGGAGGAGTGCCACTCTTTCTTTTTCTTTCTTTTTAAATAAGGACTAGTTGTACAATGTCTCTATAGCACAATTAATCTCTATATGAGGGACGGATGTACCATGTGACGTTGGCACACTCTAACAGGTCCCTGCCCAGCAAGGTAGGAACTGCCATGTGGGCAGAACAACCCATCCTTTTACAGAATATACAGTGTAAAGAGGCAGCATGCCAAAGTACATTTGGAAAGTTTTAGCAGCTGTAACTGGGTTTTATAATACCCAAATAAAATGATATGAAGGCTTATTCTATGTAGACCAGGAATAGCTCATATACTAGTTATCCTCCGTGAAAAACCGCCATGGCTATAACACCAAACACTGGAAAGATTCTGAATGACTGCTTTAGATGGCAGGGCCTACTCAAATTGGTGAATAAAAAATGTCTACCTCTTCAGCATATTCCCCTCACAGTATTCATCTAGGGGTATCGTGAGCATTAATTCTTTGTGGGATTTTTTTTGTATTCCAATTTATAAATTGGAGATGAAGAAATAAAAAGTGAATAAAGAACAAATGGCAGAAGGTGGCAAGGGTAAAAATGAAAAATAAATCCAGTTATTGTAGGAATGTGTTAGCGATAGAAATATTCCCTAATACAGAGGCCAGGTTTATCAGGACAATGAGTCACGCTGGTAACTGGTTTCCCTTCAAGCTCCAGCTTTATAAAACACTCTGCACTAGAGTTGAGCGACTTTTGGTTTTTTGGGGTCGAGTTTCGTTTCGTGAAACCCGACTTTTCCAAAAGTCGGGTCGAGCAAGATCGTCCGATTATAGGGAAAAGTCGGGGTCGTCCCGAAACACGAAACCCAATGTAAGTCAATGGGGAATAAAAGTCGGCAGTGAGAGGAGGACAGGAAACACACCTACAGTGCCCATTTGAATGCCAAAATCATCAATTCTTCTTACTTAAGCTTGTCAACCTTAATTAACTTCATAATACAAGTTACGCACTGAAAAATGGGGGTTATTTGGCTAAAGTTGTGGGGGGGAGGGCTGGCTCCAGGTGTTCATGTGCCCTGAGCGAAAGAGCGCCCCTTTAACACATACCACAACTCATCATGCTCCGATACGGCAGAGAAATAGCGGTATAGTACAATGAAAAATACCTCACTTTTTACATCTCATGACGAGGCCCATCTATTTCTCCATACAGAATCATTGGTCCCATATAATGTTTGAAACAGTATATGATGAGCTCCACATAATGCTACAGTATATGTTGGTCCCCATGGATGAAGCTCCACTGTCTTATGGGCCCAAATAATGCTCCAAACATAATGGGCCCCATTTCTAATGCTCTAGTGTATAATGGGCCCTGTAAATGCTGCTCCAGTGTCTGATGTCCACCTTTGGAATGTTCCAGTGTATGGTGGGCCCCATCTATCATTCTCCAGAGTATAGTGCTCCCCAAAAATTGCTGTCCCAACATTGAAAACAATCAAATAAGTCTCCTCGCTAGGGAATCCCTGTACTAGTCTAGACTCCTCGTCGTCCCCATCTTCCATCTCACTGCACAGTATTTCAACTTTGCAAGTGCTGTGATCCTGGGCAAGCAGGGGGGGCCCACTCGTTGGCGACGGCACTGGCACAGGGCCCCTGATAGTACGGTGGTGTGTCTGATGGCGGGTGGGCCGAACCTGCACTTTCATCTGCAGCTTCCTCTTTGTCACCGTGTAAGATGGAACTGTATATGGGAAGGGTAACCTGAGTTTCATCAGGGTCAGATTCAGGCCGGGTAGCGTGCGAGGGGAATGTAGTGGTCTGGGTCAATGTACCAGCAGATTCATCGAGCAGTGGCTGGGCATCAGTGCACTTGTGTCGCCCCCAGGAGTACGGTCGCCACAGTGGCATTACCTTCCTCCGAGGGAGTGTGATGTCATGCTTGGGAGCAACGAAGGATCTCTCTAGCAGGTTAACTGATTGGGCGGCGTTATTCCCACGAGTCATGACCCTCCAAACAGCGTTCATGAAGGCAAAGTGTTTGTTTTACGTGGGCAGTATGGTTGCAAAGCTGAACCTTAAAGGAATGTCCAGAAGGGCACCACCAGGAGTGGAGCCTACGGTTAAATTCGACTCCACCTGGGAAACCTCAACCATGCCAGCTACAGAACAGATGCACACATTGCAAGCTTAATTCCGTTAACGAACGAGACTCCGTCATGCCCCACGGTCCGAGTCCGGCTTACTAGAGGGACACGTGAGGCTCTGGCACATGAGATTGGCCAATAACTGGTTTGTCATGCCCTTACATGTCCGTGGCTGCATGTGCGCTACACTGAAAAGGCCAGCGTTTGTCGCTTACAGGTGCAGATAACCCGCTGAACAACGTTAGTGATGGGGATCACAGATTACAATTATTACCCGCGAACAATGATTTC
This sequence comes from Dendrobates tinctorius, assembly GCF_039654945.1. Classification (NCBI taxonomy): domain Eukaryota; kingdom Metazoa; phylum Chordata; class Amphibia; order Anura; family Dendrobatidae; genus Dendrobates; species Dendrobates tinctorius. The sequence goes on from NW_027361742.1 coordinate 5,569,764, forward strand.
CCAGTAAGTGCAGGTCAACCACAGTTCCGGAATTAGGCCTAACCGTCATTCCTGAAAAAATGAAAAACTTACGTGTGCAAACCACAGGTGCTGTAGCTTGCTTAACAGCTCGCCAGCCGTTCTCACGCCCAGTATGGATTACACGTGATTGCACAAAGGTGAGAAAGGGTACCGTATCCCCGGATAACATGTATGGATAGCGTACACATTCAAAATATATGTCTCAGGAGGCAGGCTCAGACGGTGTCAGGCCCAGTATGGATTGCACGTGATTGCACAAAGGTTAGAAAGGGTACCGTATCCCCAGATAACATGTATGGATAGCGTACACATTCAAAATATATGTCTATACATCAGGAGGCAGGCTCAGACGGTGTCAGGCACAGTATGGATTGCACATGATTGCACAAAGGTTAGAAAGGGTACCGTATCCCTGGATAACATGTATGGATAGCGTACACATTCAAAATATATGTCTCAGGAGGCAGGCTCAGACGGTGTCAGGCACAGTATGGATTGCACGTGATTGCACAAAGTTTAGAAAGGGCACCGTATCCCTGGATAACATGTATGGATAGCGTACACATTCAAAATATATGTCTCAGGAGGCAGGCTCAGACGGTGTTAGGCCCAGTATGGATTGCACGTGATTGCACAAAGGTTGGGCAGCACGGTGGCTCAGTGGTTATCCCTTATCCCGTATCCCGTATACCTGGATAACATGTATGGATAGCGTACACATTCAAAATATATGTCTTAGGAGGCAGGCTCAGACGGTGTTAGGCCCAGTATGGATTGCACGTGATTGCACAAAGGTTAGAAAGGGTACCGTATCCCTGGATAACATGTATGGATAGCGTACACATTCAAAATATATGTCTCAGGAGGCAGGCTCAGACGGTGTCAGGCACAGTATGGATTTGACTGCCCAGATTACACAGCGGAGGAGCAGGGAGAGGTAAAGATTGCAAATGCTGGGGCCCTGCCCAAGCAAGGGGGGCCCACTCGTGGGCGTCGGTACTGGCACTGGGCCCCTCATAGTACAGCGGTGTGTCTGACGGCGGGTGTGCACCACCACCGTCAGAGACACTTGATTGCACTATGAGGGACCCTGTGCCAGTGCCCGCGCCCAAGAGTCGGCCTACCCACCTGTCCAGGGCAACGGCACTCGCACAGTGTTGTGCGCTAGGTGGTGACCCCGGCCATGGGGGGGGAGGCAGCACAGTTAGGGAGTTTTAGAAAGTGGCATATGTTGATGTTGGACATTCAGCTGATGCAAAAGGCGAAATAGGTGAAGTCCCAGGAAGAGGTGGACCAAAGCAAGCCATTTTTCTGTCACCCTATGTGTCATCAGGGGAAGGTGGGACAAAATCCTTGGAAACCCATGCATGGTTCATTTTAATGAAGGTTAGATCATCCACATTTTGGGTTGACAGACGGGTCCTTTTTTCTGTCAGGATTGATCCAGCTGCACTGAAGACTCTTTCCGATAGCACACTTGCAGCTGGGCAAGCGAGCTCCTGTAAGGCATATTGTGCCAATTCAGGCCAGGTGTCCAGTTTAGCGGCCCAATAGTCAAAGTGGAATGACCTGTGTGGGAGAACATCGATATGGGAGGAAAAGTAGTTTGTAACCATAGTTGACAACTGCTGTCTCCTGTCACTTTCCATCGATGCAGTATTACCAGTTGTGTGAGCGGTATTTGAAAAATCAGTCCACAACATTGTCATGAAACCCCTGTCTCCAACGCCACTTCTGCTGTGTGCACCACGAACACCTCTGCCAAGCTGCCCCTGGCCCGTACGGCTCGTGTGAGAACCATCACCGCTGCTGTGTGCTGGGAATGCCTCAAGCAACCGATTTACCAGAGTTGCTTGTTTATTAGCCAATATTAGGTCAAGGCTTTCCTGTGGCATGATGTTTTGTAATTTGCCTTTATAGCGTGGATCCAAGATGCTGGCCAACCAGTAGTCGTCATCGTTCATCATTTTGGCAATGCGGGGGTCCCTTTTTAGGATCTGCAAGGCATAATCTGACATGTGGGCCAATGTTCCCGGTGTCAATGATGCACTGCGAGTGCTGGGTGGAGGAGCACTTTCTGGTAAATCCACATCCCTCCAGTCACGCACAAACCCTGTACCAGACCTTGCCATGCCAACATTTTCACTTGCCCCATGAGATGCATCCTCCTCCCCTAAGTAATCATCCCCATCATCATCCTCCTCCTCCTCTTCTTCCTCCACCTCGTCCAGGAGAGGTCCCTGAGCAGACAATGGCTGAATGTCATCAAGGATTCCCTCCTCCTCTTCCTCCTCATCAACATTGGCTGCAGACGCCTGCTCCTTAAGGTGCGTCAAAGTTTGCATGAGCAGACGCATAAGTGGGATGCTCATGCTTAGGATGGCGTCGTCTGCGCTTACCAGCCGTGTGCATTCCTCAAAACACTGAAGGACTTTACAGAGGTCTTTCAGCTTCGACCACTGCACACCTGTCAACTCCATGTCTGCTCTCAAAGTGCCTGGCCGTGTATCCTCCCACAAATGCATTATGGCCTGCCTCTGCTCGCACAGCCGCTCCACCATGTGCAGGGTGGAGTTCCACCTTGTTGCAATGTCGATAATGAGGCGGTGGATGGGAAGGTGGAGCAATCGCTGCAGCTTCTGCATACGAACGGAGTGTACAGGCGACCGGCGGATGTGCGCGCACAGTCTTCGCACCTTCTGGAGCAGGGCTGTTAACTCCGGATAATTTTTGAGGAAGCACTGCACCACCAGGTTCAAGGTGTGAGCCAAGCAAGGTATGTGGCTGAGTTTTGAAAGGGCTATGGCTGCCACAAAATTACGGCCGTTATCACTAACTACCTTGCCTGCCTCAAGATGTACACTGCCCAGCCATGACTCAGTTTGTCGCTTCAAGTACTCGGCCAGCACCTCGGCGGTGTGTCTGTTGCCCAAACACATCATCTGCAACACAGCCTGCTGACGCTTTCCACTAGCTGCTCGATAGGGGGACACATCGTGTGCAACAGTGGCAGCTGCAGATGGAGTGCTCGTACGACTGCGCTCTGTGGACGAGCTTTCGCTTCTGGAGGAGGAGGGTCGAACGCCTACAGCCAACTGTTTCCTATACCGTGGGCTAGGCAGCACTGTCCCACCACCGCTGTCCCCTTTGGACCCTGCATCCACCACATTAACCCAGTGCGCAGTGATGGACACGTAACGGCCCTGGCCATGCCGACTGGACCATGCATCAGTTGTGAGGTGCACCTTTCCACTCACTGACTGCTTGAGTGCATGGACAATGCGGTCTTTCACATGATGGTGGAGGGCTGGGATGGCTTTGCGAGAGAAGAAGTGGCGACTGGGTAGGTCATAGCGTTGTACTGCATAGGCCATGAGTTTGCGGAAAGCTGTGCTTTCCACCAACCGAAAGGGCATCATCTCAAACGAGATTAGTTTGGCAATGTGGGCGTTCAAACCCAGTGTACGCGGATGAGAGACTGAGTACTTTCTTGACCTACTCATAGTGTCTGGGAGGGTGAGCTGGACTTGAGAGCTGCATATGGTGGAAGTAGCGGTGGACAGGGCGGACTGAGAGAGGGTTGATGATGGTGATGGAGTTGGTGTTCTTTCTGATGGCCTAGAATCAGTCTTTTGTTGATATAACAGTGGGATTCCCTGACTGCTGTGGCCTTGCAACGACACCTCAACATTTGCTGCTGTGCTAACCGGTGGGCTTACAGTGGGGGAAACAATGTAGCGTTGCTGACTACCTTCGTTGTTATCAGTTGCACATGTGGCACTTGAGGTTTGGTGTTGTGTCCACGCTTGCAAGTGCATGCTGGTGAAATGTCTAAGCATGCAACTGGTATTCAAATTTTTCAGATTTTTCCCTCGGCTAAAGGTCTTTGCGCACTTCTTACAGATAACCTTGGCCTGATCATGAGGATTTTGTTCAAAAAAGTGCCACACTGCACTCTTCCTACTTTGGCAGACATTTTGCGGCCTAGCACGCTGTGATCTTTTGGCCCTCTGGACAAGCTGTCCAGCAACTCTTTTGATGTTTGGAACCTGTCTTTGGAGTGCTCCGGGCCTGCCAGATAACAGCTGTTGCGATGTCGATGTTTGCTGTGGATGCTCCTCATCTGAGCTATTGGAAGCAGCACCCTCTTCCCCCAATGGATGCCAATCTGGGTCAACAACTGGGTCATCCATCACCTCCTCTTCTATGTCATGTGCACCTTCCTCTGTGTCACCGTGTATGGTGGTATAGTGTGCGGGAAGGGGCACCTGAGTCTCATCAGGGTCAGAATCTGGCTCTGTACACTGCGAGGACAATGTAGTGCTCTGAGTGAATGTACCAGCAGAATCATCCATCAGTGGCTCTGCATCAGTGCACTCCATGTCAGATTCATCTTGGCCTGGGTAATTCACCATTTGACTTGATAATCCAGGCATGGTATGTGAAAACAGCTCCATGGAGTAATCAGTAGTATGGCCTGCGTCATCCTTCAATCTTGGTTGGGGTGAAGGACACAAGGAAAGGTGTGGTTCATGAACATGAGCCTCCAATGACGACTCAGTGCTTTTACTTTTTACAACTGAAGAAGAGGAGGCGATAGAGCTGGAGGCTGAGTCAGCAATGTAAGACAAAACTTTTTCCTGATGCTCTGGCTTTAAAAGCGGTTTGCCAACTCCTAGAAAACTAAGCGTTCGAGGCCTTATGTAGCCAGACGATGACGCAGGCTCAACACCTCCTGCATTCGGTCCTATTTTGCTCTTGCCCTTTTGGAAGTGCATTGAGCAGCAAGGTGGTGTGCTGGTGAAAGGGGGAAAAAAAAAAAAAAAAAAAAAACTCTTTTAAATCTTCTTCCTGAGCGAGTGTGAACGAGCTGAGTGTGACCTGAGCGTAAGTGCGAACTGTGGTAAGTGTGTGACTTGAAATTCAGTGAAGAGGTATTTGGAAAACCTATAACAAATACCTGTGTGAGTTGCTGAATTGTAGGTTGCTGAGTGCTTTCTACCTGTTCAATTTTTGGGGGGCTTTGGGGGCTTGTTTAACCTATATTTTCTCTCTTCAGGGTTAATCTCTTCTTTTACTATCTGTGTTTTTAAGGGTAAACTATATTGCATTTAAATCTAGAGGTGTAACTATATTCACAAGGGGTTAATTAAGGGTGGGAGTTCATACAGTAATTAAGGGTTTATAAGGGGCAGCTGGTTGGGGCTCAACTCCTTTTGGAAGTGCATTGAGCAGCAAGGTGGTGTGCTGGTGAAAGGGGAAAAAAAAAAAAAAAAAAAAAACTCTTTTAAATCTTCTTCCTGAGCGAGTGTGAACGAGCTGAGTGTGACCTGAGCGTAAGTGCGAACTGTGGTAAGTGTGTGACTTGAAATTCAGTGACTTTAGATTCAGAGAGTTTCCAAGGGAGGTCTTACTGAATTGCTGTTATATTAATACTTTTTTTTTTAATTTATTTTTGCTTATCTTATTGTCTGGTGCAATCCCCATTAGGATGTGCTCCACTATTGCCAATGCCATCCAGTGCACGTCTTGCCGCATGTATGAAATCCTTGAACAGCCGGTCGAGGGTGCATACTGCTGTGCAAGATGTGAGCACGTTGTGCATTTGGAAGCCCAGATACTGGATCTAAATGTGCAGCTGGCAACACTGAGATCCATAGACAATATGGAAAGGAGTCTTCTGCTCACTGAGCAGACGCTCAATGGGATAGATGAGGGGGGGGATGCTAGGTTGGAGCTGCAGGACAATGAAGCAGCTAGCTGGGTGACAGTTAGAAGGCGGGGTAGAGGGAAGAGCACCAGTGAGGCTGTTCCTGATCTGGCACACCCCAATAAGTTTGCAAAGTTGGCAGACGAGGGGAGTGTTAGTGCAGGAGTAGCACTGCTGCAGCAAGGCATGTCCTCTGAAAGCCGGAGGAGTGTCTTCTCCAGTAAGGGGGGAAATAGGAGAGCAGGGCAGGCCAGACAGGTTCTGGTAGTGGGAGACTCAATTATTAGGGGAACAGATAGAGCAATCTGTCACAAAGACAGGGATCGTCGAACGGTGTGCTGCCTACCTGGCGCTCGAGTCCGACACATCGCTGATCGGGTTGACAGATTACTGGGAGGGGCTGGAGAGGATCCAGCGGTCATGGTGCATATTGGCACAAATGACAAAGTTAGAGGTAGGTGGAAGGTCCTTAAAGATGATTTCAGGGAATTAGGCTGTAAGCTTAAAGCAAGGACCTCCAAGGTGGTATTTTCGGAAATACTTCCTGTACCACGTGCCACGCCAGAGAGGCAACAGGAGATTAGGGAGGTTAATAAGTGGCTCAGGAATTGGTGTAGGAAGGAGGGGTTTGGGTTCCTGCAGAACTGGGCCGACTTCTCAGTTGGCTACAGGTTCTACGCTAGGGACGGGCTGCACCTCAATGGGGAGGGTGCAGCTGTGCTGGGGGAGAAAATGGCTAGAAGGTTGGAGGAGTGTTTAAACTAGGGACAGGGGGGGAGGGTATTCCTTTTATAGGAGGGGAAGACAGTGCAGATAGAGACCTGGGCACAAATAATGACATTGGGGGTGGGGGTGGCATGGGGGGTGGGGTTAGAACAGTTAATAATTTAAGAAAGAATAGAGGTACAGAGAGATACATAAAGTGCATGTATACTAATGCCAGAAGTCTCGCCAACAAAATGGAGGAATTGGAGTTAATGTTGTTGGAACATAATTATGACATGGGGATATCTGAGACATGGCTGGATGAGAGCCATGACTGGGCAGTTAATTTACAGGGCTATAGTCTGTTCAGAAATGACCGTACAAATAAGCGAGGGGGAGGCGTGTGTTTATATGTAAAATCATCCTTAAAACCCATCCTTCGTGATTATATATATGAATCTAATGAAAATGTAGAGTCCCTGTGGGTAGAGATAAGGGGAGGGGGGAAAAATAATAAATTACTGATAGGGGTTTGTTATAAATCTCCAAAAATAATGGAAGCTACAGAGAATATCCTCATAAAGCAAATAGATGAAGCAGCGACTCAAGGAGAAGTCATTATTATGGGGGACTTCAACTACCCTGAAATACATTGGGGAACCGAAACCTGCAGTTCCAGCAAAGGTAATAGGTTTTTGACTACTATGAGAGACCATTACCTTTCACAACTGGTTCAGGACCCAACAAGAGGGGGGGCACTGCTAGACCTAATATTATCCAACAGGCCAGACCGCATATCAAATGTAAGGGTTGGGGGTCACTTGGGTAATAGTGATCACAAATTAATAAGTTTTCATGTATCCTTTAATAAGATGTGTAGTAGAGGGGTTACAAGGACACTAAACTTCAGGAAGGCAAATTTCCAACGGATGAGAGATGATCTTGGTGCAATTAACTGGGACGATATCCTGAGACATAAAAATACACAAAGAAAATGGGAGACGTTTATTAGCATCCTGAATAGGATCTGTGCACAATATATACCGTATGGGAATAAACATGCGAGAAATAGGAGGAAACCACTATGGCTAAATAGAGCTGTAAGGGGCGCAATAAGAGATAAAAATAAAGCATTTAGAGAATTAAAGCAAGTAGGTAGTGATGAGGCATTAAATAAATACAGAAGATTAAATAAATTCTGTAAAAAGCAAATCAAGACAGCAAAGATTGAGACAGAGAGACTCATTGCCAGAGAAAGTAAAAATAATCCCAAAATATTCTTTAACTACATAAATAGTAAGAAGCTAAAAAATGATAGTGTTGGTCCCCTTAAAAATAGTCTGGGTGAAATGGTGGATGAGGATGAGGAAAAAGCCAATATGCTAAATGACTTTTTTTCAACAGTATTTACACAAGAAAATCCCATGATGGATAACATGATCAGGGATAAAATTCTCCATTAAATGTCACCTGCTTAACCCAGCAGGAAGTACGGCGGCGTCTACAAATCACTAAAATTGACAAATCCCCGGGCCCGGATGGGATACACCCCCGAGTACTGCAGGAATTAAGCACAGTCATTGATAGACCACTATTTTTAATCTTTAAAGATTCCATAATAACAGGGTCTGTGCCACAGGACTGGCGTATAGCAAATGTGGTGCCAATATTCAAAAAGGGGACAAAAACTGAACTTGGAAATTATAGGCCTGTAAGTTTAACCTCAACTGTGGGTAAAATCCTGGAGGGTTTTCTAAGAGATACTATACTGGAGTATCTGGAGAAGAATAACCTTATGACCCAATATCAACATGGGTTTACAAGAGACCGTTCCTGTCAGACTAATCTGATAAGCTTTTATGAAGAGGTAAGTTCCGGACTGGACCAAGGGAATGCAGTGGACGTGGTGTACATGGACTTTTCAAAAGCTTTTGATACGGTGCCACACAAAAGGTTGATACATAAAATGAGAACAATGGGGATAGGGGAAAATATGTGTAGGTGGGTTAAGAGCTGGCTCAGGGATAGGAAACAAAGGGTGGTTATTAATGGAGCACACTCGGACTGGGTCACGGTTAGCAGTGGGGTACCACAGGGGTCAGTTTTGGGCCCGCTTCTTTTTAACATATTTATTAATGACCTTGGAGGGGGCATAGAGAGTAGAATTTCAATATTTGCAGATGACACTAAACTCTGCAGGGTAATTAATACAGAGGAGGACAATTTTATATTACAGGAGGATTTATGTAAACTAGAAGCTTGGGCTGATAAATGGCAAATGAGCTTTAATGGGGATAAATGTAAGGTCATGCACTTGGGTAGAACGAACAAGTTGTATAATTATGTGCTTAATTGTAAAACACTGGGCAAAACAGTCACTGAAAAAGACCTGGGTGTATGGGTGGACGACAAACTCACATTTAGTGGCCAGAGTCAAGCAGCTGCTGCAAAGGCAAATAAAATAATGGGATGCATTAAAAGAGGCATAGATGCTCATGAGGAGAACATAATTTTACCTCTATATAAGTCACTAGTGCGACCACACTTAGAATACTGTGTACAGTTCTGGTCTCCGGTGTATAAGAAAGACATAGCTGAACTGGAGCGGGTGCAGAGAAGAGCGACCAAGGTTATTAGGGAACTAGGGGGTCTGCAATACCAAGACAGGTTATTACACTTGGGGTTATTTAGTTTGGAGAATCGAAGGCTTAGGGGTGATCTTATTACAATGTATAAATATATGTGGGGACAATACAAAGACCTTTCTAATGATCTTTTTACTCTTAGACCTGTGACGGGGACAAGGGGGCATCCTCTACGTCTGGAGGAAAGAAGGTTTAAGCATACTCACAGACGCGGATTCTTTACTGTAAGAGCAGTGAGACTATGGAACTCTCTGCCATATGATGTTGTAATGAGTGATTCACTACTAAAATTTAAGAAGGGACTGGATGCCTTTCTTGAAAAGTATAATATTACAGGGTATATACACTAGTCTCCTTAATATTGCGTTGATCCAGGGAGCTAGTCTGATTGCCGTATGTGGAGTCGGGAAGGAATTTTTTTCCCCAATGTGAAGCTTACTGTTGCCACATGGGTTTTTTTTGCCTTCCTCTGGATCAACATGTTAGGGCAAGTTAGGATAGGATATGGGTTGAACTAGATGGACTTAAAGTCTCCCTTCAACCTTAATTACTATGTTACTATGTTACTATGTTACTACCATCAGATCCACCACCAACACCATCATTACCAGCTGCCAACCCCCGCCCAATTCCACGGCCTCTTCCACCAGCCTTCCTCATTTTTGGTAGAAATGTAGACAAAATCCAACAAACTATATAGTAATGTAAAACAAGGTACAAGGTGTCTATAGGACAGGGGAGATTTTGAATTTCTGCAGACACTTGTGGACACTGGACACTTTTGGATTGTGTGAGGCCCACTGATATCTGAGCACTATGTCACAGGCTCGATGGCACAGCTGTGACCAAAGTGACTAGAGGATAAGGGAGATTTTGAATCTCTGCACACACTTTTGGACACTGGACACTTTTGGATTGTGTGAGGCCCACTGATATCTGAGCGCTATGTCACAGGCTCGATGGCACAGCTGTGACCAAAGTGACTAGAGGATAAGGGAGATTTTGAATCTCTGCACACAATTTTGGACACTGGACACTTTTGGATTGTGTGAGGCCCAATGAATATCTGAGCGCTATGTGACAGGCTCGATGGCACAGCTGTGACCAAAGTGACTAGAGGATAAGGGAGATTTTGAATCTCTGCACACACTTTTGGACACTGGACACTTTTGGATTGTGTGAGGCCCACTGATATCTGAGCGGTATGTCACAGGCTCGATGGCACAGCTGTGACCAAAGTGACTAGAGGATAAGGGAGATTTTGAATCTCTGCACACACTTTTGGACACTGGACACTTTTGGATTGTGTGAGGCCCAATGAATATCTGAGCGCTATGTGACAGGCTCGATGGCACAGCTGTGACCAAAGTGACTAGAGGATAAGGGAGATTTTGAATCTCTGCACACACTTTTGGACACTGGACACTTTTGGATTGTGTGAGGCCCACTGATATCTGAGCGCTATGTCACAGGCTCGATGGCACAGCTGTGACCAAAGTGACTAGAGGATAAGGGAGATTTTGAATCTCTGCACACACTTTTGGACACTGGACACTTTTGGATTGTGTGAGGCCCACTGATATATGAGCGCTATGTCACAGGCTTGATGGCACAGCTGTGACCAAAGTGACTAGAGGATAAGGGAGATTTTGAATCTCTGCACACACTTTTGGACACTGGACACTTTTGGATTGTGTGAGGCCCAATGAATATCTGAGCGCTATGTGACAGGCTCGATGGCACAGCTGTGACCAAAGTGACTAGAGGATAAGGGAGATTTTGAATCTCTGCACACACTTTTGGACACTGGACACTTTTGGATTGTGTGAGGCCCACTGATATCTGAGCGCTATGTCACAGGCTCGATGGCACAGTTGTGACCAAAGTGACTAGAGGATAAGGGAGATTTTGAATTTCTGCACACACTTTTGGACACTGGACACTTTTGGATTGTGTGAGGCCCAATGAATATCTGAGCGCTATGTGACAGGCTCGATGGCACAGCTGTGACCAAAGTGACTAGAGGATAAGGGAGATTTTGAATCTCTGCACACACTTTTGGACACTGGACACTTTTGGATTGTGTGAGGCCCAATGAATATCTGAGCGCTATGTGACAGGCTCGATGGCACAGCTGTGACCAAAGTGACTAGAGGATAAGGGAGATTTTGAATCTCTGCACACACTTTTGGACACTGGACACTTTTGGATTGTGTGAGGCCCAATGAATATCTGAGCGCTATGTGACAGGCTCGATGGCACAGCTGTGACCAAAGTGACTAGAGGATAAGGGAGATTTTGAATCTCTGCACACACTTTTGGACACTGGACACTTTTGGATTGTGTGAGGCCCACTGATATCTGAGCGCTATGTGACAGGCTCGATGGCACAGCTGTGACCAAAGTGACTAGAGTATAAGGGAGATTTTGAATCTATGCACACACTTTTGGACACTGGACACTTTTGGATTGTGTGAGGCCCACTGATATCTGAGCGCTATGTCACAGGCTCGATGGCACAGCTGTGACCAAAGTGACTAGACGTTAAGGGAGATTTTGAATCTCTGCACACACTTTTGGACACTGGACACTTTTGGATTGTGTGAGGCCCAATGAATATCTGAGCGCTATGTGACAGGCTCGATGGCACAGCTGTGACCAAAGTGACTAGAGGATAAGGGAGATTTTGAATCTCTGCACACACTTTTGGACACTGGACACTTTTGGATTGTGTGAGGCCCACTGATATCTGAGCGCTATGTCACAGGCTCGATGGCACAGCTGTGACAAAAGTGACTAGAGGATAAGGGAGATTGGATTGCTTTTAAAAAAGCAGTTTGCGGAACAGTGGGTAAACAGCAATGCAGGAATGTCAGGAAGCCTTAGAAGGCAGCCCAACAACCAACACCACTGATACACCACTATATAGCCTCCCCTTGCACTGCACACACAGTGACTGGTGTGTTGTGCAGGCCAAATCGCTAGCAGCAGAAGCAGTTTTTTTGTCTTCTTCCCTGCCTAACGCTCTCCCTACAGAATCAGCAATCTCTCCCTATACTGAGATCGGCAGAAGTAAGATGGCGGTCGGCGTGCACGCCCTTTTATACCCCCTGTGATGCCCACCAAAGCAAGTCAATCACTTGCATGCCCTTCTGAAAAATGGTGGTGACCCCTGCCTATGTCATCACGTTGCCCACAGTGTCCGTGGATCCTGATTGGCTGAAAAAGAGCGCAAAACAAACTTTTGAAACGCGACTTTAGCGCGTAAGTCACCGACCTCGTGGCTGACCTCATCCTAGGGTCGGGTTTCGTTTCATGAAACCCGACTTTGCCAAAAGTCGGCGACTTTTGAATTTTTTCGACCCGTTTCGCTCAACTCTACTTTGCACCTCTTTTCGGGTCGGCTTTTTTTGGTTGTAGGTAGCACTTGAGAGGGAAAATACTGACCGGGAAGAATTCAGCTGGCCTCACCGGATTATTCCGCCCCTAAACTTCCATGGTCTCCAAATATAAGATGTTTTATTATTTTTTTCTTGGTACTCAAGGTAGATCCTCGGAGTCCAGTTTTTTGGTAAAAGTACAAAAGAGTCCTAAAGGTCTCCTAATGTTAGATGTTTTATTATTTTTTCTTGGTTCTCAAGGTAAGATCCTTCGTGTCCAGATTTTTGGTACAGTACAAATGAATCATAAAGAGCCACTTGGATTAAATGTACCACAAGTTTATTGTACAATACGCAAGACTTGTATACAGCACTGTAGTTGTGCAGCATCTGGTCCACAAGGTCCACGTCACCCATAAACATATTATAGTCCTGTATGCAAACAGACTTCTGGACACTAGAATGTATACACATACATTTGGCTGCTTCTGTCAGCATTGATTGATGTTAACATGAGGACATCTTTTTTGTCACAAATTTTGTTAAGCTTCATGTCCTCATTACAGCGCACCTTAATTTTGCTTGTCTTTGATTTTTGGGTGACAAGAGTCTTGGGCAACACTCTTTGATTTTGGCCTATGATGTCACAGCCCACGATTTTCTTTGCAGACAGGCACCTGAACAGGGGTACACTTGTAATGTATAATAAATTATGTATGTACAAGTTGTACACCTTGCTAAAAAGGGGATGCACCAGGTCCCAGACAATTTTGCCAGCTATATTTAGTTTGGGGGGGATTCAGGAGGAACAATTTGGGTGTCCTTCCCCTTATACACCCTGAATTTATGTGTGTAACCAGAGTCATGTTCATACAGTCCGAATTGGGACCTTTGATTCTGCAAATATTGCTTGAAATGCAGGCTGCTTTTGAAAAAGGCCAAAGGCTCCTCCACATAGATATTTTTGGTGGGCATATATGTGGGAAAATTTACCATCAAAATAATTTATTAGAGGCATGACTTTTTAAAGTCAGTCATGGCTGGGGCCATTGGAAAAGGGGCAATTTGCATTTTCTGTGAAGTGTAGAAATTTCAGAATGCTCTCATATCGTTGCTGGGTCATTTCTTCTCTGTACATATGGGTGTCGTACAGAATATCAGATGACCAATCTGATGTTTTTTTTATCAGACCCGTGTTATGAAGCAGGCCAAAGAATGTTAAAATATCCACCACATCAACAGGGCTCCAGTTACTACTTTTGGAGTAACAGAATGTGAGGTGTCTGTCAATGAATTGAGCAGCATACAAATTGTTCTGCTCAACCATTAATTTTAATAGTTCTTCAGAGAAGAAAATAAACAAAAAATTGACCTCCTTAAATTCTGTAATGTCCACATGGATGTTCATGGCAGAATTAAATTCTGGCACGCACGCAGTGTAGGATTCCGTGGGCACCCAATCTCTTGCAGTGGCACTAGTGCTATTATGTTCTTACCTGGTGCACTGTTGCTGAGACTCGTCTTTGCTAGAACTAGCTGACAAAGATGACATCAGCAAAAACTTATCATCTGTCTCACTGGCGCTCTCTGTATCTGAACAGATTATAGTGTAAGTCTCATCTGTCGTATATATATATATATATATATATATATATACGTGCAGCTATTTCAGTATACATATTTATATGTATAAAAGAAAGTTTTTTTTTACTTTTTGCATTTTTTATAAAACACAAAGTCCCTAAATCTATAACTAATGCTAATTTCCGTATGCTAACTCTGGACCTAGCTAAATATTTCTACACTAGTTGCCCCCCCCCAAATAATGCCCTACACCTAACTAAAGCTATTTAGCGACAGATGAATGGACAGACAGACCAAAAATATCGATATGGAAAAATAATAGATAAAAAAAATGACACAGAAGATGGGAGAAGGAACACATAGACTGGGGTGATACTGGGAACGAGATAGGAAATCGATTCTTGATTTGACACTTTCTAACAGCAGCACAGCTTGGATCTCTAACAAGGTCGCAAACAAAGTGATAAAATGGAGCTGAGTTGCTGTTTCCCATCATTGCATTTATTGCTGTGATTGGATATTTACAGTTACTATCCAATTATAGCGATCAAAGATGCAGGGACACTGTCATTGGGACCTTCATCTCCCCAGAACATTCCAAATATCGCAATCATGAGCCATCACGACATCTGGAAGGTTAGTCAGGCAGGGCAATGCTTGGCACCGTCCATGGCTGTTCCAGCACTGCCCCTGGCTCTCACAGCAGGAGCTCGGCCACTAGCAGCGCTGAGCTCCTGCAGTGATTGTGCCAGAGGTGCTGATATTTCAGCACCTCCTTTGCGAACATGCTGTGATCGGTCAGTCAGATTTACTGATCGATCACAGCTCCCTGAGTGCGTGGTCTGATGACATGGGTTCCGCACCTCTTCCCGTGCCGCTCAGCTGTCTGTTTACACGCAGTGACAGTTTAAATGCATGACGAATATATCACGTCATAATATGGGAACTGACACTCAGTCATGAAGTGCTATGTCTGTTAGTCATCATTAAGGGGTTGACCACTTTCACATGGCAATATTTTGGTTGATGTTTTACATTAGTAAACTGAAACATGGACAATGTGCTAATGTTTCAAATATAATTTTTCTGGCTGTGCAGATTCAAGTCATTATTTTGGCTTGCAACTATTAAAGAAATATACTAATCATTACATAGCCTTGTGTAAGTGGACTTAGTATAAGGGCTCCTTAACATGTCCTGGTGATTCCTGTACAGGAAAAAAACAGTTCTCTTGAGATCCATGGTCCGTGTCCATGTGCAATCCGTATGTACGCATGTGATATCTGTGTGACATCCGTGTATCCATTTACTGTCATATGTCACATCCATGTGCTGTCTGTGTGTCGGTATGACAAGTACCATTGTCTGGGAAGAAGCATTGCAGTTCATGCTGATCCCAAGTGCCAGCTGCTGAAGGCAGCGCCAATCAATGTCGCCTTGTCTCTTTGTGATCAGCGTAACCAGATGACAATGATAGGAGTTGCATTAGGCACCCACTGAGCATCTCCTGTGTTGAATTAAGAATTAAATTTAAAAAATGGCATGGTCTCAAATGTAATTTTCATAACCAGCAGACAAAAAGCCTTCAGCTGGGGGCTGATGTTAATAATCTCAAAAAAAGTGACAATAACCCAAAAGGCTTCCAGGCTGTTAATAACAGCTCATAGCTGTTTGCTTAGCCTTTTCTGGCAAATTCACGGGGGACACCAGAAAAAATATCATGTAGAGTCCCCCTATAAATTCAAAGCAGCAAAGGCAACTCAGAAAGCTGCGGGTTGATATTAATAGCCTGGAAGGGGTCCATAGATATTGCCCCCACTCCCCCAGGCTACCAGCATCAGCCCTCAGCCTCTTCAGAAATGAGGCATCCATAAGGTGAGCCAAATCAGGAGATAAGCCTTGCTCTTCCCACTTGCCCTGTTGTGGTGGCAAGTGGGGTAGTAGGGTTAGGGTTGATGTCAGCTTTGTATTGGCAGCTGACATCAAGCCAGGGGTTGGTAATGGAGAAGCATCTATAAGATGCCCCCCTCGTTAAGGGACCAATGGATTTCAGGCATAAAGGTAAGTACAATTTGCTTTTATTTTTAAATAAAAGTGTAAAACAGGGTGTTGGGTTTTATTTCAAACAGAGGATTTTATTCTTGCTGTGTGTTTATCTCCAAACTTACCATGTGGTTAGTAATGGAGGTGTCTTAGAGACAGCTCTCCAATACTAACCCCTGGGCTTGATGTCAGCTGCCAATACATAGCTGACATCAACCCTAATCCTATCACCCAACTTGACACAGCCACAGGGCAAGTGGGATGAGCAAGACTAAGCACCGGATTTGGCACATCTTATGGATGCGCTATTTCTGGTGTTGCTGAGGGCTGATGTTGGCTATTAATATCAGTCCTCAGCTGTCTCTATAGCCATTGCTGGTTTGAATTTATAGGGGTACCTTAAGTCATTTTTTTCTGGATTCCCCCATAAATTCATCATAAAGGCTAAGCAAACAGCTGTGAGCTGTTACTAGTAGCCTGGGAACCTTTTAGGATATTGTCCCTTTTCAAAGATTATTAACATAAGCCCCCAGCTGTAGGCTTTCCCTCTGCTGATTATGAAAATTATGCAGGAGCACACGCCATTTTTTATTTAATTTTTAATTTTACACGGGATTTACACAGGAGGACTCACATCATTGCCGCCTGGTCGTGCTGATCACATGGAGGACAGGTGACAATGATGACAGTTGCCTTCAGCAGCAAGCAATGATGACAGTTGCTTTATGTAGCAGGCACCTGGGATCATCACAAACTGTACTGCTTCTTCCCAGGAGCGGGTACGTGTCACAATATGTGTACACGTGTGTGGCATGCATTTTGTCCGTGTTGCTGATTAAAAACTGACATGTCTGCAGGTTTCTCACAAGGACACACGGTCCATGTAAAAAAGCTCAAACAAGGCAGCACTCTGTAGCGCTATAGCATGCAAACATGAAATATGAAAATTGAATTGCATTACTGCACTAGAAATATGAAAAATTGAGAATGCTTAGCGCACAAATTGGCCAATTCATGTGTACCTGACAGCCACGATAAGGTGGTTCTCGATACCAGGGACCTAAAGCCAATCCTCTCTTAGACAGTCTACATCTCTCTGGGAACCTAATGTGAATCCTCTATTAGATTAAAGTCTATATCTCTGTGGAGGGGTAGTGATCCTGCTGTGATGAAAAACACCTGAGGCTAAGGCTGGAGTCACACACAACGTAGAAAAATATGGACCGTATTTTACGGCCGTAATACGCATAAATGATCCCAAAATAGTGCTCCGTATGTCATCCGTTGTCAGGGTGTGGCTGCGTATTTTTCTCATGTAAGCATCCGTATGTAATCCGTATGTGATCTGTATAGCGTTTTTTTCTCACAACCTTGCAAAATGGACATTTAACGGTTTTGAGGCCTGCACATAATTTAAATCATCAGCACCAACCCTATTTTTTGCCTCAACATCAGGTGGCAGCCTCCAATCTGCCCATTTTGGTGCTGTGCTTGTGTTGGTGTCTTGGTGGTTGTTAGCAAACATGTCAGACACACTTCAGTTCAGCCCAACTGACCGTGTTCTGTTCAACTGGGTTTTGTCCCGCCGCTTTGGCCAGCCATACCCAGTGATTGTGGATCCGAGGAGGAGGAGACGAACATGGGTGCATCCGCATTTGAGACAACGCCTGACTAAATGCCATTTTCACAGGCTTTATGCAGCACTGAGGACACATCCTGACAAGTTTTTCCTCTATTGTCGGATGACCGTTTCTACCTTTGATGTTTTGTTGTAGACAGTGCGCCCAGGGATCACCTTCCAGGATACCCGGATGCGCAAATGTATCTCTGCGGAGGAGCGCCTTCTCCTTACGTTACGGTATGTATTTCTCAGCTACAGAATGTATGTAGATGATTAGTTTCTCAAATAATTCTGTTACTCAGTAACCCCTTTTTGGCCAAGAAGCATTATGAATTGGTAAGAAATATATGCTCTAAAACTTAGAACACTTTGATGTGTTATCCCACATTACCTAGCCGTGGTACATGTGTATATGTATTGTTCGCCTAGCTTCTTACTTACACACTGTTCTGGTGATCTATATTTAATGTATGCATCCTTGAGCATGTATTTTAATGTATATATTTTCTACATTTGTTTAATTGTAGGTTCCTCTCAACTGGCCTTTCTTATGCAGCACTCCATCTGGAGTTTTAGATTGGGCAATCGACAATATCCGGCATCGTTCGTGGTACATGTTCTGAAATCTGGTCCAGAGTTCATTATCTGGTCATGCCAGAGCCCAAGATGGGAGACTGGTTGAGGATTGCCAGGGGATTTGAGTTGCACTGCCAATTCTCCAATTGTATTGGAGCCCTGGATGGTAAGCACATCTGTGTGCGTAAGCCGCCGAACTCAGGGTCCCAATTCTATAATTATAAACAATATTTTTCTGTAGTTTTGTTGGCTCTGGTTGACAGTAACTACAGGTTTATAATTGTAGACATTGGGGCTTATGGAAGAACTGGAGACTCTAGAGTCTTCAATTCTTCCATTATGGGTCGGCGGCTGCGCAATAACCTTTTGGACCTAAGACCACCTCGTCAGCTACCAGGCTCAAATCAAGAAGCCGTGCCTTATGTCCTAGTGGGGGATGAAGCCTTCCAATTGACCAGGCAGGTCATGACGCCATACCCGCGCAGAAACCTTGACCACCGGCGCAGGATTTTTAATTTGCGCCTTTCACGTGCCCGAAGACTGGTGGAGTGCGCCTTCGGCATTCTTTGTGCCAAATGGCGTGTCCTCCAGTCTGCCATTCAGCTGAGTGAAGCCAATGTCAATGAGGTCATCAAAGCTTGTGTGGTCCTCCATAACTTCACTAGACTGCATGATTGCTCCTCATCTGATGTCACTGAAGGTGTGGTGGACAATGGGGCTAGGCCTAGGCCACATGTGCTCCCTTTACGGCATCCTCTCTCAGGACTCAAAGTACGTGATGTGTTCACCCAGTATTTTGTTTCACCTCAGGTTACTACTACCTGGCAAGATCAGGCTGTATCTATGTTGTGATGTTCTTATGTGTGTGAATATAATGTTATTTTTTGTTGTTCTATGATGTGTGTGGTTGGTTTATATGTGATAAAGTTGACTTACTTATTCGAATGCCTAAAATAATTCAAGAAGAGGGCCAAAGATGCATTTTCAAATTTCTTATAAATGCTAAAAATAGGTTAGAATACTGTTTACCATATTTTTTTCATATGGCAGATATTGCCCAGGCCATTTAGCCTTTTCTGTATTTAACATTTGCATATTTGGACACCCAAATAGGTAACAAGAAATGATAATTACCAACAAAAGCAAAAAATAAAATAATTTTGCATTTTATAACTGCTGGTAGCTTGGCGGAGGTGATGGCGGGAGGCCTTCCTCTCTTTGTTGGGGTGGCCAGCTTGACCATCACCCTGTTGGGGTGGATGATCTTGGCCCTGTGGGAATATGTGGCCATGTTCCTGCAGCTGCGCACCAAAGAGACCATAAGGATACTGTCGATTAAAATCTTGTGGCTGATTGTAGCCACGTCCATCATATCCCCCAATATGACCATGTCGTCCAAACCCAGCTTGGGGCCAGCCTCCAACACCAGGTCTGTACAAGTGACCATATTGGGCAGGTTGGTTATAGGCTGCCATTTGGCAATGTTGTTGACAAGGTTGGTTTGGGGGGGAATTGGTGGAGGTGCAGGCAAACGTGCAGGCGGACACTCAGATCCTAATTGAGCATGCACAGCTGGTTGTCGGACTAGGCGGAGTCGGTTACGGGTTGTAAAATAATGCATATCCTGTAAAATACTCAGGACTAGTTACCAGATAAAAATATAGTGGTTTATTTGGTTTCTTCCATCAAAGAAAGGTTATTACAGAAAAACAGGTGAATAAAAATAGGTGAAAGAGAAATTGTCCATTAGATCATGCTCTGAGATCCCAAATGGCAAAAGCAACATGTATTCTTCTTCTCTCCGAGATCCTGAATAGCAAATGGCTGCTGTGTCTCAGTTCGGCTTCTCACATCGCCGTCAAGTAATATACCAGCTGTTATGTCATGTCATCTTGCGTCTGTCTCTCATGATGGTGAGGGAAGAAGAGGAGCGACCTCTACAGTTAGCCATGAATTATATACGTCTCCTAAAGCACGTGGTCTCTACATATATGGAGCTGTCTTTCTACCATGAGCCAAGCTTAAAAATAGCCTATGTCATGTAAGCTAAAGCATTCTACAGAACTGGGTCTTATAAGAAATTAACGGATTATTAATATTTAACAATTCCCCCTTTTGAGGGAGACAGACATTAATTGGAACCCTCAAATATAACGATCTTTTTTCTTCTTTTCTTCTTCTTTGACAAAATAATTTAATATCAATAATAATAATAATAATAATAATAATAATATTAGATTACCGTTATAAGTACTCAATGACATAATTGATGTGAATTCATGTTATGGTAAGTCGTGAACAATATTCATATAAAATATGTATAATTATACTTCCCTAAGTCTAAATTGAAGCATCTCAGGTCCAGTCATCATCATCTGATGTCATCTGGTCTTCATTTTGATGTCTTCTTCTTGGTTCTTTTAAAAATACAGTTTTCTTATAGCATATAGATGTTGTAGGAATTGTGTGGTGTATCAAATCAAAGTCCATAAATTCAAATGTTGATAAGAAACAAAGTCTATAGATGAAATGCAGCTTTAATATCTGTGCAGTGTCATCTTTAAAAACCTGGGCTTACATTGGCTCGCCTTGGATATTCTGGAATCCTCCATCGGTACTGGTCTTTGAACAGGTGTGACGTCTTTGGTCAGCAAAGCAAGGGTTAAAATGACTCTTCCTTGCTAAACATAGCACCATAACCAGTCCTTGTCCTAATGCACAGGACATATGTCAGGGTTGTAGCTTCCTGATAATTACCTTCATTGTTCACCAGCTTTCATCGAAGCTTTTCAGGTGATTGAAAACCTCTGGAACTTGATAAGAACGTGATAACACCGTTCATCTCAGCATCATAGGATCATCGTCCTCTGGTTGTCAGGTTAGACACTTTAATTGTGACTGTCGGTGGTGGATACTGCACTTGTGACTGTCAGTGGTGGATACTGCACTTGTGACTGTCAGTGGTGGATACTGCATTTGTAATTAACACAGTCTATTACTCAGTAATCATAGCTTTGTTACCTTCTGGGATTTCTGGATCGCGGCATTCTTCTTCTTGCAACTGATAAAAATCAATGAAGTTTAGAAATGTGAAAAGTCTTTATTAACATAATTTCAGTATCTTGCTTGAAGTCTTCATTCCCTATTCTATACCAAATCTGGTAATTTCCTATCCTATAATATCACAGCGTACCATAGCAATCAGTAATATCCATATAATTATTATCAGAATTTGTACTGTATATGGATTTCAATATTTGAAATAATAAACCAATAATAAATGATAATACATTATTATCCATTTTTTTTTATGTGATAGAACATTTTTTTATGTCATAGGTGTAATTACCTTTTTCAACCCATAGGTGTCACTGTGTTTTATGTAACCAGTGTTATCATCTTTATTAATAAGGAATATATTCATTATACTAATAATATGTAGGAATGTAAAGCCATGAACCAAAATAAGAATATATGAGTGAGCGAATGAATGAATAAAAGAATTGTTGCATATAACTCAGAAGTGAAACATTTTCCTTAGTAATAGAACCATATAATTGCTATATTTAATGAAGCAATATTCTCAGTAGATATTACTTTACTAAATATTGGTGAAAGAATTAAAAATAATGAAAAATAAGAATAAAAATAAAAATAAGAATAAGGCCTTTATGTTGATGCAGTGTAGTTATGTCTTCAGTAACATACACCCTTAATATTTCCATGATCTGGATTATTTCATAATTGTCATAAACTTGTGTTATCAAAATATTCAAATCATGCAACTTTGCATGTAATTCCTCTTAGTGTAAAGAAATGACTCTTTATAATACTTGTTATTATACCCAATACTTATACCATTGTACCTTATTAATATTTTTTTTTTTTTCCTATTAAAATGTGTGAAGAAGAGGTATTAATCAAATGTGATTATGTAGTCAGGATAAAAACATATTTCCCCCTTAATACCAAAAAATATTGTTTCATGAAATAATTCATTTATCAAAACCAAAATTAAAAATAATTAATGTATAAATTATGTGAATTTATACTTGCTTATACCATTATTTGTCTGAAGATGTGTAACCATCAAAATTAATTTGAATATCATAAAATTATCCTTTGGAAAAATTAATTTAAATGTAGTTTAAGATTAACACACTTGGACAGAGAAGGAAGGTCCACTATTCCCAGATGCAGCTGGTGAATACCAGGCTCTGTGCTGGTGCCTGTTTAAAAGAGCTAAAGCTGATAAGGAAAGAATAGATTTTCTTCCTAAACTATTTTCTATTTTGTTGTGCGATTGCACTTATCCACAATTAACTAAATCAAGAAATAATTACTATAGAAATACAGAAATATATGTTGTATAGATAATATTTCATTATGTATCTTAATATTCTAATAATTTCCTAAAGATAAAAGCTTTGGGGGGTTTTTTTTTTTTTTTTCTTTCTCTCATGCATTCAGGATCCTGAGGTCTCACAAACGTATCACATTACTCGCTCAGCAGCTGCTCATACACTCAGTCACTGTCACTCAGACTGTGTCACATATTAACTTTATACCTCACATATGAAAGTGTGATGAATACACGTATTTTAACCCAAATTATCCTAATTATCAATGCATTGTAAACTATTTCAATTTAGTCTCTTAATATTTCTTTGAATATTCCCCAAATACACATGACATAAATATATATGTATAGCTATACTTGACATTTAGGCCTGGAAAAAAAATTCCATTGCTTTGCAAAAGTTGAGACCCCCTTTAAAATTCTTTTCCTAAGGAACAGGGACATAGTATACTGGTATACTTGTATTATTAGAACAAGGTTCAAATTCCCCTGCTGTGGTAGTCATTCAAACCATGCAATAAAAAAGCACACACCCAGAACATTTTAAAAAGCAATTAGTTATTTCCTTTTAAGGGTTAGATATATAAAATCATGCAATTATTGCAACATCCTGTGTAAATAAAGGCATAAATCCTTGGAAGAGAATTTTTCTCGATTAAGTCCTGCTTTGAAATGAAAATTCTAAGGAAACATAAAAAATAAGGTTAATATCATATAATTCTAAATATTATTACTGATGTAGATTTTAATTTTCATTAAAAAATACAGTTCTACTATTTCTACTTCTACAAACACTCTATATATACTGTATGACTATGTATATATCCACAAACCATAAAACTACAGGATTATACTCTATAAAATAATTACATATAACTCACTAATTGTATAACACTGTTACACAATATATATATATAATTACTTTTTCTAACCAATTCCTACACCCATACTTATTTCTCTGCAAAAAATATCCTGAAAGGTTCTTGCCATTTTAAAGCTGATAGATTCTTGGAGCAGAGTATTCAGTTTACAGGCCATGATGTCACTCACCACCTGTTTCTGTCTGTTAAATTCGGCCATCTTTGTTACAGAAAGAAAATCAGAACTCATCATTTTTCTTAATTCAATTTGTGTCTTTTCGGTGTTCTTTTGCATCATTCCATATGGTTTATAACAAACATGTGATTTTCTTTTTCTTTCTTCGTAGATTTGATTTTGGGGAAAACTCATTTTAGAAGGTTTTGCTAATACAAGCTTCTGATAAGATTTTACTCTGCCTGTCTTTACAAAATTAGCACAATTTACTTTCCTCTCACGATTCTCGTGTTTTCTGGCGAAATCAAGGAATTGCGCACATTCAAACAAAGAATCTTTTTGTGACGCAATAACACGAGATGCAGGATTTAGAAACCAAAATTTGCTTACAAAACTCCTTATGAGGGACGGTGTTTTGACATTCTCACTCAGCATTCTATACAAACGTTCATATATGGACATGAACGTAAAAATACATTCCTTCCGACCAATCCTTAATTTTTGAAGAATATCAATATCTGGATGATTTTCATTTGATGAACAAAAAATGAGAATTTTTAATCTGTCCTTATCAGTTAAATTCTCATGTGTCTCACCAGATAACTTTAAAGACAATCTCCTAGCAAAATTTACAGGGATCCACATTTTGAACAACTGATTCTTCTCCTCGTTAGATAAATCAAAGTTATCAGTACAACTTTCAAAGATCTCAGAGTTTCTATAAACATCTATTTTGTTGTCATAAGCAGGAATTATTTGGCATATTTTT
Organism: Dendrobates tinctorius; assembly: GCF_039654945.1. Taxonomy (NCBI): domain Eukaryota; kingdom Metazoa; phylum Chordata; class Amphibia; order Anura; family Dendrobatidae; genus Dendrobates; species Dendrobates tinctorius. Next base: position 5,594,213 of record NW_027361742.1, read on the forward strand.
ATCAAATTCTTCCTCACGCTACTTCGGATTTGGGCCTGTGAGTCTTCTATTTTTAGTGGTACGTCTTTCCCTTGTACGTCCTCTACGTCAGTTCTGAAGTCTCCTCCTACTTCTCCATCTTGTTCCACGTCTGCAAGGTCACCTTCAATAGCTGCTACTACTTGTAACTGTTTCTCCACATTACAGTGAATCTCGGGAATATCACTATCCTCTACACAATCATTTTTAGATTTCTCTGACACAGATCTATGAAATATATCTACCATCTGTAGAATATTTTTTAATCTCTCTCTTTCTCTATTGAAAAACTTAGAATCTAACCTCTGATTCTCGAGTTCACACTCGGCATATAAACTTAACCATAAAACTTCTGAATTAGAATTGTCTACAGACTTAAATTTCAATTTACTCTGCTTAGCAAGACAATTAATGACATCCATTTCTCTTACCTTGAAATGTCTCAGCTTGTTCCCTTTGATGGACAACGCTGGGTTCCTGTCTTTACACGTCTGGCTTACGTCTGGTACTTTTGGCACTTGTAGTACTTCTCAATCTATCTGGTACTTCTTACTTCTAGGTTCTATGTGATTCTTGTAAGTAGTGGAATTCCCGATAACTTGCACATATGATTTGACGTTAGCAAAGTCCAATCCCCCGTGTGTGCAAGTTGAGGGAAATCCGCAAAAAAGTACAAAAATTCAGATCTGGCTGGCTCTCCAATGTAAAATAATGCATATCCTGTAAAATACTCAGGACTAGTTACCAGATAAAAATATAGTGGTTTATTTGGTTTCTTCCATCAAAGAAAGGTTATTACAGAAAAACAGGTGAATAAAAATAGGTGAAAGAGAAATTGTCCATTAGATCATGCTCTGAGATCCCAAATGGCAAAAGCAACATGTATTCTTCTTCTCTCCGAGATCCTGAATAGCAAATGGCTGCTGTGTCTCAGTTCGGCTTCTCACATCGCCGTCAAGTAATATACCAGCTGTTATGTCATGTCATCTTGCGTCTGTCTCTCATGATGGTGAGGGAAGAAGAGGAGCGACCTCTACAGTTAGCCATGAATTATATACGTCTCCTAAAGCACGTGGTCTCTACATATATGGAGCTGTCTTTCTACCATGAGCCAAGCTTAAAAATAGCCTATGTCATGTAAGCTAAAGCATTCTACAGAACTGGGTCTTATAAGAAATTAACGGATTATTAATATTTAACACGGGTTGAGAGCTGCCAACTCTCAAGATACTCAAACAACTCATATGGGTCATTGGGGTGTGTGCATGCATCAATTAGGATCTGAATGGATCCTTACACACGTAGCCTCACCTCACGGGGTAGGGGATGGAGGTACCGGGCCAGGCTTCGGGAATATGCCTCTTCACCCTCATCTTGGGCAGCCCTGGACAGGTAATTTAGGACACCTGTGTCTACATGCCTCTGGGTATCAGAGGCAGTGTTGTCCCTTCTCCGTCTCCCATGGCAGCCTATGGCTGCAGGCTTGGGGGACCCCTCAACACGGCCAGTAGGGCTGCTGCTGTTGCCAGGATCTTCTAAGTTGCTGGTTGCTGGTGGCTCTGCTGGGTCTGGACCAGGTGCAGAACCTGATGCTGGGCCTGATGCTGGTGGAGCTTGGGGGCTACAAAAGCTCTGTTCTGAAGATGGGCCAGCCACATCTTCACATCCCCCATCTGGGTCTATAATAGGCTCAGTATCCGACCCTGTCTCCCTCTCTGTGAGGTTAGATTGAGTTCTGTTAGGAAATGTACAAAAAACAAAATGTAGCTCTGACCCTAAAAAGCATATGTGTCATGTGGTGTGATGTCTGTACTTATGGTCTGAGATCCATGCTAGGTGCCAAAAATGCCAAAAGGTCAAAATAGATGTATCTCCGCTTGGTCGGTGCTGCTGCCCCACTCCTGGCCCTCTGCTGTCTTTCCCGCCGGTACTGGTCACGGATGCTGCACCAGCATCTCATCACATCCTCAACTGCAATGTGAAGTGAAAAGTGACTGTAACCTTTGTGAATTGTGCCAAGCAATATTCCTAACATTTCACATAGTCACGTGGCCTAGTAGGGGGTGGTTTTTAGCTACATTTTTCCCTGCAAACAGGGATACCTACATACACAGTATAGGACTGTAGGGGCTACATTTCAAAAAGCTCACTTCTGGACTTTAAGCTGATTAGTAAAAATGGCAAATACTTGCGAATTTGTTGTTGCTCCTCACGTGGCCTTTGGGCATAGTTTGGGAACAAGTGCACACAGATGCGCCTCCATGCCACCTCTTTGCGGCCCCGGTCAGAATAATGGGCATCCCGTTGGTCCCAAAGTTCGGGCCTTTCCTGGACCACCACAATTAGGAGCTCAACATTAATGTGGCTAGACATGATGCTTCAGGACTCCGTGGAGGCATACTTCCTGGATGTCTGGAGAGCTTTTTTTAGCTAATTTGCATGTCTAAGCTTCCTGATGATGGATTGGCACATTTCCTGTCACCAGGAGATGTCTTGCGTATTTCTCGCAAGTCACACGTGTGGTCCGTGTGTAATGCGTATTTTTTACACACCCATAGACGTGCATTGGCGTACTACGCATGCTGCGATTGGCACGGACCGTATAAAATACACGACAAAAATACGGTTGATGGGAGCTACCCCATAGAGAATCATTGGTCCATGTGCAATGCGTTTTTTTAACGCCTTTCACTCATCCGTATTCCTCTCTAGTGTGATGCCGTCCTAAGGGGCAGTCTCAGTTTTTCATATTTCTAGTGCAGTAATGCAATTCAGTTTCCATATTTCATGTTTGCACGCTATATTGCTGCAGAGTGCTGCCTTGTTTGTTTGATTGTATATGAGTTGGCGACTCTAGGTAAGCACCTGTTCACACCTAATTCATGTTTGTCTGTGACGGTAAGTTTTTTATTCTTTATTTACATGTAAAAAAACTGATGTGCGCCTCACCATTGATTACAATGGGTGTTCGTGTGTCTGTATTTGCAGTCCTTAAAAACCGCACCCCATACGGACATAAAAAATGGATGTGTGAAGGGGCCTAATCTACAGTAGCTTTCTGTTGTCAGTGATATTTCTTTTTACAAATGCTACCTTCTTCATCTTCACAGGTGACCGTAGCTCTCATCAGCCTTTTAGAAACAATCTTGCTCAGCTATCTCAGCTACAAGGTATGTGCTTTTTTATTGTACTTTGTTGCAATAATATGAATAATCAACAATAACAGAATGTGAAGGAGTGGAGAAACCGCCGATACTTCCTTGAAAAACTTATGTTTATAAAATGCATTGCTTTGTTTAACTGTTTTTTTTCTATTTTGAGGCCAGGTACAGTGAGTCAGCAGCAGACAGGACTAGTATTGGGACTAGCCCAGGATGGGAGTAGTTACGTGGGCACAAGCAGATGCAGATTAGTGAGCTAGGGAAAGTATTGAGAAGTAAGCAGAACTATGGTCTAGTTGCTCATAAACCTGCAAGTAAATGGGTCTTTGTGTGCAAAGGAAGATGACCATATCAGATAGCATGTTTTGAAGGAAACCAAGGATTAAGTGGCAGATGGATTCCAGATTTCAGTAGAATGGGCCTAGCAAAGACAAAGACTTATGTTAAGCCCCCTTCTCACATAGCGAGATCTGTTATGAATGGGTCACCGAGGAGGAAAAAAGCAAAACACGCTAAGTCTCAGAAAACCAGAGAGGTTGGTATCTATGCAGACTGCAGAGCCCTGATCTTAACACACAACTAGAAGCAGTCGTGGAGCGTGCCTACGGTGGTCCTGGATGCCTCGTCACAACCGGAGAGCTAAATAAGCCTAAAGTATGAAAAGAGGAAAACTAACTCCCCAGAGCAGACCCCCAAAGGAAAGACAGCCCCCCACATGTGTTGACGGTGAAGCAAGATGAAAACACAATCAAAGGCAGAAAAATAGGCTGAGCAAACAATGGGGCCAAACTAACTTGAAAGGACAGGAAAGGAAAGATACTGTCTGCAATCTGCCAAAAAACCCTACCAAAAATAATGTCCAACGCTTCTGATAACATAATTAACCCTGAAGTCACTAGACTTCTCCCACTATATCAGAACTCTGGAACATTCTAAGACAGAGCAAAAAGAGGCCAATCTAATAAAGGACAAAAAGGCAAATTGGCAAATACAGATAAATAAGAGTGGAAATTCAGCACAGCCCAGCCAGACTGGCTGACCACACAAAAACTGAGTTGACCAACAAGAGCAAGTGTGAACATTAGCAAAAAACAAACTTAACTTGAGATGACTGGAGCAGAGCTGAAGTCCAAGACCTGAGAAACAGACTGAATCACCAGCAACAGGATAGGGCGTTGGCTGTCTTATATCCAGTCTGATACTCCGGAGATCCAATCAGTCTCCTTCTCATCAGGTGGCAGACCATTACCAATTAAACTAACCTCACTACCTCCTATCACTACCAGAGGGAGAACGGAAGGAGAACTCCCAGCTGGTGGAGCAGAAAATGAGCTCAGAACAGTACCCCCCTTGAGGAGGGGTCACCGAACCCTCATCCACGCCACCAGGCCGATCAGGATGGGCCCGGTGAAAAGCATGAAACAATCTATCGGCATGAATATCCAAGGCAGAGACCCAAGAATTATCCTCCTGGCCATAACCCTTCCATTTGACCAAATACTGGAGTCCCCGTTTGACCAAGCGAGAATCCAATATTTTCTCTACCTCATATTCCACATTGCCTTTAACGAAAACCGGGTCAGGAGGAGCCGCCACAGGAACTACTGGCTCAACAAACCTCTTCAACAGTGAATTGTGAAATACGTTATGGATTTTGAACGTAACTGGAAGAGCCAACCAAAAAGAGACAGGATTAAGAATCTCCAAAATCTTATAAGGTCCAATAAATCTTGGCTTAAATTTTGGAGATGCAACTTTCATAGGAATATTCTTAGACGACAACCAAACCATATCACCCACTTTAAACCGGGGACCAATGGTCCTATGCCGGTTGGAAAAACGCTGGGCCTTTTCCTGAGAGAGTGACAACTTATCCACCACTTGGTCCCATATCTGCTGCATTCTCACAACCACAGTGTCCACACCTGGGCAGGACGAAGATTCCACTTGTCCTGAAGAGATTCGAGGATGAAACCCAAAATTACAGAAAAAGGGTGACATCAAAGTGGCAGAACTAGCTCTATTGTTCAACGCAAATTCGGCCAAGGGCAAAAATGAGACCCAATCATCTTGATCAGCAGATATAAAACATCTTAAATAAGACTCCAAGGTCTGGTTTGTTCTCTTAGTCTGCCCATTGGTCTGGGGATGAAACGCGGAGGAGAAGGATAACTGAATTCCCAGATTGGAACAAAAGGCCTTCCAAAATCTGGAAACAAACTGGACCCCTCTATCGGACACAATGTTCTCAGGAATCCCGTGTAACCGAACCACCTGTTGTAAAAACAAGGGTACCAACTCAGCGGAAGATGGCAAATTTGGGAGTGGCACAAGATGGACCATCTTCGAAAATCTATCACAAATCACCCAGATAACAGTCATTCTCTGAGAGACAGGAAGATCAGAAATAAAATCCATTGAGATATGGGTCCATGGCCTCCTGGGCACCGGGAGGGGCATCAGCAACCCACTAGAACGAGAACATGGTTTAGACCGAGAACAAGTCCCACAGGACTGTACAAAATTCCTGACATCACGAGACAAGGCATGCCACCAAAACGACTGACTAACCAAATCTCTGGTACCAAAAATACCTGGATGACAAGCCAATGCGGAGCAATGGACTTCAGACATCACTCTCTTTCTCCACTGGTCAGGAACATACAATCTTCCCATAGGGCAATGCTCAGGTTTATCCTCCTGAAATTCCTCCAGGGCGCGTCTCAAATCGGGCGAAATGGCAGAAAGAACTACCCCCACACCTAGGATAGTAGTAGGCTCGGTCACTTTAAGAGAATCAGCAAAGAAACTCCTAGAAAGGGCGTCTGCCTTAACATTCTTAGTGACTGGAAGAAAAGAGACCACAAAGTTAAAATGCGTGAAAAACAAGGCCCATCTAGCCTGTCTAGGATTCAAGCATTTAGCCAACTCCAGATCAATCAGATTCTTGTGATCGGTGAGGACCACAAATTGATGTCTAGCTCCCTCCAACCAATGTCTCCACTCCTCAAATGCCCGTTTCATGGCCAACAATTCCCTATTCCCCACGTCATAGTTACGTTCAGATGGGGAGAACTTTCGAGAAAAGAAGGCACAGGGATTCATCTTAGAAGTCACAGGATCTTTTTGGGACAAAACAGCTCCTGCACCAATCTCAGAAGCGTCTACCTCCACTTGAAATGGAAGTGAGACATCAGGTTGTCGTAAAACTGGAGCTGAAGTTAATCTCTGCTTAAGCTCCTGAAATGCTGAGACAGCCTCAGGAGACCAATTCAGCTCATCAGCTCCCTTATTGGTCAGATCAGTCAGTGGTTTGACAATACTAGAAAAATTACCTATAAATTTACGATAGAAATTAGCAAAACCCAAAAACTTCTGGAGAGCCAAGTAGGCTGAACCCAATCATAAAGGGCCTGTACCTTGGCCGGGTCCATTTCAATAGTCGATGAAGACAAGATAAATCCCAAAAATGAAATCCTCTGTACACCAAAGAGGCATTTCGATCCCTTAACAAACAGGGAATTCTCCCTCAAAATCCGGAACACAGTCCGGACATGTTCCACATGGGAATCCCAATCACTAGAAAAGATCAAAATATCATCCAGATAGATGATCAAAAACTTATCTACAAAGTCTCGAAAAATATCATTCATAAAGGACTGGAAGACAGAAGGGGCATTGGAGAGCCCAAAAGGCATCACCAGGCACTCAAAATGTCCCTCCGGAGTATTAGACGCCATCTTCCATTCATCCCCGTGCTTGATGCGAATAAGATTATACGCCCCCCTGAAGTCAAGCTTAGTAAACCAGCAGGCACTCTTAACTCTGGAGAATAAATCAGACATCAGAGGTAACGGGTACTGATATTTAACCGTCATCTTGTTAAGGGAACGATAATCAATGCACGGTCTTAATGAACCATCTTTCTTGGCCATAAAAAAAAACCCAGCACCCAAAGGCGATGAGGATGATCTAATATGACCCTTCTCCAACGACTCCTTAATATAGGATCACATAGCATCATGTTCGGGTACAGGTAAGTTGAAAAGCTGACCCTTGGAAAATTTACACCCAGGCATCAACTCAATTGCACAGTCATAACTTCTATTAGGAGGCAAAGACGCAGACTTACTCTCACTAAATACATCAGAGAAATCAGCCAGATAATCAGGAATATCATGAGACTGAGGAGAGATGGAGAAAACAGGAGCGTCCCTAAGAACACACTGACAACCCCAACTCACCACAGACACAGATTTCCAATCCCAAACTGGGTTATGAGTTTGCAACCAGGGGAAACCCAGAATAATAGTATTATGTAAATTATGCAGAACCAAAAATGTACAATTTTCTTGGTGGTCTGGGTCAACTCGCATTATCACCTGGGTCCAAAACTGAGGTTTATTCTCTGCCAAAGGAGTGGCATCAATACCCCTCAAAGGAATAGGCGTCTGCAGAGGCATCATGGACAAGCCACAACGTTTAGCAAAGTCTAAATCCATCAGAATCAGAGCTGCTCCTGAATCCACAAAAGTCTTTGTGGAAAATGTGGACAAGGAGCAGATCAAAGTAATTGCCAAAAGGAACTTAGGTTGTACACTGCCCACAGCAAATGTGTGTGCAAAACGTTTCTCTTGTTTAGGGGAGACAGAAATAGTATGAGAGGCATCTCCACAGAAAAAACACAGCTTATTACGCCTTCTAAACTCCTGACGTTGCACCCTAGACAACACCCCATCACATTGCATAGGTTCAGACATTTGTTCAGAAAGTGGCAGCACCTCCCGTGTAGTCTTACTTTCACGTAAACGCCGATCAACTTGAATGGCTAATGACATAGAGCAATCCAGACCAGAGGTAACAGGAAATCCCACCATAACATCCTTTACGGTCTCTGATAAACCTTTCCGAAAGAGAGCTGCCAGTGCACTATCATTCCATGTAGTAAGGACCGCCCACTTACGGAATCTTTGACAGTATAACTCTGCAGGATCCTGACCCTGGCTTAATGCCAACAGGGTTCTCTCAGCTTGATCAACGGCATTAGGTTCATCATACAACAACCCCAAAGCCTGAAAAAATGCATCCACATTAGTCAGAGTAGGATTTTCAGGTGTCAGAGAAAACGCCCAATCCTGGGGATTGCCGCGCAGCAAGGAGATGACAATTTTAACCTGCTGCACAGAGCTCCCCGATGAGTTAGGCTTCAAGGCAAGAAATAATTTACAATTATTCTTAAAATTCAGAAATTTAGACCGATCCCCAGAAAGCACATCAGGAGTAGGGATCTTGGGTTTAGCAGCATGTGACTGAATGAGGTAGGTAGAAACTCCCTGCACTTCAGCAGCAAGCCGCTCCACACGATCAGACAATTGCCTAATCTCCATTAGGAGAAAAAAAATCCTCCTACGGCCCCAGAGAAAAAGAGGAAAAAATATATATAAAAAAAAATTTCTGACACTTTTTTTTCTTTCCCTTTTTTTTTCTTAAACAATTCCTTCCTGCTTTTGAGTACCCTAGAATCTGCGTTATGGCTGGTGATTCTGTTATGAATGGGTCACCGAGGAGGAAAAAAGCAAAATACGCTAAGTCTCAGAAAACCAGAGAGGTTGGTAACTATGCAGACTGCAGAGCCCTGATCTTAACACACAACTAGAAGCAGTCGTGGAGCGTGCCTACGGTGGTCCTGGATGCCTCGTCACAACCGGAGAGCTAAATAAGCCTAAAGTAAGAAAAGAGGAAAATTAACTCCCCAGAGCAGACCCCAAAGGAAAGACAGCCCCCCACATGTATTGATGGTGAAGCAAGATGAAAACACAAACAAAGGCAGAAAAATAGGCTGAGCAAATGATGGGGCCAAACTAACTTGAAAGGACAGGAAAGGAAAGATACTGTCTGCAATCTGCCAAAAAACCCTACCAAAAATAATGTCCAACGCTTCTGATAACAAAATTAACCCTGAAGTCACTAGACTTCTCCCACTATATCAGCACTCTGGAATATTCTGAAAATAGAAACAACAAGGCACTCTTCAAATAAATGGTACTTGGTGCACAAGTAGGGTCTCCAGCCCACGTAATACTATAAAAAAACTCGGCACTCAAATGGCAAAAATGACTTAGATCCTTCGTTTTATTTGCATCCAAATTGTGTTAAACGTTTTCGATCCAACAACGGATCTTCATCAGAACTTCTCTACAAAGGCATATTTACAAAAATAGAAAATAAATCCATGTTATTTGATATCACATTTAGAGGAGATAACATACAATACAATGCATACTACGAGAAGCAAGATTAAGCTACTCATCAAAATTTACATAAATCCCGTCAAATAAAGTCTTGAAGGTGATTTTTCAGATGTGAAGTGATCCGTGAGGTAAGGTATATAGATCTGTATTAAGGAAAACTCCGCCAACATCACTTAAAGAGTCTGTAGAATCTATATCATAGGTGAGATCATGGTTAAGGATATGATGTTCTGGTAACAAGTGCCAACCAAAAGGTGAACTATGACAGAAATACACATGTTGTGTGGACTATATCTTTTCCTGAAAAAAGGAGAGAGCAAAGAGTAAATAACATACAGAGTGAGATCTTATGCAACATATAAAGAACAATAGCAGTGGCGCACGTGAGTGAGCATAGGAGCATTACAAAGGCAAATGTAAATTGTAAATTGTACCTGGGTTAATTATAGGGAGAGCGCTGGTATGACAAGCCATGTCACCTATTTCATTATGGCGCTGCAGATGATAAAATAAGGGAGATTTGCTATGATGTTTACAGCTCTTGGAGCGATGAGGAAAATGTTGTTTGGTTGTTACCTGACCCCTCTGGTTATCGCTGGTGTGACAAACCCTGTCACTTATTTCATAGTGGCGCTGCAGATGATAAAATAGGAGAGATTTGCTATGATGTACACCGCTCCTGGAGCGATGAGGAAAATGTTGTTTAGTTGTTACCTGACCCCTCTGGTTGTCAGAGTCCTGCGGTGTGACCGCTGAAGTGGAGACACGTCAATGGAATCGCGGTATATCCGCTGTAGTGAAGGACGCCCTGGTATTGGGCTCCACTTCCGGGTTTATATATCCCGGCGGGGAAACTCCCCTGAGCGTCATCATGTCACGTGCAGCTGGGTGAGGACAAAGCTGTCCACGTCATCGCGCCTGCGCATTTCAAGCACGGCGGTTACATCAATAAAAAAGGAGCGCGCCTGCGCTCTTCCCCTATTTGTGATTCTCCATATCATCGCGCCTGCGTACAGTGAATACTTATGGCGATGGAGGAGCAAATCTGTGTTCTTGATCCCTGCTTGTGGCTATCAGGGCATGAAAGGATAATGGATGAAAGACATTAATGTCAATCATCGGACTTGTTTTTTACATTGTGCTCACTGTATATAAAACAAAATAGGGCTCATTCTGGCTGAGCAGTGAAATGTAAAATGAAAAAAGAAAAAAAGTTGAAGATACTATTATTGTAAAACCAAATGGACATATAGTGTCTATGTTTAACCTATATTTAAAGGCCTTTAAAGGGTAAGTGGGGGTTTATAATAGGAATAAACTATAGTTTTGTTATATATCTATGTAAACGTGGCGGAGAGCAAAATACTATACCAGGTGAAACAGTAGTGCTCGGTGAGGAAGTGGAGAGTCAATTCTAATGATTCTATATGAGAAAAGAAAAAACAATGGACAAAACAGGTACTTTAAAATATAAAGGATTCAAGTTATATACAGTATTCAGTCCAACCACACTTCATATCACAGAAAACTCTGTGTGTCGTAGTCTCTATTTAGTCCTTTGGGTTCCAAGGTTTGTAAAGTGAAAATCCAATAGGCTTCTCTTTTTTTGAGCCTCTTTGTTCTATCGTACCCTCTTCTGTCAGCTTCAATTTGCTCCAATGCTTGAAACTTTAATTGGGAAATATTGTGTCCCTTCTCGAGAAAGTGATACGGGAGTGGGAGATGGGATTTTTTACATCTTATATTTGACTTATGTTGTGAAATTCTGTCTTTCACCATCTGTGTGGTCTCCCCCACATAAGCCAGGCCACATGGACATTTAATCAAATACACAACGTATGTCGATTCGCATGTAAAGAACCCTTTGATAGGAATAACCCTTCCCGTCTGTGGGTGAAAAATATGATCACCTTTTTGTATGTTATTGCACTGTAGGCAGGATAGGCATGGGAATGTACCACATTTCTGTGTCTGGAGAAAAGTTTGTCTTGGTACCCATGTATTGGAGCCTATATCCGCTCTGACAAGCTTATCCTTTAAATTTCTCGGTCTCCGGTAACAAGGGAGAAATGGTTTCTGAAATTCCTCTATTTCTGGATAACTTTTTGATAATAGTCCCCAGTGCCTGTTAATAGAGCATTGTACTTTTCTCGAGTAGGGGTGATACGTGTTAACAAAGGGAATACGTTTATCTTCTTTCTTGGTTTTATCAAATTGGCCTATCATGGATCTCGACTCAGTTAGAAGTTTTGCTGGGTAACCCCTTTACCGTAAATTTCTTTGTCATGTCGTTCAATCTCTGGGTCTTAGTAGCCCCCTCTGAGACTATTCTATCTATCCTGCAGTACTGTGATCTGGGGATAGATTTTTTAACTGTGGATGGGTGAAAACTTTCAAAATGTAAGATGCTATTCCTATCTGTTTGTTTGATATAGAGGTCTATCTTCAGAGTCCCTAAAGAGTCTTGTTGATTAGTGTGTCTAGGAAATTCATCCTGTCTTTATCATATTGTAAGGAAAATTTAAGTTCGGGCCATATATTATTAATGTGATGGTCAAATTGTATAAGGGTGTCCAGGGGGCCATTCCATACGCAAAAGATGTCATCTATAAATCTAAGCCATATCAAAGAGTGTTGCTTGTACAGGGGGTGGGTATCGACATGGTCCTCCTCAAATGAAGCCATATAGGCAATAGCGTAGGGGGGCGCTACGTGTGACCCCATTGCGGTACCCTGTTTCTGTATATAGAACGTGTCCTGAAAGAGAAAATAGTTCTCTTTTAACACTAGTTTCAAGAGGTCCAAGCAAAGGTTGCGGATTCTACTATCCATGTCTGCCTTTACCATTAAAATCTCAATGGCTCTTAAACCCTTCTCATGTGTAATGGACGTATATAGGCTGTTAACATCCCACGTGACCAAAAAGGAAGAAGATGGAAGAGAACCCAAAGATTTGATGAGTGATATAAACTCATTGGTGTCTTTCAGATATGACTTTGTAGTTTTAACTAGTGGTGTAAGTATTTTCTCCAGAAACATGGCCGGTGGGGAAAGGATGGAGTTTGTTGAGGATACAATTGGGCGACCTGGTGGTTTCTCCAATCTCTTGTGGATCTTCGGTAATACGTAGAAGACCGGTGTGATGGGATCTGAATTCAAAAGAAAGTCGCCTATCGTTTTGTCAATTGTGCCTACCCCTATATGATGTTGTATAATCGGTTTGATTTTATTGATAATGGAATCAAGAGGGTTATAGGCGATAGGCATATATACCTCTCTGTCACTTAGTTGCCTGTGAATCTCGCTTAGATAGTCTGATCTGTCCATGATGACTAAAGACCCACCCTTATTGGCAGGTTTGATGACCAATGATCTATCGGAAGAAAGGTCGTCAAGCGCCATTCTTTCTTCTCTAGATAGATTGGTATGGTGATGGAATTTGCCCTGATTAACTTCCCTATGAAAGATCTCTATGTCTCTTTCAACTAGAGAGATAAAAGTCTCAATTGGTGGATTGCCCTTTGGGGGCATAAAGGTGCTACGTGTACGAAGCCCCAGATTTGTAAGTTGAAGCAGGCTTGTGGAAACCTGTTCAATTGGTCTATGTGGTTGTCTCGCAAAGTGTGTCTTAAGCCTAAGGTTTCTAAAGAATCTTTGTAGATCCATGTCGAGTTCAAAGAAATCAAACTTGTAAGAAGGGCAAAATGATAACCCCTTTTGGAGAACAGTCAGTTGACTGGAACTCAAGTTTTTTGAGGAAATATTGATCACCAGAGGTGCTTTACCTGTGATCTGGTCGTCACCTTCGACCCGGTTTCTATTCTGTTGTCCCCGGTAACATTGGCCGCCCCGCCTCGTCTTCCTTTTGTGCGGCCTCGATTGTGCCCTAAAAAAGAGGTGGTGTTGCTGGTGATGCCGGACCGACTGTCCGTTGACCCAGATGAGCTTCGGGAGGTGCGGCGTCTGAAAGGTCGTTGCATGTCCCACCAGCCGTAGACTCTGTTTTGTAGGTAGTCCTCGGTGTCTCTTAGAAATTTCGATCTTTTTTTCTTTTCCAACTCTGATCTGTGAATGGATAAACTCTCCTGATTTTTTCGTTTGAGTTCTTGGAACTCCTCCTGGTTCATGGTGGCTGAAAGTTGATTTTCTATGACACATATTTGCGAGTTAATGTTCTCCAAATTCTTCTGTAAAAAAGACAAAGTTAATGTCATCAAATCAAAAGAACATTTATTCAAAATCTGTTCAAACTTCGTGCAGTACTCCTTGTCCTCTTTAAAGAAAGTGGGTTGTAGGGGTACTCGTAGGCCCCTAGGAATACGTGAGACCCTTAGGTACTCCGCTAGCGTAATGGAGTGAAGCTCTAAATTGACTGCTCTTCTGGACTCCCTCTCAAGGTCTCTGTTTCTGATATCCCTGGTAGGAGTTTGAAGAAAGTCACTCGATGCGGTCACCTTTGAAACAATTTCGGCCGTTTCCGTGGCATTGAATGAAAAAGTTTCACTTGACATTGTCCGGAGGTGCTCTTGAGATAGAAGATTCACAAAATAGAAACAACAAGGCACTCTTCAAATAAATGGTACTTGGTGCACAAGTAGGGTCTCCAGCCCACGTAATACTATGAAAAAACTCGGCACTCAAATGGCAAAAATGACTTAGATCCTTCGTTTTATTTGCATCCAAATTGTGTTAAACGTTTTCGATCCAACAACGGATCTTCATCAGAACTTCTCTATAAAGGCATATTTACAAAAATAGAAAATAAATCCATGTTATTTTATATCACATTTAGAGGAGATAACATACAATACAATGCATACTACGAGAAGCAAGATTAAGCTACTCATCAAAATTTACATAAATCCCGTCAAATAAAGTCTTGAAGGTGATTTTTCAGATGTGAAGTGATCCGTGAGGTAAGGTATATAGATCTGTATTAAGGAAAACTCCGCCAACATCACTTAAAGAGTCTGTAGAATCTATATCATAGGTGAGATCATGGTTAAGGATATGATGTTCTGGTAACAAGTGCCAACCAAAAGGTGAACTATGACAGAAATACACGTGTTGTGTGGACTATATCTTTTCCTGAAAAAAGGAGAGAGCAAAGAGTAAATAACATACAGAGTGAGATCATATCCTTAACCATTATCTCACCTATGATTAGTGTTGAGCGATACCGTTCGATACCCAAAAATATCGTATCGGATGGTATGGCCCGATACGAAAAAAATATCGGGTATCGCCGATTCCGATACCGGAAGTCCCATTCAAGTCAATGGGACTTCCGGTATCGGAATTAAAAAAAGTCCTTTATTTCCTTGTTGGCTAATTCTACATAATTGAAAACAAATAAGAATCATGTAGAATGTATTGTGGGAGTTGGAGGAGACATTAAAAGCATTGTGGTTTATTCAAATCACATGGCATAGCATTAATTCCAATTTTTTTTTCAATACGTTCGGAGTTAAAAAGATATTGACTATGTTAACCTTTTTTATATTTTTTCAGATATGTACTGTATGTTTCACAACTTCCATGCTCTTCACCTTCTTTTGTACTTCTCCCACACTTTCTCCTTCATGATCCGCAGCAGTAGCATTTTTTTCATCAACTTTTTCTTCACCTTATTCCTCTTCTTCTTCTTCATCTTCTTCCCATTAATTTTTTTTTCCATTCTTCATATTCTTCTTATTCAGCTATTATTAATTTTAATATGCTATTTCTTCATCTTCTTCCTATCCTTCTTTGTCTTCATTTTCTTATGGTGACAGGCATTCCTGTAGTACTTATCTATAAAAGTTATAAGATTACACCGTACGTTCTGCCTGTCACAAAAGATTTACAACAGGATTTGTCCGCGTTCAGTTTGGCCTGCAGCAGCAGGCATTTTCCAGGGGCACCACGAGGAGGAACGGACTCACCCCCATTTACTGCTTAGTCTTCTTCTGCTTATAATTTTGATTTCTTCTATGCTGATTTTTAGTCTTATGCTTAATGTTCTTCTGCTTTCTGTTCTTCTGCTTTTGCTTCTTCTGCTTATGTTCTTCTGTCTTTTGTTCTGTAGCTTGGTGGTTGTCTTCATGTTCTTTGTCCTCTTGGTCTTATTATTTAGGGTCATATTTCTGGTCTTCTTTGGTGTGGTCTTCAGGGTCGTCATCATCAGGGTCATCGTCATGGAGATCAATAAGGATTACCAAAGACAATTTCAAAAAGCTTGATCTTGGAAATGTAGCAGAAGGTACAAGAAGGCTGAGAAACTGGCGAGAACCAGCAGACAGTGCTGGCACCCGGATGGGTAGCAGAAGGAACAAGAGCCAATGGCACTACCGAGGACCAACTGACGGTGCTGGACCACGGTTACTAAGCAGAAGGTACCTGTGCTAAAAAGCACTACCAAGGACCAGCTGACGGTGCTGGACCTCGGATACCGAGATGGAGGCACCTAGGCCAAAGGCTGTGGCGAGAACCAGCAGACAGTGCTGGCACCCGGATGGGTAGCAGAAGGAACAAAAGCCAATGGCACTACCGAGGACCAACTGACGGTGCTGGACCACGGTTACTAAGCAGAAGGTACCTGTGCTAAAAAGCACTACCAAGGACCAGCTGACGGTGCTGGACCTCGGATACCGATATGGAGGCACCTAGGCCAAAGGCTGTGGCGAGAACCAGCAGACAGTGCTGGCACCCGGATGGGTAGCAGAAGGAACAAGAGCCAATGGCACTACCGAGGACCAACTGACGGTGCTGGACCACGGTTACAAGGCAGAAGGTACCTGTGCTAAAAAGCACTACCAAGGACCAGCTGACGGTGCTGGACCTCGGATACCGAGATGGAGGCACCTAGGCCAAAGGCTCTGGCGAGAACCAGCAGACAGTGCTGGAACCCGGGTGGGTAGCAGAAGGTACCCATTCAAAGCAAAGTAGCCAGGCCGCAAGCCGGCCGCAGTTACCGAAACCCACAGTCCTACAGGGGGTCCATGTCCCATTGGCACTACGGATCCAGCCTTCAGTGCCAGTTCCTGCAGCCCACATAGGAGTCACCTAAACTGCAGGCACCGTAGAGTCGGCTAACCCGCCCGCAAGACGACAGGACAACGTAATGGTGGCATAGTGACCTTGACACTACCCGGAAACAGCAGGCATGCTGAAAACAGGCTGGGCAACAGGGAGTACCCGTGCCAAAGACACTGCCGAGAACCAGCTGACGGTGCTGGAACCCAGATGGGTAGCAAAAGCTACAAGAGCCAATGGCACTACCGAGGAACAGCTGACGGTGCTGGACCACGGTTACTAGGCAGAAGGTACCTGTGCTAAATAGCACTACCAAGGACCAGCTGACGGTGCTGGACTTCGGATACCGAGATGGAGGCACCTAGGCCAAAGGCTCTGGCGAGAACCAGCAGACAGTGCTGGAACCCGGGTGGGTAGCAGAAGGTACCCATTCAAAGCAAAGTAGCCAGGCCGCAAGCCGGCCGCAGTTACCGAAACCCACAGTCCTACAGGGGGTCCATGTCCCATTGGCACTATGGATCCAGCCTTCAGTGCCAGTTCCCGCAGCCCACATAGGAGTCACCTAAACTGCAGACACCGTAGAGTCGGCTAACCCGGCCACAAGACAACAGGACAACGGATTAGTGGCATAGTGACCTTGACACTACCCGGAAACAGCAGGCGTGCTGAAAACAGGCTGGGCAACAGGGAGTACCCGTGCCAAAGACACTGCTGAGCACCAACTGGCGTTGTTGGAGCCCAGGGACAATCATGGTGTAGGCCGAGGCCTACTTGGTGGTAGTTTTAGATTGTTTGTAGGCTACAATAGACTGTCAACGTGCTCCAATTAGGCATCTGTCTCCACTCTGTTTCCAGGATTTCACGTGACCACCAACACCGCCAGTTTATGCGTACAGTAGCCGTCTGCCCAATCCACACGTGTTCCTGTGTTACTGGTGTTCTGTAATGTCAGCAGATCCCCTGATGTTTGTCTGCCAATGTCTCCTGCTCTGTCCACATTCCCACCACTTGCAGTGGGAAGGTGGACAGCGCAGGAGACAGTGCCGGACACACATTGGGGGATCAGCTCACGTTACAGAACACCAGGAACACAGGAACAAGTGTGGAATGCGTGGACGGCAACTGTGAGCAGGAAATGGCGGTGTTGGAGGTCAGGGGAAATACTAGAGACAGAGTGGAGACAGAGGCCAAATCAGAGAATGTTTAAATCTGAAGTAGTTACAATTTGGAAGCAGCAGCAGTTTGCCCTCCACACAGCAGGGGATCAGCTGACGTTACCGAACCCCACTTTCACATGAACGAGTGTGTTTTTCTGTGTGGACAGCACTTCCGAGCACCAACTAGTGTTGTTGGAACCCAGGGACAATCAGGGTGCAGGCTGAGGCCTACTAGGAGCCAGGTGTAAAGCTGAGGTATTTTGACTTTGGAGGGAGCAGGACACTTTGCCATACACACAGCAGGGGATCAGCCGACGTTACCGACCCCCACTTTCACATGAACGAGTGTGTTTTTCTGTGTGGACAGCACTTCCGAGCACCAACTAGCGTTGTTGGAGCCCAGGGAGAATTATGGTGTAGGCGAAGGCCTACTTGGTGGTAGTTTTAGATTGTTTGTAGGCTACAACAGACTGTCAACGTGCTCCAATTAGGCATCTGTCTCCACTCTGTTTCCAGGATTTCACGTGACCACCAACACCGCCAGTTTATGCGTACAGCAGCCGTCTGCCCAATCCACACGTGTTCCTGGGTTACTGGGGTTCTGTAATGTCAGCAGATCCCCTGATGTGTGTCTGCCACTGTCTCCTGCTCTGTCCACATTCCCACCGCTTGCAGTGGGAAGGTGGACAGTGCAGGAGACAGTGGCGGACACATATTGGGGGATCTGCTGACATTACAGAACCCCAGTAACACAGGAACACGTGTGGAATGCGTGGACGGCAACTGTGAGCAGGAACTGGCAGTGTTGGAGGTCAGGGGAAATACTAGAGACAGAGTGGAGACAGATGCCAAATCAGAGAATGTTTAAATCTGAAGTAGTTACAATTTGAAGTCAGCAGCAGTTTGCCCTCCACACAGCAGGGGATCAGCTGACGTTACTGACCCCCACTTTCACATGAACGAGTGTGTTTTTCTGTGTGGACAGCACTTCTGAGCACCAACTGGTGTTGTTGGAGCCCAGGGACAATCAGGGTGCAGGCCGAGGCCTACTAGGAGCCAGGTGTAAAGCTGTGGTATTTTGAATTTGGAGGCAGCAGCAGTTTGCCCTCCACACAGCAGGGGATCAGCTGACGTTACCGAACCCCACTTTCACATGAACGAGTGTGTTTTTCTGTGTGGACAGCACTTCTGAGCACCAACTGGTGTTGTTGGAGCCCAGGGACAATCAGGGTGCAGGCCGAGGCCTACTAGGAGACAGGTGTAAAGCTGTGGTATTTTGAATTTGGAGGCAGCAGCAGTTTGCCGTACACACAGCAGGGGATCAGCTGACGTTACCGAACCCCACTTACACATGAGCGAGTGTTTTGTGTGTGCGGACAGCACTTCTGAGCCCAACTGGCGGTGTCGGAGCCCAGGGAAAATCAGGTAGTAGGCCGAGGCCTACTTGGTGGCAGTTTGCGATTGTTTCTAGACTACTACTAACTGTCAACGTACTCCAATTAGGCCTCTGTCTTCACTCTGTTTCGAGTATTTCCTCTGGCTTCCAACCATGCCAGTTGCTGCTCTGAAATGCCGTCTGCACAACCCACACTTGTTCCTGTGTTACTGGGGTTCTGTAACACCAGCTTCTCCCTAGAGGTGAGTCAGGCAATGTCTCCTGCTCTGTCCACATTTCCACTACAAGTAGTGGGAATGTAGACAAAGCAGGAGACATTGCCGTGCTCACCTCTGGAGATGAGCAGATGTTACAGGACCCAGGTAACACAGGAACAAGTGAGGATTGTGCAGACGGCACTTGAGAGCAGAAACAGGCGGTGTTGTAGGCCGGAGGAAATACTCAAAACAGAGTGGAGACAGAGGGCAAATCAGAGAACATATTAAATCAGAGGTAGTCAGAAGTTGTAGGCAGCAGGAGAGTTTGCCGTACACACAGCAGGGGATCAGCTGACGTTACCGAACCCCAGTTACACATGAGCAAGTGTTTTGTCTGTGCGCACAGCACTTCTGAGCACCAACTGGCGGTGTCGGAGCCCAGGGAAAATCAGGTAGTAGGCCGAGGCCTACTTGGAGCCAGGTGTAAATCTGAGGTTGTTTGACTGTGGAGGGAGCAGGACACTTTGCCATACACACAGCAGGGGATCAGCTGACGTTACCGAACCCCACTTACACATGAGCGAGTGTTTTGTCTGTGCGGACAGCACTTCTGAGCAACAACGGGCGTTGCTGTAGCCCAGGAAATAAAGTTCAGGTCATAGAAACATGAACACAACAGGAGACCTGAATCCTGTTGCCAGCCAATTATTTATTCTGGAAGAGGACTGGCAAATTCAGGTGAGATCCAGGCCTTGTTCATTTTCACAAAAGTAAGCCGGTCAACATTATCGGCGGATAGTCACGTGCGACGGTCTGTTACCACACCACCTGCAGCACTAAAGACACGTTCCGATAATATACTGGCAGCAGGGCAAGCCAGCACCTCCAATACATACTGGCTAAGCTCTGGCCATGTATCCAGCTTAGAGACCCAATACTTGAACGGGGAAGAGCCGTCTGGGAGAACACTAACAGGGCACGACAAGTAGTCTGTCACCATCTGACGGAAACGTTGCCTCCTGCTGACTGGAGCTGTCTGTGATGGTGTAGCCGTTTGTGGCGGTCCCACAAAACTTTTCCACATTTGGGTCATACTGGCCTTGCCTTGTCCTGCGGCACTGCCTCTGCTACCTCTTTGTGCAGAGCTTCCTCCACTGCCTCTACCCACATGGCTGCTTTGAAAAGCACTACCAGCAACACTTGCGGGGGGAATGGAGAACATGATGGCCTGCACAAGTGTTTCTTGGTACTCCCGCATTTTTCGCTCCCGGTTCAACTGTGGTATGAGGCTTTGTAAGTTGTCCCGGTAGCGAGGATCTAGGAGGGTGTACACCCAATAATCAGCCGTGAGGAGAATGTTGGCGATGCGGCGGTCATTTAACAAGCACTGCAGCATGAAATCAACCATGTGCTGCAGACTGCCAACTGGACCGGAAACGCTGACCCCAGCTTGAGGCAGCATCTCTGCCTGCTCAGCATCACCCCACCCTCTCTGTACACACTGACTACTAGAGCCTTGTGTACCTCCCTCCTCTGGAGAGATGTGTTCCTCCTCCTCCATTGACTCCTCGTCATCCTCCTCACTAAGTGTCCCCTGCCTGGACCTTTGTGTGGAAGCACGTTGCGCAGATTTGCCAGAAGCAGATGGCATTTCTGACTGCTCATCCTCGACCTCTTCAAAAACCTCCTCACTTAGTGCTTGTAAGGTTTTTTGAAGCAGACAGATGAGGGGGACAGTCATGCTGATTAGTGCATCATCTGCACTGGCCATCCGCGTGGAGTCATCGAAGGCATGCAAAACTTGGCAGATGTCCCTCATAGTGGCCCACTCAGTGGTGCTGAAGTGTGTCCGGCGCACAGTGCGACTTGTTTGCGCCTGATGCAGCTGGTACTCCATTACTGCTGCCTGCTGCTCACACAACCGCTCCAACATATGTAACGTTGAATTCCACCTGGTGGGGAGATCACATATGATGCGATGTTCTGGCAGGCGGAATCGTCGTTGCAGAGATGCAATGCGTGAACTTGCCATGCTGGAACGCCGCAAGTGAGCACACTCTAGGCAAACCTTGTGCAGCAGTGCATCAAGATCCAAATAGTCCCTCAGAAAGCTCTGCACGACCAAATTGAGCACGTGTGCCAGACATGGTATGTGAGTGAGGTTGCCTAGGCCCAGAGCTGCCACTAGATTTCGGCCATTGTCACTCACTACCAAACCTGGCTGGAGATTCGCTGGCACAAACCACACATCGCTCTCCTGCTTGATGGCATTCCAGAGCTCCTGTGCTGTGTGGCTCCGATTCCCCAAATAAATTAATTTAAGGACGGCCTGTTGACGTTTGGCCACACCTGTGCTCATATCTGGCCTAACAGGCTCACGCAGTGCTGATTCCGAGGAACTAGAGTAGGAGGAGGACTCAATATGTACAGACTGCATTCCTGCAATCCTTGGAGTTGGCAGAATACGTACAGAGCCACTCTCCAGATCTGTACCCGGCTCCACAACATTGACCCAATGGGCAGTGAGGGAAAGGTATCGTCCCTGTCCATGGCTACTGGTCCACGCATCGGTGGTCAGGTGGACCTTGCTACTGACGGCATTTAGTAGCGCATTTTTAATTTTTCCCTCCACATGCTTTTGCAGGGCAGGGACGGCTTGCCTGCTGAAATAAAAGCGGCTGGGCACATTGTATTGTGGAACTGCCAATGACATAAAGTTCCGGAATGTGTCAGTCTCCACCAGCCTGAATGACAGCATCTCAAGGGCCAGTAGTTTGGCAATGCCGGCATTCAGAGCCAGTGCTCGGGGATGGTTTGCCGAGTATGGCCACTTTTTCTCCCATGCCTGTGCTACCGATTGCTGGTGATAGTCCATGAGCCAAGAGCCAATTTTGACGATATCGGTACCACCCGGAGTGACTAATTCTCTTTGGTGTTTTTAGGTAGATGCATGTCTGTAGTTTATGTTTTGATATGATAGCCCTTGCACATCAGTAGCTTAACCCCTTCAGGCCTATTTGTACCCAAATGCCTAGGCCATTTTTTGTAAATCTGACCTGTCACTTCATGCGGTAATAACTTTGGGACGCTATCACCTACCCACGCCATTCTGAGATTGTTTTCTCGTGACATATTGTACTTCATGGTAGTGCTAATTGTGAGTCAATAGATTTTACCTTTCTGCATAAAAAATTACAAAATACACGAAAATTTGGGAAAAATTCGCTATTTTTGAACTTTGAAATTCTCTACTTTTTACAAAAATGCTGATACCCCCCATAACAGTTATTTGTTTACATTCTCCACATGTCTACTTCACATTGGCATCATTTTGGAAATGAAATTTTATATTTTTCGGATGTGATAAGGCTCATAGTTTTATACGCAATTTTTAAAGTTTACGACTAAATTTCCAAAACCCATTTTTCCAAGGACCAAGTCAGTTCGGACGTCACTTTATGGGTCTTGTATAACAGATCCCACCCATACATTACCCCATTTTGCAAACTACACCCCTCAAGGTGTCCAAAACGGATTTTCAAAACTTTGTTAACCCCTTAGGTGTTGCACAGGAATTCAAGCAAAATGACAGTGAAATATCAAACTTTCAATTTTTTGGCAGATATTCCATTGTAATCCAATTTTACCTGCAACCCAGCAAGGGTTAACAGCAAACCCAAACCCAAAATTGGTTACCCCAATTCCGCAGTTTATAGAAACACCCCACATGTACACGTAAACTAAATTATAGGCGCGCAAGAGGGCTCAGCACAGAAGGAGAGCTAGGCGGTTTTTGGGATAATAGATTACACTGGAAGAAATCCAGTGGGCCATGTCGTATTGGAGAGACCCTGAGGTACACCCAGAGTGGAAACCCCCAAAAGGTTACCGCATTTTGGAAACTACACCCCCTAAGGAATGTTTTAGGGGGTATAGTAACCACTTTGACCCAACAAGCGCTCCATTGGAGTTTCATGCACTTGGTTGAGGAAATTGAAAAGTACGTTTTTTACCGAAAAATGTCGCTTTAGGCCCACATTTTTCATTTTGAAAAGGGGGACCAGGAAAAAGTACACCCCACTTTTTAGTCCCCATTGTCTCCCGAACACGGCAATACCACAAGTGTTGTCTAAAACCACAGTATTGGCGCATATGGGAGGGGGAGGGGGGATGTGTAGTGTAGTGTTTTTGTTTTTTTTTTTACTTTCTTTTACACTTTTTGCCTGCCTGCCCAGACTTGCTGGGACTTGTGGTACCACAAGTTCCAGCGAGTGCAGGCAGGTCCGGCCAGCCTGCACAGTGCAGTGATCGTCCCTGTATGAGACCCTGTGCTGACAGGATCTCATACAGGCAGAGGCAACACTGTGTCGGCCCTGCTACATCGCTGCTATGGCTAGAACGATGTTCTAGCCAATCGCAGCACAGGGGGAGGAGATCAGACACTGACATCCTCCCCCTGGCCTGTGGAGTGACTGGTAAATGCACCAATCGCTCCACAGGCACGAACCCCTGCTGCCGGTAAGTGCGGCCATCTACCCCTGATCCCCGCGCAATTAGCGGCGGGGACGCTAAAGGGGTTGTGCCGTACTAGTACTGCTCTTGTCCTTTGGTCCAGGACGAGAGAGCAGTACTCGTACAGCGCTCGGTGCCAAGGGTTTTAATGTTTTTCTTTGTGTTTGCAGGTGTTTACTGACATATCTAATGGCATGATGGAAGTACCAGCGAGGAAGAAATCACGGATCGACTGTATCATACACTGCTCTAATGATGACAGTGATGATCTGGCGTCCCTACAGGATTTGGACTCCTGGAAAACATTGCTTAGGGCTGCAGAGATCAGACAGCATGAATCCGTCCTGGAAGCAGCTAAGGGCCTTGAAGAACGAGAAATACCACACATACAATATCACCGTAAATGTCGTAGTCTCTTTACAATGAAGAAGTCACTGGATTCTATCCTTGCCAAGGGTGTCAATGTCGAAACAGCAAGTGAAATCCCCAGGAGGAGGCTACCGAGGGGTACCCCCAGTGATAGCAGGGTGTATGCCAAAGTATGTATGTTCTGCGAGAAGTCAAGCAAGTATCTCACAGGAGAAAAAACAAGGGAGTCAATCGTCCAGTGTGTTGAGCTACGAGCAGATGAGACGATCCGCAGAGTAGCGATAAGGAAAGGCACACAGAGAATCCTTGGTTTACTTAGCAGAGACCTTGTTGCTTCAGAGGGGCACTACCACAAGTCGTGCTACAAACTATTCACAAAAGATGATTCCCAAGTGGCCTGTAGGTCTGGTGCAGCAGAAAATCAGGAAGAAAGCAAGGAAGTACGCTACGGAGAGGCAGAGAGAGAAGCCCTTGAGGAACTCTTCTTGTATATAAGGACTATATTGTTCCCAAACCCAGAAGTACTGCCTATGATAAACCTCACATCTAGGATTCAGAGATGCATGATGTCCCGTGGTATCATCAAACTGAAACCATCGACAAAGAAACATGTTCGCCGAAAACTTGAAACAGAGTTTGGTGAATCACTCCGCTTTCTCTGCGATGAGAAAGGTAAGCTTCTAGTCTATCCATATAGCCTATCAATGGACGACCTTGCCCGGCAAGCACACAGCATGACAAAAGATCTGCAAGAAGCAAGAGCCGCTAACTCTGGAGATGTTGTAACCAAAGCAGCAATTCAGCTGAGGAATGAGATCAAGAAGCAAGATGTGAGTCAGCCATGGCCTCCCGATACAGATCAGAATGTCGTTCCTGCATTAGTCACTCAATTCCTGCAAACCCTGCTTACAGGAGACTGTGAGTGCCAAACTCCCTCTGAAAGAGCTCAACGTCTTGCCACATCCTTCGGCAGTGACTTGGTTTTTGCTGTTACCAATGGAAAGACAAAGCCACCCAAGCACGTACTGCTGTCCTTTGCAATTAAGTCTTTGACCGGCAATACAGAACTGGTTTGAACTCTGAATCGTCTTGGCCACTGTGTGTCATATTCAACGGCTGAGGAGATCGATACAGCCCTTTGTATCCAGAAGTTGGAATGTTCAACGGATGACATCCCAATGCCAGCAAATATCTACCCTGGTGTGTTCACAACCTTGGCCTGGGATAACATTGACAGACTTGAGGAGACACTAAGTGGAGCAGGTACATCTCATAGTGTCAATGGCATCGCTGTTCAGTCCAATGTTGCATGCTCTGTGACAAAAGTCCTGCCAGATGTAACCAAGTCGAAGAAAAGAAGCATAATTCCGACAGAATTAATGCTATCAATATACAATGTTGGGCGGCGGGGAGGGCCACCCAGGATTGAGACTGCGAATGTTAACACTACCGAGGAGGTCCAGGATTCAAAAACCAAGAACCATATCTGGCTTCTGGCTAGAATGTCAGACCATGAGGATCAGACCATTAGCAGTTGGACTGGGTTCAACATCCAAATCCGCAGCGACATTGTAGTGGCCCAGGACACTGTAAGCTACCTGCCCACTATCAATGCTCCTGCAACAGCCATGTCCACTGTAAATGAAGTCTTGGAGCAAACACATGCCATCATGCAGACCCTGAAGCTAAACAGAATTGTGTGCGTGTTTGATCAAGCACTCAAAGCCAAAGCTGCTGAGGTTATCTGGAAACAGGAGAAGTTCAAGAACATTATAATTAGAATGGGTGTCTTCCACACAATCTGTAATCTCCTCTCCATCATAGGTAAGAGATTTCAGGATGCAGGCCTTAGAGATCTGTGTGTTGAATCCGGTGTCATCGCTGAAGGATCAGTGTCTGGAGTGATGGACGGCCGGAGGTACAACAGAGCAGTGAGACTACACAAGCTGGTCTATGAAGCACTTATGAGGCTTGCATGGAAAAACTTCCTTCCATGGCTAGAAGAAAACCATGCAAGGGACCTTCACCATCTGGATGAAACACTGAAGAACATCACAAACTTTCGCATCAGTGTGTCGCAGGGATCCTTTGAAAAGTTCTTGGATAATGAATCTTGCACACTTACCCTGAAGCTCTTTCAAGTTTATCTTGAGACCTTCAGAAATGAACAACTCTCAGCCTTCTGGATGTCATACTTGGACATGGTCGAGACCATGCTGGCCCTGGTTCGAGCTTCAAGAGAAGGCAACTGGATGCTTCACCTAGGAGCAATCCGACAGATGATACCGTGGTGTTTTGCCTATGACAAGGTCAACTATGCCCGATACCTAACCTATTACTATATGCTACGATGTCTCGGCTGCCCATAGACCACCCAGAGGTCCATGAATACTTCATGAAAGGTGGCTTTTCGGTCCAGATCGGTAGCAAGAATCCTTTTGGATGGATTCCTGTGGACCAGACCATCGAAGAAACAATCAACAAAGACACCCAGACACCAGGGGGCACAAAAGGCTTCAGCCTCAAAGTTGGAGCTGTCGCCAGATTCTACCTAACATCGGAGTACCGCAGCATGCACTTGAGGCAGCTGAGGGCCCTAGTAGGCCAACAATATACTGACTTCAGTCATTCAGACCTACAGGTGTCCAGGATTAGAAGAGATGAAGCCGATGTCCGATCTTTTGTTGAACTGCTGGAGACTGGTTGGTTGAACCCCTTCAACAAAGAGCATAATGGTGAACTTATCAGTTTATCAACAGCGACTGCAGCACCACCAGATGTAGCCAAAGACCTTCTAGGGGCATACAGTGTAGGAGAGGATGCATATCACACATTCAAGGATGAGCGTTTGGGTACCGATACGCCAACTACACTGTTTCATGACAAGATGACGAAGAACAATCTTAAAACGTTCTCTAACATCAGAATGAAGACACACAGACAAGGCCTTGGCAAGGAGGTAATTTTGAAGGCTGACAGGAACCTATTTGGCCAGATGATACTTGTAGCTGAGAACAGAAAGCTACAAATGAGTGATGTCTTGACTCATCCCCTGGGGCCATTGCCATGGGCACTTGCCAACGGTGATGGGTCTATCCGCAAGACCAACAAGGCTGCCCTAGCAAGGGAGTTGGAGGGGAATGCTCCTCCTGCAGAGGTGATCCCTGAGCCCTCTGCAACCATCATTGATGGGATGAGCCTGGTTCAGAAACTGAAGGGAAACGATGCAACATTTGCCCAGCTAGCAGGCACAGCAATGAGTCGCGCTATCCATGAGGGTGCTAAGAGCAAGCGCATTGATATTGTCTTTGACGTCTACAAGGAGACATCCATCAAAGATACAGAAAGAGTCAACAGATATGAAGGCACAGGGATCCATTTCAAGAACATTCAACATGGGCACAACATCCAGCAGTGGAGAAAGCTACTAAGTAATTCCTCCAACAAGGCAAGTCTCATAAAGTTTCTGGTAGAAGAATGGAAGGCGAAACACCACAGGGAGAAGCTTGAGGAGAAGGAGATGTATGTCACATGTGAGCAGCTCTGCTTTAAGATCACCAAAGAACAGTGGGAAGAGGCTGCTGACCTTAAGTCAAGTCAAGAAGAAGCAGACACACACCTCCTTCTCCATGCTCTTCATGCAGCAGAATCTGGTTACAAGTCTGTCATCATCACTTCAGAGGATACTGATGTCATGGTCCTGTGTCTGGGCATGTGCCACAAAATCCCATCCCACTTGTTCCAGAAATGCGGTACACAGAACCGGACAAGATTCCTGGATATCACCACTCTGAGCAGAACATTGGGAGGCAGCGTGTGTGATTCATTGATTGGTATGCATGCATTTACAGGCTGTGACACAGTCAGTGCATTTGCTGGCCGTGAGAAGATGATGACACTCAAGCAGTTGAAGATGAACAAGACATACCAGGATGCCTTTCAGGAAGTTGGTCGTTCATGGGAAGTGTCTCCCGAACTCTTTGAGAAGTTACAGGAAATCACCTGCCACATGTACCTGCCAACTACCCAAACAACTGAGGTAAACAGGCTCCGGTATCAGCTGTTCTGTGCCAGACGTGGAGTGGTAGAGTCAAGTCAACTCCCTCCTTGCCAAGACTGCCTTTTCATGCATGCACTGCGTGCCAACTACCAGGCTGCGATCTGCAAACCCAACAGACTGCGGTTGGATGATAGATAATGACGGAAAGCTTGTTGTCAAGTGGATGCGAGGGGCATCAGCACCAGAAGCTGCTATCCAGCTACTGTCCTGCAAGTGTGTACGGTCATGCGAACTTCCTCAGTGTACTTGCCTCAGCAATGGCCTGAAGTGCACGGACATGTGCAGGTTACAGACATGCCAGAACAAGGGTATTGAAGACGAGCCAGTAGAACAACATTCAGATTCAGAGTCTGATATTGAAGATATTATGGAGTAACGTTATATAATTATACATACACACACAATATATATATATATATATATATATATATATATATATACACACACACACCTACACACACACACACACACATTAGTATGGACAAGCCCATGACATGTTCAGTGTGTATTTACATAACTTGGATTAAATTTTGTTACAAATACTACATGCATTGTATTGACATTTTGGCATTTCCCCTAAATCGACCTTTAATCATTATTTTTTGGAAATATAGGTAGGATCTATTCAAAAGGTGAAAAATACCATTAACCCCTTCGCGCCGGCCGCCGTAGCGGTACGGCGAATCGTACCCGGATCATATGCCGGGCGATCGCCGCGTGTCGGGAGCCGGTTCCCGGTGCAAAGTGGTTACTGTACCTCCTAAAACATTCCTTAGGGGGTGTAGTTTCAAAAATGGGGTCACTTTTTTGGGGTTTCCACTGTGCGGGACCTCAGGGTGTCTCCAAATGTGACATGGCCCCATAGATTTCTTACAGTGAATTTTGCTGCAGCTTCGCTTACGAAGCCTGCCGTGCGCCAATACTGTGGTTGTAGACAACACTTGTGGTATTGCCGTGTTCGGGAGACAATGGGGAATAAAAAGTGGGGTGTACTTTTTCCTGGTCCCCTTTTCAAAATGAAAAATGTGGGCCTAAAGCGACATTTTTCGGTAAAAAACGTACTTTTCAATTTCCTCAACCAAGTGCATGAAACTCCAATGGAGCGCTTGTTGGGTCAAAGTGGTTACTATACCCCCTAAAACATTCCTTAGGGGGTGTAGTTTCCAAAATGCGGTAACCTTTTGGGGGTTTCCACTCTGGGGGTACTTCAGGGTCTCTCCAATACGACATGGCCCACTGGATTTCTTCCAGTGTAATCTATTATCCCAAAAACCGCCTAGCTCTCCTTCTGTGCTGAGCCCTCTTGCGCGCCCATAATTTAGTTTACGTGTACATGTGGGGTGTTTCTATAAACTGCGGAATTGGGGTAACCAATTTTGGGTTTGGGTTTGCTGTTAACCCTTGCTAGGTTGCAGGTAAAATTGGATTACAATGGAATATCTGCCAAAAAATTGAAATTTTGATATTTCACTGTCATTTTGCTTGAATTCCTGTGCAACACCTAAGGGGTTAACAAAGTTTTGAAAATCCATTTTGGACACCTTGAGGGGTGTAGTTTGCAAAATGGGGTAATGTATGGGTGGGATCTGTTATACAAGACCCATAAAGTGACGTCCGAACTGACTTGGTCCTTGGAAAAATGGGTTTTGGAAATTTAGTTGTAAACTTTAAAAATTGCGTATAAAACTGTGAGCCTTATCACATCCGAAAAATATAAAATTTCATTTCCAAAATGATGCCAATGTGAAGTAGACATGTGGAGAATGTAAACTAATAACTGTTATAGGGGGTATCAGCATTTTTGTAAAAAGTAGAGAATTTCAAAGTTCAAAAATAGCGAATTTTTCCCAAATTTTCGTGTATTTTGTAATTTTTTATGCAGAAAGGTAAAATCTATTGACTCACAATTAGCACTACCATGAAGTACAATATGTCATGAGAAAACAATCTCAGAATGGCGTGGGTAGGTGATAGCGTCCCAAAATTATTACCGCATGAAGTGACAGGTCAGATTTACAAAAAATGGCCTAGGCATTTGGGTACAAATAGGCCTGAAGGGGTTAAGCTACTGATGTGCAAGGGCTATCATATCAAAACATAAACTACAGACATGCATCTACCTAAAAACACCAGAGAATTAGTCACTCCAGGTAGTACCAATATCTGGCCCGGCTCATGGACTGAGTGGCCTGGGAGTGTGCTGATGACTGCGAACGTGGTTCAGTGGGTGGAATTTCACTGGGTCTCTGGACAACAGTGGCAGTGGTTCTTCCATGGCGTTCCGGTGAGGAAGCCGAACCAGCTGTGTGTGAGCTGGAGGAAGAGGCCCCAACACGAGCTGAAGAGGTGGTAGGTGCTGCTGAAGGTTGGCCTACATCTTCAGTGTGTCTGTGTAACTCCACCTCGTGCTTGGTACGCACATGTTTCCACATATTTGTGGTATTGAGGTTGGTCACATTTTTCCCTCGTTTCACTTTCTGATGACACAGCTTGCATTTGACAAAGCAAATGTCATCTGCAACTGTGTCAAAAAAAGACCACGCACTGCAAGTCCTGGGAGCGCCCGTTTTGTGTTTTGGAAGAGGATTGCTCCTCACGGGTGCCAAAGTGGAGGCTACAGGCAACCAAGTCTGCCCCCGCCCTCTCCCTCCTCTTTTGGCCGTTCGGGGAATCTCTTCCTCAGAGCTGCTCCCACCACCTTCCTGTGGCTGGCGCCATGATGGGTCAAGGACCTCATCATCTCCACTCCCCTCTTCAAGCACCGGCTGGTCCTGGGTTGTCTCGCCAGCACCGTACGCACCAGAAATTGGCAACTGAGTCTCATCATCATCAGATGAGCACTGAGGTGTGCTGACAATAGGCACTGGCCCACCCGCCTCTTCAGATTCAGAGGGACAAAGCAGTTGCGCATCACTGCATACTCCCTCTTCTTCACGCTCTAGAATGCTGCTTGGCTGGCCACCTCTTTCCAAGCCAAGAGATTCTGAGAACAGAAGTAAAGATTGAGATGGCTCCTGTCCAGGGCTCTCAGACTACCTGGGCAATTTGGCAGGTGGTGAAGAGACAGATGGTTGCTCTTCAGTGCTCTGGCCTTGGGAGGATGCGGAAGTCATTGAAGTGGATGCGTTAGCTGCCATCCATCCGACAACGGCTTCAATTTGTTCGTCACACAGCAGTGGGGTACGGCGAGGTCCTACAAAGCTGCGCATGAAGGACTGTTGCCTGGTAAAAGTGGGGGATGCCGGGTCACTGGTGGCCGCAGCAGACACCGAATCCCCACGTCATCTCCCTGCTGAATCCCCCCGTCCTCTCCCTGCTGAAACTCCACGTCCACGACCACGTGCCTTACTCCCTGCCTTCCTCATCTTGGTAGACTGATAAAGATAGGCAGAAAAGTAAAAAAGGGGTGGCTTAGTGTTCTTATTCCTGAACACCTGCTAACCAGTATAAGAAACACTAATTTGGCTAAGAGTGTGTGTACTACACTTTAATATGATCTAATGTGGCCTAGACAACTGTAAAGTGGAGTGTTTGGTGAACTTTATTTCCTTTTTTTTTTGGGGGGGGGAAGAAAAGGATGTGACCAAAGTTTGAAAGCTATAGTATCACAAACTTTTTGGAGCGATTACAATGCAGGAAGCTAACCTACAATGCAATTGATGATGCTCCAAAAAATAGGGTGATACTAGTCTGGCTGTCCCTGAAGGGCACAAGCCAGCAAAAAGGCTCCTCTATCTAATCCTATATAGTGTTTTCAACAAACCAATGACAATGGATGCGGTTGGAAGCACACTAATATAGGAGCAAAAATCTGGCTAAATTAGCTGCAAAAAAAGGACTGTGTATGAGGCAGTGACGCACGCTGAGCGGACTACAGCTAGCGGTGGCTGTAGAATACACTGCAACGTGAGCTGCACTCACACACAGAGATACCTATCAGACAGCCAAAAACAGTGCAGAGAAATGGG
The DNA here is from genome assembly GCF_039654945.1 of Dendrobates tinctorius. Taxonomy (NCBI): domain Eukaryota; kingdom Metazoa; phylum Chordata; class Amphibia; order Anura; family Dendrobatidae; genus Dendrobates; species Dendrobates tinctorius. Next base: position 5,626,316 of record NW_027361742.1, read on the forward strand.
CTATAGCACTGAAAGGCTGCTGAAAGGCTCCACTGTCCACTCCTTTAGTGTTTGCAACCAACTTATATGGATACGTATGGAAGCACACTATACAGGAGAAAAAAAAAAAAGCAGCAATAAAAGAAAAATGTGTATGAGGCAGAGACACACGCTGGGCGGCCTACAAGCAGATGGGCCTGCAGGACACACTACACAGCGTGGGTCTGCACTCACACAGCCCTTGCAGACAGCTGTGAAAACAGCGCTGCTAGGGAAAAGCAAGCTACAGTGGTGGTTTATGAAGCCTGGGTTAAGCACTATATGTGTTTTGAGAATCGCTTTTTCTAACTGTCCCTCACAGTCTTCAACAGCAGCCTGTCCCTAACTGAATTCACAGCAGAGTGACCAGAAATGGCGGCTGCAGCGGTTTTTATAGTGCATCATGACATCATTTCAGCAGCCAATCACAGCCATGCCAGTAGTTAACATGCCTACATGCCTAACAGGATGTGCCCACACTTCTGAGGATCCCCATTGGCTGAATCAAATCGAGCGGTCTCCTAGCATTATGGGAACTTCCGATTCCGGTATTCGATATGAAAAAAGTATCGGAACTAAGTATCGGAATTCCGATACAGCTAATATCGGCCGATACCCGATACTTGCGGTATCGGAATGCTCAACACTACCTATGATATAGATTCTACAGACTCTTTAAGTGATGTTGGCAGCATTTTCCTTAATACAGATCTATATACCTTACCTCACGGATTACTTCACATCTGAAAAATCACCTTCAAGACTTTATTTGACGGGATTTATGTAAATTTTGATGAGTAACTTAATCTTGCTTCTCGTAGTATGCATTTTATTGTATGTTATCTCCTCTAAATGTGATATCAAATAACATGGATTTATTTTCTATTTTTGTAAATATGCCTTTATAGAGAAGTTCTGATGAAGATCCGTTGTTGGATCGAAAACGTTTAACACAATTTGGATGCAAATAGAACGAAGGATCTAAGTCATTTTTGCCATTTGAGTGCCGAGTTTTTTCATAGTATTACCTGGAATATTCTGAGACAGAGCATAAAGATGCCAATCTAATAAAGGACAAAACAGCAAATTGGCAAATACAGATAAATAAGAATGGAAATTCAGCACAGCCCAGCCGGGCTGGCTGACCACACAAAAACTGAGTTGACCAACAAGAGCAAGTGTGAACATTAGCAAAAAACAAACTTAACTTGAGATGACTGGAGCAGAGCTGAAGTCCAAGACCTGAGAAACAGACTGAATCACCAGCAACAGGATAGGGCGTTGGCTGTCTTATATCCAGTCTGATACTTCGGAGATCCAATCACTATCCTCCTCGTCAGGTGGCAGACCATTACCAATTAAACTAACCTCACTACCTCCTGTCACTTCCAGAGGGAGAACGGAAGGAGAACTCCCAGCTGATGGAGCAGAAAATGAGCTCATAATAGAGATCGCTAGCGAGATCGCTGAAGCGTCACTGATTTTGTGACGCAATAGCGACCTCGCCAGCGATCTCGCTACATGTGACACGCAGCAGCGACCCCCCCCGCTGTATATCGCTGATCGTGCTCGAATGTCCTGGGCAATCTTTTCATTGGCGACGCAGAACTCAGGGATACAGGCGGGAATCATTTGAAAAGCTGCTGTGTGACAAGGTACCAACGACCGCCGTGGTCGTTACATGGATCTCCGGATCGTTGCTGCATCGCTAAAGAGATCTGCCTGTTTGGCAGCTTACTAGCGACCATTTAGCGAAGCGACCAGCGATCCTTTCCAGGTCGTATCGTTGTCGGTATCGCTGGTGCGTTGCTAAGTGAAATGGGACCCTTAGGCTTTTTAAGAATCAATTTTTCAAATATGTGTGGAAAGAAAAGTAAGAAAGGAGATCATGCATTAAAAATGCAACAAAAATGCAATAATCATAGAAGATTGCTATGGTTTGGATTACTGAAAAAAAACAAGAAAAAAATAAGTGTTTTTGTACATGTGAACATGACAATAGGTATTTTGCATTAAATGATTCATTCACAAAAAAACACTAAAAACTGTATGAAATGGTTTCCCTAGATAACTCATTCTTTCAGGTAAAAAAAAATTCCATTGCAAATAAAAGTTAACTAGCTCACAGGAATAAATTATTTTAAAAAATTGCATGAGCTGGTGTTTATATTATTTTCATTGTCATTGTATACAGTATGTTTGTTAGATTAGGAATTGTACACTTTCTTTGAATGAATTATCCAGGACTTGGCTTATTTTTCCCTATGGGCTAAGAGCTTAGAGTCGAGTAGTTGATATCTGCCTCCTTTTCCTGCCTGGAGTCGAGCTCTGCCGGCTCAGAGCAGTCAGTGACTGCTGCTTCTAGTGATTTTACTGCTTCATTTGACCTTAAAATGACAGCGCAACCCTTCCTATACTGTTTTCCTCTGTCAATTGAGGGTCTCTGCTGACACCGTGCTAATAGAAAGCACCCTCCCCACAGTAAGGCAGCAGGGAGCCAGCTGTCAATGACATGACATCGGCAGTAATACCCCATCAGTAGAGCAGAGAAGAATATATTCTTTCAAAGTGATGTCACCAAAAGTTGCAGATTCACCAACAGGGTCAGTCCATGAACCTGCAGAGAATGGCGATGGGTGGAACAGACAGGTAGTTAGCAATCACCTAGCAAGTCGGTCTCTTTTCTATTTTTGATTGATGCAAAAATCCTGTGTTTGTGGTTATGCATTGCCTATGTACAGTCATGGCCAAAAGTTTTGAGAATGACACAAATATTAATTTTTACAAAGTCTACTGCTTCATTTTTTTCTAATGGCAATTTGCATATACTCCAGAATGTTATAAAGAGTGATCAGCTTAACAGCAATTACTTGCAAAGTCAATATTTGCCTAGAAAATTAACTTTATCCCCCAAAACACATTTCAACATCATTGCAGCCCAGCCTTAAAAGGACCAGCTAACATCGTTTCAGTGATTGCTCCATTAACACAGGTGTGCGTGTTGATGAGGACAGGGCTGGAGATCAATCTGTCATGATTATGTAAGAATGACACCACTGGACACTTTAGAAGGAGGCTGGTGCTTGGCATCATTGTTTCTCTTCTGTTAACCATGGTTATCTCTAAAGAAACACGTGCAGTCATCATTGCACTGCACAAAAATGGCCTAAAAGGGAAGAGTATCGTAGCTAGAAAGATTGCACCTCAGTCAACAATCTATCGCATCATCAAGAACTTCAAGAAGAGAGGTTCCCTTGTTGCCAAAAAGGCTCCAGGGCGCCCAAGAAAGACCAGCAAGCGCCAGGACCGTCTCTTAAAAGTGTTTCAGCTGCGGGATCGGGCTACCAGCAGTGCAGAGCTTGCTCAGGAATGGCAGCAGGCAGGTGTGAGTGCATCTGCACGCACTGTGAGGCGGAGACTCTTGGAGCAAGGCCTGGTCTCAAGGAGGGCAGCAAAGAAGCCACTTCTCTCCAGAAAAAAACATCATGGACAGACTGATATTCTGCAAGAGGTACAGGGAGTGGACTGCTGAGGACTGGGGTAAAGTCATTTTCTCTGATGAATCCCCTTTTCAATTGATTGGGACATCTGGAAAACGGCTTAATCGGAGAAGACCAGGTGAGCGCTACCACCAGTCTTGTCTCATGCCAACTGTCAAGCATCCTGAAACCATTCATGTGTGGGGTGGCTTCTCAGCCAAGGGAATGGGCTCTCTCTCAGTCTTGCCTAAAAACACAGCCATGAATAAAGAATGGTACCAGAATGTCCTCCAAGAGCAACTTCTCCCAACCGTCCAAGAGCAGTTTGGCAATCAACAATGCCTTTTTCAACATGATGGAGCACCTTGCCATAAAGCAAAGGTGATAACTAAATGGCTCATGGAACAAAACATAGAGATTTTGGGACCATAGCCTGGAAACTCCCCAGATCTTAATCCCATTGAGAACTTGAGGTCAATCATCAAGAGACGGGTGGACAAACAAAAACCTTCAAATTCAGACAAAATAAAAGCATTGATTTTGCAAGAATGGACTGCTATCAGTCAGGATTTGATAAAGACGTTGATTGAGAGCATGCCAGGGAGAATTGCTGAGGTCCTGAAGAAGAAGGGTCAACACTGCAAATATTGACTTGCTGCATTAACTCATTCTAACTGTCAATATAACCTTTTGTTACTCATAATATGATTGCAATTATATTTCTGTATGTGATAAAAACATCTGACAAACACACATAAAAACCAGAGGCCAGCAGATCATGTGAAAATATAATATTTGTGTCATTCTCAAAACTTTTGGCCATGACTGTATATGTGCTTTTACTGTTTTACTGCCAATTTTTGTTTACATATGTCTACTATACATGTAAAGGGACATCGTACCTGAGCACATAGAATGAGTGACTGTATAGGGCATGTCACTATAACGGAGAACATTTCTGGAGGACCTTAAATGAGTAAAATAATAATCAGCTGCATATGCATTTCTGGGACATGCTGAAGACACACTTGGCATCAAATAATAGAAAATGTTGCCCGCAGCCCTACCATTACAGAGGAACACCAAGTCCAAAGCCAATGAACATCTCTTGGTAACAATTCAAATGCAAAAATGATAGCTAATGACCAAACTGGGTGATAACATATCAAAAAGCAATTTATACAGAAATAGCGACATTTCCATCCATTTTAAGTCCTGACAAAGAAGGCATCATCCCCTCCACTCCATGCCCAAATGTTCTGTCGTAGCAGCTCTTAATTGTTGTCCTCTTGACTCTTTGCTCTGAAAGCTTGCAGATATAATTTTCCTGGCTTGCCAGTAAAGGTATAATTCCAAGACTATTTTGACTTTTTTGGAATAATATTGTTTATATATCTGTAAAAATAAATGAGTTCTTGGCTATTGTCATGTCGGACGCTGTTCACACCACAGCGTCCGGCAGGCAGAGGTAGTTCCACCTCCAGCCACTATAGCCTCAGTGGCGCCGGCCTGATCTTCAGGCTCTCGGGGGTTAATCCTGCTGGAGACCAGGTTGGATGGTTAGTCACGCCCACGGTCTTTAAATAGTCATGCTGGCCTATGGGCGTCACCGATTATAGCTTGTGTTTCATACCAAGTGGTTCCGGTCTGGAGTGGAGGTGTTGCAGAGAGAGATTCGTATCTGGTGTTGTATGATCCGTTGTTATCCTTTCTCCTTCCCATATTTGTGTTTAGTTGTGCCCTGTTCACATTACTGTATGTTCCTGTGTGTGTGCGGCGCAGTGCAGTTTAAGTTCTCCCTGTCTGTCTTTATTTGTGTGGGGGCTTTGGTGGTGTGTCTCCTCACTGGGTGGAGGGTGGAGGGTTAAATGCAGGGCTGAGCAGGAGACAAGGAAAGGTTGGAGGCTCAGGCATTTGCACCATCAGCAAAAACCCTGGGTTGAGGGTGAGACAGGGTTTCCCCTAGTTATAGGGACATCACAGGGCCCCCGGGTATTACAGCCTTAGTGGGACTAAGCCCCACGTGACATTATAATCGGCCCACATTTTTTCAGGAGTCCATGGATCCATTAGATTCCATAACCCGCCAGTTGGCGGCGCTGTCCTTACAGGTCTCCGAGTTGAAAGGGGCAGTTCAGCAGCAGGGCCTGGTAGTAGCGAAGGTGCAAACGGCATCTGCAGGTATCGGTGCAGAGCCGAAGTTTCCGCTGCCAGAACGTTTTTCAGGGGACCGCAGCAAATTTGTCGTATTTCGGGAGGCCTGCAAGTTATACTTCCGCATGCGGCCAATCTCCTCAGGTAATGAGGCCCAGCGGGTAGGGCTGGTGTTGTCATTACTGAGTGGTGACCCCCAAGCATGGGCATTTTCCTTACCAGCTGACTCTGCTACATTTCTTTCTGTTGATAATGTTTTTTCTGCCCTCGGACTCATTTACGATGATCCTGACCGACTGGCTCTAGCGGAATCTAAAATCCGCGCCCTCCGCCAGGGGGAGAGCTTGGCAGAGGACTATTGTTCGGAATTTCGCCGCTGGGCCGTAGAAACACAGTGGAATGACCCAGCGCTGCGGAGCCAGTTTATGCATGGGGTGTCATGGAGGGTTAAACAAGCCCTCCTGATGTATGAGTCTCCGGCATCGTTGGAGTCTGCCATGAGTTTGGTGATACGTATTGATCGCCGTTTTTGTCAGGGGGCACAGGAGACGCTACCTCTGGGGGAAAGCAGAGGTGCAAGTGTGGTTGACGTAGATGAGTCCCCTGAACTTATGCAGATTGCTGGCGTGGCACAGGTTAAGCGTCGCGCTACTGGATTCCGGAAGCCCGGAGCATGTTTCTACTGTGGTAAAATAGGTCATTATATTAACGTTTGCCCGGTACTACCTAAGAGGGTCACATCGGCGGAAAACTGTTAAGCTCAGAGAGTATGGAGGAGACCCAACTGAGCGTATGCATATCCTCCATGATGGTATCTCAATGTATACTCCCTGCCAAGGTTATTATCGCGGGCAGAGAGCTACCAATATCAGTGTTTGTGGATAGCGGTTCCGCCACCAATCTCATAGATGAGGAGTTTGCACACACCGCCGGGTTTAAGATTGAAAAACTTCCTCACCCCATACAGGTGGTGACCATTAATGCTGTTCCCCTCCCTCAAGGGGAGATTACGGAGTTTGTGGCTGAGGTGAAACTCCACATTGGGGTCCTACATTCTGAGTCGGTTACATGTAGGGTCATCAGTAATCTCCCAGCACAAATGGTCCTGGGTTTTCCATGGTTGTCCAGACACAACCCAGTAATTGATTGGAAAACTCAGGACATAGTACAATGGAGTGGTTTTTGCCAAGACAATTGCTTGGCCACATGTGTGTCCGCCGTGACGCCCAGCCTGCCGGAGGCTTTGCAGGATTTCGCAGATGTTTTCTCTGAGAAGGGTTGCTCAGAACTGCCTCCACATAGAGCCTATGACTGTGCGATCAGGTTAAAACCCGGGGCCAAATTACCTAAGGCCAGGATGTTTAATATTTCTGGTCCTGAGAGACAAGCTCTGAAAGACTACATCACGGAGAGTCTGAGCAAAGGACACATCCGGCCTTCGTCCTCACTTGTAGCCGCGGGGTTTTTCTTCATTAAGAAGAAAGATGGGGGGTTACGCCCGTGTCTGGATTTCCGAGAGTTAAACCAGATTACTATCCGTGATCCTTACCCTATGCTGTTAATCCCGGACTTGTTCAACCAGGTAGCGGGGGCGAAATGGTTTTCCAAGCTGGACCTCAGGGGGGCGTATAACCTCATAAGGGTCCATCAGGGGGATGAGTGGAAGACGACGTTTAACACTCCTGAGGGTCATTTTGAGAGTCTGGTTATGCCATTTGGGTTGACCACCGCGCCTGCCGTTTTCCAACATTTTATTAATGATGTATTTGCTCATGTCCTGGGGAGATTTGTGATTGTATACCTGGATGATATCCTCATTTATTCTAGCGATCGGGACACTCATTTGGAGCATGTCAGGCAGGTGTTACAGTTGCTCCGGGAGAACCAGCTCTATGCTAAGCTGGAAAAATGTTTATTTTTTGTCCAGGAGTTGCCCTTTTTGGGATATATTGTGTCCGCAGCCGGGTTTAAAATGGACACTGCTAAGGTGCAAGCGGTGCTGCAGTGGGAGAGGCCGGAGAGTCTGAAAGCACTCCAGCGGTTCCTTGGGTTTGCGAATTATTATAGGAAGTTTATAAAACACTTTTCGACTATCGCCAAACCGCTCACGGATATGACAAAAAAGGGTGCCGATCTGGCGAACTGGCCTGAGGTGGCTATACGTGCCTTTGAGCGTCTGAAGAATAGTTTTGCTTCAGCCCCCATTCTGGTGCAACCAGACATGTCTAAACCTTTTGTGGTGGAGGTTGATGCGTCGGAGGTGGGAGTGGGGGCAGTACTGTTTCAAGGCTCGTCCTTGAGCGAGATGCATCCATGCACCTACTTCTCCAAGAAGCTGTCGCCGGCCGAACGGAATTATGATATCGGCAACAGGGAGTTGTTGGCCATCAAACTGGCTTTTGAGGAATGGCGACACTTCTTGGAGGGGGCGGCTCACCTGGTCACAGTCATCACCGACCATAAGAATCTGCTCTATCTGGAGTCGGCCAAGCGTCTGTCTCCTAGGCAGGCTCGCTGGGCATTGTTTTTTACTCGTTTCAATTTTCTGGTGACTTACCGTCCCGGGGCTAAAAACACCAAGGCGGATGCTTTGTCTAGGTGTTTTCCGGGGGGAGAACCTCGGGAAGAGCCGGTACCCATCCTCCAGAAAGGGGTAGTGGTCTCGGCTCTCACGACGGAGGTAGAGGCGGAGATTGCCGAGGCCCAAGAGGTACCACCAGGACTTCCCGCCAACAAATCATTTGTACCCCTGCATCTTCGGCTTAAGGTGTTGAAGGAACACCACGACTCGGTACTGGCTGGTCATCCAGGGGTGAGGGGCACCTTAGAGCTGGTATCGCGTCGTTTCTGGTGGCCCAAAATCCGGCAGGACGTGGTCTCATACGTGGCAGCTTGCATCACGTGCGCTAGGGCTAAGTCACCCCGTACCCGTCTTGCTGGCACGCTACAGCCTCTGGGGGTACCCAATAGGCCATGGACAGAAATCTCCATGGATTTCATCACTGACTTGCCAGCCTCGGCGCGGAACACGGTTATCCTGGTGGTGGTTGACCGTTTTTCAAAGATGGCGCATTTTGTGGCATTGTCTTCTTTGCCCAATGCTAAGACGTTGGCTCAGGTATTTGTGAAGGAGGTGGTCAGACTCCACGGAGTACCGTCGGACATAGTATCTGATAGGGGTATGCAATTTGTGGCGAGGTTTTGGAAAGCTTTTTGCTCACGTTTGGGGATCAAGTTGTCACATTCATCGGCGTTTCATCCACAGTCTAATGGACAAACTGAGCTCATGAACCAAAATCTAGAACAATATTTACGATGCTTTGTGTCCGACAACCAGTAGGAGTGGTCTACTTTCCTTCCTCTGGCCGAATTCGCGTTAAATAATCACCGCCAAGAGTCATCGGGAGAGTCTCCATTCTTTTGTGTGTACGGTCAACATCCTCAGTTTTGTACCTTATGTCAGGGTGACTCGGGGGGTGTCCCGGAGGAGGATCAGCTAGGAGCCCAATTGTCATCAGTCTGGAGGCGGGTGAAACAGCGTTTGTTGAGCATGAGTGCCAGGTACAAACGGGTGGCTGACAGTAGACGTGTGCCAGGTCCGGACCTGTGTGTGGGTCAATGGGTGTGGTTAGCTACGAAGAACATAAGACTCAAAATTCCATCTTTAAAACTGGGTCCAAGGTTTATTGGGCCTTTTAGGATTTCTGCCATCATTAACCCAGTGGCGTATCAGTTGGAACTTCCTGCGGTGTACAAGATACACAACGTGTTTCACAGAGCTTTATTGAAAAAGGTGGTAGGAACTGTGGACGTGACGCCGATGCCACCTCCAGTCATGGTGGATGGCGATTTAGAATTTGAGGTCGACAAGGTAGTGGACTCTCGAGTAGTACGCCGTACTCTTCAGTATTTGGTGCACTGGCGGGGGTATGGTCCGGAGGAGAGGTCTTGGGTTCCAGCCTCAGACATACATGCGGATCGGCAGGTCAGGTCTTTTCACCGTCGTCATCCGGACAAGCCGGGTCCTATGAGTCTTGAGGGTCCGGAGGTCCCTCGTAGAAGACGGGGTAATGTCATGTCGGACGCTGTTCACACCACAGCGTCCGGCAGGCAGAGGTAGTTCCACCTCCAGCCACTATAGCCTCAGTGGCGCCGGCCTGATCTTCAGGCTCTCGGGGGTTAATCCTGCTGGAGACCAGGTTGGATGGTTAGTCACGCCCACGGTCTTTAAATAGTCATGCTGGCCTATGGGCATCGCCGATTATAGCTTGTGTTTCATACCAAGTGGTTCCGGTCTGGAGTGGAGGTGTTGCAGAGAGAGAGATTCATATCTGGTGTCGTATGATCCGTTGTTATCCTTTCTCCTTCCCATATTTGTGTTTAGTTGTGCCCTGTTCACATTACTGTATATTCCTGTGTGTGTGCGGCGCAGTGCAGCTTAAGTTCTCCCTGTCTGTCTTTATTTGTGTGGGGGCTTTGGTGGTGTGTCTCCTCACTGGGTGGAGGGTGGAGGGTTAAGTGCAGGGCTGAGCAGGAGACAAGGAAAGGTTGGAGGCTCAGGCATTTGCACCATCAGCAAAAACCCTGGGTTGAGGGTCAGACAGGGTTTCCCCTAGTTATAGGGACATCACAGGGCCCCCGGGTATTACAGCCTTAGTGGGACTAAGCCCCACGTGACAGCTATTTGGTCAAAAGTATTCTGCCAAGTTACTTTAAGTTACAAACGACGTATCTGCAGTATTACAAATGACAATGTAAAGAATACATGTTGTGTTTCTGCCAAGATGATGAAAACAGTGAGTCACCTAACTTATTCTAGTACATGATTAATGTGCAACACATATCAGGACATTCATCTATAGCAGAGGTCTCAAACAGCATTCCTCAAGGGCCGCAAAAAAGGTCATGTTTTCAGGATTTCCTTAGCATTGCACAAGGTGCTGGAATCATTATCTGTGCAGGTTATTAAATTATCACCTGTGCAATACAAGGAAGTCCTAAAAACATGACCTGTTTGCGCCCCTTGAGGAATGCAGTTTGAGACCTCTGATCTATTATTTATAGTGGCTTTGATGCCTAATGTTAAGACCCAACTCAAATAAAAAATTGGCTGCATAAAACTGTAAACTAGCATCTTTACTCTTCTATGGCCTAATAAAATTTCTACTAAAAGAGTTTTATTATACAAATAGAAAGCATTTCAAAATAACATGAGGGAACTTCTTTCATGGGATGCCTCCGAGCAGAATGATTGGCAAGTGGTTACTCACCCAATAGTCAAATAGGTTTAGGTAGCTTACTATATAGCATAATGCAGTTGTAGTAAAGCGTTGTCCTTCAACATGGAGATGGAGAGCAGTGGAATAAAAATAAGCATGGAGACTCTGAAGTTCACCCGATGGAAAGCTACCAGAATACACAATCCTACTCCTTTAATCCAGAAGGCAGACAGTTGGGGTAGGGAACTAAAGCATTGTTCGCCGGGTAAGTACTTTGTGTCTCCGGTTTTGAGCGTGGATCCCACGCTGGCAAAGATGCTGGATGTTATTATGCTCCCACTGCCTCCACATTAATTAGATCGAGAAATGAGTTAGGTTTTCCTTATGGCAGATTCCGGTCTGAGGGGGCCTCTGAACAGGGAAGGGGGTGAACTGATTTGCAAAGGGAAGCTTGTATCCAGGTGGTCTTGCCTTTTGGCTTGTTTATCCTGCATATCTAAAAAACATTCAACTCATCAAGGCTGCAGAGATCCAGGTGTCTTTTAACCCCTTCCTGACCTTTGACACCAGATAGGCGTCATGAAAAGTCGTGCCAAAACGACCCATGACACCTATGTGGCGTCATGAATTGATTACCCCTCTGCGGTTTGGGAGACAGGGGTCACTGAAAGGTCACCCGACCCACACACAGAGGACACCTTAGAGTTAACCACAGGGGGTGTGGCTTAGCCCCCACGTGCCTACGATCACTCTGATTGGCTGTTAAAAGTGAAACTGCCAATCAGAGCGATTGTAATATTTCATCAATGAAATTTGATTAAATATTACAAATACAGCCATGGCCGATGCTTAAATAGCATCGGGCATGGCTGGTGACACTGAATCGACCCCCAAATGACTGACAGCGCCGATCGGCCGCCGCCACCATCTGACGGCGCCGATCGGAAGCCGCTGTCAAAATCTGCTCCCCCCGCTTTCCCTCCGGTCCCCCCGCCCTCTGATCACCCCCTCTCACCCTGCATGGTGGCTCCGAAGTCCCTCTGCCCGTCCCGGTTTGCCGCCGTCCCAGATGATGGGCGCCACCATCTTGGAAAATGGCGGGCGCATGCACAGTGCTCCCGCCGGGAATATGCGACCTGCAGATTCATTCATTTATTTTGATCACTTTCGCAGTGATCAAAATAAAAAAACACCACCCCCTTATCACCCGCATAGGTAGGGACATATAATAAAATAAAGAAAATATTTTTATTTTTATTTTTCCGCTAGCATTAGGCTTAGGGCTAGGGTTAGGGTTAAGGTTGGAATTAGGGCTAGGGTTAGAATTAGGGTTAGGGTTGGAATTAGGGTTAGGGTTAGAATTAGGGTTAGGCTTAGAATAAGGGTTAGGGTTGGAATTACGGTTTGGGTTGGAATTACGGTTAGGGTTGGAATTAGGGTTGGGATTAGGGTTAGGGGTGGGTTGAGGTTGCGATTACGGTTAGGCTTGTGGTTAGGGTTAGAGTTGGGATTAGGGTTAGGGATGTGTTGGAGTTAGGGTTGTGGTTAGGGTTATGATTATGGTTGGGATTAGGGTTGGGGTGTGTTGGGGTTAGGGTTGGAGATAGAATTGAGGGGTTTCCACTGTTTAGGCAGATCATGGGGTCTCCAAAAGTGACATGGCGCCACCATTTATTCCAGCCAATTTTGCATTCAAAAAGTTAAACAGTGCTTCCTCCAATTATAGCCCCGACGTGCGCCCAAACAGTGGTTTACCCCCACATATGGGGCATCAGCGCACTCAGGAAAAATTGCACAACAAATTTGGGGGTCTAATTTCTCCTGGTACTCTTGGGAAAATAAAAAATTGGGGGCTAAAAAATTATTTTTGTGGAAAAAAATATTTTTTATTTTCATGGCTCTGCGTTATAAACTTCTGTGAAGCACTTGGGGGTTCAAAGTGCTCACCACTAGAGTTGAGCGACTTTTGGTTTTTTAGGGTCGCGTTTCGTTTCGTGAAACCCGACTTTTCCAAAAGTCGGGTCGAGCAAGATCGTCCGATTATAGGGAAAAGTCGGGGTCGTCCCGAAACACGAAACCCAATGTAAGTCAATGGGGAATAAAAGTCGGCAGTGAGAGGAGGACAGGAAACACACCTACAGTGCCCATTTGAATGCCAAAAGCATCAATTCTTCTTACTTAAGCTTGTCAACCTTAATTAACTTCATATTACAAGTTACACACTGAAAAATGGGGGTTATTTGGCTAAAGTTGTGGGGGGGGAGGGCTGGCTGCAGGTTTTCATGTGCCCTTGGCGAAAGAGCGCCCCTTTAACACATACCACAACTCATCATGCTCCGATACGGCAGAGAAATACCGGTATAGCACAATGAAAAAGACCTCACTTTTTACATCTCATGACGAGGCCCATCTATTTCTCCATACAAAATCATTGGTCCCATATAATGTTTGAAACAGTATATGATGAGCTCCACATAATGCTACAGTATATGTTGGTCCCCATGGATGAAGCTCCACTGTCTTATGGGCCCAAATAATGCTCCAAACATAATGGGCCCCATTTCTAATGCTCTAGTGTATAATGGGCCCTGTAAATGCTGCTCCAGTGTCTGATGTCCACCTTTGGAATGTTCCAGTGTATGGTGGGCCCCATCTATCATTCTCCAGAGTATAGTGCTCCCCAAAAATTGCTGTCCCAACATTGAAAACAATCAAATAAGTCTCCTCGCTAGGGAATCCCTGTACTTGTCTGGACTCCTCGTCGTCCCCATCTTCCATCTCACTGCACAGTATTTCAACTTTGCAAGTGCTGTGATCCTGAGCAAGCAGGGGGGGCCCACTCGTTGGTGACGGCACTGGCACAGGGCCCCTGATAGTACGGTGGTGTGTCTGATGGCGGGTGGGCCGAACCTGCACTTTCATCTGCAGCTTCCTCTTTGTCACCGTGTAAGATGGAACTGTATATGTGAAGGGTAACCTGAGTTTCATCAGGGTCAGATTCAGGCCGTGTAGCGTGCGAGGGGAATGTAGTGGTCTGGGTCAATGTACCAGCAGATTCATCGAGCAGTGGCTGGGCATCAGTGCACTTGTGTCGCCCCCAGGAGTACGGTCGCCACAGTGGCATTACCTTCTTCCTAGGGAGTGTGATGTCATGCTTGGGAGCAACAAACGATCTCTCTAGCAGGTTAACTGATTGGGCGGCGTTATTCCCACGAGTCATGACCCTCCAAACAGCGTTCATGAAGGCAAAGTGTTTGTTTTACGTGGGCAGTATGGTTGCAAAGCTGAACCTTAAAGGAATGTCCAGAAGGGCACCACCAGGAGTGGAGCCTACGGTTAAATTCGACTCCACCTGGGAAACCTCAACCATGCCAGCTACAGAACAGATGCACACATTGCAAGCTTAATTCCGTTAACGAACGAGACTCCGTCATGCCCCGCGGTCCGAGTCCGGCTTACTAGAGGGACACGTGAGGCTCTGGCACATGAGATTGGCCAATAACTGGTGTGTCATGCCCTTACATGTCCGTGGCTGCATGTGCGCTACACTGAAAAGGCCAGCGTTTGTCGCTTACAGGTGCAGATAACCCGCTGAACAACGTTAGTGATGGGGATCACTGATTACAATTATTACCCGCAAACAATGATTTCCCAGTAAGTGCAGGTCAACCGCAGTTCCGGAATTAGGCCTAACCGTCATTCCTGAAAAAATGAAAAACTTACGTGTGCAAACCACAGGTGCTGTAGCTTGCTTAACAGCTCGCCAGCCATTCTCACACCCAGTATGGATTACACGTGATTGCACAAAGGTGAGAAAGGGTACCATATCCCCAGATAACATGTATGGATAGAGTACACATTCAAAATATATGTCTATACATCAGGAGGCAGGCTCAGACGGTGTTAGGCCCAGTATGGATTGCACGTGATTGCACAAAGGTTAGAAAGGGTACGGTATCCCCGGATAACATGTATGGATAGCGTACACATTCAAAATATATGTCTATACATCAGGAGGCAGGCTCAGACGGTGTAAGGCCCAGTATGGCTTGCAAGTGATTGCACAAAGGTTAGAAAGGGTACCGTATCCCCAGATAACATGTATGGATAGCGTACACATTCAAAATATATGTCTATACATCAGGAGGCAGGCTCAGACGGTGTTAGGCCCAGTATGGATTGCACGTGATTGCACAAAGGTTAGAAAGGGTACCGTATCCCCAGATAACATGTATGGATAGCGTACACATTCAAAATATATGTCTATACATCAAGAGGCAGGAAGATGGTGTTAGGCCCAGTATGGATTGCACGTGATTGCACAAAGGTTAGAAAGGGTACCGTTTCCCCGGATAACATGTATGGATAGCGTACACATTCAAAATATATGTCTATACATCAGGAGGCAGGCTCAGACGGTGTTAGGCCCAGTATGGATTGCACGTGATTGCAGAAAGGTTAGAAAGGGTACCGTATCCCCAGATAATATGTATGGATAGCGTACACATTCAAAATATATGTCTATACATCAGGAGGCAGGCTCAGACGGTGTCAGGCACAGTATGGATTTGACGGCCCAGACTACACAGCGGAGGAGCAGGGAGAGGTAAAGATTGCAAATGCTGGGGCCCTGCCCAAGCAAGGGGGGCCCACTCGTGGGCGTCGGTACTGGCACTGGGCCCCTCATAGTACGGCGGTGTGTCTGACGGCGGGTGTGCACCACCACCGTCAGAGACACTTGATTGCACTATGAAGGACCCTGTGCCAGTGCCCACTCCCAAGAGTCGGCCTACCCACCTGTCCAAGGCAGCGGCACTCGCACGGTGTCGTGCGCTAGGTGGTGACCCCGGCCATGGGGGGGAGGCAGCACAGTTAGGGAGTTTTAGAAAGTGGCATATGTTGATGTTGGACATTCAGCTGATGCAAAAGGTGAAATAGGACAAGTCCCAGGAAGAGGTGGACCAAAGCAAGCCATTTTTCTGTCACCCTATGTGTCATCAGGGGAAGGTGGGACAAAATCCTTGGAAACCCATGCGTGGTTCATTTTAATGAAGGTTAGATCATCCACATTTTGGGTTGACAGACGGGTCCTTTTTTCTGTCAGGATTGATCCAGCTGCACTGAAGACTCTTTCCGATAGCACACTTGCAGCTGGGCAAGCGAGCTCCTGTAAGGCATATTGTGCCAATTCAGGCCAGGTGTCCAGTTTAGCGGCCCAATAGTCAAAGGGGAATGACCTGTGTGGGAGAACATCGATATGGGAGGAAAAGTAGTTTGTAACCATAGTTGACAACTGCTGTCTTCTGTCACTTTCCATCGATGCAGTATTACCAGTTGTGTGAGCGGTACTTGAAAAATCAGTCCACAACATTGTCATGAAACCCCTGTCTCCAACGCCACTTCTGTTGTGTGCACCACGAACACCTCTGCCAAGCTGCCCCCGGCCCGTATGACTCGTGTGAGAACCATCACCGCTGCTGTGTGCTGGGAATGCCTCAAGCAACCGATTTACCAGAGTTGCTTGTTTATTAGCCAATATTAGGTCAAGGTTCTCCTGTGGCATGATGTTTTGTAATTTGCCTTTATAGCGTGGATCCAGGATGCTGGCCAACCAGTATTCGTCATCGTTCATCATTTTGGCAATGCGTGGGTCCCTTTTTAGGATCTGCAAGGCATAATCTGACATGTGGGCCAATGTTCCCGGTGTCAATGATGCACTGCGAGTGCTGGGTGGAGGAGCACTTTCTGGCAAATCCACATCCCTCCAGTCACGCCCAAACCCTGTACCAGACCTTGCCACGCCAACATTTTCACTTGCCCCACGAGATGCATCCTCCTCCCCTAAGTAATCATCCCCATCATCCTCCTCCTCCTCCTCCACCTCGTCCAGGAGAGGTCCCTGAGCAGACAATGGCTGAATGTCATCAAGGATTCCCTCCTCCTCTTCCTCCTCATCAACATTGGCTGCAGACGCCTGCTCCTTAAAGTGCGTCAAAGTTTGCATGAGCAGACGCATAAGAGGGATGCTCATGCTTAGGATGCCGTCGTCTGCGCTTACCAGCCGCGTCCATTCCTCAAAACACTGAAGGACTTTACAGAGGTCTTTCAGCTTCGACAACTGCACACCTGTCAACTCCATGTCTGCTCTCAAAGTGCCTGGCCGTGTATCCTCTCACAAATGCATTATGGCCTGCCTCTGCTCGCACAGCCGCTCCACCATGTGCAGGGTGGAGTTCCACCTTGTTGCAATGTCGATAATGAGGCGGTGGTTGGGAAGGTGGAGCAATCGCTGCAGCTTCTGCATACGAACAGAGTGTACAGGCGACCGGCGGATGTGCGCGCACAGTCTTCGCACCTTCTGGAGCAGGGCTGTTAACTCCAGATAATTTTTGAGGAAGCACTGCACCACCAGGTTCAAGGTGTGAGCCAAGCAAGGTATATGGCTGAGTTTTGAAAGGGCTATGGCTGGTACAAAATTACGGCCGTTATCACTAACTACCTTGCCTGCCTCAAGATGTACACTGCCCAGCCATGACTCAGTTTGTCGCTTCAAGTACTCGGCCAGCACCTCGGCGGTGTGTCTGTCGCCCAAACACATCATCTGCAACACAGCCTGCTGACGCTTTCCACTAGCTGCTCGATAGGGGGACACATCGTGTGCAACAGTGGCAGCTGCAGATGGAGTGCTCGTACGACTGTGCTCTGTGGGCGAGCTTTCGCTTCTGGAGGAGGAGGAGGAGGAGGAGGGTCGAACGCCTACAGCCAACTGTTTCCTATACCGTGGGCTAGGCAGCACTGTCCCACCACCGCTGTCCCCTGTGGACCCTGCATCCACCACATTAACCCAGTGCGCAGTGATGGACACGTAACGGCCCTGGCCATGCCGACTGGACCATGCATCAGTTGTGAGGTGCACCTTTCCGCTCACTGACTGCTTGAGTGCATGGACAATGCGGTCTTTCACATGATGGTGGAGGGCTGGGATGGCTTTGCGAGAGAAGAAGTGGCGACTGGGTAGGTCATAGCGTGGTACTGCATAGGCCATGAGTTCGCGGAAAGCTGTGCTTTCCACCAACCGAAAGGGCATCATCTCAAACGAGATTAGTTTGGCAATGTGGGCGTTCAAACCCAGTGTACGCGGATGAGAGACTGAGTACTTTCTTGACCTACTCATAGTGTCTGGGAGGGTGAGCTGGACTTGAGAGCTGCATATGGTGGAAGTAGCGGTGGACAGGGCGGACTGAGAGAGGGTTGATGATGGTGATGGAGTTGGTGTTCTTTCTGATGGCCTAGAATCAGTCTTTCGTTGATATAACAGTGGGATTCCCTGACTGCTGTGGCCTTGCAACGACACCTCAACATTTGCTGCTGTGCTAACCGGTGGGCTTACAGTGGGGGAAACAATGTAGCGTTGCTGACTACCTTCGTTGTGATCAGTTGCACATGTGGCACTTGAGGTTTGGTGTTGTGTCCACGCTTGCAAGTGCATGCTGGTTAAATGTCTAAGCATGCAACTGGTATTCAAATTTTTCAGATTTTTCCCTCGGCTAAAGGTCTTTGCGCACTTCTTACAGATAACCTTGGCCTGATCATGAGGATTTTGTTCAAAAAAGTGCCACACTGCACTCTTCCTACTTTGGCAGACATTTTGCGGCCTAGCACGCTGTGATCTTTTGACCCTCTGGACAAGCTGTCCAACAACTCTTTTGATGTTTGGAACCTGTCTTTGGAGTGCTCCGGGCCTGCCAGATAACAGCTGTTGCGATGTCGATGTCTGCTGTGGATGCTCCTCATCTGAGCTATTGGAAGCAGCACCCTCTTCCCCCAATGGATGCCAATCTGGGTCAACAACTGGGTCATCCATCACCTCCTCTTCTATGTCATGTGCACCTTCCTCTGTGTCACCGTGTATGGTGGTATAGTGTGCAGGAAGGGGCACCTGAGTCTCATCAGGGTCAGAATCTGGCTCTGTACACTGCGAGGACAATGTAGTGCTCTGAGTGAATGTACCAGCAGAATCATCCATCAGCGGCTGTGCATCAGTGCACTCCATGTCAGATTCATCTTGGCCTGGGTAATTCACCATTTCACTTGATAATCCAGGCATGGTATGTGAAAACAGCTCCATGGAGTAATCAGTAGTATGGCCTGCGTCATCCTTCAATCTTGGTTGGGGTGAAGGACACAAGGAAAGGTGTGGTTCATGAACATGAGCCTCCAATGACGACTCAGTGCTTTTACTTTTTACAACTGAAGAAGAGGAGGCGATAGAGCTGGAGGCTGAGTCAGCAATGTAAGACAAAACTTTTTCCTGATGCTCTGGCTTTAAAAGCGGTTTGCCAACTCCTAGAAAACTAAGCGTTCGAGGCCTTATGTAGCCAGACGATGACGCAGGCTCAACACCTCCTGCATTCGGTCCTATTTTGCTCTTGCCACTACCATCAGATCCACCACCAACACCATCATTACCAGCTTCCAACCCCCGCCCAATTCCACGGCCTCTTCCACCAGCCTTCCTCATTTTTGGTAGAAATGTAGACAAAATCCAACAAATTATATAGTAATGTAAAACAAGGTACAAGGTGTCTATAGGACAGGGGAGATTTTGAATTTCTGCAGACACTTATGGACACTGGACACTTTTGGATTGTGTGAGGCCCACTGATATCTGAGCGCTATGTCACAGGCTCGATGGCACAGCTGTGACAAAAGTGACGAGAGGATAAGGGAGATTTTGAATTTCTGCACACACTTGTGGACACTGGACACTTTTGGATTGTGTGAGACCCAATGAATATCTGAGCGCTATGTGACAGGCTCGATGGCACAGCTGTGACAAAAGTGACTAGAGGATAAGGGAGATTTTGAATTTCTGCAGACACTTGTGGACACTGGACACTTTTGGATTGTGTGAGGCCCAATGAATATCTGAGCGCTATGTGACAGGCTCGATGGCACAGCTGTGACCAAAGTGACTAGAGGATAAGGGAGATTTTGAATTTCTGCACACACATGTGGACACTGGACACTTTTGGATTGTGTGAGGCCCAATGTATATCTGAGCGTTATGTGACAGGCTCGATGGCACAGCTGTGACTAAAGTGACTAGAGGATAAGGGAGATTTTGAATTTCTGCACACACTTGTGGACACTGGACACTTTTGGATTGTGTGAGGCCCAATGTATATCTGAGCGCTATGTGACAGGCTCAATGGCACAGCTGTGACCAAAGTGACTAGAGGATAAGGGAGATTTTGAATTTCTGCACACACTTGTGGACACTGGACACTTTTGGATTGTGTGAGGCCCAATGTATATCTGAGCGCTATGTGACAGGCTCAATGGCACAGCTGTGACCAAAGTGACTAGAGGATAAGGGAGATTTTGAATTTCTGCAGACACTTGTGGACACTGGACACTTTTGGATTGTGTGAGGCCCACTGATATCTGAGCGCTATGTCACAGGCTCGATGGCACAGCTGTGACAAAAGTGACGTGAGGATAAGGGAGATTTTGAATTTCTGCAGACACTTGTGGACACTGGACACTTTTGGATTGTGTGAGACCCAATGAATATCTGAGCGCTATGTGACATGCTCGATGGCACAGCTGTGACCAAAGTGACTAGAGGATTTAGGAGATTTTGAATTTCTGCACACACTTGTGGACACTGGACACTTTTGGATTGTGTGAGGCCCAATGAATATCTGAGCGCTATGTGACAGGCTCGATGGCACAGCTGTGACCAAAGTGACTAGAGGATAAGGGAGATTTTGAATTTCTGCACACACTTGTGGACACTGGACACTTTTGGATTGTGTGAGGCCCAATGAATATCTGAGCGCTATGTGACAGGCTCAATGGCACAGCTGTGACCAAAGTGACTAGAGGATAAGGGAGATTTTGAATTTCTGCAGACACTTGTGGACACTGGACACTTTTGGATTGTGTGAGGGCCACTGATATCTGAGCGCTATGTCACAGGCTCGATGGCACAGCTGTGACAAAAGTGACGAGAGGATAAGGGAGATTTTGAATTTCTGCAGACACTTGTGGACACTGGACACTTTTGGATTGTGTGAGGCCCACTGATATCTGAGCGCTATGTCACAGGCTCGATGGCACAGCTGTGACAAAATTGACTAGAGGATAAGGGAGATTGGATTGCTTTTAAAAAAGCAGTTTGCAGTGCAGTGGGTAAACAGCAATGACAGCCTGTCAGGAAGCCTTAAAAGGCAGCCCAACAACCAACACCACTGATACACCACAATATAGCCTCCCCTTGCACTGCACACACAGTGACTGGTGTGTTGTGCAGGCCAAATCGCTAGCAGCAGAAGCAGTTTTTTTTTCTTCTCAGCAGGACAAAAAAAAAAAATTGGGATTGCTTTTAAAAAAGCAGTTTGCGGAGCAGTGGGTAAACAGCAATGCAGGAATGTCAGGAAGCCTTAGAAGGCAGCCCAACAACCAACACCACTGATACACCACTATATAGCCTCCCCTTGCACTGCACACACAGTGACTGGTGTGTTGGACAGGCCAAATCGCTAGCAGCAGAAGCAGTTTTTTTTTCTTCTCAGCAGGACAAAAAAAAAAAATTGGGATTGCTTTTAAAAAAGCAGTTTGCGGAGCAGTGGGTAAACAGCAATGCAGAAATGTCAGGAAGCCTTAGAAGGCAGCCCAACAACCAACACCACTGATACACCACTATATAGCCTCCCCTTGCACTGCACACACAGTGACTGGTGTGTTGTGCAGGCCAAATCGCTAGCAGCAGAAGCAGTTTTTTTGTCTTCTTCCCTGCCTAACGCTCTCCCTACAGAATCAGCAGCAACCTCTCCCTATACTGAGATCGGCAGAAGTAAGATGGCGGTCGGCGTGCACACCCTTTTATACCCCCTGTAACGCCCACCAAAGCAAGCCAATCACTTGCATGCCCTTCTGAAAGATGGTGGTGACCCCTGCCTATGTCATCACGTTGCCCACAGTGTCCGTGGATCCTGATTGGCTGAAAAAGAGCGCCAAACAAACTTTTGAAACGCGACTTTGGCACGTAAGTCGCCGACCTCGTGGCCGACCTCATCCTAGGGTCGGGTTTCGTTTCATGAAACCTGACTTTGCCAAATGTCGGCGACTTTTGAAATTTTTCGACCCGTTTCGCTCAACTCTACTCACCACACATCTAGATTAGTTCCTTGGGTGGTCTAGTTTCCAAAATGGGGTCACTTGTGGGGGGTTTCCACCATTTAGGTACATCAGGGGCTCTGTAAACGTAACATGGCTCCTGCAGACCATTCCATCAAGTCGGCATTTCAAAACATCACTACTTCCCTTCCGAGCCCCAAAGTGTGCCCAAACAGTAGTCCTCCCCCACATGTGGGGTATCAGCATACTCAGGACAAACTGGACAACAAATTTTGGGTCCAAATTTATCCTGTTACCCTTGTGAAAATAAAAAATTGTAGGCTAAATATCATTTTTGAGGACATTTTTTTTTTTATTTTCACAGTTCTGCTTTATAAACTTCTGTGAAGCACCTGGGGGTTCAGATTGCTCACTATGCATCTAGATAAGTTCCTTAGGGGGTCTAGTTTCCAAAATGGGGTCATTTGTGGGGGAGCTCCAAAGTTTAGGCACACAGGGGCTCTCCAAACACGACATGGTGTCCGCTAAAGATTGGAGCTAATTTTCCATTCAAAAAGTTAAATGATGTTTCATCCCTTCTGAGCCCTGCCGTGCGCCCAAACAGTGGTTCCCCCCACATATGGGGTACCAGCATACTCAGGACAAACTGCAGAACAACTTTTGGGGTCCAATTTATCCTGTTACCATTGTGAAAATAAAAAATAGTGGGCTAAAAATCATTTTTGAGCAAAAAAAAAATGATTTTTTATTTTCACTACTCTGCGTTATAAACTTCTGTCAAGGACTTGGGGGTTCAAAGTGCTCACTACACATCTAGATAAGTTCCTTTGAGGGTCTAGTTTCCAAAATGGGGTCACTTGTGGGGGAGTTCCAATGTTTAGGCACACAGGGGCTCTCCAAATGCGACATGGTGTCCGCTAATGATTGGAGCTAATTTTCCAATCAAAAAGTCAAATGGCGCTCCTTCCCTTCCAGGCCCTGCTGTGCGCCCAAACTGTGGTTTATGACCACATATGAGGTATTGGTGTGCTCAGGAGAAATTACCCAACAAATTTTAGGATCCTTTTTATCCTGTTGCCCATGTGAAAATGAAAAAACTGAGGCTAAATAAAATAGTACTTTTTTTTTTTACGGATCAATTTGTGAAGTACCTGGGGGTTCAAAGTGCTCACTATGCATCTAGATAAGTTCCTTGGTGGGTCTAGTTTCCAAAATGGGGTCACTTGTGGGGGAGCTCCAATGTTTAGGTGCACAGTGGCTCTCCAAATGCGACATGGCAACCGCTAAATATTCAAGCATATTTTCCATTCAAAAAGTCAAATGGCGCTCCTTCCCTTCTGAGCCCTGCCGTGCGCCCAAACAGTGGTTTATGACCACATATGAGGTATCAGTGTACTCAGGAGAAATTGCCCAACAAAATTAAGGATCCATTTTATCCTATTACCCATGTGAAAATTAAAAAATTGATGCTAAAAGAAAATTTATGATGGAAAAATTAAAAAGTCCATTTTTTCCCTCCACGTTGCTTTAGTTCCTGTGAAGCACCTGAAGGGTTAATAATCTTCTTGAATGTAGTTTTGAGTTTCACTTTTTGGTATTTTCTGCTATATAGACCCCTCAAAGTGACTTCAAATGTGAGGTGGTCCCTAAAAAAATGGTTTTGTAAATTTTGTTGTAAAAATGAGAAGTCGCTGGTCAACTTTTAACCCTTACAACTTCCTAACAAAAAAAAACGTTGTTTCCAAAATTGTGATGTAAAGTAGACATGTGGGAAATGTTACTTATTAACTATTTTGTGTCAGATAACTCTCTGGTTTAACAGAATAAAAATTCAAAATTTGAAAATTGCAAAATTTTCAAAATTTTCGCCAAATTTCCATTTTTTTCACAAACAAACGCAAAAATTATCGACCTAAATTTACCACTATCATGAAGCCCAATATGTCACGAAAAAAAACATTCATGGAATTGCTAGGATACGTTGAAGCGTTCCTGAGTTATTACCTCATAAAGGGACACTGGTCAGAATTGCAAAAAATGGCCAGGTCATTAAGGTCAAAATAGGCTGGGTCATGAAGGGGTTAATTACCCCCAATCATCAGATGGAGGCACAGTTGAGCCCAGGTCCAGATATAAAGTAAACTCCTGCTTTTGCAAATCAGTTAGTGTCTGATGTTAAAGGCACAACAAAAATCAAAGTTCAATTATCCAAAGACTCTCAGTGTCATGAAGAAGATACAATCCAGTATTACAAACTTCCCTAAAGACTATCTCAGCCTGTGTCATGATCATAGGTTGTGTTTTGCAAAGAAGTATGTGACAAACTCAAAGAGTCCATACAAAGAGTCCATATTCAAACTCTGCTTGTTCACAAATTTTAGCTATTTTGTTTTTTAGAATTAAACTAATTCATTTAACCTTATCACTTGCTGTTTGTTGAAAATTTCACATAACCATATCTGCATTACCTGCCCAGTGAAATATGTACTTTGGTCACAATTAATTACCTCTGGTACCCCCAATCTACTAACAACTTCATACAGTAACTTGTACAGGAGCTTGGGTTTTTTTTTATCTTGTTCCCACCTAGAAATGACATCCACACGCATACAGTACACTCATACTCATGCAATTCACACTTTGATAGTTGTAAAAGCTACTCGGAAAAAATTGCTAGAAGCACTGTTATAGACTGTTTTCATACAAGTTTTTATCAATGAATTTTAGAAATATTAGACAGGACTGACATTTGGCAGCTGCAACTGAGATAAATCGAGGAGCAAATCAATTATCAGTTCAATCATTCATCCTTTTGAGCCATGCATCATACCATGTGTTAGGCACCGGGATTCTTCCTCTGCACAGGATGGATCCCAAGCCTTATCTTTTCCTGCAGTCTCTCATTCAGTCTTGACTGCAGTGGATGCTGCTCAGCACAGAGACATCAGTCTCAGCATCTTGCTCAGACTCGGGCTGTGCGCTTTGTACCGCTGCCTCTACAGGTCCAGATATGGTAACTTGCAAAAGACAGTGGTGAGCAGTCACTCCTGAGGCTAAGTCCAGGATTTGCTCTATTGAGTATGCTCGTGAGGCGACGACCTATCATTGGTGGTCGCCCGTCAGCTGCTCAGGTCCTGTGCCGGCTCCGGATTGGTCCACTAGCAAGGTCCTTTCTGATTGGCACTGTCTATAAAAGCATCTTTGGTGCGCCCGTCAGTGCGCTAAGATCATTCATATTTGCTGTGTGTGTGTTGGTGGGTCAGTTACCACCCTGCATTCATGAGTGCCGCTAATAGCACTACGAGTACATTTCTAGTCAGGCAGTGTAGGGTGGGAACTCCCGCTTGAACTTAGCATCTGCATCGGGTGTCCTCAGGCGCGGGCTCAAAAGCAACCATGTGTCAGAGCAGGTTCAATCACCAGCGTAATAGGGGGTGAGCCATAGGGACCCCACTATCGTCAATTCCTCTATGCTCCTGTGACGTCTAACAGGGCATAGCTTAGAGTGCTCTTAGTCTTGGTACTGCTCTGTTGAGTAACAGAGTCAGGCACTTTGCACTCTGTTCACACTGAGTAACGTTTAACTCGGTGTGTTTACGGTGCTTGCTCGCATTTGCGCTCCACCATTGTCCGCTAGCTGCGGTTTTCCCATCACTGCATGGTGGACCCCGGGTTGAGATCGCACTGTCCCATAATTTACATTTGGTGTGATTCGCAAATCCTAAAACCATGTCTCATCACAGCCAGGTATGGGGAGAAAGTCCTGGGAGCCAACAGATGCCAATCAGCAAGTTTCATGTAGGTGAGTCTCCAATTGAGTCTGAGGGGAACACTGGTGCCTGCTCCTAAGGACTGTGTCCTGCTGCCAATGCAGATGACCAGAGATCTGGGTAGGAGGCATGCTGATATACATCCTATGCAACAAGGAGCTGCCAAATGTCTGTTTCTATGGCATGATCATAAATGTCTTTGCTACTAACAAAAGTATTGTCAATGGTCCTAAGTCTGACTGCAAGTCTCTAATGCATTCTTGTACTGCATCTAATACTGTGTCAGGATTGCTGACAGTCATGAGGAAACATGAGGCAGCCAACTGGGAAAAATTCTCAAACTCGTCTGCGTGTTTTGTATGATTTTTTTTCTATTTTTAACAGCATACCACCTGGTTTGCACACAATGTGATTATTTAATTTATAGAGTCATCTCAATAAATTATGTAACACCTTATCACTGAGAAGAAACGCTGCTATTTGAGAAGGCAGCTATTTTCTGTAAGCAAGATTACCGTTGTATCGATGCTGACCCTAGGCACATGAGTGCCGGTTATGGATAGGTTAGAGGTCAGATCATGCTCATTAATTTTGCGGAAAAGTCCGCGTTTTTAGCTATTTTCTATGAGACTGAAGACATGTGGAAAAAAACGCATAAAAAACGCAAGTTTTTTGCGCAAAAAATGCACGGAAAAAAATGCGTGTTTTCTGGGAAGGAGTCCGGTTTTCATGCAGAAATTTTCTGCGTACGTGGGCACATAGACTCACTGTGGGTGGTCAAACAGTTTGTACACTGTGCTTGGAGCCGATTGTCTAAACACAACTTTGGGAAATGTCCATTGCTTATCTATGAGAGCCACAGTGTGGAGATTGTCCCAACTTCACACTTTGCATCCACTGGAGTAAGACAAAGCCAAAGATCTCCAATTGTACAATTGCATGAGATTTACCACTTACTGTTCTATCTATATACTTGCACCTGGCTACTACAATTTCTATATACCAGGTCTGCAACTTATAGCATTTGTCATACAGGAGACATCAGTTATTATCTTATTGTTTAAAGTTCATTAAGTTTTATATTGTTCAATAAAGGATATATTTTGTATATCTTCTAGTGTTCACGTTTGGCTACTTGGCTTCTTTGGTGTAAGAAATGGCGCATAGTGGTACAGTTTGATTTATAAGTGTACAAACATTTATGGGAAAGTTAAAGTCATCTGGGAGAGAAGCGATATTAAATCATATAGTCAAAGGCCCCAAAGGAAGACCTTCAAAGGAGGAGGAAAGGAGAGACTGGTAAGACATCTCAATTGTGGCCGCCTTCATCTGTCCTGGAGATCTTCCTATTTTGGTTGATTCACCAATGGCTGATACATTCAGCCATTGCCATTACCTCTATGCTATCCCTGGTGGGATATGCTGCCCGTTACTCCTGACAAAAGGAAGATATGTGCCAATCCCCTGACAAATCAAAATATTAAGGAAACGCGTCGGGAGGCACACAGGGTCAGTCCAGGGCTGGCTAGTAAAACACAAGCCGCGGAGACACCATCATGTGTTTATCAACGCAAGCAATGACTAGCCAGGTCTTTCCCCGGGAAGGAACAACCACGGGAAGGGCAGTCTCCAATGAAGGAAACCACCTATGCCAAAACATGGTATCCATCCACAGACAGCTGTTTCGGGGTATTGCCCCTCATCAGTGTGGAGACCTGGCTAGTCATTGCTTGCGTTGAGAAACACGTGATGGTGTCTCCGCCGCTTGTGTTTTGCATGTTTTTGCATATTTCCCATAAGGGATGGGGGCATTGCTCTAGAATCACTGCGTTGAGAAACATGTGATGGTGTCTCCGCAGTGTTGGATGTCGATCTCCATGAGGTCACTCATCCTCATTTTCACAGTCTTTTACTAGGCATTGCTCCTACTAGCCAGTTTCCTACTCCACACTGATGAGGAGCAATACCCCGAAACAGCTGTCTGTGGATGGATACCATGTTTTGGCATAGGTGGTTTCCTTCATTGGAGACTGCCCTTCCCGTGGTTGTTCTTTCCCGGGGAAAGACCTGGCTAGGTCTTTCCCCTGGGCCCCATCTATCATTCTCCAGAGTATAGTGCTCCCCAAAAATTGCTGTCCCAACATTGAAAACAATCAAATAAGTCTCCTCGCTAGGGAATCCCTGTACTTGTCTGGACAGGTGCTGTAGCTTGCTTAACAGCTCGCCAGCCGTTCTCACGCCCAGTATGGATTACACGTGATTGCACAAAGGTGAGAAAGGGTACCGTATCCCCAGATAACATGTATGGATAGCGTACACATTCAAAATATATGTCTCAGGAGGCAGGCTCAGACGGTGTTAGGCCCAGTATGGATTGCACGTGATTGCACAAAGGTTAGAAAGGGTACCGTATCCCCGGATAACATGTATGGATAGCGTACACATTCAAAATATATGTCTATACAGCATGAGGCAGGGTCAGACGGTGTTAGGCCCAGTATGGATTGCACGTGATTGCACAAAGGTTAGAAAGGGTACCGTATTCCTGGATAACATGTATGGATAGCGTACACATTCAAAATATATGTCTATACAGCATGAGGCAGGCTCAGACGGTGTTAGGCCCAGTATGGATTGCACGTGATTGCACAAAGGTTAGAAAGGGTACCGTATCCCTGGATAACATGTATGGATAGCGTACACATTCAAAATATATGTCTATACAGCATGAGGCAGGCTCAGACGGTGTTAGGCCCAGTATGGATTGCACGTGATTGCACAAAGGTTAGAAAGGGTACCGTATCCCTGGATAACATGTATGGATAGCGTACACATTCAAAATATATGTCTCAGGAGGCAGGCTCAGACGGTGTTAGGCCCAGTATGGATTGCACGTGATTGCACAAAGGTTAGAAAGGGTACCGTATCCCCGGATAACATGTATGGATAGCGTACACATTCAAAATATATGTCTATACAGCATGAGGCAGGCTAAAACGGTGTTAGGCCCAGTATGGATTGCACGTGATTGCACAAAGGTTAGAAAGGGTACCGCATCCCTGGATAACATGTATGGATAGCGTACACATTCAAAATATATGTCTCAGGAGGCAAGCTCAGACGGTGTCAGGCACAGTATGGATTTGACGGCCCAGATTACACAGCGGAGGAGCAGGGAGAGGTAAAGATTGCAAATGCTGGGGCCCTGCCCAAGCAAGGGGGGCCCACTCGTGGGCGTCGGTACTGGCACTGGGCCCCTCATAGTACAGCGGTGTGTCTGACGGCGGGTGTGCACCACCACCGTCAGAGACACTTGATTGCACTATGAGGGACCCTGTGCCAGTGCCCGCGCCCAAGAGTCGGCCTACCCACCTGTCCAGGGCAACGGCACTCGCACGGTGTCGTGCGGTAGGTGGTGACCCCGGCCATGGGGGGGAGGCAGCACAGTTAGGGAGTGGCATATGTTGATGTTGGACATTCAGCTGATGCAAAAGGCGAAATAGGTGAAGTACCAGGAAGAGGTGGACCAAAGCAAGCCATTTTTCTGTCACCCTATGTGTCATCAGGGGAAGGTGGGACAAAATCCTTGGAAACCCATGCGTGGTTCATTTTAATGAAGGTTAGATCATCCACATTTTGGGTTGACAGACGGGTCCTTTTTTCTGTCAGGATTGATCCAGCTGCACTGAAGACTCTTTCCGATAGCACACTTGCAGCTGGGCAAGCGAGCTCCTGTAAGGCATATTGTGCCAATTCAGGCCAGGTGTCCAGTTTAGCGGCCCAATAGTCAAAGGGGAATGACCTGTGTGGGAGAACATCGATATGGGAGGAAAAGTAGTTTGTTACCATAGTTGACAACTGCTGTCTCCTGTCACTTTCCATCGATGCAGTATTACCAGTTGTGTGAGCGGTATTTGAAAAATCAGTCCACAACATTGTCATGAAACCCCTGTCTCCAACGCCACTTCTGCTGTGTGCACCACAAACACCTCTGCCAAGCTGCCCCCGGCCCGTACAGCTCGTGTGAGAACCATCACCGCTGCTGTGTGCTGGGAATGCCTCAAGCAACCGATTTACCAGAGTTGCTTGTTTATTAGCCAATATTAGGTCAAGGTTCTCCTGTGGCATGATGTTTTGTAATTTGCCTTTATAGCGTGGATCCAGGATGCTGGCCAACCAGTAGTCGTCATCGTTCATCATTTTGGCAATGCGGGGGTCCCTTTTTAGGATCCGTAAGGCATAATCTGACATGTGGGCCAATGTTCCCGGTGTCAATGATGCACTGCGAGTGCTGGGTGGAGGAGCACTTTCTGGCAAATCCACATCCCTCCAGTCACGCAAAAACCCTGTACCAGACCTTGCCACGCCAACATTTTCACTTGCCCCACGAGATGCATCCTCCTCCCCTAAGCAATCATCCCCATCATCCTCCTCCTCCTCCTCTTCTTCCTCCACCTCGTCCAGGAGAGGTCCCTGAGCAGACAATGGCTGAATGTCATCAAGGATTCCCTCCTCCTCTTCCTCCTCATCAACATTGGCTGCAGACGCCTGCTCCTTAAGATGCGTCAAAGTTTGCATGAGCAGACGCATTAGTGGGATGCTCATGCTTAGGATGGCGTCGTCTGCGCTTACCAGCCGTGTGCATTCCTCAAAACACTGAAGGACTTTACAAAGGTCTTTCAGCTTCGACCACTGCACACCTGTCAACTCCATGTCTGCTCTCAAAGTGCCTGGCCGTGTATCCTCCCACAAATGCATTATGGCCTGCCTCTGCTCGCACAGCCGCTCCACCATGTGCAGGGTGGAGTTCCACCTTGTTGCAATGTCGATAATGAGGCGGTGGTTGGGAAGGTGGAGCAATCGCTGCAGCTTCTGCATACGAACGGAGTGTACAGGCGACCGGCGGATGTGCGCGCACAGTCTTCGCACCTTCTGGAGCAGGGCTGTTAACTCCGGATAATTTTTGAGGAAGCACTGCACCAGGTTCAAGGTGTGAGCCAAGCAAGGTATGTGGCTGAGTTTTGAAAGGGCTATGGCTGCCACAAAATTACGGCCGTTATCACTAACTACCTTGCCTGCCTCAAGATGTACACTGCCCAGCCATGACTCAGCTTGTCGCTTCAAGTACTCGGCCAGCACCTCGGCGGTGTGTCTGTCGCCCAAACACATCATCTGCAACACAGCCTGCTGACGCTTTCCACTAGCTGCTCGATAGGGGGACACATCGTGTGCAACAGTGGCAGCTGCAGATGGAGTGCTCGTACGACTGCGCTCTGTGGACAAGCTTTCGCTTCTGGAGGAGGTGGAGGAGGAGGAGGGTCGAACGCCTACAGCCAACTGTTTCCTATACCGTGGGCTAGGCAGCACTGTCCCACCACCGCTGTCCCCTGTGGACCCTGCATCCACCACATTAACCCAGTGCGCAGTGATGGACACGTAACGGCCCTGGCCATGCCGACTGGACCATGCATCAGTTGTGAGGTGCACCTTTCCGCTCACTGACTGCTTGAGTGCATGGACAATGCGGTCTTTCACATAATGGTGGAGGGCTGGGATGGCTTTGCGAGAGAAGAAGTGGCGACTGGGTAGGTCATAGCGTGGTACTGCATAGGCCATGAGTTCGCGGAAAGCTGTGCTTTCCACCAACCGAAAGGGCATCATCTCAAACGAGATTAGTTTGGCAATGTGGGCGTTCAAACCCAGTGTACGCGGATGAGAGACTGAGTACTTTCTTGGCCTACTCATAGTGTCTGGGAGGGTGAGCTGGACTTGAGAGCTGCATATGGTGGAAGTAGCGGTGGACAGGGCGGACTGAGAGAGGGTTGATGATGGTGATGGAGTTGGTGTTCTTTCTGATGGCCTAGAATGAGTCTTTCGTTGATATAACAGTGGGATTCCCTGACTGCTGTGGTCTTGCAATGACACCTCAACATTTGCTGCTGTGCTAACCGGTGGGCTTACAGTGGGGGAAACAATGTAGCGTTGCTGACTACCTTCGTTGTGATCAGTTGCACATGTGGCACTTGAGGTTTGGTGTTGTGTCCACGCTTGCAAGTGCATGCTGGTTAAATGTCTAAGCATGCAACTGGTATTCAAATTTTTCAGATTTTTCCCTCGGCTAAAGGTCTTTGCGCACTTCATACAGATAACCTTGGCCTGATCATGAGGATTTTGTTCAAAAAAGTGCCACACTGCACTCTTCCTACTTTGGCAGACATTTTGCGGCCTAGCACGCTGTGATCTTTTGACCCTCTGGACAAGCTGTCCAGCAACTCTTTTGATGTTTGGAACCTGTCTTTGGAGTGCTCCGGGCCTGTCAGATAACAGCTGTTGCGATGTCGATGTCTGCTGTGGATGCTCCTCATCTGAGCTATTGGAAGCAGCACCCTCTTCCCCCAATGGATGCCAATCTGGGTCAACAACTGGGTCATCCATCATCTCCTCTTCTATGTCATGTGCACCTTCCTCTGTGTCACCGTGTATGGTGGTATAGTGTGCGGGAAGGGGCACCTGAGTCTCATCAGGGTCAGAATCTGGCTCTGTACACTGCGAGGACAATGTAGTGCTCTGAGTGAATGTACCAGCAGAATCATCCATCAGCGGCTGTGCATCAGTGCACTCCATGTCAGATTCATCTTGGCCTGGGTAATTCACCATTTCACTTGATAATCCAGGCATGGTATGTGAAAACAGCTCCATGGAGTAATCAGTAGTATGTCCTGCGTCATCCTTCAATCTTGGTTGGGGTGAAGGACACAAGGAAAGGTGTGGTTCATGAACATGAGCCTCAAATGACGACTCAGTGCTTTTACTTTTTACAACTGAAGAAGAGGAGGCGATAGAGCTGGAGGCTGAGTCAGCAATGTAAGACAAAACTTTTTCCTGATGCTCTGGCTTTAAAAGCGGTTTGCCAACTCCTAGAAAACTAAGCGTTCGAGGCCTTATGTAGCCAGACGATGACGCAGGGTCAGCACCTCCTGCATTCGGTCCTATTTTGCTCTTGCCACTACCATCAGATCCACCACCAAACACCATCATTACCAGCTGCCAACCCCCGCCCAATTCCACGGTCTCTTCCACCAGCCTTCCTCATTTTTGGTAGAAATGTAGACAAAATCCAACAAACTATATAGTAATGTAAAACAAGGTACAAGGTGTCTATAGGGCAGGGGAGATTTTGAATTTCTGCACACACTTGTGGACAGTGGACACTTTTGGATTGTGTGAGGCCCACTGATATCTGAGCGCTATGTGACAGGCTCGATGGCACAGCTGTGACAAAAGTGACTAGAGGATAAGGGAGATTTTGAATTTCTGCACACACTTGTGGACAGTGGACACTTTTGGATTGTGTGAGGCCCACTGATATCTGAGCGCTATGTGACAGGCTCGATGGCACTGCTGTGACAAAAGTGACTAGAGGATAAGGGAGATTTTGAATATCTGCACACACTTTTGGACACTGGACACTTTTGGATTGTGTGAGGCCCACTGATATCTGAGCGCTATGTGTCAGGCTCGATGGCACTGCTGTGACAAAAGTGACTAGAGGATAAGGGAGATTTTGAATTTCTGCACACACTTGTGGACAGTGGACACTTTTGAATTGTGTGAGGCCCACTGATATCTGAGCGCTATGTGACAGGCTCGATGGCACAGCTGTGACAAAAGTGACTAGAGGATAAGGGAGATTTTGAATTTCTGCACACACTTATGGACAGTGGACACTTTTGGATTGTGTGAGGCCCACTGATATCTGAGCGCTATGTGACAGGCTCGATGGCACTGCTGTGACAAAAGTGACTAGAGGATAAGGGAGATTTTGAATATCTGCACACACTTTTGGACACTGGACACTTTTGGATTGTGTGAGGCCCACTGATATCTGAGCGCTATGTGACAGGCTCGATGGCACTGCTGTGACAAAAGTGACTAGAGGATAAGGGAGATTTTGAATTTCTGCACACACTTGTGGACAGTGGATACTTTTGGATTGTGTGAGGCCCACTGATATCTGAGCGCTATATGACAGGCTCGATGGCACAGCTGTGACAAAAGTGACTAGAGGATAAGGGAGATTTTGAATTTCTGCACACACTTGTGGACAGTGGACACTTTTGGATTGTGTGAGGCCCACTGATATCTGAGCGCTATGTCACAGGCTCGATGGCACAGCTGTGACAAAAGTGACTAGAGGATAAGGGAGATTTTGAATCTCTGCACACACTTTTGGACACTGGACACTTTTGGATTGTGTGAGGCCCAATGAATATCTGAGCGCTATGTGACAGGCTCGATGGCACAGCTGTGACAAAAGTGACTAGAGGATAAGGGAGATTGGATTGCTTTTAAAAAAGCAGTTTGCGGAGCAGTGGGTAAACAGCAATGCCAGCCTGTCAGGAAGCCTTAGAAGGCAGCCCAACAACCAACACCACTGATACACCACTATATAGCCTCCCCTTGCACTGCACACACAGTGACTGGTGTGTTGTGCAGGCCAAATTGCTAGCAGCAGAAGCAGTTTTTTTTTCTTCTCAGCAGGACAAAAAAAAAAAATTGGGATTGCTTTTAAAAAAGCACTTTGCGGAGCAGTGGGTAAACAGCAATGCCAGCCTGTCAGGAAGGCCTTAAAAGGCAGCCCAACAACCAACACCACTGATACACCACTATATAGCCTCACCTTGCACTGCACACACAGTGACTGGTGTGTTGTGCAGGCCAAATCGCTAGCAGCAGAAGCAGTTTTTTTGTCTTCCCTGCCTAACGCTCTCCCTACAGAATCAGCAGCAACCTCTCCCTATACTAAGATCGGCAGAAGTAAGATGGCGGTCGGCGTGCACGCCCTTTTATACCCCCTGTGACGCCCACCAAAGCAAGCCAATCACTTGCATGCCCTTCTGAAAGATGGTGGTGACCCGTGCCTATGTCATCACATTGCCCACAGTGTCCATGGATCCTGATTGGCTGAAAAAGAGCGCAAAACAAACTTTTGAAAAGCGACTTTGGCGCGTAAGTCGCCGACCTCGTGGCCGACCTCATCCTAGGGTCGGGTTTCGTTTCATGAAACCCGACTTTGCCAAAAGTCGGCATCTTTTGAATTTTTTCGACCCGTTTCGCTCAACTCTAGATACCATGTTTTGGCATAGGTGGTTTCCTTCATTGGAGACTGCCCTTCCCGTGGTTGTTCCTTCCCGGGGAAAGACCTGGCTAGTCATTGCTTGCGTTGAGAAACACGTGATGGTGTCTCAGCGGCTTGTGTTTTGCATGTTTTTGCATATTTCCCATAAGGGATGGGGGCATTGCTCTAGAATCACTGCGTTGAGAAACATGTGATGGTGTCTCCGCAGTGTTGGATATTTATCTCCATGAGGTCACTCATCCTCATTTTCACGGGGCTGGCTAGTGGCGGGGCTAGATGTGCACTGTCCTTGTAACATAGTAACATAGTTATTAAGGTTGAAGGGAGACTTTAAGTCCATCTAGTTCAACCCATATCCTGTCCTAACTTGCCCTAACATGTTGATCCAGAGGAAGGCAAAAAAACCCCATGTGGCAAACAGTAAGCTTCACATTGGGGAAAAAAATTCCTTCCCGACTCCACATACGGCAATCAGACTAGCTCCCTGGATCAACGCAATATTAATCAAACTAGTGTATATACCCTGTAAATTATTGTAAGGGCTAGAGTCTTGGGGTGTCTGGATCAGTCCATGATAAGGACTGATAGGGACAATATATTGACCCCGGCTTCATGAACTGGATAGAGGAATACCAACAATGGGTGAGATTGTTCCTTTTATCCTTTTGAATTGTTGATATGGATATGTTTTTTGAGCCCCTCATGTGATGTCTCTAAATTTGGTGGGGCTAAATCTGTCCATATTTTGATAGAAAAGAAATCATTGAAATAGATTGTCTTCCCATACAGGGAGCCAATGAGTTTACAAAATATCCTTGACAGGGATGTAATCCAGTGTCTTTTACTGTATTGTGTGTTTTTGTATTTTTTGTGCACTAGTGCATTGGTTCACTTAAGAGTATAGTGGTGAAAACCCCTTTTTTTTTTTAAAAAAAAGACATATGAGTAAAAGTTAAGTTTTAAACTACCATTTTTTGCTATATTCCTGTTGATTCACCAAGATAATTAAGACTTCTGGATATGCCCGCATTCTCCACCAGCTGATATGGAAATCTGAATTTCAGCCAAAAGTTTCCATCTTTCAAGACACAGACAGAGATAAAATATAAGATATAAAATGCTTATGCTTCCCTATGAATTTGTGAGAGGGAACTGCCGTGGTTAAAAAGGGTACAGTATTAAAATCATCGTCCGTCAGCCATCACTGCACCTGCTGAAAGCAAAGAATGTAGTACACCAGAAATAATTAAATATGGCAAACTTTGAAAATTGCAAGTTTTCAAGGATCATAGTCACAAAAGACTTGGATCGCCTTTTTTCTGTAAGAATGTCTTATCTATGGAACATCTTACCAAACATTCTTACAATATCTGTAGGTTAGACTTGGTTTCATTTACAGTAGTAGAAACAAAACATCTATTTATATAATTGACTTGTAATGTTTTAATTTCCTGTTCTGTCCAGATGTCACTGTATCCCAGAATTTCAAGCGGAGGAAGTTCACCGATCGCCATATCGGGACACCCAAGTGATGGGTGTCTCAATATGGAAACTCCTGCTGGTACGAACCTATTGCATGGTACCACCAGCGGAACACCGTCACACCACACACATACACTCACACTCTCACACTCACACTCTCACAGTCTCACACTCACGCAGCCTCTTGCGCAGTACCACCAGCGGAACACTGTCACACTGCACCTGCATGAATTTCACGCAGGCGCAATGAATCATTCGGCTGATCCCGGTGGCAGATGCCCAACGTGCCTACATGCAGAGGAAGCCGGTCATATTAAAGGGGTTTTCCCATGAACGAAAGTTCAATTTAAAAATTGTCTGTTTCAGACCATGTACGGAGCATACCATATCTCCTGGGTAGGGGAGGAAGCAAAAGACAATCCTGTCATTACAGCAGGGGATCACAGAGGATTCATTTTGTGAGGTAAAATATTTCACTATATTTCACTGACTGTTTTTAAACAATATTTCACCTCACAAAATGTATCCTTTGCGATCTCCTGCTGTAATGTCAGTATTATCTTTTGCTTCCTCCCCTGCCCAGGAGCTGTGGTATGTTCTGTACACGGTCATACACAGGGGTGAGAGAGACAGAGCACAGGGGGGAGACAGCTCAAACAGGACAGCACATGAGGGGAGAACATAGCACAGGAATGAAACAGACAACAGACAAGAGGGATAGAACATGGGGTAGACAGGTCAAAGAAGAGAGCACAGACAGATGTCAGCACATGGGGGGAGAGATTCTCAATGCTGCAAAGCCTGCCCCCATCGTGACATTACCGCCCTCCCGATGCGATAGCATCGGGCCTCCATCTAGTGACTTTATAAAGCTACTAAGTAGCTTATATATAACAAGTAATAACACATGTTGGCAAATTATGCATTATAAAAACTAAATTGATTATTTTCTTTATCAAAGTAAAATATATATATAGATGTGGAACAAATGACCTGAGAGACCTTCTTATAAGGAATGAGTCACTGGCAATTTTGCAATCTCTACAAAACTTCTAGGGAGAAATGAAAACATTCCTTATAAAAGAAACCCACAGGTCAACACTACAGATCTCACTAGACACTCTTTCAAATGCTGACTGCTGAAAACAAGAGATGTATTTCATTGCTGTTTACTATAAATAAATTTCTGCTGTCCCTTGACTGCGACCATTCAGCGTTATGCGTCCTTTTAACTGTAAGCATTATGAGGTTCTTTACACAATACATACATACCTGTGTCCTCATAACTCAGATCATGCTGCTTATAATTACCATACCATTCTGCTGACTTTCTTACGGCATTTAGATGAGCTGCATTTGGGTCGCCCTCCCAGGGCTGTGGAGTACTCGGTACCGAGCCGGTGTCAGCGGGATGTGTCACAGCAGCAGTGACCCAGTCCATGGCCCTGGGCGCCCAAGTAATGGGGGAATTAAAATGGTGGAATGTAGTTAATGGAATAGTTCGTGACGCCACCTGTGGTGTTCGGCAAGTGAGATGTTAAGCCGATGCTGCATGCAGATCCACTGGGACTCTTGGTATGGTGCAGCACAGATGTAAAAGCTCCCCACAGGTGAAGCTGTAGTCCCAGGGCAGTGTAGATGTGGTTTGGCACGGGGACGGAACAATGCCGGAAGGGTAGGAAGCAGACAAAGACACAGCAGGGTGCAATTTCCGTACCTTTACTTGATAAATGCAGTCCATGGTCCTGATTACAGATGGTACCAGAGCAGGCTAGCCTGGAAGCAGCTCAGGATTTTCTCTCAGCAGATGGGCTGTGCAGTCTCCTTCTTAGCGCTTATTTGAATGAAGTACTCCTAGTACTGAGTTACACTGAAGTTCCTCCTAATTCTCTTCTACTAGCACTCCTCATATGGCAGACAGCTGTAGCCGCTATTCCTCTCTTGGCTCACTCCATACTGTTGTGCCTCCGAGTCTTAGAGGGAGTAGGGCATTTACAGCCTCCTACTCCTCTTGTGTCTGTTGCAGGACCATTGGATCCGTACAACCGTGGAGACCAGGCTCCAGTTCATGCGCTCTCACTGGGAGGGAGCTCTTTCCTCAGCTCAACCTCCAGTTTCTCTCCACACGTCTGCACACGTGGACCTCCTCACACTAACTAACCACTCCTTCCTCTTGGCCCTCAGAGAGCACTCCTCCCTTCAATTCCGGTTCATAGTGCCCCCTGCTGGCCTGGAGTGGAACTGTGTTGCATGTATAGGTTAACTGCGAGAGAGACCCTTTACTGCTTCCAAGCCTGTCATTGCCCTCGCTGGAGGAAGGCAAAGCCACTGTGGCGGCCATACTCCTGGGGGCGCCACACATTGTTAACAAATTAATCATGGAAATGGAAAAGGATAACCAAAAAGTCCTCCTGCTAAAGGTTGCCACAAATTTTATGTTCTTACTAGTCACTTAGGGAGGCCTAATTCTTGATCTTCTTTTGTGCATACTTCCATTTTCCATGTAAAAATGCTTGTTTATATTGATGGACTGTTTTAAATAATCTCTTTGAATTTTGGAGGCTCTTTTTTGGATTTTTTTTATGTAGGGGTTAGCATTAGTGTTTAGCATTCCGATACCGCAAGTATCGGGTATCGGCCGATATTCGCGGTATCGAAATTCCGATACTTTTAGCATATCGAATACCGGAATCGGAAGTTCCCATAATGCTATGAGCCAGTTTGATTTGATTCAGCCAATGACAATCCTCAGAAGTGTGGGCACATACTGTTAGGCATGTAAGCATGTTAAGTAATGGCATGGCTGTGATTGGCTGCTGAAATGATGTCATGATGCACTATAAAAGCCGCTGCCGCCACCATTTCGGATTCACTCTGCTGTGAATTCCGTTAGGGACAGGCTGCTGCTCAAGACTCTGAGGGACAGTTAGAGATAGCGATTTTACAAATAATATTGTGCTTTACCCAGGCTACATTCTCCATATGTGTAGCTTTCTTTTGCCTTGCAGCAGTGCTGTTCACAGCTGTCTGCAAGGTCTGTGTGAGTGCAGCTCACGCTGTAGTGTGTCCTGCAGGCACGTCTGCTTGTAGGCTGCTCAGCGTGTGTCACTGCCTCATACATATTTTTCTTTTATTGCTGCTCATTTTTCATTCTCCTATTAGTGTGAATCCATCCGTATCCATATACGTTGGTTGCAAACACTATAGGAGTAGACAGCGGAGCCTTTCTGCAGCCTTTCAGTGCTAGTGCCCAGTTATCTGCACTGTTCACGGCTATCTGAGAGGTCTCTGTGTGAGTCCAGCTCACGCTGTAGTGTGTCCTGCAGCCACGTCTGGTTGTAGGCTGCTCAGTGTGCGTCACTGCCTCATACATATTTTTCCTTTATTGCAGCTCATTTTTCATTAATTCTCCTATTAGTGTGCATCCATCCGTATCCATCTACATTGGTTGGTTGCAAACACTATATAGGCGTAGATAGAGGAGCCTTTTTGCTGGCTTGTGCCCTGCAGACGCAGCCAGATTAGTATTACCCTATTTTTTGGAGCCTCATCTTTTGCATTGTAGGTTACCTTCCTGCATTGTAATAGCTCCAAAAAGTTTGTGATACTATCGCTTTCAAATCTTTTGTCACATTCTTTTTTTTGAAAAACAAAAACAAAATATAGTTCACCAAACACTCCACTTAACAGTTGTGTTGGCCACATTTGCTCATATTAAAGTGGAGTCCACACACTTTATAAAATTAGTCTTTCTTATACCTGTTAGCAGCTGTTCAGGAATAAGCACACTAAGCCCCCCTTTGTACTTTTCTGCCTATCTTTACCAGTCTACCAAGATGAAGAAGGCAGGGAGTAAGGCACGTGGTCGTGGGCGTGGAGTTGCAGCAGGGAGAGGACGTAGGGATTCAGCAGGGAGAGGATGAGGGGATTGTGTGCCTGCTGTGGGCACCAGTGAGTCAGCATCCCCCAGTTTTACCAAGCAACAGTAATTTATGCGCAGCTTTGTAGGACCTCGCCGTACCCCACTGTTGCGTGACGAACGAATTGAAGCCGTTGTCAGATGGATGGCAGCTAACGCATCAACTTCAATGACTTCCACATCCTCTTAGGGTCAGAGCACTGAAGAGCAACCATCTGTCTCTTCACCACCTGCCAAATTGCCCAGGCAGTCAGAGAGCCCTGTACAGGAGCCATCACAGTCTCTAATTCTGTTCTCTGATTCTGTTGGCTTGGAAAGAGGGGGCCAGCCAAGCAGCATTCAAGAATGTGAAGAAGAGGGAGTATGCAGTGATGCGCAACTGCTTTGTCCCTCTGAATCTGAAGAGGCGGGTGGGCCAGTGCCTATGGTCAGCACACCTCAGTACACATCAGATGATGATGAGACTCAGGTGCCACTTTCTGGTGCGTACGGTGCTGGCGAGACTACCCAGGAGAATCAGGTGTTTGAAGAGGGGAGTGTAGATGATGAGGTCCTTGACCCATCATGGCGTGAGGAACAGGAAGGTGGTGGGAGCAGCTCTGAGGTAGAGATTCCCCGATTGGCCAAAACAGGAGGGAGAAGGAGGAGGCAGACTTGGTTGCCTGTAGCCTCCACTTTGGCACCCATTAGGAGCATTCTTCTTCCAAAAGCCAAAACGGGCACTCCCAAGATTTGCTGTGGTAGTCCTTTTTTGACACAGTTGCAGATGACATTTGCTTTGTCAAATGCAAGCTGTATCATCAGAAAGTGAAAAGAGGGAAAATGTCAGCAACCTCAATACCACAAATATGTGGAAACATGTGCGGACCAAGCACGTGGTGGAGTTACAAAGACACACTGAAGACGTAGGCCAACCTACAGCACCACCTACCACCTCTTCAGCTCGTGTTGTAGCTTCTTCCTCCAGCTCACACACAGCTGGTTCGGCTTCCTCACAGGATCGCCATGGAAGAACCTCTGGCACTGTTGTCCAGAGACCCAGTGACATTCCACCCACAGCACCACGTTCCCATTCATCCTCACACTCCCAGGCAACTGTACAGCCATCAGTAGCACAGGCATGGGAGAAAAGGCGGCCATACTCGGCAAACCATCCCCGAGCACAGGCTCTGAATGCCGGCATTGCAAAATTACTGGCCCTTGAAATGCTCTCATTCAGGCTGGTGGAGACTGACACCTTCCGGAACTTCATGGCATTGGCAGTCCCACAATACACCGTGTCCAGCCGCTTTTATTTCAGCAGGCAAGCCGTCCCTGCCCTGCAAAAGCATGTGGAGGGCAAAATTAAACATGCGCTACTAAACGCCGTCAGTATCAAGGTCCACCTGACCACCGGTGCGTGGACCAGTACCCATGGACAGGGACGATACCTTTCCCTCACTGCTCATTGGGTTAATGGTATGGAGCCGGGTACAGATCTTGAGAGTGGCGCTGTACGTGTTCTGCCAACTCCAAGGATTGCAGGAATCCAGTCTGTACACATTGACTCCTCCTCATACTCCAGTTCCTCAGAATCAGCGCTTACAGGAGCCTGTTACAACCGATATGAGCACAGCCATGGCCAAACGTCAACAGGCCACACTGAAATTAATTTCTTTGGGGAATCAAAGCCACACAGCGCAGGAGCTCTGGAATGCCATCAAGCAGGAGAGCTATGTGTGGTTTGTGACAGCGAATCTCCAGCCAGGCTGGGTAGTGTGTGACAATGGCCAAAATTTGGTGGCAGCTCTGGGCCGAGGCAACCTCACTCACATCCCATGTCTGGCACATGTGCTCAACTTGGTCGTGCAGAGCTTTCTGAGGGACTATCCGGATCTTGATACACTGCTGCACAAGGTCCGCATAGAGTGCGCTCACTTGCGGCGTTCCAGCACGGCAAGATTGCGCATTGCAGATCTGCAGCGCCGATTCCGTTTTCCGGAACACTGCATCATATGTGACCAACCCACCAGGTGGAATTCAACGTTACATATGTTGGAGCGGTTGTGTGAGCAGCAGGCAGCAGTAATGGAGTATTAGCTGCATCAGGCGCAAACAAGTCGCACTGTGCGCCGGTCACACTTCAGAACCACTGAACCACCTCTATGAAGGACATCTGCCACATTTTGTGTGCCTTCGATGATTCCACTCAGATGGCGAGTGCAGATGATGCACTAGTCAGCATGACTATCCCCCTTATCTGCCTGCTTGAAAAAACAGCAGAGGCAGTGCCTCAGCGCAAGGCAAGACCAGTATGGCCCAAATGTGGCAAAGTTTTGTGTACCCTTCACAAATGTCTACACCATCACAGACGGCTCCAGTCAGCAGGAGGCAACGTTTCCGTCAGATGGTGACAGACTACATGTCTTGCCCTGTCAGTGTACTCCCAGACGGCTCTTCCCCCTTCAAAATTTGGGTCTCTAAGCTGGATACATGGCCAGAGCT
Source organism: Dendrobates tinctorius (assembly GCF_039654945.1). Lineage (NCBI taxonomy): Eukaryota > Metazoa > Chordata > Amphibia > Anura > Dendrobatidae > Dendrobates > Dendrobates tinctorius. Next base: position 5,669,125 of record NW_027361742.1, read on the forward strand.
TAGCCAGTATGCATTGGAGGTGCTGGCTTGCCCTGCTTCCAGTGTATTTTCGGAACGAGTCTTTAGTGCCGCAGGTGGTGTACCAACAGACCGTCGCATGCGACTATCCTCCGATAATGTTGACCGGCTTACTTTTCTGAAAATGAACAAGGCCTGGATCTCGCCAGAATTTGCCAGTCCTTTTCCAGAATAAATAATTGGTTGGCAACAGTATCCAGGTCTCCTGTTGTGTTCATGTTTCTACCACCTGAACTGTAATCCCTGGGCTTCAACACAGCCAGTTTTTTCTCAGAAGTGCCATCTGCACAGAGAATAACACTAGCTCCTGTGTTAGTGGGGTTCAGTAATGCCAGCTGCTCCCCTGCTGTGTGGACGGCAATATCTCCTGCTGCCTCCACATGCAAACTAGATCATATTTTCAACTTGCTCCAAGTAGGCCTCAGCCTACTCCATGATTGATCCTGGGCTCCATCATCGCCAGTTGTTGCTCGGAAGTGCCGTCCGCACAGAAAAAATCACTAGCTCCTGTGTTAGTGGGGTTCCGTAACGCCAGCTGCTCCCCTGCTGTGTGGACGGCAATATCTCCTGCTGCCTCCACATGCAAACTACATCACATATAAAACTTGCTGCAATTAGGCCTCAGCCTGCTCCTTGATTGATCCTAGGCTCCAACATCGCCAGTTGTTGCTCAAAAGTGCCGTCCACACAGAAAAAAACACTAGCTCCTGTGTTAGTGGGGTTCAGTAACGCCAGCTGCTCCCCTGCTGTGTGTCCGGCAATGTCTACTACTGCCTCCAAATTCACACTACTACTGATTTCAAACTTGCTCCAATTAGGCCTCTGGCTCTACTCTGTCTCTAGTATTTCCCCTGGCCTCCAACACCGGCAGTTGCTGCTCAGAAGTGGCGTCTGCACAATAAACATTTGTTCCTGTGTTACTGGGGTTCGGTAACGTCAGCTAATCCCATGATATATGTCAGGCAATGTCTCCTGCTCTGTCCACATTCCCACTACTAGCATTGGGAATGTGGACAGAACAGTAGACATTGCCGGACACACATCAGGGGATCAGCTGACATTACTGAACCCCAGTAACACAGGAACAAGTGTTGATTGTGTAGACGCCACTTCTGAGCAGCAACTGGCGATGTGGGAGGCAAGGGGAAATACTAGAGACAGAGTGGAGCCAGAGGCCTAATTGGAGCACGTTTAAAATCAGTAGTTGTCTACAACAGATATTAAACTTGCTGTAAGTAGGCCTCAGCCTGTTCCATGATTGTTCCTGGGCACCAACATCGCCACTTGTTGCTCGGAAGTACCGTGTGCACAGAAAAAAACACTAGCTCCTGTGTTTGTTGGGTGCAGTAACGCCAGCTGCTTCCCTGCTGTGTGTACGGCAAAGTCTCCTGCTCCCTCCAAAATCACACATCAGCTTTTCAACTTGCTGCAAGTAGGCCTCAGCCTACACCATGATTCACCCCGGGCTTCAACACAGCTAGTTGTTGCTCAGAAGTGCCATCTACACAGAGAAAAACACTAGCTCCTGTGTTTGTGGGGTGCAGTAACGCCAGCTGCTCCCCTGCTGTGTGTACGGCAATGTCTACTGCTGCCTCCACATTCAGACTACTACTGATTTTTAACCGTGCTCCAATTAGGCCTCTGGCTCCAGTGTCTCTAGTATTTATCCTGGCCTCCAACATCGCCAGTTGCTGCTCAAAAATGCGGTCTGCACAATCAACACTTGTTCCTGTGTTACTGGGGTTCTGTAATGTCTGGTGATCCCCTGATGTGTGTCCGGCAATGTCTCCTGCTGTCCACATTCCCACTACTAGTAGCCGAGTCTATGGTGCCTGCAGTTTAGGTGCTTCCTATGTGGGCTGGGTGTTCTGGTAATAAAGGCTGGTTCCGTAGTGCCAAAAGGACAAGCACCCCCTGTAAGGACTGTGGGTTTCGGTAACTGCGGCCGCCTCGCGGCCTTAAAACTTTGTTTTTCATGGGTACCTTCTGCTACCCCTCTGGGTTCCAGCACTGTCAGCTGGTTCCAGGCAGAGCCTTTGGCCTAGGTGCCTCCTTCTCGGTATCCGAGTTCCAGCAACGTCTGCTGGTTCTTGGTAGTGCTTTCCAGCACAGGTACCTCCTGCTTACTAACCGGGTTCCAGCACCGTCAGCTGGTCCTCGGTAGTGCCTTTGGCTCTTGCTCCTTCTGCTGCCCTTCCGGGTTCCAGCACCGTCAGCTGGTTCTTGCTAGTTCCATTTGCTCTTGCAGCTTCTGCTGCCCTTTCAGGTTCCAGCACCGTCAGCAGGTTCCAGGCAGAGCCTTTGGCCTAGGTGCCTCCTTCTCGATATCCGAGTTCCAGCAACATCTGCTGGTCCTTGGTAGTGCTTTCTAGCACAGGTACTTCCTGCTTAGTAACTGGCTTCCAGCACCGTCAGCTGGTCCTCGGTAGTGCCATTGGCCTCTTGTTCCTTCTGCTGCCCTTCCAGGTTCCAGCACCGTCAGCTGGTTCTCAGCAGTTCCTCAGCCTTCTTGTACCTTCTACTACATTTCCAAGTTCAAGCTTTTGCAAATGTTTTTTGTATATTATCACTCTGGATCTCCCTGAAGACGACGACCATGAAGACCATCCCGAAGAAGACTAAAAAGATGACCCTGAAGAAGATGACCAAGAGGACAAAGAACTTGAAGACAAGCACCAAGATACAGAACAACAAGAGACAGAAGACCAAGCAGAAGACCAAGAAGCAGAAGAGCGAAAAACAGAAGAACATTATGCATAAGACTAAAAATCAGAGCAAAACATATTATCTAAATTATAAGCAGAAGACTAAGCAGTGTATGGGGGTGAGTCCGTTCCTCCTCGTGGTGCCCCTGGAAAATGCCTGCTGCAGGCCAAACTGAACACGGACAAATCCTGTTGTAAATCTTTTGTAACAGGCAGAACGGAAGGTGTAATCTTCAAACTTTTATAGATAACAACTACAGGAATGACTGCCACAAATAAGAATATGATGAAGAAGAAGAAAAGGAAGAAGAATAATAGTTGAATAAGAAGAATATGAAGAATGTAAAAAAAAGAATAATAAGAAGAAGGTGAAGAAGAAGAAGATGAATAAGGTGAAGAAGAAGTTGCTGAAAAAGATGCTGCTGCTGAGGATGATGAAGGAGAAAGTGTGGGAGAAGTAAAAAAGAAGGTGAAGAGCATGGAAGTAGTGAAACATACATATCTGACAAAATATAAAAAAGGTTAACATAGTCAATATCATTGTAACTCCGAACGTCTATAAAAAAAAAATTAATTCCTGCTATTCCTTTTGATTGGGCTAAACCTCTATGCCTTTAATGTCTCCTCCACCTCCCCCAATACATTCTACATTAATCTCAGTTGTTTTTCTTCATGTAGAAATAACCTACAAGGAAAGAAAGGGTTTTTTTTAATTCCGATATTTCTGTCCCATTGACTTGAATGGGGCTTCTGATATCGGAATCAGCGATACCCGATACTTTTGTGGTATCATGAAACCCGACTTTCTCAAAAGTCAAGTCTAACGAAATCGGCCGACTTATCATGAAAAGTCGGACGTCTGACTGAAACTTAAAACCCAATGCAAGTCAATGTGGAAGCAAAGTCGTCAGGGAGTGGAGGACAGTAAACAAACCTACAGTGTCCATTTCAATGCCAACTACATCAATTCTTATTACTGAAGAAATGCCGGCGGAGCCGCCGCCCCTGCACCGGAGCACAGCCCGCTGCCACCACCGCAGAGCCCACCTGCCCCAGCACAGCTGCCCCTGCCTCAGCACAGCTGCCCCACCCCCAGCACAGCTGCCCCTGCCCCAGCACTGCTGCCCCTGCCCCAGCACTGCTGCCCCTGCCCCACACAGCTGCCTCTACCCCAGCACAGCTGCCCCTGCCCCAGCACAACTGCCCCTGCCTCACCACAATATGGTAACTTACACAGAGGGACCAGACAGGGGTGCCCCTGTCTCCCCTACTGTTTGCTCTGGCAATTGAGCCCTTTGGCAGTAGTAATTTGGGTGACACCTGAAATTAAGGGGTTTGGGTATGAGTTTTTGCAAGAAAAAATAGCGTTTTATGCTGATGACATGCTCTTGTTTTTGGGAGAGTGGCCGTCTTCTCTGAGGGTGGCAATGGAAGTCTTTGGATCCTTCGCAGTGATCTCTGGTTTATGTTTTAGCTGGGAGTAATCTTCAATTATGTGGGGTGGGAGAACTCATTGGAATTGGCCAGATGATTAAATGTAGTCAAAAAGTTTAAATGCTTGGGAATTCATATTGGGTATAATATACAAGATTTTGAGCATTTAAATATTACCCTGCTACTTGCTAAATTTCATCCAAAAATAAAGGACTGGTGCAAGTTACCACTGAGTATGGTAGGAAGGGCAAACATGGTAAAAATGGTTCTCATGCCACAAGCTTTGCATACCCTCCACAATGCGCCCCTTTGGATTCCTGGTCGAATCTTTTATCAGATAAACAGAATATTTAGAGAGCCTATCTGGAAGAGGAGTGTTCCTAGAATTTGGTTGGAGGTTTTGCAGCCATCTAAATAACTGGGGGGATTAGCGGTTCCTGACCCGTTTCTGTATTATCACGCTTCGCAGTTGCAGCATTTCAGAGGATGGGGGAGGAGGATTCCTTCATGCGAACTTCCTCGGGATGTGTGCTTACATGCGTAGTGGGAAAGGACTTACTGGTGCAGGCGCTAGACTCAGGGCGGTTCCATCAGGGTCAAGCTATCAATATTCCGATAATGAAGTACATGGATAAGGTAATAAGGAATGGAACACGGCCAAAGAAATATTGGGTACACAGGGAGTCACGGTGCATTCCCTGATCTGGAGAAACTTGACATGTACAGAGCTAAATTAATTAGTGGGTTTTGAGTTATGGGAGAGGAGAGGGCTTAAACTAGTATCACAGCTTTATTCTGAAGGGGAGTTACGATCTTTTGAGGATCTCAAACAGACATTTTGCATCCCTAATAAAAGATTTTTTCAATATCTCCAGCTGATACATGCTTGTGAAGCACAACAGCGACTGGCTCCACTAGATAATCCAGCTAAAACTCTGCTGTTGGATAGAGTAGCGATGGGAGGAGGATCTAGAGGTATTATATCCATGATATATGCAACCATGTTGGAAAAGAGAGTGGCAAGTTTGGAGACGCTGAAGAATAAGTGGCAAGTTGATGTAGGTGATTTAACAGATGATGAATGGGAGGATGCATTGCAAGAAGTCACAAAAGTCTCAGTTAGCGAGGCGCAGAGAGTGTCGCATCTTTATTTGCTTCATCGAGTTTATCAAGCCCATTTGCTTCATCAAGTTTATCAAGCTGTTGAAAATGGGCTATGCTACAGAGGCAGATTGATGGAAATGTGGAACGCCCAATGCGGATCTGATACACATGACCTGGAACTGTCCTCGGTTACGTAGGTTTTGGGGAGGTGTGAATGATTTACTTAATACTGTCTATCAATGTCAAATGGTACTAGACCCCAAAATGACTCTTCTGTGGCGGGTGGAGACTTTGTTGCTTTCGGAGGAGCACCAGCTGGCAGTCTCACGAATATTATATCAAGCTCGTAAAAGGGTGGCGGCTCACTGGAAGGGATCTTCTGTACCCACAATCACGGAAGTTGCCGCTGCAGTTAATAATAATATAGATATGGAAAAATATGTGTATCAAAACAGAAGAACAACTAAGAAATGGGAAGATATGTGGGCACCTTGGTTGGACACACCCAGGTTGGCGCCTCTTAGATTAACATGGATGAGAGCGTTGAGGAGGATGTAACCCAAAAATTTTAGCTGTGAGAGACCAAATGCATTGGGAGAGACGAGAGGTGTTTTTTAGGGTGAGGGTGGGGGGTGAGTTGGGAGGGAATTCTGCCGTGTTCTATTGTGTTTATGTAATACACTATTTGGGAAATATCTTGTATATGACTATCTGTTTTTTCAATTTTGGAAAATGCTTACTAAATAATTACCTGACATAAAAAAATTAAATATGCAAACAGTGTATAATGCTCCATATATAATGGGCCCCATTTATAATGCGCAGGTGTATGCTGGGCCCCATGGATGATGCTCCAGTGTATGATGGGCCCCATTTATAATGCTCCATATATAATGGGCCCCATACGATGCTCCAGTGTATAATGGGTCCTATCTATGATGCTAAAATGTATGATGGGCCCCATATATAATTCTCCAGTGTATAATGCTCCCCAAATATAGCTCCAAACATTAAAAAAATGAAACACCTCTCGTCGCTGGGCACTGCTCGACTCTAGACTTCTCAGCTTCGCCATATTCCAGCTCTCTGCACTTGGACTATTCAGGCAGATGGCGTACAGACGTGACGTCATTGCGCTCTCTGATCTGAATGTCACTGTCAGGAAACGCGGAAGAGGTCACAGCGGTGGAGCAGGGAGACGTAAATATTGCAAGTGCTGGTGCCCTGAGCAAGAGGTATGCTCATGCTTATGATGGTGTCATCTGCGCTTAACAGCCATGTGCATTACTCAAAACACTGAAGGACTTTACAGAGGTCTTTCAGCTTTGACCACTGCACACCCGACAATTCCATGCCTTCCCTCAAACTGCCTGCCTGTGTATCCTCCCACAAATGCATTACAGCCTGCCTCTGTTCGCACAGCCTCTCAACCATGTGCAGGGTCGAGTTCCACCTTGTTGCAACGTCTATGATTAGGCGGTGCTTGGGGAGGTGAAGCGATCGCTGCAGCCTCTGCATACGACTGGAGTGGACGTTTGAGCGACGGATGTGCGAGCACAGTCTTCGCACCTTATGGTGCAGGCCTTTTAACTCTGGATAATTATTTAGGAAGCACTGCACAGCCAGGTTAAGGTGTGAGCCAGGCAAGGTATGTGTGTGAGTTTTGCAATGGCTATGGCCGCCATAAAATTACGGCCGTTATCACTGACTACCTTGCCTGGCTCAAGATCTAGACTGCCCAGCCAAGACTCAGTTTCTCGCTGCAAGTAGTTGGCCAGTACCTCCACGGTGTGTCTGTTGTTGCCCAAAGACATCATCTTTAAAACAGCCTGCTGATGCTTACCACTAGTTGTTCAATAGTGGGACACCTCAGGTGCAAATCTGTCAGCTGTGGATGGAGTGGTCATGCGACTGCGGTCTGTCGACGAGCTTTCGCTTCTGGAGTAGGAGGGTCGAATGCCTACAGCCAACTGTTTCCTATACCGTGGGCTAGGCAGCACTGTCCAACCGTCACTGTCCCCTGTGGACCCTGTATCCATCACAATAACCCAGTGCACAGTGATGGACACGTAATGGCCCTGGCCATGCCTACTGGCCCATGCATCTGTTGTGAGGTGCACCTTTCCACTCACTGATTGTTTGAGTGCATGGACAATGCGGTCTTTCACATGCAGGTGAAAGGCAGGGATGGCTTTTCGAGAAAAGGAGTGCTGACTGGGTAGGTCATAGCGTGGGACAGCATAGGCCATGAGCTTTCAACCAAACGGAAGGGCATCATCTCAAATGAGATCAGTTTGGCAATGTAGGCGTTCAAAGCCAGTGTACGCGGATGAGAGGATGAGAACTTTCTTGTCCTACTCAGAGTGTCTGGTAGGGTGAGCTGGACTTGAAAGCTGCATATGGGGGAACTAGCGGTTGACCTGACGGACTGACAGGGGGTTGGTGATGCTGATGGTGGTGGTGATGGCCTAGATTCAGTCTTTCATTGCATAAACATTGTGCTTCCCTGACTGCTTTGACCTTGCGATGACACGTCAACATTTCTTGCTGCTGGTGTGCTTACCAGTGGGCTTACAGCGGGGGGAAGCAATGGAGCATTGCTGGCTACCTTCAGTAGGAGCAGGTGCACATGTGCTACCTGAGGTTTTGTAGTCTGTCCATGCTTGCAAGTGCATGGTGTTTACATGTCTAAGCATGCAACTGGTATTCAAATTTCAGAGATTTTTCCCTCGGCTAAAGGTCCTTCCGCACTTCTTACAGATAACCTTTGCCTCATTATTAGGATTTTGGTCAAAAAAGTGCCACACTGCACTCTTCCTACTATGGTAAAAACAAATTCAGGGCTTGCACGCTGTGATAATTTGACCATCTGGCCAAGCTGTCCTACAACTCTTTTTGTTTTTTTAACACGTTTTTGGACAGCTACGTGCCTGCCAGATAACCGCTGCTGCGATGACGATGCCTGCTGCGAATCCTTCTCCTTTTCTGACCTATTGCCAGCGGCACCCTCTTCCCCCAATGGATGCCAATCCGGGTCAATAACTAGGTCTCATCCATCACCTCCTCTTCAATTTCATCTGCACCTTCCTCTGTGTCACCGTGTAAGGCGGTATAGTATGCGGGAAGGGGCACCTGAGTTTCATCAGGGTCAGATTCTGGCTCAGTAGACTGCGAGGGCAATGTAGTGCTCTGGGTCAATGTACCAGCAGAATCATCTAGCAGTGGCTGTACACCAGTGCACTCCATGTCAGATCCATCTTGGACTGGGGAATTTAGGATTTGACTTGATAACCCAGGCATGATATGTGAAAAGAGCTCCATGGAGTAATCTGAAGTGTGGCCTGCCGCATCTTTCACTTTTGGTGGGGTTAAAGGACACAAGGAAAGGTGTTGTTCATGACCAGAAGCCTGCACTGACGACTCAGTGCTTGCAGTTTTTGAAACTTCAGAAGAGGAGGCGATAGAGCTGGAGGCTGTTTTGGCAATGTAAGCCAAAACCTGTTCCTGATGCTCCGACTTTAAAGCGGTTTATCTACTCCCAGAAAAGGGAACCTTACAGGCCTTCTTGAGCCAGATGATGACGCTTGGTCAACATCTCCTTCCTTAGCTGGTATTGTGCTTTTGGCATAATCAGCAGATGAACCACCACCACCATCAGTACCAGCTGCCCCCCCCCGCCCACATCCGCGGCCTCTTTCACCATACTTCCTCATGTTTGGGAAAATGCACCAAAAATACCAGCAGATATATGGTACTATATGAGGAGCGTACAGCTGTATAAGGTGTAGTGAAAATGTTAAATCTCCGTATATATTTCCTCATACCCAGACGCTCTCCCAGTATGTATTTGACCGTAATCCAACCAGCAGATATACGGTACAGTATCAGAAGCGGACAGCTGTATAAAGTGTAGGGGAAATTTTAAGTCTCCTTTTATATATTCCCTTACTCTCAACCAGATGCTCTCCCAGTATGTATTTGACGTAATCCAACCAGCAGATATGCGGTACTGTATCAGAAGCGGACAGCTCTATATGGTATATGTATGGAAAAATGTAAAGTTCCGTCTATTTTTTCCGGAGTCACACACAGACGCAGTCTCAGTATGAATTTGACCGTAATCCAAATAGCAGATATACGGTACTGTATCAGAAGCGGACAGCTCTATACGGTGTATGCATGGAAAAATGTAAATCTCCTTCTATTTCTTTCCAGAGTCACACAAACATGCTGTCTCAGTATGGATTTGACCGTAATCCAAATAGCAGATATACGGTACTGTATCAGAAGCCGACAGATCTATACGGTGTACGAGCTCTATTTTTTCAGGAGTCACACACAGATAGCATGTATTTGTCCGTGTTACCAGCCGATACACGGTAGTGTGTGAGGAGCATACAACCCCAATACGGTGTGGGAAAAAATGAACGTTCGGTAACTGTTCAGAAAAAAAGAATAAAAGTAGGAGTGCTGTGTAAAAAGCAGTCTGCACAGCAGTGTGCACACAGCAATGCAGCTATCAGGTAGCTTAATAAGGCAGCCTAATAACCAGCGCTGCTGCACACTCAAAAATCGTCCCGTCACTGCACACTAACTGTACAGCACAATTGCTATCAGCAGAAGCACAGATTTTTTTTTCTTCCCTGCCTATCTGTTTTCTTTCTTGCCTAACACCCTCCCTATTGAGAAGCAGTGGTTGCCAGCAACCTCTCCCTATGCTAAGATCGGCAGAAGTAAGATGGCGGTCGGTGGTCAGGACTTTTATAGCCACTGTGACGCCACACAAAGCCAGCCAATCACTGAAATGCCCTTCTCTAAGATGGTGGTGGCCGCTGCACAAGTCATCGCGTTGCCCACAGTGTGCTTCCTTGCTCATTGGCTGAGCAAAGGCGCCTGTAAGCATTATGGGAAACGCGACTTTGGCGCTTGGGTCGGCGACCGCATGGCCAACCTCACGCTATGGTCGGGTTTTGCGAGGCGAAACCCGACTTTAGCGAAAGTCGGCGACTTTTGAATTTGACCGACCCATTTCGCTCACCTCTATTCACTGGGTTTGTCAACTTGTAGTGTGTAAATGAAACACCAGTATTTAGACCTTTTTATCCCTGGCACTATGGGAGGGTAACAGAAATTTCATTCTCATGACTGAATGAAGATCACATGATCAGAGGCTGGTCTCATGACACTGTGTTTGTATACTGCACATGACTGAGAATTTAGTCTGAAACTGAGCCAAAAGTAATTATATACTGCCCATGGTTGAGGACTTAGTCTGAAATTAGGTCTAAGTATAGATGTTCAATAATAGTAACCACATTGATGGCTTAATAGTTATGGCTTAATTAATAGTAACCACATTGATTGTCAAGGCTGACTCCGTTTAGTAGGAAGCTATAATATTAATATCAGATAGACATATTACAAATAATATTATGCTATAAATAAAACCGCATATGCATTTGTAAGTAAAGGTATTCTGTCTTCTGAGTTATTATTTACTGAGTGATCAGAACAATTATTCTCAACTTAGTATTAAATATTTATAGCCTAAGATTGTCTCTGATTGAACCTATACTTTTATATGAAAAGTGAGACGTAAAGAAAAGCACTGGTGACTTTAGGAAATTGTTAATTAGCTCTACTGTAGCAATATTTACCTTGTGTCTCCTGGTGGGCATGTCTTATATCACGTGACTGCTACAGCCTATCAGTGGCCAATGATAGTATGCAACAGTCATGTGGCATACCAATGTCACATGTCCGCTTGGAGCCACAGCACAGGCATCACTGGAATGGTGCAAGGTTTTTATGTTACCTGTGACTGTTTAGCATTTAAGTAGAAGTTGTCCAATAGTGGACAACTTCTTGATCTTTTACAGGTGAATTTGTAGCACTCACAGACATCAAATGTTTCATCATTTAACTAACTTACAAATATTGTGAAACGTGTTACCTAATTCTTTCTTTTAGTTTCTCCAATCGTTCTTCAGAATAAGCCAGCAAATATTTTTTATATAACTAACGGCGGTGATCTTTTAAATAGCCATTTGTCCCAAGCATATTGTCCTTCAACAGGGCTCCTCTCTTTTTCACTCGGAGGTCCATTGTCCAATTTAATAAAAAGCTGAAATTTATCCTCCGGTCTTCTCTGTTCTTGTTCTTCTATACCACTGTCAGGTACTACCTCCAACCTGCCAAGTTATTTTTTAGGCAGCCATTCCCCTCATAAACACAGCGCTCTGGCAACTATGTGAAGTAGACATGGTGATTCTACTTAGTGTCTCCTCGTCTCAGAGCTCTGTATGTTTGCTGCAAAGTGCGTGGTGAGTGACAGGGCAAACGGTTCTTCCCCTTCTGCTCCAATAACTAAATGTTTTATGACACTGTTGTAATGAAAATAAAGTTATTTGTTTCACCTCAAGTAGTCACTATCATTGTAAAATGAGAGTCCCTCCAATATGCTGTATATATATATATATATTTATATATATATATATATATATATATATATATACAGTCTGAAAGGGCACTTTCTAAGAACATATCTTGGCTTTTTGCATTCCATTAGCTCATCACAATACACCCCTTTAAGAGTCTGTGGGAGAAATTGCTTGCTGCTTTAGAGATGGAAAAAGGCTGACTCACCTCTAAGGCCACTGTGGGACTGAACAGGATGTGGAAGGGCATGTCTGCCACTAATATGGATATTAAGGGGCCCAACCGTTTATGGGGCCCATTTCCACCTTCAAAGAGGAAAGCAACTTCTGTCACAGAGACATAATGGAGCCCATATATTGTCCTTGCACGGGGGCTCTCTTCAGCCTGTGTCCGCCACATTTTATAATACTACTTTGGAATATCTAACATATGAATATTTGGAGAAATATTGTTAGTTAGACTTGAATTTTAATTTTGACCACTTATATATTTATTTTTATTTTCTTCAAAGGGAAATATCTGGGAACAGATTTTGCGAATACCTTTCATATTGGAAATTATTAACACTGTGCCGTTCATTGTTACGGTAAGTATTTAATATTGTAATAGTTTATACATTTCATTTCACTTTTAAGTTTTTTTTGTGCCCAGAGTTAGTCTTTTCCCCATGACATGATGACAGAGTTTATATTGACGGTAAGATATATTGATAGTAGAGCCCATTCTATTAGATCAGAAACGGTGTGCACCACTTCTGCATGTATACCATATAAGTAAGTTCTGACAGTATATTTTACTCATTACCATTGCAGAACTTGGCTGCATCTTGTGTTAGTTGATATTTTGGCTACAATACACGATAGGGTTCCTTTTGTCTTGGGAGTCCTACACTAAAATGAAAATCAGTTCACTGAGCTACTGAGAGTAATGCCACCCATTTGTATAACCATAGCTCTCAACTTTGAAGAATAGAAAGACAGAATATTCAGTGTACCTAGCCATGAAAAAAATTTAGGTCGTGCTCTTAACCACACAACCACACCCGTAATCACATCCATTTACCAATTTTTCAACTGTCTTCATCAGGAAATTTTAGAAAGTGATGGACAACCATTTGAAAGCTGTGTTTACACTACTGCTATACCTTTTTGCTGCCTTGTCCAATATAGGAGAGGAACAATGGAAAGCAGCTGATTACAGATTTGTCTCTGAATTCATAGCTAAATGTCTCCACTGTCTATGATTAGTTTACTCAATATTCTGTCCAGGTGTCCATCACATTTCCAACCTAAGTTCTTGATCTATCAGTTCACACACAGAATTTTTCTTCAGTTCTCCTTGTGACTTCTGACTATATAATGAGCGTTCCTCTTTAGTACCTCAGGCCATCTTCTCAGTGCTACTCTCTGCTCTTCTTCTTGGTGCTACTCTCTGCCCTTAGGCTGTCTCCTTGGCACTCCTTTCTACCCTTTGGTCATCTCCTTGGTGCTCCTCTCTTCCCTGATGCCATCTCCTTTGCACTCACCTATGCTCTCAGGCCATCTCCTTGGCTCGTCCCTGGGCCCTCAGGCCATCTCCTCAGTGCTCCTCTCTTGCCTTCAGACTATCTCTTTAGCTCCCCTCTTTGCCCTCAGTTCATATCCTCTGAACTCCTTGGTTCCCTCAAGCTATCTTCACAGCACTCCTCTCTTTGTTAAAATAAAACCCTAGACTAAGGACAGAGAGGAAATTCTTAATAGGGATACCTTCAAGTTATTATGCATTTGTAGATACATATGAATAAATATGTTATTTTGTTATATTTAAAGGCAATCTGTCTGGTTGCAAAATGATATTTACCTGCAGATATAGGATAAATATGCAGGTTAATAATGTTAGGAAAATGCCCAAATGCAGTACTGAAAGCGCCACACACTGGAGAAAATGAACGTTTTTCTTCCCAACAGCTGCCGGCTTTCAATCATACAGACGTGTTGGCTTAGCTTGAGTCACCGCTTACTGTACTGTAAGCATTCCCCAGCACTTTATCTGACAACTGGCTGTGCACTGATTCACTGCACAGTCAGTTGTCAGTCAAAGTGCCAGGGCACACTAGCTGGAGCCGTGATGGAATAACAGTATGACTGAATGTTAGTGGCTCTTGGGAGAAATTAAGCTCATTTTCTACCGGGAGCCGTATTTTCAGTAATGTGACTGAGCAGATTCCTAACACTATTAACTGTCATATTAACCCTTTATCTGCAGGTTTATCTGTACCAAACTTAAAAGCTGAGCTGAGCCAAGTTTTTCATGGTAAAATTATGTAAATTCATTACGCCATCCTAGTTGTTATTTCCTACTTTTCTTGATGTCATCTTTGCAGAATGCACTGTGACATTTAAAAAAAAATGTATAGTCCATTTTGCTGTTACGTCCATGGTATGCTTTCATTTGTGACATGTGCAGAGTGCATTGCCCAAATAGATTTGTATTTTCATACATCTTGTTCTCAGCATATCTGGTTGTCTAAAACATCCTAATCGCAATCAGAGTTCACTGCCATGTATATAATTATTGCAATTTTGCTCTTATTGTAAATATCAATGCATGAAAGAGATGCACTGTGCTGAAGTCCAGTTTTTTATTGAAGTCTGTTTTGCAGTTTTTGGATTTTGCTGCTATTGAACAAGTTCCTAACTGCACCACATTAATTATTGATTGGGACAAAAAACCTTACAGGGAGCTAATGAATCAGCCATATAACTTATCCCAGATTACCCTATCACTAATGTTTCTGTGGAGAATACCATTGTAAAGGCTTTATATTGTGAAAAAGTGCACCAAATCCTTATGTAGCATTTACAGTGGCCAACCCATTGCCATTAAACATCCATAACCATGGTGGTCATTCATAAATCTTTTTAAATACACTAATTGTAATTTCCTATATACAGGATGGGCCATTTATATGGATACACTTAAATAAAATGGGAATGGTTGGTGATACATTAGTATATGGGAGGGGGAAAACTTTGGGAATGGTTGGTGATACATTAGTATATGGGAGGGGGAAAACTTTTCAAGATGGATGTGACCATGGTGGCCATTTTGAAGTCTGCCATTTTGGAGGACGTGGTCATTCTGTACCTGCTACATGCCCAAATACAACACCTTCCTCTGGTGCATGCAGGCGACAGGATGGTATGCGTCCTTTTGTAGGTACATTAATGGTGAGTCCACATGACTTATGGATATGGGACGGACACCCACTCCATGTTAAAACCACCATAACTACAGTAAACCTAGGCACTAGAATAAATACACAACACATTATTTTTGGTTGTCAAAATGGCCACAGCTTTATTTAAATCACAGGATTAACACAATCACAGTAGGAGTCAGGTGAAGTGCTAGTACATTGGGATTGACAAGTACTGTGATATCCCAGCTGTCTGACATACAGAACCAGGCCAGACAGCCATAAAGGGGCGGCACACACTGGCTTGCCATTCAAGCAGAGCCAGTAAACTTTCAGGGCACCAATGACCCTATTATCCTCACTCCTGTGCTTAACCACTGTGGCCGCCCCTGATTGACGTTACCATTACAACGTCCTTGAGGCTGGCCACCAAAGCCGAGCCTGTTCACCACCATGAGGTTTTACATCCTCTATTAGTTAAAATGAGTCCACCTTAACTTGCCTGCAACTTCCACCTGACTCCTAAACTGCAAAGCTGTGACGGGTTATAAATTCACATTTGACACTTTTGATTTTTTTTTTTTTTTTTTAATAAATCACTTTAGTAAACTTATAAGCTAGAAGTCCCTGCAAAAGCAATAAGGGGACTAGCATGGCAAACCTCCGACTCACAAAGAGTCATCCTACAGCAATCAGGAGAGGAAAAACCCCCTGTGGAGGAAACCTCTAGGGAACCATGGCTGAAGGATGGCTCTTCCCTTGGGCTTAGAAGGTTAATGCTGTTAACTCTTTATAGCCATGATAAAATTGAGCCAGGAACAAGATATACATGGTAATTTCAAAAATACAATAAAGCATTCATCATACAAGCAATAATCAAAACGTTTTAGGACAATGATTGTAAACAGGGCGGGTGGGCGGGAAATGCTTCCTCCTGTTCATCCTGTCCAAGAAAGAGGGAAGAGACACAGATTTCCTGCTCTATATAAGCCCCACCCTCCTCACAGTAACTCACCAGGCACAGACATACTGTGCTTCTTACTCTGAAAGCAACATCACTCTAGCTTAAAAATCTACACTATACCAAAAAGCTGCAGGAGTAAAGGTCCACCCATCCCCAAGTCATGTCCTCCTCCGCCTATGGCTCCAGTGGTTTCTTGACTTATGGATATGGGACGGACCCCCACTCCATGTTAAAACCACCATAACTACAGTAAACCTAGGCACTAGAATAAATACACAACACATTATTTTTGGTTGTCAAAATGGCCACAGCTTTATTTAAATCACAGGATTAACACAATCACAGTAGGAGTCAGGTGAAGTGCTAGTACATTGGGATTGACAAGTACTGTGATATCCCAGCTGTCTGACATACAGAACCAGGCCAGACAGCCATAAAGGGGCGGCACACACTGGCTTGCCATTCAAGCACAGCCAGTAAACTTTCAGGGCACCAATGACCCTATTATCCTCACTCCTGTGCTTAACCACTGTGGCCGCCCCTGATTGACGTTACCATTACAACGTCCTTGAGGCTGGCCACCAAAGCCGAGCCTGTTCACCACCATGAGGTTTTACATCCTCTATTAGTTAAAATGAGTCCACCTTAACTTGCCTGCAACTTCCACCTGACTCCTAAACCGCCACCAGAGAGGCCATTTGACACCTTAAATGGACTCGCCCCCACCAACCATGCCTAATAAAGCCATCAACCATTTCTACATGCTATGGAAAGTCTGTGCACACAAGTAATAAAATTAAAATTCCAGAGCTCTGACAGATTAATTTTATCGATGCCATGCTACCAAGTTATAATCGATAATACGGTAACTACAGCAAAATAGCAGTTGTTAAACATCCTGCAATGAGGATCCCATAATGGGGAATGTGGAAAGTAAGCCATAATTAAGGTCATAGCCACAATCTGAATACCTGCATAATGACATCTGTCATGCCTCAAAAAACTATTATACCGCATGTATTGTAGCCAGCTCTAATAATTCACCAAATCACAGATTTTAGTTCTAGAAACCACCATTATTTACAGTAGCTGTGCAGTAAAATGTCTTAAACCCACTTACTATCACTACCCGAAAAGTGATGAACATATCAATAGAAAGGTATTATAAATAGGGAGTAATTAAAACTATACACAATATAACATCAACATTATAACCGACCATAAAATAACATTCAGAATATCTGGAAGCAGCAATTTAAATAAACCTAAAGCAGAAATAAAGTCTACAAAGGCATTATTAATAACCCGGCCACGCCATTGTTAATTGTTTTTTATGCACTTGATAACATTTACTGTTGACCTCTCCAACTGGGTCAAAGGCATTGGGAATAGGCATATTGCCCTTTTTGTTAATGCACTTAATTACTTTACCCTTAGCGGCTCCCACTGGCTCAAGGGCACCGGGAGTAGGCATACTGCCCTTTGTGTTAATGCACTTGATGATACCCTTAGCCGCTCACACCAGCTCAAGGGCATCGGGAATAGGCATATCGCCCTTCATGTTAATGCACTTGATTACTTTACCCTTAGTCACTCCCACTGACTCAAGGGCACACTGATTAGGTGCAGTGCTCTTCAGTTTTGTGCACTAGATAACTGCATTGTCCAGACGACAACCTTGTTCTCTTCACCCCTCCAGCCGCCGTCCCTGGCACAGAGGAGCCAATTTCTTCTGTAGGCATGCAAAATATGATTGTCCTGACCCCAGGGACATTACCCTAACAGGGTCCTATAAAATATAAATGCTTCTGGAGACCAGGGGGCCATACCTTGATGGTCACCCCTCCATACCAGGGGGCCATACCCGAGATGGTTACCCCCTCCACACCAGGGGGCCATACACGAGATGGTTACCCTCCACACCAGGGGGCCATACACGAGATGATTACCCCTCATAACCAGGGTGCCATACCTGAATTGGTTATCCTTCCAAACCCAGGGGGGGGTCCACGGCCAGTTTATTAACAAATAACAAACATTTACAATAAGTTTTAAATACACAATCATATACGACATGAGGGGAGGGTTCTTGGAGCCCCAAAAATACTGGCTAAATATTTTGGCAAACACACAAGAACTTAAAAAATCCACGTTACCCACAGCCGTAAACCACCAGCTCGAGGGCACCAAACATCCCATTCCGGGAAGTCCAACCACCGAAAGCTCCCGGGTAACACCCCGTCCAGAGTTACCCGACCAGAGCCGTAACCAAAAGCCAGATCCAGAATTTTAACTTCCAATTCCTTTTTGCTGATTCAGCATCAACTCCAAGAACCCCACCCAGAGGTCCATACTTAATATGGTTACCCCTACTGACCAATTTATAAATAGCTTCCAGGACCCACTAAAAGGAAAACAAATGTTTGGTTTTTTTTTGTTTTTGTTTTTTTTTTTTTTTAAATTCATGTTCTTATTAAAATAAACATAAAATAAACTTTAAAGCATAAATCACATTAATACGCTGGGGGGAGTCCTTGAAGCTCCCAAATCTGGTGATTACCAAACATAAAATGTACCAACAATTACACCCAGCTGTTACCCCCACTAGATCGGGAGCACATAGCCACAAGGGTTGCAACGTTCACTTGAATTTCCTCCACCTTTCACCAGGTCCAGAACCATATTAACTTCCAAAAAGAGGAATCCATATCCCAATGAATCCCCCAGACCAATTTCTAACCAACTTCTAGGACCCCCCTAACCACCAGGCTCCAGGTAATCCACTCAGGCCTGTGCCATCTGCCATCTTAAGTAATATAAAATAAGCACTTGGTGAGTATACACTGATCCCCTTTTTTTTTTTTTTTTTAAGTTATTATTCACACCTTTATTAAAACAAACATACCATAAAACATCAAAACATAAATAATATTAACACGCTGGTAGGAGTCCTTGAAGCTCCCAAAATCCAGTGATTACCAAACATAAAGTGAACATAAAATGTACCAACAATTACTCCCAGCCATTACCCCACCAGCTTGGGAGCACCATAACCACAAGGGTTCCGATGTTCACTTGAATTTCCTGGGGATCCGACAAACCCTTGCCAAAACTCCCCTCCACCTTTCACCAGATTCAGAACCATATTGAATTCCAAAAGGAGGAAACCATATCCCAATGGATCCCCCAGACCATATTTAACCAACTTCAAGGACCCCTCCAACCGCACAAAATGTGGGATAAGTGAGGGTGAAAAACTCACAGGTTTACAACCAAGGTATACAACAGGTTAATAATGGAAACTATCCCATCGTAAGGTCCAGAAATAGACAGAGATGGGCAATGCTGTGTTATATGAGAAGCCGCCTGCTCCTCTACAGCAGTTACAGACCCTAATCACCGGCTGCACATAAATGGTAAGAAATATGTAGGTCTAATATAAGCTGCCTGCAGCCATAGGTGTGTGTGCAGAAAACTGCAAGTTCTGTATCCCAGCCAGTCACTCTACTACATACAATTACAATAAATGAGAGACAGGGCTGAAAACTGGGCCCATGAGGTGTCCTCCAGAGCAATGTGCAGCATCACACTAGGAGTGCCCACTCACCGCCGCCATGTGCTGAGTTATTTGTGCTCACTCAAATGTGCCGAGTCACTCACCGATTATTTATTTTACACATGATAAAACATAAACCATTCAGGCCTGTTCCATCCACCATCTTAGGTAATATAAAATAAGCTCTTGGTGGGTACACTCTGATCATGCAACATACGAGGGGGAGGACTAAAGGCAGCAATCGCTACAGAAATCAAGCACTAAGCTGGAAGTCATGTCCAGGTTATATGTACAGCCAGGAAAATGACCTGGAGGCACAGGATGTCTATACACAGCATGATCCGTATATAGCAGAGTGAGGCGTGATATCATGTATACAGACCTGTGGTACAGGTTAAGTATACAGCACAGGAATAGAGCCTTTACACATATACCACAAATAGTGAGTAACATGGTTACACTGGATCTGCACACCCAGCACCACAGTATGTAACAGAGATGAGGTCACATACAGATCATCAGACTCCATAACTGGGATGGGGGGATAATCCGCACACAGCAGGGTCAGTATACAGTGCACTGACATGAAGTGCAGCCTCTCATCATCATATATATACCATCCCCCGACTGCTCCTCTCACCAGTGTCTCTAATACATGTGACTGCCCAGCTCCACCATAGTAATGGCAGACACTGTATGTGTCCCTGCTCTGTCCTATCATACATATACCCAGAACTCATGAAGACTCTCTATAATACAGCAGTAATGTGGTATATCAGAAATGTCTGCAGGGAGGTCACACAAAAGCTGCCTCTGCAATAAGTGAGGAAACATGGCAGCTACATGAATTTCTGAGGTAATCTTGATCCCAGATGTGATGTAGGAGCTGATACTACCCTAGTACACACTACACCATGTCTGAGGTGAATGCAGAGTAGTATCAAACATGTCTGCAGGAAGGTCACACGGAAGTTATCTCACAGTCTGAGGAAAATGCAGCATGCACATGAGGGACATGGCAGCTCCATGAATTGCTGAGGTAATATTGGTCCCATACATAATGTAGGAGCTGATACTACACTAGTACATGATGTCTGAGGTGAATGTGCTCCTATCATCTGTCGTGTGAGGTGATAACCCCAGTATTATACTCCCTGAAACTGCAGACATGCTTCATCCTGTTCATCCTGTCCAAGAAAGAAGGAAGAGACACAGATTTCCTGTTCTATATAAGCCCCACCCTCCTCACAGTAACCCACCAGGCACAGACATACTGTGCTTCTTACTCTGAAAGCAACATCACTCTAGCTTAAAAATCTACACTATACCAAAAAGCTGCAGGAGTAAAGGTCCACCCATCCCCAAGTCATGTCCTCCTCCGCCTATGGCTCCAGTGGTTTCTAGATGTTGAAAAGGTGTTAGATTGGATGGCTGAGAGTGGCTTAAGTTTCTTCATATTATCTTCCATCTGGTCCAGTGAAGAAAGTGCACCTGAGGACCATGGTCATCCGGCTTCCAACTTGCCCCCTTGCACATCAACCAAGCAGTCTGAGCCCCAAATCATGTAGCAGTCTCTTCTGTTTTTTGATGATTCTGTTGGCTGCAAAAGAATGAGCAGGGTACAAAAGCACAGATCTGAGCCTCCTCCTGATCCCTCTTATGCTGTGGTCTCGGGCTTTTCCTACCACTCACCGTATACAGGGCCACCTACCTCCCCACATAGAGAGGATATGATAACATCACCACCATCAGTGTCATTGATCATCTCCACATCGTCCCATTGAAGTGTTCGGATTTCCATCCCCCAAAACCTAGAAAGAGGAAATATTCACTTAGCCAAACACGAGCCTTGGTCCCGAATGACACAGTTTCTAAATTACTGGCCTTTGAAATGCTGCCATTTCAGCTGATGGAGACCAACAGTTTGACAAAACTGATATAGTGGCTGTAACGCAGTACATTGTTCCCAGCCACAACTACTTTTCCAGGCATTCCATCTCTGCCCTGCACAAACATATTGCAGACCAAATCAGGTGTGCAATGCGTAATGCCATTAGTCGTAAGATCCACATAACCACCAATACTTGGACCAGTAAGTACAACCAGTGATGTTACAACTCCCTAACTGCATACTGGGTAAATGTAGACAGATACAGAAGGCATTTTAGCTCATGTCAAACCAATACCTAGTATTGCTGGATGTTTATCTGTCCAGGTTGTCTCTTCCTTCTAGTCTTCTTCCTCCACCGCCTACTCAATCGATCACAGGAAGACCTGCACCACCAACATGAGCACAGTCAGGGGGAAACAAAAGCAAGCTGTTCTTAAACTCCTCTGCTTGGGGGACAAATCCAACACTGCACAGGAGCTGTGGATGGGAATGAAATAGCAGACAAATGAGTGGTTTCTGGATCGCCCGCCAGGGCAGTAGGGTTACTCGGTACCGGGCCAGTGTCTCAGAGGGACATATCACAGTGGTGGTGACCCGGTCCGTGGCCCTGGGCGTCCATGCAAAAGGGGTGAAACGTGGCTGAATAAAGTTTATAGGTGAATGATATGTGACGCCACCTGTGGTGCTCGGCAATGAAGGGGTAAGCCGACGCTGCAGGCAGATCCTCTGGGACCGATGGTATAAGGCAGCAAGATGTAAGAGCTCCCCACAGGTAGAGCTGTAGTCCCAGGGCCGTAGTAATAGGTGTTGAGGAAGAGGGTGCAGTGTTAGGCACCAAGATGTAGCAGTGATGAAGGGGTTGCAGGAAAAAGGCAATGACACAACAGGGTGCAGTTTCCTTTACCTTTACTTTGCTTTGTAAGTGCAGTCCAGGAACCAGATTACAGATGGAACAGGAGTTGATTAGCCTGGAAGCAACTTAGGAATCTCTCTATGCAGATGGGTTGTGTATAGAGTTGAGCGAAACGGGTCAAAAAATTCAAAAGTCGCCGACTTTCGCCAAAGTCGGGTTTCATGAAACGAAACCCAACCTTAGCGTGAGGTCGGCCACGAGGTCGGCGACCATCACGCCAAAGTCGCGTTTCAAAAGATGCTTTTGCGCCCTTTTTCAGCCAATCAGGAAGAACGGACACTGTGGGCAGCGTGATGACATAGGCAGCGGTTACCACCATGTTTGTGAAGGGCATGCAAGTGATTGGCTTGCTTTGTGTGGCGTCAAAGGGGGTATAAAAGGGCGTGCATGCCGACCGCCATGTTACTTATGCTGATCTCAGAATAGGGAGAGCTGCTGCTGCTGCTGATTCTGTAGGGAGAGCGTTAGGCAGGGAAGAAGATACCAAAAACTACTTCTGCTGCTAGCAATTTTGCCTGTACAACACACCAGTTACTGTGCAGTGCAAGGGGAGGCTATATTTTCGTGCATCAGCTCTGTTGGTTATTAGGCTGCCTTTAAAGGCTCCCTGATAGCTGCATTGCTGTTTTCACACTGCTGAGCAAACTGCTTTTTTCAAAGCAATCCAAATTTTATTGTTTTGTCCTGGTGAGTTACTGAGCGTTCATTTTTTCACACACCGTACAGCGGTGTACGCTCCTCACACAGTACCATGTACCGGCTGATATCACGGCCAAATTGAAGCTGTGTGTGACTCTGTAAGAAAAAGCCGAGGAGTTTGTCCGTTCTTACAGACCTACACTCTAGGGAGATTCCAATTCTGCCCAATTCTATATACACCTTGTAGTTAGTCATACACTAGGCAATTTCTGCCTGTCACATTGCGGTGTAATCTGTCCTGGGCCTGAGACAATAGTTCAGTGTCCTCCAATATAAAGTGAGCTTCAAATTCTCACCAATACTATATACAGCTTCTGCCTTCTCATACACCAGCCAATTTCTGCCTGTCACATTGCGGTGTAATCACTACTTGGCCTGAGACAATAGTTCAGCGTCCTCCAATCTACAGTGAGATTCAAATTCTCACCAATACTATATACAGCTTTTGCCTTCTCATACACCAGCCAATTTCTGCCTGTCACATTGCGGTGTAATCTCTACTGGGCCTGAGACAATAGTTCAGCGTCCTCCAATCTACAGTGAGATTCAAATTCTCACCAATACTATACACAGCTTCTGTCTTCTCATACACCAGCCAATTTCTGCCTGTCACATTGCGGTGTAATCTATACTGGGCCTGAGACAATAGTTCAGCGTCCTCCAATCTACAGTGAGATTCAAATTCTCACCAATACTCTATAGACCCTTTACCTTATTTGACAGTACCATATAGCTGTTGTTATTTTGGGTACCTTTTTCAAAAAAATGAAGAAGTATGGTGGAAGAGGCTGTGGAAGTGGGCGGGGGTTGCCAGCTGGTCCTCATGGTGTTGTTGGTGGTGGTGCTTCTGCTGGTTGTGGCAAAAGCACAATAGCACCTAAGGCAGGAGGTGGTGAGCCGGCATCATTGTCTGGCTCCACAAGGCCTCGTAGGCTCCCTTTTATGGGAGTAGGTAAACCGCTTTTAAAGCCGGAGCTTCAGCAACAAGTTTTAGCTTACATTGCTGACACAGCCTCCAGCTCTATCGCCTCCTCTTCTGAAGTTTCAAAAAATAAAAGCACTGCATCTTCAGTGGAGGCTCCTGGTCAGGAACAACACCTTTCCTTGTGTCCTTCACCCCTACCAAAAGGATGCGGCAGGCCACACTACAGATTACTCCATGGAGCTCTTTTCTCATACCATGCCTGGGTTATCAAGTCAAATCGTGAATTCCCCAGTCCAATATGAATCTGACATGGAGTGCACAGATGCACAGCCTCTGCTGGTACATTCACTCAGAGCTCTACATTGTCGTCGCTGTGTACTGAGCCAGAATCTGACCCTGATGAAACTCAGGTGCCCCTTCCCGCATACTATACCACCATACACGGTGACACAGAGGAAGGTGCTCATGACATTGAAGAGGAGGTGATGGATGACCCAGTTGTTGACCCAGATTGGCATCCATTGGGGGAAGAGGGTGCCGCTGCCCATAGCTCAGAAGAGGAGGGGCATCCACAGCAGGCATCGACGTCGCAACAGCTCTTATCTGGTAGGCCCGGAGCAGTCTAAAAACGGGTTACAAAAACCAAAAGAGTTGCAGGACAGCTTGGCCAGACGGTCAAAATAGCACAGCGTGCAAGGCCTCAAAATGTCTTCCATAGTAGGAAGAGTGCAGTGTGGCACTTTTTTGAGCAAAATCCTAATGATCAGGCAAAGGTTATCTGTAAAAAGTGTGCAAAGACCTTTAGCCGAGGGAAAAATCTGAGAAATTTGAATACCAATTGCATGCTTAGACATTTAACCACCATGCACTTGCAAGCGTGGACGGACTACCAAACCTCACGTACCACATGTGCAACTGCTCCCAAAGAAGGTAGTCAGCAACGCTACATTGTTTCCCCCACTGTAAGCCCACCGGTTAGCACACCACCAGCAGCAAATGTTGAGGTGTCGTCGCAAGACCAAAGCAGTCAGGGAATCACAATGTTATATCAACGAAAGACTGAATCTAGGCCATCAGAAAGAACACCAACTCCATCACCATCATCAACCCTCTCTCAGTCTGCCATGTCCACCGCTAGTTCCACCATATGCAGCTCTCAAGTCCAGCTCACCTTACCTGAGACTATGAGTAGGACAGGAAAGTACTCATCCTCTCATCCGCGTACACTGGGTTTGAACGCTGACATGGCCAAACTAATCTCGCTAGAGATGATGCCCTACCGGTTGGTTGAAAGTGCAGCTTTCCGCGAACTCATGGCCTATGCAGTACCACGCTATGACTTACCCAGTCGCCACTTCTTTTCTCACAAAGCTATTCCAGCTCTCCACTTTCATGTGAAAGACCGCATTGTCCATGCACTCAAGCAATCAGTGAGTGGAAAGGTGCACCTCACAACTGATGCATGGTCCAGTAGGCTTGGCCGGGGCCGTTATGTGTCCATCAAAGTGCATTGGGTTAATGTGGTGGATGCAGGGTCCACAGGGGACAGCGGTGGTGGGACAGTGCTGCCTAGCCCACGGTATAGAAAACAGTTGGCTGTAGGCGTTCGACCCTCCTCCTCCTCCTCCAGAAGCGAAAGCTCATCCACAGAGCGCAGTCGCACGAGCCCTCCATCCGCAGCTGCCAGTGTTGCACATGAGGTGTCCCCCTATCGATCAGCTAGTGGAAAGCGTCAGCAGGCTGTGTTGCAGATGATGTGTTTGGGCGACAGACACACCGCGGAAGTACTGGCCGACTACTTTCAGCGACAAACTGAGTCATGGCTGGGCAGTCTACATCTTGAGGCAGGCAAGTGTCATGGTATGCCTAGGTTACTTTAGGCAAAAACCCTGGGACCCCTGCGATGTCCCTCAGACTAGGGGAACCCTGTCTGTCCCTCTACCCAGGGTTTACATTGAAGGTGTGCCTGCCTGAGCCTCCACCCTGTCCCTGTCTCCTGTCCAGCCCTAAGCTGAACCCACCTCCCTCCACCCAGTGAGGGGACCAGACACCAGACCCCACAAATACGTATGGACAGGGGTAAAAGAAACACCACACAGTTAATACAAAAGGGAATACAATAATGTGCAAGGGCAACCAAATATATATATAACAGATTGGAGAAAGAACCACTGAGGGATATACTGCACCAGATATCAGACACTCCAACACCACCACTGCTGACCGGTATTGCTAGCACTAGGCTAAAGCTATAGTCGGCGACGCCCATAGTCAGGACGAACTATTTAAAGACCAAGGGCGTGGCCCAGCCCTCAGCCAGCATGACAACCTGGTTAACCCAATCCCGACTGGAACAGAATACCCAACAGGGTATTACCGCTGTCTGCCGGACACCCTGGTGTGAACAGTGTCCGACATGACAGTACCCCACCTTCTACGAGGGACCTCCGGAACCTCACCATGTCGAGGACCTGGCTTGTCCGGATGGCGACGATGGAACATAGTAACCAGTCGATCAGCATGAATGTCAGAGGCCGGCACCCATGTCCTCTCCTCAGGACCATAGCCACGCCAGTGGACCAGGTACTGTAGAGTGCGACGCACAACCCTAGAGTCCACCACTTTGGACACCTCAAATTCAAACGCGCCATCCACCAAGACGGGAGGTGGTGGTCCGGGGGAACCATCCACCAAACCCACGACCTTCTTTAGCAATGCTTTGTGAAATACATTAGGAATCTTATACACAGCCGGCAACTCCAAACGAAATGCCACGGGGTTGATCACTGCGGAGATTCTAAATGGGCCAATGAACCTGGGACCCAACTTAAGTGACGGTATCTTGAGCTTAATGTTCCTAGTAGATAACCACACCCAATCACCCACACACAGGTCCGGACCTGGCACACGTCTGCAGTCAGCCACCCGTTTGTACCTGGAACCCACCTTCAACAAGCGCTGCTTGACTCTCCTCCAAACAGACGACAATTGAGCTCCCAACTGGTCCTCCTCAGGGACGCCAACTGAGCACCCCTGATGCAAGGTGCAAAATTGAGGATGTTGACCATACACACAAAAAAAAGGAGATTCCCCAGACGATTCCTGGCAATGGTTGTTTATTGCGAATTCTGCCAGAGGAAGAAACGCTGACCACTCTTCCTGATTGTCGGAAATAAAGCAGCGCAAGTATTGCTCCAGGTTTTGGTTCATCCGCTCAGTCTGTCCATTCGACTGAGGGTGGAAAGCCGATGAATGAGATAATTTGATTCCAAGGCGAGAACAAAAAGCTCTCCAAAACTTTGCCACAAACTGCGTACCTCGATCAGACACAATGTCAGACGGGACACCATGAAGTCTGACCACCTCGCGAATAAATATCTGACTAAGAGTCTTAGCATTGGGCAAAGACGGTAAAGCAACGAAATGTGACATTTTGGAGAACCTATCAACAATTACCAAAATGACCGAGTTCCCTGCCGAGGCGGGCAAGTCAGTAATAAAATCCATGGAAATCTCAGTCCATGGCTTACTGGGCACCCCGAGAGGCTGCAAGCTACCAGCGGGACGGGAACGAGGAGTCTTGGCCCGTGCGCACGTGGTACAGGCAGCCACATATGAGGCCACATCCTGCCGGATTTTAGGCCACCAAAAACGACGCAATACCAGTTCCAGAGTGCTCTTAACCCCTGGATGACCTGCCAGTACCGTGTCGTGATGTTCGCCCAACACTCTAGAGCGTAGATGTAACGGCACAAAAGATTTATTAGCAGGCAACCCCGGCAGTACCACCTCCTGAGCCTCCGCAATCTCTGCCTCAATCTCTGTCGTGATGGCAGATACCACCACACCCTTTTGGAGAATAGGCACCGGCTCTTCACATAACTCTCCACCAGGAAAACACCTGGATAAAGCGTCTGCCTTAACATTCTTCGACCCAGGTCGATAGGTAACAATGAAGTTGAACCGGGTGAAGAATAATGCCCAGCGAGCCTGTCTGGAGGACAGGCGCTTAGCAGATTCTAAATAAAGCAAATTCTTATGGTTGGTTATCACAGTAATCTGATGAACAGCCCCCTCCAAGAAGTGTCGCCACTCCTCAAATGCCAATTTGATGGACAATAATTCCCTGTTGCCAATATCATAATTACGCTCCGCAGGCGACAGCTTCTTGGAGAAGAAGGCACACGGATGCAACTTGGCCCAAGAAGGGCCCTGAGACAGTACAGCCCCCACTCCAACCTCCGACGCATCCACCTCCACGACAAACGGTAAGGAGACATCGGGCTGCACCAGAATGGGCGCTGAGGCAAAACTATTCTTGAGGAATTCAAACGCCTGTACCGCAGGCTCAGACCAGTCAGAAAAGTCGGTACCCTTCTTAGTCATGTCAGTCAGTGGTTTGGCAATCATAGAGAAGTTCTTAATAAATTTCCTATAGTAATTGGAGAAGCCAAGAAATCGCTGAAGCGCCTTAAGATTATCAGGCCGATCCCAATGTAGTACCGCCTGCACCTTTGCGGTGTCCATCTTAAAACCTGAGGCGGAGATTACATAACCCAAGAACGGTAGCTCCTGTACGAAAAACACACATTTTTCAAGCTTGACATAGAGCCTGTTCTCTCTGAGCAACTGCAGAACCTGTCTAACATGCTCTATATGTGTATCATGGTCGCGAGAGAAAATGAGAATGTCGTCAAGATAAATTATAACGAACCTCCCCAACAGCTGAGAGAAGACATCATTGATGAAGTGTTGAAAGACCGCCGGTGCCATAGTCAACCCAAACGGCATTACCAAACTCTCAAAGTGACCCTCAGGGGTATTGAACGCCGTCTTCCACTCATCCCCCTGACGGACTCTTATAAGATTGTACGCCCCCTGAGGTCCAGTTTGGAGAACCACCTGGCACCAACCACTTGGTTGAATAAATCGGGTATAAGTGGCATAGGGTAAGGATCACGGACCGTAATCTGGTTGAGTTCTCTGAAATCCAGACACGGGCGTAAACCGCCATCCTTCTTTTTAACAAAGAAGAAGCCAGCAGCCAGAGGAGAAGAGGAAGGTCTAATATGACCCTTGCTCAGGCTATCCGCAATGTATTCCTTGAGAGCTAGCCTCTCGGGACCTGAGATATTAAACATTCTAGCTTTAGGTAACTTGGCCCCTGGTTTCAACCTAATAGCACAGTCATAGGGGCGATGCGGTGGTAGTTCTGAACAACCCTTCTCAGAAAATACATCCGCATAGTCCAGCAACGGCTCCGGGATACTGGGGGTCAAAGCGGAAATACATGTAGCCAGGCACCTCTCCTGACACTCCCTGCTCCACTGAATTATGTCCTGGGTCTTCCAATCAATAACAGGATTATGCATTGACAACCATGGAAAGCCCAGAACCATCTGAGCCGGTAAGTTACTAAGCACCTTACAAGTTACCCGCTCTGCGTGTAATACTCCGATGTGGAGTTGTATATCCAACACACACTCTGTGATCTCCCCTTGAGACAACGGGGAAGCATTGATGGTAACCACCCGGATGGGGTTCGGCAATTTCTCCACCGGAAATCCCGCTGTATGCGCGAACCTCTCATCAATGAGATTGGCAGCTGAGCCACTATCAATAAATACTGTAATAGAGAGCATTTGCCCCCCAAGTACCACCCTAGCAGGGAGCATACACTGGGAAACCATGATGGAGGATACACAAAGGCTCAGACTAGACTCCTCCAAACCCTCTGAGCCTATCAGTTTTCCGCCGGCGCGCCCTTCTTAGGTACCAGGGGGCAAGCGTTAATAAAATGTCCTCCTTTGCCACAAAAAAAACAGAGCCCCTGCCTTCTGTGCCAAGGACGTTTAGGCTTGTTACTCGGTGACTGTGCTATACCAGCGATCTGCATGGGTTCCACGGATTCACCCGCGGCAACCTCACCGACCACTCCCCCACCTCCCGGAGGCAACGAAACCAGCGCCCCCTGACGGAGACGTCGGTCTATGCGTACTACAAGTGCCATCGCAGCCTCCAGAGAGGCGGGAGTCTCGTACATTAGGAGAGTCTGTTTAACCCTTCCAGAAACCCCATGCAAAAATTGACTTCTAAGCGCAGGGTCATTCCACAGTGTGTCCACCGCCCAGCGCCAGAATTCCGTGCAGTAATCCTCAGCTGGTCGATCACCCTGTAGCAGTGAGCGTATCTTAGACTCTGCTAAGTTTAATCTATCCGGATCGTCATAGATCAAACCCAGAGCAGAGAAAAAAAAATCTACAGATTCAAATGCCGGTGAGTCTGAAGGGAGTGAAAAGGCCCAGGCCTGTGGGTCACCACTCAGCAAAGAAATCACCAAGCCCACGCGTTGAGCCTCATTACCTGAGGAATGTGGACGCATACGGAAATACAATTTGCATGATTCACGAAACACCGTGAACTTACCACGATCACCAGCAAATCGTTCAGGAAGGGGAAACTTGGGCTCAGCTGCCCTGGCTGCAGCCTCAGCAGGTACTGCAGGAGCTGACAGGCCTTGTTGCTGGACCGCCCCCCTGAGTTCAGTGACCTGTATGGATAGAGCCTCCAGCTGCTTGGTTAGGGAAAGTATAGGATCCATAGTAAGTAACCCTATATTCCCTATCTATACCTTTTTTTTTTTTTCTCTCACTTTATTATTTGGGCCGACTATAATGTCATGGTATGCCTAGGTTACTTTAGGCAAAAACCCCGGGACCCCTGCGATGTCCCTCAGACTAGGGGAACCCTGTCTGTCCCTCTACCCAGGGTTTACACTGAAGGTGTGCCTGCCTGAGCCTCCACCCTGTCCCTGTCTCCTGTCCAGCCCCAGCCCTAAGCTGAACTCACCTCCCTCCACCCAGTGAGGGGACCAGAC
Source organism: Dendrobates tinctorius (assembly GCF_039654945.1). Classification (NCBI taxonomy): domain Eukaryota; kingdom Metazoa; phylum Chordata; class Amphibia; order Anura; family Dendrobatidae; genus Dendrobates; species Dendrobates tinctorius. The sequence goes on from NW_027361742.1 coordinate 5,699,827, forward strand.
ACCAGACCCCACAAATACGTATGGACAGGGGTAAAAGAAACACCACACAGTTAATATACAAGGGAATACAATAATGTGCAAGGGCAACCAAATATATATATAACAGTTTGGAGAAAGAACCACTGAGGGATATACTGCACCAGATATCAGACACTCCAACACCACCACTGCTGACCGGTATTGCTAGCACTAGGCTAAAGCTATAGTCGGCGACGCCCATAGTCAGGACGAACTATTTAAAGACCAAGGGCGTGGCCCAGCCCTCAGCCAGCATGACAACCTGGTTAACCCAATCCCGACTGGAACAGAATACCCAACAGGGTATTACCGCTGTCTGCCGGACACCCTGGTGTGAACAGTGTCCGACATGACAGCAAGGTAGTTAGTGATAACGGCCGGAATTTTGTGGCAGCCATAGCCCTTTCAAAACTCAGACACATACCTTGCTTGGCTCACACCTTGAACCTGGTAGTGCAGTGCTTCCTCAATAATTATCCGGAGTTAACAGGCCTGCTCCATAAGGTTCGAAGACTGTGCTCGCATATCCGCCGGTCGCCGGTACACTCCAGTCGTATGCAGAAGCTGCAGCGATTGCTCCACCTTCCCAAGCACCGCCTAATTATCGACGTTGCAACAAGGTGGAACTCCACCCTGCACATGGTTGTGAGGCTGTGCGAACAGAGGCAGGCCGTAATGCATTTGTGGGAGGATACACGGGCAGGCACCTTGAGGGCAGACATGGAGTTGACAGGTGTGCAGTGGTCGAAGCTGAAAGACCTCTGTAAAGTCCTTCAGTGTTTTGAGGAATGCACACGGCTGGTAAGCGCAGACGATGCCATCATAAGAATGAGCATCCCACTTATGCGTCTGCTCATGCAAACTTTGACGCACATTAAGGAGCAGGCGTCTGCAGCCGAGGTAGATGAGGAAGAAAAGGAGGAGGGAAGCCTTGATGACAGTCAGCCATTGTCTGCTCCGGGACCTCTCCTGGACAAGGTGGAGGAAAAAGAGGAAGAGTAGGTGGAGGAGGATGATGATGGGGATGATTATTTAGGGGAGGAGGATGCTTCTCGTGGGGCAAGAGAAAATGTTGGCGTGGCAAGATCTGGTACAGGGTTTGTGCGTGACTGGAGGGATGTGGATTTGCCAGAAAGTGCTCCTCCACCCAGCACTTGCAGTGCATCATTGACACTGGGAACATTGGCCCACATGTCAGATTATGCCTTGCAGATCCTAAAAAGGGACCCCCGCATTGCCAAAATGATGAACGATGACGACTACTGGTTGGCCAGCATCCTGGATCCACGCTATAAAGGCAAATTCCAAAACATAATGCCACAGGAGAACCTTGACCTAATATTGGCTAATAAACAAGCAACTCTGGTAAACCGGTTGGTTGAGGCATTCCCAGCACACAGCAGTGGTGATGGTTCTCACACGAGCCGTAGGGGCCGGGTGCAGCTTGGGAGAGGTGTTCGTGGTGCACACATCAGAAGTGGCATTGGAGACAGGGGTTTCATGACCATGTTGTGGACTGATTTTTCATGTCCCGCTCACACGACTGGTAATACTGCATCGATTGAAAGTGACAGGAGACAGCAGTTGTCAACTTTGGTTACAAACTACTTCTCATCCCATATCGATGTTCTCCCTCACAGGTCATTCCCATTTGACTATTGGGCCGCTAAATTGGACACCTGGCCTGAATTGGTTCAATATGCCATACAGGAGCTCACTTGTCTAGCTGCAAGTGTGCTATCAGAAAGAGTCTTCAGTGCAGCTGGATCAATCCTGACAGAAAAAAGGACCCGTCTGTCGACCCAAAATGTGGATGATCTAACCTTCATTAAAATGAACCATGCATGGGTTTCCAAGGATTTTGTCCCTCCTTACTCTGAAGACACAAAGGTTGCCAGAAAAATGGCTTGCTTTGGTCCTCCCCTTCCTCGGACTTGACCAATTCGCCTTTAGCAGCAGCTGAATGTCCCACATCAACATATGCCATTTTGTAAACCTCCCTAACTGGGCTGCCCCCCCCCAAGGCCAGAGTCACCACCTAGCGCACACAACCGTGCGAGTGCCGTTGCCCTGGACAGGTGGGTAGGCTGACTCTTGGGTGCGGGCACTGGCACAGGGTCCCTCATAGTGCAATCAAGTGTCTCTGATGGTGGGGGTGCACACCCGCCCTCAGACACACCCCGTACTATGAGGGGCCCAGTGCCAGTACCAGCACCCATGAATGTGCCCCCCTTGCTTGGGCAGGGCACAGCATTTGCAATGTTTGCCTCTCCCTGCTCCTCTGCTGTGTAGTCTGGGCTGTCAAATCCTTCACTGGGACTGCCACTACAAATATGCTGAACTGATAGATGATGGTTATGACGTAGCTATACCCTGTCCCGCTGGCCGGGCTCTAGCTTCAGATGATCAATGGCTTCCATTTCTTATGGACGTCGACTCACAATGACATGTAGTGGTGGTTTATCATCAGCTTTCACAGTTTTCCTACTCACAGACGTGTGACATTCCGGCGCCCATTTTTAAATGTGCCCTCTCATGCCAATCCCATAGAATCCCCTACTGCCTGTGGCTTCTGTCTTTTGCACTCCAAAGTTACGTGACAGATCATGATAGGCAGTGAGCAACATGTTTACATCTCTCCCCGTGATAAAAATTTGATGGAGATGAGTAACGCTGATGGGATCAACGGTACTGCGATACAGCAACACTTTCTTCACAAAGTTATGTTTTCGCTGTCTCCACACACAAATTAATAGAGGGTCAGCATCGCCTCTGAAATTGTGACGGAAGTTTTTCTCGTGATTATTAATTACTAGATTTCTGCAATCACTAAAGTAGACATTATGTCAGTAATTGTATGCATCTCATTTCCTATTGCGGAGAGGCTGGACTGTCTTACTGAGACAGAACTATATATGAAGATTTAAAAATACCACCAAAAGTGTATACTGGTGTACGCTTCAAATACATTTCCTTTTTTCGACTTTTTAGATTGTTGTCTAATCCATACTGAGAACACGGAGATTTTAAATGTTTAAACTATGCTATATATACCTGCTATCCAGTGATAATGTACCCTTTCTCACCTTTGTCCAATCACGTCTAATCCATACTGGGCCTGAGACCATCTGAGCCTGCCTCCGGTTTTATAGACATAGGTTTTTAATGTGTAAACTATTCTACATATATACGTGTTATCCGGTGAAACTGTTATCAACTTTCTACAATGTTGTCGAATCCATACTGGGCCTGAGAACGGCTGCCAAGCAGTTAAGGAAGCTACAGCACCTGTGGTTTGGACACGTAATTTTTTCATTTTGTCAGGAATGCCGGTTAGGCCTATTTCCGTATTTGCGGTTGACCTGCACTTACTGGGAAATTATCATTCGCGGGGAATAATTGGAATCCCAGATCCCCATCACTATCAGTGTTCAGCGGGTTATCAGCACCTGTAAGCGACAAAAGCTGGTCCTTTCAGTGTAGCGCGCATTCAGCCCCGGACATGTAAGGGCATGATAGACCTGTTATTGCTCGATCTCGTGTGCCAGAGCTTCGTGTATCCCTCTAGTAAGCTTGACGCATACCGCGGGGGCATGCCGGAGTCTCGGTCGTTAACGGAATAAAGCTGAGAAATCACTAGCACAACTACAAACGGACATACCACACCACACACAGAATCGACAAAGCTTGCAATCTGTCCATCTTTTCTGTAGCTTGTATGGTTGTGGTTTCCCGGGTGGAGTCCAATTAAGCCACAGGCTCCACTCCTGGTGGTGCCCTTTTGGACATTCCTTTAAGGTTCAGCTTTGCAATCATACAGCCCCCGGAAACCAAACGCTTTGCCTTCATGGACGCAGTTTGGAGGTTAGTGGGAATAACGCCACCCCATTGGCAGTTGGCATAATTTATTGGTGGGAAGTCCGACCGGTATATGATCGTGTTAGATTTCAAAAGGTTTTTTTTTTTTTTGGTTTGTATTTTACTTTTTTATTCCAGCCTTTCTTGATTTCATAATGGCATCACAAGTCTATATCTGTGTCTCCTCCACCTCCTCCTTTTACTCCTCCACCTATTTTCTAAATGTAGTTGCCCTTTTCCATATGTTATTTTTATCTTCTGAGCATTTTGTCTGCTTTGGGACACCTTTAAAGGTGTTTTGGAATTGTTTTCTATGTGTTTGCATGTGTTTGCCTGCCATTGTTTTCAATGGGGTTCGATGGTGTTCTTCGAACGTTCGACGAACATTCGACGAACTTGCCTCCTGTGCGATGAACCAAAACACTAGCGGGGTGGCTCAGCACTACTCCTGATATATAGAAGTACATTGTTAATGTTTAAACTATGCTATATATACCTGGTATCTGGTGATACTGTACCCTTTCTGCCAGGAAGTCCTCCTCCAACCAACACTCTAAGTGTATCATTGACACCTGGAACATTGTCCCACATGTGTGATTATTTCTTGCGGATCTTCTTGTTATATTGTGGTGTGATCCATCCTGAGCATGGGAGTGTCTATGGGTTACTCCTGCAATTTAGATGTACATTTAAAAATTACCCCAACACTGTATACAGCTCTACGCTTGGGATACATTAACCATTTGCTGCTTGTTATATTCTGGTCTAATCCAAACTGACCAAGTGAGAGTTATTTTCTGACTGTGGAAATAAATAATGAAATTGACAACAATGATACCTACACTGTGTACAGCTGTACTCTTGAGATCCATTACCATTTTACGGCTTTTTAGATTGTGTTGTAATCCAATACTGAGCCTGAGAGTGTCTGTGTGTGCCTCCTCAAATATCTACTGAGATTTAGAATGTTTAAACTATACTATATATACCTGCTATCTGATGATACTGTACACTTTGTCTAATTTTTATATTCTTGTCTAATCCATACTGAGCCTGTGAGCGTCTCTGAGTGACTGATGGAATATATAGGGAGATTGACAATTATCCTTTGACTGAATAGAGCTGTACGCTTCTGATACAGTGCCATATATCTGATGTTATTTTGGGTCTATTTTCTGCAAAATTTTGAAGTTTGGTGGAAGAGGCCTCGGACGTGGACATGGGGGGGCCAGCTGGTGCTGATGGTGGTGTTGCATCTGCTGGTAGAGGCAAAAGCACAATAGCAGCTAAGGCAGGAGGTGTTGAGCCTGCGTCATGGTCTGGTGCCGGAACGCCTGGAAGGCTACCTCTTCTGGGAGTAGGTTAACCGCTTTTAAAGGCAGAGCATGAGGAACTGGTTTTGGCTTACATTGCCGAAACAGACTCCAGCAAATATGTCCTCCTCTTCAAAAAATGCAAGCACTGAGTCATCAAGTACTGGCTCCTGGTCAGGAAGAACCCCTTTCCTTGTGTCCTTCACCCCCACCAAAATTGAATGATGCAGCACGCCACACTTCACATTAGTCCATGTAGCTCTTTATGTCATACCATGCCTGGGTTATCAAGTCAAATCGTGAATTCCCAAGTCCAAGATGAATCAGACATGGAGTGTGGGTGGCCAGCCAGGGCAGTGGGGTTAATCGGTACCATGCCGGTGTCTCACAGGGATGTGTCACGGTGGTGGTGACCCGTTCCGTGGCCCTTGGCGTCCATGCAAAGGGGTGAATTACATTTATAGGTGAATGATACGTGACGCCACCTGTGGTTTCTGATTAGATTGACCCGCGCTGCAGTGTCGCTTCTCTGGGACAGATGTTGTGGTGCAGCTAAGATGTAGAAGCCCTGCACAGGTAGGGCTGTAGTCGCAGGGCAGATGAAAGAGTTGGTAGATGGTGTGCAGTGCAGGATGTAGCAGAGCCATGCGCCAGGCGCAGGAGAAATATGACAGACACAGTTGTGCAGTTCCTTTATCTGTACTTGGTAAGTGCCGTCCAGGACCCAGAATACAGATGGAGGAGTTGGCCAGCCTGGAAGCCAATTTCGAATTCTCTCCCTGCAGATAGGTAGTGTGGCCTCTGTTCTAGTGCTTATCAGAGGTACTCGCAGTGCTGAGTTCAATGAAGTTCCCCCGATGACTCTTTTTTGAAACTTTCTCGTATAGCAGGCAGCCGTAGCCTTTTCCTTCTGGCTCCCACACGTCGATGCTGGGGCCTCCGAGCCTTAGGTACATAGCATTTACAGCTGCTACTTCCTCCGGTTTCTGCTGCAGGAACGTCAGTGTCCCTACAAACTCGGAGACCGGAATCCGGACCATGGGCTCCAGCTAGGAGTGAGCTTTAACTCTGCTTATCCTCCAGCTCCCCTTCTCACGTCCACACACTTCCCCTTCCTTGCACAGTGTGCTCTAACTTACCTCCTCCCGACCACAGAGAGCAGCTCCTTAGCAGTCAGGTTCAGAGGTCTCCCTGCTGGCCTGGAGTGGGAAATGTGTTGTGTGTTGGTTGAACTGCTAGAGAGATCCTTCGTTGCTCCCAAGCATGACATCACACTCCCTAGGAGGAAGGTAATGCCACTGTGGCGACCGTACTCCTGGGGTCGCCACAAGTGCACTGATGCCCAGCCACTGCTAGATGATTCTGCTGGTACATTGACCCAGACCGCTACATTCCCCTCACACTCTACACAGCCAGAATCTGACCCTGAGGAAACTCAGGTTCCCCTTCCCGCATACTATACCACCTTACAAGGTGACAAAGAGGAAGGTGCAGATGAAAGTGCAGGTTCCTTGAGCAGGTGGGGGGCATACTCATAGGCGACGGCACTGGCACAGGGCCCCTCATAGTACGCAAAAGTGTCTCTCCCGGTGGGAGAGCCCACCCGCCGTCAGACACACCGCTACACACCGCCGTACTATAAGTCGCCTTGTGCCAGTGCCGTCGCCTATGAGTGGGCCCCCCTGCTTGCTCCGGATCACAGCTCTTGCAAAGTTGAAATACTTACCTCTCCCTGCTTCACCGCCATGACGTCTTCCGCATGTCCTGACAGTGATATTCTGATCAGAGAGCGCAATGACATCACGTCTGTACGCCCTCTGCCTAAACAGCCAAGTGCAGTGAGATGGAAGATGGGGACAACGAGGAGTCCAGACTAGTACAGGGATTTCCTAGCGAGGAGACTTATTTAATTGTTTTCAATGTTGGGACAGCAATTTTTGGGGAGCACTATACTATGGAGAATGATATATGGGGCCCAACATACACTGGAGCATTCCAAAGGTGGACATCAGACACTGGAGCAGCATTTACAGGGCCCATTATACACTGGAGCATTAGAAATGGGGCCCATTATATATGGAGCATTATTTGGGCCTATAAGACAGTGGAGCTTCATCCATGGGGACCAACATATACTGTAGCATTATGTGGAGCTCATCATATACTGTTTCAAACATTATATGGGACCAATGATTCTGTATGGAGAAATATATGGGCCTCATTACTCTGTATAGCGCACTATGCGGTGCCCATAATACTGTATGGAGTAATATACTGTCCGGTTTTGGAGCTATTGGAGAATTTAAAATCGATATCAGTCATTAGATGTAAAAAGTGAAGTATTTTTCATTGTACTATACCGCTATTTCTCTACCGTATCGGAGCATCATGAGTTGTGGTATGTGTTAAAGGGGCGCTCTTTGGCACAGGGCACATGAAAACCTGGAGCCAGCCCTACCCCTCCACAACTTTAGCCAAATAACCCCCAGTTTTCAATGCGTAACTATTATTATGAAGTAAATTAAGGATGACAAGCTTCAGTAATAAAAATTGATTTTTTTGCCATTCAAATGGGCACTGTAGGTGTGATTAATGTCCTCCACTCCCTGCCGACTTTGCTTCCCCAATGACTTGCATTGGGTTTCGTGTTTCAGTAGGCCTTTGACTTTTCACGATAATCGGCCGATTTCGTTCGACCCGACTTTTCAGAAAGTCGGGTTTCATGAAACCCGACTCGACCCGAAAAAAGGCAAAGTCTCTCATCTCTAGTTGTGTAGTCTCCTTTCTAGCGCTTATCTGAGGTACTTGCAGTTCTGAGTTACACTGAAGTTCCTCTTTCTGGCTCTCTTTTAGATCTCCCCTCGTATGGCAGACAGCCGTAGCCTCCTTTTTCTGGCTCACACAAGTTGCTGCTGTGCCTCCGAGTCTTAGCTGGGAACAGAGCATTTACAGCCTCTTGTTCCTAAGGGTTTTTGCTGAGGGACCATCGGCATCCATACAACCTCGGATACCTGACTCTGGACTATGCGCTACAGCTAGAAGTGAGCCTGAATTCTGCTCAGTCCTCCAGCTCCTCTCTCCCACATCCACGCTCTTTACCTTCTTAACACGAACTCCCCTAACTTCCTTTTCCTGGCCCCAGAGAGCAGCTCCTCAGCAGTTTGGTGCAGAGCTCCCTCTGCTGGCCTAGAGTGGGAACTGTGCTGTGTGCTAAATTTACCTGCCAGAGAGATCCTTTCATTGCTTCCAAGCATGACATCACACTCACTAGGAGGAAGGTAATGCCACTGTGGCGACCGTACTCCTGGGGGTGCCACATTCCCCCTAATGCAATTCAGCACTCCCGGACTGAAGAAAACATGCAAACATATTAAACAGATGAACAAATGTAACTGTTACAAGATTTCAAAAATGAAAAAATTACAAAAACCAAAGCTCAAAAATAGTCCTTGTGACGATTAGTCCATGAGTCAATGTCCATGGTCCAATTCCTGAGCAGTTGGTAAACTATGTACAAGTAGAGTTTTGGCCACACACAGTCCTGTGGCCCAATTGTCCATCAAAAACAAACTGAGATTGCTAAAAAAATTCTTACAGAGTTTCTGTAGGCACATAATCTTGAAAAGTTGCATATTTACATTTTACCATTTACATAACTTATTTATATACGAAACCTTAGGGGTAGTATACCTTGGGTACTACGGACAGACCTACGTAACACTGGTGTTGTTGGGGACCTTACTGGATGCCTTGTGTTAACTACTACTGGTGTAGTGCATTCCTTACTGGCTACACTACTGGTGGTTCAGCGTAGCACAGGGATACTAGATTTCCTAGGACCACTTCTACTCACCGTGGGTATGACAAATTCACCACTGGCAGGGCGAGGATTCTCTTGCTCCACTGCTGGTGTGGCATCCACTGCCTGTACTTGCTGGTTTTCAGGATGGTCTGGAGTCACTTCTTCTTGCACTACCAGTTGGGGAAAGGTCAAAACTGGCAACACTATGGCCTGTTTCGCTCTAGTCCAATTTGCAGGGAATTCTCCGAGTACAGTGCTGACCTTTTCTTCTTCTTCCTCTATGGGTTGAAGGTTGTTTTGCTCTTCCATCCTGTCCTTTAGTTGGTCAGGGCACAGTTTCAGATGATCCCTCGACACTGCTGATGAGGTTTCTCCTCCATCCTTACTGATAAGGCACACTTTGGTGTTGTCAAAGTTTGATGGTAGGACGGTGTAGGGTTCAGCTTCCCATTGGCCATCCAATTTATGCATCCTTCTTTTCCTCTTTAGGACTTGTTCTCCTGGTGACAGGGGAACTGCAGGTGCATGTTGATTGTAGTTCTTTTCCTGTTTTTGTCTCGCCTGAGATAGACTCTTTTCTACGCACTCTTGTACTCTACGGTATTGCTGCTGCCTCTCTGTATCCCAGTCAGCATCTGGTGATGTCACCTCAGGTGTAAGGACTCCCATATCCAAATCAATAGGCAACTTGCCAGGCCTCGCTCTCATTAGGTAGGCTGGAGTGCAGTTGGTGGAATTCACAGGAATGTGATTGTAGAGGTCTACCAGATCTGGTAACTTCTCTGGCCAAAGATTCCTCTCTTCCAAAGGCAGGGTCTTCAGTAGATCTATCACCACTTGATTCATCTTTTCACACATGCCATTGGTCTGTGGATTGTACGGTGTTGTCCTGATCTTCTTGCAACCATACAAGTTACAGAATTCCTGGAACACTTCTGCCTCAAAGGCTGGACCTTGATCTGTAAGCACTCGCTCGGGATATTCGTGTAGTCGACAAAAGTGCTGTTGGAATGCTCTGGCTGCTGTCCTGGCTGTCTGATCCTTGACAGGCATAACTACCAGGAATCTCGAGTAGTGGTCAGCGATGGTAAGAGCATAAACGTAGCCTGAATGGCTTGGAACCAGCTTCACATGGTCCAGGGCTACCAACTCGAGTGGCTGCTTAGTTATTATTGGCTGCAAAGGAGCTCGCTGGCTGTTATGGTCCTTCCTGTGCAGGTTACATTGTCCACACTCCTGGCACCAATTTTCAATGGCCTTCCTCATACCAGCCCAGTAGAATCTCTACTGGAGCAAGGCCTCCAACTTCTTCCATCCGAAGTGTCCAGCTCCATTGTGGTATGTTTCCAACACCATTGATGCCTCCCTCTTTGGGACTACCACCTGCCAGACCAACTCATGAGTGCGGGCATTGATACACCTATGACACAGCTTTCCCTCATAGATGAACAGCCTGCCTCTTTCCTTCCACAACTGCTGGGTTTCTTCACGAGCATCTGGACCTGGGCGTGACTCAGCTTGTGACAGTAGCTCCTTTACCAGATGGACTGCGGGGTCGCTATCCTGCGTTTCTGCCCAGTCATGATGAGGCAATGGATTTAGGGTGGCCTCTTTCACGATAAATAGTCTGTTTCTCACTCCTTGGGCACGTTGGGCAGCAATTGGCCGGTGGAAGGCAGGTAACTCTATTTCTTTGAGTGCCTCAGGGTCTTCTCCTGCATCTGACTGATTGGGCATTCTGGACAGTTCATCAGCATTGGCATTCTTGTGCCCCGCTCGGTACTTGATGGTAAATTCATAGTTAGACAGCCGAGTCATCCATCGCTGCTCCAGTGCACCTAGTTTTGCAGTCTCCAATTGAGTCAATGGGTTGTTGTCCGTGAAGATGGTAAACTTGGCTGAAACTAGGTAATGCTTGAATCGTTCAGTCACAGCCCAGACTATGACGAGGAACTCCAGTTTGAAGGAACTGTAGTTGTCAGGGTTCCTTTCAGTGGGTCAAAGCTTCCTGCTGGCATAGGAGATAACTCTTTCTTTGCCATTCTGTACCAGTAACAGTACTGCTCCCAGTCCCACGTTGCTGGCATCAGTATACAGAACAAATGGTTGGTCATAATCTGGGTAGGCCAGAACTTGATCTCCTGTGAGAGCCATTTTCAGTCGAGTGATGGACCTCTCCAGTTCCTCATTCCATTCAAATGTAGGACTCTTCTTTCTGGCTTTCTTGGGCTGGCCCACCACAAGATTTTGCATAGGTGTGGCTATCTCAATGAAGCCGTTGATGAACCTTCGGTTGTAGCCTACCAACCCGAGGAATTGACGTATTTCATGGAGGTTGCTAGGTTTCTGCCAGTCCCTGATGACAGTGACTTTGTCAGGATCTGGTACCACACCTCCTGCGCTCACCACGTGACCGAGGTACTGCATCTTGGGCTTCAGGAGGTGGCATTTGGATGGCATCACTTTCAGGCCAAAGTTGGACAAGGCTTCAAAAACCTCAGCCAGGTGCTCCAGATGGTCTTCATAAGTCTTGGAGAAAACAATGACATCATCAAGGTACAACAGAACCGTCTCGAAGTTCTTGTGTCCAAGACAGCACTTCATTAGCCGTTGAAATGTCTCTGGGGTGGTGCAGAGCCCGATCGGCATGTAGTTGAACTCGCAGAGACCCATTAGTGTAGTAAGCGCTGTTTTCTCCTTGTCGGCCTCTGCCACGGGAACCTGTCAATACCCACTAGTAAGATCTAAGGTGGAAAAATAGTTAGCAGTTTTAAGTGCTAATAATGACTCTTCAATTCTGGGTAATGGGTAGGCATCCTTATGTGTAATGCTGTTAATTTTTCTGTAATCAACACACATTCTCATGGTACCATCTTTCTTTTTCACAAAGACTATTGGGGCTGCCCAGGGGCTACAACTATCTCTGATCACCCCAGCTTCCTTCATTTCCCGCAACATACTTTTGGCACATTGATATTGTGTTTGGGGTATAGGCCGGTACATTTCTTTAATGGGTGGATGATCTCCAGTGTGGATATGATGTTGAACCCCTTTTGCCTTCCCAAAGTCTAGAGGGTGTTTGCTGAATACCTGCTCATACTCCTGAGCCACTCGGTAAACCCAATTCTTTTGGTATGAAGGGGTGGAATCAGTTCCCACATGCAGCTGCTAACACTACTCCTCTAGCTGCTTTACAGAGCCATTGTCCCCTGCCTGGTCGGATGAGACCAAGGGCTCTGCTGCCTGTATTACGTTGTTACTGACAGTAAACAGCTTAGCAATTGTGGCATACCGAGGTATTGTGGCCTTCTTCTCCCCACAATTCAAGAGGCGTACAGGTACTCTCCCTTTGCGGACATCAACTACCCCTCTGGCTGTCAGGACAGTGGGCCGTCTATCAGAGTACACTGGCTGTACCAATACTTGGTAATCTTTTCCTCTCAGGCCTATGGCTGCCCGATACCAAATTAACATTTCACATCTGGGGGTATTGCAATGGGGAAAGAATCACTCACTCTGACGCTGCCAATTTTTCCGCTAGACAGTTCTACCTGCTATCTTTGCATCAGGGCCTTGATCTCCTTCTGCAGGACTTGTTGTTCACTGGAACCAGCAGTCTTGGCTACCTGTTGCAAAAAACAATAACCTCGGCAAGACAATTTTCAATCACATTAGTACCTAAGGTCATAATTGGGTTACATTCTCGTCGATCAATGTCTACAACTATCAGACCTTGAGATTTGAACTCCACTCGCCCCACTTCAATGGTAATCTCTTTACATCCTACTTGCGGTAAAGACTGACCATTGCTGGCAACTACTGTCAGCTCATCACTTGGGCCGCAAGTAAGTTTAGAGTCAGCCCAATACCGTTTGTAAAGGATATATGGCATAGTTGTCACTTGAGAGCCAGTGTCCAGAAAAGCATTCATGGGGATGCTGTCAATCACCACTGGGAGGACCGGTCACCTTCCAACATACTTGGCTCGCCAGTTCTTTGGCCTTGTGGTCCTACTCCCGGGGGTTGGCCCTCCTCACCAGGGGTTACTCGTTTAAATAACAGAATCTTGCGATGTGGCCTGCCTTGCAGCAGTGATGACAGATGGGACATCCGTCCTGGTCATAGCGATCGTTGTCTCTCCCTCGGAGTGGTGGGATTCTCTTGTTCCGTAGCCATGAGACATCCTCTGGACTGGAGGCCAGCTGAATCTTCTCCTTTGGGGATACCTGCATGGACTGCACAGTTTTGGCAAGTGCAGCCATATTTTTGGTCAGGTCTTGGACCTGAAGGCGCAGTTCTGTAGATGGATCATTATCCAGAGTCTGTGCGTCAGCCTCCACAGTGCTCGGAGGGAAAGATACTGCTTCTTGGTGGTATGTAATCACTGGGCGCCTAGGTGGCGCTGGATGGCTGACATTTGGTTCATGCAGCACCCAGATAGCCCTGTCTTTAAAGTATGCAAAGTGTAGATCAGGGTTTTGTAGGGCTGTGGTGCACAGCTGTGCTCTGTGGGTACTGGATAGGAGTCCCTCAACAAATTGCTCCTTTAACAGTCTGTCTCCATCTTTCACACTGTCTGGGTCAATCTGCTTTATGGCTCGCAGCGCCTCCTGCAGGTTAAGAGCATAGTCCCGTATTCTGTCCTGCACTCTTTGCTTACACCCAAAGAATCTCATTTTTATTTCAGCTGCAGTGTGACTGTCAAAGGTGCTTCTTAGCTTAGCCAGAATTTTTTTAACAGTCTCTTTATCAGTGTCCTGCCAGGACTTTACTTCTCTTTGCGCTGCACCAGTTAGCTGCCCAATAAGGATGTTCTCTTTTTGGCTTTCAGACAGAGGATACACTTCAAACAAACTAAACAGTCTCTCTTTGAATTCACTCAGGGTATGTGACTCCCCTGAGTACTGCGGTAACCAGGCCGCTCCCGGTATATAGGGCATGGACAGCAGCATTATGGGGACTGCTACAGTGGGCGCTGGTTCTTGAGGTGCTCTGGAGGCGGCGCTGACCACTGGATTCTGCGGTGCTATTGTAGCCGCAGCTGCACTTGCGCCTGCATCTTGCGGCACTGTGGAGGGTGCGGTGGCGTTCACTGCTGCATCTTCTCTTGCCTCAGACATTCTCTTCCTCCCTAGTAAACATTGGCCAAGCCCTGTGTTGCGCTAGCTTACTGGTCGCCGCTCCGCAGCCTGGATGATCGGGGGACTCCAGGACTGCAGGCCTCAGATCCTCACTTCCCACCCGCTGGTCTCTTCACGCGCAGCACCTCACTTTTTGCGCTCTCTGGCAGGCTCCGCCCATGATGGCACGCCCCTTCGGCTTCCCGCGCACCAAGTGGTGGGGTAATGGCCGCAATTGCACAATTAGTCGACGGCACACAACACAGTCTCTGGCACACAGGACCCGGGGGCACCGGGCTTCGCAACTCCTGTTCGTGATTCCAAAATGGATCACCCGCCAGGGCAGTGGGGTTACTCGGTACTGGGTCGGTGACTCAGAGGGACATGTCACAGTGGCAGTGACCCGGTCTGTTACCTTGGCGTCCATGCAAAAGGGGTGAAACATGGTTGAATAAAGTTTATAGGTGGGTGATACGTGACGCCACCTGTGGTGCTTGGTAATGAAGGGGTTAAGCCGACGCTGCAGGCAGATCCTCTGGGACAGATGGTATAAGGCAGCAAGATGTAAGAGCTCCCCACAGGTAGAGCTGTAGTCCCAGGGCCGTAGTAATAGGTGTTGAGGAAGAGGGTGCAGTGTTAGGCATAGAGATGTAGCAGTGCTGAAGTGGTTGCAGGAAGAAGGCAATGACACAACAGGGCACAGTTTCCTTTACCTTTACTTTGCTATGTAAGTGCAGTCCAGGATCCAGATTACAGATGGAACAGGAGTTGATTAGCCTGGCAGCAACTTAAGAATCTCTCTATGCAGATGGGTTGTGTAGTCTCCTTTCTAGCGCTTATCTGAGATACTTGCAGTTCTGAGTTACACTGAAGTTCCTCTTTCTGGCTCTCTTTTAGAACTCCCCTCATATGGCAGACATCCGTAGTCTCCTTTTACTGGCTCACACAAGTTGCTGCTGTGCCTCCGAGTCTTAGCTGGGAACAGAGCATTTACAGCGTCTTGTTCCTCTGGTTTTTGCTGCAGGACCATCAGTATCCATACAGCCTCGGATACCTGACTCTGGACTTTGCGCTACAGCTAAAAGTGAGCCTGAATTCTGCTCAATCCTCCAGCTCCCCTCTCCCACATCCACACTCTTTACCTTCTTAACAGGAACTCCCCTAACTTCCTTTTCCTGGCCCCAGAGAGCAGCTCCTCAGCAGTTTGGTGCAGAGCTCCCTCTGCTGGCCTGGATTGGGTACTGTGCTGTGTGCTAGATTTACCTGACAGAGAGATCCTTTCATTGCTTCCAAGCATGACATCACACTCCCTAGGAGGAAGGTAATGCCACTGTGGCGACCGTACTCCTGGGGGTGCCACATTTCTGCCAGTGACCCTCAAGCCAGGCCTGGTGGTGTGCGATAAAGGACGATAGCTCATAGCAGCTTTGCTTCTAGCCAGTTTGACCCACATCCTTTGTCTGGCAAATGTGCTAATTTTGGTGGTGCAGGGCTTCCTGAAAAGTGACCCAGATATGTACCTGATGGTGAAAGTGTGAGCAGTGTGTGCACACTTCATATACAAATTAGAACGGAATACATTATTCCTGCATCATGAATAATCCTCAAAAGGTTATTATTGGAGGACCAAAAAAGAAAAAATAGCAACTTCGAACACTCACTAATTACTGATATACAGAAAGACAAAGTGTACTTCCAAAAAATATTATAAAAAATTCAATATTTTATTATGAATATCATCACATAAATATACAAATACAAGGACAAGGAGTTCATAAAAAGAGGGATAGAAACAAGCAATTGAATATGTAAATCCGGGCCTTACATAACATGTACAGTATATAGAGGTGGAGAGTGGCAAGACTAATCCATCTAAACCAAATACATCATGACTGCAGCAAATAAGTGCAAAAACCAATCTGTAAACAAGTCATTTAGACCACCATTGGGGTATCCATTACCTGTAACATGTTCTTTTTACGAAAAGAAATAAAGGAATATTTTTTATAACTACCTTCCTGCCTGAGATCGCTGGAGATTACTTTGTATTAGGCCACTGAAGGTCCTTAATAAAGTGCATATACAGCCAAAATTTATCACACCTCATTAACTGTGAACTCTCCAAAAGAACCCGGAATACGCAGCCCCGACACGAGTTTCGCATTGGCTTCCTCAGGGGGCTGTCAAATGCAAAACGTGCATTGGGGCTGCGTATTCCAGGTTCTTCTGGAGAGGCACTATGGGTAAGAGTGGCGTTTTTGTAACTTTGTAATTCCTATCATTCATGGCTATTGGTGGCTTATTTCGGCTACCGTGATTTTGTGTGATCACATTGTGCAGTCATAATTAATGTGGTGTGATAAATTTTGGCTGTATATGCACTTTATTAAGGACCTTCAGTGGTCTAAATGTCACGCTCAGAGGGACAACAGTTAGAGACAGCGTGACTGACAGGTACACTCAGCGGCCCCAGAGCCTAATAGCAAGTATAGAGCGGCTTCTTACCCACAACGTTGCCAGGCAGGAGCGCAGCGTTGGTGACGGAACTCCTGCTCCAGGACCTGCGGGAGGGGCGGAGCGATAGTGAAGCGCTCAATGCCCGCAGGACCTGTTACCACGTGGCCGCGCGTCAGAAGGATGGGCGGCGCTTACCGCCGGGCTACAGCAGCGCCGGTCACATTGTTGGTAAGGAAGCGGCGTACAGAAAATAGCAATAGTCAGATGAGCTAAGGGACATACACGGGGCAGGCAATACAGTACAAAAGCGGATATCCAGAGAAGGGTCAAACGTAGCAAGGGGTCATACACAGAACGGCAGCAATGGTACCAGAGGGGTGATCGCAGAGAGGTCAATACAATGCCAGGGGTCATACACAGAGCGGGCATAAAGGTACAGAATCAGAATCCAAGAGACGATAACTGTGGCGAAACCGGATCAAACACCAAACAAGTATACAGGGACAGGCGAGAAGCACAAACCGAACAGGGTCAGGCACAGTCAACTAGGAGTAGAAATGACAGGGGTCGGCTCTCCCCTGATGCTATAAGAACCCTCCCCAGATCCAAAGGGAGGCTCTCCATATTAACTCCTACCCCACCTACCCTGAACTCTCAATAAACCATGACAGTACCCCCCCTTCAACAGGGGGCCTCAGGACCCCCAGGTCTCTCCAGGTAATGAGCATGATACACCCTAACCAGGCGATCCGCATGTACCAACCTGGCCGGTACCCACGACCGATCCTCCGGACCGTACCCCTTCCAATGTACCAGATATTGCAATGCACCGCAAACCCATCGGGACTGCACAATGTTTTGCACTTAAAATCCATATTACCGTCCACCAACACCGGGGTTGGTAGAGAAGCAGGTTCCTCCACCACCGGGCCTACTGGTTTGACTAAGGACATATGGAAAACATTATGCAGTTTCAAGGATAAGGGGAGGAGTAAGCGATAGGCCACAGGGTTAATCACCTCGGTTATCACATAAGGGCCAATGAATTTGGGCCCCAATTTGGCTGAGGGTAACTTTAGGCTTATGTTTCGCATAGAGAGCCACACCCTATCCCCACATTATAGTGTCTGACCCGGGTCCCTCTTATTATCTGCAAAATGTTTATACTTCTCTTGTGCTTTGGAAATGTTTGCACAAACCTTAGACCATAGATCACTTATCCTGCTGACAGAGTCCTCAGCCCCTGGACAGTTTGAATCCAGGCATGAGAATTCACCAAAGTGAGGGTTCAATCCATAATTAATAAAGAACAGTGACCTACCCGCGGATTGGTTTATTCGGTTATTGAAGGCGAATTCCGCCAAAGGCAAGGCATCGCACCAGTCATCCTGTAACGTCGAAGTCAAGCACTGGAGGATCTGTTTCAGCGACTGATTGGTGCGCTCTGTTTGTCCATTGCTCTCTGGGTGGTAAGCTGAGGAGAAACATAGAAATATCCCCAACTTCCTGCAAAAAGCCTGCCAAAACTTAGCTGCAAATTGTGTCCCCCTATCAGATACAATGTTAGTAGGTACACCATGGAGGCGAACAATTTGGGAAAGGAAGTGTCTTGAAAGAACCTCTGCTGACGGTAACTTGGCCATGGGTACGAAATGTGCCAACTTGGAGAATCTATCCACAATTACCCAAACCACCGTGTTACCTCAGGATGGGGGGAGATTGGTGATGAAGTCCATGGACAAATGAGTCCAAGGTCTTCTCGGAATTAGTAAAGGTACCAATTCCCCGGCCGGCCGGCAATGAGAGTTCTTTGAACGGGCGCAAACCTCACATGCTGTGAAATGTTTCTTAATCACTGCAGACATTAATGGCCACCAAAAAACTCTTTTTACTGCCTCCCACGTGGCTGTAATACCTGGATGAGCACCCAATTTAGAGTCATGAAATTCTCGCAAGAGATCAGAACGCAAGTGTTGTGGGACAAACAATTTATGAGCAGGTTTGGACCTTGGAGCTAAAGATTGAGCCCCCACAATCTCCCGCTCCAATTACGATGACAGCTCTGCTATAACCACCCCGGGTTGAAGAATGGATGACAGAGGATGAGGGGCAGACAATGGTTCAAAACTACGTGATAATGCATCCGCTTTCACGTTTTTAGATCCTGGACGGAACGTAATAGAGAATTGAAACCTGGGAAAAAAAAGTGACCAACGGGCCTGTCTGGCAGTCAATCTTTTAGCTGTTTTGATGTACTCTAGATTTTTGCGATCCGTGATGACTAGAGTTGAGCGAAACGGGTCGAAAAAATTCAAAAGTCGCCGACTTTTGGCAAAGTCGGGTTTCATGAAACGAAACCCGACCCTAGGATGAGGTCGGCCACGAGGTCGGCGACTTACGCGCCAAAGTCGCGTTTCAAAAGTTTGTTTTGCGCTCTTTTTCAGCCAATCAGGATCCACGGACACTGTGGGCAACGTGATGACATAGGCACGGGTCACCACCATCTTTCAGAAGGGCATGCAAGTGATTGGCTTGCTTTGGTGGGCGTCACAGGGGGTATAAAAGGGCGTGCACGCCGACCGCCATCTTACTTCTGCCGATCTTAGTATAGGGAGAGGTTGCTGCTGATTCTGTAGGGAGAGCGTTAGGCAGGGAAGAAGACAAAAAAACTGCTTCTGCTGCTGGCGATTTGGCCTGCACAACACACAAGTCACTGTGTGTGCAGTGCAAGGGGAGGCTATATTGTGGTGTATCAGTGGTGTTGGTTGTTGGGCTGCCTTTTAAGGCTTCCTGACACGCTGGCATTGCTGTTTACCCACTGCTCCGCAAACTGCTTTTTTAAAAGCAATCCAATCTCCCTTACCCTCTCGTCACTTTGGTCACAGGCAGCTGTGCCATCGAGCGTGTCACATAGCGCTCAGATATCAGTGGGCCGCACACAATCCACAAGTGTCCAGTGTCCAAAAGTGTACGCAGAGATTCAAAATCTCCATTATCCTCTATTCACTTTGGTCACAGGCAGCTGTGCCATCGAGCGTGTCACATAGCGCTCAGATATCAGTGGGCCGCACACAATCCACAAGTGTCCAGTGTCCAAAAGTGTACGCAGAGATTCAAAATCTCCATTATCCTCTCGTCACTTTGGTCACAGGCAGCTGTGCCATCGAGCGTGTCACATAGCGCTCAGATATCAGTGGGCCGCACACAATCCACAAGTGTCCAGTGTCCAAAAGTGTACGCAGAGATTCAAAATCTCCATTATCCTCTTGTCACTTTGGTCACAGGCAGCTGTGCCATCGAGCGTGTCACATAGCGCTCAGATATCAGTGGGCCGCACACAATCCACAAGTGTCCACTGTCCACAAGTGTACGCAGAGATTCAAAATCTCCATTATCCTCTCGTCACTTTGGTCACAGGCAGCTGTGCCATCGAGCGTGTCACATAGCGCTCAGATATCAGTGGGCCGCACACAATCCACAAGTGTCCAGTGTCCAAAAGTGTACGCAGAGATTCAAAATCTCCATTATCCTCTCGTCACTTTGGTCACAGGCAGCTGTGCCATCGAGCGTGTCACATAGCGCTCAGATATCAGTGGGCCGCACACAATCCACAAGTGTCCACTGTCCACAAGTGTACGCAGAGATTCAAAATCTCCATTATCCTCTCGTTACTTTGGTCACAGGCAGCTGTGCCATCGAGCGTGTCACATAGCGCTCAGATATCAGTGGGCCGCACACAATCCACAAGTGTCCAGTGTCCAAAAGTGTACGCAGAGATTCAAAATCTCCATTATCCTCTCGTCACTTTGGTCACAGGCAGCTGTGCCATCGAGCGTGTCACATAGCGCTCAGATATCAGTGGGCCGCACACAATCCACAAGTGTCCACTGTCCACAAGTGTACGCAGAGATTCAAAATCTCCATTATCCTCTCGTCACTTTGGTCACAGGCAGCTGTGCCATCGAGCGTGTCACATAGCGCTCAGATATCAGTGGGCCGCACAAAATCCACAAGTGTCCAGTGTCCAAAAGTGTACGCAGAGATTCAAAATCTCCATTATCCTCTCGTCACTTTGGTCACAGGCAGCTGTGCCATCGAGCGTGTCACATAGCGCTCAGATATCAGTGGGCCGCACACAATCCACAAGTGTCCAGTGTCCAAAAGTGTATGCAGAGATTCAAAATCTCCATTATCCTCTCGTCACTTTGGTCACAGGCAGCTGTGCCATCGAGCGTGTCACATAGCGCTCAGATATCAGTGGGCCGCACACAATCCACAAGTGTCCAGTGTCCAAAAGTGTACGCAGAGATTCAAAATCTCCATTATCCTCTCGTCACTTTGGTCACAGGCAGCTGTGCCATTGAGCGTGTCACATAGCGCTCAGATATCAGTGGGCCGCACACAATCCACAAGTGTCCAGTGTCCAAAAGTGTACGCAGAGATTCAAAATCTCCATTATCCTCTCGTCACTTTGGTCACAGGCAGCTGTGCCATCGAGCGTGTCACATAGCGCTCAGATATCAGTGGGCCGCACACAATCCACAAGTGTCCAGTGTCCAAAAGTGTACGCAGAGATTCAAAATCTCCATTATCCTCTCGTCACTTTGGTCACAGGCAGCTGTGCCATCGAGCGTGTCACATAGCGCTCAGATATCAGTGGGCCGCACACAATCCACAAGTGTCCACTGTCCACAAGTGTACGCAGAGATTCAAAATCTCCATTATCCTCTCGTTACTTTGGTCACAGGCAGCTGTGCCATCGAGCGTGTCACATAGCGCTCAGATATCAGTGGGCCGCACACAATCCACAAGTGTCCAGTGTCCAAAAGTGTACGCAGAGATTCAAAATCTCCATTATCCTCTCGTCACTTTGGTCACAGGCAGCTGTGCCATCGAGCGTGTCACATAGCGCTCAGATATCAGTGGGCCGCACACAATCCACAAGTGTCCACTGTCCACAAGTGTACGCAGAGATTCAAAATCTCCATTATCCTCTCGTCACTTTGGTCACAGGCAGCTGTGCCATCGAGCGTGTCACATAGCGCTCAGATATCAGTGGGCCGCACAAAATCCACAAGTGTCCAGTGTCCAAAAGTGTACGCAGAGATTCAAAATCTCCATTATCCTCTCGTCACTTTGGTCACAGGCAGCTGTGCCATCGAGCGTGTCACATAGCGCTCAGATATCAGTGGGCCGCACACAATCCACAAGTGTCCAGTGTCCAAAAGTGTATGCAGAGATTCAAAATCTCCATTATCCTCTCGTCACTTTGGTCACAGGCAGCTGTGCCATCGAGCGTGTCACATAGCGCTCAGATATCAGTGGGCCGCACACAATCCACAAGTGTCCAGTGTCCAAAAGTGTACGCAGAGATTCAAAATCTCCATTATCCTCTCGTCACTTTGGTCACAGGCAGCTGTGCCATCGAGCGTGTCACATAGCGCTCAGATATCAGTGGGCCGCACACAATCCACAAGTGTCCAGTGTCCAAAAGTGTATGCAGAGATTCAAAATCTCCATTATCCTCTCATCACTTTGGTCACAGGCAGCTGTGCCATCGAGCGTGTCACATAGCGCTCAGATATCAGTGGGCCGCACACAATCCACAAGTGTCCAGTGTCCAAAAGTGAACGCAGAGATTCAAAATCTCCATTATCCTCTCGTCACTTTGGTCACAGGCAGCTGTGCCATCGAGCGTGTCACATAGCGCTCAGATATCAGTGGGCCGCACACAATCCACAAGTGTCCACTGTCCACAAGTGTACGCAGAGATTCAAAATCTCCATTATCCTCTCGTCACTTTGGTCACAGGCAGCTGTGCCATCGAGCGTGTCACATAGCGCTCAGATATCAGTGGGCCGCACACAATCCACAAGTGTCCAGTGTCCAAAAGTGTATGCAGAGATTCAAAATCTCCATTATCCTCTCATCACTTTGGTCACAGGCAGCTGTGCCATCGAGCGTGTCACATAGCGCTCAGATATCAGTGGGCCGCACACAATCCACAAGTGTCCAGTGTCCAAAAGTGAACGCAGAGATTCAAAATCTCCATTATCCTCTCGTCACTTTGGTCACAGGCAGCTGTGCCATCGAGCGTGTCACATAGCGCTCAGATATCAGTGGGCCGCACACAATCCACAAGTGTCCACTGTCCACAAGTGTACGCAGAGATTCAAAATCTCCATTATCCTCTCGTCACTTTGGTCACAGGCAGCTGTGCCATCGAGCGTGTCACATAGCGCTCAGATATCAGTGGGCCACACACAATCCACAAGTGTCCACTGTCCACAAGTGTGTGCAGAAATTCTAAAACTCCCCTGTCCTATAGACACCTTGTACCTTGTTTTACATTACTATATAGTTTGTTGGATTTTGTCTACATTTCTACCAAAAATGAGGAAGGCTGGTTTAAGAGGCCGTGGAATTGGGCGGGGGTTGGCAGCTGGTAATGATGGTGTTGGTGGTGGATCTGATGGTAGTGGCAAGAGCAAAATATGACCGAATGCAGGAGGTGCTGACCCTGCGTCATCGTCTGGCTACATAAGGACTCGAACGCTTAGTTTTCTAGGAGTTGGCAAACCGCTTTTAAAGGCAGAGCATCAGGAAAAAGTTTTGTCTTACATTGCTGACTCAGCCTCCAGCTCTATCGCCTCCTCTTCTTCAGTTGTAAAAAGTAAAAGCACTGAGTCGTCATTGGAGGCTCATGTTCATGAACCACACCTTTCCTTGTGTCCTTCACCCCAACCAAGATTGAAGGATGACGCAGGCCATACTACTGATTACTCCATGGAGCTGTTTTCACATACCATGCCTGGATTATCAAGTCAAATGGTGAATTACCCAGGCCAAGATGAATCTGACATGGAGTGCACTGATGCACAGCCGCTGATGGATGATTCTGCTGGTACATTCACTCAGAGCACTACATTGTCCTCGCAGTGTACAGAGCCAGATTTTGACCCTGATGAGACTCAGGTGCCCCTTCCCGCACACTATACCACCATACACGGTGACACAGAGGAAGGTGCACATGACATTGAAGAGGAGGTGATGGATGACCCAGTTGTTGACCCAGATTGGCATCCATTGGGGGAAGAGGGTGCTGCTTCCAATAGCTCAGATGAGGAGCATCCACAGCAGACATCGACATCGCAACAGCTGTTATCTGGCAGGCCCGGAGCACTCCAAAGACAGGTTCCAAACATCAAAAGAGTTGCTGGACAGCTTGTCCAGAGGGTCAAAAGATCACAGCGTGCTAGGCCGCAAAATGTCTGCCAAAGTAGGAAGAGTGCAGTGTGGCAGTTTTTTGAACAAAATCCTCATGATCAGGCCAAGGTTATCTGTAAGAAGTGCGCAAAGACATTTAGCCGAGGGAAAAATCTGAAAAATTTGAATACCAGTTGCATGCTTAGACATTTAACCAGCATGCACTTGCAAGCGTGGACACAACACCAAACCTCAAGTGCCACATTTGCAACTGATCACAACGAAGGTAGTCAGCAACGCTACATTGTTTCCCCCACTGTAAGCCCATCGGTTAGCCCAGCAGCAAATGTTGAGGTGTCGTTGCAAGGCCACAGCAGTCAGGGAATCCCACTGTTATATCAACGAAAGACTGATTCTAGGCCATCAGAAAGAACAACAACTCCATCACCATCATCAACCCTCTCTCAGTCCGCCCTGTCCACCGCTACTTCCACCATATGCAGCTCTCAAGTCCAGCTCACCCTCCCTGACACTATGAGTAGGTCAAGAAAGTACTCAGTCTCTCATCCGCGTACACTGGGTTTGAACGCCCACATTGCCAAACTAATCTCGTTTGAGATGATGCCCTTTCGGTTGGTGGAAAGCACAGCTTTCCGCGAACTCATGGCCTATGCAGTACCACGCTATGACCTACCCAGTCGCCACTTCTTCTCTCGCAAAGCCATCCCAGCCCTCCACCATCATGTGAAAGACCGCATTGTCCATGCACTCAAGCAGTCAGTGAGCGGAAAGGTGCACCTCACAACTGATGCATGGTCCAGTCGGCATGGCCAGGGCCGTTACGTGTCCATCACTGCGCACTGGGTTAATGTGGTGGATGCAGGGTCCACAGGGGACAGCGGTGGTGGGACAGTGCTGCCTAGCCCACGGTATAGGAAACAGTTGGCTGTAGGCGTTCGACCCTCCTCCTCCTCCTCCAGAAGCGACAGCTCGTCCACAGAGCGCAGTCGTACGAGCACTCCATCTGCAGCTGCCACTGTTGCACACGATGTGTCCCCCTATCGAGCAGCTAGTGGAAAGCGTCAGCAGGCTGTGTTGCAGATGATGTGTTTGGGCGACAGACACACCGCCGAGGTGCTGGCCGAGTACTTGAAGCGACAAACTGAGTCATGGCTGGGCAGTGTACATCTTGAGGCAGGCAAGGTAGTTAGTGATAACGGCCGTAATTTTGTGGCAGCCATAGCCCTTTCAAAACTCAGCCACATACCTTGCTTGGCTCACACCTTGAACCTGGTGGTGCAGTGCTTCCTCAAAAATTATCCGGAGTTAACAGCCCTGCTCCAGAATGTGCGAAGACTGTGCGCGCACATCCGCCGGTCGCCTGTACACTCCGTTCGTATGCAGAAGCTGCAGCGATTGCTCCACCTTCCCAACCACCGCCTCATTATCGACATTGCAACAAGGTGGAACTCCACCCTGCACATGGTGGAGCGGCTGTGCGAGCAGAGGCAGGCCATAATGCATTTGTGGGAGGATACACGGCCAGGCACTTTGAGAGCAGACATGGAGTTGACAGGCGTGCAGTGGTCGAAGCTGAAAGACCTTTGTAAAGTCCTTCAGTGTTTTGAGGAATGCACACGACTGGTAAGCGCAGACGACGCCATCCTAAGCATGAGCATCCCACTTATGCGTCTGCTCATGCAAACTTTGACGCACCTTAAGGAGCAGGCGTCTGCAGCCAATGTTGATGAGGAGGAAGAGGAGGAGGGAATCCTTGATGACATTCAGCCATTGTCTGCTCAGGGACCTCTCCTGGACGAGGTGGAGGAAGAAGAGGAGGAGGAGGAGGAGGATGATGGGGATGATTACTTAGGGGAGGAGGATGCATCTCGTGGGGCAAGTGAAAATGTTGGCGTGGCAAGGTCTGGTACAGGGTTTGTGCGTGTCTGGAGGGATATGGATTTGCCAGAAAGTGCTCCTCCACCCAGCACTCGCAGTGCATCATTGACACCGGGAACATTGGCCCACATGTCAGATTATGCCTTGCGGATCCTAAAAAGGGACCCCCGCATTGCCAAAATGATGAACGATGACGACTACTGGTTGGCCAGCATCCTGGATCCACGCTATAAAGGCAAATTACAAAACATCATGCCACAGGAGAACCTTGACCTAATATTGGCTAATAAACAAGCAACTCTGGTAAATCGGTTGCTTGAGGCATTCCCAGCACACAGCAGCGGTGATGGTTCTCACACGAGCCGTACGGGCCGGGGGCAGCTTGGCAGAGGTGTTCGTGGTGCACACAGCAGAAGTGGCGTTGGAGACAGGGGTTTCATGACAATGTTGTGGACTGATTTTTCAAATACCGCTCACACAACTGGTAATACTGCATCGATAGAAAGTGACAGGAGACAGCAGTTGTCAACTATGGTTACAAACTACTTTTCCTCCCATATCGATGTTCTCCCACACAGGTCATTCCCCTTTGACTATTGAGCCGCTAAACTGGACACCTGGCCTGAATTGGCACAATATGCCTTACAGGAGCTCGCTTGCCCAGCTGCAAGTGTGCTATCGGAAAGAGTCTTCAGTGCAGCTGGATCAATCCTGACAGAAAAAAGGACCCGTCTGTCAACCCAAAATGTGGATGATCTAACCTTCATTAAAATGAACCACGCATGGGTTTCCAAGGATTTTGTCCCACCTTCCCCTGATGACACATAGGGTGACAGAAAAATGGCTTGCTTTGGTCCACCTCTTCCTGGTACTTCACCTATTTCGCCTTTTGCATCAGCTGAATGTCCAACATCAACATATGCCACTTTCTAAAACTCCCTAACTGTGCTGCCTCCCCCCCATGGCCGGGGTCACCACCTACCGCACGACACCGTGCGAGTGCCGTTGCCCTGGACAGGTGGGTAGGCCGACTCTTGGGCGCGGGCACTGGCACAGGGTCCCTCATAGTGCAATCAAGTGTCTCTGACGGTGGTGGTGCACACCCGCCGTCAGACACACCGCTGTACTATGAGGGGCCCAGTGCCAGTACCGACGCCCACGAGTGGGCCCCCCTTGCTTGGGCAGGGCCCCAGCATTTGCAATCTTTACCTCTCCCTGCTCCTCCGCTGTGTAATCTGGGCCGTCAAATCCATACTGTGCCTGACACCGTCTGAGCCTGCCTCCTGAGACATATATTTTGAATGTGTACGCTATCCATACATGTTATCCGGGGATACGGTACCCCTTCTAACCTTTGTGCAATGACGTGCAATCTATACTGGGCCTAACACCGTCTGAGCCTGCCTCATGCTGTATAGACATATATTTTGAATGTGTACGCTATCCATACATGTTATCCGGGGATACGGTACCCCTTCTAACCTTTGTGCAATGACGTGCAATCCATACTGGGCCTAACACCGTCTGAGCCTGCCTCATGCTGTATAGACATATATTTTGAATGTGTGCGCTATCCATACATGTTATCCGGGGATACGGTACCCCTTCTAACCTTTGTGCAATGACGTGCAATCCTTACTGGGCCTAACACCGTCTGAGCCTGCCTCATGCTGTATAGACATATATTTTGAATGTGTACGCTATCCATACATGTTATCCAGGGATACGGTACCCTTTCTAACCTTTGTGCAATCACGTGCAATCCATACTGGGCCTAACACCGTCTGAGCCTGCCTCATGCTGTATAGACATATATTTTGAATGTGTACGCTATCCATACATGTTATCCGGGGATACGGTACCCCTTCTAACCTTTGTGCAATGACGTGCAATCCATACTGGGCCTAACACCGTCTGAGCCTGCCTCATGCTGTATAGACATATATTTTGAATGTGTACGCTATCCATACATGTTATCCGGGGATACGGTACCCCTTCTAACCTTTGTGCAATGACGTGCAATCCATACTGGGCCTAACACCGTCTGAGCCTGCCTCATGCTGTATAGACATATATTTTGAATGTGTAAGCTATCCATACATGTTATCCGGGGATACGGTACCCTTTCTAACCTTTGTGCAATGACGTGCAATCCATACTGGGCCTAACACCGTCTGAGCCTGCCTCATGCTGTATAGACATATATTTTGAATGTGTACGCTATCCATACATGTTATCCAGGGATACGGTACCCCTTCTAACCTTTGTGCAATGACGTGCAATCCATACTGGGCCTAACACCGTCTGAGCCTGCCTCATGCTGTATAGACATATATTTTGAATGTGTACGCTATCCATACATGTTATCTGGGGATACGGTACCCTTTCTAACCTTTGTGCAATCACTTGCAAGCCATACTGGGCCTTACACCGTCTGAGCCTGCCTCCTGATGTATAGACATATATTTTGAATGTGTACGCTATCCATACATGTTATCCGGGGATACCGTACCCTTTCTAACCTTTGTGCAATCACGTGCAATCCATACTGGGCCTAACACCGTCTGAGCCTGCCTCATGCTGTATAGACATATATTTTGAATGTGTAAGCTATCCATACATGTTATCCGGGGATACGGTACCCTTTCTAACCTTTGTGCAATGACGTGCAATCCATACTGGGCCTAACACCGTCTGAGCCTGCCTCATGCTGTATAGACATATATTTTGAATGTGTACGCTATCCATACATGTTATCCAGGGATACGGTACCCCTTCTAACCTTTGTGCAATGACGTGCAATCCATACTGGGCCTAACACCGTCTGAGCCTGCCTCATGCTGTATAGACATATATTTTGAATGTGTACGCTATCCATACATGTTATCCAGGGATACGGTACCCTTTCTAACCTTTGTGCAATCACGTGCAATCCATACTGGGCCTAACACCGTCTGAGCCTGCCTCATGCTGTATAGACATATATTTTGAATGTGTACGCTATCCATACATGTTATCCGGGGATACGGTACCCCTTCTAACCTTTGTGCAATGACGTGCAATCCATACTGGGCCTAACACCGTCTGAGCCTGCCTCATGCTGTATAGACATATATTTTGAATGTGTACGCTATCCATACATGTTATCCGGGGATACGGTACCCCTTCTAACCTTTGTGCAATGACGTGCAATCCATACTGGGCCTAACACCGTCTGAGCCTGCCTCATGCTGTATAGACATATATTTTGAATCTGTACGCTATCCATACATGTTATCCGGGGATACGGTACCCCTTCTAACCTTTGTGCAATGACATGCAATCCATACTGGGCCTAACACCGTCTGAGCCTGCCTCATGCTGTATAGACATATATTTTGAATGTGTACGCTATCCATACATGTTATCCGGGGATACGGTACCCCTTCTAACCTTTGTGCAATGACGTGCAATCCATACTGGGCCTAACACCGTCTGAGCCTGCCTCATGCTGTATAGACATATATTTTGAATGTGTACGCTATCCATACATGTTATCCAGGGATACGGTACCCTTTCTAACCTTTGTGCAATCACGTGCAATCCATACTGGGCCTAACACCGTCTGAGCCTGCCTCATGCTGTATAGACATATATTTTGAATGTGTACGCTATCCATACATGTTATCCAGGGATACGGTACCCTTTCTAACCTTTGTGCAATCACGTGCAATCCATACTGGGCGTGAGAACGGCTGGCGAGCTGTTAAGCAAGCTACAGCACCTGTCCAGACAAGTACAGGGATTCCCTAGCGAGGAGACTTATTTGATTGTTTTCTATGTTGGGACAGCAATTTTTGGGGAGCACTATACTCTGGAGAATGATAGATGGGGCCCACCATACACTGGAGCATTCCAAAGGTGGACATCAGACACTGGAGCAGCATTTACAGGGCCCATTATACACTAGAGCATTAGAAATGGGGCCCATTATGTTTGGAGCATTATTTGGGCCCATAAGACAGTGGAGCTTCATCCATGGGGACCAACATATACTGTAGCATTATGTGGAGCTCATCATATACTGTTTCAAACATTATATGGGACCAATGATTTTGTATGGAGAAATAGATGGGCCTCGTCATGAGATGTAAAAAGTGAGGTATTTTTCATTGTACTATACCGCTATTTCTCTGCCGTATCGGAGCATGATGAGTTGTGGTATGTGTTAAAGGGGCGCTCTTTCGCCCAGGGCACATGAAAACCTGCAGCCAGCCCTCCCCCCCCACAAATTTAGCCAAATAACCCCCATTTTTCAGTGCGTAACTTGTATTATGAAGTTAATTAAGGTTGACAAGCTTAAGTAAGAAGAATTGATGCTTTTGGCATTCAAATGGGCACTGTAGGTGTGTTTCCTGTCCTCCTCTCACTGCCGACTTTTATTCCCCATTGACTTACATTGGGTTTCGTGTTTCGGGACGACCCCGACTTTTCCCTATAATCGGACGATCTTGCTCGACCCGACTTTTGGAAAAGTCGAGTTTCACGAAACGAAACGCGACCCTAAAAAAACAAAAGTCGCTCAACTCTAGTGATGACCTATTCGGATTCTCTGCCCCTTCCAAAAAATGTCTCCATTCTTCAAATGCCAGTTTAATTGCCAAAAGCTCTCTATTCCCAACATCGTAATTTCTCTCTGCCGGAGAAAATTTTTTGGAAAAAAAAGCACAAGGTCTAAGGTTAGTTAAAGTAACTGGCCCCTGAGATAATACATCCCCCACCCCCACCTCAGAAGCATCGACCTCCACAACGAATGGCAAGGATGGGTCAGGTTGCACTAGTATCGGAGCAGACATAAAACAATTCTTCAAAACCAGAAAGGATTGTTTCGCCGGGAGAGACCAATTTTTGATATTGGCCCCTTTGCAAGTGAGGTCGGTGAGAGGCTTCACTATTTGTGAAAAGCCCTTGATGAATCTCTGATAATAGTTCACAAATCCCAAGAAGCGCTGGAGTCCTTTTAGGTCCTGTGGTTGAACCCACTCCGCAATGGCTTGCACCTTCTTGGGATCCATCCGAAACCCTTGTGGCGAGATTATGAGCCCTAAAAATGTTAGTTCCTGGACAAGAAATGTACATTTTTCAAGTTTGACAAATAATTGATTTTCCCTGAGTCTTTGAAGTACGGTTTTCACATGCAACAAATGAGAATTTTTGTCAGTCGAGTAAATCAGAATATCATCCAAGTAAATGACAACAAAGCGGCCGATGAGGTCCGTGAATACCACATTGATGAAATTTTGAAAGACTGCTGGTCCATTAGTGAGGACAAACGGCATCACTAAGTTTTCAAACAACCCCTCTGTCGAGAGAAAAGCAGTCTTCCATTTGTCCCTTTCTTTAATTCTTATCAAATTATAAGCCCCCCAAAGATTCAATTTGGAGAACCATTTTGCCCTCGAGAGCTGGTTACACAAATCCAGAATAGGGGTAAAGGATATGTAATTCCTGACGGTAACTTTGTTGAGTTCTCGGAAGTCGAGGCAGGGACGTAGGCCACCATCTTTCTTTTTAACAAAGAAAAACCCCGCCGCTACTTGGGAGACTGAAGGTCTTATGTGTCCTTTATGGAGACTCTCAGTTATGTATTCGTTCATCGCCTGACGCTCAGGTCCTGACAAATTAAATAAACAGGCTTAGGGCAATTTGGCCCCAGGGATCAGATCAATTGCGCAATCAAAGGGCCTATGTGGGGGTAATGCCTCGGCCTCGCTTTCGGAAAACACATCCTCAAAGTCCTTAAGGTACTCCGGAATACCCTCCAGACTAAAAGAAGACTCGCAAACAGGCTTTGCAGGTGTAACACAGAAAACAGGTTTATAGGAACAGTCAATACATTTAGGCCCCCACTTGACAATTTCCCTTTTTTCCCAATCAATAACTGGGTTGTGCCGTTGTAGCCACGGCATGCCCAATACCAACCCTGCGAGCAGGTTGTCCATTACAAAACATTTCATCTCCTAGACATGGGAGGAACCAACATGCAAAACAAAACGGTTAGTAACATAACGAATCCCCGAACGGGTGAGAGGGGAAGAGTCAAGGGCCATGATTTTCAGAGGGATCTCCAACCTGACTGTCCCTATCTTGACCCTGGAGACGATACTGGAGCTGACCAGATTAAGTGATGAACCGCAGTCCACCAAAGCTGTAGAAACAAAATGATAATTGTCTACTACCAGTTCGACTTTAAGTAGAAATTTAGGGCATGAGGAAAAAAGTACCTGAAGGTCTGGGCAGGCTTCTCGATCACCCAGACCTAGTAGTTTCCCGTCGACTTGGAGGACGCTGGACACGATGGACAATCTCTCCTCCAATGTCCTGATTCCCCACAGTAGAAGTAAAGTTGCTTTTCTCAGCAGCATTTCATAGAATCATAGAATCGTAGAGTTGGAAGGGACCTCCTGGGCCATCTGGTCCAACCCCCTGCTCAAAGCAGGATTCGCTAAATCATCCCAGTCAGATGTCTGTCCAGCCTCTGTTTGAAGACTTCCATTGAAGGAGAACTCACCACTTCTCGTGGCAGCCTGTTCCACTCATTGATCACTCTAACTGTCAAAAAGTTTTTTCTAATATCTAATCTGTGTCTCTTCCCATTCAGTTTCATCCCATTGCTTCTAGTCTTTCCTTGTGCAAATGAGAATAAAGTTGATCCTTCTACAATGTGACAGCCCTTTAGATATTTGTAGACAGCTATTAAGTCTCCTCTCAGTCTTCTCTTTTGCAAACTAAACATTCCCAAATCCTGCAACCTTTCCTCATAAGACAGGGTTTGCAGACCGGTCACCATTCTGGTCGCTCTTTTCTGAACTTGCTCCAGTTTGTTGATGTCTTTTTTAAAATGTGGTGCCCAAAACTGGACACAATATTCCAGATGAGGTCTGACCAAAGAGGAGTAGAGGGAAATAATGACTTCACGTGATCTAGACTGTATGCTTCTGTTAATACATCCTAGAATTGCATTTGCCTTTTTTGCTGCTGCATCACACTGTTGACTCATATTCAGTCTGTGATCTATTAGTATACCCAAGTCTTTTTCACATGTGCTGTCACTTAGCCCTATTCCTCCCATTCTATATATGCTTTTTTCATTTTTATTGCCCAGATGTAGTACTTTGCATTTCTCCCTGTTAAAAACCATTCTGTTAGTTGCTGCCCACTTCTCCAGTTTATTTAAATCTTTTTGAATCCTCTCTCTCTCTTCTCTAGTATTAGCTATCCCTCCTAGCTTTGTGTCATCAGCAAATTTAATCAGTTTACCCTCAATTCCTTCATCTAAATCGTTGATAAAGATGTTGAACAATACAGGGCCCAGGACAGAGCCCTGTGGTACCCCACTTGAGACATTCTTCCAACTGGATGTGCAGCCATTTACGACCACTCTTTGGGTCCGATCACTAAGCCAGTTATGAATCCACCTAACAGTTGCCTTGTCCATTCCATACTTAGTCATTTTTTCAATAAGGATTGTATGAGAGACTTTGTCAAATGCTTTGCTGAAGTCAAGATATACTATATCTACAGCATTTCCTTGATCCACCCAATCAGTGATACCGTCATAGAAGGAAATTAAGTTAGTCTGACATGACTTATTAGTTAGAAACCCATGCTGACTCTGTTTAATCACTTCATTCTTATCCAGGTATTGACATACATGTTGTTTAATAATTTGTTCAAAGATCTTTCCTGGTATAGAAGTCAGACTCACCGGCCTATAGTTGCCTGGGTCCACCTTCTTCCCCTTTTTGAAGATAGGAACAACATTTGCTCTTCTCCAGTCTTCTGGCACTTCTCCTGTGCTCCAAGAATTTTCAAAGATTATGGAGAGGGGTTCAAAAATTTCTTCTGCTATCTCCTTCAGTACTCTGGGGTGTAATTCATCTGGACCTGGAGACTTGAATTCATTTAGGTTAGCTAAGTGTTTCCTCACTATCTTTCTGTTTATAGATATCCTGGATTCTTCTATTCCCTTAATAGGACAGTGAATAACAGTTGATGTTGCATTTCCTTTCTGAGAGAAAACAGATGCAAAATAGGAATTTAAAAGTTCAGCCTTCTCAACATCCTGTCTTACCATTTCATCATTTTCATCCTGTAAAAATCCTATAGCATCTTTGACTTTTCTTTTACTTTTGACATATCCCCAAAATCCTTTATTATTGCTTTTGACATCTCTTGCAAGCCTCAGTTCATTTTCAGCTTTAGATAATCTGATTTGTGCCCTGCAGGTTCTGCAGACAGCATTATATTCTTCTTTAGATATGCCTCCCTCTTTCCATTTTATAAACATTTTTTTCTTCCTTTTTAGCATGTGCTTAAGTTCTGTGTTCATCCATCCTGGTTTCCTTAAATGCTTCCTATTCTTCCCTCTTTTCGGAATTGTTAACAACTGTGCTTTGAGAATTTCATTTTTCAAGATTTCCCATCCTTCCTGGACATTTTTGTCTTTAAGGATATCCAGCCATTGGATCCCTCCAATTCTCTTTCTGAATCCCTTAAAATCTGCCTTTCTGAAATCTAACCTTGACGTCTGAGTCTTCACAGGTCTTCCACCTCTAGTAATCCAAAATTCTAAAATAGCATGGTCGCTACCTCCTAGGGTCCCAGCCACTTTTACCTCCTCAACCATTTCCTCCCTGGTTATAAGGATTAGATCCAAGGTAGCAGTTCCCCTTGTTTTCTCCCTTACCTTTTGGAAGATAAAGTTGTCAGCAAGAGAGGATAAGAATTTCCTTGACCTGTTAGTTTTGCCTGAGAGAGATTCCCAACAAATGTCTGGATAGTTGAAATCTCCCATGACAACTATGTCATATTTTTTGGAGAACTTGGCCATCTGATGCATAAAGAGTTCATCTATATCTTCGGCTTGCACAGGCGGCCTGTAGTAAATGCCTACAATGGTGTCCTTTCCATTGTTCTGTCCTTGTATTCTTACCCAAACAGTTTCCACAGAACTCCCAGTCTCTGAAGCTTCAATCTCTGTGCAGATATACGCGTTTCGAACATACAATGCGACACCCCCTCCTCGTTTATCAAGTCTGTTTCTTGCAAATAAGTTGTATCCTTCTAGTCTTGTATTCCAATCATGTGTATTGTCCCACCAAGTTTCAGTGATTCCAATTACATCATATTTCTGTTCCTGTGTTAGTAGTTCCAATTCTCCTTGTTTGTTGCCCATGCTTTGTGCATTAGTATAGAAACATTTTAGTTTGTGATTGGTTTCTCTTTCTCCAATATTTTTAGTAATTAGATTCTTTCGTCTTTGTTCTTCCTTTCCACTTCTAATAGCAGAGTTCTCAATAGCATTTGTCAGGTGTATGGCTTTTTCTGGTCTTTTGCTTCCCTTCCCATGTTGTTCTAGTTTAAAGCTCTCCTTACAAGTGTAGCAAGGCGACTTCCAAATACATGCTTTCCAGTCTTCGTAAGGTGCACCCCATCTCTAGCAAGTAGTCCATCGTATAAGTAGTTCACTCCGTGATCCAGAAATCCAAATCGTTGCTGACGGCACCATCGACGTAGCCAGTTGTTCACCTGCAGAATCTTATTCCACCTCCTTGTTCCATGGCCATCCACTGGGAGGATGGAAGAGAAGACCACCTGCGCTCCCAGTTCTTTCACTTTCTTGCCTAAGTCTTCAAAGTCTCTGCAGATGATTTCCAGGTCGTTTCTTGCGGTGTCATTTGTCCCCACATGTAGTAGCAGGGGGGACAAATTTCCTCTCTTTCTCTCTGACTGAGGTGGCACCAATTTCCATTGGCACTGGACTAGCCTCCACCTCTTTGCTGCCAGAAAACAAGGATGTTCTCAGTCGGCTATCCATCCGCATGGCTTGGGTCATGGCATCCTCCAGAGTGTCAGGAGGTGGATGCAGGGCCAAGGCATCCTGAAGGCGTTCCGACAGGCCTCTACGGAATAGTCCCCGGAGAGCGGCATCATCCCAGGAGACTTCTGTTGACCACCGTCGGAACTCTGAGCAGAACCACTCCGCTGATTGCCGACCCTGACGTGTACTCATCACCATGTCCTCAGCCAGGCGAACCCTGTCGGGTTCGTCATAAATGCTGCCCAAGGCCTCAAAAAACGCATCCACCGTCATACGTTCTGGGGCTCTAGGGGCTGGAGAAAACGCCCAGGCCTGTGGGGCACCCCTAAGTAGGGAAATAATCACCCCCACCCTTTGAAATTCTCCCCCAGAAGAACGGGACATCAGGGAAAAGAACAGTTTGCATCCTTCCCTGAAAGCCCTGTACTCCCTTTTGTCTCCAGAAAAAGAGTCCGGCAGTTTAACCAGAGACTCTGGAGAAGCAAGAGACACGTTCCTGTTCTCGGGACCAAGAGCCCCTTGTGCAGTATTTACCAGCTGTTGCTGGGTGTGGGCCATAGATCGCTGTTCCACGTTTAGTTTCTGGAACATCTGCGACAACTGATTCACCTGGTCTGACAGTGCTTGCATGGGGTCCATGACACCAGCTGTACCTCCCACACTCGCACACCTTTCCTTCAGGGGGAGGGGAAGAGAACTGTAGCGGTTGTTTATAATGTCACGCTCAGAGGGACAACAGTTAGACAGCATAACTGACAGGTACACTCAGCGGCCCCAGAGCCTAATAGCAAGTATAGAGCGGCTTCTTACCCACAATGTTGCCAAGCAGGAGCGCAGCGTTGGTGAGGGAACTCTTGCTCCAGGACCCGCGGGAGTGGCGGAGCGATAGTGAAGTGCTCGATGCCCGCAGGACCTGTTACCACGTGGCCGCGCGTCAGAATGATGGGCGGTGCTTACCGCCGGGCTACAGCAGCGCCGGTAACAGTGTTGGTAAAGAAGCGGCGTACAGAAAATAGCAATAGTCAGACGAGCCAAGGGACATACACGGGGCAGGCAGTACAGTACAAAAACAGATATCCAGAGAAGGGTCAAACGTAGCAAGGGGTCATACACAGAACGGCAGCAATGGTACCAGAGGGGTGATCACAGAGAGGTCAATACAATGCCAGGGGTCATACACAGAGCGGGCATAAAGGTACAGAATCAGAATCCAAGAGACGATAACTGTGGCCAAACCGGATCAAACACCAAACAAGCATACTGGGACAGGCGAGAAGCACAATCCGAACAGGGTCAGGCACAGTCAACTAGGAGTATAAACGACAGGGGACGGCTCTCCCCTGATGCTATAAGAACCCTCCCAAGATCCAAAGGGAGGCTCTCCATATTAACTCATACCCCACCTACCCTGAACTCTCAATAAACCATGACACTAAATGACTTGTTTACAGATTGCTTTTTGTACTTATTTGCTGCAGTCATGATGTATTTGGTTTAGATGGATTAGTCCTGCCACTCTCCACCTCTTTATACATGTTATGTAAGGCCCGGATTTGCATATTCAATTGCTTGCTCCTATCCCTCTTTTTCATGTACTCCTTGTCCTTGTATTTGTATATTTATGTGATGATATTCATAAAAAAATATTGAATTTTTTATCATATTTTTTGGAAGTACACTTTGTCTTTCTGTATATCAGTGTGTGCACACTTTCAGCATTTTCATTCTGCTGCTGGTCACTTCTCTGCATTGTAGCATCACTTCTTTTTTCCTGTTCACTGCCTCATATGCAATGTACCCACATATGTTGGAGAGGCTGTGTGAGCAGCCAGCAGGCAATTGTAGATTTTCAGCTGCAGCACGCATGGATGAGTCGCTCTACAGAACAATCACCCATGACTGAGCCTCAGTTGTGGGATGTGTGTGCCATGTTGCGCTGCTGAAAGTGCAGGGGTTCTCACACTGCTGCTACTAGCCCGTCTGCGCTGCAGCGTCACTTCTGCCTTCCTGCTCTCTGGCTGATATCTGACTTACCAACAAGGTGGAACACCATCTTGCATTTGCTGGATAGATAGTATTCTAATTTACTGAGTTAATGACTTTTGGGTTTTCATTGGCTGTAAGCCATAATCATCAACATTAACAGAAATAAACACTTGAAATAGATCACTCTGTTTGTAATGACTCTATATAATATATGAGTTTCACTGTTTGTATTGAACAACTGAAATAAATTAACTTTTTTGATATTCTAATTTAGTGAGATTCTAATTTAGTGAGAAGCACTGGTAAATTAGCCAATGATCTCTTTATGTACAGTATACCTATATTGAGAGAACCATTGTGTGATATTTTTTCTATGAATTAGCATAATATAATTATTACTTCTGAATTAAGGGAAATGGACATGATAAGAGCATATTAATTTCATTTATACTGAAAAACACTTGTTTTCATATATATTGACCATGCAGGAAAATTTAACACTTTTAACTTGATTCCCATACTAATTACTAGGGGATATGCAGTTGGTCTTTTAAAGGAAACCACCAGAAAAATGCTATTAACCAGCAAGCATGGAGTTAATAATCTGCCCGACACCTGCACGTAGCGAAATGCTGCAAGGAGAAAATGGACTTTATTCTCCCCAGCAGCATTCGGTTTTGGTCATGGGGCGGCGCCAGCTCTGGTTCAGTCACTGTTCTGAGAATACAGAGTGGCGGCTGTAGCCACTCCTCCAACCTTGATTGACATTACCTCTGCATTGGGGTCACCTGTCAGTCAGGGCCGGGGACGCAGTTATAGCAGCCACTCTGCATTCTCAGAACGATGACTGAACCAGCACTGGCGTCACCCCCATGATTGAACCGAATGCTGCCGGGGGGAATAAAGTTAATTTCATCCTCACAGAATTAGGCTAGGTTCCCTTTAAGTAGACTCCAACATATTTAATTAAATAAACTTTTCACCTATTTTACTAGGATTCTGCTGCTTTCTTAGATATAGATCATTGCTGGTTATCCCTACAGAGGGATACCCTGTGCTAAGCTCATCACTGAGGACTCTTCTAAGTGAAGCATGTTACATTTAACACTGTTCATTAGCTGAAAACACTGATCAAGCCAGAAACAGAAATAAAAGGAATAACTGTCTGCCCGGCAATATTATCAAAGTTAAATCAAACACTTCTAAGTACCATCCCTATCCCTAGCAACTGTATGTTAGTATTTATTTGTTCAACAGTTGTTCAACACTTTTGACTCCCTCCTTCGCCCACCACTGCCCCCTCCAACTTCCCTAATATCTGCTGAGGATTTTGCCACGCACTTCAAAAATAAGATAGACCAAACAAGGCAAGTCTTTGTTGTCCGACCACCACAATCCCTTTGTATGCCAGACTAATGCCCTAAACCCATAACTTCTCCAAAATCACTGCAGGAGAGCTTGTTCATCTTCTCTCCAAACCACACCTCACCACTTGTGCACTTGACCCCATCCCACCTCCCAACCCTCACCACTACATTAATCTCATCCCTAACCAATCTCATCAACCTATCACTAACTTCTGGTACCTTCCCCTCTGTTTTCAAACATGCCACAATCACACTTATCCTCAAAAAGCCATCCCTTGACCCGAGCGCTATGTCCAGCTATCGCCCCATATCTTTGCTCCCATTTGCCTCCAAAGTCCTTGAGCAGCATGTCCACGCTGAACTTTCCTCTCACTTTGCATCTAACTCGCTTTTCGACAACCTACAATCTGACCTCCATCCTCACCATTCCACTGACAATGCCCTGACCAAACTTATTAACGACTCACTTACAGCCAAAGCTAACAGACAATTCTCTATACTCCTCCTTCTAGACCTGTCCTCTGCCTTCGACACAGTTGACCACTGCCTCCTACTACAGATCCTCTCTTTCTTTGGTGTCAAAGACCTTGCCCTATCCTGGATCTCCTCATACCTTAACAACCGCACATTTAGCATTTCCTTCTCCAATACTACCTCTTCATCTTGCTCCCTGTCTGTTGGTGTCCCTCAAGGCTCTGTCCTAGGACCCCTTCTCTTCTCAATCTATACCCTTGGACTGGGACAACTCAAAGTCCTATGGCTTCCAGTACCATCTATATTCTGGTGACACTAGGATCTACCTCACTGGCCCAGATGTCACCTCTCTGTCCAGAATCCCAGAGTGTCTATCAGCCATAGCCTCCTTCTTTTCTCACTTCCTCAAACTCCATGTGAACAAATCTGAACTAATTATCTTTCCTCCATCTCGCATACCTTCCCTACCTGATCTGTCTATCACAATTAATGAATTCACACTTTTCCCTTTCCCTGTAATCAGCTGCCTCAGAGTAAACCTTGACTCTGCCCTGTCCCTCAAACAGCACATCCAAGCTCTAGCCACCTCCTGTCGCCTCCAGCTCAAAAATATTTCCAGAATCTGTCCTTTCCTCAACCCTCATTCTACCAAAATGCTTGTGCATGCCCTAATCATCTCCCACCTCAACTACTGCAACATCCTCCTCTGTGGCCTATCTTCTAACACGCTCGCACCCCTCCAGTCCATCATTAACTCTGCAGCCCAACTAATTAATCTCTCTCCTCGCTTCACTCCTGCTTCCTTTCTTTGCAAATCCCTTCACTGGCTCCCAATTTCCCTGAGTAGCCAGTTTAAACTGCTAACACTGACCTACAAAGCCGTCCTTAACCCTTCTCCTCCATATATTTCCGAACTAGTCTCTCAATATTTTCCCTCACATAATCTCCGGTCATTCCAAGACCTCCTTCTCTCCTCCACGCTTATTCGCTCCTCATCCAATCGCCTCCAAGATTTCTCCCGAATATCCCCCATCCTCTGGAATTCTGTGCCCCAACACATCAGGTTATCCATCACATTTGGATCCTTCAAAAGGAACCTGAAAGCCCATCTCTTCAAAAAAACTTACAACTTGAGTTGAACACATGTCCATCTCAACACCATTGGAGCTCCTGCAACCCCCGACCAACTGTCTCCTTCCCCATAATCCTGTAGAATGTTAGCCCGCAAGGGCAGGGTCCTCTTCCCTCTGTACCAGTCTGTCATTGTTAGTTTGTTTACTGTAAGTGATATTTGTATTTTGATGTAACCCCGTCTCATGTACAGCACCATGGAATTAATGGTGCTATATAAATAAATAATAATAATTAAGGATATATTTCTTTTAGCAGAGCGAGAAAATATACTTGTATGAATAAAGACTATGTAGTGTAAGGTAGCGCTGTCATTCAAGGTTGGGGACACTCGCTTGGCAGCCAAATAATCACGTCCAGCATGGGGTTTTCCATAAAACAATAACAATCCATGCGGTTAATTCATGCATCATAAACCCACAGCAGCAACATAAAGTTCACAGAGATCTCTCCAATGAACTGTTTGTACCAAGGACTGTGACAAGAACAAGGGGGCATTCTCTTCGTTTGGAGGAAAGACAATTTCTGCACCAGCATAGAAGAGGGTTCTTCACGGTAAGAGCAGTGAGGCTCTTGAATTCTCTTCCTGAGGAAGTGGTGATGGACAACTCACTGAATGAATTTAAGAAAGGAATGGATGCTTTTCTTGTGAGTAACAGTATAGAAGGTTACGAATAACAGAATATTATAGGTAGATGGTTGACCCAGCTTAGGGGAAGGAATTTTTTTCCCTAT
The DNA here is from genome assembly GCF_039654945.1 of Dendrobates tinctorius. Classification (NCBI taxonomy): domain Eukaryota; kingdom Metazoa; phylum Chordata; class Amphibia; order Anura; family Dendrobatidae; genus Dendrobates; species Dendrobates tinctorius. The sequence goes on from NW_027361742.1 coordinate 5,741,055, forward strand.
GGAGAAAATTGGCTTCTACTCTGTGGGTTTTTTGCCTTCCCCAGGATCAACAATGCTGAACAGCTGCACTAAAATAGGCTGAACTAGATGGACATAAGGTCTTCCTTCAGCCTTCAAAACTATGTTACTATGTTACTATATCCATAGCATAACATTCATGACAGAGCTTCCCTCTGTTATCCCTGTGGTCACACAGGTTACGCAATGTCCAGTACTCAGGCTCTTCAGCCTCACAGATATCTCACCCCATCAGGGTTACCTCATGGCTGCTTCAGCTCACTGCAGACGTTCATTCCCTCTCCCTGGGAACTGTCAGACGCTTGCAGCCATTACTCACAGCATTCACGTGCTGTCAGGCAGGAAGCCCCATCTCCCAGCGGGACCTTCCACAACGGACCAACCGGGTCCAAGCATTCACTCATGTGACCTACTCTGGCCACCTTATGTGGTCCGTAGCCACGCCCACCGGGTCACATGGCTATGACCTCATCACAGGTCCTTCACATTCACATAATCTTTTACTACCAGCATTTTCAGACACACCCCTGGGTGGATTTGTAGGTAGCTCTCCCTAACCCATTGGCATGAAAGATCAGCTCTGCTGATCAGCACATAATCAAGCCTTCATCCCGAGGCCACCCACATTGAGATACATTACGATCATTCAGCATCCTACTCCTATCAGGACACTGGAAATGCTTATACGCCTGTCCTGGGACACCCACACAGCGCCCCCTAGCGGACACAGTGGTCACTACACCACAGTAGATATTCAGAGTAAAAATACATAATTATTTTATGTTTTTTCACATTCCCTGTAGTTTTTGCCACTCTCACATATAGGACAGAATTCATGTCAAGATCAATAAAAACTGCTATTTTTCTTTTTAATCCAACGGCTCCAGAAAAACACTGCATGGAACAATTCTACTGCCTCTGGCTACTTATCTCCTGAAGTCTATGTTTTTAGCTTGGTACTTTAATTACACAGACTGTGTAACCCCATGGCAATACAGAATTACTTTTCTGTTGTAAACTATCACTCTAATTTACTTTTACAATAGCTACAAACCAAATTTCTTTTTTATCTATGACCAAATCCTAAGTGTTATAGATCACTCTGATTCATCTGAGAATGTAAGTTGACAACACTATAAAAGTTGTGCTTCAAGTGATGTGAGACTTTACATTTATTCCCCAACAAAATGACACTTGTTTTGCTGTCAATTAGATTGCAAAAATGAAAAAAGACAAGCTTTAGATTTTCGGATCTACTTTGCTCAGGCACCTTAGTAAAAATCTAAAGCTTGTCACAAATGACTTTCTTGGATATAAAAGAAATAAACCTTTGAAAATTTAGCAGAAGCAGGAGAAATAAATGATCGCCCAACAGTCCAAAAATATATAGAAAATGTACACTCAGTGCCTTGTAATAAATTACTAGAGATTCTCAATCAATTAATTCTATTCTTGTAGCCAGGAGCATTCAGAGAGTAGATTCTAATACGTAAAAAAATAATTTTGCCCTAATGGAAGCACGTTAGTATTCTCATTCACTATGATATCCCTTTCATGGCCACTATAAAGTATGATACCCCCAAAAAATAAAATGTATCCAACACAGTTTCTGATACCTTTATAGTGATGGTGTATTATGCACTCACTGTGCTCTCAACACAGTATGATGTTGACACAGTGCCCCCAAAACACAGTATAATGCCCCCATAGTTCTCTCATCACAGTATAATGTCTCCACAGTGCCCTAATACAATATTATGCTCCTTTACTGCTCCTTACAAAGTATGATGTCCCCACAGTGCCCTCCACACAGTATTTTGCCCTTACAGTACCTCCAATACAGTACAATTCTTGCACAGCATTCCAGTACAGAATGATGCTCAGTCCCATATGCACATTATGAGGCTAAGAGTGACCCACCATACAATATGGATCACCTACCATGAGCCCCTCTTCCCCACAGTATGATATCCCTACAACCCATCACTGAGCATGCTCTTCTGACACAATATGATGGCCCCACAAAAGACCCTCACAGTATGATGTTCCCAAAGCCCTAATACAATATGATGCTCCTATATTCGCTCCACACAGGATGATTTCCCTACAGCCCTCAGACAGTATGAAGGCCTCACATATTATGATTCCTCTACAACCCTCCAACTCGCAGGCCCCATAGTGGCCTTGTGTTCTGCCACAATTAGCCGTAATTCACTGCTTGCAGCTATGATTTATATAATAAAATTTTTACCCACAGAATGGAACTCAAATGGCACTGCACCCCTCCCCCTAAAAAACCCTCCTGGCTCGGCATGACAAATTCAATGGTATTTTCACCCTCAGGATATAGATGCAGTTGAATGCAATGATGGATTAAAGCTGTTGGCTTCTTCAACCAATCAGACTTCGCATGTGAGTCTCTCTAGATTGTGCCTGTTGAATGAAGCCTCAGTCCACACGCTGCACAGATGCAACAACATATCTGGTGTACAGAGCTGAGTAGTTTTTATTTTGGGGTTTTGTATATCATCATACTGTTTGTGGGAGGCTGTAGAGGATATGGTGCTTGCATGGTGGTTATCATATTGTGTGTGGGCAGTTCTGGTGGGCCATCATACCATATGGAGGATGAAGGCGGCCATTATATTGTGTGTGGAGCGTCTTTGAAGGGCCATCATACTGGGGAGGGGAAAAGGGGCGGCAGGGACATACATTGAAATTATGGAGCACTATAACAGCAGAAGTTCTAATTTGGCAAAACCTCCAGTATATACACAGTTGTGCTCAAAAGTTTACATACCCCGGCAGAATTTTTGCATTCTTGGCCTTTTTTCCGAGAATATGAATGATAACACCAAAACTTTTTCTCCACTCATGGTTAGTGGTTGGGTGAAGCAATTTATTGTCAAATTAATGTGTTTTCTCTTTTTAAATCATAATGGCAACCCAAAACATCAAAATGCTCCTGATCAAAAGTTTACATACCCTGGTGGTTTGGGCCTAATAACATGCACAGAAGTTGACACAAATGGGTTTGAATGGCTAATAAAGGTAACATCCTCACCTGTGATGTGTTTGATTGTAATCAGTGTGTGCATAAAAGCTGAGTGAGTTTCTGAGATCCAGCCAGACTCTTGCATCTTTCATCCAGCCACTGACGTCTCTGGATTGTGAGTCACGGGGAAAGCAAAAGAATTATCAATGGATCTACGGGAAACGGTAGTTGAACTGTATAAAACAGGAAAGGGATACAAAAAGATATCCAAGGAATTGATAATGCCAGTCAGCACAGCATTCAAACTGTGATTAACAAATGAAAAATCAGAGGCTCTGTAAAAACAAAACTACGATCAGGTAGACCAACAAAAATGTCATCCACAACTGCCAGGAAAATTGTTCAGGATGCAAAGAAAAACCCACAAATAACATCAGCTGAAATACAGGACTCTCTGAAAACTAGCAATGTGGCTGTTTCAAGATGCATCATAAGGAGGCACTTGAAGAAAAATGGGCTGTATGTTCGAGTTGCCAGAAGAAAGCCATTCCTGCCAAATGACACAAATTATCTTGCCTATAATATGCAAAACAGCCTCAAAACTTCTGGAACAAGGTAATTTAGAGTGATGAGACCAAAATTTATCTTTTTGGCCACAACCATAAACATTACATATGAGAGGTGAGCAAAGGCCTATGATGAAAGGAACACCATTCATACTGTAAAGCATTGAGGTGGATCGCTGATATTTTGGCAATGTGTGAGCTACAGAAACACAGGAAACTTGGTCAAAGTTGAAGGAAAGATGAATGCAGCACGTTATCAGCAAATACTGGACATACTGGACATGGGCATCAGTACGGAAGCTGCGCATGAGACATACTTGGACCTTCCAATGACAAATATCCAAAACACAAGGCCAAGTCAACCTGTCATTGCCTACAGCAGAACAAAGTGAAGGTTCTGGAGTGGTCATCTCAGTCTCCTGACCTCAATATCATAGACACAATCTGGGAAGATCTCAAGCGTGCAGTTCATGCTAGACAGCCAAGGAATTTACAGGAACTGGAGACTTTTTGCCAAGAAGAGTGGGTGGCTTTACCATCTGCGAAAATAAAGAACCTCATTGACAACTACCACAAAAGACTTCAAGCTGTCATTGATGTTAGAGGGGGCAATACATGGTATTAATAAATAGGGTATTTAAACTTTTGATCAGGGTCATTTGGATGTTTTGAGTTAGCATTGTGATTTAAAAAGGGAAACCACAGTTGTTTGACAATAACAGGCTTCACTCAACCACGAACCATGAAAAAAAGTTTTGGTGTTATCATTCATATTCTCTGAAAAATGGCAAAGAAAGCAAAAATTCTGCCGGGGTATATAAACTTTTGAGCACAACTGTATACAGTGAAGGAAATAATTATTTGATCCCTTGCTGATTTTGTAAGTCTGCTCACTGATAAAGACATGAGCAGTCTATAATTTTAAGGGTAGGTTAATTTTAACATTGAGAGATAGAATATCAAAAATAATATCCAGAAAATCATATTGTATAAAATAAATAAATTTATTTTGAAGTGAAAAATAAGTATTTGATCCCTCTGGCAAACAAGCAGGGCCAGACTGGCCATCTGGCAATTCTGGCAAATGCCAGAAGGGCCTGTCTGGTCATGGGCCAACTTGTCTGCTTTGTTGTTAACTGAATTTGTGTTCTCAAGACACCCATACTGTTGAGAGTTGTGACGAAGCACAAAGTCGCTGACTTCATCACTTATCCCAGCAGGCCATAGGTATCATTATTGGTCTTGTAGTAAATCATGCTTTCCTCCATCCAGGGTTATATTAGTAATATATCCAATGGTGCTTGGAGACAGTGACAGCATGGGCCTGTGTGATTTCAAATTCCAGGGCTGAATTTCAGTCCCAGTCAATACCTGCAAGCAAGAATTAATACTTGGTGGCAAAACCCTTGTTGGCAAGCATAGCAGTCAGACGTTTTTTGTAATTGATGATGAGGTTTGGGAACATGTCAGGAGGAATTTTGGTACACTCCACTTTGCAGATCACCTCTAAATCATGAAGATTTTGAGGCTGTCCCTTGGCAACTCGGAGTTTCAACTCTCTCCATAAGTTTTCTATGGGATTAAGGTCTAGAGACTGGCTAGGCCACTCCATGACCTTAATGTTCTTCTTTTTGAGCCACTCCTTTGTTGCCTTGGCTGTATGTTTTGGGTCATTGTCTTGCTGAAAGACCCAGCCATAACCCATTTTTAATGTCCTGGAGGAGGGAAGGAGGTTTTCACTCAGGATTTTACAGTACATGGCTCCATCCATTCTCCCATTGATGCGGTAAACTAGTCCTGTGCCCCTAGCAGAGAAGCACCCCTAAAACATAATGCTTCCATCGCCATGCTTGACAGTGGGGACAGTGTTGTGTGGGTCATAGGCAGCATTTCTCTTCCTCCAAACACTGAAAGTTGAGTTAATACCAAAGAGCTCAATTTTTGTCTCATCTGACCACAGCACCTTCTCCCAATCACTCACAGAATCATCCAGGTGGTCATTGGCTAACTTCAGATGGGCCTGCACATGTTCCTTCTTGAGCAGGAGGACCTTGTGGGCACTGCAGGATTTTAAACCTTTGCAGCGTAATGTGTTGCCAATGGTTTTCTTGGTGACTGTAATCCCAGCTGCCTTGAGATTATTAACAAGTTCCCCCCGTGTAGTTTTAGGTTGATCTGTCACTTTCCTCATCAATTATAGCCCTTGAGGTGAGATTTTGCATGGTGCCCCAGATCGATGTCGATTTTGCATTTCCTCCATTTTCTTACTTATGCACCAACAGTTGTCTCCTTCTCACCCAGCGTCTTACTTATGGTTTTGCAGCCATTCCAGCTTTGTGCAGGTCTATGATCTTGAACCTGACATCCTTAGAAAGCTCATTGGCCTTGCCCATGTTGTAGAGGTCAGAGTCTGACTGATTAATTGAGTCTGTGGATAGGAGTCTTTTCTAAACGTCAATATGTAAGACAACTGTCTTTAATGCAGGTAACGAGTTGATTTAGGAGGGTCTAACTTGTCTGTAGGAGCCAAAACACTTAATGGTTGGTAGGGGATGAAATACTTATCTCTCACTGCAAAATGAAAATAAATTTATATAATTTATACAATGTGGTTTTCTGGATTTTATTTTTTATATTCTATCTTTCAATGCTAAAATTAACCTACCCTTAAAATGATACACTGTTCATGTCTTTGCCAGTGGGCAAATTTACAAAATCACAAAGGGATCAAATACATATTTCCCCCACTGTAATAGTATATGAATACAGAAAAATGGGTAAAAGTCTAATCCTCTACAACCTCTTTTTCTAGGTCAGAACTAATAGCAGCAATAAATACTCCTTTGTGTAGTATAGTAACTGGCTCACAATTATCTCCACCACCAAGAAAACATTGGGATAATGCATCCGCCTTAACATTATTAGTCCCCAACCTACACATCGAGAAAATGTTGAATTTGGTGAAGAATAAAGACCTCCTTGCCTGTCTAGGCATTAGACGCTTAGCAGATTCTAAATATAGCAGGTTTTTATGATCAGTGATTACCGGATGACGATTATTAATGTCTTTGTCAGTGGGAATACTTACAAATTCAGCAAGGGATCAAAAAATTATCTCGTTCATTGTATGCATACACATATATACCAACAACACATATATACCAACAAAAGTGCTCTTCTAAAAAAGTATTACACCCCCACAGTGAATTCCTCCATAGTACCCTCCTCATGCACAGTATGTTGACACTACAGTACTCCCTCTGCAAAGTATTATACCATCATAGTATGATGACCCACAGTGACCCCAACCCAAAATATTTGGTTCCCAATACACAATATGATAGCCTTGACTTAGTCTTCCCCAGAGTATGAGGACCTCACAGCCCTCCACTCAATATGATAGCCCATACACACAAGATTATGGCTCTCAATATAGTATAATGGCCCTTTATACAGAATAACATCCTTCACAAAGCCCTCCAAACAGTATGATGGATCCTGTTATGAATGGGTCACCGAGGAGGATGGCAGGAACAGGCTAAGCCACCAGAAGACCAAAGAGGTTGGTAACTGAGCAGATTGGAGACCCCTGATCCTATCAACACAACTAGCAGTAGCCATGGAGCGTTCCTACAATGCCCTAGACGCTTCGTTACAGCTGGAGAACTAACTAAACCTAAAGACAGAAAAGTGAAATCTAAACTGCCCCGGAGCAGACCCCCAAAGGAATAGACAGCCCCCAAACATATATTGTCAGTGAAACAAGATGAGACACAAACACAGGAAGAGAACAGACTGAGCAAACGGTGGGGTCAAAGCTGTCTTGACAGGACAGGACAGAAGAGATACTGTCTGCAATCATGCACAAAACCCTAAAAAAGTCCAACACTTCTGATATACAAAAAACCTGAGGTCGCACGACCTCACCCCCGCTAGATCAGCACTCTGGTATAAACTGGCAGCAAAGCAAAAAGATACTAACATAACAGGGGACTGAACAAGCTGCAACATATGAAGCAGGGCCCAGCGCTGCCCCAATCAGGGAGCACGCTGAACCCTAGCAGCAAAATAGAAAGCAAAAAAAGACACAACCAGATTAGATACAAAGGATTAGAAAAAGAATCACTTAGCTGAACCATGCAGATCAGGCAGGGGACAAAAGAGCTCCAAATGCACACGAAGGAAATCACCAGCATCCCAAGAGCAGCCAGCTCAATTATATGCTCCCAGCCAGCAATCCCAGGTTCCTAATTATCATCATCAGGTGGGGAACCTCCATCAACCTGGCCAGATCCACTACTTTCAGTAACCACCAGAGGGAGCAGAGGGAGCTTCGGCTCAGAACTCCGAGCAAGGGAATTCACAACAGTATCCCACACAACCCTCCAAACTGTATTGTGGCCCTCACATAGTCCTTCACACAAAATGATGGATCCCACAGCAACCTCCATACAATTAAATAGCCCTGACACAGTCCTGTACATTGACAAAATGTTTTTATTGTTTTTTGTTTTGTTTTGTTTTTTAAATATTTCTCAAGTTTTCACCTTTTAAATAAAAAATAACCTATACAAGTTTGGCATCATTGGAATTACAATGAACTGGAGAATCATATGCCCAAATCATTTCTAGAGCACAGTGAACCCTGTATAAACAACCTCCCCCCCCAAAAAAAAAAAAACTGAGAAATTGAAATTTTTGTTTGCAATTTTTATCGCACTTGGATTTTTTTTCCGCTTTTTCCAGTACATTAAATTGGAAATAAATATGTGTTATTCAAAATTACAACTCTTCTCACAAAAAAACAAGCCCTCACATGGGAAAATAAAAAGGTCATGGCTCTTGGAATACAGAGAAGGGAAAACGAAGGTGTAAAAATGGAAGATCGTCCTGTCGGAAATGGTTTATACTGTGTTTATGGAAATATTTTTCCCTAAGCAATGTGCAGACTGAGATAGAATGTTATGATTTTTTTTTTATGCAGACGTGTATGGAAACTGACAAGTAGTCAAGTGGCTTATATCAGCTCTCCTTCAATGTCATATTGTTTTGATTGGCACAGACCAAAGCCATAGCATAGAGGATACGGTAGTTGGTAATCCTTAATAAATGGGATATAATGCTTCATATGACTAGTCAAAAGCTGAACTGTATTTTATTTTAGGATATTATTTCCTAAGACCAGATAAGACTAATTAACCTCAGCTTTTCCTTGTTTTTGGTTGGCTATAGACATCATGCAACTTGTTAGCTTAACACTGATAGCAATGTTCTGTCTCATTCCACTCCAGATATTGTAAATTTAATACTTGTAAATTACCAAAAGGACTTTAGTAATATTTCTGTCCTTTTGCCATATGAAGACACAAAATCAAATGAAAAATATACATTTTAATTTAATCAGTTTACACTAATGACATGTCACCTACTTCCAGATTGTCCATAGACTTTAAACACCTAGGTAGTTCACACTTTAATCTGCTTTTATGTTCTAAAGCATCAGTGCAGAACAAGCTGCTTGCCAGATATTGTTCGTTTGCTACATTGGAGAACCGACACAGCCATACTTTGCATAGAAAAGGTTGAGAGGGTTAATTACAATTTCTGCCTTCCTGATCACTGTCTACACAGGGCTAAATAAGCCCTGTGTATGTAGTATAGGAAGCAGTAATAACATCTCATCTCAACCAAGTAATCATGCTGTTTGGGCTTAGGAAACTCAAGACATTATGGGGGTAAAGAGTGTGTGAAATAAAGGAAAAAATAATTTATAACAGAAAAAATAAATAAAACTAAACAGAAAAAGAGAGACAACACTACTCTGAATACTTGTTTCTAGCACCTCTCCCATAAAAAAAATATGTTCAGTATATAAAAAAATTTCTTCGGAAAAGAGAAACAAAATTTGGAATGTTTCTAGCAGTCCTTTGTGGTCGCAAAAACATAAAAAATATAAAAAATAAACACGTCTTTCATATTTTTGATTACATTTCTCCGATATCAGCAAAATAGGACTATAAAAAAGAAGCAAAAATTATTTCAATATCCGAAGGAGAAAAAAAATTTGAGCCGCTAAAAGCGCATGTATGAAAAAAATGAAAATGTGCCCACTTAGGAAGAAAGAAAATGGCCCTAGTCCACTTGAAAAATGTTCTGTCTACAGTGGTTATTTGCATATAAAATTCCCAGAGAAGCATTGTATGGCTTATAAGTCTCCTTACACTGGCTTGGAACTCTCCACAAGGAGACATGTTACTCCTTGGATGACATGCCAGAGGCCTCTCACTCAGCCAATTCAGGTCTCTTACTTTGCACTAAGGAATGGCAAAGACCCCAAAACACGTTTGCAAATTAAGTATTTGGCTTCTTATTGTTAAGGGGGTATTAAACATAGTGATATCGCTAGGAATATCGTTAAAGCGTCACCGATTTTGTGACGCAGCAGCGATATTGCTAGCGATATCGCTGCATGTGATACTTACCTCCGACCGGCTCCCCCGCTGGTTATCGCTGATCGCACGAGATCGTCCACGTCCATTTCTCGTCGGCTGCTTCCTGCTGGCGCCGACGAGCGATGCGTGGACGCGGGCTGGAAGACGTCATCATCACCTCGTCTGAAAGGTAAGTAACGACCGCTGCTGCGTCACTGCATTGCTGCAGCGATCCTGACCGGGTCATATCGTGGTAGGGATCGCTGGTGCATCGCTAAATGTAAAGGGGGCTTAAGTCATCTGGCAAGGCTGGTTTAAAGATGTATATTGACTTTTACCATTCATCTAAGAGGTGGTGAGTTCTAATCCAAATATGAACACATCTATGATCAAGTCTTTTATCGGTGCTCTATAAAACCACAGGCAATGAACTTATGACTTTCTATCTTGTAATGTTAAAAAAGAAAATAGAGACACAACACCAATGTAATCCCAAAAATAAGAAAGCTTTCATCATTTTGTGATGAAATGCCAAACATGTCCATCAAAAGTATCAATGCAATAAATGGGTCAATGAGGTCAGTGCAACAATGGAAAAAGAATATTTTTTTCTCATTGTATTGTGCCAAGTTAGTACCTGGGGTCTAGATAAGAATTCACTTGGAATGCCTGATAATTATTATACTACATGAATGTAAGGCATAAACTTTCTTAATATACTAGTACTATATCAATATATAAATCCTTCTATATTGTATACAATTGATAGCTTCGAGAAAAGATTATGCTCATTAAATATAGAAACATTTAAAATGATCAATGTTTATTATTGGTTGACTCCCTCAGTCATGAAAGAAAACAAGTTAAATATGACCCATACATCACCCCTCTTATGTTATTCAACTTTAGCGGCTGGCAATTAATTTCGCAGTGTTTTTATGTTATGCGAGTTGTCACAATTATTTACGATATTAGTTCCTCTTATATCTTTGGTTTTTTCTTCTTATGCTTTCATTGATTCAATACCATTTTTTAATAAATATTTCTATAATAGAATAAAGATCTTTTGGAGTATTTTTCTGTTCTTGAGGGGAAGTGTACAGAAAGATGAGTTAGTTGGTTCAATAATAAATCTTTCAACTCTCAGGGTACCGTTACACTTAGCGATGCACCAGCGATCCCGACAACGATACGGAGCGCTGGTGCATCGCTAAGTGGTCGCTAGTGAGCTGCCACACAGGTAGATCTCACCAGCGACATCACAGTGGTCGGGGGTCGCTACTTACCTGTCAGACGCGGCGATCCTGACGTCCTCCCGCCCGCTTCCACGCGTCCACGTGTCGCCACAGGAAGCCCCAGCAGGAAGCGCCCGACGAGAAATGGTCCAGGAAGTTCTCGCGCGACCAGCGATGGGCAGCGGGGCAGCGGGTCGGAGGTAAGTATCACATGTAGCGATATCACGTGCAATATCGCTGCTACGTCACAAAATCAGTGATGTTACAGCGATATTGCTAGCGATATCACAATGTGTAACGGGCCCTTAAGCTCCTAAACTCCCACTAATGGTGCCTGCAGGCAATCAGAATTGTATTGTTTATCTCTCCTGCTGCGTGAAAAAAAAGGTTTGAAAATGGAGCTCTGACCCACAAAATTTTACATTTTTAAAATGAATAGCAAAGGATTTCCAGTCTTTAAAATTAGCAAAAACTGTGTACTTTAAGGAGTGAAAATATCTCAAGAAAAAACATGCCAGACACGGAACAATGAAAAATATTAGGAGATTTGAGAGAGTGGCACAACCAAAACTTAACACTAGAGAAATAATCTCAGCATAATAGTTTATGAGAGAATGAGAATGACAAAGGAAAAATACAGAAGTATGAGCAATGGCTAGTAGCAATTTCTTATTTTTAAAGAAGGGGCAAGGACAATAGCGCATTGTATCGTAGTTCCTTTGAATATGACATGGATTTGATTTTAGTAAATTAGATTTTATAAAATCCCATGAAAAACTTTCAATGGTTTGAAGCTAAAAACTGTTTCATGAACGTTTTCTCAATTATCTTAATAGTGTACATGATCACAACAATAATCTGAAGTAGCAACAGTGCAAAAGATAGGGAAAACAGACACTAGAAAGCGTCTAAAAATACCTAGCCCAAGTAAAAACATCAAATCATCAAGGTCAGTGGCAAAACATCATTCAACCGATGCAGTTCAGACATTAAAGGTCTTTATTCGTAGAAATCATGCTTGGTAAAGGTGAAAATCCATTCTATGAGATGTAACAAAAGCAAATATGTCAGAGAAAAATTAAAAATCCATAAGATACCAGCAGTGAAGCAGCAACCTCACATAGAACATAAGAGAAAAGAGAAACTAATTTACTGAGGAAGCTAGAAACATAGGAAGAGCTAACACTTCAACCTCTTTTGATGCAGGGACCTCATGCAGTGACCAGGTAATTACAGTAGAGGAATGCATTTAGGAAACACAGTAAGACTGAGGTTTGCTTGCACAGAGGTGGAGAAGTGCAGGGGCTTCCTTTGTTCCAAGGAAGGAGTTTTCTCTCATCAAAGAAAATTGGACATTGCAGTTAGAGATTCTATCTCCAGGGTGAAAATAAGAATATTGAGATTTTTGCATCAATCGAATATTTATGGGAGTTAAATTTTTGGCGTTGTAGTGAACGGACGGACAAAGCAAATTCACTTACATCACTGTGGGGTTATTAGAGTCCATCCAACTTAGAAGCAGTCAAATAGATCATGTGAACCATGCCAGACTTGAACTCTATTGAAAGGTAAAATCATGATAGGAAACATGACGACAAAGTCTACTGCATGGGATCTCGTGAGGCCAAGAGTAGTTTATCATGTTTGCATTTTTTGTAGCTGTTTATAGCAATTTTCAAACTTTAAATTGTTATGCCCTTAAATCAGATAGTTATTCTGCACAAAATAATTAACATTTACAACATGTCAACTTTACATCAGCACAATTTTAGAAACATTTTGTTTTTGTTAGGAAGTCAGAAGGATTCAAAATTGATCAGCAATTTCTCAATTTTCCAACAAAATTTACAAAATAATTTTTCTAGGAATCAAATGACATTTGAAGTGACTGAGGGGCCTATATGATAAAATATACCCAAAAGTTACACCATTCTTAAACCTTTACCCCTCAAAGTTCTCAAAATCACATTTGAGAAGTTTGTTAGCACCCTCCAGCTGTTTCACAGGAATTAATGGAATGTGGTTGGAAAAGATGAACATTTTACTTTTTTTCACGAAAATTTTCCTTTTGCCCCAAATATTTTGCTTTCACAAGGGTAACATGGGAAAAACAGACCCCAAAATTTGTTGCAAAATTTCTCCTGGGTACACAGATACCCCATATGTGGGGTAAAACTACTATTTGGGCACAAGGAAGGGTTCAGAATGGAAATAGCACCATTGACTTTTTGAAAGCAAAAATGGCTGGAATCGATGGCAGATGCCATGTCACATTTGTGGAGCCCCTGATGTAGCTAAACATTTTAAATTCCCCATAAGTGACACAATTTTGGAAACTACACCCTCAAGGATTTTATCCTGGGGTATAGTAAGGATTTTTAACCTAAAGGTACTACACAGAATTTGATAACATTAGGTCGTCATATTGACTATGTTACCCTTAGTGCTGAGCACAAGTGCTCAATACTCGAGTCTGCATTGGGGTGCACCAAAGACCACAGATGATCGAGTGACCTCTTTTAAACTTGAGTAGTGAGCAATTGAGCTCAACACTAGTCGTCTTATTGTCTTTATTTTTTTTTAACTTTTGAAAAAAATGTAACCCCAACACTAACCATAACGCTAGCTCAACACTAACCCTAACCTTATCCCAATGCAAACTCTAACCCTAGCACAACACAAATCCTAACCCTAGTCCAACCCTAACCCTAGTCCACCCATAACCCTAAGCCCAACTCTAACACTAAGCCAAACCCTAACCCTAAACAGCAAAGAATAAAAGAAATACAAATTTTATAATAAGCAAAATGTAATCTGTTTAAGAGGATGACACAGGAGGGAATGATATACTAATTATTGACTTTTGATAACTGTGATAGGGTCTATCATAGTAATCAAAAGGAACCTGTAGGAAAAATCCTTGCTGTTGCCAAGCGCCAGTCGTCAGATCTCGGCAGATGCAATGTGCATGCACGAGCCATTTTTTTCCGTAAGAGGAGATGGAGGGCTAGGGGACAAGCTGGAGGGACCTGGGGATAGAAGTGGTGATGGGGAGACTAGGGGACATCATTTCTCTCTCCTCTGATATGTTTATCATGTCAGAAGAGAGAGAAATGTTTTTAATACCTGGTAAATTTTTGTATTAACGTGATTGCCATTATTTATTGAATAACGGCAATCATATGATCAAAGACTGGAAAAAACAGTTCTGATCATGTTCTCCAGCACCTCATCTACCTCAGTAGCTGAAACTCTGGAGATTTTCCGACTCTGGGGGGCACTACACCTTTATAGGTGTTCTAAAACAGCAATGAGGGAATGAGGCACCTTTGTGGCCACCGTTTTAATGCTTATCAGCAGTTGTTAAGGGGTTGAACCAGTTTTGAGCTCTTTCCTAAAAATACATTCATATTACTGTCTAAATGACCTCAACCTATCTGGCAAAAAAACCTGATGGTAATGGTAGTATTTAAGTGGTGTGCATAGGTCTAATATTTGATGATTGTAAAGACAGTTAGCAAAAAAAAGAAAAAAAAACACATTTTTCAACATAAAAACATTATAATGTAGATAGTTTTGTTTATATTTTTTGTTATTAAATATGGCCTGCCCATCTCGCAGTGCAAGAAGCATAATTTCTCTGACACAGAAGCCTTGGTTTCAGGATTTTTGTTTAGTAGCATAAATAGCACTGAGAGGTTTAACCCCTTAATGACCGCCGATACACCTTTTAACAGCGGTAGTGAAGGGTACTTAAACCACAGTGCCGTTAATTCACGGCACTGTGGAAAAAATGCATAGTGCCTCCCAGAGTCGGATTTTCTCCTGGATCTCAGCCACAGAGAACATGATTCGGGTTGGTTTTTACCGACCATGCTTTTGCAATCACAATTATTAACGGGATAAGGGCGACCGCAAAAAAAGTCTGATGTGTCATTTAATTTCTCTCTCTGATGTGATCGCACATCAGAGGAGAGAGAAATATGGTCCAAGATCCCCGGTACCTCCCAGTGGTCCTTGGCCCGCGTGCTTCCCCTCCATGGGCGCTGCCATCCTCTTCCAGGAAGAAAATGGTGGGTGCATGCACAGTGCGCCCGCCGAGATCTGCCGACCGATACCTGGCAAGATTTCATTCATGGTACAGTTTGATCCTTGTGATTTACCCTATCACATTGATCAAAATAAAAAAAAGTAAATAACCCCATTTATCACCCCCTTAGTTAGTGAAAAATAATGAAATAAATAAAATATATTTATTTTCACTTTTCCATTAGAGTTAGGGTTAGGGTTAGGCTTAGGGTTGGAATTAGTGTTAGGGTTAGAATTAAGGTTAGGGTGGGAATTAGGATTAGGGTTGGAATTAGGATTTTGGTTTGAATTAGGGTTAGGGTTGAAATGAGGGTTGGAATTAGGGTTAGGGTTGGAATTAGGGTTAGGTTTGGAATTAGGGCTAGGGTTGGAATTATGGTGAGGGTTGGAATTAGAAATAGGGGTGTGTTGGGGTTTGGTTTGCGTTTAGGGTTAAGGTTAGGGTTGGGAATAGGGTTGGGGTTGTGGTTTGGGTTATGGTTAGGGTTGGGATTAGTGTTATGGGTGTGTCGGGGTAAGGTTTGTGGTTAGAGTTAGGGTTGGGAATAGGGTTATGGGTGTGTTGGGGTTAGGGTTGAGTCAGAATTGAGGGGTTTCCACTATTTAGGCACATCAGGGGGTCTCCAAACGCAACAAGGCACCACCATTGATTCCAGCCAATTTTGTGTTCAAAAAGACAAATGGTGCTCCCTTCCGAGCCCCGATGTGTGCCCAAACAGTGGTTTACCCCAACATATTGGGCATCAACGTACTTAGGACAAAATACACACCAACTTTGGGGGTCTAATTTCTCCTGTTACCCTTGGGAAAATAAAAAATTGGGGGCTAAAAAACCATTTTTGTGGAAAAAAATGATTTTTTATTTTCACGGCTCTGCATTATAAACTTCTGTGAAGCACTTAGGGGTTCAAAGTGCTCACCCCACATCTAGATAAGCTCCTTAGGGGATCTAGTTCCAAAATGGGGTCAATTGTTGGGGACTTTCACTGTTTAGGCACATACTTTAGGACATGATGTCCGCAGACCATTCCATCAAAGTCTGCATTCCAAAACCACGCTCCTTCCCTTCCGAGCACTGCCATGTGCCTAAACAGTGGTCCCCCCCACATATGGGGTATCAGCGTGCTCAGGACAAATTGCACAACAACGTTTGTCATCCAACTTCTCCTGATATCCTTGTGAAAATAAAAAACAGAGGGCTAAAAAATCATTTTTGAGGAAAAAAAAATTATTTTTTTCTTTCCATGGCTCTGCATAATAAACTTCGGTGAAGCACTTAGGGGTTCAAATTGGTCACCACACATATAGATAAGTTCCTTAAGGAGTCTAGTTTCCAAAATGGTGTCATTTGTGGGGGGTTTTTCACTGTTTAGGCACATCAGGGACTCTCCAAACTCGACATGGCGTCCGATCTCAATTCCAGCCAATTTTGCACTGAAAAGTCGAACAGCGCTCCTTCCATTCCGAGCTCTTCCATGCACCCAAACAGTGTTTTACCTGCATATATGGGGTGCCGTCCACCCAAACAGTGGTTTACCCCCATATATTGGGTATCGGAGTACTCAGGACAAATTGCACAACAACTTTGGTGGTCTTATTGCTCTTGTTATCCTTGTGAAAATAAAAATTTGGGGGTGAAAAGATCATTTTTGTCGAAAAAATATGATTTTTTATTTTCACAGCTCTACATTATAACTTCTGTGAACCACTTGGAGATTCAAAGTGCTCACCACACATCTAGATAAGTTTCTTAAGGGGTATAGTTTTCAAAATGGGGTCACTTGTTGGGGGGTTTTCATTGTTTAGGCTCTCCAAATGCGACATGGCGTCTGATCTCAATTCCAGCCAATTCTGGATTGAAAAAGTCAAACGGCACTACTTGCATTCCAAACCCTGCCATGCGCCTAAGCAATGGTTCACACCCACATATGGGGGATTGGCGTGTTCAGGAGAAATTGCACAACAAATTTTGTTGTTGATTTTCTTTTTTTACACTTGTGAAAATAAAAAAATTGGTTCCGAAATAAAATATTTGTAAAAAAAGTTAAATGTTAATTTTTTCCTTCCACATTGCTTCAGTTCCTGTAAAGCATGTAAAGGGTTAATAAACTTCTTGAATGTGGTTTTGAGCACCTTGAGGGGTGCAGTTTTTAGAATGGTGTCACTTTTGGGTATTTTCTGCCATATTGACCCCTCAAAGTGACTTCAAATGTGATGTGGTCTCTAAAAAAAAGGTTTTGTAAATTTGTAAATTTTGTTGTAAAAATGAGAAATTGCTGGTCAACTTTTAATCCTTATAACTTCCTAACAAAAAAAATGTGGTTCAAAAATTGTGCTGATGTAAAGTAGACATGAGTGAAATGTTATTTATTAAGTATTTTGAGTGACATATCTCTCTGATTTAAGGGCATAAAAATTAAAAGCTTGAAAATTTCAAAATTGTAAAATTTTTTGACATATTTCCGTTTTTTTCATAAATAAACACAAGTCATATCAAAGAAATTTTACCTCTAACATTGAGTATAATATTTCACAAAAAGACAGTCTCAGAATCAGCATGATCCATTAAAGCGTTCCAGAATTATAACCTCATAAATTGACAGAGGTCAGAATTGTAAAAATTGGCCTTGTCATTAAGCTGCAAATTGGGTCCGTCTCTAAGGGGTTAACAATCTCCTCTTTGTTTAAAGTGTGAGAAAACTATAATGGCTGTAATAATCCATCTTGATTGGCCGGGCTAGACTATTGGATGTGGTTGCTGCAGATCATTATGAGATAGCTCATATGGAAATGCTTGATGTTGTTAGTCCACTCAATGAATCTTCAACAGTATTTGAAATGGTGCTGGATTTTTATTTTTATTTTTGAATCGCAAAGTGTCCAAATCAGATAGAATCTGTGAATACCAGGAAATTCTATTCCAAATTGATCCTTTGCAGATTGGTACACTTATCTCTAGTTAGCACTGTTCCTTTTCACTGAATTCCTGGATTCAAATTCACACTAAAGGTACTGTCACACTTAGCGATGTACCAGCGATCCCGACCAGTGATATGATGCGGTCAGGATCGCTGGTACATCGCTAAGTGGTCGCTAGTGAGCTGCCACACAGGCAGATCTCACCAGTGACATCGCTGGGGACGGGGGTCGCTACTTACCTGTCACACCAGGTGATCCTGCGTCCTCCCGCCCGGCTCCACGCGTCGCTCGTCGTCACAGCAGGAAGCTGACGACGAAAAGCGGTCCTGGACGTTCTCGCGCGATCAGCGATAACCAGCGGGGGAGCGGGTCGTAGGTAAGTATCAGACACACCGATATCGCTAGCAATATCGCTATAACATCACAAGTTATAGCAATATTGCTAGCGATATCACTTAGTGTGACAGGCCCTTAAGAAACTAGCGGAATTGCAATGGTGCATTGAGCCCATAGAATTTAGTTTGTGATTAGCAATGGGGATAGTGAATTATAGCAATGTCTGTAAAGTGCTGTGAAATGTGTTGGTGCTATATAAGCAAGCTTAATAAATAGCATACTAGTGTTTTTACACTATTGAATGATGGAACACTAATAATATCAGCGTACATACAGTAACATATAAGTTATAGAGCTTTAGTGTGAAGTATAATTAACATTTTTCAGAAATGTTCTATTTGATACTACCGAAGTATCCATAACTGTCATTCTGATTGATCACTTCTATATTTTTTGCTACACTTTTTCCATTTGTTTCTACATGCATACAAAAAGAAATTAAACATTGTTTTGTTTCCTTGGCAGATCTTTTGGCCTCCTTTAAGGGATTTATTTGTTCCTGTTTTCCTGAATTGTTGGCTGGCAAAACATGCCTTAGAGAATATGATTGTAAGTTTTAAATATGAGACATTACGGTTATCCATTTATCTGAAATAGTACCGTTAATACAATTTTAAAAAGATATAGAAAGCAAAAGAACACAGCAATAATAATAATGAAATGCATAAACGGGATAAAGGAAGTAAACTATCGTATTATAATATAAAAATGTTACAGTCTGCTTTTGGTTCACCAGTCCAGGTTTATGCTCTGGAATAAAAAAAAACAAATGAAGAAAAAAATATGCAATTCTCCAAGGATGAAAGTGGAGACAGAATTATATTATGCAGTAATAGGCTAAAGTTAAGAAACAAAATAAAGTATATAGATATATATTTGCATTTCAATTAGGTGTCATTGATGTGTTTAGGTGGGTGGTAGATGCTGTTGTTGATGTCAGATTTCGGGACCACCGCAGACATCAAATTAAGAGAATAGGGCCTTACAATTGCAATAACTCCTTCCAGCTAGATACATAAAGTTAAGCTTATATCCCCTGATGCAGAAACAATTGCATGATATTAGTTGCCAAAATAGAGAGATAGAACAATTAATGTCTTATTATTCATCAGTGGTTTATGGTTACCTTCTATATAGCAGAATTATATCATAAATGCTGAAATAAAAATATTAAGGCTGGCATGTTAAAATGCCATATCTATATACTTAGACTCTCTGAACTCAAACCGGGCAAGTACCCATATAAATGTCTTTGCCATTTAGTAGTATGGGCTAGAACGACTGTTTCCGACTAGCAAAAAGTAAAAGTTATCTCCTATTCAAAGGAGAGTGGAAAACTTTCTTATTGCTGGGGGTCCAAAAGCCATTGTCCCCTCCAATCCCGATGAACCCTGGCTGAATGGAGCAGAGGTCGATCATGCACACTACCTCTCCATTTATTTTAATAGGAGCATCAGAGATCAGTCAAGTGCAGCGCTCGGCGATCTCCGGAACTCCCATTACGGATTAAAGAATGAATAGTGCAATAGTGTGCACCATTGACCTCTGCTCAATTTAGCCAGGGCGCTTTATAGGCCCGGTTCTCAGGACTGATGGGGGCAATGGCTGTCAGATGGCATTTCTTGGAAAGTAATCCCCTTTCCCTTGGATAGAAAATAACTTATAAACATGAGAACACCCCTTTAAATAAAATGAGTGAGGCTTAGCTGCATGGCCTAGTGCCTTTTTTCTGAGCTACAGAACAACTCTTATTCCTCCGTGCTTTGTAAATAATTTTTGAAGGCTCAATTTTCTTACTTTATTTTTGCCCAAAACTGGAATAGATTCCAGAAATAAAATATCAGTTTGGGCAGAGAGCAATCTTATTTACGTGATATAACCACATTTGATTGTATCTGGTTTTGCAGTTTTAGTGAACCACCATCATGTTGAAAACTGTTAAAAAAAATTCCACTCTCACTCCCATCCCCAAAAGATGACAAAAACAAAAAACAAATAAAACTTTAGTTTTTATAATGTTTTGTTTAAAATAAAATAATTTCTTGTAAGTATGTTATGGCAGCAATACAGAAAAAATTGTGGAATCTAATGATTTTTAATATATTCCCCATACAAAACAATAAATATAAAAAAAATAGTGAAATGTAGTGAGATTGTAAATGTGATGCTGTAAGCTTGTAATGTTCTCTGCTGCACTGTCCTCGCCCTGTGTAAACCTGTAACCCCTAACCTGATCTGGTCCTATAATTACAAGAAGTTGTGCATAGAATCAGATTGGTACCATGTTGTTTGTGATATGATTATTGTTTTCTGGCATATTTCAGAATGATCTGCACCGAGCAATACAAAGAACACAGTCTGCAATGTTTAATCAAGTTTTAATTTTAATATCAACTCTGTTATGTCTCATCTTTACTTGGTAAGTTAATTATTGGCTTTATTGATAACATGTATCATATGTAATTGTATATAATTGTGCCCAGAACACTTATTAAAATGAACAGTAATATTTCTGCATTGCTGGAGCCATTAATAGAGGCAGAGAAGAATTAATTTCATTTCTTAATAAACAGAATAAAATTAAAATAATTGCTGTTATTGTATAACCAAATTACAACAAAAGGACATAGATAAAAAAAAATCACAGAAAAAACAGCCATACTTAGCAATACTTGGTCACATCACTAAAGTCCCTTTTGATGCAGCGCACCAGGTTCATTAATATTATAAATATACCGTACATGGATAATTCTAGTTTAAGGTGCAAGTCACACTGATATGTGTAGTGCTATGCTTACAGTCTATGGGTCACGCCCATATTAGATCAGGATGGTTGTCCAGCACTATAAAAAAATACACCCCAAAAGGACAGGCTACCTAATTGCCTGGACTGTACCCCTCAGCTATCAGCTTTATCTTGGCTGGTTATCAAAAACAGAGGTGTCCCCAAGCAGGTGAAGAGCCAGGCAAAGAGACAGAATTTAAGTACAGAAAACTACACATGCACTGCACTAATTACATATCACACTAACATCTTTATTACTATGTACAAGCACCGGCTGGTGATTACTCTCATCAGCGACGCTTGCTCTTGCTGCTTTCAGCGAGATCAGGTGTGTAAGCTGATGAAAGCAGTATTCATCTCATCAGTCGACACCTGATCAATGGTAAACTTGACAGCATAGGATTTGCAGCGCTATGTAATGTGTAAATTTACCTCCGATCAGAGCAGGTGTTTCCTGCATTCTGGTACCCAAAGCAAATGTTTTTGTCAAGTTCGACTGAACCTGATGAACCCATACATACACGAGTCAACCCATCTCTATTTATTTACTAATCTAAAATGTTAAATGTAATATTTTTATTTTTTTAACTTTATATTTTAAGTTTATGTTTCTCTAGTTTTGAACTCTGGATAGGCGTGGAATTGCAACTGCAATTTCTGTTGTTCTCTACAGTGCATCTTTTTTATTCTAACAGGCTGTTAAAATCAGTATTAACATTGCCTAAAGAGAGCAATTACATTGCGTATTGTTATTTCTGCCTTAACAAACCATTTTTTGCAACACTGAGGTGTCTATCGAGATGCAGTATCTCAATTGACACCTTCCTTATGGTTTATTCAGTGACCAAATAATATATTCATGTAATTGTCAAAAGCCCAAAAATATGCCTAATCAGCAAACTAGGGACTCATTTCTCAGGCTAACCCTGAGAATTTACACTTTCCTATATTTTTAAGTTACCTCCATATTGTAAAAACATAGTATCATTCAGTTTAAACATTTCTTTGCGCTAATATAGTTAATACTTTAGAGCTTAAATGCTCTATAACCAAATAAATAGCACAGTTAACAGTATTGTCACCACAAGAAAGATTGACCTAACTGAAGTTAGAATATTAATGTGTTAAGACAGCCTGAAGATACCCCACATTTGATTTGTGACACCAGATTCCTTCAATTTTATACTTTTCTTGTAATTTAATTATTGATCAGTTTACGCAAAGATTGCATTCGTGAAATAATTAATTACCTAATTTGGTTTCCTTCTCTTTCTCAAACACCAAGCTGAAAGTGCTGAATCGTCTACCTGATGTGAG
This sequence comes from Dendrobates tinctorius, assembly GCF_039654945.1. Taxonomy (NCBI): domain Eukaryota; kingdom Metazoa; phylum Chordata; class Amphibia; order Anura; family Dendrobatidae; genus Dendrobates; species Dendrobates tinctorius. The sequence continues at coordinate 5,763,806 of NW_027361742.1, forward strand.
TTGCTGCTCTAGCAAGAATGTGTATTCAAACACTGTTTAAAACACTCTCCATGTGAGAGCCTCTCTCATTCCCTGCCCCATGCTCAGAGAAGGAAAGTGTTTGTAAGCAGATAAAACTGTAGTTTCAGGATGGTATTTGGGAGAAAAGGAAGAAAAATTGGGTAATGGAGGATATTAAAAAATGCATAACTTTGCAAAGTTTGATTAGTAATTAAATTAAACAAAATGTAATTAATCTTTATCTTTTCTGCATTTTAGTTAAGCATGGGTGAGTTTTACAAACCATAGCTACAGATTTGGAGTTTAAACTTTATATACAGTAAAAATCAGACCTACAACCGTTATAAAAATACATTGCTCAAAAAATTAAAGGAACACTTAAATACCACATCCTAGATATCACTGAATGAAATATGCCATTGGTAAATCTTTATTCATTAGATAATAGCATGCATTGCGATCAATAAAGCAAAAAATGATCACTGTAAATCAAAATTAACCCCTTACTGCCATATGACCTACTATCCCGTCCATGTGCCCTGGGACTTAATTCCCAGGGATGGGAGAGTACGTCATAGCGATCAGCTGCGCTCACGTGGTGAGCGCCGCTGATCGTGGCCGGGTGTCAGCTGATTATCACAGCTGACACCCGGAACAATGTGTCAGGGGCGGTCACGGACCGCCCCCGACACGTTAACCCCTTGCACACCGCGATCAAACACGATCGCGGTGTACCGGGGGTTAAAGGGAAGCATCGGCAGGGAGGGGGCTCCCTCCGTGCTTCCCTGAGCCCCCCATGGTAGCGCAATGTGCAGCGCTGCTGCGGGGGACTCTTTCCCTACAGGCCCCCGGATCCAAGATGGCGACGGGGACCTTCGGGGGCCTGTAGGGAACTGACTTCCTCACTGCCTGCAAAGCGCAGGCACGAGGAAGCCTGCTGCACTGCCTGTGACAGATCGCTGATCTGTCACAGTGATCTGTGATGTGACAGATCAGCGATCTGTCACAGGACAGTGATGTCCCACCTGGGACAATATAATAAGGTTAAAAAAAAAAGTTTAAAAATAATTTTTAAAAAATCGCTAAATAAATTAGTAAAAAAAAAAAATATTCCCCAATAAATTCATTTTTTGAAAATAAAAAAAACCAAAACAATAAATGTACACATATTTGGCATCGCCGCGTCCGTAACGACCTGCCCTATAAAACTGTCCCATTAGTTAACCCCTTTAGCGAACCCCTTAAAAAATAAAAATAAAAAACAAAGCAAAAAATAATGATTTATTATCATACCACCGAACAAAAAGTGCAATAACGCGCGATCAAAAAGACGCATATAAATATCCATGGTAACACTGAAAACGTCAGCTTGTCCCGCAAAAAATGAGCCACGATACAGCATCATCCGCAAAAAAATATAAAAGTTATAGCTCGCAGAATAAAGCGATGCAAAAATAATTATTTTTCATATAAAATAGTTTTCATTGCATAAAACCGACAAAACATAAAAAAGACCTAAATGCGGTATCGCTGTAACCGTACTGACCCGAAGAATAAAACCGCTTTATCAATTTTACCGCACGCGGAGCGGTGTAAACGCACCCCCCAAAAGAAATTCATGAAACGCTGGTTTTTGTTCATTCTGCGTCCCAAAAATCGGAATAAAAAGCGATCAAAAAATGTGACGTGCCCGAAAATGGTACCAATAAAAACGTCAACTCATCCTGCAAAGAATAAGACCTCAGATGACTCGGTGGGTCAAAATACGGAAAAATTATAGCTCTCAATATGTGGTGGTGCAAAAACTATTTTTCAATAAAAAGCATATTTTAGCGTGTGACAGCTGCCAAACATAAAAACCGCCATAACTAGTAAATCAAACCCCCCGTTATCACCCCCTTAGTAAGGGAAAAATAATAAAATTAAAAGAAATTGTATTTATTTCCATTTTCCCATTAGTGCTAGGTTTAGAGCTAGGGCTAGGGTTAGGGCTAGGGCTAGGGCTGAGATTAGGGTTAGGGGTGTGTTTGGGTTAGGGTTGGAGTTAGAATTGGGGGTTTCCACTGTTTCGGCACATCAGGTGCTCTCCAAATGCAACATGGCGTCTGATCTCAATTCCAGCCAATTCTGCGTTGAAAAAGTCAAATGGTGCTCCTTCCCTTCCAAGCTCTGCCATGCACCCAAACAGTGTTTTACCCCCAAATATAGGGCATCAGCATACTCAGGACAAATTGCAAAACAACTTTTAGGGTCCAATTTCTCCTGCTACCCTTAGGAAAATAAAAAATTGGGGGCAAAAATATCATTTTTGTGGAAAAAAATGATTTTTTTATTTTCAAGCCCAGGCGTTATAAACTTCTGTGAAGCACTTGGGGGTTCAAAGTGCTCACCAAACATCTAGATAAGTTCCGTGGGGGGTCTAGTTTCCAAAATGGGGTCACTTGTGGGGAGTTTCAATATTTTAGGCACATCAGGGGCTCTCCAAACGCACATGACACCCGCAGACCATTCCATCAAAGTCTGCATTCCAAAACGTCACTACTTCCCTTCCGAGCCCCGACGTGTGCCCATACAGTAGTTTTCTCCCACATATGAGGTATCAGCGTACTCAGGACAAATTGGACAACAACTTTTGGGGTCCAATTTCTCCTGTTACCCTTGGGAAAATAAAAAAAATGGGGACTAAAAGATCATGTTTGTGGCAAAAATACGATTTTTTTATTTTCATGCCCAGGCATTATAAACTCCAAAAACGTCAAATGGTGCTGCTTCCCTTCCGAGCTCTGCCATGCGCCCAAATAGTGGTTTACCCCCACATGTGGGGTATCAGCGCACTCAGGACAAGTTGCACAATAACTTTTAGGGTCCTGTTACCCTTGGAAAAATAAGAATTAAGGGTGAAAAGATCATTTTTGTGGAAAAAATATGATTTTTTAATTGTACGGCTGTATGTTATAAACTTCTGTGAAGCCCATGGGGGTTCAAAGTTCTCACCACACATCTAGATAAGTTCCTTGGGGGGTCTAGTTTCCAAAATGGGGTCATTTGTGAGGGGTTTCCACTGTTTTGGTACATCAGGGGTTTTCCAATTGCGACATGGTGTCCGATCTCAATTCCAGCCAAAAACGTCAAATGGCGCTGATTCCCTTCCGAGGTCTGCCATGCGCCCAAACAGTCATTTACACCAACATTTGGGGTATCAGCGTACTCAGGACAAATTGCACAATAACTTTTAGGGTCCTGTTACCCTTGGAAAAGTAAGAATTGAGGGTGAAAAGATCATTTTTGTGGAAAAAATATGATTTTTTAATTGTACGGCTGTATGTTATAAACTTCTGTGAAGCCCTTGTGGGTTCAAAGTTCTCACCACCTATCTAGATAAGTTCCTTGGGGGGTCTAGTTTCCAAAATGGGGTCACTTGTGGGGGGTTTCCACTGTTTAGATACATCAGGGGCTCTCCAAACGCGACATGGCGTCCGATCTGAATTCCAGCCAATTTTGCATTGAAAAAGTCAAACGGCGCTCCTTCCCTTCTGAGGTATGCCATGCGCCAAATCAGTGGTCCCCCCCCACATATCAGGTATCAGTGTACTCAGGACAAATTGCGCAATAACTTTTGCAGTCCAATTTCTCCTGTTACCCTTGGTAAAATAAAAAAATTGAACCTGAAGTATTTTTTTTGTGAAAAAAAGTTAAATGTTCATTTTTTTTAAATATTCAAAAAATTCCTGTGACGCACCTAAAGGGTTAATAAACTTCTTGAATGTGGTTTTGAGCACCTTAAGGAGTGCAGTTTTTAGAATGGTGTCACTTTTGGGTATTTTTTATCATATAGACCCCTCAAAGTGGCTTCAAATGTGATGTGATCCGTAAAAATAAAATGGTGTTGCAAAAATGAGAAATCGCTGGTCAATTTTTAACCCTTATAACTTCCTAACAAAAAAAAATTTTGGTTCCAAAATTGTGCTGATGTAAAGTAAACATGTGGGAAATGTTACTTATCAAGTTTTTTGTGTGCTGTATCTCTGTGATTTAAGGGCATAAAAATTCAAAGTTGGAAAATTGCGAAATTTTCAAAATTTTCACCAAATTTCCATTGTTTTCACAAATAAACCCAAGTTATTTGAATGAAATTTTACCACTAACATGAAGTATAATATGTCACAAGAAAACAGTGTCAGAATCTACGGGATCCATGGAAGCGTTTCAGAGTTATTACCTCATAAAGGGACAGTGGTCAGAATTGTAAAAATTGGCCCGGTCATGAACGTGCAAACCACCCTTGGGGCCTTAAGGGGTTAATATCCCATGAAGGTCTGGATTTGGAATGATACTCAAAATCAAAGTGGAAAATCCAATTACAGGCTGATCCAACTTCAGTGAAATTGCCACAAGTTAAGGAAATGATGCTCAATAATGTGTGTGACCTCCATGTGTCTCTATGACCTCCCTACAATGCCTGGGCATGTTCCTAATGAGGTGGTGGATGTATTCCTGATGGATCTCCTCCCAGACCTGGATTAAAGCATCAGTCAACTCCAGAACAGTCTGATGTGCAACGTGGTATTGGTGAATGGAATGAGACATCATGTCCCAGATGTGATCGATTGGATTCAGGTCTGGGAAATGGGCAGGCCAGTCCATAACATCAATGCCTTCATCATGCAGGAACTGCTGACACTTCAGCTGCATGAGGCCTAGCATTGTCATGCATCATAAGCAACCCAGGGCCCAGTGCACTTGCATATGGTCTCACAATGGGTTTTAGGATCTCATTCCAGTACCTAATGGCAGTCAGGGTACCTCTGACTACCATATGGATAGATGTGCGTTCCCTCATCAGTACTGACCCACTGCCAAACCAGTCATGCTGGAGGATGTTGCAAACAGCAGAATGTTCTCCACAGCATTTCCAGACTCTGTCATATGTACTCAGTTGAACCTGCTCTCATCCGTGAAGAGAACAGAGCGTCAATTTCTGCCAATCTTGGTGTTCTCTGACAAATGCCAATCAACCTGCATGGTGATGGGCTGCAAGCACAACACCCACTTGTGGATGCTGGGCCCTCATTCCACTCTCATGGAGTCTGTCTCTGACAATTTGAGTAGACACATGATTGCTAGTGGCCTGATTGAGGTCATTTTGCTATGCTCTGGTACTGCTCCTGATTCTCCTTGCATAAAGGAAGGGGTAGCTGTCTTGCTGATGGGTTGTTGCCCTTCTTTGGCCCCCTCCACATCTCCTGGTGTACTAGCCTGTATCCTGGTATCTGTCTCCTGTTTCTCCTTGCATAAAGGAGGGGTAGCTGTCTTGCTGATGGGTTGTTGCCCTTCTTTGGCCCCCTCCACATCTCCAGGTGTACTAGCCTGTATCCTGGTATCTATGCCATGCACTGAACACTTTGCTGACAGACACAGCTACCCTTCTTGCCACAGCTCGCATTGATGTGCCATCCTGGATGACTGCACTACATCAGTGGGTTGTAGGCATCGCCTCATGCTACAGTACAATACCTCTAGAGGTGACAGCAATAAAAAGAAGCCAAAATGACCAAAGCAACAGCCGAATAGGATGAGAACAGAGAAATAGTCTGTGGTTACCCCATGCGGAACCAGTCCTTTATAGCTGTTGTCTTGCTAATTGCCTATCATTTCCACCTGTTGTCTGTTGCATTTGCACAATAGCAGAAGACATTGTTTCCCAATCTGTGCTGCTTCATAACCGGACAGGTTGATTTCAGAGATGTGTGACTGATTTGGAGTTACATTGTGTTGTTTTAAGTTGTACAGTATGTACTTTTGAATGACACCATAACGTTTACTGGAAAGTGGAAACAAAATTCCAAGTGCGTTGAAATTTCAAAAAAAGTGCGATCCTACAGTTTTTTTTTCACCATGGTCACTAAATGCTTAAACTGACCTGCCATTATGATTCTCCAGGTCGAGTTCATAGACACCAAACATGTCTAGGTTCTTTTTTATCTAAGTGGTAAAAAAAAATTCCAAAGTTTGTTTAAAAACAAAATGTGTCACTTCCGATACCCACAGCGTATTCATTTTTCATGATCTCGAGTTAAATGAGGACTTATTTTTGCACACTGAACTGACAGTTTAATGATACCATTTTGTTGCAGATACGATCTTTTGCTTGCCCGTTATTGCATTTTAACGCAATGTTGCGGCAACCAAAAAAAGTAATTCTAGCTTTTTGACTTTTTTTTCACGTTACGCCGTTTAGCAATCAGGTTATTTTTTTTATCTTTATAGATCGGGTGATTCTGAACGTGGCGATACCAAATATGTGTATGTTTGATTTTTTAATTTTTTTTTAATGGGGCGAATGGGGTGTGATTTGAACTTTTATATTTTTGTAATTTTTTAAAATAATTTTAAAAACTTTTTTTACTTTTGGCATGCTCAATAGTCTCCATGTGAGGCTAGAAGCTGCTATAATCCGATTGGCTCTGCTACATACAGGCGATTATCAGATTGCCTGTATATAGCAGAATTGCTCACTTGCTATGAGCGCTGTCCACCGGGTGGCGCTCATAGAAATCCAGCAGTGACAACCATAGAGGTCTGCTAGAGACCTCTGATTGTCATGCCAACCCATCAGTCACCTGTGATCACGTGACTGGGTCACCAATGGGTGGAATTTCGGAAGCATAGATTGATAGCGGCATTTAACGGGTTGACAGATGTGGGTGGATCGCGATTCCACTTGTGGCTGCTTGAGGCACATGTCAACTGTTCTAAACAGCTGGTGTGCCGGTAAAGATGTGGGCTCAGCCCCGGCTCCCACATCAAAGGGAGGGAGTCCGACATTGATGTACATTTACGCCCGATGTCGAAAAGGGGTTAAAGCTATTTTTAAATCTCTAACATAAGTGTAATACAGTTAGGTCCATATATATTTGGACAGAGACAACATTTTTCTAATTTTGGTTCTAGACATTACCACAATGAATTTAAAACATAACAATTCAGATGCAGTTGAAGTTCAGACTTTCAGCTTTCATTTGAGGGTATCCACATTAAAATTGGGTGAAGGGTTTAGGAGTTTCAGCTCCTTAAAAGCAAACTCAGCGAGAGATAAAAATGAAGACCAGGCATTCTGCTAAGCTGCCACAAAGCATCTTAAAATTTGTTTCAAAGATAGATTTCTCCTCACAGCCTGAGGATGGTAAGCAGATGAAAATTCCAAGTCAATCCTGACTTTACTACAAAAAGCTTTCCAGAATTTAGAGACAAATTGCAATCAGTCAGACACAATGCTCAGAGGGATCGTACATAACCTTACAATATGAGAAATAAACAACCCCGAGAGTATCCCTGCATTAGGTAAACCTGACAAAGGAACAACATGAGCTTGTTTGCTGAATCTGTCAACTACCATCCAAATTGTAACTGGCACCTGAGAGCAGCATCGTTCCATAGAACTTCAGTGGACCACTGCTAGAACTCAGTACAGTAGTCTTCAGCTCTGCGACCTTTTCCCTGTGCCAGGTTCATGATCTTAGCCACAGTGACCTGGATCCTTTTGGGTTTGTCCTGTATTAGAATGAAACTGTCACAAAAGGTGTCAACAGAAAATTATTCTTGGGCTTGTGAGGGCAATGAAAATGAACAGATCTGAGGACTCCTGTTATGAATGGGTCACCGAGGAGGAGAGCAGGTCCAGGCTAAGCCACAGAAAATCAGAGAGGTTGGTACCTAAGCAGATTGCAGACCCCTGATCCTATCCACACAACTAGCAGTAGCCGTGGAGCATACCTACAATGATCCTAGATGCCACGGCACAGCCGGAGAGCTAACTAAGCCTAAAGCAAGAAAGGGGAAATCTAAACTGCCCCAGAGCAGACCTCAAAGGAATAGATAGCCCCCAAACATATATTGTCGGTGAGACAAGATGAAAACACAAACACAGGCAGGAAAATAGACTGAGCAAATGATGGGGCCCACACTGACTAGACAGGACAGGAAAGGAAAGACACTGTCTGCAATTACTCAAAAAACCCTGCAAAAAGTCCAACACATCTGATGCAAAAAACACTGAAGTCACACGACTTTGCCCCCCACTATATCAGCACTCTGGTATTCTGAAAGCAGAGCAAAAAGAGACCAATCTAACAGGGGATAAAACAAACTGGCACAAGCAGTAACATGGGCGGTGATTCAGCACAGCCCCAGCCGGAGCTGGCTGACCCGCACCAAGAAGAGATAGACAAAACCAGTTCAAATGCAAACAGAATAGCAAATAAACCGCTTAGCTGAACATGCAGGGACAGAGCTGGAGAAATCAGACCTCAAGAGGAACAGGAAGCAAATCACCAGCAGAGATAGAGGGAGTCGGCTGTCTTAAATCCCAATCTGAAACCCCAGATCTCCAATCGTCATCATCATTATCAGGTGGCAAGCCTCTGTCAATCAGATCAGCTCCATTACCTCCAGTAACCACAAGAGGGAGCCCAGAAAGAGAACTCACAACCCCTTTGTCGATCTGACCAGCTCCACTACCTTCAGTAATAACCAGAGGGAGGCCAGAAAGAAAATTCACAACAGACTCCCTTATAGTAGAGACATTATAATTCCCACCATCTGGAACTCCTCCCCTTATGACCGGGGGTGTAGGGTAAAAAATATCCTTCAGCTCTACCTAAACTTGTCTTTCTCTCCTGAAAATGTATCAGGTAGGGCCATTACAGGTTTGGGGAGACCAGCTGTGTATCAGAGGATACAGATGTAACAGTCACTGCTGGCAGTGGAGGGTGTAGGGATTTGTACTCACTCTGCTGCAGTTGAGGTAGGCACAGGAAGCGGTATTGCTGAAATGTCCAAGCAAGTTTTCTAAAATGGCATAAACTGCTCTGGATAGGAAAACAAATGAACAGCCTTTTTCAGAACAAAGTGGCAAACAGAAAAATTAACAGTCCATATGGTACAGCGGGTCCACCCACACAGATCAGTGTCTTCAGCAGACCCTCAATGGAGGTCTCCACACCTCTAACCACAGATATTGAATGAGCTATCCGGCCTCCATTTTATTAGACAAACCATGCCCCTGGGGTTGGGATATGTGAGCGGTAATTCCCACCCATCTCTTATGACTTCTCATAAAACCCGGCCCTGAAATGGCCAAATAACGCTCTCAGCACTATATGTGCTGAAGCATGCATCCGAGCTCACATCACTGTAGCTAATAGCTGCGATGACACATCCCTAAAGTACTCATTCGATGGTCATCTACAAGGGCTATAGGGGATCTTCATCAAATTATTTATCTGACTCTGCAACTGATATTGCAATGAATTCAGACTCTGTCATTCCTTAGCAAGATCCTGACTCATCTGCATCAAATTCACCACCTGGTCAAAAAGTGTGTGAACAGGATCCATACTAGTGAAAAAAAACATATCGGACAGACATAATGTGATGCTAGTCATTTCTCAGTCACTTGTAGTTACTGACTCAGAAATGAGTCAGGATAGTCAAGGAGTCCAAGGTCAGAAGCAAACAGACAGATGGTCAGAACGAGGTCCAAGGTCAGGCAATGAAAGATTAACACAGAATGCAAGGCACAGAGAGAACAAACCACACTTTGCTGAATATATGTCTGTCAGGGGTGTGGAAGAAACAGCTATGTCAAGTAGCTTGGAAATCACCTGGGATAATGAACACTTGGAGACAGCCTGCGCCTCCCAGTCTCAAATTGGACAGTTGAGCTGTCAATCAACACACTGACAACTCAGTATGCCCCTGCACCAGAGTGGATGACTGCCCTATCAATCACAGCATCGACAGCTTCAGCATGCCCCTGTGCTAGATTGGATGGCTGAGTAGTCAGTAACTGTATTCCAGACACACTGAGGGATGGAAACATGAAACCATCACCATCACCAGAGTGAGGCTCTGGAATTCTCTTCCTGAGGAAGAAATGGTGATGGCCAACTCACTGAATGAATTTAAGAAAGGAATGGATGCTTTTCTTGTGAGTAACAGTATAGAAGGTTACGAATAACAGAATATTGTAGGTAGATGGTTGACCCAGCTTAGGGGAAGGAATTTTTTTCCCTATGGAGAAAATTGGCTTCTACTCAGTGGGTTTTTTGCCTTCCCCAGGATCAACAATGCAGAACAGCTGCACTAAAAATAGGCTGAACTGGATGGACATAAGGTCTTCCTTCAGCCTTCAAAACTATGTTACTATGTTATGTTACTATGTTACCTTGAATGAGCTGGAGCAGTTTTACCTTGAGGAATAGACAAAAATCTAGTAACAAGATGTGGAAAGCTCATGGAGTCTTATCCAAAGTTACTTGCAGCTGCAATTGCTGCAAAAGGAGGCTCTACAAAATAAATACTTCAGGGGGTTGAATAGTTTTGCACAATACTGTTTATTTGCAGTCACGTCATCACTGTGAGCAAGAACAGCAAGAGAGAGCTTGCAGAGGTTACACGCTGTCAATTATCACGGGCATCATGTAATCGCCCGTGAGCAACTACCTTGAATAACCACTGTAGCCATATGGTAATGGCTCTTGGGCGATTATGTTACTGATGGGATCACCTGTGAGAAAGTGGATGGATAACATGGGACCTAGTTGGATGTCCTCGGATCTGCAGATAATTTTTTTATTATTAAATGGGTAACCAGGGAATGTGTGTTGGAGTCTTTATTTAAATAAAATGATTTTTCCGGTGTGTGTGTATTTTTTTCTTTAACTTACTGGGTTAGTAATGGGAGTGTCTGATGGACGCTTCTCCATTACTGACATATTTGCTTGATGTCAGGTGACAATACAAAGCTGACCTCAACTCCAAAAACAATTACTCCGGTTACCATTACCCCAGGACAAGCAGGAAGAGCCAAGGTTAAGTATCAGAATTGGCACATCTAATGATTGCGCCATTTCTTGACCGGTTGAGGACTGGTGTTACTTGTCCTGAAGGGGGCCAATATCCATGGCCCTTTCCCAGCCTTTTAAGATCAGCCCACAGCTATATATTTAGCTTTTACTAGTTATTAAAAATAGGGGAGACCGTACATCATTGTTTTTGGGTCCTCCTTTTTAATAACCAGTAAAGGCTACACAGACAGCTGTGAGCTGATGTTAATAGGCTGGAAATCTTAATGGATGTTGGCCCCTTACCATAACAATAACACTATCTCACAGTTGTCTGTTTTCCTTTGCCTGTTTGTTAAAAATGATGAAATCGCTCATCACTGCAGTCAGGTTCTCATGCTACTCTCAGTGTGTTAGGCTGCAGTGATGAGCGGTCACATTTCTGAGTCGGGAATCATCAAGTGACCTTCTTATTATGGATTTATGGCCAACAGGTGAGGATTACTTTTACTTGCATGGCAATAAATGGATAAAATAGGGAAAATGTCAGGGCTAGAGTTGAGCGACTTTTGGTTTTTTAGGGTCGCGTTTCGTTTCGTGAAAACCGACTTTTCCAAAAGTCGGGTCGAGCAAGATCGTCCGATTATAGGGAAAAGTCGGGGTCGTCCCGAAACACGAAACCCAATGTAAGTCAATGGGGAATAAAAGTCGGCAGTGAGAGGAGGACAGGAAACACACCAACAGTGCCCATTTGAATTCCAAAAGCATCAATTATTCTTACTTAAGCTTGTCAACCTTAATTAACTTCATAATACAAGTTACGCACTGAAAAATGGGGGTTATTTGGCTACAGACTGTGGGGGGGGGAGGGCTGGCTCCAGGTTTTCATGTGCCCTGGGCGAAAGAGTGCCCCTTTAACACATACCACAACTCATCATGCTCCGATACGGCAGAGAAATAGCGGTATAGTACAATGAAAAATACCTCACTTTTTACATCTCATGACGAGGCCCATCTATTTCTCCATAGAGAATCATTGGTCCCATATAATGTTTGAAACAGTATATGAGCTCCACATAATGCTACAGTATATGTTGGTCCCCATGGATGAAGCTCTACTGTCTTATGGGCCCAAATAATGCTCCAAACATAATGGACCCCATTTCTAATGCTCTAGTGTATAATGGGCCCTGTAAATGCTGCTCCAGTGTCTGATGTCCACCTTTGGAATGTTCCAGTGTATGGTGGGCCCCATCTATCATTCTCAGACGGTGTTAGGCCCAGTATGGATTGCACGTGATTGCACAAAGGTTAGAAAGGGTACCGTATCCCCGGATAACATGTATGGATAGCGTACACATTCAAAATATATGTCTCAGGAGGCAGGCTCAGACGGTGTTAGGCCCAGTATGGATTGCACGTGATTGCACAAAGGTTAGAAAGGGTACCGTTTCCCCAGATAACATGTATGGATAGCGTACACATTCAAAATATATGTCTCAGGAGGCAGGCTCAGACGGTGTTAGGCCCAGTATGGATTGCACGTGATTGCACAAAGGTTAGAAAGGGTACCGTTTCCCCGGATAACATGTATGGATAGCGTACACATTCAAAATATATGTCTCAGGAGGCAGGCTCAGACGGTGTTAGGCCCAGTATGGATTGCACGTGATTGCACAAAGGTTAGAAAGGGTACCGTATCCCCAGATAACATGTATGGATAGCGTACACATTCAAAATATATGTCTCAGGAGGCAGGCTCAGACGGTGTTAGGCCCAGTATGGATTGCACGTGATTGCACAAAGGTTAGAAAGGGTACCGTATTCCCGGATAACATGTATGGATAGCGTACACATTCAAAATATATGTCTCAGGAGGCAGGCTCAGACGGTGTTAGGCCCAGTATGGATTGCACGTGATTGCACAAAGGTTAGAAAGGGTACCGTATCCCCGGATGACATGTATGGATAGCGTACACATTCAAAATATATGTCTCAGGAGGCAGGCTCAGACGGTGTTAGGCCCAGTATGGATTGCACGTGATTGCACAAAGGTTAGAAAGGGTACCGTTTCCCCGGATAACATGTATGGATAGCGTACACATTCAAAATATATGTCTCAGGAGGCAGGCTCAGACGGTGTTAGGCCCAGTATGGATTGCACGTGATTGCACAAAGGTTAGAAAGGGTACCGTATCCCCGGATAACATGTATGGATAGCGTACACATTCAAAATATATGTCTCAGGAGGCAGGCTCAGACGGTGTTAGGCCCAGTATGGATTGCACGTGATTGCACAAAGGTTAGAAAGGGTACCGTTTCCCCGGATAACATGTATGGATAGCGTACACATTCAAAATATATATCTCAGGAGGCAGGCTCAGACGGTGTTAGGCCCAGTATGGATTGCACTTGATTGCAGGGGGTTAGAAAGGGTACCGTATCCCCGGATAAGATGTATGGATAGCGTACACATTCAAAATATATGTCTCAGGAGGCAGGCTCAGACGGTGTTAGGCCCAGTATGGATTGCACGTGATTGCACAAAGGTTAGAAAGGGTACCGTTTCCCCGGATAACATGTATGGATAGTGTACACATTCAAAATATATGTCTCAGGAGGCAGGCTCAGACGGTGTTAGGCCCAGTATGGATTGCACGTGATTGCACAAAGGTTAGAAAGGGTACCGTATCCCCGGATAACATGTAAGGATAGCGTACACATTCAAAATATATGTCTCAGGAGGCAGGCTCAGACGGTGTTAGGCCCAGTATGGATTGCATGTGATTGCACAAAGGTTAGAGAGGGTACCGTATCCCCGGATAACATGTATGGATAGCGTACACATTCAAAATATATGTCTCAGGAGGCAGGCTCAGACGGTGTTAGGCCCAGTATGGATTGCACGTGATTGCACAAAGGTTAGAAAGGGTACCGTTTCCCCGGATAACATGTATGGATAGCATACACATTCAAAATATATGTCTCAGGAGGCAGGCTCAGATGGTGTTAGGCCCAGTATGGATTGCACGTGATTGCACAAAGGTTAGAAAGGGTACCGTTTCCCCGGATAACATGTATGGATAGCGTACACATTCAAAATATATGTCTCAGGAGGCAGGCTCAGACGGTGTTAGGCCCAGTATGGATTGCACGTGATTGCACAAAGGTTAGAAAGGGTACCGTATCCCCAGATAACATGTATGGATAGCGTACACATTCAAAATATATGTCTCAGGAGGCAGGCTCAGACGGTGTTAGGCCCAGTATGGATTGCACGTGATTGCACAAAGGTTAGAAAGGGTACCGTATCCCCGGATAACATGTATGGATAGCGTACACATTCAAAATATATGTCTCAGGAGGCAGGCTCAGACGGTGTTAGGCCCAGTATGGATTGCACGTGATTGCACAAAGGTTAGAAAGGGTACCGTATCCCCGGATGACATGTATGGATAGCGTACACATTCAAAATATATGTCTCAGGAGGCAGGCTCAGACGGTGTTAGGCCCAGTATGGATTGCACGTGATTGCACAAAGGTTAGAAAGGGTACCGTTTCCCCGGATAACATGTATGGATAGCGTACACATTCAAAATATATGTCTCAGGAGGCAGGCTCAGACGGTGTTAGGCCCAGTATGGATTGCACGTGATTGCACAAAGGTTAGAAAGGGTACCGTATCCCCGGATAACATGTATGGATAGCGTACACATTCAAAATATATGTCTCAGGAGGCAGGCTCAGACGGTGTTAGGCCCAGTATGGATTGCACGTGATTGCACAATGGTTAGAAAGGGTACCGTTTCCCCGGATAACATGTATGGATAGCGTACACATTCAAAATATATGTCTCAGGAGGCAGGCTCAGACGGTGTTAGGCCCAGTATGGATTGCACGTGATTGCACAAAGGTTAGAAAGGGTACCGTATGCCCGGATAACATGTACGGATAGCGTACACATTCAAAATATATGTCTCAGGAGGCAGGCTCAGACGGTGTTAGGCCCAGTATGGATTGCACGTGATTGCACAAAGGTTAGAAAGGGCACCGTTTCCCCGGATAACATGTATGGATAGCGTACACATTCAAAATATATGTCTCAGGAGGCAGGCTCAGACGGTGTTAGGCCCAGTATGAATTGCATGTGATTGCACAAAGGTTAGAAAGGGTACCGTATCCCCGGATAACATGTAAGGATAGCGTACACATTCAAAATATATGTCTCAGGAGGCAGGCTCAGACGGTGTTAGGCCCAGTATGGATTGCACGTGATTGCACAAAGGTTAGAAAGGGTACCGTTTCCCTGGATAACATGTATGGATAGCGTACACATTCAAAATATATGTCTCAGGAGGCAGGCTCAGACGGTGTTAGGCCCAGTATGGATTGCACGTGATTGCACAAAGGTTAGAAAGGGTACCGTTTCCCCGGATAACATGTATGGATAGCGTACACATTCAAAATATATGTCTCAGGAGGCAGGCTCAGACGGTGTTAGGCCCAGTATGGATTGCACGTGATTGCACAAAGGTTAGAAAGTTTACCGTATCCCCGGATAACATGTATGGATAGCGTACACATTCAAAATATATGTCTCAGGAGGCAGGCTCAGACGGTGTTAGGCCCAGTATGGATTGCACGTGATTGCACAAAGGTTAGAAAGGGTACCGTATCCCCGGATAACATGTATGGATAGCGTACACATTCAAAATATATGTCTCAGGAGGCAGGCTCAGACGATGTTAGGCCCAGTATGGATTGCACGTGATTGCACAAAGGTTAGAAAGGGTACCGTATCCCCGGATAACATGTATGGATAGCGTACACATTCAAAATATATGTCTATACATCAGGAGGCAGGCTCAGACGGTGTCAGGCACAGTATGGATTTGACGGCCCAGATTACACAGCGGAGGAGCAGGGAGAGGTAAAGATTGCAAATGCTGGGGCCCTGCCCAAGCAAGGGGGGCCCACTCGTGGGCGTCGGTACTGGCACTGGGCCCCTCATAGTACAGCGGTGTGTCTGACGGCGAGTGTGCACCACCACCGTCAGAGACACATGATTGCACTATGAGGGACCCTGTGCCAGTGCCCGCGCCCAAGAGTCGGCCTACCCACCTGTCCAGGGCAACGGCACTCGCACGGTGTTGTGCGCTAGGTGGTGACCCCGGCCATGGGGGGGGGAGGCAGCACAGTTAGGGAGTTTTAGAAAGTGGCATATGTTGATGTTGGACATTCAGCTGATGCAAAAGGCGAAATAGGTGAAGTACCAGGAAGAGGTGGACCAAAGCAAGCCATTTTTCTGTCACCCTATGTGTCATCAGGGGAAGGTGGGACAAAATCCTTGGAAACCCATGCGTGGTTCATTTTAATGAAGGTTAGATCATCCACATTTTGGGTTGACAGACGGGTCCTTTTTTCTGTCAGGATTGATCCAGCTGCACTGAAGACTCTTTCCGATAGCACACTTGCAGCTGGGCAAGCGAGCTCCTGTAAGGCATATTGGGCCAATTCAGGCCAGGTGTCCAGTTTAGCGGCCCAATAGTCAAAGGGGAATGACCTGTGTGGGAGAACATCGATATGGGAGGAAAAGTAGTTTGTAACCATAGTTGACAACTGCTGTCTCCTGTCACTTTCCATCGATGCAGTATTACCAGTTGTGTGAGCGGTATTTGAAAAATCAGTCCACAACATTGTCATGAAACCCCTGTCTCCAACGCCACTTCTGCTGTGTGCACCACGAACACCTCTGCCAAGCTGCCCCCGGCCCGTACGGCTCATGTGAGAACCATCACCGCTGCTGTGTGCTGGGAATGCCTCAAGCAACCGATTTACCAGAGTTGCTTGTTTATTAGCCAATATTAGGTCAAGGTTCTCCTGTGGCATGATGTTTTGTAATTTGCCTTTATAGCGTGGATCCAGGATGCTGGCCAACCAGTAGTCGTCATCGTTCATCATTTTGGCAATGCGGGGGTCCCTTTTTAGGATCCGCAAGGCATAATCTGACATGTGGGCCAATGTTCCCGGTGTCAATGATGCACTGCGAGTGCTGGGTGGAGGAGCACTTTCTGGCAAATCCACATCCCTCCAGTCACGCACAAACCCTGTACCAGACCTTGCCACGCCAACATTTTCACTTGCCCCACGAGATGCATCCTCCTCCCCTAAGTAATCATCCCCATCATCATCCTCCTCCTCCTCTTCTTCCTCCACCTCGTCCAGGAGAGGTCCCTGAGCAGACAATGGCTGAATGTCATCAAGGATTCCCTCCTCCTCTTCCTCCTCATCAACAATGGCTGCAGACGCCTGCTCCTTAAGGTGTGTCAAAGTTTGCATGAGCAGACGCATAAGTGGGATGCTCATGCTTAGGATGGCGTCGTCTGCGCTTACCAGCCATGTGCATTCCTCAAAACACTGAAGGACTTTACAAAGGTCTTTCAGCTTCGACCACTGCACACCTGTCAACTCCATGTCTGCTCTCAAAGTGCCTGGCCGTGTATCCTCCCACAAATGCATTATGGCCTGCCTCTGCTCGCACAGCCGCTCCACCATGTGCAGGGTGGAGTTCCACCTTGTTGCAATGTCGATAATGAGGCGGTGGTTGGGAAGGTGGAGCAATCGCTGCAGCTTCTGCATACGAACGGAGTGTACAGGCGACCGGCGGATGTGCGCGCACAGTCTTCGCACCTTCTGGAGCAGGGCTGTTAACTCCGGATAATTTTTGAGGAAGCACTGCACCACCAGGTTCAAGGTGTGAGCCAAGCAAGGTATGTGGCTGAGTTTTGAAAGGGCTATGGCTGCCACAAAATTACGGCCGTTATCACTAACTACCTTGCCTGCCTCAAGATGTACACTGCCCAGCCATGACTCAGTTTGTCGCTTCAAGTACTTGGCCAGCACCTCGGTGGTGTGTCTGTCGCCCAAACACATCATCTGCAACACAGCCTGCTGACGCTTTCCACTAGCTGCTCGATAGGGGGACACATCGTGTGCAACAGTGGCAGCTGCAGATGGAGTGCTCGTACGACTGCGCTCTGTGGACGAGCTTTCGCTTCTGGAGGAGGAGGAGAAGGAGGAGGAGGGTCGAACGCCTACAGCCAACTGTTTCCTATACCGTGGGCTAGGCAGCACTGTCCCACCACCGCTGTCCCCTGTGGACCCTGCATCCACCACATTAAACCAGTGCGCAGTGATGGACACGTAACGGCCCTGGCCATGCCGACTGGACCATGCATCAGTTGTGAGGTGCACCTTTCCGCTCACTGACTGCTTGAGTGCATGGACAATGCGGTCTTTCACATGATGGTGGAGGGCTGGGATGGCTTTGCGAGAGAAGAAGTGGCGACTGGGTAGGTCATAGCGTGGTACTGCATAGGCCATGAGTTTGCGGAAAGCTGTGCTTTCCACCATCCGAAAGGGCATCATCTCAAACAAGATTAGTTTGGCAATGTGGGCGTTCAAACCCAGTGTACGCGGATGAGAGACTGAGTACTTTCTTGACCTACTCATAGTGTCTGGGAGGGTGAGCTGGACTTGAGAGCTGCATATGGTGGAAGTAGCGGTGGACAGGGCGGACTGAGAGAGGGTTGATGATGGTGATGGAGTTGGTGTTCTTTCTGATGGCCTAGAATCAGTCTTTCGTTGATATAACAATGGGATTCCCTGACTGCTGTGGTCTTGCAACGACACCTCAACATTTGCTGCTGTGCTAACCGGTGGGCTTACAGTGGGGGAAACAATGTAGCGTTGCTGGCTACCTTCGTTGTGATCAGTTGCACATGTGGCACTTGAGGTTTGGTGTTGTGTCCACGCTTGCAAGTGCATGCTGGTTAAATGTCTAAGCATGCAACTGGTATTCAAATTTTTCAGATTTTTCCCTCGGCTAAAGGTCTTTGCGCACTTCTTACAGATAACCTTGGCCTGATCATGAGGATTTTGTTCAAAAATGTGCCACACTGCACTCTTCCTACTTTGGCAGACATTTTGCGGCCTAGCACGCTGTGATCTTTTGACCCTCTGGACAAGCTGTCCAGCCACTCTTTTGATGTTTGGAACCTGTCTTTGGAGTGCTCCGGGCCTGCCAGATAACAGCTGTTGCGATGTCGATGTCTGCTGTGGATGCTCCTCATCTGAGCTATTGGAAGCAGCACCCTCTTCCCCCAATGGATGCCAATCTGGGTCAACAACTGGGTCATCCATCACCTCCTCTTCTATGTCATGTGCACCTTCCTCTGTGTCACCGTGTATGGTGGTATAGTGTGCGGGAAGGGGCACCTGAGTCTCATCAGGGTCAGAATCTGGCTCTGTACACTGCGAGGACAATGTAGTGCTCTGAGTGAATGTACCAGCAGAATCATCCATCAGCGGCTGTGCATCAGTGCACTCCATGTCAGATTCATCTTGGCCTGGGTAATTCACCATTTCACTTGATAATCCAGGCATGGTATGTGAAAACAGCTCCATGGAGTAATCAGTAGTATGGCCTGCGTCATCCTACAATCTTGGTTGGGGTGAAGGACACAAGGAAAGGTGTGGTTCATGAACATGAGCCTCCAATGACGACTCAGTGCTTTTACTTTTTACAACTGAAGAAGAGGAGGCGATAGAGCTGGAGGCTGAGTCAGCAATGTAAGACAAAACTTTTTCCTGATGCTCTGGCTTTAAAAGCGGTTTGCCAACTCCTAGAAAACTAAGCGTTCGAGGCCTTATGTAGCCAGACGATGACGCAGGGTCAGCACCTCCTGCATTCGGTCCTATTTTGCTCTTGCCACTACCATCAGATCCACCACCAACACCCTCATTACCAGCTGCCAACCCCCGCCCAATTCCACGGCCTCTTCCACCAGCCTTCCTCATTTTTGGTAGAAATGTAGACAAAATCCAACAAACTATATAGTAATGTAAAACAAGGTACAAGGTGTCTATAGGACAGGGGAGATTTTGAATTTCTGCAGAAACTTGTGGACACTGGACACTTTTGGATTGTGTGAGGCCCACTGATATCTGAGCACTATGTGACAGGCTCGATGGCACAGCTGTGACAAAAGTGTCTAGAGGATAAGGGAGATTTTGAATCTCTGCACACACTTTTGGACACTGGACACTTTTGGATTGTGTGAGGCCCAATGAATATCTGAGCGCTATGTGACAGGCTCGATGGCACAGCTGTGACAAAAGTGACTAGAGGATAAGGGAGATTTTGAATCTCTGCACACACTTTTGGACACTGGACACTTTTGGATTGTGTGAGGCCCAATGAATATCTGAGCGCTATGTGACAGGCTCGTTGGCACAGCTGTGACAAAAGTGACTAGAGGATAAGGGAGATTTTGAATCTCTGCACACACTTTTGGACACTGGACACTTTTGGATTGTGTGAGGCCCAATGAATATCTGAGTGCTATGTGACAGGCTCGATGGCACAGCTGTGACAAAAGTGACTAGAGGATAAGAGAGATTTTGAATCTCTGCACACACTTTTGGACACTGGACACTTTTGGATTGTGTGAGGCCCAATGAATATCTGAGCGCTATGTGACAGGCTCGATGGCACAGCTGTGACAAAAGTGACTAGAGGATAAGGGAGATTTTGAATCTCTGCACACACTTTTGGACACTGGACACTTTTGGATTGTGTGAGGCCCAATGAATATCTGAGCGCTATGTGACAGGCTCCATGGCACAGCTGTGACAAAAGTGACTAGAGGATAAGGGAGATTTTGAATCTCTGCACACACTTTTGGACACTTGACACTTTTGGATTGTGTGAGGCCCAATGAATATCTGAGCGCTATGTGACAGGCTCGATGGCACAGCTGTGACAAAAGTGACTAGAGGATAAGGGAGATTTTGAATCTCTGCACACACTTTTGGACACTGGATGGACACTTTTGGATTGTGTGAGACCCACTGATATCTGAGCGCTATGTGACAGGCTCGATGGCACAGCTGTGACCAAAGTGACTAGAGGATAAGGGAGATTTTGAATCTCTGCACACACTTTTGGACACTGGACACTTTTTGATTGTGTGAGGCCCACTGATATCTGAGCGCTATGTGACAGGCTCGATGGCACAGCTGTGAACAAAGTGACTAGAGGATAAGGGAGATTTTGAATCTCTGCACACACTTTTGGACACTGGATGGACACTTTTGGATTGTGTGAGGCCCACTGATATCTGAGCGCTATGTGACAGGCTCGATGGCACAGCTGTGACCAAAGTGACTAGAGGATAAGGGAGATTTTGAATCTCTGCACACACTTTTGGACACTGGATGGACACTTTTGGATTGTGTGAGGCCCAATGAATATCTGAGCGCTATGTGACAGGCTCGATGGCACAGCTGTGACAAAAGTGACTAGAGGATAAGGGAGATTTTGAATCTCTGCACACACTTTTGGACACTGGATGGACACTTTTGGATTGTGTGAGGCCCACTGATATCTGAGCGCTATGTGACAGGCTCGATGGCACAGCTGTGAACAAAGTGACTAGAGGATAAGGGAGATTTTGAATCTCTGCACACACTTTTGGACACTGGATGGACACTTTTGGATTGTGTGAGGCCCACTGATATCTGAGCGCTATGTGACAGGCTCGATGGCACAGCTGTGACCAAAGTGACTAGAGGATAAGGGAGATTTTGAATCTCTGCACACACTTTTGGACACTGGATGGACACTTTTGGATTGTGTGAGGCCCAATGAATATCTGAGCGCTATGTGACAGGCTCGATGGCACAGCTGTGACAAAAGTGACTAGAGGATAAGGGAGATTTTGAATCTCTGCACACACTTTTGGACACTGGATGGACACTTTTGGATTGTGTGAGGCCCACTGATATCTGAGCGCTATGTGACAGGCTCGATGGCACAGCTGTGACCAAAGTGACTAGAGGATAAGGGAGATTTTGAATCTCTGCACACACTTTTGGACACTGGATGGACACTTTTGGATTGTGTGAGGCCCAATGAATATCTGAGCACTATGTGACATGCTCGATGGCACAGCTGTGACAAAAGTGACTAGAGGATAAGGGAGATTTTGAATCTCTGCACACACTTTTGGACACTGAATGGACACTTTTGGATTGTGTGAGGCCCACTGATATCTGAGCGCTATGTGACAGGCTCGATGGCACAGTTGTGACCAAAGTGACTAGAGGATAAGGGAGATTTTGAATCTCTGCACACACTTTTGGACACTGGACACGTTTGGATTGTGTGAGGCCCAATGAATGTCTGAGCGCTATGTGACAGGCTCGATGGCACAGCTGTGACAAAAGTGACTAGAGGATAAGGGAGATTGGATTGCTTTTAAAAAAGCAGTTTACGGAGCAGTGGGTAAACAGCAATGCAGGAATGTCAGGAAGCCTTAGAAGGCAGCCCAACAACCAACACCACTGATACACCACTATATAGCCTCCCCTTGCACTGCACACACAGTGACTGGTGTGTTGTGCAGGCCAAATTGCTTGCAGCAGAAGCAGTTTTTTTGTCTTCTCAGCAGGACAAAAAAAAAAATTGGGATTGCTTTTAAAAAAGCAGTTTGCGGAGCAGTGGGTAAACAGCAATGCAGGAATGTCAGGAAGCCTTAGATGGCAGCCCAACAACCAACACCACTGATACACCACTATATAGCCTCCCCTTGCACTGCACACACAGTGACTGGTGTGTTGTGCAGGCCAAATCGCTAGCAGCAGAAGCAGTTTTTTTGTCTTCTTCCCTTCCTAACGCTCTCCCTACAGAATCAGCAGCAACCTCTCCCTATACTAAGATCGGCAGAAGTAAGATGGCGGTCAGCGTGCATGCCCTTTTATACCCCTTGTGACGCCCACCAAAGCAAGCCAATCACTTGCATGCCCTTCTGAAAGATGGTGGTGACCCGTGCCTATGTCATCACGTTGCCCACAGTGTCCGTGGATCCTGATTGGCTGAAAAAGAGCGCAAAACAAACTTTTGAAACGCGACTTTGGCGCGTAAGTCGCCGACCTCGTGGCTGACCTCATCCTAGGGTCGGGTTTCGTTTCATGAAACCCGACTTTGCCAAAAGTCGGGAACTTTTGAATTTTTTCGACTTGTTTCACTCAACTCTAGTCAGGGCGCTATTTTTACAATTAAAGGACTTCTCTCTAGGTGTGTGTTTATTACGTTTGAATATGG
Organism: Dendrobates tinctorius; assembly: GCF_039654945.1. Lineage (NCBI taxonomy): Eukaryota > Metazoa > Chordata > Amphibia > Anura > Dendrobatidae > Dendrobates > Dendrobates tinctorius. The sequence continues at coordinate 5,786,816 of NW_027361742.1, forward strand.
GGTTAAATAATGCGGTGCCTAATTGATGCCGCTCCGTAACTATTAGCATGCTGGCTCAGTGGCTTTGCAGCGCTGGGGTCCTGGGTTCAAATCCCACCAAGGACAACATCTGCAAAGAGTTTGTATGTACTCCCCATGTTTGCGTGAGTTTCCCCAGGGTACTCCGGTTTCCTCCCTTATACCAAAGACATAGTGAATTTAGATTGTGAGCCGCATTGGGGAAAACAATGATAATGTATGTAAACCGCTGCAGAATGTGATCATGCTATAAGCAAAGCATAATAAATAACAAAAATAATAAATACCAATCCCTGGACTTGAGGTCAGCTGACTTCAATGCCAAAACTATTATACCACTTGCTAAGGGGTAAGCTGAGGCTAAGCGTCAGAATTGCTGCATCTAATTGATTCTCCATTTTTTACGACAGCTAAGGGCTGTTGTTATTAGTCTGGAAGGGAGCCAATATCCATGACCCCTTCCCAGCTTAATAATGTCAGCCCTTTCCTGCCTGCTTAGCCTTTGCTGTCTATTAAAATTATGGAGACCCCACTTTGTTTTCTTATGGGGTCCCCTCATTTTAATAACCAGTAAAGACTGCACAAACAGCTGTGAGATAATGTCAATAGCCTGGGAAGCTCCATGTTTATTGCCACCTTCCCGGAATAATAACACCAGCCCCCAGCTGTCTGCTTTCCCTCAGCTGGGTAATAAAAATAAGGGGATATCATGCCATTTTTTCTTTTTTTTTTTATTAATTAGCTAAATACATGTACAGTAAGCTACAGATTCATTCCAGTAATTATATTACCCACTGACACATTTCCTACTATGCAATTGGAATTTTCTCATGCTTTACATTACATCCTATGTAACTTGCTCAAAAAAAAATTGAGCAACATAATTTGTAAAAATCCCTAAGCTCCATTGCTCTATTGCATTTGTTGCTTTTGCAGGACATTATTATTATTATTATTATTATTATTATTATTATTTATTGTTATAGCGCCATTTATTCCATGGCGCTTTACATGTGAGGAGGGGTATACATAAAAACAAGTACAATAATCTTAAACAATACAAGTCATAACTGGTACAGGAGGAGAGAGGACCCTGCCCGCGAGGGCTCACAATCTTCAAGGGATGGGTGATAATACAGTAGGCGAGGGTAGAGCTGGTCGTGCAGCGGTTTGGTCGATTGGTGGTTACTGCAGGTTATAGGCTTGTCGGAAGAGGTGGGTCTTCAGGCTCTTTTTGAAGGTTCCGATGGTAGGTGAGAGTCTGATATGTTGTGGTAGAGAGTTCCAGAGTAGGGGTGATGCGCGAGAGAAATCTTGTATGCGATTGTGGGAAGAGGAGATAAGAGGGGAGTAGAGAAGGAGATCTTGTGAGGATCGGAGGTTGCGTGCAGGAAAGTACCGGGAGACGAGGTCACAGATGTATGGAGGAGACAAGTTGTGGATGGCTTTGTATGTCATGGTTAGGGTTTTGTAATGGAGTCTCTGGGCAATTGGGAGCCAGTGAAGGGATTGACAGAGGGGAGAAGCTGGGGAATAGCGGGGGGACAGGTGGATTAGTCGGGCAGCAGAGTTTAGAATAGATTGGAGGGGTGCGAGAGTGTTTGAGGGAAGGCCACAGAGCATGAGGTTGCAGTAGTCAAGGCGAGAGATGATGAGGGCATGGACTAGGGTTTTTGCAGATTCTTGGGTGAGGAATGAACGGATGCGTGAAATATTTTTGAGTTGAAGTCGGCATGAAGTGGAAAGGGTTTGGATATGTGGTTTGAAGGAGAGATCAGCGTCAAGGATTACTCCGAGGCAGCGAGCTTGTGGGACTGGGGAGAGTGGGCAGTCATTTATTGTAATTGATAGGTTCGTAGGGGGGGTCACGTGAGATGGGGGAAAGATGATGAATTCTGTTTTGTCCATGTTGAGTTTCAGATATCTAGTGGAGAAGAAGGATGAAATAGTGGACAGACATTGAGGGATTCTGGTTAGTAGGGAGGTGATATCTGGTGCAGAGATGTAGATCTGTGTGTCATCAGCATAAAGATGATACTGAAAGCCATGAGATTCTATGAGCTGTCCCAGGCCAAAGGTGTAAATAGAGAACAGCAGGGGCCCAAGGACTGAACCTTGTGGGACTCCGACAGATAGGGGGCGAGGTGAGGAGGTGGTGTGTGAGTGGGAGACGCTGAATGTCCGGTCTGTTAGGTATGATGAGATCCAGGAGAGGGCCAAGTCTGTGATGCCGAGGGATGAGAGGGTCTGTAATAATAGGGAATGGTCCACTGTGTCAAAGGCAGCCGACAGGTCCAGGAGGAGGAGGACAGAGTAGTGTCGCTTGCTCTTGGCAGTTAAGAGGTCATTGGTGACCTTAGTAAGGGCAGTTTCAGTGGAGTGGTGTGACCGGAAGCCAGATTGTAAGCGGTCGAAGAGGGAGCAAGAAGAGAGATGGGAGGACAGTTCAAGGTAGACGTGTTGTTCCAGTAGCTTGGAGGCGTATGGGAGAAGTGATATAGGGCGATAGCTAGATACAGAGGATGGGTCAAGAGAGGGCTTTTTGAGGATAGGTGTGATGGAGGCATGTTTAAAGCTTGAGGGGAAAACACCAGTTGTTAGTGATAGGTTGAAGAGATGGGTTAGGGTTGGGATGAAGACTGTGGTGAGGTTTGGGATGAAGTGGGATGGGATCGGGTCGAGTGCACAGGTGGTGAGATGTGATCTTGAGAGTAGAGTGGAGAGTCGATCTTCTGTAATGGTGGAGAAGTTGGTTTTGAAGGTGGAGGGCTGGGAAGTCGGGAGGAAGGGCTCTGATGGTTGTTGACCAAAACTGTCCCTGATGTTATCAATTTTCTGCTTGAAAAATGAGGCAAAGTCTTCAGCTGAGATGAGTGGGGAGGGAGGAGGTGCTGGTGGGCGGAGGAGAGAATTGAATGTGTTGAATAACTGTTTAGGGTTGTGAGACAGGGAGGATATGAGAGATGAGAAGTAGGTTTGTTTAGCTGTGGCGAGTGTGGTCTTGAAAGTAGTGAGGGACTGTTTGAATGCGATGAAGTGCTCGTCGGAGTGGGATCTTTTCCATCTGCGCTCAGCAGCCCTGGAAGCTCGCCTCAGCTCTTTGGTCAGGCTGGTGTGCCAGGGCTGTCTGTTGATTTTCCGAGTTTTGGTATGTGTAAGTGGGGCAGCGGATTCCAAAGCTACAGCTATTGTGGTGTTATATAGAGCGGCAGCGTCATCCGCATTGTGTAAGGAACTTATATCTGTAAGAGGGAGGAGGGATTCAGAGAATGAGTGTAGGTCAAGGTGTTTAAGATTCCTGCGAGGGTGTGAAAGATTGTGGGGTGGGGATTGTAGACATGGAGTGAAGAGGGAAGAGAATGTGAGCAGGTTGTGGTCAGAGAGAGGAAGAGGTGAGTTAGAGAGGTTAGATAGGGAGCAGAGGCGGGTGAAGATGAGGTCCAGTGTGTGGCCATCTTTGTGGGTGGCTGTAGAAGACCATTGAGTGAGGCCGAAGGAGGAAGTGAGAGATAGAAGTTTAGTGGCAGCTGAGAGGGAAGTGTCAATGGGGATGTTGAAGTTGCCCATGATGATGGTAGGGATGTCCGCGGAAAGGAAATGAAGTAACCAGGTGGTGAAGTGGTCAAAGAAGGTGGTGGCTGGCCCTGGGGGCGGTAGATGACAGCCAGTTGGAGGTTGGAGGGGGAGTAGATGCGCACAGAGTGCACCTCGAAGGAAGGGAGGGTAACAGAGGGTGGCAGTGGGATTGGGGTGAAGGAGCAGGTATCTGACAGGAGAAAACCAACTCCTCCACCATGTTTGCTGCTGGGGCAGGGGGTGTGAGAAAGGTGGAAGCCACCATACGAAAGTGCAGCAGGAGAGGCTGTGTCAGAAGGGGTGAGCCAGGTTTCGGTGATGGCGAGGAAGGAGAGTTTGGTAGTAACAAAAAGATCATGGATGTAGGAAAGCTTGTTGCAGACAGAGCGAGCGTTCCACAGAGCTCCTGTTAGTGGGACTGGGGAAGCGGGGGCTGGGTGAATGGGTATAAGGTTGGAGAGGTTACGGAAGGTTGTGATAGAGCGTGGATGGGAGGTAGAAATGACTGTGGGAATGTGGTGAGGAGGACCAGGATTATGTGAAATCTCTGCTTGTAGTGCAACTGGGCGTTTCTTCAGAGTGTTCTCTGTGGATGTATGTTTTTACTCCACCCTCCCAGATACTGCCAATCACAACTAGGCTGCATCTGAGACTGCTAGGTCAACTACTGAGCTGAAGTTGACAGAGTCATGAACGGAAAGGTGAAAACACACACCCCAGAAAAGACCCTGAATAAACCCCCAGTTGCACTACAAAGCAGTGATTTCACATGCTTTACTCCAAAAGCAATACTTGTGAATATCTGTGCAATGGCACAACCCAGTGCAAAATGGAAAAAAGTGGCAGCATATGGGGAGCTCAGGAATTATGACAAAGTGTTTAACTAAATTTTTTGAGCAAGTGACAGATCTTTTTAAACTAATTTTGAAGCAAGCAATAGACAGTGCAATGCAGGCTTTAGAAGGAAAACAGTGAAACAATGAGTACTTGAGTAGTCTCAAAACCTTGCAATTTGTTGCCAACTTTTCAGTTAGCCATTAAAAGCTATCAACCACTTAGGACTGATCAAAATGTAAGCATTTAAGTATGAAAAAAGATTGTCCCAAATATTGCCAATCTCTTACTAAAGTTGTAGAATTTTTGAGTTGCCATTGCTATCAATACTCTGGTACTTGCTCTCCTTTCACAATCATGAAAAATCTAAATCTCTGTGTTGACATACTGTCCCAGAGATCTTGAGATAATAAAGCTGAAGCATTTTACTGGAAGCACATGTGATTTCTGTAAATGACTGCTAATCCTCTGCACTGCCTTGTACAAAATCCAAAGTTTAACTTTATGTAAACAGATGTAATCTATGCTCCTACTTGCATTGTGAGGACAGTGGATTTGCATTGGAAATAATACAGGTGTTTTTAACCTTCTGAACCTGGATTCTGATGAATTTCAGTGTCACTTTTAATGCAATGCTAGCCTGATTTTTTTTTCCCGGACTGTGCTATCTGTAAGTTTTAGAACCTAACATAAACAATTTTACACATTTTGTTTTACTTTTGGGTAAGGAGGGGGGGAAGGGTAATTCAATTATCTAAATAACAGCAATTTTTTTATTTTCTTTTTTTTACCACTATAAAATTTGCTATAATTCACGCTAACTTCATTCTGTGGGTGGATATGATTGCAACAATAATTAACTGTAAATAAATTTAATAGTAGGTTTTGTATCGAAAGAGTTTACACTAATTAGGCTGGGTTCACAAGTTATACTTGGGCAGCGGCATGGCAAAAAATGTTAGCATGTGCTCTAACTTTTCTTGATAGAAAGGTGCACCAAGAATGGATACAGTCTGTGGTCTTGGCACACTAGGACTCTACATACATGAAGAAGAATGTACATGCATATTTTCAGTCCACATGACAGCCCACTCTGGATGACAACAAAGGAGAATCCTAGTAGCATGCATTGCCCATGCAGTAGTGATTCAGAAGTCTGCAGGCACATAGAGTGACTGCAGACTTTTAGCAGAAGAGCAGATAACCCCCCTCAAGTCTATAATGCAGGGCTGCTGAAGTATTGTGAAACTGAGGACAGGACAGCTTTGTGGTCTTAGGTGCCTTTTTATTGCTGAATTTCAGTAGAACAATATAATCCTGTGGGATCATGTAGGTTTGGGGATCCAGGAAAAGAGAAAATGTTCTGCTCTACTGATTCCATGAAGATCAAACTTTATTCACAAGACTTGTTACATAGAGGATAAAATATTCAGCACAGTGAATAACAGGTGTTGATATCGACGCGTTTCTGGAGACTAAGCTCCGTTATCATGATTAATGGAGCTTAGTCTCCAGAAACGTGTCGATATCAACACCTGTTATTCACTGTGCTGAAGATTTTATCCTCTATGTAACAAGTCTTGTGAATAAAATTTGATCTTCACACAATCAGTAGAGCTGGACGTTTTATCTTTTCCTGGATTGTCTACGCCTGGACATAGCAGGTCCGTGCTCCTGAAGTCATTGCAATGCATACACGGGTGAGCTGGAATTTCTGCTTTTCAGGTTTTGTGATTCCCAATTTCAGCAGTTATTATACAGCGGAGAAGCAGAGTGGCCATATGCACAGTGCTTTAATTTCAAGCCCAGGACATTACTCTACCACTGTATTGCAGCGCTGCTCTTATTTTGGACTTTTCTTTTCATTTTTGTGGCCTCCAGCACCCACAATTTGCCCACCTGGAGTGCCTGATCTGCTCTCTGCTGAACAGAATCCAATGCTAGTATAGAGGAGAAATGCTGCAAAGGAGCTGCGGATCCTGTTTGGGAATCCTCTTGGAACGGCATGAAGAGAAGATTAGAGGTGCTCAAACCTGTCAGCCCCAATCACATAAGACAATGATGACAAAGCTTGTAGCAATCTGTGCAAGCTGCCGGCAGAGAGCTTAGTTTGGAAAGCCAAAGAAATCATTCAGAGAAATGTGAGTGATTATGGACCGGGATTTGAGTTGACCTCTAATATTGTAGGCTGATCATTTAAATGTCCACATTAGTTAGAGGGATTGTCAGGTCCAAATTGATAAGTCTGCAGTCACTCTGTGTGACTGCAGACTTACGATTCCCCCAGCACACGCACTGTGCATTGCGGGGATTTGCCGGTTTCTGAGCCAGGACTGGAGAGTATGAATGCGTTATGCATATCCCATCCAGAATCTGTACAGTGGGCATGGCCTTGCTCCTTAGACTTGGATTTAGCAAGGCTGTGCCCCGATTACTGATGCACCACCCAGTGGTTGTGGTCACCGAGAAGGAAAACGTGTGGAGCAAGGCCGCTGCCACTGAATGGGCTACGGAATGGGAGTATGCATAATGCAGATGTACTCTCTGGTCCCGGCTCAGAAGATGGCGAATCCCCACAGCGCAGATTGCATGCGCTGGGAAGAGTCATAAGTCTTCAGGCACATAGAATGGCTGCAGCTCATCAATTTAGACCAGACAATCTCTTTAAGGCTATATCAAAGACTAAAATTCACATTTTCAATATAATCATTTTGTGAAAAAAGCAATATTTGTGGGGATTCACCTTTGAATGAGCATTTTTTTCTCTACTTTTTTCTTGAGCTTTTGTCAGAATATATTTGTTTCCAAGGTATCGAGGACAAAAACAGTACAAAAATAAGATCTAGATGGTGAAATCATGGGGTGGGGGGATAGGTATAAATGGTTCATAAGTGAGGAAAGAAGTAAAATTCTCGGAGGTGTACTGCAAAGTTTTTTTTATATGTATTTGCTTGTAGTAAGCTAGTACTTGTATCGTATTTTTATGTTCTGCTGCTTTTAGACAATAAAACAAACTTTACAGAAAAATAATAATTTTTACATCACTGTATTCTGAGTGCTATAGCTTTTTTAATTGTCTGTTGATGGAGCTGTATCATTTTTATTTACATTCGACTTTAATGATTGCATTTTATTCCACTTTTTTCCTGGAGGTATGCTGAAAAAGCATCTTTTTGTTAATTTTTTTAATTTTTTTTTACAATATTCACTAATGGGATTAACTAGTGACAGTATTAAAGGTTGAGACATTCTGGACTTGGTGATGCCAAATATGTGTACTTTATTTTTGTTTTTACATTAATATTTCTATTTTTTGGTATAATATTTTTTTCTTTTTTTGTTCTTTATATTGTGATTTCTTTAAAAAAATGTTTTTACCTTTTTTTTTTTTTTTTTTTTTTACTTTTTTAAACTTTTGAATCTTGTCCCAGGATGGAACTTCAATTTTTCTTGCACTGGTCACTGATCTAATATTCTGCAATTCTTTTGCATTGCAGGGTATATAGATCAATCTATTGCACAAAGGCAGAAGGGGAGTCCTCGCCTGCTCTGAGCTATTGACTGCAGCATCAAAGGGGTTATGCACCTGCTATCAGCACTAGCGCCGATTATGGGCATTACTACTGGATGTCAGCTAGGATGCATCACTGACACCCAATGATGGTAACGCCTGCTCTGCTAGCGAGCCAGCACAATCGTTTCACCTACATGTACAGCGCATGTCGTGAAGAGGTTAATTATTTATGCAATTTATTTTGTGAAATCTGGTGATTTCACAATATAAAAGTTTTGCCATCTGTCGTAATGGTTCTTTTCGTATTTCAAAAACTATAAACAAGATTGGGTCATTGCTTTTCCTAATACCAGAAGGAGTACATGGGACAGGTTACACACATGCATGGCCACCCCTCCTATTCATTATCTTCTCTAATTGGTCAGGTAAGTTCGGATCCCAAGATTGGGCATAGATAAACATCCAAAAAGTGAGAACTATGTCTATGCTGTCAATAACTATAGAAACAGTGCCCTTTTGAGTAAAGACTTGTTCATCCAGTCCCTTCTGGTTAATCAAAGTTCAGCGAGGTCAGGGAATGTCTCAGACTTCCTAGAAATATTCTATGCTAGTGGCCAAAATTGTGGATACACTTCAAATTTTTGTCATTTTTTAAAGTTTTTAGTAGTGATGAGCAAGTATACTCATTTCTCGAGTTTCCCTGAGCATGCTCGGGTTGCCTCCAAGTACTTTGACGTGCTCGTAGATTTAGTTTCTGTCGATGTAGCTGCATGATTTGTGGCAGCTGAACAGGCTGAATACATGTGAGGAATGCCTGCTTGTTAGGGAAATACCATGTGTATTCAGGGTGGCTAGCAGCCGTAAATCATGCAGCTGAGGCAATGAAAACTAAATCTCCAAGCACGCCAAAATACTCGGAGGACACCCAAGCATGCTCTGGAAAACCCGAGCAACAAGTTAACTTGCTCATCACTAGTTTTTAGCATGCAATCATACAAAGTGTTTATAACAATAATGCCACAAGTGAATATGAAAAAGGAAAAGAAAAAAGGCAATGCTTGAGAGCTGCTAAGCTCGAAACGTGTCTGTTCTGTCCCACCTTCGGTGGTGACAATATGCTGATATGAAGTTGGATTTTATATACTTTGTCCAATAAAGGAAATTTCTCCAGGAATGGGAAGCTGGATTTCTTCTATTCATTTGAATGATGCCACAAGTAATCTAAGGTAGATTAGAACACCTCTACATAGAAAAAAGGTTACCATAATACAGAATATATCATTGCTTCTATAATAACAGTGGAATGGCCGAATCAAAATATCACATCCTAATATCTTAATTTCATTCTATCCCTATGTGTTCTCTCTTTAGTATCGTTTAGGGTATCCTTTAGCATCGGTAACAGCTTTGCATCTCCTTGGCATTGATTCAACAAGACTTCTCAGGTTCTCTGTGGTTATAATATATTATCAGGAACTGATAACAGCTGCAATCCATACCTGTTTGTTGCTCAGTCGCTTACTAGAAACCATTCGCTTTAATCTTGACAACAGATTTTTGATAGGGTTCAGATCAGGACTGTTTCCTGGCCATGAAAGCACAAATATTTGTTTGTGTTCAAATCATTTTAGACAATGCCTTGCAGTGTGACATGGTGCTCATCCTGTTGAAAAATAATTTTTGCCTGTTCCTTGCCAAGGTTACGAATTGATAGGATGAGCTTTGGTTCAAGGACATCATGAATATATTTTGAAGCATTTACAGTTCCCTGAAGGACCCGTATTCTCCCAATTCCATGCCAGGACATACAGCCCCATATCATAACACTCTTGGGATGTTTCATTGTAGCTGTCATACACTCTGGAAGATAGTCTTCCTTTGGCCTTCTCCGAACATAACGCACTCCATCACTACCAAAACTTTATATTCTCATTTCATCGCTCCAGGTTACTTTCTTGCAATCTTCAGTTGTCCAGCTAAGATGTTCTTTGGCCCAAGAAATTCTCTTACTTCTTTGTTTAAGATTTAGGAATGGCTTTTTCTGACCGGCATCAAGTAATCGGCAACGTACTGTTCTATCAGACATTGAAACTTCTCCATCATGCAAGAAATGGTTGAGTTCCTTGGCTGATGCTCTTCTGTTTTGCAAGGGTAACCTGACAATTCTCCTGTCTGTTTTTGGAGTTGTTGCCTTTTTACTTCCTCTTCCACTCTTAGTTTTGATGCTGCAACTATCAACAAAACGTGAACACAGCTTTTACACTCCAGAAGCAGTGACTCCACCACCCATCTTCCTAGCAATTTCTCTGAAACTGTATCCCTCCTTCCTCAAAACCGTAGCTCTTTTTTGGAGACCAATCAGAACTCTTTTTGGCTGGCATGATTAAAATAAAAAAACACAATCATTCCGGAGTTTGTGAACTCAAAATAGACAATTAGGGTAGGTTCACATAGCATTATGGCGGTCTGTTTAATGGAATGAGTTACAATGCAGCATTAATGTGATGTAACACAACCGTTAACGCACCCACAGACTACCATAACTGAGCGCATCGCTAACGCATGTCATAATCGGTATGCGTTAGTGATGTTCCGTGATGTTTGTGATGTGACGGAACATCGGACACAGTCTGCATCATTCGAGGGTCCGTCGCGGCTAGCGCAGATGGAGCAGCTGCGCTAATGCGATCGCATAAACGCGATCAAAAGAAGACTAGCAATAGCACAGTCGGTTTAACGCATCCGTTAAACGGACTGCCATAACGTTATGTGAACCTGGCCTTATAATTGTTCAGTTAAAAAAATAAATTTAAATACTAATAAAATACAAGAAATAAAAATTCTCAATAGTTTATAAAGAAATTAAAGCCTTTAGGACCAATACTGAAAGGATCAAATGACGACTCCAGCTTTGAAACACTATTTTTAATTTAATGCGGACATAGAGAAAAGTTGACATATAACTAAAAAGTTTTGAATTTTACTCACAGAACAAGTTCAGTATTTCTAAATAAATTTGAAAAACTACCGACAAAATATCAAAAACAACTCTCCCGATATCTTTAGTAGCAGGTTGCGTGCCTGGGCTATAAATATATATAATAACTAGTGTTGAGCATTCCGATACCGCAAGTATCGGGTATCAGCCGATACTTGCTGTATCGGAATTCCGATACCGACTTCCGATATTTTTTCAATATCGGAATTCGGCATCGGAATCGGAAGTTCAGTTGATTGACGGCCTGACGTCATCATGATGCGCGGTGTGTGCGCATCATGATGCGCCGTCATTTCGGGCCTTCCGGGGGTCTCTGCCGGCCTGCCGGGGGGCTGTGCCGGCCTGCCGGGGGGCTGTGTGGACTGCCCGGGGTCTGTACCGGCCTGCCGGGGGGCTGTGCCGGCCTGCCGGTGGTCTGTGCACCCTGTGGGGGTCTGTACCGGCCTGCCGGGGGGCTGTGCCGGCCTGCCGGGGGGCTGTGCTGATGTCCGGGGGTCTGTGCAAGCATCGTCCGATGGGACTACAAGTCCCATCGGGCGATGCCTGCTACCATGACAGTGATTGACACATTAGCCAATGATGGGACAGTAGTAGTCCCATCATCCGGCTAATGTGTTAAATGTTAAAAAAAAAAAAAAAAAAATACTACATACATACTACATGCATGCTACATACATACTACATGCATGCTACATACATACTACATATATACTACATACATACTACATACATGCTACATACATACTGCATGCTACATACATACTACATACATACTACATGCATGCTACATACATACTACATATATACTACATACATACTACATACATGCTACATACATACTGCATGCTACATACATACTACATACATACTACATGCATGCTACATACATACTACATATATACTACATACATACTACATACATGCTACATACATACTGCATGCTACATACATACTACATACATACTACATACATACTACATGCATGCTACATACATACTACATATATACTACATGCATGCTACATACATACTACATGCTACATACATACTACATATATACTACATACATACTACATACATGCTACATACATACTGCATGCTACATACATACTACATACATACTACATACATACTACATGCATGCTACATACATACTACATGCATGCTACATACATACTACATGCATGCTACATGCATGCTACATACATACTACATGCTACATACATACCACATATATACTACATACATACAATACATTCATACAATACATACATAGACATACAGTACATATAACATAGAGTAACATACTTACCAATACTTGTCACATTGTTCCCCGAAGCCATTGTCTTTTCCGGGATAAATATTAACATAACAAACCACAAAAATACTCACCCACGATCCGAAGCAGTCCACGAGTGTGTCCCACGACGATCTTGGGTAGAGAACTGCAGCATCAGATGATGCTGCCGTTCTCTACGGGCTGCAGGAATCCAATGACGGAAGGTAGGTATCCTTCCGCACTGTATTCCTCCGCCACTTAAAAAAAAAAGTCCCTAGTCTCACTTTATGCCATTGCTGTCTGTCTGTATGTCTATGTATGTATTGTATGAATGTATTGTATGTATGTAGTATATATGTGGTATGTATGTAGCATGTAGTATGTATGTAGCATGCATGTAGTATGTATGTAGCATGCATGTAGTATATATGTAGTATGTATGTAGCATGTAGTATGTATGTAGCATGCATGTAGTATATATGTAGTATGTATGTAGCATGTAGTATGTATGTAGCATGTAGTATGTATGTAGCATGCATGTAGTATATATGTGGTATGTATGTAGCATGCATGTAGCATGCATGTAGTATGTATGTAGTATGTATGTAGTATATATGTAGTATGTATGTAGCATGTATGTAGTATGTATGTAGCATGCATGTAGCATGCATGTAGTATATATGTAGTATGTATGTAGCATGTAGTATGTAGCATGCATGTAGTATATATGTAGTATGTAGCATGTAGTATGTATGTAGCATGCATGTAGTATATATGTGTTATGTATGTAGCATGTAGCATGCATGTAGCATGCATGTAGTATGTATGTAGTATATATGTGGTATGTATGTAGCATGCAGTATGTATGTAGCATGCATGTAGTATATATGTAGTATGTATGTTGCATGTAGTATTTATGTAGTATGAATGTAGCATGTATGTAGTATGTAGTATGAATGTAGCATGTATGTAGTATGCATGTTGTATGTATGTAGCATGTAATTTTTTTTTTTTTTTTTACATTTAACACATTAGCCGGATGATGGGACTACTACTGTCCCATCATTGGCTAATGTGTCAATCACTGTCATGGTAGCAGGCATCGCCCGATGGGACTTGTAGTCCCATCGGACGATGCCTGCACAGACCCCCGGAGCCTGCACAGACCACCGGCAGGCCGGCACAGCCCCCCGGCAGGCCGGCACAGCGCCCCGGCAGGCCGGCACAGCCCCCCGGAGCCTGCACAGCCCCCCGGCAGGCCGGCACAGCCCCCCGGCAGGCCGGCACAGCCCCCCGGAGCCTGCACAGACCACCGGCAGGCCGGCACAGACCACCGGAGCCTGCACAGACCCCCTGGCAGGCCGGCACAGCCCCCCGAAAGGCCCGTACAGACCCCAGAGAGGCTGTACAAGGGCAGGAAAGGGTTTTTCTTATTCCGATACCGGAAGTCCCATAGACTTGAATGGGACTTCCGGTATCGGAATCGGCGATACCGATACTTTTTTTAAAGATCGGCCGATACCATCCGATACGATACTTTGAAGTATCGGACGGTATCGCTCAACTCTAATAATAACGTAATCAAGCAGGTAAGATAGCTAAAAGTTCCAGAAGCCTCAAAAAATATTAAAAACTTCAAGTCTATCCACAATTTTGGCCACTAGTGTACATAGGTATACCTGAGACTGAGTAAGACATTTTATAAAGATGCGAGTAGAGAACCAGAAAGCATGGACAGTGACAGGATTGTTTATGAAGTTGGAACCAGATATGGTGACCATGATGTGTCAAAATTTAAATTTTGACTAAAGGGTCACCTTAATATTTGATTTATAACTAACATTAACAATATTGACAGCATTTTTCTGCAAAATGTTTGAATTTCACAAAATTTCAAGTATATGAATGTTGCGAGGTGACATTAAGCAATAACCTCATGAGTGAAACTGCATAAAATAATTACACAAAAAAATCAAAGCTCTACTTTAATACATGCTTTGTAAATTCTAATCATCTCATTTGTTAAATTCTCATTGATCACTTTATTAACATAATTTTACTAATTTAACAATTACAGCAAAAAATTTAACAAAACACCAAATTTATTATTTTTCTTTCACTGAGCCCGGAGCATTGTAGCTGGATTATTTTCCAGTCTGTGAATATAGACAAGTCAGATGTGTTCCTCAGCATTTGAGAGACTTGGAAAAGTAGTGAAAATGCACTTTATAACACTATAAATAACACACATTTTAATGTACAGATATGTCATAGTCTGTTGTTGAGCCCAATATTTTACAATTATTTAGCATTGCTAAAAATTTATGTCAATCTGGTTATCATCAAGGAATTGATATTAATAAGGGTCTACAATTTTCATAATACACTGCTTTCTTCATATGGGGTATGTAAACTTTCTTAAACTTCTGGATCCAGATTGTGGCCATAACCTCTGCACCCTCTAGTTTTGCCTCGGAGTCCTAGAGATTTTGTGCATTTTCATGCATCATGTAGGAGCCTGTTAAGCTTCTTAACCATATTGAACTTTATTTTGTCAAATACTTTAAAAGAAAGTTGATAAAATATCAGCATATTTGAAAATAACTGGTAGCCATTATTAGCTTCCAATATGTTTAGTTTCACATGAATTATTTCAACAAAACTAAAGTAGAGGTCACATCACATTCATATTCAATCATGTAGTGCCCTCTTCAGCCTACTGTCTGAAACTTCAAAGTCTCCAAAAATCACTAAGGTTATTGCTGCCATCCCAAGTAGTTTATAAAGAATTGCAATTTTCCTCTATAAAATACCCATTGTAAAAGAGTAACCATTATTTTAATTTATATTTCACAAATCAATAGTACATTTCAAAATGGAAAAAAACTTTGTAATATATTTTGTCAGATAAAGCTGTTTTTTCTCCTCCTTAATTGATCATTTATTCTCAAAAATCTCAATTCACTGGTAATTTCTGTGAATGCAGATTTCCCCATTACTGAGATAGAAGACGATAGTTGCTGCTCATAAAGTTCTATCGAGAGGTGAAGGAGGTTGGGAGATCTAGATTTAGAGCTCCTCCTTCCTCCTCACAAGTTTTGTGATGCAACAGCGATCTCACCAGCAAGATCGCTGTGTCTGACACTGACCAGCGACCGGCCCCCCTGCCAGTTATCGCTGATCGTCCTGGAATGGCCAGGACATTGTTTTGATCGCTAGTTTGCCGCTGGCCAGCATGTATCGCTGTGTGTGGCAGGCGGGAGACTAGCGATCAGCGATCAGCGCACTGGTAACTTAGGTAAACGTCGGGTTTCTAAGCGGCGTGCAGCACTTAGAAACCTGATGTGTACCATAGTTACCAGCGCGCTGGTGCAGGGAGCAGGTAATCAAGGTACACATCGGGTTTCTAAGTGCCACGCGCTGCTTAGAAACCCAATGTGTACACCAGCTCCCTGCACCAGCGCGCTGATAACTAAGGTACACAGTGGGTAACTAAGCGACGTGCGTTGCTTGTTACCCTCCTGTCGCTGGTGCTGATTGCTGGTGAAGCTGCCTGTTTGGCAGCTCACCAGCGATCATGTAGCGACACACCAGCGATCCTGACAAGGTCATATCTTTGTCGGGATCGCTGGCGCGTCGCTATGCGTGACGGGGCCCTAACGGGTAAGTTTGTCTTCACTAAATACAGATTTCCCATTAATGAGACAGAAGATAACATTTGGTGATTGTACAGTTCAGTCAAAAGGGATGGGAGAGGGGGGTCAAGAGGCAAAGCTCCTCCCACCTCGCCTTCTATCTAGATAGAACCTTATCAGTAGCAGCTCTCATCTTCTGTTTCAGTATTGGGTATGTTTGTGTTCACTGGAATACAGATTTTATCCATGAATTGAAAATTTTGAGATTGAATGATCAGTCCAGAAGGAAAAATAATTTGATTTTTCTGATAAGATATGTTACAAAGTTTCAGATTTTCAGGTGTACTATGGATTTATGAAATAAAAATTAAAACAGTGTAGGGTTCAGACAGGTTCTCAGGATGCAGTGACGAGACACGAGACTGAGTGTGATTTGTAAAATAAACATTTATAAATTGATGCCGCTGGGGCTTTGCTGAACAAACCAAATAGGCAACAGCAAACTGTCCTCACAGGGACTCAATAACATTTACAACACTTTTTCTTATATTAAATGCGACTAATCCGGCTAGTCCGGGTGTTGCAGGCCACGTACGGCTGAACTAAGGGTCCTTATTTCCTATGGACAATTTATCCTTCCAGGGGTCTGTCAGGATCACAGGCGTGGCCGCGTAGAGGTCGCTGATGCGGCTGCCTTGATGCCTCGATATTCCGGGATGGAGCTGGGCTTAACAGGCCCTTGAAGAAACGATGCCGGTGGGGCGCAGCAGGCCCTGAAGAAACGATGGCGGTGGGGCACAACAGGCCCTGAAGAAACGATGCCGGTGGGGTGCAACAGGCCCTGAAGAAACGATGACAGTGGGGCGCAACAGGCCCTGAAGAAATGAAGACGGTGGGGCGCAACAGGCCCTGAAGAAACGATGACGGTGGGGCGCAACAGGCCCTGAAGAAATGATGCCGGTGGGGCGCAACAGGCCCTGAAGAAACGATTACGGTGGGGCTCAACAGACCCTGAAGATACTGTGCTGATGGGCGCAACAGGCGTCTCCTTGTGACTCTCGTCTCACTGCCAAGTTATGACGCAGTCTCTAAATATAACCGTTCACCAACCTCTGCTCAGGGTCCCTTAGCAAACCGGACGGGGCCTCTATGGACGCCTGTAGCGAGATAGCGTCCCCAGGGGCCGGTGATGACAGGGCCGCAACTGTGGGAGAAGGCAGGGGGGCAGTGTCCTGACCGCTGTAACAGAACGGTCTGTAGTCACAGCGGGCACTGGAGGTTGCAGACTTGTCACAGCAGGGAGGGAAACAGAGGGCGGCTGTATGCGACAGTATGAGGGGAGCGGACGCCGGTGAAAGTCTCTCACGTGTCACTTGTCGGTGAGTGCGCAGCTTTCCTTTCACAGACCCCTGTCGGTCTCTCCAGAACACACCGTCCGCTCCCTCGGTCCTCTCTCTCTCACACAGCTTCCTGCGTGTTGTCCGGCTCTCTGTCAACTGCCACTTCAGCGCGCCCCCTGCTCCCTTCAAACTTGCCCTGCCCCCTGTTTCCCTGACAACTTCAATCAAGTCTTTCCATTTACTGTCCTCCCAGTATTGTTCAATCAGGAACCCTGATGGCAGTCCCCTGGGTACCTGCTCATTCACTGTCTGGGAGTCCTCCTCCCCACACTCCCCACCCTGTAAGCTCGCCAGTCCTCGGGTGAGGGCCTTAGTCTATTGAGCTCGGTCTGTAGGGGTTTCAATGTTCGTTGCCATATAAATTGATCTTGCTCATATCGTTCGGGGGGTTTGTCGGCTGTTGACCGCTCGGAGCGCCTAAGTTCAACTGGGGTAGAGTCATCTGGGGTGGTGGACATCGGTGGGCTGGTTGGTGTGGGCGGGCTAATTGTGTCAGATGATTCATTACTGCGTGGAGGGCCTCCGGGTCCTGGGAGACAATCTTCGTCGTCTGGGTCCCAACATAAAGAAGATGGTTTGGATGTTGACGGGGTAGGCTTCGGTTGCTTCGGGTCAGAGGAAGTACATGGGCGTAACATATTACGATGCACAACACTAGTGGGCAGTGTTTCATCCTCCTCAGGTCGTATTTCGTACACTGGTCCGTCTGGATGGATAAGGCATAAGACCCGATAAGGACTTTCTCCCCACAGCGGCTCCAGTTTGTTTTGGGGGCATTGATCTAGCACAAGCGTGCTCCCTGAGACCCCCCAAGCAGCGAGATGTGCTGCGCTGCTTGTAGGGTCTCCTTCCCTGCAGGCCTCCCGATCCAAGATGGCCACGGGGGCCTTCGGGGGTCTGCAGGGAGGTGGCTTGCTCAGTGCCTGCAGAGAACAGGCACCGAGAAAGCCTGCTGCAGTGCCTGTATCAGATCGCTGATCTGACACTGCACTGCAAAATGTCAGATCAGCGATCTGACACTTCGCAGTGATGACCCCCCCGGGACAATAAAATAAAGTAAAAAAAAAAGTGTAAAGATAATTTTTAAAAAATCCCCAAATAAATAATAAATAATATATATATTCCCTAATAAATTCATTTTTTGGAAATAAAAAAAACCCAAAACAATAAAAGTACACATATTTAATATGGCCGCATCTGTAACCACCCGCCCTATAAACTATCTCACTAGTTAACCCCATTAGTGAACCCCTTAAAAAATAAAAATAAAAAACAAAGCAAGAAACAATGCTTTATCATCATACCGCTGAACAAAAAGTGCAATAATATGCAATCAAAAAGAGTGCACAAATAAACATGGTACCGCTAAAAATGTCATCGTGTCCTGCAAAAAACGAGCCACAATACAGCGTCAGCAGCAAAAAAAGTTATAGCTCGCAGAATAAAGCGATGCAAAAATAATTATTTTTTATATAAAACTGTTTTTATTGCATAAAAGCGCCAAAACTTAAAAAAGACATGAATGAAGTATCGCTGTAATCGTACTGACCTGAAGAATAAAACCACTTTATCAATTTTACCACACGTGGAACAGTGTAAACGCACCCCCAAAAGAAATTCATGAAATTTTTTTTTGTTCATTCTGCATCCCAAAAATCGTAATAAAAAGCGATCAAAAAATGTCAGGTGCCTTAAAATGGTACCAATAAAAAAGTCAAGTGACTAAAATGTGATGTGGTCCCCCCCAAAAAATGGTGTTGTAAAAATGAGAAATCGCTGGTCAACTTTTAACCCTTATAACTTTCTAAAAAAATACAATTTTGGTTACAAAATTGTGCTGATGTACATAAACATGTTGGAAATGTTACTTATTAAGTATTTTGTGTGCCATATCTCTGTGATTTAAGGGCATGAAAATTCAAAGTTGGAAAATTGCAAAATTTTCAAAATTTTCACCAAATTTCCATTTTTTTAACAAATAAGCGCAAGTTATATCAAATAAGATTTACCACTAGCATGAAGTACAATATGTCTTGAGAAAAATATTTTCAGAATCACCAGAATCCATGGCAGCATTCCTGAGTTATTACCTCATAAACGGACAGTGGTCAGAATTGTAAAAATTGGCCTGGTCATTTATGTGCAAACCACCCTTGGGGGTTAAGGGGTTAAACACCTGCAATTTGTGCTATCACTCATTGTGGATGTTGATGCAGGGTGTCAGATCTCATATAGACCTGACACTTGCATTTGATCTTGACGGCGCTCAACGTGAGCCCGCGCGATCGTGAGGAACCATGTTTACTGCAGTTTGCAAGAAGGCAGTTCCCGCAGCACCATACATGTATAGCGAATGTCAGGAATGAATAATTGATGTCCATTATTGGGCAACTCTTGTAGAACTATTCCTGAGATATCAGCTCTGCTATTCCAAGCAGTGGGTGTAATATTGTTGCGCTACATGTCCTCGGAAGCCAATTAGCGTTTGCTGGTTAGTTGCAGTCTGTACTATTCCATGAGAGGGGGCGCTCTTCCTGATGAACTATTGGCTGCAGCAAAAAAGTGACACAATAACATCATGTCAACCGCAGCGCCAATGTCGCTGGAATGGCACCATGCCATTGTGATTGGTTTGCATTTATTTTTTATATTTCAATTGGGGTCTTAAATTGATTAAGCAGTAATTTTCCAGTAGAGGACATCCATTTTAATTCAGAATAAAAATTGACATTGTTTATATTGCTATTCTAAATTGAATGTTTGTTTTTTTTCAGCATCTGTGGAATTCAGCATCTAGAACGAGCTGGAGATAATCTGACACTATTTGATTCCCTCTACTTCTGCATTGTTACTTTTTCCACTGTGGGTTTTGGGGATGTGACCCCACAGATCTGGCAGTCCAAACTTTTGGTTGTCATAATGATCTGTGTCGCATTAGTTGTACTTCCAATCCAGGTAAATCTCTATGCAAGCTTAATTTAAATTGTTTGCAGTATTTAGAAATGTACATTTAACTATTAAGTTCATGAAGGTCAGTGTAGTTTCAAAAAATGCAATAATGGACGTAAATGCAAGATTTATTTATATTGTATATTACTTTAGATTTCATGGCTTCTAGGTTTTTGAAACTACAAAAATGTCTATATCATTGTGTGCTTATTTAATTTTTATCCATTTGAGTCTATTCTACTTTATTGAATTTATCTGTATTGAATTTATGTGTTAAGAAAGTAAATTACTTTTATAATGGATTGGTGTTTGCTCTTATTGTATAGGAATTACATGAACTGTTAAATGCAGAAGATAATATTCACAAAAAGGCAGCACCTGAGCTATGTTGCAAAATGACCTAAAGGTCTTTCTGCTTATAGAGGCAACCGAAATAGAAACTGTGGCACAACCCTTTCTATAAACCTAACAACTTGTCTTATAGTAGTTGAATATATTCAATTACACATCTAGTATCCATTTGAAAAGAATGGATGATAAGGTGCTTTCACATTACATTTAGGCACCTGTTCAGTGGCCTCGTCGGGACTTACGCTCATACCCCGGCAAAATGGGATTCGGACGTGTGTGCAGATGGGGCCATAGGCGGATAATTCCGAAACCTGTTTTGCGTTGCGGGGGTTTCAGATGTAAGCCCCAAAGGGGCCACTGAATGGGTGCCTAAACATAATGTGAAAGTACCCTTATAAAATATTTATGTTTTAGGCTAGTTTCAGACTAGCGTTTTTTGCCAGCAGCGCACGCTGCCGCTAAGCCCCGCCCCCTGCCCGCCCCCTCCGGTCATCTCCGCCTAGTATCGCACACGGTTGCATGCAATCTGCACACCCTGTCTTTAGCATTGGGTGCGCAGACCGTGTGCTGACCGCGCTAGTAGAATTTTGTGTGCGCTGCGCCCTTTTGACGGTGCTCCGAGTGCACCAAAATGCAACATGGTGCATTCGGTGCGCACCGGCGCACCGTCAAAAGGGCGCAGCGCATGCAAAATTCTACTAGCGCACAGTCAGCGCACGGTCTGTGCACCCTATGCTAAAGATAGGGTGTGCAGATCGCATGCAGCCGTGTGCGATACTAGGCGGAGATGACCGGAGGGGCGGGCAGGGGGCGGGGCTTAGCGGTGGCGTGTGCTGCTAGCAAAAAATGCAAGCCTGAAACTAGCCTTAGATTTGGAAAGCATTGTGACACCAATCCCATTTCCAGTAAGAGAAGTGTTCTGTATATAGACGATCTTTATCAATCTATACCTATTTACCTCTTAAGTTTGAGCAGCTGGCCTATCTGTGGATGGAAAGGCAAAAGTCAGGAGGAAACTACAGTCGACACCGAGCACAAACAGAAAAACATGTAGTCTTATGTGTCAGCTCTTTGAAGATTGATCTATTAATGGATTTCTTGAATGAATTTTATGCACACCCAAGGCTTCAGGTATTTTTAACACATCACTAATTTAGGATTGACCTTTAAATGTTCTTGTTTCTAAGTTGGCACATTTTCTCTGTAATTTTTTCATTTATAGTGCACAACGTGGGGTCTGAGATTTTTTCACATAGCATTTTGCAATTTTCATATCTTTTTTGTCTAATAATAGTGATGAGCAGATCATTTGAAATTCGAATTCCCTGTATTTCACCTTCAGTATTCAATTAGTGCTAGATAAACTTGCACTAACTCCTATACTGGAAAGCTTGAAAGTGCTCTGAAATACATGTGGTGGAGATAAGATAGACAATCTTGCTCATCATAAAATCTTAAGGTACTGTCACACTAAGCGATATCGCTAGCAATATCGCTATAACTTGTGACGTTATAGCGATATTGCTAGCGATATCTCAATAAGTTCTCTCAATAAGACAATCAGATCGATTATGCTAATGACACCCTTCTCTGAGTTTGATCAGAGTGTGTCAACTTAGTGTAATCTGATTCTCTCATATGAGTCTGGTGCGGTGCAGTCCGATATTTTACACACACCAACAGACTTGTATGGGTGCGCGTCATTCAATTTGTAAATCCACTCAGAGCATGCTGCAATTTTTTTCTCATGGTGAATCAGAATGAGAAAAAAATGCAGATTAGCACAGCCTCATAGTATAACATTGGTCCAAGTGCTGTCCAGTAAAACATCAGAGAGCACTAGTCCAAGTTATACGCTTGTGTGAGCAAGCCCTTACCCAGTGACTCTGCCGTACAAACTGTGGTTCACTGAGAACCACTGATCTGTGATGGCCCAGATACTGACCACCACTGCACAAGGTATGGTAGCCTGCAAGATGTCATAGCTGGAGGACATTACGGGGAGGCCTGCACAGCAATCCAAAATAACATGAGACCATAAATGCAGACAAGCAAGTTTTTTTGTTATCTAATTTTTTTAGCTAAAAAAATCGAACCTCAAAATGTTCAAATTTGAAAAAAACCTTGATTAGCATGTAATTCGACTGAAACTTTATTTTCCATGCATAGATCTGCTCATCTCTACAGTATCTATAACCTATTTCTTAATTACTAAAAAGACAATAAGGAAATAATTAGATGTTAAATCAAAAGGTTTGTTTTCTAATTTAGTGTTCAGCTTCTGTCTAGCTACAACAGGGACTGCATAGTTTACTTGATCTCAACCCAACTTGAAGCACACCACTTGCTGTTGGAGTCTCTTTCTTCATAGATTCATTAATTGATAACATTATCCTTAAAGCACCACTCCAGAGGTTTTTTATTTTCATTTCAGCGCTGGAGTGGTGCTTCCCATGTAAGTTTTCTGACCCTAGTATTATACTTACTAGAAACCATCTTCCGCACTTCCCGGAGCCGAGTCAGGCCCATTACAAAGAGTTATTACTTCCGGAATGCCCAAGAAACACTTGAGCAATCCTGAATGTTACAACCTGCAAATAACCAACCGGAGTGACTCCGAGAACATATAAAGATGAAGACTGGTAAGTAAACTATTATGGGCAGGGAACTTACATTAGGAGCAGTGTTCCAGCACTGCAATAAAAAATGCGGGAGCTGTGCTTTAATCTATGTTATGTGCCTATAATTCATCTTTTTTTGTCAAAATTCAATGGTTTGGCCCTGGCTTTTTCTGGAAATTGCAACATGGCATAGGCTAACTCTGCCAGAAATTATAAATCTATCAAACCACATTAAATGTTAGTATAAACTGTATATTTTCATAATTTCCATCTTTTTTTTTTTTTAAAAAAAACAGGATTATTATGTGGTTATCTTGTGTCCCACGGAGATGGATGTTCAAGTCAGACGTGTTCTCCAGATCCCAATGTGGTCTCAAAGAGTCATCTACTTACAGGGTTCTGTACTTAAAGATCAGGATCTATTAAGAGCAAAGTAAGTATTTATTCCCTATTTCTCCTAATTATTATTTAATCAGTGCCAACAAGTTTTTCTGTATTTAAAGATCATTTTTTATATGAGGAACAGATCTGTTTTCAATGAGAATTTAAGATTGTTAGACATTAAAATTTAACATAAATTCTGCAAAATCCCTTGAAAATTCACAAATTCACTAAATAAAAGCTGCCATGAGCAAGAACATGTCAAAGCTGCTTTTCAACATAAGATCAGCTGTCTTTTCAATTTAAGTGTGGATTTTACAAATGCACTTCCATTCAAACACAAACTTTTATATTTATGAATGACCATTTTCGGTCCCTGGACATACAACCTTCCAAGAAATTCTCTCTAAATTCTGAAATGCCATACAGAAACAAAAGCAAATTAGCTGCCAAACTATGACTGTAAGGATAAGTGAGGGTCGATGATATGATATTATTATAATGACTCATTCTCGTAATTATTATGGTATCATAAAAATAGGCTCGAGGCATTTAGAACTTGCTTGCTCTGAGTATATACAGTATGTCTCATTGTCAATACAATAAAATTCTATATTTACATAACAGAACATTAAAAAAATTAATAGCACAGGGAAGTTTTCCTTATATTTTTTTTTTTAACACTCTTTTTTTAAAGAAAAATTAGTCAGCAGTTGTCAGTTTTGTCATGCTGGTTATCAAAAATACAGGTATGTCACTCTCCACAAGGAGAAACCTTACCCCTTAGACCTCAGTCCAGAGCCTCTCACCTAGCCAAGTCAGTTCTCATACTTTGCACTGACAAGGGCCAATAGCTCAAAACACCGTGTCTGCAAATTGAGATTCTGATTAAGCTTTTATCCTAAGTCATATTGTAAGACTCGTTAAAGGGTTGATTGTGACTTGTAGGATCGCTACTACCAACAGGTGGCGCTATAGAGTTCAAGTCCTTTTCCTTTTGAAGAGGCAATTTGCATGCAAAAATACAGGGAAACCCATGGCGTTTTTCTTTTTTAATTATTTATTTAGCGCACAGGCGCCGACTGATGAACACTCCCTTCAGCCGCTGCATGCTCTCGCTGTTATTAGCGTCAGCAGGCGTAGGCTGATGGGAATAGTAGTCACATGAGCTGATGCCAGTGACCAGAAGTAAACTTTTACCTCCTATCACAGCTGCGGGTTCACGCTGTCATTTGTCAGTGTGAGAACTCAGGCTTTCAGACTGGCAGTAATGATTTAGCATACCGTGGGACACAGTCACAGCTGCAGGGTCATGCTGACATGTGACAGCATGTCACTGCAAAGCTCTAATCGATGGTAATGACCTTTCCAGTGATAACGTTACAGCTGATCAGAATGTAGGGTAAGATCACAGCCTTAGTGGAAACTCAATCATTTACCGAATTTTGCTCAAAATGTTCGGTAATTCGAACACAAATCTGAATATGCAACGTTCGCGCCGACTTTGAGATTGGAGAAAGTTTTCCAAACAAGTTCGCTCATCTCTAATTGTGAGCATTGTCAACCAATTGAAGCGCAAAAAATCCAATGGGGTTTTCAATTGGATTTAGGTCTCGGCTGTGATTGGGCTATTCCAAAATGTTGATCTTCTTCTAGTGAAGCTATTCTTTTGTTGATTTTTAGATATGGTTAGGGTCATTGTTGACATCTCAACATCTTCAGAAAATTTCAGGAAAATCCTACTGGAACAGCAAATCTTTATATGAGGTTAATGAGAATAATTTCAAATGATAGCAGCTGTATACTGACTAATATTTAAGCGTAGGTTTAAATGTGATTGGCTAATTCTGAGCACAACCACCATGTTCCCTACTATAAGAAGATGGCAACACTAATGTAACCATATTTTAGTTTTGACTTTTTCATTTTTCCCTTCATAATAATTTCAGTTTGTTTCCATATTGATTTGTAAGATTTTGGGTGACATTATAGGTGGAAAGAGTTCAGAAATGATTATTTTTTATGACTTTTTTACATGATAAAATCCTGGCATTTTCATTTTAACATGGGGTTTGTTGGCTTTTTATATCTACTTTATATTATACTTCCTGCTGTCATGACAATTCATTAATACTCAGTATTCATGTCAGAGGGGCATTTATGAACTTACATATGGAGATTCCACTCTGTGTCAGACATGATATTGGCAGGGGCACCAAATTGGTTAAGTCGTCAGGACTGGATCTAGCTTCAATCTTGGTTTTTTTAACCCCAGGTGATCAGCAATCTCATTAAACAGTTATCATTGAAATAATAAAAAAATTGTAATAGTACATACATGTAAAAAGTCAATTCATATAATTAGAGATGATTGGATCAAGTCATGAAGAATCGAGTTTGAGTTGAATTTCCATGAACTTTGAAGTTTCACATTAATGCAAACATTTTGAGATTCAATTCAAGAGTTAAAAAACAAAGAAAACTTACCTGTCATCAATCCCCACACTTTTGAAGCACCTCAGAGTTGGCTAATGACATTCTGCATTGCCGAATGGGAGAACCCATATTGCCCTGCAGTTATGTCATCTCTTGGACTATCTTACCTGTACCTGGGCCATCACAGATAGGTGGTTACCAGCAGAGCACAGTTTGTATGGAAGAGTAATTTTCCTTCTCCAGTGTCACTGGGTAAGTCTACCTCTCCTGTAGAGTGTAATCACTTATGATCAGCGGGGTCCTTTCTCTCCTGTAGAATGTAAACTCATATGGTCAACAAGGTCCTCTCTCTTTCTCTTGCCTGTATTATTGTTTATTTTTATAGCATTATTTTTATTGATTCCATGATGCTGTACATGAGAAGGGGTTACATATAAAACACAAGTCAAAATCACAATGGACAAGCTAATAGTGACAGACAGGTATAGAGGGGAGAGGACCCTACCCTTACAGACTTACATTAGACAGGGTTATGGTTAGCATGGTCTTTTATGATGAGTGGGTTCCTCTCTCTCCTCAGTAGTGTATGCTCCTTTGATCAGTGGGTTCCTCTCGTTCTCTCTCCTTTAGAATGTCAATTCTTATAGTCAGCAGGAATTTCTTTCTTTCCCTTCTCCTCCACATGTATTTTCAAAGCAATTGCAAGTTTTCCAGTACTAACATTTGCACAAATGTATTCATTGCTAATAGATTTTTTTGGGATGTTTGGCAAAGTGAGCAAATTCAAATTTCCAAAGATCTTCTCATATCTATATATTATATACTGAAGTCTGGACATGTTTTTCTTTCTTTCAGAATGGATGATGCAGAGGCATGTTTTATATTGAGCAGCAGATGTGAAGTAGATAGAACAGCAGCTGTAAGTAATATTGCGTATTCACAGTACATTTATTGCTCACATATTTTATTGTCAAACATTATTTGCTGCTAATAGAGATCGGAGCAGAAAGACAGGCAGAGGCAGGTAAGGTTATTTTGTTTGATGTTTAGCTGACTTAAGCAATAACCATTCTTTCAATTTTTTATAATAAATCAATAAAACTAGTGAAAATAAGAAATGTATAATATCTTACAAGCGAAATCTGATTCTTTGTCCCCCTGGAGTGATACATCAGTCTCCAAAATTCTCAGGTCACAGGCAAAATCTGTCTAAGGCTCCCTTCACATGTCCTGGTTATTCCTGTACTGGAAAAACCATCACTGGTGAGATCTGTGGTCTGTGTCCCTGTGACATCGGTATGTATGTGTGTGACATCTGTGTGAGATCTGTGTGTCCGTGTGATATCCTTGTCTGTGTGTCGTGTGCTGTCAGTTTGCTGTCAGTGTAACACATATGGAATGAAATGCAGTATAGAAACTAAAGAGTTTTATGCATTAAAGATGTTAATTGATAGAAATACACAGCGATGAGGAACGTGATAGAGAGATAGATACATACATAGAAATATGTCAGTTTGATTTCTATTCAAAGCACCGTGGGCAGCACGGTGGCTCAGTGGTTAGCTGGGGTCCTGGGTTTGAATCCCACCAAGGACAACATCTGCAAGGAGTTTGTATGTTCTCCCCGTGTTTGCGTGGGTTTCCTCCGGGTACTCCGGTTTCTCCGGTTGTACTCCTCCCACACTCCAAAGACATACTGATAGGGAATTTAGATTGTGAGCCCCATCGGGGACAGTGATGATAATGTGTGCAAACTGTAAAGCGCTGCGGAATATGTTAGCGCTATATAAAAATAAAGATTATTATTATTATTATTATTCAGTGTTTTGCATGCTTATTTTTCTGTACTTGTATTTATTGTTTAAATAAATGATTAAAAACGGTGTGAGGCCCCCTATTTTTCAAAACCAGCTGAGGGAAAGCCGACAGCTGGGGGCTGAAGTTAATATTCTGTGAGGGGACCAATAGCCATAAAGCTTCTCAAACGATTAATATTAGATCACAGTGAGAGCAGGCACCTGCACTATAAATAAACAATTACATTTTAAAAATGATGTGGGGTGGGGATGATCTGTTCTATTTTTGATTATCAGCATGATAAAACTGACAGCTGGGGGAAGCAACCCTCAGTTGTCAGCTTTATCGTGGCTGGTTATCAAGAATAGAGAGGTCTCCATGCCGTTTTTTTAAAATATTTAAATAATTTTAAAAAATTGCATGGGGTCCCCCCATTTTTGACAAACATCCAAGCTAAACAGACAGATGGGGGCTAATATACTCAGGTTGGTAAGGGGCTTTGGATATTGGCTCCCCTAGCCTAAAAACAGCAGCCTGCAGCCACCCCGAAAAAAGGCGCATCTATTAGATGCCAGATGATGTCAGATGCCATCAATTCCACAGGTTAGTAATGGAGAGATGTCTTTACAAATTTATTTATAAATAACAAGCAAAGTTATACTCAACACCCATTCTATGGACGCCCTTGTCATCTGTAAATAAACAGAAAATAATAAACAACAGAAATACTTTATGCCTAATCTACCTATGCCCATATCCCCTGCAAAAAAATAAACAACCATATTCCTCACCTCTCCAAAGTGCAGTTAATCCATACTGTACCATTACCATTTGGTTGATGTGAAAAGCAGTCACATTATTAAATGAAAATTAAAATGGTTACGCTTTCTTTGATCATTATTCCTCAACTACAGTCCTTAAGACCCAACAATAGTGATGGGCGAACCCGAACAATAAAGTGTAGGTAACCACATGTATTCAAATCACATACCTGCGATAAAATGAACATGGGCGTATCTACAGTAGGTCCTAGGGTTGCAATCTCACAGGCCCTGAAGCCTTTGGAGTCCCAAAAAACTCTTTGGCCTATATAAAAGTCCAGTGCTATTAAAGATTTCCAATAACTGGGAGCTCCAATAGAGCTTTTGCTTTGGGGCCCATGCTGTTCAAGTTATGCCACTGCACATAATCACCAACTCCCAGTGACAGCGCTGAAGAATTCTCACAGTGAGCGAATTCTGTCAGGATTCAGAAGTCTTCAGTCACACAGAGTCACTGCAAACTTTAAATTCAAGCTTGGACAACTACTTTAACCAAAACCACTATGCTAAGACTTCAATGGCGGCGAAGGTGTCATGAGATAGCGTTGAAATGGTCCCGGATGAAGTTTCTGCACAGTCTCTGTCATAAAACGGTGCTCATGGGCTTTTCCCGGAGAAGATTCTCAGTTCTGGTACACGATGAATAACAGGTGAAGCACTCTGGCCCTGAATGCGTAGCATAAGAACCCTGGGTGCAGGTCGCCGACGCGCCCTCATTTACAGGGTGGTGACAAGGCTCAGCAGTGTTGGACCTAGTCGGGGACACCGATCTGCGAGGGCAGCTATAGACCTTAGTCACAGGTAATGAGCGGTCAGGCAACGCACAATCAGCGTGCAAGGCGGAGGGAAGGCGGTCGACCTGGTAGTGCGCTGTGTCAGGCAATGTGGAGACCGAGTCAACCGTCTCCCTTCGGGTCAGCTTTACTCCCGCCAAAAAGCCCCAAAAGCACGCGCTTCCTCCCTTTTATAACTGACCCACTCCTTAAAGTCAGGTGCTCAGGTTTGTTCAGGTCAGAAATGTTCCCCCCAGCAACGATGGTGAAAGACCCGACAGTTCCAGTCCAGAGGCGTGAAGTAGCCCTAGCCAGGTCCATCCTCCTACACAGTGACCATATAATGGTGATATCAGTTTTACACCAGTGCTCTGCAGACCATATACTGTATGTGTATATTGTGCAGGTTCTCACCAGTGATGTCCTCAATGATTGTTGTCATTCATTTTCCCTTTCCCTTTGTATTTGGTCCAGACTACCATGACCTCTTTTTCCAACCATAACTCATTCATGCAAAATGTAACACACAGACAACTTAATTTTACTGATTTTCCAGTACCTTCCTCACATTCTACCACCTCTACACAAACCACAACTTGTGATACCTTAGAATAATTCCCCTGTGCCTCCTTTAATAATTCCACCTCTTGATCTCTTATAATAATGACCCTGTATTTCCTTATAATAGTAAAAATATTTCCTCTAATTTCTTATATTAATAGTAATTAAGACTCCTTCCTTCCCCTTAAATTATAATAATCCCTCTTATTGTGCTTCCTTATAATAATGGCCCTCAGTGCCTCTTTATTAATGCACCTGACCAGGGCACATATATATGCATAAGCCCATATGAAAAGTCCTATGACATCAAAGAAGAGGATAGCTCCCAAAATTTTAAGAAATGGAGAAGGAAAAAAGCTCACTATTATACCCCTTTCATGACCCCATAGATTATTATGCCCTGACAAAGTATGATGATCCCACACAGTAGGATTACCCCACAAACCTTACACAAAGGATGATGCCCCACAACCCCCATACAGTATGATGTCCCTCATAATATCCCATAAGGTATGATGGTTACCACAGCCCCCAACATAGTATAATGTACCCACAGACCTCCAAATAGTATAATGTCCATCAAAGCCACCACGCATAGCATGATTTCCACCACAACCACCCTACACAGTAAGATGGTCACCCCACACAGTATGATAGATCCCCCATACACTATGCAGATCCGCCATAGCCCCAATACTATATGACGGTCCCCCACAGCCACTATGTAGTATGATGGTCCCTGCATCAGCCCCTATATAATATGATAGTCCCCCTCAAGACCCCCATTAAGCATGGAGGTTCACCTCACAACTTCTTATATATTATTATGTTACACTCCACAGCCCCTATATTGAATGATGGTACCACCATCAACCCTCCATACAGTATGATGTTTCAACTCATAGCCCCCTATGTAGAATGATGGTCCCTCCAATAGCCCCCTATATAGTATAATGGTCCTCCCAACACACCCTATATAGTATGATGGTACACTCCACAGCTCTTTACATATTATAGTGCACCTCACAGCCCCTTTATAGTATGATGGTACCCAAGCAACCCCTCATATAGTGTGATGTTTCACCTCATAGCCCCTAGCTGTTAACAGTATATGTGTAAGACGGCCAGGGTGGTAATCGTGGAAACGAGCTGTAGTGTTCCCACACTCTGGTGCACCTTAGATGAAACATGATGTCCTTTCTGCTGTATGTGCAGCATGCGCAACAGAACACATATTTACTGCTGGAGTCTCCTCTGTTTCTGTCATTCTGGCTCCAGATCCACGGGTCTCATAAACAACTCCAGATTCAATGTCCATTTTTAATAGTTCAACTTTACTTATAAGTAGGGTTTTCATTACAGATGCGGCACAGTGTGTACAGAGTGACATTACTAAGACTTCCCTGTCTTCCTAGGAATCTCTGCTCTTCATGGACATTCTCTTTCCTGTCAAAGCAGTCATAGCAGTCTCTGCTCTTCCTGGACAATTCATGTCCTGTTCCAGAGATCACTGTTCTTTTCTGGACAATCCCTGTCCTGTTCCAGCAATCACTACTCTTTCCTGGACAATCCCTGCCCTTTCTAGCAATCTATGCCCTTCTTGGATAATCTCTGCAATGTTGTAGCAATTTCTGCTCTTCTTGGACAATCCCTGTCCCATTGTAGCAATCTCTGCTCTTCCTGGACAATCCCAGTCCTGTTCCAGCAATCACTATTCTTTCCTGGACAACCCCTGCCCCTTCCAGCATTCACTGTTCTTTTCTGGACAATCCCTGTCCTGTTCCAGCAATCACTACTCTTTCCTGGACAATCCCTGCCCCTTCCAGCAACCTATGCCCTTCTTGGACAATCTCTGCAATGTTGTAGCAATCTCTGCTCTTCCTGGACTCTCCCTGTCCAGTTGTAGGAATATCTGCTCTTCCTTGACAATCCCTGCTCTTTCCAGGACAATCCTTGTCCTGTTCCAGCAATCACTTCACTTTCCTGGATAATCTCTGTCCCATCCATGTCTTTAGGCCCACCAGCTTCCTGCCATTCACCTGGTCTGGCTTCAAAATAAAAGGGTAAAAGACTCACCATCCCAGCTTCATGTAATCCCTGCCGTAAGCTTCGGATCCTCCTTGGAAAGATCCTGTGTAAGCAGGTGACCGCCTGCACGACACTCAGCCTGTGGCCCCTTCTTGCCAAAGCAACCTAATCCCTACGGCTGTCAAACTGTCCTTGTTCACTGATTCATCTGCCCTGCACTGAACACTAACTAAGAAGTGCCTCCCTATATCCCACTGCTCTATGCTGCACTCATCTGTAACCACTCCCAACTGAAAAACCCCTAATGCTTGCTATACTACTCTATTTCATTCCCTATCTCTATGGTGCCCCTCACTATTGTTCTATGTTATTAGCCTATACTATCCCTAATCTTATAAACAGTACATATCAAGCACATACACAATACAGCAACATTACAGGAGCACATTAGCACTGATAAATGACAAGGTACCACACTTAATCTGTTGAGAATTCACTTTCTGGCCTACCTCTGGTTACTAGTGAAGGGAGTGAAGCTGGTTATATTGATAGAGGGATCGCGAGTTCTCTTCCCGAGCTCCCTCTGGTGGTTACTGGAGGTAATGGAGCTGATCTAATTAACAGAGGCCTGCCACCTGATAATGAGGAGGATGACTGGAGATCTGGAGTTTCTGACTGGATTTAAGACAGCCGACTCCCTCTATCCCTGCTGGAGATTTTCTTCCTGCCTCCTGAGGTCTTAGGTTCCAGCTCAGTGCCTGCATTCTCAAGCTAAGTGTTCTTTTGCTATTGTTCACATTTGATTTGGTTTTGTCTATTTCAGTTTTCTGTGGTCAGCCAGCCCCGGCTGGGGCTGTGCTGAATTTCCATCCTTATGTTGCTGTTTGTGCCAGTTTGTTTTTGTCCCTTATTAGATTGGCCTCTTTTTGTTCTGCTTTCAGAATATATGAGAGTACTGATATAGTGGGCGAAGTCTAGTGACTTCAGTATTTTTTCTATCAGACGTGTTGGGCATTTTTTGCAGGGTTTTTTGCGTGATTGCAGACAGAGTCTTTCCTTTCCTGTCCTGTCTAGTTAGTGTGGGTCCCATCATTTGCTCAGTCTATTTTCCTACCTGCGCTTGTGTTTTCATCTTGTCTCACCGACAATATATGTTTGGGGCTATCTATTCCTTTGGGGTCTGCTTTGGGGCAGTTTAGATTTCCCCTTTCTTGCTTTAGGCTTATTTAGTTCTCCAGCTGTGTCGAGGCGTCTAGGATCATCGTAGGTACGCTCCA
The DNA here is from genome assembly GCF_039654945.1 of Dendrobates tinctorius. Lineage (NCBI taxonomy): Eukaryota > Metazoa > Chordata > Amphibia > Anura > Dendrobatidae > Dendrobates > Dendrobates tinctorius. The sequence goes on from NW_027361742.1 coordinate 5,820,064, forward strand.
CGGCTACTGCTAGTTGTGTGGATAGGATCAGGGGTCTGCAATCCGCTTATTTACCAACCTCTCTGGTTTTCTGTGGCTTAGCTTGGTCTTGCTTTCCTCCTCAGTGACCCAATCATAATATTAATTCATGTGAACAGTGTCCAAAGAGGGGAAGGCATGTGAAGGCATCGGTCACATGCGTCTTGAGGATGCAGGTTCTGAGAACAATGTAGCAGACAATTCGGCCCATGACCAGACAGGCCTTTCTGGCATTTGCCAGAATTGCCAAATGTCCGGTTCAGCCCTGCCTTCACCATTTCATTAAAATTATATGCTTCTAACCAGTTCATTATAATTGCAGCCCTACAATGCATCATAAGTACATGTCTCCCAACAATTTATTATAATTATAATCCTTTAATTCATTATATTTGCATGCCCCCAATTATATATGCATGAGTCTGATACGGTGTCCATCACACTGGCACAATCAACTGATTTTGGACAACCATAGAATCATAGAATCATAGAATCATAGAATCGTAGAGTTGGAAGGGACCTCCTGGGCCATCTGGTCCAACCCCCTGCTCAAAGCAGGATTCGCTAAATCATCCCAGTCAGATGTCTGTCCAGCCTCTGTTTGAAGACTTCCATTGAAGGAGAACTCACCACTTCTCGTGGCAGCCTGTTCCACTCATTGATCACTCTAACTGTCAAAAAGTTTTTTCTAATATCTAATCTGTGTCTCCTCCCATTCAGTTTCATCCCATTGCTTCTAGTCTTTCCTTGTGCAAATGAGAATAAAGTTGATCCTTCTACAATGTGACAGCCCTTTAGATATTTGTAGACAGCTATTAAGTCTCCTCTCAGTCTTCTCTTTTGCAAACTAAACATTCCCAAATCCTGCAACCTTTCCTCATAAGACAGGGTTTGCAGACCGGTCACCATTCTGGTCGCTCTTTTCTGAACTTGCTCCAGTTTGTTGATGTCTTTTTTAAAATGTGGTGCCCAAAACTGGACACAATATTCCAGATGAGGTCTGACCAAAGAGGAGTAGAGGGAAATAATGACTTCACGTGATCTAGACTGTATGCTTCTGTTAATACATCCTAGAATTGCATTTGCCTTTTTTGCTGCTGCATCACACTGTTGACTCATATTCAGTCTGTGATCTATTAGTATACCCAAGTCTTTTTCACATGTGCTGTCACTTAGCCCTATTCCTCCCATTCTATATATGCTTTTTCCATTTTTATTGCCCAGATGTAGTACTTTGCATTTCTCCCTGTTAAAAACCATTCTGTTAGTTGCTGCCCACTTCTCCAGTTTATTTAAATCTTTTTGAATCCTCTCTCTCTCTTCTCTAGTATTAGCTATCCCTCCTAGCTTTGTGTCTGCAAGCAAATTTAATCAGTTTACCCTCAATTCCTTCATCTAAATCGTTGATAAAGATGTTGAACAATACAGGGCCCAGGACAGAGCCCTGTGGTACCCCACTTGAGACATTCTTCCAACTGGATGTGCAGCCATTTACGACCACTCTTTGGGTCCGATCACTAAGCCAGTTATGAATCCACCTAACAGTTGCCTTGTCCATTCCATACTTAATCATTTTTTCAATAAGGATTGTATGAGAGACTTTGTCAAATGCTTTGCTGAAGTCAAGATATACTATATCTACAGCATTTCCTTGATCTACCCAATCAGTGATACCGTCATAGAAGGAAATTAAGTTAGTCTGACATGACTTATTAGTTACAAACCCATGCTGACTCTGTTTAATCACTTCATTCTTATCCAGGTATTGACATACATGTTGTTTAATAATTTGTTCAAAGATCTTTCCTGGTATAGAAGTCAGACTCACCGGCCTATAGTTACCTGGGTCCACCTTCTTCCCCTTTTTGAAGATAGGAACAACATTTGCTCTTCTCCAGTCTTCTGGCACTTCTCCTGTTCTCCAAGAATTTTCAAAGATTATAGAGAGGGGTTCAAAAATTTCTTCTGCTATCTCCTTCAGTACTCTGGGGTGTAATTCATCTGGACCTGGAGACTTGAATTCATTTAGGCTAGCTAAGTGTTTCCTCACTATCTTTCTGTTTATAGATATCCTGGATTCTTCTATTCCCTTAATAGGACAGTGAATAACAGTTGATGTTACATTTCCTTTCTGAGAGAAAACAGATGCAAAATAGGAATTTAAAAGTTCAGCCTTCTCAACATCCTGTCTTACCATTTCATCATTTTCATCCTGTAAAAATCCTATAGCATCTTTGACTTTTCTTTTACTTTTGACATATCCCCAAAATCCTTTATTATTGCTTTTGACATCTCTTGCAAGCCTCAATTCATTTTCAGCTTTAGCTAATCTGATTTGTGCCCTGCAGGTTCTGCAGACAGCATTATATTCTTCTTTAGATATGCCTCCCTCTTTCCATTTTATAAACATTTTTTTCTTCCTTTTTAGCATGTGCTTAAGTTCTGTGTTCATCCATCCTGGTTTCCTTAACTGCTTCCTATTCTTCCCTCTTTTCGGAATTGTTAACAACTGTGCTTTGAGAATTTCATTTTTCAAGATTTCCCATCCTTCCTGGACATTTTTGTCTTTAAGGATATCCAGCCATTGGATCCCTCCAATTCTCTTTCTGAATCCCTTAAAATCTGCCTTTCTGAAATCTAACCTTGATGTCTGAGTCTTCACAGGTCTTCCGCCTGTATGTATGGATGCTTTTATTTACCAATAGTATCTAAAATCAATTGACATTTTTATCCATTGACAAGATCATGTGACTGAAGGATGGGACATTACAATGGTTGCTTCACTAAATTTAACTTATGCTTGATATCTTTTAAGATTACTACAATTTTATAAGCATATATTTTAGAATATCCTGGATACTGATGTATGTATAACTATACTCTTTGTTATATCTCACTTATTCCAGCATTAGTTGTGTATCCTGCTTTTTGTCATTATTAGCATTGTTTTCTAACAGAAAACCTTCTAATTACTATAATGCACATTATCTTAATGCAGTAAATTAATATGTGTTTGCTATTTAGGACCATCAAACAATATTGAGGGCCTGGGCCGTCAAAGACTTTGCTCCAAATTGTCCCCTTTATGTTCAGATATTGAAACCTGAGAATAAGTTCCATGTCAAATTTGCAGGTAATGTTATTTTTTCACATTATTATTATTATTATTATTATTATTATTATTATTATTTATCATGTTTTAATGGAAAATTTGCAAAATAATTCAGCAACTTTTTAAGCATTTAAAATGAAATCAAGTTGGCCCACAAACAATGTTCATTTTAATCAATCTTCAAATAATAATTAGTTGTACAAATAGATGTGTTAAAAAGTTCCTGTGCTGAGATAATCTTATGTACTGTATGTGTCTCTGCTATGTGCTTTGTAATGACCGTATCTGACCGTGCAAGAACATGGTCTGATCATACCACTTCTCCTGGGCAGGAGAAGAAAGAAAGAGTACACAGACAAGACAGCATGGGACCACATGCTGTACAACGTAGCACCGATGTATGCTAACATCTATACCGCTGTATTTGAGGACCGCTAAGTGTACAGATCCACCTTCTGTCCAAGCCTGGGGACATTAGATTGATGATATCTTTGCTATATGGGAAGGTGGAGATGATGACCTTCATAATTTCCAGTCTGAGTTGAATAGTGTATTTTCTGTGTTGAAGTTTACTTTAGCCTATTCTATTGAGCAGGTACAATTTTTGGATTCCATGGTATATAAGAAAGGTGATATCTTGGGTAAGGATTTATTTATTAAGGAGACGGACAGAAACAGTCTGCTCCTTTATAGTAGTAATCACCAAGGGAAGATGGTGGATTCTCTACCTTGGAGTCAGATGATTTGGGTACGAAGGATGAGAGACTTGATTTGAGACTTGTGGACATGTGCAATAAATTTATTAAAAGGGGCTATCCGAAGCGTGAGCTGATACATTATAAAAATACGGTGGTGGGCCTAACACGGGAGGAGATACTTAAGAAAAGGGACAATTCTGTCTCTACACGTGCACCATTTGTTTCCACCTATGGCGCATCAAGTGAACAGATTGGAAAACATATTGAGGAAACATTGGAAATCACTTCATGAGGACTTACCACAGGTATCTGAATTTGCCTCTCAGCCTATTCCATCATATAGACATGGGTACAATTTTAGGGACAAACTTGTGAAGTCAGATGTGGGGAGCTGTCTATATAAATCTATGCAAAGCCTATTATGCCCTCCCAGACAGTGGAAATTTCCCTGTCTGGGTTGTGCATGTTGTGGGAATATGTTAAAAGGTGATTATTTTCGTCACCTGCATACTGGGAAGAAGTTCTCAATAAAGGAGAGATGCACCTGTACTTCAAGCTTTGCTATGTATGTGCTTGTGTGCCCCTGTGGGTTGATGTATGTTGATGAGACCTCCATGGAGGTCAAAGCATGCATCAGCAAACATAAGAGCACCATTAGGACTAAATTACTTGATTTACCAGTACCTAGAAACTTTTGTGAGTATAGACATTCGGTTAAACAACTTAGGTTTTGGGCTATAGATGGTGTTTCTTTGAAGAGGAGGGGAGGGGACAGAGTGAAGATCTTGAAGAGGAAGGAGATGAGATGGATCTCTATGCTGAGCACATTGCATCCTAGGGGACTTAATATTGATTATAATTTACAAATTTGTGTGACTTGACCCCCTGCTGTTAGATAGTGGCATTTGATTGGTGGATTGTTTTTAATGTTTGATTTTGCTTTTTCTTCTGCTTTTTTCAACTATAGGAATTTGGCACCGGGGAGGATATCAAGATATGGGGATCTAGAATCTGGAAGATCGTTGATATTATATACATGCTTTTTTGTATGGTTTTTGGATTATTACCCATACAATCTGTTCCCTCCCTTGATGTCATGCAATATATTTTTTGTATTAATAGTTTTGTCCCTGGTCTAATTATGTGCTAGGAATTAATGGAATGATTGATTTCTATAACAAGTGATTAGGATTTCAACATGTGGTCATATGAATGACTAAACTACAGCTCTTAAGCTACTAATTCTGCTAGTTTGGATCCTAAACAGTTAATTTTTCTCCACCCTGAGTGTATCCCTGTTGCCATTGATATGACTAGACACCATCGCTCCTCTGCATTCAGCTGTCAATCTTGTGAGTGCGCGTGTTGTGTCATGGACCTGTGGATGTGGTCATGTGACTTGGACATGTGATTGTACTCCCAGCTCATTGATCTGGTGCGCTGATGCAAGCTGGTTCTTGTCAGCTGGCAGAGAAGCAGTTAATGATGGCGTGTTCCGGGTTCACCGCGGTAGTGTGAGTATGTGCATTTAGTTAATATAGCTAATTTATGGAGTGCCAATGTTTATATATGCACCTATTGGTTAGGGGCTTCTGTGTTTGTGTCCGTCATGGGTCGGAAGATTGGATAGGAGTGCAGTCGCTATAACAACCGTGATGCCATAATTTGATTGGTTTGTAATTAGTTATGGGGCGGATTCTGTAAAAACATATATCTAGGTTATTGGTGTTTTTTCTTAAATTGATAGGATATTTATATCGCATTTGTTAATGTATATATTATTGTGTATTTTGTGATTTTGTATATGTTTTTGTAATTATGTAAATTGGGCAGTAACTTGTTTGTGATTGCTGTGCATGTGCCACCACACTATTTAAGGGTACCGTTACACTTAGCAATGCACCAGCGATCCCGACCACGATATGACGCGGTCAGGATCGCTGGTGCATCGCTAAGTGGTCGCTAGTGAGCTGACAAACAGGCAGATCTTACCAGCGACATAGCAGTGGTCAGGGGTCGCTACTTACCTGTCAGACGAGGTGATCCTGACATCCTCCCGCCCGCGTCCATGCGTCGCTCGTCTCCACAGCAGGAAGCTGACAGCGAGAAACGGTCCAGGACGTTCTCGCGTGATCAGCGATAATCAGCGGGGGAGCCGGTCAGAGGTAAGTATCACACACAGCGATATCGCTAGCAATATCGCTGCAGCGCCACAAAACCAGTGACGTTACAGCGATATTGCTAGCGATATCGCTATGTGTAACTGGCCCTTAAGGCTGCCATTTTATGCTTGGTGTATACTTGAGAAAGACCAATTGTGGTTGAAACGTATCATAGCGGAATAAAGGTTTTTCTCTTTATCATCACCTGGACTGGATGCTCTTCCTTTCTATTGTTTGTATCACTTGATGTCCGCTGGGTCATTGGACTTGGAATGTGCATCCTGGGACCGACGTGATGTCAGCTGATTTTTCTTTGCTCAGCATGGGATCATAGCTGATTCTTTCTGTGATGTAAAGGATTTGCTGCTTGTTTTTAAACATGTTTTAACTCAGAGAAAGAATCAGCTGTGATCCCCTGCTGTCCTGTCTGTATACTCGATTTTGCTTCCTCCCCTGCCCAGAAGCTGTGGTATGATCAGACCATGTTCCTGCATGGTCAGACGCGGACATTACACAGTACACAGGAGGGGACATTTATAAGATTTTCTCAGCACAGGGACATTTAAAAAAAAATCCAGTCCAACTGTAGAACTTTTTTTAATCCAAGATCTATGAATTAAAATGTACTTTGTTCATATGAAAACCCCTTCAAGATTAGTTGGAGATGTGATAACAATTATGACCCCTAAATAAAACACTCCTACTATATGGAGTAGATACCTGTTGAACTGTCAATTGACCAATGACTCGGCCTTCCCATATCTACTCCTGCATAAAAAGGAATGCTTATCTTGGCCAAAAGCTCCTGTGATCTGTGAGGGTTGTGCTGCAATCCGGCCTCAGCAACTTTGAATAGCTAGCAGTTACAATAAGACTCATCAGCGTTGACGAGTCTCAGAGAGGACAGCGTGACTCGGCATTTCTGATGAGTATTATCATTAATTACGCCCCCTCTGATCAGAAATACTTGGTCTCGGTGACTCTGATTAGCAGTGACGTCAGTACCCAGCAACTGTGAATAGCACTAATAAATTACACAAGTTCTGGAGACAGTGACGTGTCAAGGGGGCCTACATGACTTTTGCTCAGTAGCTAGAATCTTTGAAGTAATTGAGAAAAGTGGAGTGATGCAGAGCAACGATCATGATCTGATAACATTATGTTGTCCATATTGATTTCTGTCACAAGGGAGAGAAGGTTTGTTCAAAAGAAGATATGGTCTAGAGTATTGTGGATCATTTGAAATTTGAATTTGCCAGTTTTGCTGAATTCTCCCTAAAAATTACATACACGGTGAACAAATCTGCTGTGGATCAAAGTACTAAAAGGCCTGTAATTGATTGGAAAATGCCTTGAGTTCTCCTAGGACTGACTTGAACCCGTTTTGAGCTCTTTAATGAATTCATAGGCTTGTTCATCTCCATGTGAACTTAAGCTAGACAGAGAAACACAAGGTGCACTACAATAAATATATTAAGTATTTGGGTGCTATATCCAGTAGTAGAGGCAAGAGTACAATAAAAAGAAGAGGACAATACTACTAAATGATGTGCACATTTAAAAAACTATTCAAAAACCATACAAAATATTTATTCAACAAGCAAGAGACATACATTTAAAATCAAGTAAAACCATTCAATGATCCAGCCAAAAATGCTAATAGCAATGCAATATGCATGCAATACGCAATAATATGGCAATCAGGACAGGCCTGTAAGCTTTCGCAAGGATCAGGGACAATACTGTATAATGTATATTGCCCTTGTGATTGTAAAAGACTCTAAACTATGGGAACAGTAAGCACTTATTACCTGGACCTAGCATTTCTTTCATTCCACTCTTACTTCTTTACCATGCTTACAAATGTTCTCACAGCTTTTGCTCCACTAATCCTCACTCTTCTCCGCTATCCCCAAACCCCAGCACCCTCTAACCAAATAATAATCTCCCATTCCCTCTTACATCCTCACCTGACCTCTTCTGCAGACCTGTTCCTCAACATCAGATCTCTCCTACAAACACATAAATCAGGCCGGCCACTCTCCTTCTCCCACCTGCTCTCCCTCTCTCTGCTACTCCTCACTGCTGGCGACATATCTCTCAATCCTGGACCCCCAAAGCTGTACTTTCCAATAATTCCCCCTCCTACCGCTCCCTACCTAATATGAACTACCGCAATCTCTCCAATGTAAAACCCGTGCCCTTTACACCCACTCTGTCTGCATTTACTCTCCCTCCAACCTCCACATGGCCGTTATATACCGACCTCCGGACCCGGCCACTGCCTTTTTTGACCAATTCTCTACCTGGCTTCTTCACTTTCTTTCCACTGACATTTCCAATATCATCCTGGGTGACTTCAACATCCTTACTGATACGCCTCAGTTAACAGCCTCCAAACTCCTGTCTCTTACTTCATCTTTTGGACTTACGCATTGGTCCTCCTCAGCCACCCACACAGACGGACATACACTAGACCTGATCATCACCCGTCTCTGCTCCCTATCTAACTTCACAGTCTCCCGTCTCCCTCTATCTGACCACCATCTACTCATTTTCTCATCCCTGTCCTCCTCACCTGTCACCCATCTCCATCAACTAGCACACTCCTGTAGAAACCTCACACACCTGAACATCTACTAAATATCTGACTCTATTCTACCACTAGCATCCATATCCTCACTCCACAACACAGACACTGCAACTGCTTTCTACAATGCCACTCTCACATCCGGTATTGATGCAGTCGCCCCTCTCGTTCATGGCAGAGTGCGACGTATCAATAGGCAACTCTGGCCCAATAACATCACTAAAAAGCTCCGGCAAGTATCCAGGGTTGCAGAGCAGCACGAGAAGAAAACACATTCGCAAGATGATTTCACTGCATTCAAACAAGCAAGACTCTCTTTCAAATCTGCTCTCACGTCTGCTAAACAGACCTACTTCACAACTATTTTATCTTCCTTATCCTACAACCCCACACAGTTATTGAACACTTTTAACTCCCTCCTCTACTCACCACTGCCCCCTTCAACCTCCTTCATCTCTGCTGAAGACATTGCTACACACTTCAAAAATATTACAGACCAATCAAGGCAAGTCTTTATTGTTCATCCACCACAACCCCTTTGTATACCAGGCCAATGCCCTTCCCCCATAACTTTCCTCTCCAACATCACTGAATGAGAGCTTAATCATCTCCTCTCCAATTCACACCTCACCACTTCTTCTCTCGCTTCCTCAAACTCAATGTGGACAAATATGAACTCATCATCTTTCCTCCATCTCACAGATCTTCCCTACCTGATCTATCTATCACAATAAATGACATCACGTTTTCCCCCATAACAGAAGTCTGCTGCCTTGCAGTAACCCTTGACTCTGCCCTGTCCTTGCACTCCAAGCTCTTTCCACCTCTTGTCACCTCCAGCTCAAAAATATATCCAGAATCCGTTCTTTCCTCAACCCTCAATCTACAAAAATGCTTGTGCTTTCCCTCATCATCTACCGCCTCATCTACAGAAACAAACTTATCTGTGGCCTCCCTGCTAACACTCTCACACCTCTCCAGCCAATCCTTAACTCTGCTGCCTGACTAATTCATCTCTCTCCTCGCTACTCCTCTGTTTCTCCCCTCTGCTTTCTCTTCACCGGCTCCCATTCCCTCATCGTATCCAGTTCAAATTACTAATATGATACGATACAATACACTTTATTGATCCTGAGGGAAATTATGGTATCACAGCAGCGTTACAACAGCATTACAAACAAAACATTACGAACAGTACTAATACGTTACATTACAAACAGCATTACATAGAGTAATTACTAGACACAGATCCTGCACATGACTAACCACAATATGTAACAAGCAAAGGTACACAAGTCTCTGATCCTTTACATTAGTGCGCCGGCCCTAGGTCATAACCATCTTTTACCCTTAGTGAATTGTTATACATCCCTGACCTAAAAGGCCATCTATAACCTATCTCCTCCGTATATCTCTAAACTAATCTCCCAATATCTTCCCTCAGGTATTCTCTGGTCCTCCCAAGACCTCCTTCTCTGACTTTTTTAAACTTGAGTAAGTGAATTAGTCAGTGCTGGGAACAGTTACAGCGGCCGCTCACTATGCACTGAAAGGTCACTGAAACCGTGCCATTTGCACCCTTATGATTGGAAGCCCTAGGCTGTCTTTAGGAATAAAGTTAATTGCCTCTTGGCAGCAGGGTTCTCAGTGCTGGCACCAGGAAGCTTCAGAATGCTGATAACCTGCAGACTACCCCCATATCTGCATGTTAACAGTATATTTTACATGACAGGTTCCCTTTTAATAGATGTTGAATGCCACCATAGGGTTTTATGTCCACATCTGAGCTTATGACAGTGAATTATAACAAAAGTCAAATGTGGCAAGTAACAACCACAAAATAATACATGGGAAACAGATAAAATTGGAGTCCTATTAAACGCTACAAATATTCTACATGCAAATGATAATATTACTTCTATGGATCATTTTATGAACAATTTTGATAAAAAAATAAAACTAATTATGGTGCTTTAAAGGCATTTTGATAATGATTTAATATGTTTCATTGCACACATGTGCAGCCATTTCACAAACCGCCACATAGAAATGTGCATAATTGCTTTATACACAGAATAAAATAGAAATAGTATTTCTTTTGGCACATCAAGCAAGTGAAACAATGCACAAAATGGCTTTGAGGGCTTTTAAACTCTAAAAAGCATTAGTCAAAAAAGTAAAAACAAATAATTAATTAGTATAATAGGATTAAAATTCTATTCACATTCCATCACATCCTGACAGATGAATATTTAACATTCCAAATTCTACAAATAGAATTCAAGGGCAAAGTCATGTTTTCTTTTATGATCAGAGGTTTTCCTGAGTGAATTACTCTTTTGTGTATTAAACTTTTGAGAACTGTCCATTACCATGTGATTGTCAGGCTACATTTATTCATCAGCAGTCTTACATATAGTAGAGTTGAACTGTTACTTTCCCTTAAAAATTTTGTGATAAAGATAAACTTAACTCATATAAAATATAATAAAAACTTTGGAATTTGTTGTAATTTCCTTTGGAACAATAAATATGCTTTTTAGACCCCCAACTGCTCACATTGAAAACCTAAATTGAATATTTAACAATGCTCCTCTACAGTTGAAAAAATCTCCCATAATTTAATTTGGGGACATTCGCTCAAAGCAAGGTAAAGATTCAATTTGTATTTAATTAGTTCTGTGTGAATCAAATCTACCTGATATGAGGCAAAAAAAAGCTCTTTTGATAATTTCTTCTTGATCTTCACTAGTCCTGTCTCACTCACCATTGACTGTGTTCCTGCTCCTCGTCCAGGCCTTCATATTTCCCACCAGATCTTTCTTTGGTTGCCATCAGTGTTGAGTTGGCCCCACACAGAATGTAGGATATGAAACACAACAATGGCATGTGTCATACCAAACATGCGATGCACATTATTATTGTGAAAAAATTAAACTATGTGTCTGTCATGCAAACCCTAATGCACCGACAGCTGATCCCACCTCTCATCTAACTTGCTCTTTGACAATCTACAATCTGGCTTCCGCCCCCATCATTCCACTGAGACAGCCCTGACCAAAATTACCAACGACCTACATACAGCCAAAGCTAACGGACAATACTCTATACTCCTGCTTCGAGACCTGTCCTCGGCTTTTGACACAGTTGACCACTGCCTCCTACTACAGATCCTCTCCTCCTTTGGCATCAAAGACCTCGCCCTATCCTAGATCTCCTCATACTTTTCCAACTGCACATTCAGTGTCTCCCACTCCCACACTACCTCCTCATCCCACCCTCTCTCTGTTGGAGTCCCCCAAGGCTCTGTTCTAGGACCCCTACTCTTCTCAATCTACACACTTGGCCTGGGGCAACTCAAAGTCCCACGGATTCCAGTACCACCTTTATCGCCTCCACACTTATTCGTTCCTCACCCAACCGCCTCCCAGACTTCTCACGAATAGCCCCCATCCTCTGGAATTCCCTGCCCCAACACGTCCGGCTATCAACCACACTCGGATCCTTCAGCCGGAACCTGAAAACCCATCTCTTCAGGAAATCCTACAGCCTGTAATGATCCCCGCTGCCTCCTCATCACTACTGGAGCTACCACTTCACCATCACTGGAGCTGCTGCAACCCCACAACCTACTGTCTCCTTCCCCACGATCATGTAGCATGTAAGCCAGAAAGGCAGGGTCCTCTCTCCCCTCTATATCAGTCTGTGATTGTTAGTTTGTTTACTGTAAGTGACATCTGTAATTTGTATGTAACCCCTTCTCATGTACAGCACCATGGAATCAATGGTGCTATATAAATAAATAATAATAATAATAATAATAATAATAATAAAAATGGAGGGAACTCCATTCCTAAGTTTAGTTGATTAACTATTAACTAGTATTTCAGTAGTAAAAAGTTTGGTGTAAGTTTTCTAAACAGAGACCCATAATATTCATTGAATGAGTATAAATGGTATGATCTCTAACTGGGTCTCTGTGACCTGTGGGCTACCACAGGGGACAGTGTTGGGACTAGAGTTGAGCGACTTTTGGTTTTTTAGGGTCGCGTTTCGTTTCGTGAAACCCGACTTTTCCAAAAGTCGGGTCGAGCAAGATCGTCCGATTATAGGGAAAAGTCGGGGTCGTCCCGAAACACGAAACCCAATGTAAGTCAATGGGGAATAAAAGTCGGCAGTGAGAGGAGGACAGGAAACACACCTACAGTGCCCATTTGAATGCCAAAAGCATCAATTCTTCTTACTTAAGCTTGTCAACCTTAATTAACTTCATAATACAAGTTACGCACTGAAAAATGGGGGTTATTTGGCTAAAGTTGTGGGGGGGGAGGGCTGGCTGCAGGTTTTCATGTGCCCTGGGCGAAAGAGCGCCCCTTTAACACATACCACAACTCATCATGCTCCGATACGGCAGAGAAATAGCGGTATAGTACAATGAAAAATACCTCACTTTTTACATCTCATGATGAGGCCCATCTATTTCTCCATACAGAATCATTGGTCCCATATAATGTTTGAAACAGTATATGATGAGCTCCACATAATGCTACAGTATATGTTGGTCCCCATGGATGAAGCTCCACTGTCTTATGGGCCCAAATAATGCTCCAAACATAATGGGCCCCATTTCTAATGCTCTAGTGTATAATGGGCCCTGTAAATGCTGCTCCAGTGTCTGATGTCCACCTTTGGAATGTTCCAGTGTATGGTGGGCCCCATCTATCATTCTCCAGAGTATAGTGCTCCCCAAAAATTGCTGTCCCAACATTGAAAACAATCAAATAAGTCTCCTCGCTAGGGAATCCCTGTACTTGTCTGGACTCCTCGTCGTCCCCATCTTCCATCTCACTGCACAGTATTTCAACTTTGCAAGTGCTGTGATCCTGGGCAAGCAGGGGGGGGCCCACTCGTTGGCGACGGCACTGGCACAGGGCCCCTGATAGTACGGTGTTGTGTCTGATGGCGGGTGGGCCGAACCTGCACTTTCATCTGCAGCTTCCTCTTTGTCACCGTGTAAGATGGAACTGTATATGGGAAGGGTAACCTGAGTTTCATCAGGGTCAGATTCAGGCCGGGTAGCATGCGAGGGGAATGTAGTGGTCTGGGTCAATGTACCAGCAGATTCATCGAGCAGTGGCTGGGCATCAGTGCACTTGTGTCGCCCCCAGGAGTGCGGTCGCCACAGTGGCATTACCTTCTTCCTAGGGAGTGTGATGTCATGCTTGGGAGCAACGAAGGATCTCTCTAGCAGGTTAACTGATTGGGCGGCGTTATTCCCACGAGTCATGACCCTCCAAACAGCGTTCATGAAGGCAAAGTGTTTGTTTTACGTGGGCAGTATGGTTGCAAAGCTGAACCTTAAAGGAATGTCCAGATGGGCACCACTAGGAGTGGAGCCTACGGTTAAATTCGACTCCACCTGGGAAACCTCAACCATGCCAGCTACAGAACAGATGCACACATTGCAAGCTTAATTCCGTTAACGAACGAGACTCCGTCATGCCCCGCGGTCCAAGTCCGGCTTACTAGAGGGACACGTGAGGCTCTGGCACATGAGATTGGCCAATAACTGGTGTGTCATGCCCTTACATGTCCGTGGCTGCATGTGCGCTACACTGAAAAGGCCAGCGTTTGTCGCTTACAGGTGCAGATAACCCGCTGAACAACGTTAGTGATGGGGATCACTGATTACAATTATTACCCGCGAACAATGATTTCCCAGTAAGTGCAGGTCAACCGCAGTTCCGGAATTAGGCCTAACCGTCATTCCTGAAAAAATGAAAAACTTACGTGTGCAAACCACAGGTGCTGTAGCTTGCTTAACAGCTCGCCAGCCGTTCTCACGCCCAGTATGGATTACACGTGATTGCACAAAGGTGAGAAAGGGTACCGTATCCCCAGATAACATGTATGGATAGCGTACACATTCAAAATATATGTCTCAGGAGGCAGGCTCAGACGGTGTTAGGCCCAGTATGGATTGCACGTGATTGCACAAAGGTTAGAAAGGGTACCGTTTCCCCGGATAACATGTAAGGATAGCGTACACATTCAAAATATGTCTCAGGAGGCAGGCTCAGACGGTGTTAGGCCCAGTATGGATTGCACGTGATTGCACAAAGGTTAGAAAGGGTACCGTATCCCCAGATAACATGTATGGATAGCGTACACATTCAAAATATATGTCTCAGGAGGCAGGCTCAGACGGTGTTAGGCCCAGTATGGATTGCACGTGATTGCACAAAGGTTAGAAAGGGTACCGTTTCCCCGGATAACATGTATGGATAGCGTACACATTCAAAATATATGTCTATACATCAGGAGGCAGGCTCAGACGGTGTTAGGCCCAGTATGGATTGCACGTGATTGCACAAAGGTTAGAAAGGGTACCGTTTCCCCGGATAACATGTATGGATAGCGTACACATTCAAAATATATGTCTATACATCAGGAGGCAGGCTCAGACGGTGTTAGGCCCAGTATGGATTGCACGTGATTGCACAAAGGTTAGAAAGGGTACCTTTTCCCCAGATAACATGTATGGATAGCGTACACATTCAAAATATATGTCTCAGGAGGCAGGCTCAGACGGTGTTAGGCCCAGTATGGATTGCACGTGATTGCACAAAGGTTAGAAAGGGTACCGTATCCCCGGATAACATGTATGGATAGCGTACACATTCAAAATATATGTCTATACATCAGGAGGCAGGCTCAGACGGTGTTAGGCCCAGTATGGATTGCACGTGATTGCACAAAGGTTAGAAAGGGTACCGTATCCCCAGATAACATGTATGGATAGCGTACACATTCAAAATATATGTCTCAGGAGGCAGGCTCAGACCGTGTTAGGCCCAGTATGGATTGCACGTGATTGCACAAAGGTTAGAAAGGGTACCGTTTCCCCGGATAACATGTATGGATAGCGTACACATTCAAAATATATGTCTATACATCAGGAGGCAGGCTCAGACGGTGTCAGGCACAGTATGGATTTGACGGCCCAGATTACACAGCGGAGGAGCAGGGAGAGGTAAAGATTGCAAATGCTGGGGCCCTGCCCAAGCAAGGTGGGCCCACTCGTCGGCGTCGGTACTGGCACTGGGCCCCTCATAGTACAGCGGTGTGTCTGACGGCGGGTGTGCACCACCACCGTCAGAGACACTTGATTGCACTATGAGGGACCCTGTGCCAGTGCCCGCGCCCAAGAGTCAGCCTACCCACCTGTCCAGGGCAACGGCACTCGCACGGTGTCGTGCGCTAGGTGGTGACTCCGGCCATGGGGGGGGAGGCAGCACAGTTTGGGAGTTTTAGAAAGTGGCATATGTTGATGTTGGACATTCAGCTGATGCAAAAGGCGAAATAGGTGAAGTCCCAGGAAGAGGTGGACCAAAGCAAGCCATTTTTCTGTCACCCTATGTGTCATCAGGGGAAGGTGGGACAAAATCCTTGGAAACCCATGCATGGTTCATTTTAATGAAGGTTAGATCATCCACATTTTGGGTTGACAGACGGGTCCTTTTTTCTGTCAGGATTGATCCAGCTGCACTGAAGACTCTTTCCGATAGCACACTTGCAGCTGGGCAAGCGAGCTCCTGTAAGGCATATTGGGCCAATTCAGGCCAGGTGTCCAGTTTAGCGGCCCAATAGTCAAAGGGGAATGACCTGTGTGGGAGAACATCGATATGGGAGGAAAAGTAGTTTGTAACCATAGTTGACAACTGCTGTCTCCTGTCACTTTCCATCGATGCAGTATTACCAGTTGTGTGAGCGGTATTTGAAAAATCAGTCCACAACATTGTCATGAAACCCCTGTCTCCAATGCCACTTCTGCTGTGTGCACCACGAACACCTCTGCCAAGCTGCCCCCGGCCCGTACGGCTCGTGTGAGAACCATCACCGCTGCTGTGTGCTGGGAATGCCTCAAGCAACCGATTTACCAGAGTTGCTTGTTTATTAGCCAATATTAGGTCAAGGTTCTCCTGTGGCATGATGTTTTGTAATTTGCCTTTCTAGCGTGGATCCAGGATGCTGGCCAACCAGAAGTCGTCATCGTTCATCATTTTGGCAATGCGGGGGTCCCTTTTTAGAATCTGCAAGGCATAATCTGACATGTGGGCCAATGTTCCCGGTGTCAATGATGCACTGCGAGTGCTGGGTGGAGGAGCACTTTCTGGCAAATCCACATCCCTCCAGTCATGCACAAACCCTGTACCAGACCTTGCCACGCCAACATTTTCACTTGCCCCACGAGATGCATCCTCCTCCCCTAAGTAATCATCCCCATCATCATCCTCCTCCTCCTCTTCTTCCTCCACCTCGTCCAGGAGAGGTCCCTGAGCAGACAATGGCTGAATGTCATCAAGGATTCCCTCCTCCTCTTCCTCCTCATCAACATTGGCTGCAGACGCCTGCTCCTTAAAGTGCGTCAAAGTTTGCATGAGCAGACGCATAAGTGGGATGCTCATGCTTAGGATGGCGTCGTCTGCGCTTACCAGCCGTGTGCATTACTCAAAACACTGAAGGACTTTACAGAGGTCTTTCAGCTTCGACCACTGCACACCTGTCAACTCCATGTCTGCTCTCAAAGTGCCTGGCCGTGTATCCTCCCACAAATGCATTATGGCCTGCCTCTGCTCGCACAGCCACTCCACCATGTGCAGGGTGGAGTTCCACCTTGTTGCAATGTCGATAATGAGGCAGTGGTTGGGAAGGTGGAGCAATCGCTGCAGCTTCTACATACGAACGGAGTGTACAGGCGACCGGCGGATGTGCGCGCACAGTCTTCGCACCTTCTGGAGCAGGGCTGTTAACTCCGGATAATTTTTGAGGAAGCACTGCACCACCAGGTTCAAGGTGCAGATGGAGTGCTCGTACGACTGCGCTCTGTGGACGAGCTTTCGCTTCTGGAGGAGGAGGAGGAAGAGGAGGGTCGAACGCCTACAGCCAACTGTTTCCTTTACCGTGGGCTAGGCAGCACTGTCCCACCACCGCTGTCCCCTGTGGACCCTGCATCCACCACATTAACCCAGTGCGCAGTGATGGACACGTAACGGCCCTGGCCATGCCGACTGGACCATGCATCAGTTGTGAGGTGCACCTTTCCGCTCACTGACTGCTTGAGTGCATGGACAATGCGGTCTTTCACATGATGGTGGAGGGCTGGGATGACTTTGCGAGAGAAGAAGTGGCGACTGGGTAGGTCATAGCGTGGTACTGCGTAGGCCATGAGTTCGCGGAAAGCTGTGCTTTTCCACCAACCGAAAGGGCATCATCTCAAACGAGATTAGTTTGGCAATGTGGGCGTTCAAACCCAGTGTATGCGGATGAGAGACTGAGTACTTTCTTGACCTACTCATAGTGTCTGGGAGGGTGAGCTGGACTTGAGAGCTGCATATGGTGGAAGTAGCGGTGGACAGGGCGGACTGAGAGAGGGTTGATGATGGTGATGGAGTTGGTGTTCTTTCTGATGGCCTAGAATCAGTCTTTCGTTGATATAACAGTGGGATTCCCTGACTGCTGTGGCCTTGCAACGACACCAAAACATTTGCTGCTGTGCTAACCGGTGGGCTTACAGTGGGGGAAACAATGTAGCGTTGCTGACTACCTTCGTTGTGATCAGTTGCACATGTGGCACTTGAGGTTTGGTGTTGTGTCCACGCTTGCAAGTGCATGCTGGTTAAATGTCTAAGCATGCAACTGGTATTCAAATTTTTCAGATTTTTCCCTCGGCTAAAGGTCTTTGCGCACTTCTTACAGATAACCTTGGCCTGATCATGAGGATTTTGTTCAAAAAAGTGCCACACTGCACTCTTCCTACTTTGGCAGACATTTTGCGGCCTAGCACGCTGTGATCTTTTGACCCTATGGACAATCTGTCCAGCAACTCTTTTGATGTTTGGAACCTGTCTTTGGAGTGCTCCGGGCCTGCCAGATAACAGCTGTTGCGATGTCGATGTCTGCTGTGGATGCTCCTCATCTGAGCTATTGGAAGCAGCACCCTCTTCCCCCAATGGATGCCAATCTGGGTCAACAACTGGGTCATCCATCACCTCCTCTTCTATGTCATGTGCACCTTCCTCTGTGTCCGTGTATGGTGGTTTAGTGTGCGGGAAGGGGCACCTGAGTCTCATCAGGGTCAGAATCTGGCTCTGTACACTGCGAGGACAATGTAGTGCTCTGAGTGAATGTACCAGCAGAATCATCCATCAGCGGCTGTGCATCAGTGCACTCCATGTCAGATTCATCTTGGCCTGGGTAATTCACCATTTCACTTGATAATCCAGGAATGGTATGTGAAAACAGCTCCATGGAGTAATCAGTAGTATGGCCTGCGTCATCCTTCAATCTTGGTTGGGGTGAAGGACACAAGGAAAGGTGTGGTTCATTAACATGAGCGTCCAATGACGACTCAGTGCTTTTACTTTTTACAACTGAAGAAGAGGAGGCGATAGAGCTGGAGGCTGAGTCAGCAATGTAAGACAAAACTTTTTCCTGATGCTCTGGCTTTAAAAGCGGTTTGCCAACTCCTAGAAAACTAAGCGTTCGAGGCCTTATGTAGCCAGACGATGACGCAGGCTCAACACCTCCTGCATTCGGTCCTATTTTGCTCTTGCCACTACCATCAGATCCACCACCAACACCATCATTACCAGCTGCCAACCCCCGCCCAATTCCACGGCCTCTTCCACCAGCCTTCCTCATTTTTGGTAGAAATGTAGACAAAATCCAACAAACTATATAGTAATGTAAAACAAGGTACACGGTGTCTATAGGACAGGGGAGATTTTGAATTTCTGCAGACACTTGTGGACACTGGACACTTTTGGATTGTGTGAGGCCCACTGATATCTGAGCGCTATGTGACAGGCTCGATGGCACAGCTGTGACCAAAGTGACTAGAGGATAAGGGAGATTTTGAATCTCTGCACACACTTTTGGACACTGGACACTTTTGGATTGCGTGAGGCCCACTGATATCTGAGCGCTATGTCACAGGCTCGATGGCACAGCTGTGACCAAAGTGACTAGAGGATAAGGGAGATTTTGAATCTCTGCACACACTTTTGGACACTGGACACTTTTGGATTGTGTGAGGCCCAATGAATATCTGAGCGCTATGTGACAGGCTCGATGGCACAGCTGCTGTGACCAAAGTGACTAGAGGATAAGGGAGATTTTGAATCTCTGCACACACTTTTGGACACTGGACACTTTTGGATTGTGTGAGGCCCACTGATATCTGAGCGCTATGTCACAGGCTCGATGGCACAGCTGTGACCAAAGTGACTAGAGGATAAGGGAGATTTTGAATCTCTGCACACACTTTTGGACACTGGACACTTTTGGATTGTGTGAGGCCCAATGAATATCTGAGCGCTATGTGACAGGCTCGATGGCACAGCTGCTGTGACCAAAGTGACTAGAGGATAAGGGAGATTTTGAATCTCTGCACACACTTTTGGACACTGGACACTTTTGGATTGTGTGAGGCCCACTGATATCTGAGCGCTATGTCACAGGCTCGATGGCACAGCTGCTGTGACCAAAGTGACTAGAGGATAAGGGAGATTTTGAATCTCTGCACACAATTTTGGATACTGGACACTTTTGGATTGTGTGAGGCCCACTGATATCTGATCGCTATGTCACAGGCTCGATGGCACAGCTGTGACCAAAGTGACTAGAGGATAAGGGAGATTTTGAATCTCTGCACACACTTTTGGACACTGGACACTTTTGGATTGTGTGAGGCCCAATGAATACCTGAGCGCTATGTGACAGGCTCGATGGCACAGCTGCTGTGACCAAAGTGACTAGAGGATAAGGGAGATTTTGAATCTCTGCACACACTTTTGGACACTGGACACTTTTGGATTGTGTGAGGCCCACTGATATCTGAGCGCTATGTGACAGGCTCGATGGCACAGCTGTGACCAAAGTGACTAGAGGATAAGGGAGATTTTGAATCTCTGCACACACTTTTGGACACTGGACACTTTTGGATTGTGTGAGGCCCAATGAATATCTGAGCGCTATGTGACAGGCTCGATGGCACAGCTGCTGTGACCAAAGTGACTAGAGGATAAGGGAGATTTTGAATCTCTGCACACACTTTTGGACACTGGACACTTTTGGATTGTGTGAGGCCCACTGATATCTGAGCGCTATGTGACAGGCTCGATGTCACAGCTGTGACCAAAGTGACTAGAGGATAAGGGAGATTTTGAATCTCTGCACACACTTTTGGACACTGGACACTTTTGGATTGTGTGAGGCCCAATGAATATCTGAGCGCTATGTGACAGGCTCGATGGCACAGCTGCTGTGACCAAAGTGACTAGAGGATAAGGGAGATTTTGAATCTCTGCACACACTTTTGGACACTGGACACTCTTGGATTGTGTGAGGCCCACTGATATCTGAGCGCTATGTCACAGGCTCGATGGCACAGCTGTGACCAAAGTGACTAGAGGATAAGGGAGATTTTGAATCTCTGCACACACTTTTGGACACTGGACACTTTTGGATTGTGTGAGGCCCAATGAATATCTGAGCGTTATGTGACAGGCTCGATGGCACAGCTGCTGTGACCAAAGTGACTAGAGGATAAGGGAGATTTTGAATCTCTGCACACACTTTTGGACACTGGACACTTTTGGATTGTGTGAGGCCCAATGAATATCTGAGCTCTATGTGACAGGCTCGATGGCACAGCTGTGACAAAAGTGACTAGAGGATAAGGGAGATTGGATTGCTTTTGAAAAAGCAGTTTGCGGAGCAGTGGGTAAACAGCAATGCCAGCCTGTCAGGAAGCCTTAAAAGGCAGCCCAACAACCAACACCACTGATACACCACAATATAGCCTCCCCTTGCACTGCACACACAGTGACTGGTGTGTTGTGCAGGCCAAATCGCTAGCAGCAGAAGCAGTTTTTTTGTCTTCTTCCCTGCCTAACGCTCTCCCTACAGAATCAGCAGCAACCTCTCCCTATACTGAGATCGGCAGAAGTAAGATGGCGGTCGGCGTGCACGCCCTTTTATACCCCCTGTGACGCCCACCAAAGCAAGCCAATCACTTGCATGTCCTTCTGAAAGATGGTGGTGACCCCTGCCTATGTCATCACGTTGCCCACAGTGTCCGTGGATCCTGATTGGCTGAAAAAGAGCGCAAAACAAACTTTTGAAACGTGACTTTGGCGCGTAAGTCGCCGACCTCGTGGCCGACCTCATCCTAGGGTCGGGTTTCGTTTCATGAAACCCGACTTTGACAAAAGTCGGCGACTTTTGAAATTTTTCGACCCGTTTCGCTCAACTCTAGTTGTGACTAGTGTTGAGCATTCCGATACCGCAAGTATCGGGTATCGGCCGATACTTGCTGTATCGGAATTCCGATACCGACTTCCGATATTTTTTCAATATCGGAATTCGGCATCGGAATCGGAAGTTCAGTTGATTGACGGCCTGACGTCATCATGATGCGCGGTGTGTGCGCATCATGATGCGCCGTCATTTCGGGCCTTCCGGGGGTCTCTGCCGGCCTGCCGGGGGGCTGTGCCGGCCTGCCGGGGGGCTGTGTGGACTGCCCGGGGTCTGTACCGGCCTGCCGGGGGGCTGTGCCGGCCTGCCGGTGGTCTGTGCACCCTGTGGGGGTCTGTACCGGCCTGCCGGGGGGCTGTGCCGGCCTGCCGGGGGGCTGTGCTGATGTCCGGGGGTCTGTGCAAGCATCGTCCGATGGGACTACAAGTCCCATCGGGCGATGCCTGCTACCATGACAGTGATTGACACATTAGCCAATGATGGGACAGTAGTAGTCCCATCATCCGGCTAATGTGTTAAATGTTAAAAAAAAAAAAAAAAAAAAAAAAAAAAATACTACATACATACTACATGCATGCTACATACATACTACATGCTACATACATACTACATGCATGCTACATACATACTACATACATACTGCATGCTACATACATACTACATACATACTACATGCATGCTACATACATACTACATATATACTACATACATACTACATACATGCTACATACATACTGCATGCTACATACATACTACATACATACTACATATATACTACATACATACTACATACATACTGCATGCTACATACATACTGCATGCTACATACATACTACATGCATGCTACATACATACTACATATATACTACATGCATGCTACATACATACTACATGCTACATACATACTACATACATACTACATACATGCTACATACATACTACATACATACTACATGCATGCTACATACATACTACATGCATGCTACATACATACTACATGCATGCTACATACATACTACATGCATGATACATACATACTACATGCATGCTACATACTACATGCATGCTACATGCATGCTACATACATACTACATGCTACATACATACCACATATATACTACATACATACAATACATTCATACAATACATACATAGACATACAGTACATATAACATAGAGTAACATACTTACCAATACTTGTCACATTGTTCCCCGAAGCCATTGTCTTTTCCGGGATAAATATTAACATAACAAACCACAAAAATACTCACCCACGATCCGAAGCAGTCCACGAGTGTGTCCCACGACGATCTTGGGTAGAGAACTGCAGCATCAGATGATGCTGCCGTTCTCTACGGGCTGCAGGAATCCAATGACGGAAGGTAGGTATCCTTCCGCACTGTATTCCTCCGCCACTTAAAAAAAAAAAAGTCCCTAGTCTCACTTTATGCCATTGCTGTGTGGGAAATTCCCACACAGCAATGGCATAAAGTGAGACTAGGGACTTTTTTTTTTTAAGTGGCGGAGGAATACAGTGCGGAAGGATACCTACCTTCCGTCATTGGATTCCTGCAGCCCGTAGAGAACGGCAGCATCATCTGATGCTGCAGTTCTCTACCCAAGATCGTCGTGGGACACACTCGTGGACTGCTTCGGATCGTGGGTGAGTATTTTTGTGGTTTGTTATGTTAATATTTATCCCGGAAAAGACAATGGCTTCGGGGAACAATGTGACAAGTATTGGTAAGTATGTTACTCTATGTTATATGTACTGTATGTCTATGTATGTATTGTATGAATGTATTGTATGTATGTAGTATATATGTGGTATGTATGTAGCATGTAGTATGTATGTAGCATGCATGTAGTATGTATGTAGCATGCATGTAGTATATATGTAGTATGTATGTAGCATGTAGTATGTAGCATGCATGTAGTATATATGTAGTATGTATGTAGCATGTAGTATGTATGTAGCATGCATGTAGTATATATGTAGTATGTATGTAGCATGTAGTATGTATGTAGCATGCATGTAGTATATATGTGTTATGCATGTAGCATGCATGTAGCATGCATGTAGTATGTATGTAGTATATATGTGGTATGTATGTAGCATGCAGTATGTATGTAGCATGCATGTAGTATATATGTAGTATGTATGTTGCATGTAGTATTTATGTAGTATGAATGTAGAATGTATGTAGTATGTAGTATGAATGTAGCATGTATGTAGTATGCATGTTGTATGTATGTAGCATGTAATTTTTTTTTTTTTTTTTTTTTTACATTTAACACATTAGCCGGATGATGGGACTACTACTGTCCCATCATTGGCTAATGTGTCAATCACTGTCATGGTAGCAGGCATCGCCCGATGGGACTTGTAGTCCCATCGGACGATGCCTGCACAGACCCCCGGAGCCTGCACAGACCACCGGCAGGCCGGCACAGCCCCCCGGCAGGCCGGCACAGCCCCCCGGAGCCTGCACAGCCCCCCGGCAGGCCGGCACAGCCCCCCGGCAGGCCGGCACAGCCCCCCGGCAGGCCGGCACAGCCCCCCGGAGCCTGCACAGACCACCGGCAGGCCGGCACAGACCACTGGAGCCTGCACAGACCCCCTGGCAGGCCGGCACAGCCCCCCGAAAGGCCCGTACAGACCCCAGAGAGGCTGTACAAGGGCAGGAAAGGGTTTTTCTTATTCCGATACCGGAAGTCCCATAGACTTGAATGGGACTTCTGGTATCGGAATCGGCGATACCGATACTTTTTTTAAAGATCGGCCGATACCATCCGATACGATACTTTGAAGTATCGGACGGTATCGCTCAACTCTAGTTGTGACCTATTCTCTTCAACATATTTATTAATGATATGGTAGAATGTTTACACAGTAAATTATCAATATTTGCAGATGATACAAAACTATGTAAAGTAGTCAATGCAAGAGAAGATAGTATTCTGCTACAGCTGGATCTGGATAAGTTGAAAACATGGGCCGAAAGGTGGCAGATGTGGTTTAACAATGATAAAAGTAAAGTTCTACACATGGGAGGAAGGAATCAATATCACCATTACACATTGAATGGGAAACCACTGAGTAAATCTGACATGGAGAAGGACTTGGGGATCCTAGTTAATAATAAAATTATCTGGATCAGCCAGTACCAGGCAGCAGTTGCCAAGGCAAATAGGATCATGGGGTGCATTAAAAGAGGTCTGGATACACATGATGAGAGCATCATACTGCCTCTGTACAAATCCCTGGTTAGACCGCACATGGAGTACTGTGTACAGTTTTGGACACCGGTGCTCAGGAAGGATATAATGGAACTAGAGCGAGTACAAAGGAGGGCAACAAAATTAATAAAGGGGATGGGTGAACTACAATACACAGAGAGATTAGCAAAATTAGGATTATTTAGTCTAGAAAAAAGATGACTGAGGGACGATCTAATAACCATGTATAAGTATATAAGGGGACAATACAAATATCTCTCCGAGCATCTGTTTATACCAAGGAAGGTGAAGGTCACAGGGGGGCATTCTCTGTATCTGGAGGAGAGAAGGTTTTCCACCAAATAGAAGAGGATTCACTGTTAGGACAGTGAGAATCTGGAATTCCTTGCCTGAGGAGGTGGTGATGGCGAACTCAGTCTAGGGGTTCAAGAGAGGCCTGGATATCTTCCTGGAGAGTAACTGTCACAAAAGGGACTGACCCGGTATGAAACGACCCAATGGTAGGTCTGTCACCAACAGCACAACAAACAAGGGAACACCATGTTAGGGTTGCGGATCGCGCTAAATATAAAATAAGAGAAAGTGCGTTTGCAACCTGGGGTCCACCGTGAGGGATAGTAAACTGCTGCTCAGTAATGGCGGAGTACTAACAAAACACCGACGGGTTAACCGCTGACTCGCTGTGTATGGAAGTGAACTCTGTTACTTCACAGAGCTGCTGTAACAAATGCCGGAGCCTGTTAACGTCACAGGACTCGGCGGAGTGAGCGCTAGTGTACAGTCTCAGGACTCAGCCCCACAGATGCTGGGTTAGAGTCCTTCAAGACCACTAGCACTTGGCGCAGCAACTGCGGTGCCAGGAAAAAATAAAACTAAACAGAAACCGCACTAAAATGCAGACAGTGCTGTACTGGCGGATGCCACTAACCAGCCTAGACACAGGACTGGAAAGCGCACTCCAATAGTATGGAAGTACGCATGGTGCCACTCTGACAGGTGCTGCAGTAGATGCGGTACAGTGGTGCCTTATAGCTGGGCGCACACTGGCGCTAACATGTGAGAGGAGTTGGGAGCACTGTGGCGCTAGGCAGTGCCACTACTCGATGCTGACTCTAAACCTAAACCCTATTAACATGTGTATCAAAGGGAAGGGGTTTCATAATGAATCAGTCAGCGGTTCACAAGCATCCATCATCACGCACACCACTACAAATTACTGTCTATACTAGCGCATGGCCGTTCAGCCATGCAACTCTTTCATAGCAGAGTCCTTCTGGGACCTTCCCAGTGGTCCAGTGGGAGCAGCAATAGGACCTGAGCATGTGACCTCAGACCTCCAAAGAGAGGACTTCCCAAGGGCATGTTCAGTAGGCCGAAAGAAGGACTTTGTCCCAAAAGCTGCTCGCTGCTGGATATTGCAGGTTACTATAGCTGAACCTTGATTGGCAGCAGTAACCAAGCCAACAGTAGTAGACTGAGCAAGACGCCAGGAACAACGTCTTTGCTGAGCAGGCTCCTCTGCAGCTGGAGAGCAATGGGAGACCGCAGAAGGCAAGGATCAGGATTCCTCCTGTGCAGAGGCAAGAACCTGATGCCTAACACACCTAGCACACAAATACAATGGTTGGTCCTGCAATAGTTAATGGGGAAATGGACACCTTCTGCACTCTCCTAAGGATGTACCCTGACATCCCTATACAGGGTTTTTTTCAACCTGTCACCAAGCAGGATACCTAAGCCCTCGCTTGCCCTGCACCAATCCCTAAGTAGGGAATTGGCAAGTGAGGACACTGGTCCCACCGCTGCACTAAGACAACACAAGGTAAGTAAGACAGACACCAAAAAGAACAGGGTAATAAAAACACAACACCGCACTGCAGGATAGTGACACCAGATTCTTCAAAAACAGCTGAGGAACCATTGCTCCCAGCAAGCTCCTTCTCCCAGCATGATCACTGCAGAATGATCTCTAACACTGACGGTTAGCTGATGCATCAGGTGACCCTTTTGAAGGAAGATGGGAGTGGTCACCACCTGCATCAGCAAACTCAGCAGCAATGTAATTACACCAGCGGCCACTGGAGGAAAAACTGACATTAACCCTTGATGGCCTGAAAGGAAACAAGTTTTAATGTGAGAATTCAGATCTGCCACAGATGCAAAAATGGATCGTGAGAGTACTTCCCCTTGAATGAGGGGCCTCTGGACCCTCAAGACCGGACCTCACTAGTGAATAACCTATGATAAGGATGCCTCGATCCTCCAGTGTTCTCCTCGGCAGTCATCCAACCCTCAGGATTATGGCAAACACGGACTGATAGAAGTGACAATAACGTATGCTCCAGAGGGGCCACAAATCTCCAGAGCACCGACCTGGAGAATGAGTTATGTGTGGGCATTACTGGGGGTAACTCTAGCTGGTGTCTCCAGGCCGAGAATGACTGACACATGATATGGCCCGATCACCTGAGAACTGAAGGCCCCAGCAGCACACTTCCACCGGATGTTTTTGGTGGACACACTTACTCATTCCCACACAGGTCCGGACCTGAACGTTTCTTGCCACGCACAAATTTGCCACAAGATGGTGAACTCTTTACAGAACTGACAACAGAGGTGTCCCCCTGTGTCACCACACTCACACCCCCACTATGCACAGAGGGAACTACCACCCTCGTCTGACCCCTCCTCCTAAGAGGTCTCTGACACACAGGGTTAGCTGGTAGTGAGGGTAGAGTCTTGCCCCTACTCCCTGGTAGCACCTCTGCTGCCCCACTAGAGAAGAAGGGGTAGGTTATAGAAGGACGGCAGAGAACGTAGCTCCCGGGCAGCAGTCCTTGCATGACTGACCCCAGATAACTACTTCCCTGAACTGCCAATCTATGACTGGGTGGTGTTTTTCTAACCAAGGGAGTCCTAAGACTATGGGAGTTGGCATACCCTCCAAGATGTAGCACAACAGGGACTCTACATGACAAGCCCCTATACGCAGATGTTTATTGTCTACCACTTGGGTAACCCTCCCCTGGCAGAGTGGGACAGAGTCAATGGCCTGGATGCTTAGGGGTCTCGCTAGCATCCTATGCCTCAGACCATGAGTCTGAACAAAGTGAGCATTCACCAGATTGACACCTGCTCCACTGTCCACAAGCACCAGTATACCCTCAGTTACCTCGCCAACCACTTCAGCAGACAAGGTACACTGAGGAAAAAAATGGAGGAAGCATACAATCCCTGGTCACCTCCCTCCACACAACCAGGGGGACATGGCTTCTTAGATGGTACAGATAATTTGGGGCACGCTGAGCAGACCCCGATAAAATGCCCAGTCTGCCCACAGTAAAAACATGCCCCCACACCACGACAAACCGCAGACAACACCGTTTGGGAACCAACTCCTTCCACCTGCATGGGCTTGTCTGTCTGCACTGATATGTCCTCTGCTCTAGCAAGGACTACAGGGGGCATTTTGGTGTATGCCTCTCCCTCAAATGTATATACACCCGGATGGCAAGGGACATGGTGGTCTCCAACGACCTGGGGGCAGCGTACTGCACAAGAGTATCCTGCAACCTTGGAGATAGACCGTACATAAGATGACTCCTAATGGCAGAGTCATTCTACCGCGTGTCAGTGGCCCACCACCTAAACTTTGAGCAGTAGTCCTCAGCCAGCCGGCCCCCCTGCTTGATCTTATGGAGTCGGGATTCCACCAGGGAGACACCATCAGGATCTCCATACACCAGCGCCATAGCCGCAAAAAACTTGTCCACTGACCGTAGAGATGGTGAGTCAGCCGGCAGGGAGAAGGCCCAGGATTGGGGATCACCCTTAAGAAGGGAAATGATGATTCCCACCCATTGTTCCTCTCTCCCTGCTGAACAAGGGAGGAGCCTGAAGTACAACTTTCAGGCCTCCTGAAAAACCAAAAAATTACCTCTCCCTCCAGAAAACCTTCCAGGGAAAGATATCTTGGGTTCTGGTTCTGGCTCCGAACCCCACCAACTTCTACAGTTGCTATACCACCTCACCACATAGCACCCTAAGCTCATCAGTGAGGGTCTGAAGCAGTTGGGCAAAGGCCTGCACTTGGGCCATGGCTCACCAGAAAAAATGGGAAGGTCGGTTAAGGTCACAAAAGTGACTGACATGGTATGAAATGACCCAACAGGAGGTCGTCACCAACAGCACAACAAACAAGGGAACACCAGGGACACAATTACAACGGTGGGTCCTGCGATATGGAACGTGGAAATGGACACCTCCTGCACTCTCATAAGGATGTTCCCTGATCTCCCTGACGTCCCTGTACAGGTTTTTTCAACCTGACGCCGAGCAGGATACCAAAGCCCTTGCTTGCCCTACACCTATCCCAAAGAAGGAAATTGACAAGTGAGGACACTGGTCCCACTGCTGCACTAAAACAACACAAGGTATGGTAAGACAAACAACAAAAGGAAAAGGGTAGCAAAAATACAACACTTAGCTTTATGCTGTAAAGCACCGCACAGCAGGATAACAACACTAGATTCACCAGAAACAGCTGATGAACCATTGCTCCCAGCAAACTCTTTCTCCCAGCATGGTGGCTGCAGAATGAACTCTGACCTTTTGAAGAAAGATGGGAGTGGTCACCACCTGCATCACCAAACTCAGCAGCAATGTAATTACACCAGCGGCAACCGGGGGGAAAAAAACTGACATTAACCCCCGATGGCCTGAAAGGAAAAAAGTTTTAATGTGAGAATCCAACCTGCCACGGATCCAAAAATGGATCATGACAGTAAAAATATTGTATCTTACAGTTTTTAGGTTCTTTAAAAGGAAATAGATCTTGGGATTTGTTCTGACGGAATATAGGCTGAACTGGATGGACAAATGTCTTTTTTCGGTCTTGCGAACTATGTTACTATATTACTATAAGTATAGATTCAGTGTCTTTACAATCACTTAGCCCCTTAGTGAACAGACCTCAATGGAGCTTTATGACAGTCTAATTTTATTTTTTGCTTTTGTCTCTCTTCCTTTGAGCAGCAATACATTTTTATTTTAATTTATTGACATAGTTGCATGAAGCTTTGTTTTATGTCAGACTGATTGTAATATTTTGTAGGGCTGTTTGGAGGTACACATAATTTAATGCATAATTTACATAATTTTTCTTTTTTATGCAAATAAAGAAAAAAGCTACATTTAAGTACGGTATCTATTTTGGTAGTATAACTGTTTGGTATAATGGTATAGAAAAAAATCAAATTTAAAATTGCAACATCTTCAAATTTGTTTTCAAATTTTCGATATTTTCATAAACGCAAATTATAATGACCTACATTTACCAATAATATGAAATACAACATGTCACAAAAAATAATCTCATAATCATTGGGATGTGTTGAAGCGTTCCAGAGTTATTACCACATAAAGTGGCACTGGTCAAAGCTCAAAGATATGGCTTGGTGAGAAAGGTGAAAAAAGGCTGGGCGGTTAAGGGGTTAACATTGTTTGCGGGCATGACATATTCTCTGTTTATTATACAATACATACTGTACATTTGGCATTGAAATATTGGATGCATAGAGCAATCGAGAAAAGGGAGCACAAGATATCTGAAATTATTCTGATGCAGAAAATAAAAAGATCTAAATGAACTTATCCAATTATCAGTCAGATAGCTGAAACTAACAAATAGCACAGCTTTTGTTATATACACTTTTTTAATGTAGAATCCAAAAAATCTACACTCCCTGACAGATGTTATGTCGCTTATCGATTTTATGTAAATAAAAGCTTGCAACCTGGAGTTAAATTCATCCATTGATTGTATAAATTTTTCTTTTGAAAGCTGAAACCCTCCGAAATGTGGTTTATGTTAAGAAAATAAATTGGCATCAATGCCGAAATATTGATCATTTAATGAACACAGAATGGTCAGATTTTGGCAAGACAAAAGTTTTGTCGCCTGGTCATATAATGCACCCAATTCTAGTTTACATCCTCACCTGTGCTCAGTAAATGATCGATTAATTAGTGGGTGTGTACAAAAAGAAACCCAGCACCCCAGACCTTCACTTGAGCTGCAACTTGAGCACTGACAACATGTCAATTATCCACCCTGTGACCAAAGCCTGGATTATCAAGAGGCAGAAGACCAGATCCACTGCAGAGGTGGCTGGCATCTTTAATGTGTCTCAGCGACAAGTACAAAGAATTAAAAAGAGATTCAAAGAGACTGGAGATGTGTTTGACAAGCCCAGGTCCGGCAGACCCCGTAAGAAAACTGCTCAGGAGGAACGTTTGTTGGTTAGAAAATCCAAAGCAAGCCCCTCTTCCACTGCAGCAGAGCTCCAACAGGTCTGGTCACCTCAAGTCAACTAGAACAGTTTGAAGGACTCTGTCTCGAAATGGCCTCCATGGTCGAATCAGTGCCCAGAAGCCAGCACTAAACAAAAGGCAAATAAAAAACCATGTGGCATTTGCAAAGTCCCACAGCCTGCTAAACAGATGGACGCTGGAAAAGTGGCATTTCTCTGATGAATCTTCAGTAGAATTACACCACAGCTGCCGCAAAATACTGCAGGAGACCTACTGGAGCCCGTATGGATCCAAAATACACCCAGAAAACAGTTAAATTTGGTGGTGGAAAGATCATGGTCTGGGTTCACATTCAGTATGGGGGTGTGCGAAACATTTGCAAGGTGGAAGGCAATATGAATAGCCTAAAATACCAAGAAGTATTAACTACCTCTTATATTCCAAATCATAAAAGGGGTCAAATTCTGCAGCAGGATGGTGCTCCATCTCATACATCCATCTCTACAACAAAGTTCCCCCAGGCAAAAATGATCAAGGTGCTCAAGGACTGGCCTGCCCAGTCACCAGACATGAACATCATTGAACATGTTTGGGGTAGGATGAAAGAGGAAGCTTGGAAGACAAAACCAAAGAATCTAGATTAATTCTGGGAGACATGTACAGTTGTGGCCAAAAGTATGGACACCCCTGCAATTCTGCCAGATAATACTCAGTTTCTTCCTGAAAATGATTGCAAACACAAATTCTTTGGTATTATTGTCTTCATTTAATTTGTCTTAAATGAAAACACACAAAAGAGAATGAAGCAAAAAGCAAAACATTGATCATTTCACACAAAACTCCAAAAATGGGCCAGGCAAAAGTATTGGCACCCTCAGCCTAATACTTGGTTGCACAACCTTTAGCCAAAATATCTGCGACCAACCGCTTCCGGTAACCATCAATGAGTTTCTTACAATGCTCTGCTGGAATTTTAGACCATTCTTCTTTGGCAAACTGCTCCAGGTCCCTGATATTTGAAGGGTGCCTTCTCCAAACTGCCATTTTTAGATCTCTCCACAGGTATTCTATGGGATTCAGGTCTGGACTCATTGCTGGCCACCTTAGAAGTCTCCAGTGCTTTCTCTCAAACCACTTTCTAGTGCTTTTTGAAGTGTGTTTTGGGTCATTGTCCTGCTGGAAGACCCATGACCTCTGAGGGAGACCCAGCTTTCTCACACTGGGGCCTACATTATGCTGCAAAATTTGTTGGTAGTCTTCAGACTTCATAATGCCATGCACACTGTCAACCAGTCCAGTGCCAGAGGCAGCAAAGCAACCCCAAAACATCAGGGAACCTCTGCCATGTTTGACTGTAGGGATCATGTTCTTTTCTTTGAATGCCTCTTTTTTTCTCCTGTAAACTCTATGTTAATGCCTTTGCCCAAAAAGCTCTACTTTTGTTTCATCTGACCAGAGAACATTCTACCAAAACGTTTTAGGCTTTTTCAGGTAAGTTTTGGCAAACTCCAGCCTGGCTTTTTTATGTCTCGGGGTAAGAAGTGGGGTCTTCCTGGGTCTCCTATCATACAGTCCCTTTTCATTCAGACGCCGACGGAGAGTACGGGTTGACACTGTTGTACCCTCGGACTGCAGGGCAGCTTGAACTTGTTTGGATGAGAGTCGAGGTTCTTTATCCAACATCCGCACTATCTTGCGTTGAAATCTCTTGTCAATTTTTCTTTTCCGTCCACATCTAGGGAGGTTAGCCACAGTGCCATGGGCTTTAAACTTCTTGATGACACTGAGCACGGTAGACACAGGAACATTCTGGTCTTTGGAGATGGACTTGTAGCCTTGAGATTGCTCATGCTTCCTCACAATTTGGTTTCTCAAGTCCTCAGACAGTTCTTTGGTCTTCTTTATTTTCTCTATGCTCAATGTGGTACACACAAGGACACAGGACAGAGGTTGAGTCAACTTTAATCCATTTCAACTGGCTGCAAGTATGATTTAGTTATTGCCAACACCTGTTTGGTGCCACAGGTAAGTGGCACACAAATGAGAGAAGCATCACATGATTTTTCGAACAGTGCCAATACTTTTGTCCACCCTCTTTTTTATGTTTGGTGTGGAATTATATCCAATTTGGCTTTAGGACAATTCTTTTTGTGTTTTTTCATTTAAGACAAATTAAATGAAGATAATAATACCAAAGAATTTGTGTTTGCAATCATTTTCAGGAAGAAACTGAGTATTATCTGACAGAATTGCAGGGTGTCAATACTTTTGGCCACAACTGTAAGGCTGCATTCTTTGCTTTTACTGATGACTTCATTAATAAATTGTATGAGTCATTGTTGGACCGCCTGGATGCAGTCCTTCAAGCTCATGGAAGTCACACAAAATATTAAATATGACTCTAATAGCACCACAACTTCATTCACCAATGTTATGCAACATATATTTGTATTTTAAGTTAATTATTTGTTTGAATATCACATTACTTTCTGTGGCCGACAAAACTTTTGTCTTGCCAAAATCTGACCATTCTGTGTCCATTAACATTAATAATAATCTTTTATTTTTATATAGCGCTAACATATTCCGCAGCGATTTACAGTTTGCACACATTTTCATCACTGTCCCCGATGGGGCTCACAATCTAAATTCCCTATCAGTATGTCTTTGGAGTGTGGGAGGAAACCGGAGTACCCGGAGGAAACCCACGCAAACACGGGGAGAACATATAAACTCCTTGCAGATGTTGTCCTTGGTGGGACATTTCGGGATTGATGCCAATTTATTTTCTTAACCTAAACCACATTTCGGAGGGTTTCAGCTTTCTAAAGAATAATTTATGCAACCAATGGATGAATTTAACATGAGGTTATAAGTAGTGTTGAGCGATACCTTCCGATATCGGGGAATATCGGATCGGATTGGATCGGACCGATACCCCAAAAATATCGGGTATCGCCGATTCCGATACCGGAAACCCATGCAAGTCAATGGGGCACAAATATCGGAATGAAAATAAACCCTTTCTTTCCTTGCACATCCAGTTCGGGGGGGGAAGAGTGTGGGCGGTGCGTGGGGGGAGACTGTGCGTGTGTGTGTGCGGGCGGGATCTGTATGGGCCTCTCGGGGGTCAGTGCGGGCCTGCCGGAGGTCTATGCTGGCCTGCCGGGGGTCTGTGCAGGACTGCCGGAAGTCTGTGCAGGCTGCTGGGGGTCTGTGCGTGCTTTCTGGGGGTCTGTGCGGGCTGTCGGGGGTCTGTGCGGGCCTGCCGGGGGTCTGTGTGGGCTGCCGGGGGTCTGTGCGGGCCTGCCGGGGGTCTGTACGGGCCTGCCGGGGGTCTGTGCGGGCTGCCAGGGGTCTGTGTGGCCCTGCCGGGGGTCTATGCGGGGTGCCGGGGGTCTGTGTGGGCATGCCGGGGGTCTGTGCGGGATGCCGGGGGTTGTGTGTGTGCAGGCATCGTCCGATGGGACTACAAGTCCCATTTTGCTATGCCTGCTACAATGACAGTGATTGACACATTAGCCAATGATGGGACAGTAGTAGTCCCATCATCCGCTTTTAATATAACAGATTAAACCCACAGTAAACTTGCTATTTATAGATGAATGTCAAAATAATGAAATATAGATGTTAATCATTGATTCCTTTTCTTTTACTTTTTAGATCATGTTGTATGTGAAGAAGAATTTAAACATGCAATGCTTGCTCTAAACTGCATATGTCCAGCCACCTCAACATTAATAACTTTGCTGGTTCATACCTCAAGAGGACAGTAAGCATTACTTTTTATGTAAAAGAATTTGTTCAATTTTAAGTTTGACCACTTATTCTGTACTTATGTCATACATCTCAATCCTATCAAACATTCAGACCTGTTCTTCAGAATTGGAACAGAAATGCCATAAATAAGTTAACCAAACTCACTTATATGAATGCCATATGGTATTGTGTAAAAAGGACTTAGGTCCCAATTTTTCAAAGCTTTTAGGCCAGAATTCTGATGTAAAAAGTTTTGAAAAGTTGCAAAATTTTGGCCCAACGCAAGGCTTCAGTAAAATTTAGAATTTTGTTCCATTTGCCATTTTCATGTATTTTTGCCCCTAGCTGTGACAAAGTAGGTACAGCTGCAACAAGGGAGGATGAAATGTGGTCCCCACTGCACTTCAAATTCATGATGAGCATAGACATTTGCTTCTATACTAATCTTACTCCAGCAAGTACTGGAGAAAGATTTGCCGTAAGGAGTACACGAAGGAGCACAGCACTTGTCAGATAATTCTGATTCATAAAGAGGCATAAGCCTTGCATTCCATCCCGCCTTTTCATCTAGAATTCTCATCTTGATGAATTGGGATCATATAGTAGAAGGTCTTATGATTTCTATAAGAAGTAGGAATCTCTATTAAGTACAGACAGGTCTTTCCTTACATATCTTCTTGGTTCAGCATGTACTAAAAGTCCCATACATATTAGATAACAGTTGGAGAAGCTCACAAATTTGGATAGGATTATCAGACTATCTGATATGTATTTGGGCCTCATTCAACATACTGTATTTTTTGGACTATATGACGCACCAGACCATAAGGCACACCCCAAATTTTCAGGAGGAAAGTAAGGAAAAAAATAATGTGTCAAATGGGGGTCCATCTTACAGTCCAAATTCAGCTTACCTGGGAGGGGGATCGGCATCGCTGGTGGAGCAAGGTCAAAGGAGGTGTTTGGTGGCCCGGCGATGATCTGACTCCCATTGCAGGCTCGTTCAGCAGTGCTCGATGGTGCTGGGGCTCCACTGACATTTTGTGAAAGCAGGAGCCCCATAAAAACATCCATTGCTGAAATACGGTAGCCTCCGGGAAAATAGCTGCCAGAGGCGGCACATGTGCAGATTGAGATCTCTTCAACGAGATCTCATCCTCATATTTCAGGAGACTAGATCTCGGTGCCGAGATCTCAATCTGCACATGTGCCGCCTCTGAGATCTCAATCTGCACAAGCGTCACATCCGGGCTTTAACAAAATATCGGCGAACCACCATTGAACCTGCCACACCTGCTTGAGATGGGAGTCAGATCTTTACACTGCAGCGTCGCACCACCGAACAACCCTTCTTCTCAGCCCAAGGCTGGCAGAATTGCCCAACTCCTGCTGCCAATACACTCCTGGTAAGTACATTCTGACTATAAGACACATCCCATTTTCCCCAAAAAAATTTTGAGAAAAAAGTGCGTCTTATAGTCCGAAAAATGCGATAATCTGTCCAGGAACCTAAGGATCAAGTGGTTGGACTTAATCTTCAGATGTTTTTGCTCAGTAGTTGTCTCATAGAGAACAGAGAAATGCCTGAACATTTATTTATGGTGAAGTTGGAAGGTAAAGAATGGCTGACAGCTATCTAATGTTTTTGGCTACCTTAAGTTATGCGGCACAAGATGACCAACTTTGAACAAAAACATAATTACTGCATGGAAAATTTAAACTTGTGATGTTCATTGCAGCTCTTTGAAGTATTTGATATGATGTTTTGATAATGTATTAAATTTGTATTGTGCAAAGTCCCAAATTTTATGTGACTTTCCCCAGAGCAGACAACAAAAGGAAAGACTACATTAAATTACACTGATAGGTGTATTTTTTGAAAGTGAGAGAGAAAAGATAAGAAATTCTAAAGGTCTTCCTTAGAGTTGAGCAGATTCATCTGCGGAGGATCAAGTTCGAATTGAATTTCCGGAAATCTGAACTTTCATGTGAATTAGAATAAAGCATATTGTTATTCACAGTGCACAATTACAAAAAAATCAACCAGTGCCATTTCTCCCATATTGTACGCTGAGTGAGATGGCTACTGGCAAAAGGTATGCCAGCTCAAGCTTTCCCATGATGCTCTGAAGCAATCCATTCACATGTTGAATCACAGACAATCAGGAGCAAGGCTGCCACTAAGAATGTTGGGGCCCCATGCTGTCAAAATGTTGGGCCCCCCTTGAGACTCTACCCAAGCTCCACCCCCAGTTCTACCTCCACCCCTCGAACTTTCCACAGTCCCACCTAGTACTCTTGGAAAAACTCCACTTCTGCATCACGTCCCCAGCAATCATGCATTGACACCATATCACACACACAGCTATCGACTTTTGCTTTGACCAAAAGATTTTTTAACCCCTTAATGACCGTAGCTTTTTTCGGTTTTGCGTTTTTGTTTTTCGCTCCTCTTCTTCCCAGAGCCGTAACTTTTTTATTTTTCTGTCAATATGGCCATATGAGGGCTTATTTTTTGCAGTACGAGTTGTACTTTTGAATGACACCATTGGTTTTACCATATTTGTGTGCTAGAAAATGAGTAAAAAATTCCTTCTGCTGTGAAATTGCAAAAACGTGCAATCCCACACTTGTTTTTTGTTTGGCTAATTTGCTAGGTTCATTAAATTCTAAAACTGAACTGCCATTATGATTCTCCAGGTCATTATGAGTTCATAGATGCCAAACATGTCTAGGTTCTTTTTTATGCAAGTGGTGACAAAAAGTCCAAACTTTGCTAAAAAAAATTGCGACATTTTCCGAGACCGGTAGCATCTCCATTTTTTATGAACTCGGTTTGGGTGAGGGCTTATTTTTTGCCCGCCGAGCTGACAATTTTAATGATACCATTTTTGTACAGATATGTTCTTTTGATCGTCCGTTATTGCATTTTAATGCAATGTTGTGGCGATCAAACAAATGTAATTCTGGCATTTTGATTTTTTTCTCGCTATGCCATTTAGCAGAACTGTGCGCAGTTTGAGTTAAATTTGTATTGTAATCTATAGTGAATTGGTAACCACTGAAATGACAGGCTTAAGGTGGAGGCATCAGTGTAGGAGTTGGAGAGAAATATGACCCTGGCTACTGCATTGAGGATGGAATGCAGAGGAGAAAGTTTGGATAGAGAGAGACCGATCAGTAAAAAGTTGCAGCAGTCCAGACAAGAATGAATAATATTGATTACATTTTGAGGCAATGTAATACCTAGAGCGTATTGTGTTTAAATAAAAAAAACAATCATCTGACCCTAGAAATCCCACCAAAAAGTCCACATACAAAAACATTTTAAAATGGAAGTAGTTTGATATACACACCAATGTAAACTAGACTGTAAAGTTACATGTGACCACAGCATTTTTTGGCAAAGCAAGAATTATGTTAGCAAATTCATGCAAAATGTGCAATATCTAGAGCAATAATTCATGCACAAGACATTCATGATAAACAGAGCAGGCAGACATAAGTTGTGGACTAGTCGCATCAGTTGTGCAGTAGAGTTGAGCGAAACGGGTCGGTCAAATTAAAAAATCGCCGACTTTAGCTAAAGTCAGGTTTCGGCGATCAAAACCCGACCATAGCTTGAGGTCGGCCATGAGGTCGCCGAGCCGAGCGCCAAAGTCGCATTTCAAATAATGCTTCCAGCGCCTTTTCTCAGCCAATGATGGAGGATGCACACTGTTGGCAACACAATGACATGGGCAGCAGCCACCACCATCTTAGAGAAGGGCATTGAATTGGCTGGCTTTGTGTGGCGTCACAGTGGGTATAAAAGGCCATGACCGCTGACCGCCATCTTACTTCTGCCGATCTTAGAATAGGGAGAGGTGCTGCTGCTGATGATGATTTTGAATAGGGAGAGCGTTAGGCAGGGAAGAAGAAAAAAAATTGCTTCTGCTGATAGCGCTTTTCACTGTACAGTTAGTGTGCAGTGAAAGGGGAGGATTTTTGTTGTGTGCAGCAGCGCTGGTGGTGATTAGGCTGCCTTTTAAGGCTACCTGATAGCTGCATTGCTGTGTGCACACTGCTGTTCAAACTGCTTTTTTCAAAGCACTCCAACTTTTATTATTTTGTTCTGGTGAGTTACCGAGCATTCATTTTTTCACACACCATATAGTGGTGTACGCTCCTCACACACTGCCAAGTACTGGCTGGTATCACGGACAAATACAAGCTATCTGTGTGTGACTCTGGAAAAACAAGCCGAGGAAATTTTCCATTTTTCCAAACCTACACCTTATAGAGCTGTACGCTTTTCAAACTGTTTCGTATATCTGCTGTTTGATAATGGTCAAAACTAGACAGAGACAGCGTGTGTTACTCCATATACAAATAGACGGAGATTGACAATTTTCCATACAGACACCGCATAGCAGTGTACGCTTCTCACACACTACCATGTACCAGCTGGTATCATGGACAAATAGAAGCTATCTGGGTGTGACTCTGGAAAAACAAGCTGAGGAGATTTTCAATTTTTCCAGACCAACACCTTAGAGAGCTGTCCGCTTTTCAAACAGTTTCGTATATCTGCTGTTTGATTACGGTCAAAAATAGACAGAGACAGTGTGTCAGTCCGCATACAAATAGACAGAGATTGACAATTTTCCATACAGACACCGTATAGCGGTGTACGCACCTCACACACTACCGTGCACCGGCTGGTATCACGGACAAATAGAAGCTATCTGTGTGTGACTCTGGAAAAACAAGCTGAGGAGATTTTCCATTTTTCCAGACCTACACCTTAGAGAGCTGTCCGCTTTTCAAACAGTTTCGAATATCTGCTGTTTGATGACGGTCAAAACTAGACAGAGGCAGAGTGTGTCAGTCCGTATAAAAATAGACAGAGATTGATAATTTTCCATACAAACACCGTATAGAGCTGTCTGATTCTCAAACAGTATTGTATATCTGCTGTTCACATTACAGTCACATCTATACAGAGTCAGCATGTGTGTGTGTGACACTCCGTAAATACATATACGGAGATTGTTAGTTACACAAAAAACAAATACAGCTGTACACTTCTGATACAACTCCGTATATCTGCTTGTTGGATTACGGTCAAATACATACCGTGAGGGCGGCTGTGACTAACAAAATATATACACAGATTTAATTTTTTTAATACACCTTCCCAGCTGGACGCTCCTCATACAGTACCATCTCTCTGCTGGTATGTTTGGCACATGTTCCCAAACATGAGCAAGTATGGTGGAAGAGTCCGCGGACGTGGGCAGGGGGGCGCAGCTGGTACTGATGGTGGTGGTGCATCGGCTGGTTCTGGCAAAAGCACAATAGCAGTTAAGGCAAGAGGTGTTGAGCCTGCATCATCATCTGGCCCAAGAAGGCCTGTAAGGTTACCTTTTCTTGGAGTAGGAAATCCGCTTTTAAAGCCGGAGAATCAGGAACAGGTTTTGGCGTACATTGCCGAAACAGCCACCAGCTCTACTGCCTCCTCTTCTGAATGTTCAAAACCTGCAAGCACGGAGTCATCAGTGCAGGGTTCTGGTCAGGAAAAACAACTTTCCTTGTGTCCTTCACCCCCACCAAAAGTTAAGGATGCGGCAGCCCACACTTCAGATTACTCTATGGAGCTCTTTTCACATACCATGCCTGGGTTATCCAGTCAAATCCTGAATTCCCCAGTCCAAGATGAATCTGACATGGAGTGCACTGATGCACAGCCACTGCTAGATGATTCTGCTGGTACATTGACCCAGAGCACTACATTGCCCTCGCAGTCTACTGAGCCAGAATCTGACCCTGATGAAACTCAGGTGCCCCTTCCTGCATACTATACCACCTTACACGGTGACACAGAGGAAGGTAAAGAGGAAGGTGCAGCTTGGCCAGACGGTCAACTTAGCACAGCGTGCAAGGCCAGAAAATGTATACCATAGTAGGAAGAGTGCAGTGTGGCACTTCTTTGTCCAAAATCCTATATATGAGGCAAAGGTTACCTGTAAGAAGTGCGGAAGGACCTTTAGCCGAGGTAAACAACTCAGAAATTAGAATACCAGTTGCATACTTAGACATTTAATCAACATGCACTTGCAAGCGTGGACGGACTACAAAACCTCGGGTAGCACATGTGCACCTGCTCCCATTGAAGGTAGCCAGCAATGCTCCATCACTTCCCCCACTGTAATACCACCGTCACCATTAAGTACACCACCAGCGCTAAATGTGGAGGTGTCGTTGCATTGCCAAAGCACTCAGGGAATCACAATGGTTTTGCAACACAACACTGAATCTAGGCCATCACCACCAATACCATCACCAACCCCCTCTCCTTCCGTCCGGTCCACCGCTACTTCCCCCATATGCAGCTCTCCAGTCCAGCTCACCCTACCAGACACTCTGAGTTAGGACAAGAAAGTACTCATCCTCTCATCCGTGTACACTGGCTTTGAACGTCTACATTGCCAAACTAATCTCACTATAGATGATGCCCTACCATTTGATTGTAAGAGAAGATTTCCGTGAGCTCATGGCCTATGCTGTCCCACACTATGACCTACCCAGTCAGCACTTCTTTTCTCGAAAAGCCATCCCTGCCCTACACCGGCATGTGAAAGACCGCATTGTCCATGCACTAAAACAGTCAGTGAGTGGAAAGGTGTACCTCACAAAAGATACATGGACCAGTAGGCATGGCCAGGGCCGTTACGTGCGCACTGGGTTAATGTGGAGGTTGTAGACTCCACAGGGGATGGCTGCGGTGGAACAGTGCTGCCTAGCCCACAGTTTAGGATACAGTTGAATGCAGGATTTTGACCCTCCTCCTCCATCAGCGAAAGCTCGTCCACAGAGCGCAGGAGCACGAGCACTCCATCTGCAGCTGGCAGTGTTGCACATGAGGTGTCCCACTATCGAACAGCTAGTTGTAAGTGTCAGCAGGCTGTGTTAAAGATGATGTCTTTGGGCGACAACAGACACACCGCGGAGGTACTGGCCGACTACTTGCAGCGACAAACTGAGTCATGGCTGGGCAGTCTACATCTTGAGACAGGCAAGGTAGTCAGTGATAAATAAGGGCCGTAATTTTGTGGCAGCCATAGCCCATGCAAAACTGACACACATACCTTGCCTGGCTCACACTTTGAACATGATGGTGCAGTGCTTCCTTAATAATTATCCGGAGTTAAAATCCCTGCTACATAAGGTGCGAAGACTGTGCTCGCACATCCGTAGCTCAAACGTCCACTCCACTCATGTGCAGAAGCTGCAGCGATTGCTCCACCTTGCCAAGCACCGTCTAATCATAGATGTTGCAACAAGGTGGAACTCGACCCCGCACATGGTTGAGAGACTGTGCGAACAGAGGCAAGCTGTAATGAATTTGTGGGAGGATACATAGGCAGGCAGTATGAGGGAAGGCATGGAATTGTCGAGTGTGCAGTGGTCAAAGCTGAAAGACCTCTATAAAGTCCTTCAGTGTTTTGAGGAATGCACATGGCTGGTAAGCGCAGATGACTCCATCACAAGCATGAGCATCTCACTTATGCGTCTACACATGCAAAGTTTGACGCACATTAAGGATCAGGCGTCTGCAGCGGAGGAGGGA
Source organism: Dendrobates tinctorius (assembly GCF_039654945.1). NCBI lineage: Eukaryota > Metazoa > Chordata > Amphibia > Anura > Dendrobatidae > Dendrobates > Dendrobates tinctorius. Next base: position 5,862,887 of record NW_027361742.1, read on the forward strand.
AGCCTTGATGACTGACAGCCATTGTCTGGTCAGGGAACTGTCCTGGACGAGGTGGAGGAAGAAGAGGAAGAGGAGAATGAGGTGGATGAGGGTGATGATTATTTTGGGCAGGAGGATGCTTCTCAGGGGGCAAGAGAAAATGTTAGCATTCCAAGGTCAGGTACAGTGATTGTGCGTGACTTTAGGCATGTGGATTTGCCAGAAAGTGCTCCTCCACCCACCACTGGCAGTGCATCATTGACACCTGGAACATTGGCCCACATGTGTGATTATGCCTTGCGGATCCTAAAAAGGGACCCCGCATTTCCAAAATGATGAGGAATGACGGCTACTAGCTGGCCAGCATCCTCGATCCACGCTACAAAGGCAAATTACACAACATCATGCCACAGGAGAACCTAGAGATAATATTGGCTAACTAACAAGCAACTCTGGTAAACCGTTTGTTTGAGGCTTTCCCAGAACACAGCAGCGGTGCTGGTTCTCCCACGAGCTGTAATGGGCACAATGGAAGAGGTGTTCATGGTGCACACAGCCGAAGTGGCGTTGGAGACAGGGGGTTAATGACCATGTTGTGGAATGATTTCTCAAGTACCGCTCACATGACTGCTAATACTGCATCGATTAAAAATGACAGGAAACAGCAGTTGTCAACTATGGTTACAAACTACTTCTCCTCCCATATCGATGTTCTCCCTCACAGGTCATTCCCCTTTGACTGTTGGGCCTCTAAACTAGGCACCTGGCCTGAATTGGCACAATATGCCTTACAGGAGCTCGCTTGCCCTGTTGCTAGTGTTTTATCTGAAAGAGTCTTCAGTGCTGCTGGCTCAGTCCTGACAGAAAAAGGGGCCCATCTGTCGACCCAAAATGTTGATGATCTAACCTTCATTAAAATGAACCATGCATGGGTTTCAAATGATTTTGTCCCACCTTCTCCTGATGACACATAGGTTGCCAGAACAGTGCTTTGCTTTTGTCCTCCTTTTCCTTGAACTTGCCCCATTCCACCATTTGCAGCAGCTGAATGTCCAGCCAACACATCAACATATGCCATTTTTTAAACCTCCCTAACTGGGCTGCCCACCCCCCCAAGGGCTGGGGTTAACACCTGGGGCACCCGGGCAAGTGCCTTTGCTCTGAACAGGTGGATAGGCCCACTGATGGCCTCATAGGAGCCCTGTGCCAGTACCGTCGACCACGTGTGTGCCCCCCCTGCTCCGTCATGGCCACAGCACTTGCAAATTGCAATACTTACCTCTCCCTGCTCTACCGCAGTGTATTCTGGGCAGTTAAATCCTTCACAGGGATGGCCACTAGAAAATTGGTGTATTGATCAATGATGCTTAAGATGTAGCTATGGCCTTTCCTGCTTGCCTCTACCTTCAGATGATCAATGGCTACCATTTGTAATGGACGTCAACTTACAAGCGGATGCAGTGGTGCTTTATGATCACCTTTCACAGTTGTGATAGTCACAGACGTGTGACATTCCTGCCACCATTTTTCAATGTCTCCTCTCATGCTGGGGCTGTGCTGAATTTTCATCCTTGTGTTACTGATTGTGCCAGTTTGTTTTTGTCCCTTATTGGATTGGCCTCTCTTTGCTCTGCTTTCAGAATATACCAGAGTGCTGATATAGTGGGCGAAGTCTAGTGACTTCAGTGTTTTTTCTATCATGTTGGGCATTTTTTGCAGGGTTCTTTGCGTGATTGCAGACAGTGTCTTTCCTTTCCTGTCCTAGCTAGTTAGTTTGGGCCCCATCGTTTGCTCAGCCTATTTTCCTACCTGCGTTTGTGCTTTCGTCTTGTCTCACCGACAGTATATGTTTGGGGGCTATCTATTCCTTTGGGGTCTGCTCTGGGGCAGTTTAGATTTCCCCTTTCTTGCTTTAGGCTGATTTAGTTCTCTGGCTGTGATGAGGCATCTAGAATCATCGTAGGTGCTCTCCACGGCTGCTGCTGTTTGTGTGGATGGAATCAGGGGTCTGCGGTCCGCTTGGCTACCAACCTCTCTGGTTTTCTGTGGCTTAGCTTGGTCTTGCTTTCCTCCTCCGTGACCAATCATAACAGAATCACCAGCCTAAACCGCAGATTCTAGGGTACTCAAAAGCAGGAGAGAATTGTAAAAAAAAAAAAAAAAAGTGTCAGAATTTTTTTTTTAGATATTTTTTCTTATTTTTCTCTGGGGCCGTAGGAGGATTTTTTTTCTTTGATGGAGGTTAAGCAATTGTCTGATCGTGTTGAGCAGCTCGCTGCTGAAGTGCGGGGAATTTCCGCCTATCTCGCTCAATCACCTGCTGTTGAACCAAAAATCCCTACTCCTTATGTGTTTTCTGGGGATCGGTCTAAATTTTTGAATTTTAAGCATAATTGAAAATTATTTCTTGCCTTGAAGCCTAACTCATCGGGGAGCTCTGTGCAGCAGGTTAAAATTATGATCTCCTTGTTACGCAGCGATCCCCAGGATTGGGCTTTTTCTCTGACACCTGGAAATCCTATTCTGACTAATGTGGACACATTTTTTCAAGAATTGGGGTTGTTGTATGATGAACCTAATGCTGTTGATCAATCTGAGAAAACCCTATTGGCATTGAACCAGGGTCAGGATTCTGCAGAGTTATACTGTCAAAAATTTCAAAAGTGGGCGGTCCTTACTACATGCAATGACGGTGCCTTAGCAGCTCTCTTTCGAAAGGATTTATCAGAAACCATAAAAGATGTTATGGTGGGATTTCCTGTTCCCTCTGTTCTTCATGATTCTATGTCATTAGCCATTCAAGTTGATCGGCATTTATGTGAACTTAAAACTGCACAAGAGGCGTTGCCGCTTTTTGAACAAACGTCTGAACCCATGCAATGTGATAAGGTTTTGTATAGGGCGCAATGTCAGGAGTTTAGAAGGCGTAATAAGCTGTGTTTTTTCTGTGGAGACGCCTCTCATACTATTTCTGTCTGCCCTAAACGAGAGAAACGTTTTGCGCACACATTTGCTGTGGGCAGTGTACAACCTAAGTTCCTTTTGGCAATTAGTCTGATCTGCTCCTTATCTACATTTTCCGCTAAGGCTTTTGTGGATTCAGGAGCAGCTTTGAATCTGATGGATTTAGACTTTGCTAAACGTTGTGGTTTCCCATGATACCCCTGCAGACTCCTATCCCTTTGAGGGGTATTGATGCTACTCCCTTGGCAGAGAATAAACCCCAGTTTTGGACACAGGTGATAATGCGGGTCGCCCCGGACCACCAAGAAAATTGTAAATTTTTGGTACTGCACAATTTGCATGATACTACTGTTCTGGGTTTTCCCTGGTTGCAAACTCATAATCCTGTATTGGATTGGACATCTGTGTCTGTGGTGAGTTGGGATTGTCAGTCTATTCTTAATGACACTCCTGTTTTCTCCACCTCTCCCCAGTCTCAAGATATTCCAGATTATTTGGCTGATTTTTCAGATGTATTTAGTGAGAGTAAGTCTGCATCTTTGCCTCCTCATAGGAGTTATGACTGTACAATTGAGCTAATGCCCAGGTGTAAATTTCCCACGGGTCGGCTTTTCAACTTATCGGTACCCGAACATGATGCTATGCGATCTTATATCAAGGAGTTGTTGGAGAAGGGTCATATTAGATCACCCTCTTCACTCTTAGGTACTGTTTTTTTTGTGACCAAGAAAGATGGTTCATTATGGCCTTGTATTGACTATCGTTCCCTTAACAAAATCACTGTTAAATATCAGTACCCGTTACCCCTGATTTCTGATTTATTTTCCAGAGTTAAAAGTGCCTGCTGGTTTACCAAGTTTGACCTCAGGGGGCGTATAATCTTATTCTCATCAAGCATGGGGATGAATGGAAGACGGCGTTTAATACTCCGGAGGAACATTTTGAGTACCTGGTGATGCCTTTTGGGCTCACTAATGCCCCTTCTGTCTTCCATTCCTTTATGAATGATATTTTCCGGGACTTTGTGGATAAGTTTTCGATCATTTATCTGGATGATATTTTGATCTTTTCCAGTGATTGGGATTCTCATGTGGAACATGTCCGGACTGTGTTTCGGATTTTGAGGGAAAATTCCCTGTATGTTAAGGGATCGAAATGGTTCTTTAGTGTACAGAGGATTTCATTTTTGGAATTTATTTTGTCTCCATCGGCTATTGAAATGGACCCGGCCAAGGTACAGTCCATTTATGATTGGGTTCAGCCCACTTCTTTGAAGGCTCTCCAGAAGTTTTTAGGTTTTGCTAATTTCTATCGTAAATTTAAAGGTAATTTTTCTGGTATTGTCAAACCACTGACTGATCTGACCAAAAAGGGCGCTGATGTGGTGAATTGGTCTCCATAGGCAGTCTCGGCATTTCAGGAGCTTAAGCGGAGATTCACTTCTGCTCCGGTTCTACGGCAACCTGATGTCTCGCTTCCATTTCAGGTCGAGGTAGATGCTTCTGAGATTGGTGTGGGAGCTGTTTTGTCCCAAAAAGTTCCGGTGACTTCTAAAATGAATCCCTGTGCCTTCTTTTCTCCAAAATTCGCCCCATCTGAACGTAACTATGACGTGGGGAATCGGGAATTGTTGGCCATGAAATGGGCATTTGAAGAGTGGAGACATTGGTTGGAGGGAGCTAGACATCAAATTGTGGTCCTCACCGACCACAAGAATTTGATTTATCTTGAATCAGCCAAACGCTTGAATCCTAGACAGGCTAGGTGGGCCTTGTTTTTCACGCGTTTCAAATTTGTGGTCTCTTTTCTTCCGGGCACTAAGAATGTTAAGGCAGATGCCCTTTCTAGGAGTTTCTTTGTGGATTCTCTTATTGTGACCGAGCCTACTGCCATTCTAGGTGAGGGGGTAGTTCTTTCCGCAATCTCGCCTGATTTGAAATGTGCCCTGGAGGAATTTCAGGAGGACAAACCTGAGCGTTGCCCTATGGGAAAATTGTATGATCCTGACCAGTGGAGGAAAAGAGTAATGTGTAAAATTCATTGCTCCGTGTTGGCTGGTCATCCAGGTATTTTTGGTACCAGAGATTTGGTGAGTCGGTCTTTTTGGTGGCCTACCTTATCTCGTGATGGCAGGAATTTTGTGCAGTCCTGTGGGACTTGTTCTCGGGCTAAACCCTGTTCTCGTTCTAGTGGGTTGTTGATGCCCCTGCCAGTGCCCAAGAGGCCATGGACCCATATCACAATGGATTTTATTTCTGATCTTCCTGTCTCTCAGAGAATGACTGTTATCTGGGTGATTTGTGATAGGTTTTCTAAGATCATCCATCTTGTACCACTCCCAAAGTTGCCATCTTCTTCAGAGTTGGTGCCCTTGTTTTTACAACAGGCGGTTCAGTTGCATGGGATTCCTGAGAACATTGTGTTGGACAGATGAGTCCAGTTTATTTCCAGATTTTGGAGAACTTTTTGTTCCAATCTGGAAATTCAGTTATCTTTCTCCTCTGTGTTTCATTCTCAGACCAATGGGCAGACTGAGAGAACAAACCTGACTTTGGAGTCCTATTTGAGATGTTTTATATCTGCTGATCAGGATGACTGGGTCTCATTTTTGCCCTTGGCCGAATTCGCGCCAAACAATAGAGCTAGCTCTGCCACTTTGATGTCGCCCTTTTTCTGTAACTTTGGGTTTCATCCTCGATTTTCTTCTGGGCAAGTGGAGACTTCGACCTGCCCAAGTGTGGACACTGTGGTAGAGAGAATGCAGCAGATTTGGGACCAAGTGGTGGATAAGTTGTCCCTCTCTCAGGAAAAAGCCCAACGGTTTTCTAACCGGCATAGGACCATTGGTCCCCAGTTTAAAGTGGGTGATATGGCTTGGTTGTCGTCAAAGAATATTCCTATGAAGGTTGTGTCTCCAAAGTTCAAGCCAAGATTCTTTGGACCTTATAAGATTATGGAGATTCTTAATCCTGTTTCTTTTGATTGGCGCTTCCAGTTAAGTTTAAGATCCATAACGTGTTTCATAAATCTCTGTTGAAGAGGTTTGTGGAGCCAGTAGTTCCTATAGTGGCATCTCCTGACCCTGTATTGGTTAAAGGCAATGTGGAATATGAGGTAGAGAAAATATTGGATTCTCGTTTGCCTAGACGGAGACTCCAGTGCTTGGTCAAATGGAAGGGTTATGGCCAGGAGGATAATTTTTGGGTCTCTGCTTCTGACATTCATTCCGATAGATTGGTTCGTGCTTTTTACCGGGCCCATCCTGATCGGCCTGGTGGCATGGATGAGGGTTCGGTGACCTCTCCTCAAATGGGGGGGTACTGTTGTGAATTCACTTTCTGGCCTACCTCTGGTTACTAGTGAAGGTAGTGGAGCTGGTTATATTGACAGAGGGGTCACGAGTTCTCTTTCCGGGCTCCCTCTGGTGGTTACAAGAGGTAATGGAGCTGATCTAATTAATAGAGGTCTGTCACCTGATAATGAGAAGGATGATTGGATATCTGGAGTTTCTGATTGGATTTAAGACAGCCGACTCCCTCTATCCCTGCTGGTGATTTTTTCCTGCCTCCTCAGGTCTTAGTTTCCAGCTCAGTGCCTGCATGCTCAAGCTAAGTGTTCTTTTGCTATTGTTCACATTTGATTTGGTTTTGTCTATTTCAGTTTTGTGTGGTCAGCCGGCCCCGGCTGGGGCTGTGCTGAATTTCCATCCTTGTGTTACTGTTTGTGCCAGTTTGTTTTTGTCCCTTATTGGATTGGCCTCTCTTTGCTCTGCTTTCAGAATATACCAGAGTGCTGATATAGTGGGCGAAGTCTAGTGACATTAGTGTTTTTTCTACCAGACGTGTTGGGCATTTTTTGCAGGGTTTTTGCGTGATTGCAGACAGTGTCTTTCCTTTCCTGTCCTGTCTAGTTAGTTTTGGCCCCATCATTTGCTCAGCCTATTTTCCTTCCTGCGTTTGTGCTTTCGTCTTGTCTCACCGACAGTATATGTTTGGGGGCTATCTATTCCTTTGGGGTTTGCTCGGGGGCAGTTTAGATTTCCCCTTTCTTGCTTTAGGCTTTTTTTGTTCTCTGGCTGTGATGAGGCGTCTAGAATCATCATAGGTACGCTCCACGGCTGCTGCTGGTTGTGTGAATGGGATTAGGGGTTGTGGTCTGCTTGCTTACCAACCTCTCTGGTTTTCTGTGGCTTAGCTTGGTCTTGCTTTCCTCCTCGGTGACCCAATTATAGCAGGTACTGTATCAGCACATACTAGGTGTATCTGGTCTAGGAGTAATTTTAAATTTCTGTCTATACTTCCGGAGTCAGACATAGACACTTACAGGCTCAGTATGTATTACACCAGAATTTAACAAGTAGAAAAAGGGAAAGGTAGTCGAAGCGTACAACAGTATACAATGTTGTGGTACTTTTAAATCTTCGTATATATTTCAATCTCAGTAAGCATGTCCAGACTCTCCGCTACGGGAAACTACATGGATACAAGTACAGACAGAAAGTCGAGTGCTAGCAGAAATTTGGGAATTACTCATTGTGGGAAAACCTCCCCGTACATGTTGAAGAGGCGATGCAGACCCTCAATTACTGTGTCTGTGGAGACAGTGAAAACGGTTCTTTGTGAAGAAAGGATTGCTTTATCGCAGTAGCGTGGATCACATCACCTTTACTCGTCTCCATCAAACTGTGATCACAGGGAGAGATGTAGACATGGTCCTCACTGCCTATCATGATGTGTCTGGTCATTTTGGAGTGCAAAAGACTGAAGCCACAGACCGTAGGCGATTATATTGGATTGGCACGAGAGGAGACATTGAAAAATGGTGGCAGGAATGTCATACGTCTGTGACTATCACAACTGTGAAAGGTGATCATAAAGCACCACTGCATCCACTTGTAAGTTGACGTCCATTACAAATGGTAGCCATTGATCATCTGAAGGTAGAGGCTAACAGGAAAGGCCATAGCTACATCTTACCCATCATCGATCAATAAACCAAGTTTCTAGTGGCTGCCCCTGTGAAGGATTTAACTGCCCAGACTACACAGCGGTGGAGCAGGGAGAGGTAATTATTGCAACTTGCAAGTGCTGTGGCCATGACAAAGCAGGGGGGCACACTCGTGGTCGACAGTACTGGCACAGGGCCCCTCATAGTACGCTGGTGCGTCTGACGGTGATTGGCCCCCCCACCGCCAGAGACACTGTATTGTACTATGAGGGGCCCTGTGCCAGTGCCGTCGGCCATCTGTGGGCCCATCCACCTGTTCAGAGCAACGGCACATACCCGGGTGCGCCAAGAATTGACCCGAGCCATTGGTGGGGTGGGCAGCCCAGTTAGGGAGGTTTAAAAAATGGCATATATTGATGTGTTTGCTGGATATTCAGCTGCTGCAAAGGGCGGAATTGGGCAAGTCCGAGGAAGAGGGGGACAAAAGCGAGGCACTTTTCTGGTAACCTATGTGTCATCAGGGGAAGGTGGGACAAAATCCTTTGAAACCCATGCATGGTTCATTTTAATGAAGGTTAGATCATCCACATTTTGGGTAGACAGACGGGTCCTTTTTTCTGTCAGGATTGATCCAGCAGCACTGAAGACTAGTGTTGAGCGACTTTTGTTTTTTTAGGGTCGAGTTTCGTTTCATGAAATTCCACTTTTCCAAAAGTCAGGTCAAGCAAAACCGGCCGACTATAGGGAAAAGTCGGGGTCGTCCCGAAACACGAAACCCAATGTAAGTCAATGGAGAATTAAAGTCGGCAGTGAGCGGAGGACAGGAAAATCACCAACAGTGCCCATTTGAATGCCAAAAGCATAAATTCTTGTTACTGAAGCTTGTCAACCTTAATTAACTTCATAATACTAGTTACGCACTGAAAAATGGGGGTTATTTGGCTACAGTTGTGGGGGGGGAGGGCTGGCTCCAGGTTTTCGTGGGCCCAGGGCCAAAGAGTGCCCCTTTAACACATACCACAACTCATGATGCTCCGATACGGCAGAGAAATAGCAGTAAAGTACAATGAAAAATACTTCACTTCTTACATCTCATGACTGATATCCATTTTAAATTCTCCAATACCTCCAAAAACGGACAGTATATAATTCCATACAGTATTATGGCCAGCGCTTAGTGTGCTATACAGAGTAATGAGGCCCATATATTTCTCCATACGGAATCATTATTCCCATATAACGTTTCAAACCGTATATGATGAGCTCCACATAATGCTACAGTATATGTTGGTCCCAATGGATGAAGCTCCACTGTCTTATGGGCCCAAATAATGCTCCATATATAATGGGCCCCATTTCTACTGCTCTAGTGTATAATGGGCCCTGTAAATGCTGCTCCAGTGTCTGATGTCCACCTTTGGAATGCTCCAGTGTATGGTGGGCCCCATATATCATTCACCAGAGTATAGTGCTCCCCACAAATTGCTGTCCCAAAACAATTACATAAATTTCCTTGCTAGGGAATCCCTGCACTACTCTGAACTCCTTGTCGTCCCCATCTTCCATCTCACTGCACTTGGCTGTTTAGGCCCTCCCACCGGCAGAGACACTTTTGCGTACTATGCGGTGGCCTGTGCCAGTGCCATCACCCATGAGTATGCCCCCCCACCTGCTCAAGGAACCTGCACTTTCATCTGCACCTTCCTCTTTGTCACCGTGTAAGGTGGTATAGTATGCTGGAAGGGGAACCTGAGTTTCCTCTGGGTCAGATTCTGGCTGTGTAGAGTGCGAGGGGAATGTAGTGGTCTGCGTCAATGTACCAGCAGCATCATCTAGCAGTGGCTGGGCCTCAGTGCACTTGTGGCGTCCCCAAGAGTACGGTCGCCACTGTGGCATTGCCTTCCTCCTAGGGAGTGTGTTGTCAAACTTGGGAGCAACGAAGGATCTCTCTAGCAGTGAAACCAACACACAACACATTTCCCACTCCAGGCCAGCAGGGAGACCTCTGAACCTGACTGCTGAGGAGCTGCTCTCTGTGGTCAGGAGGAGGTAAGTTTGGGCACTCTGTGCAGGGAAGGGGAAGTGTGTGGACGTGAGAAGGGGAGCTGGAGGATGAGCAGAGTTAAGGCTCACTCCTAGCTGGAGCGCATGGTCCGGATTCCGGTCTCCGAGTTTGTAGGGACACTGACGTTCCTGCAGCAGAAACCGGGGGAAGTAGCAGCTATAAATGCTCTGTACCCAACTATGGCTCAGAGGCCCCAGCATCGACGTGTGCAAGGCAGAAGGAAAAGGCTACAGCTGTCTGCCATACAAGTAAAGTCTGAGGAACATCTGTTAGACAGGAGGCGTTTCAGTGAACCACGGTCCTGTGAGTGCTTCCCCCACAAGCGCTAGAAATGAGACGTTCAGGAAGGTACATGTTGGCGGAGTGTTGGAAGGGAGCTTTCCATTCTGGTCCCAGAGGTTGGCAGAGGTCCTGACCCAGAGGACACAGCACGGAGGCAGGCATCTGTGTAACCTGCAGACTGTGAGTAAAGCTTTGGAACTGCACGCTCCGGTGTCCTACAGTTATTCCAGCACCGCTACATCTGGGTACCAGCACCTACACCGCCTGTGCCTTTCCCCCATCACTACATCTACACTTCCCTTAGACTCCAGCTCCCCATGTGGGGAGCTTCACCATCTTTGCTGCACAACACCATCAGTCCCAGAGGATCTGCATGCAGCGTTGGCCTAACATCTATGTTGCCGAAAACCACAGGTGGCATCAAACTATCTATATAAACTCTTTACCATTATACCACGCCATTTACATAGGTGCCCAGGGCCACCGTCCGGGTCACCGCTGCTGTGACACATCCCACTGACACCGGCCCGGTACCGAGTACCTCACAGCCCTGGGAGGGCGACCCATATGCCGACTGCTGATCGGGCGGCGTTATTCCCACAAACCTCCAAACAGCGTCCCTGAAGGCAAAGTTTTTGGTTTCCGGGGGCAGTATGATTGCAAAGCTGAGCCTTAAAGGAATGTCCAAAAGGGCACCACCAGGAGTGGAGCCTGTGGCTTAATTGGACTGCACCCGGGAAACCACTATCATACAAGCTACAGAAAAGATGGACAGATTGCAAGGTTTGTCGATTCTGTGTGTGGTGTGGTATGTCCGTTTGTAGTTGTGCTAGCGATTTCTCAGCTTTATTCCGTTAATGACAGAGACTCCGGCATGGCACCGCGGTACGCGTCAAGCTTACTAGAGGGATACGCAAGGCTGTGGCACGTGAGATCGAGCAATAACAGGTCTAGCATTCCAGTACATGTCCGGGGCTGCATGCACGCTACACTGAAAGGACCAGCTTTTGTCGCTTAGAGGTGCAGATAACCTGCTGAACTCCGTTAGTGATGGGGATCTGGGATTCAGATTATTCCCCGCGAAAGATGATTTCCCAGTAAGTTCAGGTCAACCGCAATTCCGGAGTTAGGCCTAACCGTCATTCCTGAAAAAATTACGTGTCCAAACCACAGGTGCTGTAGCTTGCTAACAGCTCGGCAGCCGTTCTTAGGCCCAGTATGGATTCAACAACATTGTAGAAAGTTGATAAAGGGCACAGTTTCACCGGATAACACGTATATATGTAGCCTAGTTTACACATTAAAAATATATGCCTATTGATCAGGAGACAGACTCAGATGTTCTCAGGCCCAGTATGGATTTGACCAGATTGTACAAAGTTGAGAAAGGGTACTTTATCACTGGATAGCAGGTATATATAGCATAGTTTAAACATGTAAAATCTCCGTGTTCTCAGTATGGATTACACAGCAATCTAAAAAGTGGAAAAAGGGAAATGCATTTGAGGTGTACACAACTATATACTTTTGATGTTATTTTTAAATCTTCATATATATTTCTGTCTCAGTAATACAGTCCAGCCTCTCCGCAATAGGAAATGAGATGCATACAATTAGTGACATAAAGGCTATTGATTGCAGAAATCGAGGAATTATTATTCACGGGAAAAACTTCCGTCACAATTCTCATAGGCGATGCTGACCCTCAATTAATTTGTGTGTTGAGACAGTGAAAACATTTTTTTGTGAATAAAGTCTTGCTGTATCGCACTTCCGTTGATTCCATCACTGTTACTCATCTCAATCCAATTTTTATCACAGGGAGCGATGTAAACATGGTGCTCACTGGCTATCATGATCTGTCACATAACTTTGGAGTGCAAAAGACAGAAGCCACATGCCGTAGGCGATTCTATTTGATTGGCATGAGAGGGCACATTTTGAAATGTGCGCCAGAATGTCACATGTTTGTGAGTAGGAAAACTGTGAAAGCTGATGATAAACCACCACTGCATGTAATTGTGATTCGACGTCCATAAGAAATGGAAGCCACTGATCATCTGGAGCTAGAGCCTGGCCAGCAGGACAGGGCATAGCTACATCTTAACCATCATCTTTCAGTACAATCAATTTGTAGTGGCAGTCCCAGTGAAGGATTTGACAGCCCAGACTACACAGCGGAGGAGCAGGGAGAGGTAAACATTGCAAATGCTGGGGCCCTGCCCGGGCAAGGGGGTCACACTCGTGGGCATCGGTACTGGCACTGGGCCCCTCATAGTACGGCGGTGTGTCTGACGGTGGGTGTGCACCACCATTGTCAGAGACACTTGATTGCACTATGAGGGACCCTATGCCAGTGCCCGCGCCCAAGAGTCGGCCTACCCACCTGTCCAGGGCAATGGCACTCGCACGGTTTTGTGCGCTAGGTGGTGACCCCGGCCATGGGGGGCCGCCCACTTAGGGAGGTTTACAAAATGGCATATGTAGATGTGGGTCATTCAGCTGCTGCAAAAGGCGAAATAGGTCAAGTTCGCGGAATAGGAGGAGGACCAAAGCAAGCCATTTTTCTGGCAACCTATGTGTCATCAAGGGAAGGTGGGACAAAATCCTTGGAAACCCATGCATGGTTCATTTTAATGAAGGTTAGATCATCCACATTTTGGGTTGACAGACGGGTCCTTTTTTCTGTCAGGATTGATCCAGCTGCACTGAAGACTCTTTCTGATAGCACACTTGCAGCTGGGCAAGCGAGCTCCTGTAAGGCATATTGGGCCAATTCAGGCCAGGTGTCCAGTTTAGCGGCCCAATAGTCAAAGGGGAATGACCTGTGTGGGAGAACATCGATATGGGAGGAAAAGTAGTTTGTAACCATAGTTGACAACTGCTGTCTCCTGTCACTTTCCATCGATGCAGTATTACCAGTTGTGTGAGCGGTATTTGAAAAATCAGTCCACAACATTGTCATGAAACCCCTGTCTCCAATGCCACTTCTGCTGTGTGCACCACGAACACCTCTACCAAGCTGCCCCCGGCCCGTACGGCTCGTGTGAGAACCATCACCGCTGCTGTGTGCTGGGAATGCCTCAACCAACCGGTTAACCAGAGTTGCTTATTTAGTAGCCAATATTAGGTCAAGGTTCTCCTGTGGCATGATGTTTTGTAATTTGCCTTTATAGCGTGGATCCAGGATGCTGGCCAACCAGTAGTCGTCATCGTTCATCATTTTGGCAATGCGAGGGTCCCTTTTTAGGATCTGCAAGGCATAATCTGACGTGTGGGCCAATGTTCCCGGTGTCAATGATGCACTGCGAGTGCTGGGTGGAGGAGCACTTTCTGGCAAATCCACATCCCTCCAGTCACGCACAAACCCTGTACCAGACCTTGCCACGCCAACATTTTCACTTGCCCCTCGAGATGCATCCTCCTCCCCAAGTAATCATCCCCATCATCCTCCTCCTCCTCTTCTTCATCCACCTCGTCCAGGAGAGGTCCCTGAGCAGACAATGGCTGAATGTCATCAAGGATTCCCTCCACCTCTTCCTCCTCGTCAACATTGGCTGCAGATGCCTGCTCCTTAAGGTGCGTCAAAGTTTGCATGAGCAGACGCATAAGTGGGATGCTCATGCTTAGGATGGCGTCGTCTGCGCTTACCAGCCGTGTGCATTCCTCAAAACACTGAAGGACTTCACAGAGGTCTTTCAGCTTCGACCACTGCACACCTGTCAACTCCATGTCTGCTCTCAAAGTGCCTGGCCGTGTATCCTCCCACAAATGCATTATGGCCTGCCTCTGCTCGCACAGCCGCTCAACCATGTGCAGGGTGGAGTTCCACCTTGTTGCAATGTCGATAATGAGGTGGTGGTTGGGAAGGTGGAGCAATCGCTGCAGCTTCTGCATACGAATGGAGTGTACAGGCGACCGGCGGATGTGCGCGCACAGTCTTCGCACCTTCTGGAGCAGGGCTTTTAACTCCGGATAATTATTGAGGAAGAACTGCACCACCAGGTTCAAGGTGTGAGCCAAGCAAGGTATGTGGCTGAGTTTTGAAAGGGCTATGGCTGCCACAAAATTACGGCCGTTATCACTAACTACCTTGCCTGCCTCAAGATGTACACTGCCCAGCCATGACTTAGTTTGTCACTGAAAGTACTCGGCCAGCACCTCGGCGGTGTGTCTGTCGCCCAAACACATCATCTGCAACACAGCCTGCTGACGCTTTCCACTAGCTGCTCGATAGGGGGACACCTCGTGTGCAACAGTGGCAGCTGCAGATGGAGTGCTCGTACGACTGCGCTCTGTTGACGAGCTTTCGCTTCTGGAGGAGGAGGAGGAGGAGGGTCGAACGCCTACAGCCAACTGTTTCCTATACCGTGGGCTAGGCAGCACTGTCCCACCACCGCTGTCCCCTGTGGACCCTGCATCAACCACATTAACCCAGTGCGCAGTGATTGACATGTAACGGCCCTGGCCATGCCGACTGGACCATGCATCAGTTGTGAGGTGCACCTTTCCACTCACTGACTGCTTGAGTGCATGGACAATGGGGTCTTTCACATGATGGTGGAGGGCTGGGATGGCTTTGCGAGAGAAGAAGTGGCGACTGGGTAGGTCATAGCGTGGTACTGCATAGGCCATGTGTTCGCGGAAAGCTGTGCTTTCCACCAACCGATAGGGCATCATCTCTAACGAGATTAGTATGGCAATGTGGGCGTTCAAACCCAGTGTACGCGGATGAGAGACTGAGTACTTTCTTGACCTACTCATAGTGTCTGGGAGGGTGAGCTGGACTTGAGAGCTGCATATGGTGGAAGTAGCGGTGGACAGGGCAGACTGAGAGAGGGTTGATGATGGTGATGGAGTTGGTGTTCTTTCTGATGGCCTAGATTCAGTCTTTCGTTGATATAACAGTGGGATTCCCTGACTGCTGTGGCCTTGCACCACCTTACACCTCAACATTTGCTGCTGTGCTAACCGGTGGGCTTACAGTGGGGGAAACAATGTAGCGTTGCTGACTACCTTCTTTGTGATCAGTTGCACATGTGGTACTTGAGGTTTGGTGTTGTGTCCACGCTTGCAAGTGCATGCTGGTTAAATGTCTAAGCATGCAACTGGTATTCAAATTTTTCAGATTTTTCCCTCGGCTAAAGGTCTTTGCGCACTTCTTACAGATAACCTTGGCCTGATCATGAGGATTTTGTTCAAAAAAGTGCCACACTGCACTCTTCCTACTTTGGCAGACATTTTGCGGCCTAGCACGCCGTGATATTTTGACCCTCTGGACAAGCTGTCCAGCAACTCTTTTGATTTTTGGAACCTGTCTTTGGAGTGCTCCGGGCCTGCCAGATAACAGCTGTTGCGATGTCGATGTCTGCTGTGGATGCTCCTCCTCCTCATCTGAGCTATTGAAAGCAGCACCCTCTTCCCCCAATGGATGCCAATCTGGGTCAACAACTGGGTCATCCATCACCTCCTCTCCAATGTCATGTGCACCTTCCTCTGTGTCACCGTGTATGGTGGTATAGTGTGCGGGAAGGGGCACCTGAGTCTCATCAGGGTCAGAATCTGGCTCTATACGCTGCAAGGACAATGTAGTGCTCTGAGTGAATGTACCAGCAGAATCATCTATCAGTGGCTGTGCATCAGTGCACTCCATGTTAGATTCATCTTGGCCTGGGTAATTCACCATTTCACTTGATAATCCAGGCATGGTATGTGAAAACAGCTCCATGGAGTAATCAGTAGTATGGCCTGCGTCATCCTTCAATCTTGGTTGGGGTGAAGGACACAAGGAAAGGTGTGGTTCATGAACATGAGCCTCCAATGACGACTCAGTGCT
Organism: Dendrobates tinctorius; assembly: GCF_039654945.1. NCBI lineage: Eukaryota > Metazoa > Chordata > Amphibia > Anura > Dendrobatidae > Dendrobates > Dendrobates tinctorius. Next base: position 5,878,960 of record NW_027361742.1, read on the forward strand.
TTTATTTTTTACAACTTCAGAAGAGGAGGCGATAGAGCTGGAGGCTGAGTCAGCAATGTAAGACAAAACTTTTCCCTGAAGCTCTGGCTTTAAAAGCGGTTTGCCAACTCCTAGAAAACTAAGCCTTCGAGGCCTTGTGGAGCCAGACGATGACGCAGGCTCAACACCTCCTGCATTCGGTCCTATTTTGCTTTTGGCACTACCATCAGATCCACCACCAACACCATCATTACCAGCTGCCAACCCCCGCCCAATTCCACGGCCTCTTCCACTAGCCTTCCTCATTTTTGGTAGAAATGTAGACAAAATCCAACAAACTATATAGTAATGTAAAACAAGGTACAAGGTGTCTATAGGACAGGGGAGATTTTGAATTTCTGCACACACTTGTGGACACTCGACACTTTTGGATTGTGTGAGGCCCACTGAATATCACAGCGCTATGTGACAGGCTCGATGTCGCAGGTGTGAAAAATGTCACTAGAGGATAACGGAGATTTTGAATTTCTGCACACACTTGTGGATACTGGACACTTTTGGATTGTGTGAGGCCCACTGAATATCACAGCGCTATATGACAGGCTCGATGTCGCAGGTGTGAAAAATGTCACTAGAGGATAACTGAGATTTTGAATTTCTGCACACACTTGTGGACACCGGACACTTTTGGATTGTGTGAGGCCCACTGAATATCACAGCCTATGTGACAGGCTCGATGTCGCAGGTGTGAAAAATGTCACTAGAGGATAACGGAGATTTTGAATTTCTGCACACACTTGTGGATACTGGACACTTTTGGATTGTGTGAGGCCCACTGAATATCACAGCGCTATATGACAGGCTCGATGTCGCAGGTGTGAAAAATGTCACTAGAGGATAACTGAGATTTTGAATTTCTGCACACACTTGTGGACACCGGACACTTTTGGATTGTGTGAGGCCCACTGAATATCACAGCCTATGTGACAGGCTCGATGTCGCAGGTGTGAAAAATGTCACTAGAGGATAACGGAGATTTTGAATTTCTGCACACACTTGTGGACACTGGACACTTTTGGATTGTGTGAGGCCCACTGAATATCACAGCGCTATGTGACAGGCTCGACGTCGCAGGTGTGAAAAATGTCACTAGAGGATAACAGAGATTTTGAATTTCTGCACACACTTGTGGACACTGGACACTTTTGGATTGTGTGAGGCCCACTGAATATCACAGCACTATGTGATAGGCTCGATGTCGCAGGTGTGAAAAATGTCACTAGAGGATAACGGAGATTTTGAATTTCTGCACACACTTGTGGACACTGGACACTTTTGGATTGTTTGAGGCCCACTAAATATCACAGCGCTAAGTCACAGGCTCAATGTCGCAGGTGTGAAAAATGTCACTAGAGGATAACGGAGATTTTGAATTTCTGCACACACTTGTGGACACTGGACACTTTTGGATTGTGTGAGGCCCACTGAATATCACAGCGCTATGTGACAGGCTCGATGTCGCAGGTGTGAAAAATGTCACTAGATGATAACGGAGATTTTGAATTTCTGCACACACTTGTGGACACAGGACACTTTTGGATTGTGTGAGGCCCACTGAATATCTGAGCGCTATGTCACAGGCAGAAATTGGCTAGTGTATGACAAACTACAAGGTGTATATAGAATTGGGCAGAATAGGAATCTCCCTAGAGTGTAGGTCTGTAAGAACGGAACAAGTCCTCCACTTATCCTTACAGAGCGACACACAGATAGCTTCACTGTGGCCGTGATAACAGCCGTTACATGGTACTGAGAGAGGAGCGTGCACGTACACGGCTGTCCGGTGTACGTAAAATTGTCAAGCTCCGTGTTTTTTAAATATACGGACTAACACACGCTGTCTCTCTATAGTTTTGAATGTGATCAAACAGCAAATATATTTAACTGTTTGAAAACTAGACAAAACTAGAAGGTGCAGGTCTGTAAGAACGGAACATGTCCTCGACTTATTCTTACAGAGTGACACACAGATAGCTTCACTGTGGCCGTGATAACAGCTGTTACACGGTACTGAGAGAGGAGCGTGCACGTACACGGCTGTCCAGTGTACGTAAAATTGTCAAGCTCCGTGTTTTTTAAGTATACGGACTGACACACGCTGTCTCTCTATAGTTTTGAATGTGATCAAACAGCAAATATATTTAACTGTTTGAAAACTAGACAAAACTAGAAGGTGCAGGTCTGTAAGAACGGAATATGTCCTCGACTTATTCTTACAGAGTGACACACAGATAGCTTCACTGTGGCCGTGATAACAGCCGTTACACGGTACTGAGAGAGGAGCGTGCACGTACACGGCTGTCCGATATACGTAAAATTGTCAAGCTCCGTGTTTTTTAAATATACGGACTGACACACGCTGTCTCTCTATAGTTTTGAATGTGATCAAACAGCAAATATATTTAACTGTTTGAAAACTAGACAAAACTAGAAGGTGCAGGTCTGTAAGAACGGAACATGTCCTCGACTTATTCTTACAGAGTGTCACACAGATAGCTTCACTGTGGCTGTGATAACAGCCGTTACACGGTACTGTGTGAGGAGTGTGCACCGCTGTATGGTGTGAAAAAATGCACGCTCAGTACCTCACCAGGACAAAAAAAAAAATTGGGATTGCTTTTAAAAAAGCAGTTTGCAGAGCAGTGGGTAAACAGCAATGCAGCCGTCAGGAAGCCTTAGAAGGCAGCCTAACAACCAACACCGCTGATCCAGCAAAATATAGCCTCCACTTCGACTGCACACACAGTGACTGGTGTGTTGTACAGGCAAAATCGCTAGCAGCAGAAGCAGTTTTTGGTGTCTTCTTCCCTGCCTAATGCTCTCCCTACAGAATCAGCAGCAGCAGCAGCTCTCCCTATTCTGAGATCAGCATGAGTAACATGGCGGTCGGAGTGCACGCCCTTTTATACCCCCTGTGACGCCCACCAAAGCAAGCCAATCACTTGCATGCCCTTCTGAAAGATGGTGGTGACCCCTGCCTATGTCATCACGTTGCCCACAGTGTCCGTGGATCCTGATTGGCTGAAAAAGAACGCAAAACAAACTTTTGAAACGCGACTTTGGCTCTTAAGTCGCCGACCTCGTGGCCGACCTCATCCTAGGGTCTGGTTTCGTTTCATGAAACCCGACTTTGCCAAAAGTCGGCGACTTTTGAAATTTTTCAACCCGTTTCGCTCAACTCTACTGAAGACTCTTTCAGATAACACACTATCAGCAGGGCAAGCGAGCTCCTGTAAGGCATATTGTGACAATTCAGGCCAGGCGTCCAGTTTAGAGGCCCAATAGTCAAAGGGGAATGACCTGTGAGGGAGAACATCGATATGGGAGAAGTAGTTTGTAACCATAGTTGACAACTGCTGTCTCCTGTCACTTTTAATCGATGCAGTATTAGCAGTCGTGTGAGAGATACTTGAGAAATCATTCCACAACATGGTCATTAAACCCCTGTCTCCAACACCACTTCGGCTGTGTGCAACACGAATACCTCTTCCATTGTGCCCACTATGGCTCGTGGGAGAACCGGCACCACTTCTGTGTGCTGAGAAAGCCTCAAACAAATGGTTTACCAGAGTTGCTTGTTTGTTAGCCAATATTATCTCTAGGTTCTCCTGTGGCATGATGTTGTGTAATTTGCCTTTGTAGCGTGGATCAAGGATGCTGGCCAGCCAGTAGTCGTCATCCCTCATCATTTTGGCAATGCTGGGGTCCCTTTTTAGTATCCGCAAGGCATAATTGCACATGTGGGCCAATGTTCCAGGTGTCAATGATGCACTGCTGTTATGAATGAGTCACCGTAGGAGGCAAAAACAGAAATACTAGCTAAGTCCAGAAAACCAGAGAAGTTGGCAGCTATCGGATTGCAGACCCCTGAACCTAAAAACAACAACTAGCAGTAGCCGTGGGGGGTTCCTACGGTGCCCTAGACCCCTCGATCACAGCCGGAGAACTACATAGCCTAAAGGCAGAAAGGGAAATCTAAACTGCCTCAGAGCAGACCCCAAAGCAATAGGCAGCGGCCAACATATAATGACGGTGAAGCAAGATGAAAAAACACTCACACAGATAGAAAGATAGGCTGAGCAAATGATGGGGCCAAAGCTAACTAAATAGGACAGAATAGAAAAGCTGCTGTCTGCAATCCGCCAAAACCCTTTCAAAAACAAGAGCCAACAGACTGATCGGGAAAAAAACCCTGAAGACGCTAGGCTTCAAAAAGACTATATCACTACTCAGGTATTATCTGAAGACAGAGCAAAAAGGAATTCAGCTCACCCAGCAGGGAAAGGCAGAAATCAAGAAAAACAAGGCAAAACAAAACCAAAACACAAATGCAAGAAGTAAAGCAGAAAACTTAGCTTTTGAGGAGCAGGAATCAGACTGGTCTCCAAGAATCCCTCAGAGTAATCACCCGCAAGACAGAAGGGTGTCGGCTGCCTTATATCCAGTCAGCAATCCCAGTCACCCAGTCATCATCATTCTGCTCAGGTGCTTTGTAATCAGCCTCACTACCTTCCTTCACCAGAAGAGGGAGTTCATCAGACCTCAATGGTGAAGGGGAAAATGAAATCACAACACACTGCCAGTGGTGGGTGGAGGAGCACTTTCTGGCAAATCCACATCCCTACAGTCACGCACAAACACTGTACCTGACCTTGGAATGCTAACATTTTCTCTTGCCCCCTGAGAAGCATCCTCGTGCCCAAAATAATCATCCCCCTCCTCCTTCTCTTCCTCTTCTTCCTCCACCTCGTCCAGGACAGTTCCCTGACCAGACATTGGCTGACTGTCATCAAGGCTTCCCTCCTCCTCCTTCTCCGCTGCAGACACCTGATCCTTAATGTGCGTCAAACTTTGCATGAGCAGACGCATAAGTGGGATGCTCATGCTTTTGATGGAGTCGTCTGCGCTTACCAGCCGTGTGCATTCCTCAAAACACTGAAGGACTTTACAGAGGTCTTTCAGCTTTGACCACTGCACACCCGACAATTCCATGCCTTCCCTCAAACTGTGCCTGTGCACAAATGCATTACAGCCTGCCTCTGTTCGCACAGCCTCTCGACCATGTGCAGGGTCGAGTTCCACCTTGTTGCAACGTCTATGATTAGGCGGTTCTTGGCGAGGTGGAGTAATCGCTGCAGCTTCTGCATACGAGTGGAGTGGACGTTTGAGCGACGGATGTGCGAGCACAGTCTTCGCACCTTATGTAGCAGGGATGTTAACTCCGGATAATTATTAAGGAAGCACTGCACCACCAGGTTCAAAGTGTGAGCCAGGCAAGGTATGTGTGTGACTTTTGCATGGGCTATGGCTGCCACAAAATTACGGCCCTTATCACTGACTACCTTGCCTGCCTCAAGATGTAGACTGCCCAACCATGACTCAGTCTGTCGCTGCAAGTAGTCGACCAGTACCTCCGCGGTGTGTCTGGTGTTGCCCAAAGACATCTTCTTTAATACAGCCTGCTGACGCTTACCACTAGCTGTTCGATAGTGGGACACCTCATGCTTTATGCATCCATTAGCCCTCTTGTCTGTACTGTTACACACTTAACATTATGGCTGGTCCATACAATCAGAGCAACTGTTACCACCCACCTCTCGTGTCTACCTCTTTCCTCATAGACTGTAAGCTTGCGAGCAGGGCCCTCACTCCTCTTGTTATTTGTTATAATCTACTGTATGTGATTATTGTTATGCTGTAATGTCTATTGTCTGTACAAATCCCCTCTGAAATGTAAAGTGCTGCGGAATATGTCGGCGCTATAAAAATAAAATTTATTATTATTATGTGCAACACTGCCAGCTGCGGATGGAGTGCTCGTGTGACTGCGCTCTGTGGACGAGCTTTGGCTCATAGAGGAGGAGGATCGAAAGCCTACAGCCAACACACACAAAACCCCATTATCACCTTTTACAATTTTGATGTCCAAAAAGTCAATGTCAGTCTGACTGTACTTGCACGTCAACCTGACATTAATTGAGTTATCGTTGAGTATATCCAGAAAATTCTTTCAAGAAGAGATTATGTGCATATTTTTGGATAAATTGAACGTACTGGGACTATTTAGTGCTGCTTAAAATGAAGGAACATATACAGTTGGGGTCTAAATATTTACATCTGTCTAATATATAAATTGGCTGTGGAGGAATTGATTTGAAAAATAATGGGCTACCCTTAATAGTATTCTAATCATATTTGTATCCATATCCATTTTGTCTATGCCTGTTTTTTCATGTATTTATTATGGGTTCCTTAACTATTTTTTGACTTAGAGATATTTTTTGTACTGTATGTTGTGCTGTTGCATATTTTTGCAGCAACTTGTATTTAAAGAATTCCAGTACTTCTTTGAAAGATGAAACTTGATTAAATAGCATCATGCACCTATAGGGTGTATAGGTTACATGTTATTATCGTGTGTTTCATGCGGGGTCTTTCTGTATACAGTCGCATGGGTTATTTCTCCTAGTGATTATTATGTGTTTTCTATACCTCCCTACTTATATCTTTTAGAGCTGGCACGATTGCCAATGTTTCTCTCTGCACTTCTCACAAACTCTGTGACATATGCGTTCATAGGTCTAGCTAGGGTGGCCTCTCTGTCCTGACACGCCGGACGGAGCTGTGACCTGGCTGTCTGCGACGATACTGCACACTGTTGTGCATTGCCCTGGGAACGCGTCCTTCCTGGTAAACTCTAGTCGCTTCCTCACCATGACTTGTTGGGTGTGGGAGAGGCTGAGTGGCCGGGAGGCCCGTCCTGGGCTGATGTCACGTGCAGGGAAGTTGTGGCGCCGCCAGTACACATGAGGGAGGCACGCCTACATCAGGGGCTGAAACGCCGGAGATAGGTGCGTCTTGGCTACCTATAGTTGATTCGCGTTGTGCGTTGCTCTGGGAGCGCGTCATTTCCAGTGTGCTCTGGCTGCCTCCTTACCATGACGCGTCGGGTGGGGAGGTGGCTGGGCGGCTGAGGGGGCGCGGCCTGGACTGATGTTACACGCCGAGAGCTGCGGCTCTACTAGCACACATGTGGAGGGCACGTGTACATTAGGGGCTCTCTATATAAGGTCTCGGTGGTCACATAACCACATTCACTTACCCTCCAGGACGAAGCTCACGGGAAACGCGCGTCGGGGATTGCAAATACCACAAAGATCGTATGCTCTAGACTTCTTTCATGGGCCTGGCATGGTGCATTCAGGGAATGAGAGCAGCGCTATGTAGGATTTTTAGGAAGTGCACTTTGGCTATTCCTTCACTGCACATTTAATTATTCAATCCTCCGTATAGCACTGCTTTCATAATAAGACGTGTGTGCTACTCTCAGACAGTATTTGCAGCTCACCTTACTGTGATGTCATTTTTGTACCATTTTTTGGAACCTTAGCTGCTTTACTTCTTGGTTAAAAAATCAGCATCACTCAGATTTATCTAATGTATTACTTATAATAGGTACTGTGAGGCAGCGCTGTCATTCAAGGTTGGGGAACACTCGCTTTGCTGCAGAAAACCTGGTCCGGCACAGGTTTCTCAACATAAACTCAGTCCATTCGGTTTATTCATCATCATAAACCAAAGCAATATACAACAATCTTACAGCAGATAGCAGGGTATCTTCACACTGGAGCTCTGCTCCCCTTTAGCCCTCCAGGTCACACAGGCTGTGCTTCATCCAGCCAATAGGCTATACAGTCTCTCAGTTGCAGTCCCATCTCTGGGTTACCTTGCATGCTGCTTTACACTGCAGACATCTATTCCCTCCTCCCAGGGAATTATCAGGCACACGTCGCCATTACTCACAGCGTCCACACGTGCTGTCAGTCAGGAAGCCCCATCTCAGCAGGACCTTCCACACTGGACGAACCGGGTCCAAGCATTCACCCCCATGTGACCTACCCTGGCCACATTATATGTTCATAGCCACACCCACCGGGTCACATGACTATGACCTCATCACAGGTCCTTCAGGTATTTACACACTCTTTACAACAGTGCTTTAAACACATCCCCAGGGTGGGTTTGTAGGTAACCAGGTCCGCCCATCTCTCTAGTTACCTGGAGACTTCTCCCTTACACATTGAAACAACACCTCAGCAATATCATTGCTGAACAACACATAAGTCTTCATCTCAAAGCCACCCACTTTGAGATACATAACGGCGATTCAGTATTCTGCCATTCATCCTTTCTCCTGGACATCCACACAGCGCCCCCTAGCGGACACAGTGGTTACTACACCACATACCTCCCCCTCTGTTCAAACTTGTGGGGTTGAACACACAACATTACACCAGGGTCTCGCGACCGGGCACTCACTACACCTTGCTCCATAGGTCGAGAGAACCGTCTCCATCTGTCATATGGCCTCGTTCCCACCTTAGACCTCCCCCGCCTCCAGCGGTCAGAATATCGGTCATTGGCTTTGACCCTCCAGTCACGGTCTGTCTGCTTCATCAGACACTGGTTAGTCACCATCCTTTCTCTATCTAAGCGTCTTGTAACAAATGGTACCCCACCACATCTAAGTTTACTTTTCAGTGCATTAACCTCACCGTTCTTTGCATCTGCTGTCTCTCTAGCAACCTCCAGTTCACACTGTAATCTACGGTGCAACGTATTGGCACGTTGAGCCTCTTTCTCTGCTTCTTCCACCTGGCATTTCAGCTGTTTCAGACGCACATCATTTCCCTCGGCCAGGTCTTTGTATTGCTCAGAACTACGCCTTTCATCATCCATTTGCCTTAGTACAACCTTCAGTTTTTTCTCTGTACAACGTACTTGTTTGCTTGCAGATTGTCGCACTTTAATTTCCGCATCAAGCTGTTCCTCCAATAGTGCAACCTTTGCTTCTATCTCCTTATTCTGGCGAACTAATTGCTGACAGGCACTTTCATTCTTCTGGGCATTACTACGTTCTGTCTTCAGATCACCATTCATCTGGTCAACCTGAAGTGTGGCCTATCTCAGCTTGTCATTGGCTAATTCAACGTTGCCATGTTCTTCCTCCACTTCTTCTTCAAGCTTAACAATGCGATACTCTAACCGCCTCTTTTCTTCCAAAGCCAGAGCACCTTCACCTCTGTTGTTGGCAATCACATCAGCCAGTTCATCTTTTTCCTGCTGTGCTTGCCTTTTAGCACACTTTGCAGCAGCAAGCTCCATCTGCAAATGAATCACCTCTGCTTCCATACTTTCCAGTTTCTTTTTGTCTTCACACTGTTCCTTACTCAGGTCTGGCCACTGTAAGTCTTTGTCCCAGTTCTTCTCCCGCAGAAGACCTCTTACAGTTTCTGTTAGTACTCCTACCTCTTCTCTGAGGAACTTATTCAGACCTTGCCATGATGCCAGGTGACCTTTGAGCTCGAAGACTTCTTTCTCTAGCTCATCCAGTCTGTGCTCCCTTTCTCTCTCAGAGCCACAGTCACCCCTAGAGTCTGAGTCATGCCGATCATCCCAGTCAACCCTCCAGTTACCCTTTGACCATGTGTCCACTCCAGTCACCTCATCTCCCAGCCCACCATCTGTCTTGTCACGAGACGTCAGGTCCATCAGTTGGGCAGATGTACTACTTTTCCCGGTCAGTTCTACTTCTGACCTGTTCACTTTAGGAGGCGTCACCATCTCCGTGTCCGCTGGCCCCACAGTCGAAACGTCTCCATCGTCCGACCATATGTCATCAAACAACACAAAGTCCCGGCCCCTCTCCAAGGCATAGACTAAGTCTCGTGGTATCCCGCCCCCTTTGCACACATCACATTTGGTCCCCTCAAACATTACTCGGTCTACTGCATAGTTCACCGTGACCCCATGTATACAGCGAACCCTGGCGTTTTTCTTGGTCAGAGATAAAACAAGCAGAGTTCCTGTCAGAGTCACCTGACTCTCTGAGTCCAGTCTACCAGAGACCCCTTCCCGCTGCAGCATCACGGTACACACCTGTGGCCCGTTATTATCCGGAAAATACATGTCACACTCCTCAAAACTCATACAGACACACTGCGGTTCCCCAGACGTACCCACTGAGGCACCCAGTGCTGCCATTTCCTGAGAAATCCCAATTTGGGTCGCCACCCCTTCCCGGGACTTCACTTCTTTTTGGGTTACCACCTCAATTTGGGTTACCGGTCCCCTCTGGGACTCCACTTCTTTTTGGGTTACCACCTTAATTTGGGTTACCGCCCCCTTCTGGGACTCCACCCCCTTTTGGGCTACCACCTCGATTTGGGCCACCGCCTGCTTTTGGGATTTCCCCATGTCCATTCTGCAGAACTTCTTATGCCACAGTTCACACAGTACAGCTTATGTCTCTTACGATACCACACAGGTCCTTGCTGGCACCACCACAGCTTCTGCTGTCACCTGTTGTGAGTTCATTTTCCCTTCACCATTGAGGTCTGATGAACTCCCTCTTCTGGTGAAGGAAGGTAGTGAGGCTGATTACAAAGCACCTGAGCAGAATGATGATGACTGGGTGACTGGGATTGCTGACTGGATATAAGGCAGCCAACGCCCTTCTGCCTTGAGGGTGATTACTCTGAGGGATTCTTGGAGACCAGTCTGATTCCTGCTCCTCAAAAGCTAAGTTTTCTGCTCTACTTTTTGCATTTGTGTTTTGGTTTTGTTTTGCCTTGTTTTTCTGGATTTCTGCCTTTCCCTGCTGGGTGAGCTAAATTCCTTTTTGCTCTGTCTTCAGATAATGCCTGAGTACTGATATAGTCTTTTTGAAGCCTAGCGTCTTCAGGGCTTTTTTCCCTGTCAGTCTGTTGGCTCTTGTGTTTGAGAGGGTTTTGGCGGATTGCAGACAGCAGCTTTTCTATTCTCTCCTATTCAGTTAGCTTTGGCCCCATCATTTGCTCAGCCTATCTTTCTATCTGTGTGAGTGTTTTTTCATCTTGCTTCACCGTCATTATATGTTGGGGGCTGCCTATTGCTTTGGGGTCTGCTCTGGGGCAGTTTAGATTTCCCTTTCTGTCTTTAGGCTATGTAGTTCTCCGGCTGTGATCGAGGGGTCTAGGGCACCGTAGGAACCCCCCACAGCTACTGCTAGTTGTTGTTGTTAGGTTCGGGGGTCTGCAATCCGATAGCTACCAACTTCTCTGGTTTTCTGGACTTATCTAGTATTTCTGTTTTTGCCTCCTACGGTGACTCATTCATAACAGTCACCGATCACCGACACCAACGGTTGCTGTTCACACACAGAGGCTGGTGTCCTCTTCGTAACCCCGCCGAGTTACAGGAAGCCGCTTGTCCCCTTCGCAACCCCGCCGAGTTACCGGAAGCTGCTTCTCCCCTTCTTGACTCCCACTGAGCCACCGCAGGCTGAGTTGAGAAAAGAACAAAAAAACACCACAAAAAACTCACGTGTCCTGTCTATGTGCTATTCAGGACGTTCCATCTCTGCCTGAGACCGTCCAACATACAGGGCGCACCGGGTGCTATTCATGGAGCCGACCCTCCTCCCAGGGTTGCCAACACACCGGCCTCACCAGGTCCAGGGGCTCGGCGGGTGCTATTCAGGACATCCGTCTCCACCTGAGACTGCCCAACACTCACGCCTTACCAGGTCCAAGGTCTTACCATGTGCTCCAGGGAGATGATTCTTCTCCTAGAACCTCCCAACACTGACCCTCCAGGACTTTGCTCACTGAACCCTCCAGGTACACAGTCTTTCCCACTGACCCAGGTCAGTACAACACGAACACCTGTCCGTTACCTGTGTCGGCCACACAGGTCCTCGGGTACCTCATATCCGCAGAGGCACCCTAGCAATCACCAGTCTCTTTCTCACTGACCCCGGTCAGTACAACACGGTTTTCACGACCGTCACCTGCTGGCCGCGCAGGTTCTCGGACCCCTCTACCGCAGAGGTATCCTATAAGTCTTTTCCACTGACTCCAGTCAGCATATCACACGGCTTTCCATACCATCAGCCCTACTGGTTCAGCGTTGCCCTTAGCAGCCGACTTTGCAGTCCTTTTCCGTTGCCCCTAGCAACAAGGCTACAATAATGCCCTTTGCAATTCTCCACCAATTGTGAGGCAGCGCTGTCATTGAAGGTTGGGGAACACTCGCTTTGCTGCAGAAAACCAGGTCTGGCACAGGTTTCTCAACATAAACTCAGTCCATTCGGTTTATTCCTCATCATAAACCAAAGCAATATGCAACAATCTTACAGCAGATAGCAGGGTATCTTCACACTGGAGCTCTGCTCCCCTTTAGCCCTCCTGGTCACACAGGCTGTACTTCATCCAGCCAATAGGCTATACAGTCTCTCAGTTGCAGTCCCTTCTCCGGGTTACCTTGCATGCTGCTTTACACTGCAGACGTCTATTCCCTCCTCCCAGGGAATTATCAGGCACACGTCGCCATTACTCACAGCATCCACACGTGCTGTCGGGCAGGAAGCTCCATCTCAGTGGGACATTCCACACTGGACCAACCGGGTCCAAGCATTCACCCCCATGTGACCTACCGTGGCCTCATTATATGGTTCATAGCCACGCCCACTGGGTCACATGACTATGACCTCATCACAGGTCATTCAGTTATTTACACACTCTTTACAACAGTGCTTTAAACACACCCACTGGGTGGGTTTGTAGGTAACCAGGTCCGCCCATCTCTCTAGTTACCTGGAGACTTCTCCCTTACACATTGAAACAACACCTCAGCAATATCATTGCTGAACGACACATAAGTCTCCATCTCAAAGCCACCCACTTTGAGATACATAACGGCAATTCAGTATTCTGCCATTCATCCTTTCTCCTGGACATCCACACAGCGCCCCCTAGCGGACACAGTGGTTACTACACCACAGTACCTATTGGCTAGAAAACTAGTTTCTAATATCTTTAGCCTTAGGTTCTGTGTATCAACTATTTTGATGTATGGTGCACTAATATTTTTGAACATTTAGTTTATTAGATCAAGTTGACATCTTCCAAATGATTTTTCCAGTGCCAGTATTAGACCTATTATCATTGTACTGTATTGCATATGTACTTTTTGGCATTTTATTGGGTATTCTTCTCCTTTTAGGATTGTCTACATGTCTGTGTGTTTTTTGTATTGAATATAATAAAGCTATGTTATTTTTATATGGCTATATGCTTCCGTAATCTAATTGGATGGTCCATGCATTTGTTGAGAGGTGCACCTTACCACTCACTGACTGTTTTAGTGCGTGAACAATGCGGTTTTTCACATGCCGTGGAGGGCAGGGACTTCGAGAAAAGAAGTGCTGATGGGGTAGGTCATAGCGTGGGACAGCATAGGACATGAGGTCGCGGAAAGCTTCGCTTTCAACCAAACGGTAGGGCATCATCTCTAATGAGATTAGTTTGGCAACGTAGGCAACCAAAGCCAGTGTACGTGGATGAGAGGATGAGTACTTTCTTGTCCTACTCAGAGTGTCTGGTATGGTGAGCTGGACTGGAGAGCTGCATATGGGGGAAGTAGCGGTGGACCGGACGGAGTGAAAGGGGGTTGGTGATGGTATTGGTGGTGATGGCCAAGATTCAGTTTTGTGTTGCAAAACCATTGTTATTCCCTAAATGATTTGGCCTTGCGACGACACCTCCACATTTAGTGCTGGTGGTGTGCTTAATGGTGGCTTTGGTCTTACAGTGGGGGGAACCGATGGAGCGGTGCTGGCTACCTTCAGGCAGAGCAGGGGCACATGTGCTACCTGAGGTTTTGCAGTCCGTCCACGCTTGCAAGTGCATGTTGATTACATTTCTAAGCATGCAACTGGTATTCAAATTTCTGAGTTGTTTACCTCAGCTAAAGGTCCTTCCGCACTTCTTACATGTAACCTTTGCCTCATCAGTAGGATTTTGGGCAAAGAAGTGCCACACTGCACTCTTCCTACTATGGTATACATTTTCTGGCCTTGCACGCTATGCTAAGTTGACCGTCTAGCCAAGCTGTCCTGCAACTCTTTTAGTTTTTGTTCCACGTTTTTGGACAGCTACGGGCCTGGCAGATAACTGCTGCTGCTGCCATGTCAATGCCTGCTGCGGATCCAGCTCCTTATCTGAAATATTGCCAGCGCCACCCTCCTCCCCAAATGGATGCCAATCCGGGTCAAGGACTGAGTCATCCATCACCTCCTCTTCAAAGTCATCTGCACCTTCCTCTTTACCTTCCTCTGTGTCACCGTGTAAGGTGGTATAGTATGTGGGAAGGGGCACCTCAGTTTCATCATGGTCAGATTCTGGCTCAATAGACTGCGAGGGCAATTTAGTGCTCTGGGTCGATGTACCAGCAGAATCATCTAGCAGTGGCTGTGCATCAGTGCACTCCATGTCAGATTAATCTTGGACTGGGAAATTCAGGATTTGACTGGATAACCCAGGCATGGTATGTGAAAAGAGCTCCATAGAGTAATCTGAAGTGTTGGCTGCCGCATCCTTAAATTTGGTGGTGGTGACGGACACAGGTAAAGGTGTTTTTCCTGATCAGAACCCTACACTGATGACTCCGTGCTTGCAGGTTACGAACGTTCAGAAGAGGTGGCAACAGAGCTGGTACTGTTTTGGCAATGTACAACAAAACCTGTTCCTGATGCTCTGGCTCTAAAAGCGGTTTTCCTACTCCAAGAAAAGGCAACCTTACAGGCCATCTTGGGCCAGACGATGACGCAGGCTCAACACCTCCTACCTTAGCTGCTATTGTGCTTTTGCCAGAACCAGCCGATGCACCACCACCATCAGTACCAACTGCACCCCCCTGCCCACGTTCGCGGACTCTTCCATCATACTTCTGTCACGTCGCCGTCAGACTCGGGGCCCGCTGTTCCGCCCTCAGCCACTAGGAGGCGACGGACTGTCACGCCGCCCTCGGGCTCGGGGCCTGCTGTCCAGGCCTCGGCCACCAGGAGACACCAGACTGACATGTCGTCGTCGATCTCGGGGCCTGCTGTTCCGCCCTCAACAACTAGGAGGCGCTGTGGCTCGCGCCCGAGTGAGGGCGGCAACAATGAAAGGGCTTCTGCGCAGGCGTCTACTGGACGCAGACTCCGCTCCTCTGTCAGTCATGAAGGGGCTGGTGCATCATCATCAGGTCTGGTCCTGGGGGCGGTCCTGATGACATCACCAGCCCGGGAGCCTGTGAGGGACGACCTGATCCCTCAAATACCTTGGGACTGGGCTTGCAAGCCGCCGGATATATTCTTGGTTCCCCTACGTGTTACTTGTGATTGCCTATCGTTAACTCCGACCTCAGCCTGAACTTCTGACTACTCTGTTGCCTGCCGTTTTTGTACCTTGCATTTCTCCTGATTACTGACGCTGACCTTGGCCTGGATTCCTGACCCCCTCTACTGCCTGACGATTTTGTACCTCCGCTACTCTCCCGGTTTTTGACCTCTGCCTGGACTCTCGACTCTGCCTCTGCCTGCCGTTTCTGTACCTCCACTGCTCGCCTGGTTTCCGACTCCATTTTTGGCTCCCTTCCTGCTGTTCTATTGCGACCGTTCTGCTCTGGCACTCTGCTCCTGTTCAGACAGCGCTTCCTGGACTCTGCAGTAAATCCAGATCCCTGTATAGGGGTAAAGGGTGTCGGTGCTACTCGGGGCGCTGTCTGTCTGCAGCCCAGACCCGCAGACGGACGCGACATTATATCCGGCCCAAATAAAACTGTCTCTTGTGTGTGTATATATATATATCACACCTATATGAAGACAGTTTCTCTGAATTTTTTTTTCCTTTCCTCTCTTGCCTGAGCTGATTGTTGGATTAAAACACCTGTTACTAAGCCTCAGTATACAGCCTGGAGGATCAGTCTCACCTTTCTGCTCGAGCATGCTGCAGTTAGGAAACTCCAGGGACAAAGCTGAACGTCAGAGATCCGTACCCCGGGAACATCAGCCTCTGAGCAGCTCTGGCTATGGTTGCGCAGAGGCTCAGGTATTGCCCGCAGATGCGGCCAAAGTTTTACTACCTATTTCATTGTATTTTGGTCAGGATTCTCTGTGTTTAAAAGCCTATGTCGATAGCGGGTCTGAAGGGAATTTTATGGACTCTTTTGCTGCTAAAAAACTTGGTGTCCCACTACTGAAACTTAATATTCCAATTAAAACCACAGCTATTAATGGCACATCCATTATTCAGGAGGGGGTTAAATTTGTTACTGCTAAGATAACTATGTCAGTAGGAGCACTACATACTGAGCTTATTTCCTTTTTTGTGTTGGACAATCTATCTTCTGCAGTCATTTTGGGAATGCCGTGGCTACGTCAACATAACCCTGTCATTGACTGGCACCTGGGTGATGTGGTGCGCTGGAGTTCGCAATGCCAGGATAATTGCATGTGTGTAGCAGTAAATCAAACCAAGCTAAAAAAACACCCCTTCATACCGTTTGCTCTCAGGGATTATGGAGATGTCTTTTCCGTTATAGAGTCTGAGAAACTACCGCCCCACAGAGAGTATGATTGTCCTATAAACCTAATTCCAGATGCCCGTCTTCCAAAAGGGAGAATATTTAATCTCTCTGGTCCAGAGCGTCAGGCCATGAATGAGTACATAGCGGATAGTTTAAGAAAGGGGTTCATTAGACCATCTATTTCACCAGTTGGAGCTGGGTTCTTCTTTGTAGAGAAGAAAGATGGTGGTCTCAGACCCTGCATTGACTACCGGGAATTAAACGCAATCACTATAAAGAACCAGTACCCGCTTCCACTCATCCCTGATCTTTTTAATCAGCTAATTGGAGCCCGTTGGTTTACTAAACTTGACCTCCGGGGGGCATACAATCTAATCCGCATAAGAGACGGCGATGAGTGGAAGACAGCGTTTAATACACCTCTTGGTCACTTTGAGTACCTAGTAAGGCCTTTCGGACTCAGCAATGCTCCTGCAGTGTTTCAGCACTTTGTTAACGATATTTTCAGGGACATCTGTGGTGTGTATGTCGTTGTGTACTTGGATGACATTTTGATTGACTCCACTGACCCTGTGACACATGCTCAACACGTCCGTTCAGTACTGCAGAGACTGCGGGAGAACTCCTTGTTTGCTAAGTTGGAGAAATGTGTCTTTTTCGCTGAGGAGGTACAATTTTTGGGGTACATGGTCTCAGGCAGGGGGTTCCGCATGGATCCTGCCAAGATCCAACCTATTAAGGCGTGGGTGCAACCCAAATCGCTGAAAGCACTGCAGCGATTTTTGGGATTTGCCAATTACTACCGTAAGTTTATCAGGAGTTTTTCTGAGATTGCCAAGCCACTCACGGATCTAACCCGAAAGGGGGCGGACGTGGCCAACTGGAATCCCGAGGCCATTCAAGCATTTTCTACGTTAAAAGAATGCTTTGTGGCCAACCCGGTTTTAGTACAACCTGACTTAGACCGCCCATTTATTGTGGAGGTGGATGCCTCCGAAGTCGGAGTGGGAGCAGTGCTATCGCAAGGCACTGCAGCCCTCACTCAGCTGCGCCCATGTGCTTTTTTTTCCCGAAAGTTCTCTGCCACAGAGAAGAACTATGATATTGGGAATCGGGAATTACTAGCAATCAAATGGGCCTTCGAGGAATGGCGTCACTTTCTCGAAGGCGCCAAACACAAGGTCACCGTCATTACAGACCACAAAAACCTGACCTACCTGGAGTCAGCTAAAAGACTGAATTCCAGGCAGGCCAGGTGGGCCTTGTTCTTTTCAAGGTTCGATTTTTTTAATCACCTTTCGCCCTGGCACGAAAAATGTGAGGGCCGATGCCCTCTCTCGCAGTTTTTGCCCCACACAAGCTGAAGACTGTGAACCCGTTCCGATATTAGCCAATGGGATCGTCGTGTCGGCAGTTTCCTTGGACCTTCTGGAGGCGATCCGTAGGTCTCCGGAACGAGCTCCTGACACTACACCCCCCCAAAAATTGTTTGTTCCGAATTCCTTTCGCCTTCAAGTTCTTAAAGAGTCACATGACTCTGTTCTGGCAGGTCATCCTGGGCTCAATAATACCACCAGGTTGGTAACTAGGAACTTTTGGTGGCCGACGGTGGTCAAGGACTGTAAGAACTATGTTTCAGCATGTGAAGTCTGTGCCCGCGCCAAATCCACCCATAATCGCCCTGCTGGCTGGCTTCAGTCCTTGCCCACCCCTGAGAGTCCATGGACCCACATCTCTATGGACTTCATCACAGACCTGCCGACCTCAGATGGGAAAACATGTATCTGGGTGGTGGTAGACAGGTTCAGCAAACAGTGCCATTTTATTCCCCTGTCTGGCTTACCTAACTCCGAAACCTTGAGCAAATTGTTCCTTGTGCACATTGTACGTCTTCATGGTGTTCCGTCAAATATTGTGTCCGACAGAGGTACCCAGTTCGTCTCAAAATTCTGGAGGGCGTTCTGTAAACGCATCGGTGTTGAGTTATCCTTCTCCTCGGCCTACCACCCCGAAACCAATGGGCAAACCGAACGTGCTAATCAAGCTCTGGAGCAATACCTCCGTTGTTACGTGTCAGGACACCAGTCCGATTGGGTAGAACATCTGCCATTGGCTGAGTTTGCCTTAAATAATCGCTACCAGGACTCCATTAAAACTACCCCTTTTTTTTGTAACCTTGGATTGCATCCGCGCTTTGGGTCGTTCTCGGCTAGGATGTCAGAGCTCCCTGGGGTAGAGAAAAGCATACATCGCTTGAAAACAATATGGTCTGAAGTAAATACGAATTTGAAAGGGGCTCAAGTTAGACAGGCTTCAGCTGCAAACAAACGACGGTCCAAGGGGCCACACTTGGGGGTTGGGGACAAGGTTTGGCTTTCGACTAAAAACATCAAACTGAAAGTACCGTCTGCCAAACTGGGTCCCAGATTTATTGGCCCATATGAAATTATAGAAGTGGTTAACCCGGTAGCCTTCCGTTTGAAACTTCCGCAGTCATTTAAATTACCTAACGTGTTCCACAAGTCTCTCCTCAAACTGTATTGCTCCCCAATTCACCCTGTCCAGTCCCCTCCTCCTCCTGTTTCGGTCGGAGGGTCCTTGGAGTATGAAGTCCAGGGTATCCTTGACTCCCGCCTTGTGAGAGACTCCATACAGTATCTTATACACTGGAAGGGCTACGGCCCGGAGGAGAGGTCCTGGATCCCCGCAAGGAACATCCATGCCAAGGCATTAATTAGGAGATTTCATCTCCTTCACCCTGACAAACCGGGTTTTGAGGGTCCGGAGGCCCCTCCTGGAGAGGGGGGTACTGTCACGTCGCCGTCAGACTCGGGGCCCGCTGTTCCGCCCTCAGCCACTAGGAGGCGATGGACTGTCACGCCGCCCTCGGGCTCGGGGCCTGCTGTCCAGGCCTCGGCCACCAGGAGACGCCGGACTGACATGTCGTCGTCGATCTCGGGGCCTGCTGTTCCGCCCTCAACAACTAGGAGGCGCCGTGGCTCGCACCCGAGTGAGGGCGGCAACAATGAAAGGGCTTCTGCGCATGCGTCTACTGGACGCAGACTCCGCTCCTCTGTCAGTCATGAAGGGGCTGGTGCATCATCATCAGGTCTGGTCCTGGGGGCGGTCCTGATGACATCACCAGCCCGGGAGCCTGTGAGGGACGACCTGATCCCTCAAATACCTTGGGACTGGGCTTGCAAGCCGCCGGATATATTCTTGGTTCCCCTACGTGTTACTTGTGATTGCCTATCGTTAACTCCGACCTCAGCCTGAACTTCTGACTACTCTGTTGCCTGCCGTTTTTGTACCTTGCATTTCTCCTGATTACTGACGCTGACCTTGGCCTGGATTCCTGACCCCCTCTACTGCCTGACGATTTTGTACCTCCGCTACTCTCCCGGTTTTTGACCTCTGCCTGGACTCTCGACTCTGCCTCTGCCTGCCGTTTCTGTACCTCCACTGCTCGCCTGGTTTCCGACTCCATTTTTGGCTCCCTTCCTGCTGTTCTATTGCGACCGTTCTGCTCTGGCACTCTGCTCCTGTTCAGACAGCGCTTCCTGGACTCTGCAGTAAATCCAGATCCCTGTATAGGGGTAAAGGGTGTCGGTGCTACTCGGGGCGCTGTCTGTCTGCAGCCCAGACCCGCAGACGGACGCGACAACTTCCTCATGTTTGGGAAAATGTACCAAAAATGCCAGCAGAGAGATGGTACTGTATGAGGAGCGTCCAGCTGTGGAAGGTGTATTAAAAAAATTAAATCTACGTATATATTTTGATAGTCACAGATGCTCTCACAGAATGTATTGGACCATAGTCCAACAAGCAGATGTACGGAACTGTATCAGAAGTGTACAGCTGTATATGTTTTTTGTGTAACTAACAATGTCCATATATGTATTTACAGAGTGTCACACACACACACACACACACGCTGACTCTGTATAGATGTGACTGTAATGCGAACGGCAGATATACAATACTGTTTGAGAATCGTACAGCACTATACGGTGTCTGTATGGAAAATTGTCAATCTTCATCTCTTTGTATAGGGACTGACAAACGCTGTCTCTGTCTAGTTTTGACCGTAATCAAAAAGCAGATATACGAAACTGTTTGAAAAGTGGACAGCACTCTAAGATGTAGGTCTGGAAAAACAGAAAAACTGCTCGGATTTTTTTTCCAGAGTCACACACAGATAGCTTCTATTTGTCCGTGATACAAGGCGGTACACGGTAGTGTGTGAGGAGCGTACACCGCTATACGGTGTCTGTATGGAAAATTATCAATCTCCGTCTATTTGTATAGGGACTGACACGCTGTCTCTGTCTAGTTTTGACCGCAATCAAACAGCAGATATACAAAACTCTTTGAAAAGTGGACAGCACTCTAAGGTGTAGGTCTGGAAAATAGGAAAAACTACTCGGCTTTTTTTATCCAGAGTCACACACAGATAGCTTCTATTTGTCCGTTATACAAGGCGGTACACGGTAGTGTGTGATGAACATACACTGCTATATGGTGTCTGTATGGAAAATTGTCATTCTCCATCTATTTGTATAGGGACTGACACATGCTGTCTCTGTCTAGTTTTGACCGTTATCAAACAGCAGATATACAAATCTGTTTGAAAAGCGGACAGCACTCTAAGGTGTAGGTTTGGAAAAATGGAAAAACTCCATGGCTTTTTCTTCCAGAGTCACACCCAGATAGCTTCTATTTGTCCGTGATACCAGCCGGTACACGGTAGTGTGTGAGGAGCGTACACCGCTATACGATGTGTGAAAAAATGAACGCTCAGTAACTCACCAGGACAAAATAATAAAAGTTGGAGTGTTTTGAAAAAAGCAGTTTGAACAGCAGTGTGCACACAGCAATGCAGCTAGTAGGTAGCCTTAAAAGGCAGCCTAATCACCACCAGTGCTGCTGCACACAACAATAATCCTCCCCTTTCACTGCACACTAACTGTACAGTGAAAAGTGCTATCAGCAGAAGCAGTTTTTTTTCTTCTTCCCTGCCTAACTCTCCCCCTGTTCAGAATCAGCAGCAGCACCTCTCCCTAAGATCGGCAGAAGTAAGATGGCGGTCGGCGCTCACAGCTTTTTATACTCACTGTGACCCCACACAAAGACAGCCAATCACTTCAATGCCCTTCTCTAAGATGGTGGTGGCCGCTGCCCTTGTCATCGCATTGCCCACAGTGTGTGTCCACCTTCATTGGCTGAGAAAAGGCGCTGGAAGCATTATTTGAAATGCGACTTTGGCACTCTGATCGGCGACCTCATGGCCCACCTCACGCTATGGTCGGGTTTCGATTGGCGAAACCCGACTTTAGCTAAAGTCGGCTATTTTTTAAATTGACCGACCCGTTTCGCTCAACTCTATGTATGACTCATGAAATATATACGGAGATTTACAGTTATCCCTAGACTGTATAGAGCTGTACGCTTCTGATACAGTACCATATATTTGCTGGTATTTTGGGGCCATTTTCCAAAACATGAGAAAGTATGGTGGAAGAGGACGCGGACATGAATGGCCACCTGGTACTGATGGTGGTGGTGGTGCATCTGCTGGTAGTGCCAAAAACACAATAGCAGCTAAGGCAGGAGGTGTTGAGCCTGTGTCATGGTGTAGCTGTGGATGGCCTGTAAGGCTCCTTTTCCTGGGAGTAGGTACACTGCTTTTAAAGCCGGAGCATCTGGAACTGTTTTTGGCTTACATTGCTGAAACAGCCTCCAGTTCTATCGCCTCCTCTTCTGAAGTTTAAAAAAATGCAAGCACTGAGTCGTAACTGCAGGCTTCTGGTAAGGAGCAACCCCGTTCCTTGTGTCCTTCACCCACACCAAAAGAAACGGTTGTGGCAGCACACACTTCAGATTACTCCATTGGGATCTTTTCACATACCATGCCTGGGTTAAGTAAAAATGGGGCCCATCATATACTGGAGCATTCCAAATGGGGGACATCAGACACTGGAGCAGCATTTATGGGGCCCATTATACACTGGAGCATTAGAAATGGGGCCCATTATATATGGAGCATTATTAGGGCCCATCATACACTGGAGCATCATCCATGAGGCCCATCATATACTGGAGCATTGCAGATTGGGGACATCAGACAGGAGCAGCATTTACAGGGCCCATCGTACACTGGAACATAATCCATGAGGCCCATCATATACTGGAGCTTTATAAATGGGGCATATCAGACACTGGAGCAGCATCTATGGGGCACATTATACACTGGAGCATTAGAAATGGGGCCCATTATATTTGTAGCATTATTTGGGCCCATCATAAACTGGAACATCATCCATGAGGCCCATCATATACTGGAGCATTGTAAATGGGGCAGATCAGACACTGGAGCAGCATTTACGGGGCCCATCATATACTGGAGCATCATCCATGAGGCCCATCATATACTGGAGCATTATAAATGGGGCAGATCAGACACTGGAACAGCATCTATGGGGCACATTATACACTGGAGCATTAGAAATGGGGCCCGCTATATATGGAGCATTATTTGGGCCCATCATACACTGGAGCATCATCCATGAGGCCCATCATATACTAGAGCATTGTAAAAGGGGCAGATCAGACACTGGAGCAGCATCTATGGGGCACATTATACACTTGAGCATTAGAAATGGGGTCCATTATATATGGAGCATTATTTGGGTTAAGTAAACATGGGGCCCATCATATACTGGAGCATTCCAAATGGGGGACATCAGACACTGGAGCAGCATTTACGGGGCCCATTATACACTGGAGCATTAGAAATGGGGACCATTATATTTGTAGCATTATTTGGGCCCATCATAAACTGGAACATCATCCATGAGGCCCATCATATACTGGAGCATTGCAGATTGGGGACATCAGACAGGAGCAGCATTTACGGGGCCCATCATACACTGGAACATAATCCATGAGGCCCATCATATACTGGAGCTTTATAAATGGGGAATATCAGACACTGGAGCAGCATCTATGGGGCACATTATACACTGGAGCATTAGAAATGGGGCCCATTATATTTGTAGCATTATTTGGGCCCATCATAAACTGGAACATCATCCATGAGGCCCATCATATACTGGAGCATTGTAAATGGGGCAGATCAGACACTGGAGCAGCATTTACGGGGCCCATCATATACTGGAGCATCATCCATGAGGCCCATCATATACTGGAGCATTATAATGGGGCAGATCAGACACTGGAGCAGCATCTATGGGGCACATTATACATTGGAGCATTAGAAATGGGGCCCATTATATATGGAGCATTATTTGGGCCCATTATACTCTGGAGCATCATCCATGAGGCCCATCACATACTGGAGCATTGTAAATGGGGCAGATCAGACACTGGAGCAGCATCTATGGGGCACATTATACACTGGAGCATTAGAAATGGGGCCCATTATATATGGAGCATTATTTGGGCCCATAACACACTGGAGCATCGTCCATAGGGACCATCATATACTGTAGCATTATGTGGAGCTCATCATATACTGTATGGAACATTATATGTGACCAATTATTCTGTATGGAGAAATATATGGAGCTCATTATTCTGTATGGCGCACAATGTGGTGGCCATAACACTGTTTGGAGTAATATACTGTCCTTTTTTTGAGCTACTGTACAATTTAAAATAGATCAGTCATGTCATGTAAGCAGTGATGTATTTGTCATTGTACTATACCTATATTTCTGTGCCGTATCAGAGCATCATGAGTTGTGGTATGTGTTAAAGGGGCGCACTGACACTCTTTGGCCCAGGGCACACGAAAACCTGGAGGCAGCCCTACTCCCCCATAACTTTAGCCAAATAACCCCAAGTTTTCAATGCGTAACTATTATTATGAAGTAAATTAAGGTTGACAAGCTTCAGTAATAACAATTGATGTTTTGGGCATTGAAATGGGCACTGTAGGTGTGTTTACTGTCCTCCACTCCCTGCCGACTTTGCTTCCCCATTGACTTGCATTGGGTTTCGTGTTTCAGTTGGTCTCCGACTTTTCGCTATAGTCGGCCGATTTCGTTTGACCCGACTTTTGCGAAAGTTGGGTTTCATGAAACCCAACTCGACCCTAAAAAAAGCAAAGTCGCTCATCTCTATTGTGCAGTACTGGAAGTGTGAACCTGAACTTTACCATTATTCCTGCTAGGTTTATTTTTGGAAACTTCTTTTATCATTCTACAACACACAGCATATAGAATAAAGCTTCACAGCTACGGTAACTGTTATTGTAAATGTGAATGAAGCGGCTCCGTTTCTATTTCCTTTGGCAAAATTCATAACAAGAATTTCTTTGGGCAAACGGTTTGTATGAAGGAAATCCATTTCATCTGGCTCCCTGCTAATCCGGGGATTAGGAAGGTGGAATTGTGTTTTATGAGAAGCTGTGATAGTGAAGGAACATTATCTTACCTTTTTTGATCTTTGGTTTCTCTTTTTTAAATTTATCGCCTCAAGTCAAAAATGTTCCTTGAGTAGTCCCTCATTTAACAAGAT
This sequence comes from Dendrobates tinctorius, assembly GCF_039654945.1. NCBI lineage: Eukaryota > Metazoa > Chordata > Amphibia > Anura > Dendrobatidae > Dendrobates > Dendrobates tinctorius. The sequence continues at coordinate 5,903,932 of NW_027361742.1, forward strand.
TTAAGTTAACTCAGATATTAATAAAAGGATTAAACTAGAAATGGAAGGATAGAAAGACTATCAATGTAATGTAATGTAATGTAATATTTACTATAGAAGCTAAGTTACTTCTTAGCATTTATATTTTGTGATATTCAATCAGTTGGTATTGCACTTAAAGGGGTTGTCTGGTGAAAACAAGTTATTACCTACTTGCAGGGCAGAAGTTAGTTTATTGAATGGTTTGAGTCAGAAAGCTGGGAACCACACCAATTAGCAGAAGAAAGAGCTTTCATCCCTGTTAGAATGGAGCCAACTGCGCATGATCGACCGTTGCGTCATTCATTCTCTATGGGGTTGCCGAATGCTGACTTTTCTGGCAGCCCCATGAACAAGTAATAAAGTGGTGGATATGAGGATATGTATTTCCACTACATTTTTTTTTTTGAGAATTCTTTATTTATGATAGAAAATACAGGAAATTACAACCATATCAAAGTTATAGTCATATCAAATAACATTGATTGAATAAAATGACATGAGGGGTACGGTAAGGGATGGAGGGGGAGGGACAATATGGGGGGAAGGAACAAGAATTCATAACAATAGAGGTTAACAAAAAACCAATGTGGGTACACAAGTCCTAATCATATACATCAGTGCTAACCAAATGTTCGGGTATTATATAGCCGGGCAGGGTGAATTCACATCAGATAATTTAATCTTTACTTTTGTTCTGCAATTCTTTCCATGGATCCCAGACGCCTACATATGAATCATGATTGTGCATCTCCCAGCTTGACAGTTCCTCAAGGCGGGAAATCAGATATAGATGGGGGGACTCGTCCTTCCAATGTAAGGTTATTAAATGTTTTGCTGCACCAACTAATAACGGAAGAAGCCCATGTTTTTTTGGTTTAAAATTTTTGATGGGCATGAAAGTAAAGCTTCAGAAGCTTGTAAGTCATGCTTGATTAACTTTAACTCTTTGAGGATGAGACTGATCCCCTCCCAAAATTCCCTTATCACAGGGCATTCCCAGAATATGTGGGTGTGATGGCCGCTCAAATTATGGCACCTCCAGCAAATGTCGGAGTCAGACAGCCCCATGTGGTAGAGTTTGACCGGTGTCAGGTGCCATCTAGTTAATATTTTATAAGAATTCTCTTGGATTAACATACATCTGGAGAAGCCACGTGCATGAAGAAGAATCCCGGAAATTTGTGCATCAGAGAAATTTGTTCAAGTTCTGACTCCCAAGAATATAAGAATGATGGCGTAAACCCTAAGGGGGGATGTTACGTCGGGAATCCAAACGGGATATAAGTTTCAGTCTTGGGGGTGGGAGTTTATTCATAATGTCTAACCAGGACCAGGCTGATTTGCGAGGGTATGTTTGTTTGAATTGTTTAAGGATAAGTTTTACACGTTGCAATTGGAGAAAATTTTTTGGCTGGTTCAGTGCATTAACAGGCCAGTCTCCATTTTTTAGGGTTTTGTCATCATAAAAGTTGTTTAATGTTTCTCTGGGTAATTTAGTCCAGAGATTATAAGGGTCTCAGAACTCGGGGTCTATCAAGAATGGTATAGAAGAAATAGGCGTCTGAGTGGATGGATAAGAATCTGGAGGGAGGTCATGGATTATCATGCGTTTTACTTGCAACGTGGAAAAAGTAACTTCATCCAGCTGAAGATCATCGGATGGCTTTGCCTTAGTCCATAGACAAGGCACATCTTCTAGACCTAACAATATCAAATCTACATTGTCCTGGTCCCCTTTTTCGTAGCTATTTACCACCTTTAGCCATCTGCTCAAATGTATAGCTTTATAGTAGAAGAGTGGGTTCGGAACTCCCAAGCCCCCCGAGGAACCTGGGTATGAGAGGAGTTTATTCATAGAAAACTAGAAATTAGGGGTTTTAGAGTCTTAAAGAAAGATTGCGGCACGCTTACAGGGACCATAGTCATAGTATATAGAATTACTGGCATTACGTAAGTTTTGAAAACATTAATGCGTCCCAACCAGGATAAAGTAGGTAAATTGTATGATTTCATCAGTTCCTCTACTTTCTTCAGCAAGGGGGAGTAGTTAGCACTGAACTGATCTGTAGGGTCTATAGTGATCAATACTCCCAGGTATTTTAAGGAATTTGTGGACCAGTAGAAAGGTGTTTGTCTGCGGAGGTCAGCTAGCTGATTGTTTGTAAGGGTTATGTTGAGGGCTTCCGATTTTGTGGTATTAATTTTAAAATTAGACATTCATCCGAATTGATGAAGTACAGTATATCAAGGATATTTGGGAATGCCTGTGAAGGGTTGGTTATGAGGAAGAGTAGATCATCCGCAAAGGCCAATGTTTTTATCTCAAGTGTGTTTATTTTCAGCCCCTCAATCTGGTCTTCCTGCCTAATCTTCTGAATTAGTGTTTCAATGACCAGGATAAATAGGGATGGGGACAATGGACACCCTAGCCTGGTACCATTATTAATATTAAAGCTGTTTGACAGGGTGCCGTTTATCCTCACTTTAGCTGTTGGTTGAGAGTATAACGAGAATATAGCTGAGATGTATTGGGGAGGGAAACCAAACTTAGTACCACATCAATATACCTCCAGCTCACCCTGTCGAATGCCTTCTCGGCATCAGTAGACAGGAGTATCAAAGGGATGCCATGACTCTTAGCATACGTCACTGATTGGATGATTTTAGCCGTATTGTCCTTACCTTCCCGTCCCCTCACAAATCCTGCCTGGTCTTTATGGATTAATTTAGGGAGTGTGTCACCGAGACGTCCCGCGAGTAATTTAGCCCATAGTTTAGTATCAGCATTAAGTAACGATATTGGTCTGTAACTAGCACAGAGATTAGGGTCTTTTCCTTCCTTTGGGAGGACAGTGATAAAAGCCTCTAAAGATTGTCTTGGTAAAGGGAGCTCGTTTAAGTAGGAATTGAACAGGGTTACTAAATGTGGTAGAAGGAATTTGATGAATTTTTTATAATAGATAATGGGTAAACCATCCGGGCCCGGTGCCCTCCCATTAGGGATGGATGATAAGGTATCTAAAACCTCTTTAGGCGTAACAGGGGCCATCAGCAAGGAAAGGTCCTCTGAAAGTAGTTTAGGGAGTTTAAGGGGGTCAAGAAAATCCTTTATTTTATCTACAGCTGTCACAGGATCCCTGATGTCCTCTGGTATGTCTAGATTATATAATTTTTCATAGAAGGTTCTAAACTCCCTGGCAATGTCGGCAGTTTCTTTAATCAGTGATCCATCCACAGCTGTGAGCTGTTTAATGAAGGTTTTCGCTTTCCATTTTTTTAGTAAAGATGTCATAAGCTTACTGCCTTTGTTACCATGAAGGTAGAACCTTTGCTTACTTCTTATGTATATTTTGGCTGATTGAATATTTAGAAAGTCTTTCAGGTTTTGTCTAAGCTTGACCAACTCTTCTTGAATTTTACTCGCTTGCGACCTCTTGTGTATCTTTTCGAAATAATTTATTTGGTATAGGATTGAGTCAATCTTTTTTGATCTTTCTTTTTTCAAGTGTGATTCTAATGATATGAATTCCCCTCTCATGACGGCTTTATGTGCTTCCCACACCATAGGTGTCGGCAGGCCGGAGGAAGAATTTTCTTGAAAAAAGAGTTCAAGGGTGTCAGACAACGTAGAAACATGTGAATTTGAGTCTAATAATGTCTCACTAAATGTCCAGGTTCTAGAGGGCAGAGGCAAGAAGATATTTACTTCTAGAAAAATAGGGGCATGATCTGAGAGGAAGATCACATCTATAGTTAAGGATTTTACTAACTGGATGTGTGATAACTGCATGAAGAGATAATCTATTCTATGATACTGTAGCTATCATGGGGGGATGAGAATAAGGTATAGTCCTTAGTCGAGGGGTTCAAGACTCTCCATGTATCTACCAAGTTTAATGACTGCAAGTTGAGATGTAATTTCCTCAGGGCTTTTTGTGAAAAAGATTTACCCGATGAGGTGTCAGTTAGAAGGTTTAAGGAAATGTTAAGATCACCTCCCACAATCAGAAGTCCCTCAGTGAAAAAGCGGAGAGTATTCAAAACCTTGCCCAACCAGCCAATCTGATTAGTATTTGGGGCATATATGTTACATAGTGTGACTTTTGTATTTGCTAAAAGGCCTTGATAATTATGTGTCTCCCCTCTGAAACCGACAGCGTATCATGTAATGTAAAGGGCGTAGCCTTTCGGAAAGCTATGCTTACCACCCCTCGTAGCTGAGGTACCTGTACTGTGATACCATATTGGGAATCGAGTACTAGCAACGTCAGGTACTTGACCCTTCTTAAAATGTGTTTCCTGTAAGAAAAAAACACTGGAGTCTTTGGAAAGCAAAAACCTCAGTATTTGACCCCGTTTACATGGTGAACCCATACCCTTAACATTATAGGAAGCCACTACTATTGTGGCTGACATTTTGTCGTTAATTATACCCTGAGCTTAGGTGAATAAGAGACATCTCTACATGTGTACCACATCAACATATCAACTAGAACAGTAAAAATAACTACTGTAGATAACATATACGTACATCAAAGTAACCCATCTGCAGCAGACGGGGGGGGGGCCACAATAGCCTCCCATAGCAGACAGGTTAGTTCCTTCCATGACTATGAGCGGTGGCCCGTAACGAAGAAAAATATGAGTGGAGCAAATTTTTCAAACAAAGTTAAATATAAAGTTGTCTCCAGTTGAGTCAACTTGCAGGTAAACAAACTCTGGAACGTCAGAGAAATATATATGGAACAAGATAACAGGCCAGTGTTTCAGGGTGGCTGCTTCTTCTTGGTGGCAGATCTTACCTGTTTAGGTGATAGGTGTCTTTTTACCGGTGTCCATTCCCCCTGTCCTACCGGCAGGGGTGGCAGAGACGATGGGGATTGAAGATCCATGTCCAGCGGCAGCCAGGAAGGAACATCTTCCTTAGGAATATTGAAGGATTCCCACACCTTTGGAAGGTCGTCTGTGTGTCTGACAATCACCTGTTTTCCTCCGCTGTGTATCGCCAGACGAAATGGAAACAGCCACCTATATAGGATTTTGTTGGATCGAAGGGCATCTAATAGTGGTTTTATGATCCTACGCTTAGCCAAAGTCGATGGAGCTAGGTCTTGAAATAGTTGAATGGATGCTCCGTCATAGGATATGGCTCCACTGTCTGGGGAGGCAGACTGTCTCGGGAGGCAGACAGAACTGCATGAGTATCAATATAGCTCAGTAAGCCATAAACAACATCCCTTGGGGGATCTGAAGGCTTTGGTTTTGGCCTGAGCGATCAATGGACTCTCTTAATGACCATTTGTTCGCATATGTCCTGCGGCAGTAGTAATGCAAAAATCTCTCTGGTTGTTTTTTCTAATATTTCATTAGAGACGCTTTCTGGAATCCCTTTGATCCTAATGTTCTTTCTGCGACTCCGATTTTCTTCATCTTCTAGAGCGAGAGATGCATTGTTTAGTTGGGTTCTGTGGAATTCCATGTGGTCTCTGATGTTATTAGAGTGAGTTATGAGTGATGACTGAGTATATTCCAGAGATTCAACTCTGCCGCCGATTTGTTGTATGTCTGCTCTCATGCCAGATATTTCGTTAATCAGAGGTTTCATTGCTTGTGCCAGGGATTTTTTAAGAAATGACTTTGAAATCCTGCCAGAATCTGGTTGAGGGAGATCGCTGCCTGAGGCATCATCTCTCCAATCTGAATCGTCTATCTGGTCATCGGTGGTAATATTCTGATGAGGAGTTTTCGGCATGGCCCGGGTGGATGAGGATTTGTTTTCTAAAAAATTTTTCATCTCGTTTTGTTTGACTTAATGTAGAGCTGGAGCCACAATTTTAGCCCATTTTTTATGAGTCTTAACCATTATATCTATATATAGCGCGCTTTATATGGGTCACCGCACGTGCATGGGAATGATAATTACAACCACATTATAAGAGCCTTTGGGGTTATCACACTGGTGCTGACAGCCTCGAACGTTAGGGGGTTAACAGCCGGGGCGTAGTTCAGAGACGCATGTAAGCTAGTAGGCTTGTAAATCTGTTTGAATATCAGAGCTAGCAGACTCACTGCTGATGTGAGTTTTATAAAAATGTCTAAAAGGGAGAGAAGGAGTAAAGGGGCACCACGGATCCCCACAGCCGCCTCGGAGAGATGCTTAAACTTTTACAGGGCCAAGGGTATTCCTCGTTGTCAGCGGCAACTGAAAGTGCGCGCCTGTGCACTAGCTGAGTAAAGCTGACTTTGTGTCCCAGCCATAGATTCAACCGTGAACCCGATTCAATTCTTACTCCCGGGAGGGCCACCGACGGCAGCGACTGAAGAATCCACCAGTGAGCGGGAGTCCCCAGACTGTTCAGATCTACTAGCGGGCCCCAGCACAGGAGTCGGGCGCGCTATTGTCCCGAGTAGCTCGGGGTAGGGGTTGGAGGACTGCGCGCATGCGCAAAGCTGCAAATAGGGTAACTTCTTACTGGAATCACTGTTGATGAATAACCGGGGTTGCCGGTTTTGTCTTTTTTTTTTCCTCTGAGGTTCACCTCTCTCCTCTGATACTTCCAGGAGGTTTCCCCAGGCTCCGAGTTCCAGCTGATGAGCGCTGCAGCACGGCTGGGTGCTGTCTAATGTCTCCTCCAGTGGGTGGCAAAGGCGGGACCCCCGTTTGGGGTGAGGGGTACCTCCAGGGATTGGACCGGGTACCCAAAGTTTAGGAAGGCCGCTTGATATGGCCAAAAGATCCTCACCGATGTTTAAGGTGAGTAGGATTGGTAGGCCTCGTGGCCTCTGCCTAAATAGGCCGTGGTCTGCTGATGTAGAAAGTTGCTCAAACTTGCTTGAAAAAAAAGTAAAGGTGGGTTAAAAGTATGCCCTGGGGCATATATAGATAGATTGTCCATGATGTGGTTGAGACTGAAGATTCTTTCCGTAGTGGGGATGAATGTAGATTATGGTGATGAATCCTCAGAGCTCACAGACTGCACGTCTCATTCTTCTGCAGTCCAGACCAAGCCCCCCGTATTTCCACTACATTTTAACAGAGAAAAAAAGTGTCCTTTCTGGAATAAAAGTTTTCAATTTTACTGAACAATGTGCAGTGGCGACCAAAGTTTAGCATTTTTTTTAAAGTGTGATTACTTCTGTCTGATTGTTGTGATGCTATTTTCCTGTTCATGAATTGAAAGTGCATGAAGTTGTCATCATGAAAGACCTTAATTTCAACCAAAATTAATATAGGTATGGTCATTTAACCCCTTCACTACCAAGGGGGGTTTGCACGTTAACTCCCGCGCCAATTTTTTCAATTCTGACCACTGTCCCTTTATGAGGTAATAACTCTGAAACGCTTCCATGGAACTTGGTGATTCTGACTTAGTTTTCTCATGACATATTGTACTTCATGATAGTGGTAATATTTCATTTAAATAACTTGTGTTTATTTGTGAAAAAAACGGAAATTTGGCAAAAATTTTGAAAATTTCGCAATTTTCCAACTTTGAATTTTTATGCCCTTAAATCACAGAAATACAGCACACAAAAAACTTAATAAGTAACATTTTCCACATGTTTACTTTACATCAGCACAATTTTGGATCCAAAATTTTTTTTGTTAGGAAGTTATAAGGGTTAAAATTTGACCAGCGATTTCTCATTTTTGCAACACCATTTTATTTTTACGGACCACATCACATTTGAAGCCACTTTGAGAGTTCTATATGATAGAAAATACCCAAAAGTGACACAATTCTAAAAACTACACCCTTTAAGGTGCTCAAAACAACATTCAAGAAGTTTATTAACTCTTCAGGTGCTTCACAGGAATTTTTTGAATATTTAAAAAAAAATGAACATTTAACTTTTTTTCACAAAAAAAATACATAAGGTCCAATTTTTTTTTATTTTACCAAGGGTAATAGGAGAAATTGGACTGCAAAAGTTATTGTGCAATTTGTCCTGAGTACGCTGATACCTGATATATGGGGGGAACCACTGATCCAGTGCATGGCAGAGCTCGGAAGGGAAGGAGCGCCGTTTGACTTTTTCACTGCAAAATTGGCTGAAATTCAGATCAGATGCCATGCCACGTTTGGAGAGCCCCTGATGTACCTAAACAGTGGAAACCCCCCACAAATGACCCCATTTTGGAAACTAGACCCCCCAAGGAACTTATCTAGATATGTGGTGAGAACTTTGAACCCCCAAGGGCTTCACAGAAGTTTATAACATACAGCAGTACAATTAAAAAATCATATTTTTTCCACAAAAATGATCTTTTCACCCCCAATCTTTATTGTCCCAAAGGTAACAGGACCCTAAAAGTTATTGTGCAATTTGTCCTGAGTACGCTCATACCTCATATGTGGGTGTAAATGACTATTTGGGTGCATGGCAGAGCTCGGAAGGGAAGCAGCGCCATTTGACTTTTTTTGGCTCGAATTGAGATCGGACACCATGTCGCGTTTGGAAAGCCCCTGATGTAGCAAAACAGTGGAAACCCCCCACAAATGACACCATTTTGGAAACTAGAACCCACAAGGAACTTATCTAGATGTGTGGTGAGAACTTTGAACCTCCAAGGGCTTCACAGAAGTTTATAACGTACAGCCGTACAATTAAAAAATCATATTTTTTCCACAAAAATGATCTTTTCACCCTCAATTCTTATTTTTCCAAGGGTAACAGGACCCTAAAAGTTATTGTGCAATTTGTCCTGAGTACGATGATACCCCATATGTGGGTGTAAACGACTATTTGGGCGCATGGCAGAGCTCGGAAGGGAAGCAGCGCCATTTGATGTTTTTGGCTGGAATTGAGATCGGACACCATGTCGCGTTTGGAAAGCCCCTGATGTACCAAAACAGCGGAAACCCCCAACAAATGACACCATTTTGGAAACTAGACCACCCAAGGAACTTATCTAGATGTGTGGTGAGCACTTTGAACCCCCCAGTGCTTCACAGAAGTTTATAATGCCCGGGCATGAAAATAAAAAAAATTGTATTTTTTTCCACAAAAATTATATTTTTGCCCCCAATTTTTTATTTTTCTAAGGGTAACAGGAGAAATTGGACCCCAAAAGTTGTTTTGCAATTTGTCCTGTGTAGGCTGATACCCCATATGTTGGGGTAAAACACTGTTTGGGTGCATGGCAGAGCTTGGAAGGAGCACCATTTGACTTTTTCAACGCAGAATTGGCTGGAATTGAGATCAGATGCCATGTTGCGTTGGAGAGCACCTGATGTGCCCAAAGAGTGGAAACCCCCCAATTCTAACTCCAACCCTAATCCCAACACACCCCTAACCCTAATCTCAGTCCTAACCCTAGCCCTAACCCTAACCCTAGCCCTAACCCTAGCCCTAACCGTAGCCCTAACCGTAGCCCTAACCCTAGTCCTAGCCCTAACCCTAATGGGAAAATGGAAATAAATACATTTTTTTTAATTTTATTATTTTTCCCTAACTAAGGGGGTGATAATGGGGGGTTTGATTTACTATTTATGGCGGTTTTTATATTTGGCAGCTGTCACATGCTAAAAGACGCTTTTTATTGTAAAAATAGTTTTTGCATCACCACATATTGAGAGCTATAATTTTTCCATATTTTGACCCACTGAGTCATGTGAGGTCTTATTATTTGCGGGACGAGTTGACGTTTTTATTGGTATCATTTTCGGGCACGTGACATCTTTTGATCGCTTTTTATTTCTGATTTTTGGGACGCAGAATGAACAAAAACCAGCGTTTCATGAATTTCTTTTGGGGGGTGCGTTTACACCGTTCCGCCTGTGGTAAAATTTATAAAGCAGTTTTATTCTTCGGGTCAGTACGGTTACAGTGATACCTCATTTATGTCTTTTTTTAGGTTTTAGCGCTTTTATGCAATGAAAACAATTTTAAATAAAAAATAATTACTTTTGCATCGCTTTATTCTGCGAGCTATAACTTTTTTACTTTTTCGCTGATGATGCTGTGTGGTGGCTCGTTTTTTGCGGGACAAGATGATGTTTTCAGAAGTACTCTGGATATTTATATGCATCTTTTTGATCGCGCGATATTGCTCATTTTGTTCGGCGGTTTGATAATAAATCATTATTTTTTGCTTCGTTTTTTATTTTCATTTTTTAAGGGGTTAACTAATGGGACAGCTTTATAGGGTGGGTCGTTACGGATGCGGCGATACCAAATTTATGTACTTTTATTGTTTTTTTTTTTATTTCCAAAAAATGAATTTATTAGGGAATATTTTATTTTTTAATTTATTTAGCATTTTTTTAAAATTATTTTTACACTTTTTTAACTTTATTACATTGTCCCAGGTGGGACATCAATGTCCTGTGACAGATCGCTGATCTATCACATCACAGGCAGTGCTGCAGGCTTCCTCCTTGCCTGTGCTTTGCAGGTATGAGGAAGCCAGCTCCCTGCAGGCCCCCGAAGGTCCCCGTCGCCGTACTGGATCCGGGGACCTGCAGGGAAGGAGCCCCTGCAGCAGCGCTGCACATTGCGCTGCTGTGGGGGGCTCAGGGAAGCACGGAGGGAGCCCCCTCCCTGCCGATGCTTCTCTTTAACCCCCGTACACCGCGATCGTGTTTGATCGCGGTGTGCCAGGGGTTAACATGTCGGGGGCGGTCCATGACCTCTCCTGTCACATTGTGTCAGGTGCAGCTGTGATAACCAGCTGACTCCCGGCCGCGATCAGCGGCGTTCCCCATGTGGGCTCCGCTGATCGCTATGACGTAATATTCCGTCCATGGGAATTAGGTCCCAGGTCACATGGATGGAACATTACGTCCATTGTAGGAAAGGGGTTAATTATAGAAAACGTTAATTTATTGTTTACAATGCCATAACTTAGCATTTGTTAGCATAACCTCTTGCTTTAATTACTGCACCACACTGACGGCATTGAAGCCACTAGGGTATTCAAGACATTATGTGTGATCTTGCTCCATTCCATTTGCAAATCTGCAAACAGTTCATCTTTATTGTTCTTGGTATGAGCCACAACTCGTCGCCATAACTCATCCCAAAGGTGATCTATAGGGCTTAAATCAGGCGATTGGTTTGGCCACTGCAACAAGCAAACATTTTTCTTTACTAACCAATTTTTTACTAAATTGGATATGTGCTTGGTAGTGTTGAGCGATACCTTCCGATATCAGGAAATATCGGATCGGATTGGATCGGACCGATACCCCAAAAAAATCGGATATCGCCGATTCCGATACCGGAAAACAATGCAAGTCAATGGGACACAAATATCGGAATGAAAATAAACCCTTACTTTCCTTGTAGGTTAATTCTACATGAAGGAAAGCATCTAAGAATAATGTAGAATGTATTGGGGGAGATGGAGGAGACATTAAAGGCATAGAGGTTTAGTCCAATCAAATGGAATAGCAGGAATTAATTTTTTTTTTAAGACGTTCGGAGTTACAAAGATATTGACTGACTATCTTAAGCTTTTTTATATTTTGTCAGATATTTATGTTTCACTACTTCCATGCTCTTCACCTTCTTTTTTGCTTCTCCCACACTTTCTCCTTCATCAACCTCTTCAGGGTCATCTTCTTGGTCTTCTTCGGGGTGGTCTTCAGGGTCGTCGTTTTCGGGGTCGTCGTCTTCTTCGGGGTGGTCTTCAGGGTCGTCGCCTTTAGGGTCGTCGTCAGGGAGATCCAGAGTGATTAGCAAAAACCATTTCAAAAAGCTTGAACTTGGAAATGTAGCAGAAGGTACAAAAAGGCTGAGGAACTGCTGAGACCCAGCTGACGGTACTGGAACCTGGATGGGTAGCCGATGGTACAAGAGCCAATGGAACTACCGAGGACCAGCTGATGGTACTGGAACCCGGTTACTAAGCAGGTGGTACCTGTGCCAGAAAGCACTACCAAGGACCAGCAGATGTTGGTGGAACTCGGATACCGACAAGGAGGCACCTGAGCCAAAGGCTCTGCCTGGAACCAGCTGACTTTACTGGAACCCAGGGAGACATATTCAAGATTGACTTCCAAAGAACCAGCTAATGGTACTGGAACTCAGATAGGCAGCAGAAGGTACACATGAAAAAAAAAGTTGCAAGGCCGCGAGCCAGCCGGAGTTACCGAAACCCACAGTCCTACAGGGGGAGCTTGTCCTATTGGCACTACCGAACCAGCCTTCATTGCCAGATCCAGCAGCCCACATAGGAAGCACCTAAACTGCAGGCACCATAGAGTCGGCTAACCCGACCGCAACACGACAGTACAACGTATTGGAGGCAAAGTGACGTTGACACTACCCGGAAACAGCTGGCGTGCTGGAACCAGGCTGGGCAGGAGAGAGTACCCGTGCCAAAGACAATTCTGAGCAGCAACTGGCGGTGTTGGAGCCCAGGGATTACAGTAGAAACAGAGTGTAGCCAGAGGCCTAATTGGAGCAAGTTTAATATCTGTAGTAGTGTGAATGTGGACAGAGCAGGCGAAATTGCCGGACACACAGCAGGGGATCAGCTGACGTTACGGAACCCCAATAACACTAGAGCATGTGTTGACTGTGCAGATGGCACTAATGAGCAGCAACTGGCGGTGTTGGAGCCCAGGGATTACAGTTCAAGTTGTAGAAACATGAACACAACAGGAGACCTGGATACTGTTGACAACCAATTATTTAATCTGGAAGAGGACTGGCAAATTCCTGGGAGATCCAGGCCTTGTTCATTTTCAGAAAAGTAAGCCAGCCAACGTTATCGGAGGATAGTCGCATGCGACGGTCTGTTAGTACACCACCTGCGGCACTAAAGACCCGTTCCGATAATACACTAGCAGCAGGGCAAGCCAGCACCTCCAATGCATACTGCCTAAGCTCTGGCCATGTATCCAGCTTAGAGACCCAAAACTTGAAGGGGAAGAGCCGTGTGGGAGAACACTGAGAAGGCAAGACATGTAGTCTGTCACCATCTGACGGAAACGTTGCCTCCTGGGCCCTGTATTGTTCAACATCTTTATCAACAATTTGGATGAAGGAATTGAGGGTAAACTGATTAAATTTGCTGATGACACAAAGCTAGGGGGGATAGCTAATACTAGAGAAGAGAGAGAGGATTCAAAAAGATATAAATAAACTGGAGAAGTGGGCAGCAACTTACAGAATGGTTTTTAACAGGGAAAAATGCAAAGTACTACATCTGGGCAATAAAAATGAAAAAAGCATATACAGAATGGGAGGAATAGGCCTAAGCAACAGCACATGTGAAAAAGACTTGGGTATACTAATAGATCATAGACTGAATATGAGTCAACAGTGTGATGCAGCAGCAAAAAAGGCAAATGCAATTCTAGGATGTATTAACAGAAGCATACAGTCTAGATCACGTGAAGTCATTATTTCCCTCTACTCCTCTTTGGTCAGACCTCTTCTGGAATATTGTGTCCAGTTTTGGGCACCACATTTTATAAAAGACATCAACAAACTGGAGCAAGTTCAGAAAAGAGCAACCAGAATGGTGACCGGTCTGCAAACCCTGTCTTATGAGGTAAGATTGCAGGATTTGGGATTGTTTAGTTTGCAAAAGAGAAGACTGAGAGACTTAATAGCTGTCTACAAATATCTAAAGGGCTGTCACATTGTAGAAGGATCAACTTTATTCTCATTTGCACAAGGAAAGACTAGAAGCAATGGGATGAAACTGAATGGGAGGAGACACAGATTAGATATTAGAAAAAACTTTTTGACAGTTAGAGTGATCAATGAGTGGAACAAGCTGCCACGAGAAGTGGTGAGTTCTCCTTCAATGGAAGTCTTCAAACAGAGGCTGGACAGTCATCTGACTGGGATGATTTAGCGAATCCTGCTTTGAGCAGGGGGTTGGACCAGATGGCCCAGGAGGTCCCTTCCAACTCTACGATTCTATGATTCTATGATTCCTGCTGACTGGAGCCGTCTGTGATGGTGTAGACATTTGTGGCGGGGACACAAAACATTGCCACATTTGGGCCATACTGGTCTTGCCTTGTGCTGAGGCGCTGCTTCTGTTCCCTCTTTGTGCAGAGCTTCCTCCACTGCCTTGACCCACTGAGCTGCTTTGTAAAGTACTAGCAGCACTGCTCTCGGGTGAAATGGAGAACATGATGGAATGCACCAGTGTGTCTTGGTACTCCCGCATTTTATGCTCCCGATTCAACGGTGTTATGAGGCTTTGTAAGTTGTCCCTAGTGGATCTAGGAGGGTGTACACCCAATAATCAGCCGTGTTGAGAATGTGGGCAATGCGGCGGTCGCTTCTCAGGCCAACTGGCCAAGAAACGCTGTCCCCTGCTTGAGGCGTCATCTCTGCCTGCTCTGCATCACCCCACCCTCGCTCTACATACTAACTACTAGAGCATTGTGTACCTCCCTCCTCTGGTCAGATGTCTTCCTCCTCCATTGACTCCTTCTCATCCTCCTCACAAAGTGCCCCCTGCCTAGGCCTTTGTGAGGAACCATGTTGTGCAGACTGTCCAGAAGCAGATGGCATTTGTGACACCTCATCCTCCACCTCTTCCACAACCTCCTCCCTTAGTGCTTGCAGTGTTTTTTCAAGCAGGCAGATAAGGGGGATAGTCATGCTGACTAGTGCATCATCTGCACTCGCCTTCCGCATGGAATCATCGAAGGCACGCAAAACGTGGCAGACGTCCTTCATAGAGGCCCACTCAGTGGTGGTGAAGTGTGAACGGCATGCAGTGCGACTTGTTTGCGCCTGATGGAGCTGGTACTCCATTACTGCTGCCTGCTGCTCACACAACCGCTCCAACATATGTAACGTTGAATTCCACCTGGTGGGTAGGTCACATATGATGCGATGCAATGCGCGTGTGACATCGGCGGCCGAGCCCGCCGATGTCTCTTCTGTGGCGGTAACCGCCACTGCCGCTCCCCACCGCCGCCCCTCCGGTGGCGCGCTCTCTTACCCGGCCTTCCGCTCTGCCGCATCCCCACCCTCTGTCCCTAGGTCGTGGGCGCGCGCTCGCCCGCTTCCTTCATTCAGCGGTGGGCGTCGCTGAAGGCGAGGCCTTCCGCCCACTTCCTGGCCAGTAGGTATTTCAGGCGTCCTCCCTATGGGGAGGACGCCTGATGATTGTGTGGCTATCCTGCACTTTCTGGCCGCTATAGTTTTCCTATAGTACTCCTGCCTGCCTTGTGTCTTGCTCAGTTCCCCTCTGCAAGCCTTGTGTCTTGCTCAGTTCCCCTCTGCCAGCCTTGTGCCTCGCTCTGTTCCCCTCTGCCTGTCTCAGCCTTGTCCCCTCCGCTCCTACTCTCCCTCCCGTGGCTCTTCCTCCGTACCCCCTTGCCATCTGTAGCAACGTCTTGCTACCTTATTACTAGCCACTGCCTAGTTCCTCCGTTACCCCGTTCTGGTACCCTGGTCTCTGTCCTGCCTTGTCCTACGAGCCGTCTCTCTTGGTACCGGCTGTCGCGGTTCTGCCCCCTGCGGTCCTGCCCCTAACGATCCCTGTATAGGGGTCGGTCTTCACCTGGCGTGCTCGGCCCAGGGGCTCCTGATCCGCAATCCAGAGGGTCCACTCTCGGACGTACTCGGTTCCTGAACATCACAGTGCGATCTTGCCATGCTGGAACGCCGCAAGTGAGCGCACTCTATGCGGACCTTGAGCAGCAGTGCATCAAGATCCGGATAGTCCCTCAAAAAACTCTGCACGACCAAGTTGAGCACATGTGCCAGACATGGGATGTGAGTGAGGTTGCCTAGGCCCAGAGCTGCCACCAGATTTCGGCCACTGTCACACACTACCATGCCTGGCTGGAGATTTGCTGGCTTAAAACACACGTCGCTCTCCTGCTTGATGGCATTCCAGAGCTCCTGCGCTGTGTGGCTTCGATTCCCCAAAGAAATTAATTTCAATACGGCCTCTTGATGTTTGGCCACGGCTGTGCTCATATCGGTCGTAACAGGTAAGCGTTCACGGGTCCATGTGGAGGTAGACTGTGACGTCTCCTGCAGCGCTGATTCAGAGGAACTGGAGTATGAGGAGGAGTCAATGTGTACAGACTGGATTCCTGCAATCTTTGGAGTTGGCAGAACACGTACAGCGCCACTCTCAAGATCTGTACCCAGCTCCACAACATTTACCCAATGGGCAGTGAGGGAAAGATATCGTCCTTGTCCATGGTTACTGGTCCATGCGTCGGTGGTCAGGTGGACCTTGCTATTGACAGTGTTTAGTAGTGCATGCTTAATTTTTCCCACCACATGCTTTTACAGGGCAGGGACGGCTTGCCTGCTGAAATAAAAGCGGCTGGGCACGTTGTATTGTGGGACTGCCAATGCCATGATGTTACGGAAGGTGTCAGTCTCCACCAGCCTGAATGAGAGCATTTCAAGGGACAGTAGTTTTGCAATGCCAGCATTCAGAGCCTGTGCTCAGGGGTGGTTTGCCGAGTATGGGCGCCTTTTCTCCCATGCCTGTACTACCGATGGCTGTAGACTGGCCTGGGAGAGGGAGGATGACAGGGAACGTGGTGCTGTGGGTGGAATGACACTGTGTCTCTGTACAACAGTGCCAGAGGTTCTTCCATGGCAGTCCTGTGAGGAAGCTGAACCAGCTGTGTGTGAGCTGGAGGAAGAGGCTACAACACGAGCTGAAGAGGTGGTAGGTGGCGCTATAGGTTGGCCTATGTCTTCAGTGTGTCTTTGTAACTCCACCACGTGCTTGGTCCACACATGCTTCCACATATTTGTGGTATTGAGGTTGCTGACACTTTTCCCTTTTTTCACTTTCTGATTACACAGCTTGCATTTGACAAAGCAAATGTCATTTGCAACTGAGTCAAAAAAGGACCAGGCACTGCAAGTCTTGGGAGTGCCCGTTTTGGAAGAGGCATGCTCCTAATGGGTGCCGAAGTGGAGGCTACAGGCAACCGAGTCTGCCCCCTCCCTCTCCCACCTTTTTTGGCCTTTCGGGGAATCTCTTCCTCAGAGCTGCTCCCACCACCTTCCTGTACCTCACGCCATGATGGGTCAAGGACCTAATCATCTACACTACCCTCTTCAAATGACTGCTTCTCCTGGGTAGTCTCGACAGCACAGTATGCACCAGAAAGTGGCACCTGAGTCTCATCATCAGATGCGTACTGAGGTGTGCTGACCATAGGCACTGGCCCACCCACCTCTTCATATTCAGAGAGACAAAGCTGTTGTGCATCAGTGCATACTACCTCTTCTTCAAATTCTCGAATGCTGCTTGGCTGGCCCCCTCTTTCCAAGCCAACAGATTCAGAGAACAGAAGTAGAGATGGCTCCTGTCCAGGGCTCTCTGACTGCCTGGGCAATTTGGCAGGTGGTGAAGAGACAGATGGGTGCTCTTCAGTGCTCTATACCTGAGAGGATCTGGAACTAACTGAAGTCGATGCGTTAGCTGCCATCTATCCGACAGCGGCTTCAATTTGTTCGTCCTGCAGCAGTGGGGTACGGCGAGCTCCTACAAACCTGCGCATAAAGGACTGTTCCCTGGGAAAGCTGGGGGATGCTGAATCACTGGTGCCCGCAGCAGGCACAGAATCCCGACGTCCTCTCCCTGCAGAAACTCCACGACCACGTGCCTTAGTCCCTGCCTTCTTCATCTTAGTAGACTGATAAAGATAGGCAGAAAAGTACTAAGGGCTTAGTGGGCTTATTCCTGAACAGCTGCTAACAGATATAAGAAACACTAATTTTATAAAGTGTGGACTAGACTTTAATATGAGTGGCCTACACAACTGTAAAGTGGAGTGTTTGGTGAATTAACTTTTTTTTTCACAAAAAGACACTGGATGTGCCCAAAGATGTAAAACCGATAGTATCACAAACTTTTGTAGCTATTACAATGCAGGAAGGTAACC
Organism: Dendrobates tinctorius; assembly: GCF_039654945.1. Taxonomy (NCBI): domain Eukaryota; kingdom Metazoa; phylum Chordata; class Amphibia; order Anura; family Dendrobatidae; genus Dendrobates; species Dendrobates tinctorius. Next base: position 5,921,802 of record NW_027361742.1, read on the forward strand.
TACAATGCAAAAGATGAGGCTCCAAAAAATAGGATAATACTAATCTGGCAGGGGCTGCAGGGCACAAGCCAGAAAAAAGGCTCCTCTATCTACTCCTGTATAGTGTTTGCAAATATTCTAGCTGGATACGGATGAAACCACACTAATAGGAGAAATCTGTAAAAATGAGCAGCACTAATGCAAAAAAGGACAATGTATGAGGCAGTGACACGCTGAGTGGACTACAACCGGAGGTGGCTGCAGAACACACAGAGACCTCACAGACAGCCGTGAACAGCGCTGCAAGGCAAAAGAAAGCTACAGTGGTTGATAAAGTAGCCTGGGTAAAGCAAAAAATAGAGAAATCGCTAGGACACACTATTCCTCAGAACAGCAGCGTCCTATCCCTAACTGAATTCACAGCAGAGTGAACCCAAAATGGCGGCAGCGGCTTTTATAGTGCATCATGACATAATTTCAGCAGCTAATCACAGCCATGACAGTAGTTACATGCCTAACATGCTCTAACAGGATGTGCTCACACTTCTTAGGATCCTCATTGGCTGAATAAAATCAAACTGGCTCATTGCATTATGGGAACTTCCGATTCCGGTATTCGATATACTAAAAGTATCGGAACTCAGTATCGGAATTCCGATACCACGAATATCGGCCGATACCCGTTATTGCAGTATCGGAATGCTCAACACTAGTGCTTAGTATTATTGTCTTGCTGAAATTTCCAGCCCCTGCCTACTTTGGATTTACCATGTGGCAGCATTATCCTTGTACATGGTAGCATTCATATTTACATCATTTCTATCCAGAGGGCAAATGGCAGATGCAGAGAAGCTGCCCCGAACGATGACATTGCCACCATCATGTTTCGCTGTAGGTGTTTGGTTCCTCACATCATTATATTTTCCAGTTGGGTGGTATATATAGTGATTACCATCACTACCAAACAGATTGAATTTGGATTCATCCAACCACACCTCACACCAATCTGACTCTTACCATTGACTGTGTTCTTTGACAAACTAAATTTGGACCTTCTGGTTCTTTGCAGAGATGAAAGGCTTCTTGACTGGAACTCGTGCATTCAACCCTACTTCTCTTATCTGTCGCACCACAGTTTGGCAACTCAGTTTGTTCCAAATTCTTAGTTCATTTCATGCAAAATCTGTACAGCACTGTTATAGAAATCAGGTACTGACATTTTCATAATAAATGTGATCAGCTTTGGAAGAATTTTTCCTGGTCGCCCACATCTAGGTTTTTCAGCTGTTCCATAACCTTCATTTTCTTCGTTTATTATATGTGACACTTGACTGAGAGCAGTTGAATTCTATAGCTACTGTTCTGGCACCCTCAACTTTGTGCTTAAGAAAAGCGAGTTGACAGACAGCTAAACTCTGTCCTATCGATGCATAGAGGTAGACGCAGGGGGTCCTTTACAACATTTATTGATAGGATCAGTGTAAAACTATAAAAGAAATGAAAGTACTAAGCATACAACATGTTAGGCATCGGATTCCTGGGACTGCACAACAGGAATCCAGAGCTGTACATCCAGCGGTCTCCCATTCCCCTCTGACAGCTCAGGGACCTGCTCAGCAATCCCAGCGATCCAGGCGTCATGCTCAGACTCGCTCTGTGAGCCTAGATGTTGCTGCTACCTCTGGTGCAGCAATGGTAGCGCAACCTGCTCTGCCGAGAACCGCTCCAGAGGCTAAGTCCTCTCACCGTGCTGCTGGGCATGCCTGCAAGATGACCTCTCAGTGGAGAGCAGGGGTCACAAGCTCAGGTCCTGTGTCGGATCTGATTGGTCCTTCCCAGAGTATTGGAAGGTCCCAGAAGCGCATGGCTATAAAAAAGCCCGCATGGCGGCTAGGCCAAGCGCTAGTGTAGACTAATAATGCTATGTGTGAATGGTGATGGATGCATGTGTCTGGTGACTGACTTATTGGAAACCCCTACCCTCTGATATTACGAATGGTGCCAGAGTGTTGGTTTTAGTAAGCGCCAGGTAGTGGCTAGCTATGTGCCACTGAGCTTACCATGCCATACACTAGCGTCCGACAGCGACCGGTTCCCCGACACTGTCGTTAAGCGGCTACAGTTTACAGCCGCACTGCAGTCTGCAGCACCTTTTGGCGTTCGCGGCTGCGACGCCACATGCCGGCAGGTCCTGTGAGGTTAACAGGCCCGGTGACTACGCCTTATTTCCTCTAGGGCATCTCTGTGCCTGTAAAAAGAGATTGTCCTAGCACCTCGGGTGACGCTAACCCGAGTGTAGTGCTCCTCCTCATAGCGAGTCTGCTATTATCCAGCAGCGGTCTTTACATCTACTGCACGGTGGACCCCGGGCGGCGAACGCACCTCCTATTATTTATATTTGGTGCGTTCCGCCATCCATAACATTACACTAGCGCCAGGGTCTGGCTGGTAATGGCAGACCTGCAGCAGCTGCAGTGCTACATTCGGCAGCTGGAGAGCAGGTTGGTGGCTATTGAGAGCACCAACTCAGCCGCGAATGCTGTGCTAGCTGCTGCTCAGACAGTTGCAGAGGCTGTCTCACGTGTGCCCGCATGTTTGCCCACGCCGACAATTTCTTGCCTCCCGTTCCCCGACAAGTTTTCGGGTGACAGCGCCACCTGTAGGGGATTCGTGAGCCAGTGCTCTATCAGCTTGAGTTACTGGCTGCACGGTTCCCTACAGAGCGGGCTAAGGTGGGCTTTATTGTCTCACTGTTGTCTGGCAGGGCATTACAGTGGGCTACGCCATTGTGGGAACGTGATGATCCCATGGTTCAGGGTGCTGCTCAGTTCCTCGCAGCCCTGAAGCAGGTCTTTTTGGGACCACGAATCATGCACGATACCTCACTCCAATTATTATCCCTAACACAGAGGTCGCTCTCGGTTAGCCAATATGCCATCCGGTTCCGGACATTGGCTTCCGAATTAGAGTGGCTGGACAAAGCATTAGTCCCGGTGTTTTGGAGTGGGTTAGCTGAGCACGTCAAAGATGCTCTAGCTACCAGAGAGGTTCCCACAAGTCTGGAGAAACTGATTGCCATCTCCACTCGCATTGACCTCCGGTTTACGGAGCGCGGGCTGGAACGTGCACAATCCAGACGTAGGGTTAATTTGGCTCCCACCTTCACCGAGCCGCTAAGATATCCCGCACAGGAGCTCTCATCCTCCGAAGCTATGGAGGTGTCTCGCACCGGCCCCAAGCTATGTCCGATGCGAAGCTCCGTACGTTGCTATCAATGCCGACAGTTTGGTCATTCGGCTAGCACGCGTCCACAGCGCTCGAAAAAAACGACCACGTCCAGTGGCCGTAGGTGGTGGTCAGTCCAATAGGCCACCGTTTTCCCCTAAACCGGTATTCCAGGGCACTTTAGATAGTGGGGCGTCCACCTGGGAGGCAGAGGTTACCGTGGATTCCGGGGCCGAAGAGAACTTTATGTCCTCGACCTTCGCCCAGAAACATGCTATTCCACAGGTGTTACTGCCTCAACCTCTGACCATTAGGGTGGTTAACGGTGCACCTTTACCATCTCAGGTGACCCACCAGACAGCTCCACTCGGGCTCTCTATCTCACTCTCTCATCGTTCCTGCTCATTTTGCCTGATGGCATCGACCAGGTGCTTCTCGGGGTTCCCTGATTGGGCTTTGGGGAGTATACTGGGTTGGAGCAAGGACTGTGAAGGAAGGTGCCTGGGGAGCAGTGTTCAGGAAGCTTCCACTGAAGTGCCTGCGGATCTTTCCGCGCTTCCGAAGCCCTACCACCAATACGCGGACGTCTTCTCTAATAAGTCTGCGGAGACGCTCCCGCCGCACCGTCCTTACGATTGCTCGATAGATCTCCTGCCAGGCACAGAACTTCCTAGAGGCTGTGTGTATCCGTTATCACTCCCTGAGACAGAGGCTATGTCCCAATATATCCGGAAGAACCTGGCTAAAGGTTTTATCAGAAAATCGGTGTTGCCGGCTGATGCAGGGTTCTTCTTCGTACAGAAGAACGGAGAGTTATGTCCCTGAATTGACTACAGAGGTCTCAACGCTATCACAGTCAAAAACAAAAACCCTCTCCTGTTGATCTCTGAGTTATTTGACAGGTTGCGAAGGGCCCGGATCTTTACAAAATTAGATCTACGGGGGGCGTACAACCTGATCCGCATTCGCGAAGGAGACGAGTGGAAGACAGCTTTTAATACTAGGGATGGCCATTACGAATATCTGGTCATGCCCTTTGGCCTTTGTAATGCGCCTGCTGTCTTCCAGGATTTCATTAACGACATCTTCCGCGACATGCTCTCTACCTCGTTGGTGGTCTATCTGGATGACATACTCATCTTCTCGCCAGATTTGACCACCCACCGGAGAGACGTCTGCAGGGTCTTTGACCGTCTGCGGGCGAACTCTCTCTTTGCCAAGCGGGAGAAGTTCCAGTTTGAGCAAGAGTCCTGGCCACTCCTGGGCTATATTATCTCGGCCCAGGGGTTGGCTATGGATCCTGCCAAACTGCAGGCGGTGATGGATGGGCAGGAACCCCATTCACTCAAAGCGGTGCAGCGCTTTTTAGGGTTCGTGAATTATTACCGCCAGTTTATACCGCACTTTTCCACACTGGTGGCTTCTTTGGTTGCTCTCACTAAAAAAGGAGCTAACCCCAACGCTTGGTCTGAACAGGTCTCCAAGGCCTTCACGTCTATAAAATCTAATTTTGCTGGCGCTCCCATCTTACGTCGTCCCGATGTAGATAAGCCATTTATTCTGGAGGTTGATGCCTCTTCCGTCGGTGCAGGAGCAGTCCTTTTCCAGAAGGATGCTCAAGGTCAGAAGCATCCCTGCTTCGTCTTCTCAAAGACCTTCTCAGGGAGTTGCTAGCCATGAAGTTGGCCTTTTCCGAGTGGAGACATCTCCTGGAGGGAGCTCTGTTTCCCTTCCTGGTATATATGGACAATAAAAATGTGGTCTATTTACAGACGGCCCAGCACCCGAACTCTCGTCAGGCTAGGTGGTCGCTCTTCTTTTCCCGCTTCCGCTTCACCCTGCATTATCTCTCAGGGGAAAAGAACGTCCGTACGGATGCTCTCTCACGCTCGGTAGTTTCTGCGGAAGGAGAGGCTGAGCCTTGGCTAATTCTCCCACCGGAGAGTTTTACGACCGTGGCTCCAGTTGCTCTCGAGTCAGTGCCACCGGGCAAGACCTTGGTGCCTCCCCAGCTACGGCCGGAGGTTTCTCACTTGGGCACATGCCTCCAGGGTAGATGGTCACTTTGGCAATAAGCAGACCACTGAACTCCTGGTGAGGTCATATTGGTGGCCACATATGGCTCGAGATGTTAAGGAATATGTACAAGCATACGTCTCGTGTGCACGGAACATACCCTCTAGACAGAGGCCGGCGGAGCTTTTGTATCCTCTGCCAGTGGCAGATAGACCTTGGGAGATGGTTGACATGGACTTCGTGGTTGGCCTGCCCAAGTCTGGCAGCAGTATGGTCATCTGGGTGGTCACCGACCATTTTTCCAAAATGGTGCATCTGGTGCCACTCGCACGGTTGCCTTCCGCTCGTGGTCTTGCCACTCTGTTCATAATCACGTATTCTGTTTTACATGGCATGCCGGACAAAATCGTTAGTGATCGAGGCCCCCTGTTCGCGTCCCGGTTTTGGAGGGAGCTCTTCAGCCTACTCAGCATCTAGCTAAACCTGTCCTCCGCTTACCATCCCGAGACGAACGGCTTGGTTGAGAGAGCCAACCAAACCTTGGTCACGTACCTGCGGTATTTTGTCTCTGCCAGGCAGGATGACTGGGCATCCTTGCTACCATGGGCTGCGTTTGCCCTGAATAATGCAGTGGCCGATTCCACTGTCAGACGCCCTTTATTTTAAACTACAGCTAACATCCACGCGTCCCTGTCCCGATACCAGTGTCCTCCGCTGACTCCAGGGTGGCAGACTGGGCAGTGGAGGCTCGCGACATTTGGGATCGCACTCAGGATGCTATCCGGGCCTCTAAAGAAAGGATGAGGGCGTCCGCCGACACACATCGGCGTCCCGCTCCAAGCTTCTCCCCCGGCGACATGGTGTGGCTCTCTACTCGAAATATCAAGCTGCGAGTCGAGTCCCCCAAGTTCGCGCCGCGATACATTGGGCCTTTTAAGGTTCTCGAGCGTATCAGCTCGGTGGTCTACCGCCTGGCTCTTCCGCCACACTTAGCCATATCGGACATTTTCCATGTGTCCCTCCTCAAACCAGTTCATATGGCCCGGTTCTCCGAGTCATCTGCCGGGTCATCAGACTTATCGTCTGACGAGTTCAAGGTTAATGCCATTGTGGGACGCAGGATTGTCCGTGGCAAAAAATTTTATTTAGTGGATTGGAAGGGTTATGGACCGGAGGCTCAGACCTGGGAGCCAGTGGAGAATATCCATGCTCCACTCCTGATTGCGGCACTCCTGCTTGTGTTTTTTTTAACTTCCAATAATATTTTGTTTGAGAATCCCAGTGCATTTTGGGGTACTCACACAGGACGTCATCAGGGGGCAGAGGATGCGGTCAGTGCCACAGCTGCTTTCTCCACCTTGAAATTAAGCATCATCTGTTTTAGAGACTGGACTGGGCCCTGCCGGGTCATCTCTTCTCCTGAGAGCCAGCAAGGGAGTGCACTGTCACTGTGCAGTCAAAGGAATATAGCATAAGAAGCTCATACAGAGTTTACGTCACAATTTACAACCCACACATTATCAGATGAGCAGGACTAGCTGAGCCTCCAAAACAGACATCACTGATGGCACCTAATTTCATAGAGGACGCAGAGGCTGTGGCAGTGTCTGCAGAATCTGCCCTTTAATGACGGCTCATTCGAGTATCCTAGCATGCATTAATGAATCTCAAACAAAATGTCACGGGACATTAAAAAAAAAGACAGGATGTAAGAATGTAGAGGGTACTTTAAGGATTTTTTTCATTGAAGTATACTAGAAAACAAGATTAGATTATTACACTGAATAGATATATATTTAATATGAAATTCACCTTTGCTTTCGGACCACCCCTTTAAGTTCAGTTGATTGGTTCGACCCTCCACAGCAGTGCCAGTTTATCATGTGGCCCCTTGGGAAAATTAATTGCTCACCCACGTTCTAGATTATGTGCATCTTTGTCATCCAATTTCTCACGGGCATCTTTTATATCTAGCTTGAAACACACATCTGTTACACTTATCTTCTGACGAGCATCAAACGCTCTCTGGTAATTGAAGTTGGGTAAATGAGTAATAGTTGAAGGCTGGATACTGGATCTTGTGCTTCCCATAGCCGCCCTTTTATTGATTCTGTTGTACGTTAAAATTCCCATCCCCAAAAATTCTTCATCAGAAAAGGAATTTCACAGTTGGTTTAACTGAAAGGAGCTGTAATGGAAAATTCCATATATTATTAAAGTGACATCTGGCATGTGTGGCACTATTCAGTACTGAGTGTATTGGTATACAAAAGGGGGTAAACTGCGTCTAATAAGCAGCAGATGAAGGGGATGAGGACCTTATGAAGCGGAGAGACACTGGATAGCAGGAATAGGACCACAAGGTATCCTGGTAAATTAGTATATATGTCCACAAATGTAGCTGAGATTTATTTAGGAGATATGCCACGAATTGTGCATATCAAGCCTGAGTCCCCAATGAGGAAATAGTACTTTTATGCTGAAGGGTTAAGTCCTGTCCAGGTAAGTATGCCCCAGGAGGAGAGGACGCGCTGGTAAGAAAAGCACAATAAGTAAAAGGGAAAAGCGCTGCTCCTGTGTCCGGGCATGTGTGCAGCTGCTGAGAGAGGCGTTTCTCTCAGCAGCTGGACAGGACTTGACGCTTCAGCATAAAAGTACCATTTCCTCATTGGGGACTCAGGCTTGCTGTGCACAACTCATGGCATATCTCCTACATAAATCTCAGCTCCATTTGTGGACATATATACTAATTTACCAGGATAACTTGTGGTCCTAGTCCTGCAATCCAGTGTCTTTCCGCTTCATAAGGTCCTCATCCCCGTCATCTGCTGCTTATTAGACGCCGTTTACCCACTTTTGTATACCAATACACTCAGTACTAGTGTTGAGCATTCCGATACCGCAAGTATCGGGTATCGGCCGATACTTGCTGTATTGGAATTCCGATACCGACATCCGATATTTTTTCAATATCGGATGTCGGTATCGGAATCGGAAGTTCAAAGTTGATTGACAGCCTGACGTCATCATGATGCGCGGTGTGTGCGCATCATGATGCGCCGTCATTTCGGGCCTTCCGGGGGTCTCTGCCGGCCTGCCTGGGGGCTGTGCAGGCTCCGGTGGTCTGTGCCGGCCTGCCGGGGGGCTGTGCCGGCCTGCCGGTGGTCTGTGCAGGCATCGTCCGATGGGACTACAAGTCCCATCGGGCGATGCCTGCTACCATGACAGTGATTGACACATTAGCCAATGATGGGACAGTAGTAGTCCCATCATCCGGCTAATGTGTTGAATGTAAAAAAAAATTACATGCTACATACATACAACATGCATACTACATATATACTACATGTAACATACATACTACATATATACTACATGCAACATGCATACTACATGCATGCTACATACATGCTACATGCTACATACATACTACATATATACAACATACATACTACATATATACTACATGCATGCAACATGCATACTACATATATACTACATGTAACATACATACTACATATATACTACATGCATACTACATACATGCTACATACTACATGCATGCTACATACATACTACATGCATGCTACATACATACTACATACATGCCACATACTACATGCATGCTACATACATACTACATGCATGCTACATGCATGCTACATACATACTACATGCATGCTACATACATACTACATGCATGCTACATACATACTACATGCTACATACATACTACATACTACATACATACAACATATATACTACATGCATGCTACATACATACTACATATATACTACATGCATGCTACATACATACTACATATATACTACATGTATGCTACATACATACTACATGCATGCTACATACATACTACATGCTACATACATACTACATACACACTACATATACTACATGCATGCTACATACATACTACATGCTACATACATACTACATATATACTACATGCATGCTACATACATACTACATGCTACATACATACTACATATATACTACATGCATGCTACATACATACTACATGCTACATACATTCTACATATATACTACATGCATGCTACATACAATACATTCATACAATACATACATAGACATACAGTACATATAACATAGAGTAACATACTTACCAATACTTGTCACATTGTTCCCCGAAGCCATTGTCGTGTACGGAATAAATATTAACATAACAAACCACAAAAATACTCACCCATGATCCGAAGCAGTCCACGAGTGTGTCCCACAACGATCTTGGGTAGAGAACTGCAGCATCAGCTGATGCTGCCGCTCTCTACGGGCTGCAGGAATCCAATGACGGAAGGTAGGTATCCTTCCGCACTGTATTCCTCCGCCACTTAAAAAAAAAAGTCCCTAGTCTCACTTTATGCCATTGCTGCGTGGGAAATTCATGGGTGAGTATTTTTGTGGTTTGTTATGTTAATATTTATTCCGTACATGACAATGGCTTCGGGGAACAATGTGACAAGTATTGGTAAGTATGTTACTCTATGTTATATGTACTGTATGTCTATGTATGTATTGTATGAATGTATTGTATGTAGCATGCATGTAGTATATATGTAGTATGTAGTATGTATGTAGCATGTAGTATGTATGTAGCATGCATGTAGTATGTATGTAGCATGCATGTAGTATGTAGCATGTATGTAGTATGTATGTAGCATGCATGTAGTATGTATGTAGCATGCATGTAGTATGTAGCATGTATGTAGTATGCATGTAGTATATATGTAGTATGTATGTTACATGTAGTATATATGTAGTATGCATGTTGCATGCATGTAGTATATATGTAGTATGTATGTTGTATATATGTAGTATGAATGTAGCATGTATGTAGCATGCATGTAGTATGCATGTTGCATGTAGTATATATGTAGTATGTATGTTACATGTAGTATATATGTAGTATGCATGTTGCATGCATGTAGTATGTATGTTGTATATATGTAGTATGAATGTAGCATGTATGTAGCATGTAGCATGTATGTAGCATGCATGTAGTATGCATGTTGCATGTAGTATATATGTAGTATGTATGTTACATGTAGTATATATGTAGTATGCATGTTGTATGTATGTAGCATGTATGTAGCATGTAATTTTTTTTTTTTATTTATTTATTTTTTTTACATTCAACACATTAGCCGGATGATGGGACTACTACTGTCCCATCATTGGCTAATGTGTCAATCACTGTCATGGTAGCAGGCATCGCCCGATGGGACTTGTAGTCCCATCGGACGATGCCTGCACAGCCCCCCGGAGCCTGCACAGACCACCGGCAGGCCGGCACAGCCCCCCGGCAGGCCGGCACAGACCACCGGAGCCTGCACAGCCCCCCCGGCAGGCCGTCACAGCCCCCCGGCAGGCCGGCACAGACCACCGGAGCCTGCACAGACCCCCTGGCAGGCCGGCACAGCCCCCCGAAAGGCCTGTACAGACCCCAGAGAGGCTGTACAAGGCAAAAATAGGGTTTTTCTTATTCCGATACCGGAAGTCCCATAGACTTGAATGGGACTTCCGGTATCGGAATTGGCGATACCGATACTTTTTTTTTTAAGATCGGCCGATCCATTCCGATCCGATACTTTGAAGTATCGGACGGTATCGCTCAACTCTACTCAGTACTGAATAGTGCCACACATGCCAGCTGTCTCATTAATATTATATGGAATTTTCCATTACAGCCCCTTTCAGTTAAACCTACTGTGAAATTCTTTTCCTGATGAAGGTCTATTGTATGACCGAAAATGTTCAAGTGTGTTGAACTGGATGCTTTGTACAATAAAGGAACTGTCAAATCAATTTTTCCTTTTGAGTGCCAAGTTTTTACTATAATCTATAGTGGGCTGGATACCCTACTTGTGCACCTCCCTTGTGCCGTGTTTTTTCCAATTTCCCAAAAATTCTTCTGTTACTAACGTCATACAGTAGGGGACATGTCACTTTGAAATTTTTTGTAGCATTTAGTTAAAGTTATACAGGCCTCATCCACACCAAAAAAAGCAAAAAAGAATCTGTTACTGATGTCACACGGTAGGGGACATCTCACTTTAAAATTTTTCGGAAGAGATCTTCTTTGCCATACAGGCCTCATCGACACTGAAACAATTCTTTCTGCTGTAACGTGATTAATCACACCATATTTCACCTTCTAATTTTGTGCCGCTTAAATTCAGCTGTGTGCAGAGGTTGTGCAGAGTAAAAAAAAATCTATATTTTGTTGCTAATAGTGTGCTCCTAGCACACTATCTGAGCAGTGTGACTGTGAGAAAGCGAGGTTGTGGAGGAAGGAAGATTAGACTTGGTGTTTGAGGTGTATGTGGGGTTGATGTTATTGTTTCAGAAAGCACTAACGTCCAACTAGTGTGACTTCCTATTCAAAGACAACTGACAACTTCTATAACTGAATGTTGTAGTTTTTAGTGTTCTGCATTGTTCTTGCGTAATTGCAGTCTCTGATATCTTTAGTGGGGCTTATATGCCTGTTGTTGCTGCTGATGCTGCGGATGTTAACAATAATTTTTTGAAATGTGAACAATCCTTCTTGCATTTCCATTTGCTGGGTTGGGTGTAGTGGAAGACCTGTCGGTCCCTAATATGCTATTTCTACTGTGGTTAAATTGACGCCACTTTGTTAGTGTCTGACACTAATTTTTGTAAATGTGTAGATTCTGCGTTTGGTCTCCTTCATGTGTGTTCCCTGTACCAGTAGGCCTCAGATACCAGTATTCCACCACCATTTTTGAGTCAACTACCCATGTTACTATCCTTACATTTTTCGGGCAAATAGTAATCTACTAAACTGATATGTGTGCCACCTGAATGTGGGTGAGCATCAATTTAAATTTTTTGGCAGTTTATCACTTATATAGCACCAATAATTCAACATTTTCTTTACAGACATTACTGGCACTGTCATCATTGGGACTCACAATCTAAATGTACTATCTGTATGTCTTTCTAGTGTGTGTAAAAAAAATTACTGGGAGTAAACCCTCACAAACAAGGGAACATACTAACTCTTTGCAGATGCTGTCCTTGGTGGGGTTGTAACACAGGACTACAGCACTGCAAGACTGCTAATGTTTTTGCGTTGACAATTGAAAGTTTCTGTGGTTGGAATATTGTCACTGAGATTCAAACTGTGTGCCTCACTGCTGTGTTGGGGAAAACCACTGTCAAGGTTGTCTTCCAGCATATTTTGATACTGCAGCATGGGCACGTCCCTTTCTATGGGGGGAAGCAACAGGCAGAATTTACTTTTGTATTGTGGCTAGAACACACTGGCAACCCAGTAGTCAGCATTATTTGGAATCATAACTATACGGGTAACAATCATGTTGCAGATAGTGCTGCATGAAGGCGCTCATGGGTCGGTCTCTTTCATGAAGTCCAACTCCACAGTGTGTTTGTGGTGGTATAAGACTCAAGATTTCTTCCTCCATCCCCTCCTGACAACCACGGACAACATAGAGGGAATCATTATTGTCTTCATCTCCTAACTGTTGCACGTCAATCACCTATTACTTCTCGTCCTTTTCATGGTCCTTCTCCATTTGTTGCTCCCATGGCAAATGTCTGTGAAATAACAGACCTGAATTTATAGATATTGTTAACCCTAAAGGTATCCTCCTCTGCTCCCACCTCTTCCCCCAGGACAACCACCACCACCTGCTCACCCACATTATTTAATGTGTGTTCCAGCATGTAAAGGCAGTAATAGGGATGCTGCTGATGATGGCATCATCACCACTAACCATCTTAGTAGCCATTAATAAAGTGTACAGAAGGGTGCAGAGTTCCTTCATCTGTATCCAGTATGAAAGTGTGAATTGCACCACATCCGTACTGCGTTGTGGAAGACTATGAAATATGTCATCCTGCACCAGGTCTCGGCGCTGTTGCCACAGTCGATTAAACATGTGCATAGTTTAGTTCCACGGTGAGGTTTTATCACATATCAACCAGTTAACCAGTAGTCCGAAAGATCTTGTTTCCAACTGAAGTGGAATGGTAGATGTCAGAACAACAGTGGTTTCTGCAACAGCGCATCCAGGTTGGGACAGTGGCAGATGGATTGCTGTACCATCAGGTTGAGGATGCAAATCATGCAAGGCACATGTGTAAGGTTAGCCCAGCGTAGCACCACCACTATGTTTGCACCATTGTTGCACATGTCCTTCCCTGGCTCCAGGTTGAGTGTAAGCAGTCATTGCTCTAACTCAGCTTGGAGAGCTGTCCACAACTGTTGATCTGTATGACTGCGATCTCCAAGGCATATTATTGTAAACAATGCCTGATTACACTGAGCCCTGACTGCACACTACAGAGGTGGTGGAGGGATTCTCTTTGCAGTGTTGTAATGTGTGTTTAATTAATGTAGAGGTTGATGGCGCAGGTGGAGGCCCTAGAGGAGGTGGAGGAGGCAGAAGCACTGTAGGAACTGTTACATACAGAGGTTTTCTGCTAGCCCTGGGGATTCCAAGACTTGATGTCTAATGACTAGAGTTGAGCATTCCGATACCGCAAGTATCGGAATTCCGATACCGACATCCGATATTTTTTCAATATCGGGTATCGGAATCGGAAGTTCAAAGTTGATTGACAGCCGAAATGACGTCATCATGATGCGCGGTGTGTGCGCATCATGATGCGCCGTCATTTCGGGCCTTCCGGGGGGTCTGTAGCGGCCTGCCGGGGAGCTGTGCCGGCCTGCCGGGGGGCTGTGTGGACTGCCCGGGGTCTGTACCGGCCTGCCGGGGGGCTGTGCCGGCCTGCCGGTGGTCTGTGCACCCTGTGGGGGTCTGTACCGGCCTGCCGGGGGGCTGTGCCGGCCTGCCGGGGGGCTGTGCACCCTGTGGGGGTCTGTACCGGCCTGCCGGGGGGCTGTGCCGGCCTGCCGGGGGGCTGTGCTGATGTCCGGGGCTCTGTGCAGGCATCGTCCGATGGGACTACAAGTCCCATCGGGTGATGCCTGCTACCTTGACAGTGATTGACACATTAGCCAATGATGGGACAGTAGTAGTCCCATCATCCGGCTAATGTGTTAAATGTTAAAAAAAAAAAAAAAATACTACATACATACTACATACATACTACATGCATGCTACATACATACCACATATATACTACATGCATGCTACATACATACTACATGCTACATGCATGCTACATACATACTACATGCTACATACATACTACATGCATGCTACATACTACATGCATGCTACATACATACTACATGCTACATACATACTACATGCTACATACATACTACATGCTACATACATACTACATGCATGCTACATACATACTACATGCTACATACATACTACATGCATGCTACATACATACTACATGCTACATACATACTACATACATACTACATACATACTACATGCATGCCACATACATACTACATGCTACATACATACCACATATATACTACATGCATGCTACATACATACTACATGCTACATGCATAATACATGCTACATACATACTACATACATACTACATGCATGCTACATACATACTACATACATACTACATGCATGCTACATACATACTACATACATACTACATGCATGCTACAATCTACATACATACTACATATATACTACATGCATGCTACATACATACTACATGCTACATACATACTACATACATACTACATATATACTACATGCATGCTACATACATACTACATGCTACATACATACTACATATATACTACATGCATGCTACATACATACTACATGCTACATACATACTACATACATACTACATATATACTACATGCATGCTACATACATACTACATGCTACATACATACTACATACATGCTACATACATACTACATACAATACATACATAGACATACAGTACATATAACATAGAGTAACATACTTACCAATACTTGTCACATTGTTCCCCGAAGCCATTGTCTTTTACGGAATAAATATTAACATAACAAACCACAAAAATACTCACCCATGATCCGAAGCAGTCCACGAGTGTGTCCCACGACGATCTTGGGTAGAGAACTGCAGCATCAGCTGATGCTGCCGTTCTCTATGGGCTGCAGGAATCCAATGACGGAAGGTAGGTATCCTTCCGCACTGTATTCCTCCGCCACTTAAAAAAAAAAAAGTCCCTAGTCTCATTTTATGGTAAAAGCTGTGTGGGAAATTCAGCTGATGCTGCAGTTCTCTACCCAAGATCGTCGTGGGACACACTCGTGGACTGCTTCGGATCATGGGTGAGTATTTTTGTGGTTTGTTATGTTAATATTTATTCGTTAAAAGACAATGGCTTCGGGGAACAATGTGACAAGATTATGAATAATGGAGAGCGTTAGGCAGGGAAGAAAAAAAAATGCTTCTGCTGATAGCGCTTTTCACTGTACAGTTAGTGTGCAGTGAAAGGGGAGGATTTTTGTTGTGTGCAGCAGCGCTGGTGGTGATTAGGCTGCCTTTTAAGGCTACCTGATAGCTGCATTGCTGTGTGCACACTGCTGTTCAAACTGCTTTTTTCAAAGCATACTCCAACTTTTATTATTTTGTTCTGGTCAGTTACCGAGCATTCATTTTTTCACACACCGTATAGCGGTGTACGCTCCTCACACACTACCATGTACCGGCTGGTATCATGGACAAATACAAGCTATCTCTGTGTGACTCTGGAAAAACAATCCAAGGAGATTTTCCATTTTTCCAGACCTACAACTTTTATAGAGCTGTCCGCTTTTCAAACAGTTTCGTATATCTGCTGTTTGATAGCGGTCAAAACTATACAGAGACAGCGTGTGTCATTCCGTATAAAAATGGACGGAGATTGACAATTTTCCATACAGACACCGTAAAGAGCTTTCCGATTCTCAAACAGTATTGTATATCTGCTGTTCGCATTACAGTCACATCTATACAGAGTCAGCGTGTGTGTGTGACACTCCGTAAATACATATACGGAGATTGTTAGTTGCACAAAAAACGTACACTTCTGATACAGTTCCATATATCTGCTTGCTGGATTATGGTCAAATACATACTGGGAGAGCATCATTGACGAACAAAATGTATAGGTAGATTTAATATTTTTAATACACCTCACACAGCTGGACACTCCTCATACAGTACCATCTCTCTGCTGGCATTTTTGGTACATTTTCCCAAACAGGAGGAAGTATGGTGGAAGAGGCCGCGGACGTGGGCAGGGGGGCGCAGCTGGTAATGATGGTGGTGGTGCATCGGCTGGTTCTGGCAAAAGCACAATAGCAGCTAAGGCAGGAGGTGTTGAGCCTGCATCATCGTCTGGCCCAAGAAGGCCTGTAAGGTTCCCTTTTCTTGGAGTAGGAAAACCGCTTTTAAAGCCGGAGCATCAGGAACAGGTTTTGGCGTACATTGCTGAAACAGCCACCAGCTCTATTGCCTTCTCTTCTGAACGTTTGAAACCTGCAAGCACGGAGTCATCAGTGCAAGGTTCTGATCAGGAAAAACACGTTTCCTTGTGTACTTCACCCCACCAAAAGTTAAGGATGCGGCAGCCCACACTTCAGATTACTCTATGGAGCTCTTTTCACATACCATGCCTGGGTTATCCAGTCAAATCCTAAATTCCCCAGTCCAAGTTGAATCTGACATGGAGTGCACTGATGCACAGCCACTGCTAGATGATTCTGCTGGTACATTGACCCAGAGCACTACATTGCCCTCGCAGTCTACTGAGCCAGAATCTGACCCTGTTGAAACTCAGGTGCCCCTTCCCGCATAATATACCACCTTACATGGTGACACAGAGGAAGGTAAAGAGAAAGGTGCAGATGACTTTGAAGAGGAGGTGATAGATGTCCCAGTTATTTACCCGGATTGGCATCTATTGGGGGAGGAGGGTGGCGCTGGTAATAGGTCAGATAAGGAGAAGGATCCGCAACATGCATTGACATCGCAGCAGCAGTTTTCTGGCAGGCCCGTAGCTGTCCAAAAACATGGACCAAAAACTAAAAGAGATGCAGGACAGCTTGGCCAGACGGTCAACTTAGCACAGCGTGCAAAGCCAGAAAATGTATACCATAGTAGGAAGAGTGCAGTGTGGCACTTCTTTGTCCAAAATCCTACTGATGAAGCAAAGGTTACCTGTAAGAAGTGCGGAAGGACCTTTAGCCGAGGTAAACAACTCAGAAATTTGAATACCAGTTGCTTGCTTAGACATTTAATCAACATGCACTTGCAAGCGTAGATGGACTACAAAACCTCAGGTAGCACATGTGCACCTGCTCCGACTGAAGGTAGCCAGTAACGCTCCATCACTTCCCCCACTGTAAGACCACCGCCACCATTAAGCACACCACCAGCACTAAATGTGGAGATGTAGTCGCAAGGCCAAAGCACTCAGGGAATCACAATGGTTTTGCAACACAACACTGAATCTAGGCCATCACCACCAATACCATCACCAACCCCCTCTCACTCCGTCCGGTCCACCGCTACTTCCCCCATATGCAGCTCTCCAGTACAGCTCACCCTACCAGACACTCTGAGTAGGACAAGAAAGTACTCATCCTCTCATCGGCGTACACTGTACACTACATTGCCAAACTAATCTCTTAGAGATGATGCCCTACCATTTGGTTGAAAGTGAAGCTCATGGCCTACACAGTCCCACGCTATGACCTACCCAGTCGGCACGTCTTTTCTCGAAAAGCCATCCTAGCCCTCCACCTGCATGTGAAAGACCACATTATCCATGCACTCAGGCAATCAGTGAGTGGAAAGGTGCACCTCACTACAGATGCATGGTCCAGTAGGCATGGCAAGGGCCGTTACGTGTTCATCACTACGCACTGGGTTAATGTGGTGGATGCAGACTCCACAGGGGACAGCAGCGGTGGAACACTGCTACCTAGCCCATGGTATCGGAAACAGTTGGCTGTAGGCTTTCGACCCTCCTCCTCCATAAGCGAAAGCTCGTCCACAGAGCGCAGTCGCACAAGCACTCCATCTGCAGCTGGCAGTGTTGCACATGAGGTGTCCCACTATCGAAAAGCTAGTGGTAAGCGTCAGCAGGCTGTACTAAAGATGATGTCTTTGGGCGACAACAGACACACCGCGGAGGTACTGGCCGACTACTTTCAGCGACAAACTGAGTCATGGCTAGGCATTCTACATCTTGAGCCAGGCAAGGTAGCCAGTGATAACGGACGTAATTTTGTGGCAGCCATAGCCCGTGCAAAAGTCACACACATACCTTGCCTGGCTCACACTTTGAACCTGGTGGTGCAGTGCTTCCTTAATAATTATCCGGAGTTAACATCCCTGCTCCATAAGGTGCGAAGACTGTGCTCACACATCCGTCGCTCAAACGTCCACTCCACTCGTATGCAGAAGCTGCAGCAATTGCTCCACCTCCCCAAGCACCGCCTAATCATAGACATTGCAACAAGGTGGAACTCCACCCTGCACATGGTTGAGCGGCTGTGCGAACAAAGGCAGGCCTTAATGCATTTGTGGGAGGATACACGGGCAGGCACTTTGAGGGTAGACATGGAATTGTCCGATGTGCAGTGATCAAACCTGAAAGACCTTTGTAAAGTCCTTCATTGTTTTGAGGAATGCACATGGCTGGTAAGCCCAGACAATGCCATTGTATGCATCTGCTCATGCAAAGTTTGACACATATTAAGGATCTGGCGTCTGCAGCAGAGGAGGAGGAACAGGAGGAGGAGGGAAGACTTGCTGACAGTCAGCCATTGTCTGGTCAGGGAACTGTCCTGGACGAGGTGGAGGAAGAGGAGGAGAAGGAGTAGGGGGATGATTATTTTGGGCAGGAGGATGCTTCTCAGGGGGCAAGAGAAAATGTTGGCGGTCCAAGGTCAGGTACAGTGTTTGTCCGTGACTGTAGGGATGTGGATTTGCCAGAAAGTGCTCCTCCACCCAGCAGTGGCAGTGCATTATTGATACCTGGAACATTGGCCCACATGTGCGATTATGCCTTGCGGATCCTAAAAAGGGACCCCCGCATTGCCAAAATGATGAAGGATGACAACTACTGGCTGGCCAGCATCCTCGATCCACGCTACAAAGGCAAATTACACAACATCATGCCACAGGAGAATCTAGAGATAATATTGGCTAGCAAACAAGGAACTCTGGTAAACCGTTTGTTTGAGGCTTTCCCAGCACACAGCAATGGTGCTGGTTCTCTCACGAGCCGTAGTGGGCACAATGGAAGAGGTGTTTGTGGTGCACACAGCCGAAGTGGCATTGGAGACAGGGGTTTAATGACCATGGAAAAAGAAAAACAAAAGATCCAGCTTTGCAAATTCATGTCCAATTTATTGTTAAAAACAAGTCCAAGACAGAGCAAAAATTGGTATGTTCACATGAGTAACAAGTAGTAGATTACACGTTTCGAACAATAGCTTGTTTTGAGATAGAACAAGCTATTGCTCGAAACGTGTAATTTACTACTTGTTACTCATGTGAACATATCAATTTTTGCTCTGTCTTGGACTTGTTTTCAACAATAAATTGGACTTGAATTTGCAAAGCTGGAACTTTTTTTTCTTTTTCATTGGTCATTGCGTGAAGACTGCACGTGGTCCGGGCTATCCACTACACATGCCTTCAGGTGAGCTGACTTTTTTTCTTCTTTTGAATGTTTAATGACCATGTTGTGGAATGATTTCTCAAGTACCACTCACACGACTGCTAATACTGCATCGATTAAAAGTGACAGGAGACAGCAGTTGCCAACTATGGTTACAAACTACTTCTCCTCCCATATCGATGTTCTCCCTCACAGGTCATTCCCCTTTGACTATTGGGCCTCTAAACTGAACACCTGGCCTGAATTGGCACACTATGCCTTTCAAGAGCTCGCTTGCCCTGCTGCTAATGTGTTATCTGAATGAGTCTTCAGTGCTGCTGGATCAATCCCGACAGAAAAAAGGACCCGTCTCTTGACCCAAAATGTTGATTCTCTAACCTTCATTAAAATGAACCATGCATGGGTTTCAAAGCATTTTGTCCCACCTTCCCCTGATGACACATAGGTTGCCAGAAAACTGCCTCGCTTTTGTCCTCCTCTTCCTCGGACTTGCCCAATTCCGCCATTTGCAGCAGCTGAATGTCCAGCCTACACATCAATATATGCCATTTTTTAAACCTCCCTAACTTTGCTGCCCACCCCCCCAAGGGCTGGGGTCCACACCTGGCGCACCCGGGCAAGTGCCTTTGCTCTGAACAGGTGGATGGGCCCACAGATGGCCGACGGCACTGGCACAGGGCCCCTCATAGTACAATACAGTGTCTCTGATGGTGGGCGGGCCCACTCGCCGTCAGACACACCAGCATACTATGAGGCGCCCTGTGCCAGTACCGTCACCCACGAGTGTGCCCCCCCTGCTTGTTCATGGCCACAGCACTTGCAAGTTGAAATACTTACCTCTCCCTGCTCCACCGCTGTGTAGTCTGGCCAGTTAAATCCTTCGCAGGGACGGCCACTAGAAATTTGGTGTATTGATCGATGTTGGTTAAGATGTAGCTATGTCCTGCTGGCCTCTACCTTCAGATGATCAATGGCTACCATTTGTAATGGACGTCAACTTACAAGCGGATGCAGTGGTGCTTTATGATCACCTTTCACAGTTGTGATAGTCACAGACGCGTGACATTCCTGCCACCATTTTTCAATGTCTCCTCTCTTGCCAATCCAATAGAATCGCCTACGGCCTGTGGCTTCTGTCTTTTGCACTCCAAAATGACCAGACACATCATGATAGGCATTGAGGACCATGTCTACATCTCTCTCTGTGATCACAATTTGATGGAGATGAGTAGCGATGATGTTATTCATGCTACTGCGATAAAGCAATCCTTTCTTCACAAAGAACCGTTTTCGCTGTCTCCACAGACACAGTAATTGAGGGTTTGCATCGCCTCTGCAACATCTACCAGAGGTTTTCCCACGATGAGTAATTCCGAAATTTCTGCTAACACTCGACTTTCCATCTGTACTTGTATCCATGTAGTTTCCAGTAGCGGAGAGTCAGGACAGGCTTACTGAGATTGAAATATATACGAAGATTTAAAAGTACCACAACACTGTATACTGTTGTATGCTTCGAATACCTTTCCCTTTTTCTACTTTTTAAATTCTGATGTAATACATAGTGAGCCTGTGAGTGTCTGTGTCTGACTCCGGAAGTATAGATGAAAATTTACAATTACCCCTAAACTGGATACACCTGGTATGTACTGATACAGTACCGTTGTTCCAAATTTTGTATTACGGCATCAATAATGAGTGAGCGTGTGTGGTTTACGCCTTCTATATATACGGTGAATCGGAGATACCAATTTTTACCCTATCCTCGATACAGCTTGTATCTTGTTATACAGTACCATTGTTCGACATTTAGTATTACGGTCAAATCCATACTGAGTAAGCGTCTGAGAGTGACTACGGGACTATGTATATGGAGATTTCAATTGTACCCTATAATATACATACTTGCTATCTTGTTATCCAGTACTTTTTTACAACATTTTTCATTATGGTCAAACCCAGACTGAGTGAGCGTCTGAGGGTGACTCCGGAAATATCTACCGAGATTTCAAATTTGACCAACACTGTATTCAGCTGTACGCTTCTGATACAGTAACCTTTTTTACTTTTTAGATTCTGGTGTAATCCATAATGAGCCTGTGAACATCTGTCTGTTACTCCTGAAATATATTTGGAGCTTTAAGATTACACCAACACTGTATACAGCTGTATGCTTGTGTTACATTACCCATTTACAGCTTTTCATATTCTTGTGTAATCCATACTGGGCCTGAGAGCGTTTGTGTCTGGCTCCTGAAATATATACGGAAATTAATAATGTTGACACTAGAGTTGAGCGACTTTTGGTTTTTTAGGGTCGCGTTTCGTTTCGTGAAACCCGACTTTTCCAAAAGTCGGGTCGAGCAAGATCGTCCGATTATAGGGAAGAGTCGGGGTCGTCCCGAAACACGAAACCCAATGTAAGTCAATGGGGAATAAAAGTCGGCAGTGAGAGGAGGACAGGAAACACACCAACAGTGCCCATTTGAATGCCAAAAGCGTCAATTCTTCTTACTTAAGCTTGTCAACCTTAATTAACTTCATAATACAAGTTACGCACTGAAAAATGGGGGTTATTTGGCTACAGTTGTGGGGGGGGGCTGGCTCCAGGTTTTCATGTGCCCTGGGCGAAAGAGCGCCCCTTTAACACATACCACAACTCATCATGCTCCGAGACGGCAGAGAAATAGCGGTATAGTACAATGAAAAATACTTCACTTTTTACATCTCATGACGAGGCCCATCTATTTCTCCATACAGAATCATTGGTCCCATATAATGTTTGAAACAGTATATGATGAGCTTCACATAATGCTACAGTATATGTTGGTCCCCATGGATGAAGCTCCACTGTCTTATGGGCCCAAATAATGCTCCAAACATAATGGGCCCCATTTCTAATGCTCTAGTGTATAATGGGCCCTGTAAATGCTGCTCCAGTGTCTGATGTCCACCTTTGGAATGTTCCAGTGTATGGTGGGCCCCATCTATCATTCTCCAGAGTATAGTGCTCCCCAAAAATTGCTGTCCCAACATTGAAAACAATCAAATAAGTCTCCTCGCTAGGGAATCCCTGTACTTGTCTGGACTCCTCGTCGTCCCCATCTTCCATCTCACTGCACAGTATTTCAACTTTGCAAGTGCTGTGATCCTGAGCAAGCAGGGGGGGCCCACTCGTTGGCGACGGCACTGGCACAGGGCCCCTGATAGTACGGTGGTGTGTCTGATGGCGGGTGGGCCGAACCTGCACTTTCATCTGCAGCTTCCTCTTTGTCACCGTGTAAGATGGAACTGTATATGGGAAGGGTAACCTGAGTTTCATCAGGGTCAGATTCAGGCCGTGTAGCATGCGAGGGGAATGTAGTGGTCTGGGTCAATGTACCAGCAGATTCATCGAGCAGTGGCTGGGCATCAGTGCACTTGTGTCGCCCCCAGGAGTACGGTCGCCACAGTGGCATTACCTTCTTCCTAGGGAGTGTGATGTCATGCTTGGGAGCAACGAACGATCTCTCTAGCAGGTTAACTGATTGGGCGGCGTTATTCCCACGAGTCATGACCCTCCAAACAGCGTTCATGAAGGCAAAGTGTTTGTTTTATGTGGGCAGTATGGTTGCAAAGCTGAACCTTAAAGGAATGTCCAGAAGGGCACCACCAGGAGTGGAGCCTACGGTTAAATTCGACTCCACCTGGGAAACCTCAACCATGCCAGCTACAGAACAGATGCACACATTGCAAGCTTAATTCCGTTAACGAACGAGACTCCGTCATGCCCCGCGGTCCGAGTCCGGCTTACTAGAGGGACACGTGAGGCTCTGGCACATGAGATTGGCCAATAACTGGTGTGTCATGCCCTTACATGTCCGTGGCTGCATGTGCGCTACACTGAAAAGGCCAGCGTTTGTCGCTTACAGGTGCAGATAACCCGCTGAACAACGTTAGTGATGGGGATCACTGATTACAATTATTACCCGCGAACAATGATTTCCCAGTAAGTGCACGTCAACCACAGTTCCGTAATTAGGCCTAACCGTCATTCCTGAAAAAATGAAAAACTTACGTGTGCAAACCACAGGTGCTGTAGCTTGCTTAACAGCTCGCCAGCCATTCTCATGCCCAGTATGGATTACACGTGATTGCACAAAGGTGAGAAAGGGTACCGTATCCCCAGATAACATGTATGGATAGCGTACACATTCAAAATATATGTCTATTCATCAGGAGGCAGGCTCAGATGGTGTTAGGCCCAGTATGGATTGCACGTGATTGCACAAAGGTGAGAAAGCGTACCGTATCCCCAGATAACATGT
Organism: Dendrobates tinctorius; assembly: GCF_039654945.1. Lineage (NCBI taxonomy): Eukaryota > Metazoa > Chordata > Amphibia > Anura > Dendrobatidae > Dendrobates > Dendrobates tinctorius. Next base: position 5,945,976 of record NW_027361742.1, read on the forward strand.
ATGGATAGTGTACACATTCAAAATATATGTCTATACATCAGGAGGCAGGCTCAGACGGTGTAAGGCCCAGTATGGATTGCACGTGATTGCACAAAGGTGAGAAAGGGTACCGTATCCCCAGATAACATGTATGGATAGCGTACACATTCAAAATATATGTCTATACATCAGGAGGCAGGCTCAAACGGTGTCAGGCACAGTATGGATTTGACGGACCAGACTACACAGCGGAGGAGCAGGGAGAGGTAAAGATTGCAAATGCTGGGGCCCTGCCCAAACAAGGGGGGCCCACTCGTGGGCATCGGTACTGGCACTGGGCCCCTTATAGTACGGCGGTGTGTCTGACGGCGGGTGTGCACCACCACCGTCAGAGACACTTGATTGCACTATGAGGGACCCTGTGCCAGTGCCCGCGCCCAAGAGTTGGCCTACCCACCTGTCCAGGGCAACGGTCACTAGGTGGTGACCCTGGCCATGGGGGGGAGGCAGCACAGTTAGGGAGTTTTAGAAAGTGGCATATGTTGATGTTGGACATTCAGCTGATGCAAAAGGTGAAATAGGTCAAGTCCCAGGAAGAGGTGGACCAAAGCAAGCCATTTTTCTGTCACCCTATGTGTCATCAGGGGAAGGTGGGACAAAATCCTTGGAAACCCATGCGTGGTTCATTTTAATGAAGGTTAGATCATCCACATTTTGGGTTGACAGACGGGTCCTTTTTTCTGTCAGGATTGATCCAGCTGCACTGAAGACTCTTTCCGATAGCACACTTGCAGCTGGGCAAGCGAGCTCCTGTAAGGCATATTGGGCCAATTCAGGCCAGGTGTCCAGTTTAGCGGCCCAATAGTCAAAGGGGAATGACCTGTGTGGGAGAACATCGATATGGGAGGAAAAGTAGTTTGTAACCATAGTTGACAACTGCTGTCTCCTGTCACTTTCCATCGATGCAGTATTACCAGTTGTGTGAGCGGTACTTGAAAAATCAGTCCACAACATTGTCATGAAACCCTTGTCTCCAACGCCACTTCTGTTGTGTGCACCACGAACACCTCTGCCAAGCTGACCCCAGCCCGTATGGCTCGTTTGAGAACCATCACCGCTGCTGTGTGCTGGGAATGCCTCAAGCAACCGATTTACCAGAGTTGCTTGTTTATTAGCCAATATTAGGTCAAGGTTCTCCTGTGGCATGATGTTTTGTAATTTGCCTTTATAGCGTGGATCCCGGATGCTGGCCAACCAGTAGTCATCATCGTTCATCATTTTGGCAATGCGGGGGTCCCTTTTTAGGATCTGCAAGGCATAATCTGACATGTGGGCCAATGTTCCCGGTGTCAATGATGCACTGCGAGTGCTGGTTGGAGGAGCACTTTCTGGCAAATCCACATCCCTCCAGTCACGCACAAACCCTGTACCAGACCTTGCCACGCCAACATTTTCACTTGCCCCACGAGATGCATCCTCCTCCCCTAAGTAATCATCCCCATCATCCTCCTCCTCCTCCTCCTCTTCTTCCTCCACCTCGTCCAGGAGAGGTCCCTGAGCAGACAATGGCTGAATGTCATCAAGGATTCCCTCCTCCTCTTCCTCCTCATCAACATTGGCTGCAGAAGCCTGCTCCTTAAGGTGCGTCAAAGTTTGCATGAGCAGACGCATAAGTGGGATGCTCATGCTTAGGATGGCGTCGTCTGCGCTTACAAGCCGTGTGCATTCCTCAAAACACTGAAGGACTTTACAGAGGTCTTTCAGCTTCGACCACTGCACACCTGTCAACTCCATGTCTGCTCTCAAAGTGCCTGGCCGTGTATCCTCCCACAAATGCATTATGGCCTGCCTCTGCTCGAACAGCCGCTCCACCATGTGCAGGGTGGAGTTCCACCTTGTTGCAATGTCGATAATGAGGCGGTGGTTGGGAAGGTGGAGCAATAGCTGCAGCTTCTGCATACGAACGGAGTGTACAGGCGACCGGCGGATGTGCGCGCACAGTCTTCGCACCTTCTGAAGCAGGGCTGTTAACTCCGGATAATTTGTGAGGAAGCACTGCACCACCAGGTTCAAGGTGTGAGCCAAGCAAGGTATGTGGCTGAGTTTTGAAAGGGCTATGGCTGCCACAAAATTACGGCCGTTATCACTAACTACCCTGCCTGCCTCAAGATGTACACTGCCCAGCCATGACTCAGTTTGTCGCTTCAAGTACTCGGCCAGCACCTCGGCGGTGTATCTGTCGCCCAAACACATCATCTGCAACACAGCCTGCTGACGCTTTCCACTAGCTGCTGGATAGGGGGACACCTCGTGTGCAACAGTGGCAGCTGCAGATGGAGTGCTCGTACAACTGCGCTCTGTGGACGAGCTTTCGCTTCTGGAGGAGGAGGAGGAGGAGGGTCGAACGCCTACAACCGTTTCCTATACCGTGGGCTAGGCAGCACTGTCCCACCACCGCTGTCCCCTGTGGACCCTGCATCCACCACATTAACCCAGTGCGCAGTGATGGACACGTAACGGCCCTGGCCATGCCGACTGGACCATGCATCAGTTGTGAGGTGCACCTTTCCGCTCACTGACTGCTTGAGTGCATGGACAATGCGGTCTTTCATATGATGGTGGAGGGCTGGGATGGCTTTGCGAGAGAAGAAGTGGCGACTGGGTAGGTCATAGCGTGGTACTGCATAGGCCATGAGTTCGCGGAAAGCTGCGCTTTCCACCAACCGAAAGGGCATCATCTCAAACGAGATTAGTTTGGCAATGTGGGCGTTCAAACCCAGTGTACGCGGATGAGAGACTGAGTACTTTCTTGACCTACTCATAGTGTCTGGGAGGGTGAGCTGGACTTGAGAGCTGCATATGGTGGAAGTTGCGGTGGACAGGGCGGACTGAGAGAGGGTTGATGATGGTGATGGAGTTGGTGTTCTTTCTGATGGCCTAGAATCAGTCTTTCGTTGATATAACAGTGGGATTCCCTGACTACTGTGGCCTTGCAACGACACCTCAACATTTGCTGCTGTGCTAACCGGTGGGCTTACAGTGGGGGAAACAATGTAGCGTTGCTGACTACCTTCGTTGTGATCAGTTGCACATGTGGCACTTGAGGTTTGGTGTTGTGTCCACGCTTGCAAGTGCATGCTGGTTAAATGTCTAAGCATGCAACTGGTATTCAAATTTTTCAGATTTTTCCCTCGGCTAAAGGTCTTTGCGCACTTCTTACAGATAACCTTGGCCTGATCATGAGGATTTTGTTCAAAAAAGTGCCACACTGCACTCTTCCTACTTTGGCAAACATTTTGCGGCCTAGCACGCTGTGATCTTTTGACCCTCTGGACAAGCTGTCCAGCAACTCTTTTTATTTTTGGAACCTGTCTTTGGAGTGCTCCGGGCCTGCCAGATAATAGCTGTTGCGATGTCGATGTCTGCTGTGGATGCTCCTCATCTGAGCTATTGGAAGCAGCACCCTCTTACCCCAATGGATGCCAATCTGGGTCAACAACTGGGTCATCCATCACCTCCCCTTCAATGTCATGTGCACCTTCCTCTGTGTCACCGTGTATGGTGGTATAGTGTGCGGGAATGGGCACCTGAGTCTCACCAGGGTCAGAATATGGCTCTGTACACTGCGAGGACAATGTAGTGCTCTGAGTGAATGTACCAGCAGAATCATCCATCAGCGGCTGTGCATCAGTGCACTCCATGTCAGATTCATCTTGGCCTGGGTAATTCACCATTTGACTTGATAATCCAGGCATGGTATGTGAAAACATCTCCATGGAGTAATCAGTAGTATGGCCTGCGTCATCCTTCAATCTTGGTTGGGGTGAAGGACACAAGGAAAGGTGTGGTTCATGAACATGAGCCTCCAATGATGACTCAGTGCTTTTACTTTTTACAACTGAAGAAGAGGAGGCGATAGAGCTGGAGGCTGAGTCAGCAATGTAAGACAAAAATTTTTCCTGATGCTCTGGCTTTAACAGCGGTTTGCCAACTCCTAGAAAACTAAGCCTTCGAAGCCTTATGGAGCCAGACGATGACGCAGGCTCAACACCTCCTGCATTCGGTCCTATTTTGCTCTTGCCACTACCATCAGATCCACCAACAACACCATCATTACCAGCTGCCAACCCCCGCCCAATTCCACGGCCTCTTCCACCAGCCTTCCTCATTTTTGGTAGAAATGTAGACAAAATCCAACAAACTATATAGTAATGTAAAACAAGGTACAAGGTGTCTATAGGACAGGGGAGATTTTGAATTTCTGCTCACACTAGTGGACACTGGACACTTTTGGATTGTGTGAGACCCACTGAATATCTGAGCGCTATGTCACAGGCTCGATGGCACAGCTGTGACCAAAGTGACTAGAGGATAAGTGACATTTTGAATTTCTGCAGACACTTGTGGACACTGGACACTTTTGGATTGTGTGAGGCCCACTGAATATCTGAGCGCTATGTCACAGGCTCAATGGCACAGCTGTGACCAAAGTGACTAGAGGATAAGTGAGATTTTGAATTTCTGCAGACACTTGTGGACACTGGACACTTTTGGATTGTGTGAGGCCCACTGAATATCTGAGCGCTATGTCACAGGCTCGATGGCACAGCTGTGACCAAAGTGACTAGAGGATAAGTGAGATTTTGAATTTCTGCAGACACTTGTGGACACTGGACACTTTTGGATTGTGTGACTCCCACTGAATATCTGAGCGCTATGTCACAGGCTCGATGGCACAGCTGTGACCAAAGTGACTAGAGGATAAGTGAGATTTTGAATTTCTGCTCACACTAGTGGACACTGGACACTTTTGGATTGTGTGAGGCCCACTGAATATCTGAGCACTATGTCACAGGCTTGATGGCACAGCTGTGACCAAAGTGACTAGAGGATAAGTGAGATTTTGAATTTCTGCAGACACTTGTGGACACTGGACACTTTTGGATTGTGTGAGGCCCACTGAATATCTGAGCGCTATGTCACAGGCTCGATGGCACAGCTGTGACCAAAGTGACTAGAGGATAAGTGAGATTTTGAATTTCTGCAGACACTTGTGGACACTGGACACTTTTGGATTGTGTGAGTCCCACTGAATATCTGAGCGCTATGTCACAGGCTCGATGGCACAGCTGTGACCAAAGTGACTAGAGGATAAGTGAGATTTTGAATTTCTGCTCACACTAGTGGACACTGGACACTTTTGGATTGTGTGAGGCCCACTGAATATCTGAGCGCTATGTCACAGGCTTGATGGCACAGCTGTGACCAAAGTGACTAGAGGATAAGTGAGATTTAGAATTTCTGCAGACACTTGTGGACACTGGACACTTTTGGATTGTGTGAGGCCCACTGAATATCTGAGCGCTATGTCACAGGCTCGATGGCACAGCTGTGACCAAAGTGACTAGAGGATAAGTGAGATTTTGAATTTCTGCAGACACTAGTGGACGCTGGACACTTTTGGATTGTGTGAGGCCCACTGAATATCTGAGAGCTATGTCACAGGCTCGATGGCACAGCTGTGACCAAAGTGACTAGAGGATAAGTGAGATTTTGAATTTCTGCAGACACTTGTGGACACTGGACACTTTTGGATTGTGTGAGGCCCACTGAATATCTGAGCGCTATGTCACAGGCTCGATGGCACAGCTGTGACCAAAGTGACTAGAGGATAAGTGAGATTTTGAATTTCTGCAGACACTAGTGGACGCTGGACTCTTTTGGATTGTGTGAGGCCCACTGAATATCTGAGAGCTATGTCACAGGCTCGATGGCACAGCTGTGACCAAAGTGACTAGAGGATAAGTGAGATTTTGAATTTCTGCAGACACTTGTGGACACTGGACACTTTTGGATTGTGTGAGGCCCACTGAATATCTGAGCGCTATGTCACAGGCTCGATGGCACAGCTGTGACCAAAGTGACTAGAGGATAAGTGAGATTTTGAATTTCTGCAGACACTTGTGGACACTGGACACTTTTGGATTGTGTGAGGCCCACTGAATATCTGAGCGCTATGTCACAGGCTCGATGGCACAGCTGTGACCAAAGTGACTAGAGGATAAGTGAGATTTTGAATTTCTGCAGACACTTGTGGACACTGGACACTTTTGGATTGTGTGAGGCCCACTGAATATCTGAGCGCTATGTCACAGGCTCGATGGCACAGCTGTGACCAAAGTGACTAGAGGATAAGGGAGATTTTGAATTTCTGCAGACACTTGTGGACACTGGACACTTTTGGATTGTGTGAGGCCCACTGAATATCACAGCGCTATGTCACAGGCAGAAATTAGCTAGTGTATCACAAACTACAAGGTGTATGTAGAATTGGGCAGAGTAGGAATCTCCCAGGTCTGTAAGAACGGAACATGTCCTCAGCTTATTCTCACAGAGTGACACAGATAGCTTCACTGTGTCTGTGATTACAGCCGTTACACGGTACTGTGTGAGGAGCGTACACCGCTGTATGGTGTGAAAAAATGCACGCTCAGTACCTCAGCAGGACAAAAAAAAAAAATTGGGATTGCTTTTAAAAAACCAGTTTGCAGCTCAGTACCTCAGCAGGACAAAAAAAAAAATTGGGATTGCTTTTAAAAAAGCAGTTTGCAGAGCAGTGGGTAAACAGCAATGCAGCTGTCAGGAAGCCTTAGAAGGCAGCCCAACAACCAACACCACTGATACACCACAATATAGCCTCCCCTTGCACTGCACACACAGTGACTGGTGTGTTGTACAGGCACAATCGCTAGCAGCAGAAGCAGTTTTTTTTTTTCTTCTTCCCTGCCTAACATTCTCCCTACAGAATCAGCAGCAACCTCTCCCTATGCTAAGATCGGCAGAAGTAAGATGGCGGTCGGCGTGCATGCCCTTTTATACCCCCTGTGACGCCCACCAAAGCAAGCCAATCACTTGCATGCCCTTCTGAAAGATGGTGGTGACCCGTGCCTATGTCATCACATTGCCCACAGTGTCCGTGGATCCTGATTGGCTGAAAAAGAGCGCAAAACAAACTTTTGAAACGCGACTTTGGCGCGTAAGTCGCTGACCTCGTGGCCGACCTCATCCTATGGTCGGGTTTCGTTTCATGAAACCCGACTTTGCCAAAAGTCGGCGACTTTTGAAATTTTTCGACCCGTTTCGCTCAACTCTAGTTGACACTATACTATACATGCCTTGTATCTGGTGATACTGTACAATTTTTCAACTTTTTATTTTATTGTGTAATCCATACTGAGCCTGTGAGCGTCTGTGTTTGACTCATGAAATATATACGGAGATTTACTGTTATCCCTAGACTGTATTGAGCTGTACGCTTCTGATAAAGTACCATATGTCTGCTGGTATTTTGGGGCCTTTTTCCAAAACATGAGGAAATATGGTGGAAGAGGATGTGGGCATGGGGGGCCACCTTGTACTGATGGTGGTGGTGGTGCATCTGCTGGTAGTGTCAAAAACACAATAGCAGCTAAGGCAGGAGGTGTTGAGCCTGCATCATGGTGTAGCTCTGGAAGGCCTGTAAGGCTGGTTTCACATTTGCGTTTTTTAGCGCTGAAAAAAAAACGCATACCTGCGCATGCGTTTTTTCCCCTATATTTAACATGGGTGCGCATACCTGCGCGCTGGTAAGCGCATGTATTCGATTTTCATGCGCTGCATTTTTTTGGGGTGTGCGTTTGGATTTTCCAGACGCAGCATGTTGCATTTTTTGGCCCTGCAAAAAAGCGCATGCGCACATATGCGCACGTTTTGCGCTAAAAATGGCCATTATAGCCTATGGATGCGCATACATGCGCACTGGCATGCTCATGTATGCGTTTTTTTGCACATGCGTTTTTTTTTTTTAACCATGGAATTTAGGGGTTTAGGGTTAGGGTTAGGGTCAGGGTCAGGGTTAGGGTTGGGGTTAGGGTCAGGGTTAGGGTCAGGGTTAAGTATGGTTTGGTTAAGGGTTAGGGTCAGGGTTAGGGTTAGGGTTAGGGTTAGGGTCAGGGTTAGGTATGGTTTGGTTAAGTGTTAGGGTCAGGGTTAGGGTTAGGGTTAGGGTCAGGGTTAGGGTTAAGTATGGTTTGGTTAAGGGTTAGGGTCAGGGTTAGGGTTAGGGTTAGAGTCAGGGTTAGGGTCAGGGTTAGGGTTAAGTATGGTTTGGTTAAGGGTTAGGGTCAGGGTTAGGGTTAGGGTCAGTGTTAGGGTTAAGTATGGTTTGGTTAAGGGTTAGGGTCAGGGTTAGGGTTAGGGTTAGGGTCAGTGTTAGGGTTAAGTATGGTTTGGTTAAGGGTTAGGGTCAGGGTTAGGGTTAGGGTTAGGGTTAGGGTCAGGGTTAGGGTCAGGGTTAGGGTTAGGGTTAGGGTTAGTTAGGGTTTAGGGTTTGGGTTAGGGTTAAGTATGGTTTGGTTAAGGGTTAGGGTCAGGGTTAGGGTTAGGGTTAGGGTTAGGGTCAGGGTTAGGGTTAGTAAAGTCATGGTTTGGGTTAGTGTGAGGGGCCAACTAATGTTGGAAAAAAACGCAAACGCGGTAAAAACGCACTAAAAACGCATACAAACGCATAAAAACGCTGCGTTTTTTTCATGCATGCTCATAAAAATGCTTGAAAAAAACGCAGCAGTTGTATGCTTTTGTATGCGTTTTTTCAATGCGTTTTTTTGCGGGAAAAACGCGCTGCAAAAAAAAGCAAGTGTGAAACTAGCCTAAGTCTCCGTTTTCTGGGAGTAGGTACACTGCTTTTAAAGCCGGAGCATCAGGAACTGTTTTTGGCTTACATTGCTGAAACAGCCTCCAGCTCTATCACCTCCTCTTCTGAAGTTTAAAAAAATGCAAGCACTGAGTCGTCAGTGCAGGCTTCTGGTCAGGAGCAACCCCTTTCCTTGTGTCCGTCACCCACACCAAAAGTTAAAGATGCGGCAGCACACACTTCAGATTACTCCACGAAGCTCTTTTCACATACCATGCCTGGGTTAATTAAAAATGGGGCCCATCATACACTGGAGCATTCCAAATGGGGGACATCAGAGAGCATTAGAAATGGGGCCCATTATATATGGAGCATTAGAAATGGAGCCCATTATATATGGAGCATTATTATGGCCCATCATGCACTGGAGCATCATCCATGAGGCCCATCATATACTGGAGCATTATAAATGGGGCAGATCAGACACTGGAGCAGCATCTATGGGGCACATTATACGGTGGAGCATTAGAAATGGGGCCCATTATATATGGAGCATTATTTGGGCCCATCATACACTGGAGCATCATCCATGAGGCCCATCATATACTGGAGCATTCCAAATGGGGGACATCAGACACTGGAGCAGCATTTACGGGGCTCATTATACACTGGAGCATTAGAAGTGGGGCCCATTATATATGGAGCATTATTTGGGCCCATCATACAATGGAGCATCATCCATGGGACCCATCATATACTGGAGCATTCTAAATGGGGCAGATCTGACACTGGAGCAGCATCTATGGGGCACATTATACACTGGAGCATTAGAAATGGGGCCCTTTATATATGGAGCATTATTTGAGCCCATAACACACTGGAGCATCGTCCATAGGGGCCATCATATACTGTAGCATTATGTGGAGCTCATCATATACTGTATGGAACATTATTTGTGACCAATTAATCTATATGGAGAAATATATGGGGCTCATTATTCTGTGTGGCGCACAATGTGGTGACCATAATACTGTATGGAGTAATATACTGTCCTTTTTTTTGAGCTATTGTACAATTTAAAATAGATCAGTCATGTCATGTAAGCAGTGAAGTATGTGTCATTGTACTATACCTATATTTCTGTGCCGTATCGGAGCATCATGAGTTGTGGTATTTGTTAAAGGGGCGCACTGACACTCTTTGGCCCATGGCACACGAAAACCTTGAGCTAGCCCTACCCCCCCACAACTTTAGCCAAATAACCCCCAGTTTTCAATTCATAACTATTATTATGAAGTAAATTAAGGTTGACAAAGCTTCTGTAATAATAATTGATGCTTTTGGCATTGAAATAGGCACTGTAGGTGTGTTTACTGTCCTCCACTCCCTCCCGACTTTGCTTCCCCATTGACTTGCATTGGGTTTCGTGTTTCAGTTGGCCTCCGACTTTTCCCTATAGTCGGCCGATTTCGTTCGACCCGACTTTTGCGAAAGTTGCTCATCTCTGACAGATACTTATATGGATGAGTCTAGTATTCCTTTAAGGCATATTTCCCCAAGCTTTGTAGTGATCTTTTAGCTCTGATTAAGATTAATTCATGTATCTCATGTCTGCCACTAACATGGGAGAGTACTAGTGTTGAGCATTCCGATACCGCAAATATCGGGTATCGGCCGATATTCGTGGTATCGGAATTCCGATACTGTGTTCCGATACTTTTTGCAAATCGAATACCGGAATCGGAAGTTCCCATAATGCTATGAGCCAGTTTGATTTGATTCAACCATTGAGGAATCCTGAGAAGTGTGGGCACATCCTGTAAGGCATGTAGGCATGTTAACTAATGGCATGGCTGTGATTGGCTGCTGAAATGATGTCATGATGCACTATAAAAGCCGCCGCCGCCATTTAGTATTCACTCTGCTGTGAATTCAGTTAGAGACAGGCTGCTGTTCAAGACTCTGAGGGACAGTTAGAGATAGCGATTTGCTATGTAATATTGTGCTTTACCCAGGCTCCATTATCAATCACTGTAGCTTTCTTTTGCGCTGTTCACAGCTGTCTGCAAGGTCTGTGTGAGTGGAGCTCACGCTGTAGTGTGTCCTGCAGCCACCTCTGGTTGTAGGCCGCTCAGCGTGCGTCACTGCCTCATGCATATTTATTTTTGTTTTATTGCTGCCCATTTTTCATTAATTCTCCTATTAGTGTGCATCCATCCGTATCCATCTCTATAGGTTGCAAACACTATAGGAGTAGACAGCGGAGCCTTTCTGCAGCCTTTCAGTGCTAGTGCCCATTTCTCTGCACTGTTCACGGCTGTCTGTGAGGTCTCTGTGTGTGAGTGCAGCTCACTTTGTAGTGTGTTCTGCAGCCTCCTCCGGTTGTAGTCCGCTCAGCGTGCGTCACTGCCTCATACATAGTCCTTTTTTTGTTTTATTGCAGCTCATTTTTCCTGATTTTCTTCTCCTATTAGTGTGCTTCCATCCGTACCATCTACATTGGTTGGTTGCAAACACTATATAGGAGTAGATAGAGGAGCCTTTTTGCTGGCTTGTGCCCTGCGGCCAGATTAGTATTAGCATATTTTTTGGAGCCTCATCTATTGCATTGTAGGTTACTTTCCTGCATTGTAATAGCTCCAAAAAGTTTGTGATACTATCGCTTTCGCATCTTTGGTCACATCCTTTTTGTTTTTTTGAAAAAAAACACGTAAATAAAGTTCGCCAAACACTCCACTCGACAGTTGTGTAGGCCACATTAGCTCACATTAAAGTGTAGTCCACACACTTTATAAAATTAGTGTTTCTTATGCATGTTAGCAGCTGTTCAGGAATAAGCACACTAAGCCCTTAGTACTTTTCTGCCTATCTTTATCAGTCTACCAAGATGAAGAAGGCAGGGAGTAAGGCACGTGGTCATGGCCGTGGAGTTTCAGCAGGGAGAGGACGAGGGGATTCTGTGCCTGCTGCGGGCACCAGTGACTCAGCATCCCCCAGTTTTACCAGGCAACAGTCCTTTATGCGCAGCTTTGTAGGACCTCGCTGTACCCAACTGCTGCGGGACGAACAAACTGAAGCCGTTGTCGGATGGATGGCAGCTAACGCATCGACTTCAATTACTTCCACATCCTCTCAGGGCCAGAGCACTGAAGAGCAACCATTTGCCTCTTCACCACCTGCCAAAATTGCCCAGGCAGTCAGAGAGCCCTGGACAGGAGCCATCTCTACTTCTGTTCTCTGAATCTCTTGGCTTGGAAACAGGGGGCCAGTCAAGCAGCATTCTAGAATGTGAAGAAGAGGGAGTATGCAGTGATGCGCAACTGCTTTGTCCCTCTGAATCGGAAGAGGCAGGTGGGCCAGTGCCTATGGTCAGCATACTTCAGTACGCATCAGATGATGAGACTCAGGTGCCACTTTCTCGTGCATACTGTGCTACCCAGGAGAAGCAGGTGTTTGAAGAGGGGAGTGTAGATGATGAGGTCCTTGACCCATCATGGCGTGAGGAATAGGAAGGTGGTGGGAGCAGCTCTGAGGAAGATATTCCCCGAACGGCCAAACCAGGAGGGAGAGGGAGGGGGCAGACTTGGTTGCCTGTAGCCTCCACTTCGGCACCCGTTAGGAGCATTCCTCTTCCAAAACCCAAAACGGGCGCTCCCAGGACTTGCAGTGCGTGGTCCTTTTTTGACACAGTTGCAGATGACATTTGCTTTGTCAAATGCAAGCTGTGTAATCAGAAAGTCAAAAGAGGTAAAAGTGTCAGCAACCTGAATACCACAAATATGTGGAAACATGTGTGGACCAAGTACGTGGTGGAGTTACAAAGACATACTGAAGATATAGGCCAACCTACAGCACCACCTACTACTTCTTCAGTTCGTGTTGTAGCCTATTCCTTCATCTCACACACAGGTGGTTCGGCTTCTTCACAGGATCGCCATGGAAGAACCTCTCGCACTGTTGTCCAGAGACCCAGTGACATTATACCCACAGCACCACGTTCCCTGTCATCCTCACACTCCCAGGCCACTCTACAGCCATCGGTAGCACAGGCATGGAAGAAAAGGCGGCCATACTCGGCAAGCCATCCCTGAGCACAGGCTCTGAATGCTGGCATTGAAAAACTACTGGCCCTTCAAATGCTATCATTCAGGCTGGTGGAGACTGACACCTTCCATAACTTCATGGCTTTGGCAGTCCCACAATACACCGTGCCCAGCCGCTTTTATTTCAGCAGGCAAGCCGTCCCTGCCCTGCAAAAGCATGTGGAGGGAAAATTTAAACATGCGCTACTAAACGCTGTCAGTAGCAAGGTCCACCAAACCACCGATGCATGGACCAGTAACCATGGACAGCGACGATACCTTTCCCTCTGCCCATTGGGTAAATGTTGTGGAGCCGGGTACAGATCTTGAGAGTGGAGCTGTATGTGTTCTGCCAACTCCAAGGATTGCAGGAATCCAGTCTGTACACATTGACTCCTCCTCATACTCCAGTTCCTCTGAATCAGCACTGCAGGAGCCTGTTACGACCGATATGAGCACAGCCGTGGCCAAACGTCAACAGGCCGTACTGAAATTAATTTCTTTGGGAAATCGAAGCCACACAGCGCAAGAGCTCTGGAATGCCATCAAGCAGGAGAGCGACGTGTGGTTTGTGCCAGCGAATCTCCAGCCAGGCTTGGTATTGTGTGACAATGGCTGAAATCTGGTGGCAGCTCTGGGCCTAGGCAACCTCACTCACATCCCATGTCTGACACATGTGCTCAACTTGGTTGTGCAGAGCTTTCTGAGGGACTATCTGGATCTTGATGCACTGCTGCACAAGGTCCGCATAGAGTGCGCTCACTTGCGGCGTTCCAGCATGGCAAGATCGTGCATTGCAGCTCTGCAGTGCCGATTCCGCCTTCCGGAACATCGCATCATATGTGACCTACCCACCAGGTGGAATTCAACGTTACATATGTTGGAGCGGTTATGTGAACAGCAGGCAGCAGTAATGGAGTACCAGCTGCATCAGGTGCAAACAAGTCGCACTGTGCGCCAGTCACACTTCAACACCACAGAGTGGGCCTCTATGAAGGACATCTGCCACATTTTGCGTGCCTTCGATGATTCCACACGGATGGCGAGTGCAGATGATACACCAGTCAGCATGACTGTCCACCTTTTCTGCCTGCTTCAAAAAACACTGCAAGCACTAAGGGAGGAGGTTTTGGAAGAGGTGGAGGATGAGGAGTCACAAATGCCATCTGCTTCTGGACAGTCTGCGCAACATGGTTCCTCACAAAGGCCTAGGCAGGGGACACTTTGTGAGGAGAATGAGGAAGAGTCAATGAGGAGAAAGACATCTCTCCAGAGGAGGGAGGTACACAATGCTCTAGTAGTCAGTATGTAGAGCGAGGGTGGGGTGATGCAGAGCAGGCAGAGATGACACCTCAAGCAGGGGACAGCGTTTCTTGGGCAGTTGGGAGTCTGCAGCACATGGTTGATTTCATGCTGCAGTGCCTGAGAAACGACTGCCGCATCGCCCACATTCTCAACACGGCTGATTATTGGGTGTACACCCTCCTAGATCCTTGCTATCGGGACAACTTACAAAGCCTCATAACACCATTGAACCAGGAGCGTAAAATGCGGGAGTACCAAGACACACTGGTGCATTCCATCATGTTCTCCATTCCACCCGAGAGCAGTGCTGGTAGTGCTTTACAAAGCAGCTCTGTGCGTCGAGGCAGTGGAGGAAGCTCTGCACAAAGAGGGAGCAGAGGCAGCGCCTCAGCACAAGGCAAGACCAGTATGCCCAAATGTGGCAAAGTTTTGTGTGCCCGCCACAAATGTCTACACCATCACAGACGGCTCCAGTCAGCAGGAAGCAAAGTTTCCGTCAGATGGTGACAGACTACATGTCTTGCCCTGTCAGTGTACTCCCAGATGGCTCTTCCCACTTCAAGTTTTGGGTCTCTAAGCTGGATATATGGCCAGAGCTTAGCCAGTATGCATTGGAGGTGCTGGCTTGCCCTGCTGCTAGTGTATTATCGGAACGCGTCTTGTTATGAATGAGTCACCGTAGGAGGCAAAAACAGAAATACAGGCTAAGTCCAGAAAACCAGAGAAGTTGGCAACTATCAGATTGCAGACCCCTGAACCTATCAACACAACTAGCAGTAGCCGTGGGGGGTTCCTACGATGCCCTAGACCCCTCGATCACAGCTGGAGAATTAAATAGGCCTAAAGAAAGAAAGGGGAAATCTAAACTGCCCCAGAGCAGACCCCAAAGCAATAGGCAGTCCCCAACATATAATGACGGTGAAGCAAGATGAAAACACTAACACAGACAGAAAGATAGACTGAGCAAAGACGGGGCCCAAAACTACCTAGATAGGAAAGGACAGGAAGGCTGCTGTCTGCAATCTGCCAAAACCCTATCAAAGACATAAGCCAACAAGCTGATATGAAAAAGGCCCTGTAGCAGCTAGGCTTCAAAAACTAAATCAGCACTCAGGTATTTTCAGAAGACAGAGCTAAAGGAATTCAGCACACCCCAGCAGGGAATGGCAGAAATCCAGAAAAACAAAGCAAAACAAAGTCAAAGCACCAATGCAAAAGGCCGAGCAGCAAACTTAGCTTTAGAGGAGCAGGAATTCAGACTGGTCTCCAAGGATCCCACAGAGAAATCGCCCGCAGGGCAGAAGGGCGTCGGCAGCCTTATATCCAGTCAGTAACTCCACTCAGCCAGTCATCATCATCAGCCTCAGGTGTTTGATAATCAGGCTCACTACCTTTCTTTACCAGAAGAGTTCCTCGGGCCTCAGTAATGAAGGGGAAAATGAACTCACAACAGTACCTCCCCCTTGAGGAGGGGTCACCGAACCCTCAACTACGCCACCAGGGTGATCAGGGTGAGCCCGATGAAAGGCACGCACCAATCTTTTGGCATGAATATCAGAGGCAGAGACCCAGGAATTATCCTCCTGACCATAACCCTTCCACTTAACCAAATACTGGAGTCTCCGTCTAGCCAGACAGGAATTCAGTACTTTCTCTACCTCATATTCCATGTTACCTTCAACCAATACAGGGTCTGGAGGTGCCACCCCCGGAACAACAGGTTCAACAAACCTCTTCAACAAAGATTTATGGAACACATTATGGATTTTAAATGTGACAGGAAGAGCCAAACGAAAAGAGACCGGATTAATAATCTCCACAATCTTGTAAGGTCCAATAAATCTAGGCTTAAACTTAGGAGAAGCCACCTTCATAGCAATATTTTTTGATGATAACCACACCATATCACCAACCTTAAACTGGGGACCAATGGTCCTATGTCGGTTGGAAAACCGCTGGGCCTTTTCCTGGGAGAGAGATAACTTATCCACCACTTGGTCCCAGATCTGGTGCATTCTCTCCACCACAGTGTCAACCCCTGGGCAGGCAGAGGGCTCCACCTGCCCTGAAGAAAATCGAGGATGAAACCCAAAGTTACAAAAAAAAAGGAGACATCAAAGTGGCAGAACTAGCTCTATTATTTAAAGCAAATTCGGCCAAGGGCAAAAATGAAACCCAATCATCCTGATCAGCAGAAATAAAACATCTCAAATATGACTCCAAGGTCTGGTTTGTTCTCTCTGTCTGCCCATTGGTCTGAGGGTGAAAAGCAGAGGAGAAGGACAACTGAATTCCCAGCCTGGAACAGAAAGTTCTCCAAAATCTAGACACAAACTGGACTCCTCT
This sequence comes from Dendrobates tinctorius, assembly GCF_039654945.1. Classification (NCBI taxonomy): domain Eukaryota; kingdom Metazoa; phylum Chordata; class Amphibia; order Anura; family Dendrobatidae; genus Dendrobates; species Dendrobates tinctorius. The sequence goes on from NW_027361742.1 coordinate 5,962,359, forward strand.
GTCAGATACAATGTTCTCAGGAATCCCGTGCAAACGAACCACCTGTTGTAAAAACAGGGGCACCAACTCAGAGGAAGACAGCAACTTAGGGAGTGGTACAAGATGAACCATCTTAGAGAGCCTATCACAAATCACCCAAATAACAGTCATCCTTTGAGAGACAGGCATATCAGAGATGAAATCCATTGAAATAGAGAAATCCTCTGTACTCCAAAAAGGCATTTAGATCCTTTGACATACAGGGAATTCTCCCTCAAGATCCGGAACACAGTCCGAATATGTTCCACATGAGAATCCCAATCCTTGGAGAAGATCAAAATATCATCCAGATAGATAATCAAAAATTTATCGACAAAATCTCGGAAAATATCGTTCATGAAGCACTGGAAGACAGAAGGGGCATTAGTGAGCCCAAAAGGCATCACCAGGTACTCAAAATGTCCCTCCGGAGTATTAAACGCCGTCTTCCATTCATCCCCATGCTTAATGCGAATAAGATTATACGCCCCCCTGAGGTCAAGCTTGGTAAACCAGCAAGCACCTTTAACTCTGGAGAATAGATCAGAAATCAGGGGTAACGGATACTGATATTTAACAGTAATTTTGTTGTGGGCACGATAATCAATAAAAGGTCTTAATGATCCATCCTTTTTGGCTACAAAAAAAAACCCGGCACCTAAGGGTGACGAGGATGGTCTAATATGACCCTTCTCCAACGCCTCCTTAATATAGGATCGAATAGCCTCGTGCTCGGGTACAGATAAATTGAAGAGCCGACCCTTGGGAAATTTACACCCCGGGCTCAGTTCAATTGCACAGTCATAACTCCTATGAGGAGGCAGAGACGCAGACTCATTCTCACTAAATACATCATAAAAGTCCGCCAAATAATCAGGAACATCATGCGACTGAGGAGAGGTGGAAAACATTGGAGCCTCACTAAAGGCACACCGACAACCCCAACTCACCACAGACACAGATTTCCAATCCAAAACTGGATTATGAATTTGTAACCAGGGAAACCCCAGAACAATAGTATCATGCAGATTATGCAACACCAAAAATCTGCAATTTTCTTGATGGTCTGGGGCGACCCGCATTACCACCTGGGTCCAAAACTGAGGTTTATTTTTAGCCAAAGGAGTAGCATCAATCCCCCTCAAAGGGATAGGCGTCTGCAGAGGTGTCATCGGAAATCCACAACGTTTAGCAAAATCCAAGTCCATTAGGTTTAGAGCTGCTTCCGAATCCACAAAAGCCTTGGCGGAAAATGTGGACAGGGAGCGGATCAGAGTAATAGCCAGAAGAAACTTAGGTTGAACACCCCCAACAGAAAACGTGTGTGCAAAGCGTTTCTCTCGTTTAGGACAGACAGAAATAATATGCGAGGCATCTCCACAGAAAAAACACAACTTATTACGCCTTCTGAACTCCTGACGCTGCTCTCTGGAAAAAACTCTATCACATTGCATAGGTTCAGACATTTGTTCAACAGGTGGCAACACCTCTCGTGCAGCTTTGCGTTCGCGCAAACGCCGATCAACCTGAATGGCTAATGACATAGAATCGTCAAGACCAGAGGGAACAGGAAATCCCACCATAGTATCTTTTACGGCTTCTGACAACCCCTTCCGAAAGAGAGCAGCCAAGGCATTATCATTCCAGGTAGTAAGTACTGCCCACTTTCGGAATTTTTGACAGTACAATTCTGCAGAATCACGACCCTGGTTCAATGCCAGCAGGGTCTTTTCAGCCTGATCAATGGCATTAGGTTCGTCATACAACAACCCCAAGGCCTGAAAAAATGCGTTCACATTAGTCAGAATAGGATCATCTGGTTTCAAAGAAAACGCCCAATCCTGGGGATCGCCACGCAGCAAAGAGATGACAATTTTAACCTGCTGCGCGGAGCTCCCTGACGAGTTAGGCTTCAAGGCAAAAAATAATTTACATTTATTTTTGAAATTCAAAAATTTAGACCGATCCCCAAAAAATACATCAGGTGTAGGAATCTTTGGTTCAGCAGCATGTGAATGAGCAAGGTAGGCGGAAATTCCCCGCACTTCCGCAGCGAGCTGCTCCACACGATCAGACAATTGCTTTATCTCCATTGAGAGAAAAAAAAATTTCCCCTACGGCCTCAGAGATATAGAGGAACAAATATACACTTTTTTTTTTTTTTTTTTTTTTTACAATTCTTTCCTGCTATTGAGTACCCTAGGATATGCGGTATGGCGGGTGATTCTGTTATGAATGAGTCACCGTAGGAGGCAAAAACAGAAATACAAGCTAAGTCCAGAAAACCAGAGAAGCTGGCAACTATCAGATTGCAAACCCCTGAACCTATCAACACAACTAGCTGTAGCCGTGGGGGGTTCCTACGATGCCCTAGACCCCTCGATCACAGCCGGAGAATTAAATAGGCCTAAAGAAAGAAAGGGGAAATCTAAACTGCCCCAGAGCAGACCCCAAAGCAATAGGCAGCCCCCAACATATAATGACGGTGAAGCAAGATGAAAACACTAACACAGACAGAAAGATAGACTGAGCAAAGACGGGGCCCAAAACTACCTAGATAGGAAAGGACAGGAAGGCTGCTGTCTGCAATCTGCCAAAACCCTATCAAAGACATAAGCCAACAAGCTGATATGAAAAAGGCCCTGAAGCAGCTAGGCTTCAAAAACTAAATCAGCACTCAGGTATTTTCAGAAGACAGAGCTAAAGGAATTCAGCACACCCCAGCAGGGAATGGCAGAAATCCAGAAAAACAAAGCAAAACAAAGTCAAAGCACCAATGCAAAAGGCCGAGCAGCAAACTTAGCTTTAGAGGAGCAGGAATTCAGACTGGTCTCCAAGGATCCCACAGAGAAATCGCCCGCAGGGCAGAAGGGCGTCGGCAGCCTTATATCCAGTCAGTAACTCCACTCAGCCAGTCATCATCATCAGCCTCAGGTGTTTGATAATCAGGCTCACTACCTTTCTTTACCAGAAGAGGGAGTTCCTCGGGCCTCAGTAATGAAGGGGAAAATGAACTCACAACAGCGTCTTTAGTGCCGCAGGTGGTGTACTAACAGACCGTCGCACGTGACTATCCTCTGATAACATTGACCGGCTTACTTTTCTGAAAATGAACAAGGCCTGGATCTCGCCGGAATTTGCAAGTCCTCTTCTAGAATAAATAATGGGTTGGCAACAGTATCCAGGTCTCCTGTTGTGTTCATGTTTCAACCGCCTGAACTGTAATCCCTGGGCTCCAACAACGCCAGTTGTTGCTCATAAGTGCCGTCTGCACAGAGAAAAACATTATCTCCTGTGTTAGTGGGGTTCAGTAACGCCAGCTGCTTCTCTGCTGTGTGTCCAGCAATATCTCCTGCTCCCTCCACATTCAAACTACATCAGATTTTACACTTGCTCCAATTAGGCCTCAGCCTACTCCATGATTGACCCTGGGCTCCAACACTGCCAGTTGCTGCTCAGAAGTGCCGTCTGCACAGAGAAAAACACATGCTCCAGTGTTAGTGGGGTTCAGTAACGCCAGCTGCTCCCCTGCTGTGTGTCCGGCAATATCTCGTGCTCCCTCCACATTCAAACTACATCAGATTTTACACTTGCTCCAAGTAGGCCTCAGCCTACTCCATGATTGACCCTGGGCTCCAACACTGCCAGTTGCTGCTCAGAAGTGCGGTCTGCACAATCAACACTTGTTCCTGTGTTACTGGGGTTCAGTAACATCAGTTGATCCCCTGATGTGTGTCCGGCAATGTCTCCTGCTCTGTCCACATTCCCACTACTAGTAGTCTACAACAGATATTAAACTTGATGAAATTAGGCCTCAGCCTACACCTTGATTGACCCTGGGCTCCAACATCGCCAGTTGCTGCTCAGAAGTGCCGTCTGCACAGTCAAAATATGCTCCAGTGTTATTGGGATTCAGAAATGTCATCTGATCCCCAGCTGTGTGTCCGGCAATTTCTCCTGCTCTGTCCACACTCACACAACTACAGATTTTAAACTTGCTCAAATTAGGCCTCTGTCTCCACTCTGTTTGTAGTATTTTCCCTGGGTTCCAGCACCGCCAGCTGTTTACCGGCATTGTCTTTGGCACAGGTACCCCCTCCTGCCCAGCCTGGTTCCTGCATGCCTGCTGTTTCCGGATAGTGTCAATGTCACTTTGCCACCAATACATTGTACTGTCATGTTGCGGTCGGGTTAGCCGAGTCTATGGTGCCTGCAGTTTATGGGCTTCCTATGTGGGCTGCGGGATCTGGCAACAAAGGCTTGTTCCGTAGTGCCATTAGGACAAGCACCCACTGTAGGACTGTGGGTTTCGGTAACTGCGGCCGGCTCACGACCTTGAAACTTTGCTTTTCATGGGTACCTTCTGCTACCCATCTGGGTTCCAGTACCGTCAGCTGGTTCTCGGCAGTGCCTTTGGCTTAGGTGTCTCCTTCTCGGTATCCGAGTTCCAGCAACATCTGCTGGTCCTTGGCAGTGCTTTCTAGCACAGGTACCTCTTGATTAGTAACCAGGTTCCAGCACTGTCAGCTGGTCCTCGCTAATTCCATTGGCTCTTGCAGCTTCTGCTACCCATCCGGGTTCCAGCACCATCAGCTGGTTCTCGGCAGTGTCTTTGGCACGGTTACTCCCTCCTGCCCAGCCTGGTTCCAGCATGCCTGCTGTTTCCGGGTAATGTCAACATCACTTTGCCACCAATACGTTGTCCTGTCGTGTTGCGGTCGGGTTAGCCGAGTCTATGGTGCCTGCAGTTTATGGGCTTCCTATGTGGGCTGCGGGATCTGGCAACAAAGCTGGTTCCATAGTGCCAATAGGACAAGCACCCCCTGTAGGACTGTGGGTTGCGGTAACAGCGGCCGGCTCGCGGCCTTGCAACTTTGTTTTTCATGGGAGTCCTAAAGAGGTCTCAATATTTAATGCCCTTCCCAATATAATGGATATCCAAAAAGAAAGTGGAAGAATCAGGCGCATCACAAAGTAACTTAATATAAATATATTTTGTTAGTGCCCATGAAGATAAAATACAGGAGAAGAAAACATACAGGTGTAAACACCACCCATTGGTTATGCACAAATCCACATCAAAAGGACTGCATGATAGAGAAATGCATGTATATAGAGTGCAGCACATCAACAATGATATAAGAAAATAAGCGCAAATGCGCCACTAAAAGGGAGTATATGTCAAACAATAAGCATGTCCCAGATGAGGACAGTGATAGATAAACACTAATATGAAGCAAATGCTGCAATGATGTGCCACAAATAACAATGATTTAAAGTGCTGTGTGCATGCCTAAGTGCAAAAGTGCATGTTGCATCCAGTTAACATATAAATATGGCAGCAAAATATGCTAGCCAAGGAAAACTATGTACCATGTAAATATCTGTGTGCCCAATAGTATAAATGAGTGTGTAATCTGATGTAAATCATGGCAGCCTCCACTGGGATAAACATCTAGGACACAATATACAATGATAATGAGGGTACATAGAATGAGTACATTGATATGTAAATATCTTACACTGGCGCAGAAAAAATGCCAATTATACATCAATGCTCTCTGATTGGATAATCTGTATATCAGCACTGATGGGACTTATATGAGTATATATTCCAATGCTGGTTAACACAGGAGTCCATATGCCGGCACATAAAACATCCAACGCACATAGTAATTTCACAATGCCTGCTTGCATAACAGACCTTAATCAGATGGACCAACTTTAAAGCACAGTGCTATATGCATACCTGGGGGTGAAGAGACAAACCCCAATGCGCGTTTCGCGTCAGCTTCCTCGGGGGTTATGTGCAAATGAGAGAAATGTGGCTATAAATAGTCCTCATGGAAGCTGAGTCGCCATGCAGTATAGCGGCTTCCGGCGCTGGTCCCCAGAACCGGAAGCCATGGAGTCTGCGTCCTACGTCACAGGACCCGGCCAGACAGCGACGCGTCAGCTGAGAGGCAGGACTCACGGCACATGAGGGACGCGTGTCCATGACAACTAGTAATCGGACGTGCTCCCGGAAGCGCTCACCACAAAGGGTGATCATATGACAAATAGCACAAAACAATTATAACTCCACAGAATGACCCAAAAGTATGTGTCATTATTGCTGGATCCATGGGAACATGTAATAAAGAGGAATACCCATCTGATACAGAAGTTGTAGTACTATATCAAACAATTTGAAACACATCAATGTATTATATGCATACATTAAACTGGATATATCTGGGTATATAAACCCAACGATAATGATTATATAAGTTTAGTCACCACTTTATAACCCCCCTATGAACAAATACAAACCGGGCAAGGAGGGAGGGGTGACCACAATATAGCCAGTTTAATAAAAATGGAGCTACATATATAATAGAATCCACAACATAGTTGAAAGATTATATCAAACAAGAATAAAGACACATCAATACAATTTATGCATAAAAACGGTTGGGTATACATGTATCCCAAGACGATATAAAGGGATAGTCTCTATTTAATGTCCCTCAACATTGGGAAATATCCCAACAGTCCAAACACTAATAGATGAAAAACATAAATAATATGACACAATGGATGGTAGTTGTTATTCATTCTTTTCATCATAGGGGGAATTTCTTCAATGCTGTGTTATATAAATGATATGGTAGATCATTTCACCCAGAAAGACAGGACAGGAACAAAGGACCTAAAAAAAACCTGAGTAAAAAAAAGAAAAAAGAAATATGCAAATTAAAATCAGACAGATAATGAATTATAAAAACGGAGCAAAGCTCAAAACCTCATTGAGGCCATTGGGTCGTACACAGTGCACCCTCATATTAGTGTTTATCTATCACTGTCCTCATCTGGGACGTGCTTATTGTTTGACATATACTCCCTTTTAGTGGCGCATTTGCGCTTATTTTCTTATATCATTGTTGATGTGCTGCACTCTATATACATGCATTTCTCTATTATGCAGTCCTTTTGATGTGGATTTGTGCATAACCAATGGGTGGTGTTCATACCTGTATGTTTTCTTCTCCTGTATTTTATTTGTTTTTCATGGGTACCTTCTGCCACAATAATCTCATATATGTATATCCCATAAAATGATAATTTATTAGTTAAATATTAAATTCCCACGCAGCAATGGCATAAAGTGAGACTAGGGACTTTTTTTTTTTAAAGTGGTGGAGGAATACAGTGCGGAAGGATACCTACCTTCCGTCATTGTATTCCTGGAGCTGGTAGAGAACGGTAGCATCAGCTGATGCTGCTGTTCTCCACGCAAGATGGACATGGGACCCTCGTGGACTTCTGCGGATCGGGGTAAGTATATTGGTGTTTTTTTATTTTGATATTTATTCCTCAAGGGGACAATGGCTTCGGGGATCAAAATGACAAGTGACGGTGAGTATGTACTCTATGTTATATGTACTGTATGTCTATATGTATGTATTGTATGTAGTATATATGTATGTTGCATGCATGTAGTATATATGCAGTATATATGTAGTATGCATTTTGCATGCATGTGGTATGTAGCATGTATGTAGTATGTAGCATGTATGTAGTATGTATGTTGCATGTATGTAGCATGTAGTGTGTATGTATGTAGCATGTATGTAGTATGTATGTTGCATGTATGTAGCATGTAGTGTGTATGTTGCATGTATGTAGCATGTAGTATATATGTAGTATGTATGTTACATGTAGTATATATAGTATATATGTAGTATGCATGTTGCATGCATGTAGTATATATGCAGTATGCATGTTGCATGCATGTAGTATATATGTTGTATGTATGTTGCATGCATGTAGTATATATGTATTATGTATGTAGTATGTATGTAGCATGTATGTAGTATGTAGCATGTATGTAGCATGCATGTAGTATGTAGCATGTATGTAGTTTGCATGTTGCATGTAGTATGTATGTTACATGTAGTATATATGTAGTATGCATGTTGTATGTATGTAGCATGTATGTAGCATGTACAGTGGGGAAAAAAAGTATTTAGTCAGTCAGCAATAGTGCAAGTTCCACCACTTAAAAAGATGAGAGGCATCTGTAATTTACATCATAGGTAGACCTCAACTATGGGAGACAAACTGAGAAAAAAAAAAACAGAAAATCACATTGTCTGTTTTTTTTTAATTTATTTGCATATTATGGTGGAAAATAAGTATTTGGTCAGAAACAAGCAATCAAGATTTCTGGCTCTCACAGACCTGTAACTTCTTCTTTAAGAGTCTCCTCTTTCCTCCACTCATTACCTGTAGTAATGGCACCTGTTTAAACTTGTTATCAGAATAAAAAGACACCTGTGCACACCCTCAAACAGTCTGACTCCAAACTCCACTATGGTGAAGACCAAAGAGCTGTCAAAGGACACCAGAAACAAAATTGTAGCCCTGCACCAGGCTGGGAAGACTGAATCTGCAATTGCCAACCAGCTTGGAGTGAAGAAATCAACTGTGGGAGCAATAATTAGAAAATGGAAGACATACAAGACCACTGATAATCTCCCTCGATCTGGTGCTCCACACAAAATCCCACCCCGTGGGGTCAGAATGATCACAAGAACGGTGAGCAAAAATCCCAGAACCACGCGGGGGGACCTAGTGAATGAACTGCAGAGAGCTGGGACCAATGTAACAAGGCCTACCATAAGTAACACACTACGCCACCATGGACTCAGATCCTGCAGTGCCAGACGTGTCCCACTGCTTAAGCCTGTACATGTCCGGGCCCGTCTGAAGTTTGCTAGAGAGCATTTGGATGATCCAGAGGAGTTTTGGGAGAATGTCCTATGGTCTGATGAAACCAAACTGGAACTGTTTGGTAGAAACACAACTTGTCGTGTTTGGAGGAAAAAGAATACTGAGTTGCATCCATCAAACACCATACCTACTGTAAAGCATGGTGGTGGAAACATCATGCTTTGGGGCTGTTTCTCTGCAAAGGGGCCAGGACGACTGATCCGGGTACATGAAAGAATGAATGGGGCCATGTATCGTGAGATTTTGAGTGCAAACCTCCTTCCATCAGCAAGGGCATTGAAGATGAAACATGGCTGGGTCTTTCAACATGACAATGATCCAAAGCACACCGCCAGGGCAACGAAGGAGTGGCTTCGTAAGAAGCATTTCAAGGTCCTGGAGTGGCCTAGCCAGTCTCCAGATCTCAACCCTATAGAAAACCTTTGGAGGGAGTTGAAAGTCCGTGTTGCCAAGCGAAAAGCCAAAAACATCACAGCTCTAGAGGAGATCTGCATTGAGGAATGGGCCAACATACCAACAACAGTGTGTGGCAACCTTGTGAAGACTTACAGAAAACGTTTGACCTCTGTCATTGCCAACAAAGGATATATCACAAAGTATTGAGATTAAATTTTGTTTCTGACCAAATACTTATTTTCCACCATAATATGCAAATAAAATGAAAAAAAAACAGACAATGTGATTTTCTGGATTTTTTTTTCTCAGTTTGTCTCCCATAGTTGAGGTCTACCTATGATGTAAATTACAGACGCCTTTCATCTTTTTAAGTGGTGGAACTTGCACTATTGCTGACTGACTAAATACTTTTTTTCCCCACTGTATGTAGCATGTAAATTTTTTTTTTTTTTTTTTTTTTTACATTCAACACATTAGCCGGATGATGGGACTACTACTGTCCCATCATTGGCTAATGTGTCAATCACTGTCATGGTAGCAGGCATCGCCCGATGGGACTTGTAGTCCCATCGGACGATGCCTGCACAGACCCCCGGAGCCTGCACAGACCACCGGCAGGCCGGCACAGCCCCCCGGAGCCTGCACAGACCACCAGCAGGCCGGCACAGCCCCCCGGCAGGCCAGCACAGACCACTGGTGCCTGCACAGACCACCGGCAGGCCGGCACAGCCCCCCGGCAGGCCGGCACAGCCCCCCGGAGCCTGCACAGACCACCGGCAGGCCGGCACAGCCCCCCCGGCAGGCCGGCACAGACCCCCGGAGCCTGCACAGACCACCGGCAGGCCGGCACAGACCCCCGGAGCCTGCACAGACCACCGGCAGGCCGGCACAGACCCCCGGACAGTCGGCACAGCCCCCCCGAAGGCCCGAACTGACGGCGCATCATGATGCGCACAGACAGCGCATCATGATGACGTCATTTCGGCAGCCAATCAGAGCCACAAAAGTGGCTCATTGCATTTTGGACTTCCGATTCCGTTATCCGATACGAAAAAAGTATCGGTACTCGGTATCGGAATTCCGATACGGCAAATATCGGCCGATACCCGATACTTGCGGTATCGGAAAGCTCAACACTAATCATAATGCATGTTTAGTTGTTTAGTTCTCCAACCTCTGTTGTCTATTAGTTTATTTATCCATCGTATGGTGTGTAGTGGTTTAGTTCTACAACCCTAGCTGTTTAATAGTTTAGTTTTCCAACTCGTGTTGTCTAGTAGTTTAGTTATCCATCTTATGGTGTGTTGTGGTTTATTTCTCCATCCCCAAGCACCCTGCAAGCTTTGGGGATTGCAAGAATTGTGGAGCAGCCCCTTCCCTGACTGCCTCTACAGCCACCAGAGTCACCCAAAGCCAATCATTCATCTATATGTAGCTCCCCTGTCCATGCTTGCTCGTCCAGGTGTCATTGTTGAAATGCACCCAGGCAGACATAGAATTTTTCAGGGAACAGGTGATGTTGTCTGCGACGGCACATATTTCTTAGAGAAGTAGTTGTGACTGGGCAACTGGTATTGAGGGGACAGCGATGGCCATCATCTTTTGGAACCCATCTGTATTCATAAGGCGGAAAAGCTGCATTTCCGTGGCCAACAGATTGGAGTGACCTTGCAGTAATCACAGAAATCACAGGCCATGAGTCATACAGATACAAGCGCTGTAATCTTAGTAGTGAATAGCTCTCAGCTGGCCCCTATCGTCCAGAAAATGACTAGATTGGGCAAAGAATCATCCAAGGAGGCCGCAGGCTGTTGACAATAATTAGTTCTCAGAAAAGTAACATTGAGCATACGGCTTATCCACGTCCAGATTACAACACATGGAATATGCATATATCCCAATGTATGATTGGCTCGCCCCCAGAGGCCGTGGGGTACTCGGTGCTGGGCCCGTTGATTTCAATGGGAGATATCACAGTGGCAATGACCCGGTCCGTGGCCTCAGGCAGTCAATGTAAAAGGGGTAGAGTGATGGGGATAGAGTCATTGAGAGGATTCGTGACGCCACCTGTGGTTTCTGGTCAGTTTGACCAGCACTGCAGGGTTGCCTCTCTGGGACAGATGGTGTGGTGCAGCAATGATGTTGTAGCCCTCCACAGGTAGGGCTGTAGTCCCAGGGCAGAGTAGATGAGGTTGGCAAATGAGGAGATAGTGAGAAGTAGATGGTGCAGTGTTAGGCACAGAGATGTAGCAGTGCTGAGTGGGTGGGCGCAAGAAGAAGGCAGTGAGACAGATGAATGCAATTCCAGTTCTTTTACTCACGCTCTTGGCACAGACAGGTGCCCGCTTCAATGCCGCGGTCTCCAGATCAGGGGCTCAGCCAACTCCCAGGCAGATGAAATTAACCTTTCCAGCTCTCTCTTTCATGTGCCTGTTATGAACATCTCCTTTCTAGCGCTTATACTGAAGTACTTGTAATTGTGTGTTAAACCCAAGTTCCTCCTCTCAGATGTTCCTTGGAACTCTACTCGCATGACAAGTGACTGTAGCCTGTTTCAGGGACTCCATCCATCATGTCCCGGCTCACACATAGGTTGCCACTGTGTCTTCGAGTTTTTTGTGGGAATAGAGTGGTCACAGCGCCTATTCCTCCGATGTCTGCTGCTGGAACATTAGTTTCACAAACAGCCTCGGGGACCGGACCCCGGCCATGTGCTTCAAACTTCAGGAAGGGTTCTGCTCTGACCCTAGTCCTTAGTTCTCTTCTCCTTACATTCCGTACTAAACTATCTTCCTTTTGAAGAAGAATTAGGCTTTCTATTGCCCTTTCCCGTGCCAGCAGCTCCAGGTCACTGAAGTCTGCTGCAGCACCTCCTTCAATCCATCCCTCTCTGGTGATCTTCTCTCACCAACTGACTCTTTCCTAATCATCTCCCGATCTCATGTGCAGTCTCAGCTCCACCCACTTTCCAGCACTCTTCATGTTCCAAGCAGAGAGCCATGAAGGTTGCTCTGCTACACTACTGTTTCATCACGAAGCAATCACTGACCTCAGGGAGACCAGTCAAAGAAAACACTGCGGCAGCCGGCAAAAGCGCTCAGTCAGTGAAATCCTAGGTGCATTGCTCCCTGGGAAATACGAATATGCAAATAAAGTCCGTGGAGCCTCATTTAAGAGTCTCAAACACGGGACTAGCCTGATCTTCCTCCAGGGAAGGACCCAGCCAAGGAGTGGCTTCTTTCGGAAACCACCATTACCACCATATTAAGTGGCCCTTTAAGTCAATATCCAGCTCTTTACGAGTTTACAGATATGATAAGGGAAATACCAAGGCCAGGTATCCATCCACAGACAGCTGTTTCGGGGTGTTGCCCCTCATCAGTGTGGAGTAGGATTCTGGCTAAGTGGGAGCAATGCCTAGTAGACCAACATCACGAAACAATCACTGACCTCAGGGAGACCAGTCAAAGAAAACACTGCGGCAGCCGGCATAGGCGCTCAATCAGTAAAATCCTAGGTGCATTGCTCCCTTGGAAATACGAATATGCTCTGACCCTAGTCCTTAGTTCTCTTCTCCTTACGTTCCGTACTAAACTATCTTCCTTTTGAAGAATTAGGCTTTCTATTGCCCATTCCCATGCCAGCAGCTCCAGGTCACTGAAGTCTGCTGTAGTACCTCCTTCACTCCATCCCTCTCTGGGGATCTTCTCTCACCAACTGACTCTTTCCTAATCATCTCCCATCTCATGTGTAGTCTCAGCTCCACCCACCTCCCAGCACTCTTCGTGTTCCAAGCAGGGAGCCATGAAGGTTGTTCTGCTACACTACTGTGTTTGTGTGGGATGTGAGTAGTGGAGTCATGTCAGGCGTTCCATCATACCGGGAGCGTGGGATACTACACGTCAGGAGGAGGTGCAATACCTCTGTGGCGACTGAACCCTCAGGGGTGCCACATGATCACCGCTAACTCCACGATAACCCTACACTCCTCGCTTCCAACAACAATCCTGTTTTTAACCCAATAAGTAAATGCAGGCCGATTGGATGCCATTCTAATTTTGAGGTTCACACCATCAGGGTGTTCCATCCCCTCTCCCTGAGAGTAGCATTCTCATACCCAGGCTCACTCACCCACTCCCTTGACCACTTTTATGCATTGTGGGCACACTTCATGTCCTCAGGAATGATAATTCTTATCCTGGGAGACTTTAACAGCTCCACCTCCCCAACTGCATCCCAGCTTCTATCGCTAAGCCAATTCTCGTGGCCTCTCACAACTTTCAAACTCTGAGACACACAAAGGCGGTAACACCTCTATCTGGATTTTGTCCAGCTCTGTTCAATCTCTTACCTAAACGACTTACCTGTTATCCTTTGTCCCCCATGAAATTATGAGTATAACCACAACTTAGACATTTTTAGGTGCTCCCTAAAAACACATCTGTTTAGGGCTGCCTATCACGTTCACCAATCAAAGTCCTTTTATACATATAGCTTATTCTCTACATCTCTGAACATAATGTCATGATCTAAATGTGAATTCTGGTTTAGTGCTGCAGGGATTAATGCTTTTGGCCTCTCTCTGGTTCTGGGAGGGCTCTAAATAGCCTCACTTGGGCTCTGTCAGTTGTCAGTGATACTTCTGATCTCGGCTAAATTCCTGACCCCTCTGTATCTGTGGATACTGTCTGCCTTTGCATGTTTGTTCGTGTATGACTCCGTTCCTGTTTCTGATATCGCTACCTGCCTCTGTACCTGTTTTGCCTCTCCGTTATTACCTTTGCCTGTCCCTGATCTTCCCTTCCATTGCTTCTGCCTGTACCATGCTGCTATCTCAGGTTTCCAGACTCTGCTTTGTGACTGACCCGTCCCTGTCTTGCCTCTCCTGTACCGTGCCATCTCCTGGCTTAGACCCACACCTGCCCGACGACTCTCTGGGCATCTCTAGCCAAAGCGTCGCTCTCCAGCGCTCTGGGGCTTGTCTCCGCCCACAGACACTCCCTGTCATGATCCAGGTTGAATTATGACAGATTTTGCACAGGTAACCTTTTTTTTTCCATTAAGCTGTTTGCTTAAAGTTAGTTTTGCCCCGGTGGCCATTAGGGTCATTACACTGTGGTTATTTTAGTTCTAGTTTTGCCCCCGGTGGCCGTTAGGGTCCTTGCACTTTGGTTACTTTAGTTTAGTTGCCCCTGGTGGCCGCTAGTGTTATTGCATGTGATAATGAAGCAGATGTGATTCCCTGGCTGCTACCTATAAAGGAGTGTCAGGTGGTCTCACTCACTGTTGGTGATATTGCTCATTTCCAGCCAAGTCTGGTGAAGGAAGGAACGACAGAGAGAAGTTCCTTGCAGCTCAGGGGAGCTCTGGTGTAATTGCTTCAGGCGGAAGCTGAATTCTGGTGTCGAGCTTCAGGGGTGAAGCTGAACTTTGGTGTCGTACTCTCTAGCTGGGAGCAATAGCAACAGAGCAAAGCTAAGTGGTGTTTTTCTCTGTTTGTGATTTTCCTTGTGTGTGTATTAGTGCAGTGGTGGGATTAGTTTCTGCACCGTCCAGCTCACTAGAAAGGGATAGATGCAGGGCGAGCTAGGGATTTGAGGTATCCAGCTCATCGCCAGGTGCGGAACCTGCCTAGGGATCGTCAGGAGTGTAGGGACACTGACTCAGGGGAGTGCAGGAGGTCTCCACGTCCCCGTTCCCTATTGCAGGGCCCTCCATTTTAATGGTTTCCCCGGTGTTTCCCTTAACATTGTTTAAATTCGCCCTGCTGGAGGCGGTGCATCCAGGGTCACGGGTGTTATAGAAATTCGTCCTGCTGGAGGCAGAGTATCCAGTCACCCGTGACATCACACTCCCCTGCAGTCACGTGCTTTAGGTCCTGTTTACCTGAAGCACACATCTCCACCGCTTCTGCCCCGCTCCACAGGTATCTTTGAGCATAATTTGTTCAACTCAGGACACTCGCACTGGCTCAGTAAGCAAGTGCAGTGCGGTGTTCCTGACATATAATTCACCATCTAACTCAACCGTACCTATAAGGTTGATGCAGCCTTCCTCCTTGTTATCAAATGGTTGTACCATCATTTTAAATAAGCACCTGTAATTTAGTGTCACCCCCACCTCATTGTTTGTAAGCTATGAAGAGCAGGGTCATCATTATTTTTGCTTGAATTGTTTGATTTTCTTAAACATGGTAACTTTTGACTGTTTTATAAGAACTGCTGACTCGTAAAGCTGTGCGTAATGTGTATGTGATATATAAATAAAGGTTATTATTATTAGGAGATTTAAAATGGCAAAATTCAAGCTGTTAATTTTGCCATGTGTGGACGTAAAGAGTCTTTTACTTGAGCATAACTGCACAAATGAGGGTTAGCTGCTGTGGCGTCACAGGGTGCAGTAGGGTAAACACAACAAGCTGCTGAACTGTGAGAGAGGTGCAGGTGGTGATGTTACGGTGGATCGAGAAAGATAGGGTGTGCTTGGTATGTAAGATCAGTCAAAAACAGCAGGCATGTCCAATTCCATATCAACTGACAGGCTCTCAATCACCCCAACTGTAGGGGGTAAACAAGATGAAGTTTTTCGGCCTGTGCGCCAACACTTGCCATCGTGATGGAGGAGGAAGGAGCAGAACATGTGGTTGATGGGGTGGATAGTGGTTGGCGAGACTCGCCACTCTGCATTTTAGCACCATGACATTCCCAGATTAATGCATGTTGACCATGTATGTGCCAGTTCATGCATGCATGTATTACTGAAATTAATATTTTATTTTTACTCTACTAGGTCTTTTTTAAAAAATTAGACAGCTAACATGATTTTTTAAATTTTTGCTGGTCTGAAAAAAAGACCCAAGATAGCCAACTGCATAACCTTGAACGTTACTGTCCGCTGCCAGAGTTAAGCCTCAGGATGCATTGGTTGTCATGGTTGCATAACTGTCATGAACTCATTTTCTGCTCCACCAGTTGAGAGTTCCCCTTCCATTCTCCCTCTGGTGGTGACAGGGGGTAGTGCGGTTGGTTTAAGTGGTAGTGATTTGCCACCTGATGAGGAAGATAATGATTGGATCTCTGGAGTATCAGACTGGATATAAGACAGCCGACGCCCTATCCGGGTGCTGGTGATTCAGTCTGCTTCTCAGGTCCTGGACTTCAGCTCTCTTCCAGTCTTCTCAAGTTACGTTTGTTTTTTGCTATTGTTCACACTTGCGCTTGTTGGTCAATTCAGTTTTTTGTGTAATCAGCCTGCCCCTGCTGGGGCTATGCTGAAATTCAACTCCTATTAATCAGTATTTGCCAATCTGCTTTTTGTCCCTTATTAGATTGGCCTCTTTTTTTGCTCTGTCTCAGAATATTTCAGAGTGCTGATATAGGTTTAGAAGTCTAGTGACTTCAGGGTTAATTTTGCTATTAGAAGTGTTGGACAATATTTTTGTAGGTTTTCTTGGCAGATTGCAGACAGTGTCTTTCCTTTTCTGTCCTTTTTAGTTAGCCGGGCCCCAACGTTTGCTCAGCCTATTTTCCTGGCTTTGTTTGTATTTTCATCTTGTTTCACCGTCAATACATGTGGGGGGCTGTCTTTCCTTTGGGGTCTGCTCCGGGGCAGTTAGTTTTCCTCTTTTCCTGCTTTAGGCTTATGTAGTTCTCCGGTTGTGATGAGGCGCCTAGGACCAACGTAGGAACGCTCCACGACTGCTTCTAGTTGTGCGGTTAAGATCAAGGATCTGCAATCTGTATAGTTACCAACTTCTCTGGTTTTCTGAGACTTGGCTTGTTGTCTTTTTTTCCTCCTCGGGTTCCCATTCGTAACAGAATCACCAGTCATACCGCAGATTCTAGGGTACTCAAAAGCAGGAAGGAATTGTTAAGAAAAAAAAAAAGGTGTCAGAATTTTTTTTTTTTTTTATTGTGTATTTTTTCCTCTTTTTCTCTGGGGCCGTAGGAGGATTTTTTTCCTAATGGAGATTAAGCAACTGTCTGATCGTGTGGAGCAGCTTGCAGCTGAAGTACAGGGAATTTCCACCTACCTTATTCAGTCACATGCTGCTGAACCCAAGATTCCTACTCCTGATGTGTTTTCTGGGGATCGGCCTAAATTTCTGAATTTTAAGAATAATTGTAAATTATTTCTTGCTTTGAAGCCTAACTCATCGGGGAGCTCTGTGCAGCAGGTTAAAATTGTCATCTCCTTGCTGCGCGGCGATCCCCAAGATTGGGCTTTTTCTCTGACACCTGAAAATCCTATTCTTACTAATGTGGATGCATTTTTTCAGGCTTTGGGGTTGTTGTATGATGAACCTAATGCCGTTGATCAAGCTGAGAGAACCCTGATGGCATTAAACCAGGGTCAGGATCCTGCAGAGTTGTACTGTCAAAAATTCCGAAAGTGGGCGGTCCTTACTACATGGAATGATAGTGCATTGGCAGCTCTCTTTCGGAAAGGTTTGTCAGAGACCGTAAAAGCTGTTATGGTTGGATTTTCTGTTCCCTCTGGTCTGGATGGCTCTATGTCATTAGCCATTCAAGTTGATCGGCGTTTACGTGAACATAAAACTACACGGGAGGCGCGGCCACCTTTTGAACAAATGTCTGAACCTATGCAATGTGATGGGGCTTTGTCTAGGGTGCAACGTCGGGCGTTTAGAAGGCGTAATAAGCTGTGTCTTTTCTGTGGAGACGCCTCTCATACTATTTCTGTCTGCCCTAAACGAGAGAAACGTTTTGCACACACATTTGCTGTGGGCAGTATACAACCTAAGTTCCTTTTGGCAATTACTCTTATCTGCTCCTTGTCCACATTTTCCACTAAGGCTTTTGTGGATTCAGGAGCAGCTCTGAATCTGATGGATTTGGACTTTGCTAAACATTGTGGTTTGTCCATGATGCCTCTGCAGACGCCCATTCCTTTGAGGGGTATTGATGCCACTCCTTTGGTGGAGAATAAATCTCAGTTTTGGACCCAGGTGATAATGCGAGTTGCCCCAGACCACCAAGAAAATTGTAAATTTTTGGTGCTGCATAATTTGCATGATACTATTGTCCTGGGGTTCCCCTGGTTGCAAACTCATAACCCAGTTTTGGATTGGAAATCTGTGTCTGTGGTGAGTTGGGGTTGTCAGTGTGTTCTTAGGGACGCTCCTGTTTTCTCCACCTCTCCTCAGTCTCATGATATTCCTGATTATCTGGCTGATTTCTCTGATGTTTTTAGTGAGAGTAAGTCTGTGTCTTTGCCTCCTCATAGGAGTTATGACTGTACAATTGAGTTGATGCCTTGGTGTAAATTTCCCAAGGGTCGGCTTTTCAACTTATCAGTACCCGAACATGATGCTATGCGATCCTATGTTAAGGAGTCATTGGAGAAGGGTCATATTAGACCTTCCTCGTCACCGTTAGGCGCTGTTTTTTTCTTTGTGGCTAAGAAAGATGGTTCATTAAGACCGTGTATTGATTATCGTTCCCTTAACAAGATGACGGTTAAATATCAGTACCCGTTACCTCTGATGTCTGGTCTATTCTCCAGAGTTAAGAGTGCCTGCTGGTTTACTAAGCTTGACCTCAGGGGGCGTATAATCTTATTCGCATTAAGCACGGGGATGAATGGAAGACGGCGTTTAATACTCCGGAGGGACATTTTGAGTACCTGGTGATGCCTTTTGGGCTCACTAATGCCCCTTCTGTATTCCAATCCTTTATGAATGATATTTTCCGAGACTTTGTGGATAAGTTTTTGATCATCTATCTGGATGATATTTTGATCTTTTCTAGTGATTGGGATTCCCATGTGGAACATGTCCGGACTGTGTTCTGGATTTTGAAGGAGAATTCCCTGTTTGTTAAGGGATCGAAGTGCCTCTTTGGTGTACAGAGGATTTCATTTTTGGGATTTATCTTGTCTCCATCGACTATTGAAATGGACCCGGCCAAGGTACAGGCCATTTATGATTGGGTTCAGCCTACTTCTTTGAAGGCTCTCCAGAAGTTTTTGGGTTTTTCTAATTTCTATCGTAAATTTATAGGTAATTTTTCTAGTATTGTCAAACCACTCACTGATCTGACCAAGAAGGGAGCTGATGTGCTGAATTGGTCTCCTGAGGCTGTCTCAGCATTTCAGGAGCTTAAGCGGAGATTTACTTCAGCTCCAGTTTTACGGCAACCTGATGTCTCACTTCCATTTCAAGTGGAGGTGGATGCTTCTGAGATTGGTGCAGGAGCTGTGTTGTCCCAAAAAGACCCTGTGACTTCTAAGATGAATCCCTGTGCATTCTTTTCTCGAAAATTTTCCCCATCTGAACGCAACTATGACGTGGAGAATCGGGAATTGTTGGCCATGAAATGGGCATTTGAGGAGTGGAGACATTGGTTGGAGGGAGCTAGACATCAATTTGTGGTCCTCACCGATCACAAGAATCTGATTTATCTGGAGTCGGCCAAATGCTTGAATCCTAGACAGGCTAGATGGGCCTTGTTTTTCACGCGTTTTAATTTTGTGGTCTCTTTTCTTCCGGGCACTAAGAATGTTTAGGCAGACGCCCTTTCTAGCAGTTTCTTTGCTGATTCTCTTAATGTGACCGAGCCTTCTACTATCCTAGGTGAGGGGGTAGTTCTTTCTGCCATTTTGCCCGATTTGAGACGCGCCCTGGAGGAATTTCAGGAGGATAAACCTGAGCGTTGCCCTATGGGAAGATTGTATGTTCCTGACCAGTGGAGAAAGAGAGTGATGTCTGAAGTCCATTGCTCCGCATTGGCTGGTCATCCGGGTATTTTTGGTACCAGATATTTGGTGAGTCGGTCGTTTTGGTGCCCTGCCTTATCTCGTGATGTCAGGAATTTTGTACAGTCCTGTGGGACTTGTTCTCGGTCTAAACCCTGTTCTCGTTCTAGTGGGTTGCTGATGCCCCTGCCGGTGCCCAAGAGGCCATGGACCCATATCTCAATGGATTTTATTTCTGATCTTCCTGTCTCTCAGAGAATGACTGTTATCTGGGTGATTTGTGATAGATTTTCTAAGATGGTCCATCTTGTACCACTCCCAAAGTTGCCATCTTCCGTTGAATTGGTGCCCTTGTTTTTACAACAGGTGGTTCGGTTACACGGGATTCCTGAGAACATTGTGTCCCATAGAGGGGTCCAGTTTGTTTCCAGATTCTGGAAAGCCTTTTGTTCCAATCTGGGAATTCAGTTAACCTTTTCCTTCGCGTTTCATCCCCAGACCAATGGGCAGACTGAGAGAACAAACCTGTTAGGAATCTGTGTTCTGCCATACCTATGCAGAGATCCAGTTCCTCACATTTATCTCCAGAGGCTAAGTCCTTTGTACCAGCTTCTGAGCATGCTCACAGGACGAGCTCCTATTGGAATTCAGGTGTCAGGTGCTCAGGTCCTGCTTTGAATCCTATTGGCTCCTCTGGGAGTTCCGGAGATTTCCGGCAGGTCCCGTATGCTATAAAAAGTGCCCACGGCTGTTCCGCCATGTGCTTGTATAGTCATACTTGCTGCTATAGGTTTGCTGATGGATGTATGGACTGGTGAATGACTCATTTGAAACCCCCATTCCTTGGTTATTACGAATGTGTGTGTGGTTGAGTTAGAGCCAGTATTAGCGCCAGCGCCAGTGCGCCATTGCTCAAGCGCTCAGCAGCTTAGCGTCTACATCGCGCCTGTCTCTTTGTGGTGTGTTATCTGCAGCTCAGTTGTCGCCGCGCTGCAGTAGCAGCTCCTGGTGCGTCTGCGGTTGCGACGCCCTTCTCTCTATCCACTATGGTAGGTCTAGACGGAGTTAGTACCGTCAGCTTGGACTGCTCCTGTGACCACATACCGCGTGGGTAGCGCTGTGGTCTGTGGCTAAAACAGACTCAGTGTTTTGTGTTTGTTATACACTTTGTCAGCTCTGTGATTACAAAAGAGACTGCACTGTGCACTGGGGTGCTGTTAACCCTGTGTACACTTATACATTTGTGCAGCTCTGTGAATACAACAGAGTCTGCTCGGTGCTCTTGGGTGCTGTTAAACCCTGTGCACACTACCGCCTCATAGTTCTGCCACCACCTAGCAGCGGTCTTACCAACTACCGCACAGTGGATCCAGAGCGATGAACGCACTTTCTTTATAACTTTATTTAGTGCGTTCCACCACTCCTAACATTATACTAGCGCCAATCTTGATACACCTTTGGCTCAGGAGCCCATGTGCGATTGTTATCGTGTGCACGCTGCTTCTCCGGAAGCTAGCACCCCGCAAGGGTTGGGTTCCAAGCCGGTCGATGAGACCTTTGTCACTCCTCATCTCAGGCCTAAAGTCCTCGTGTGGGCACATGCGTCCAATATGCTCAACCATCGTGGCTATATGCAAACCACGAGGCTGTTGGCTGGTGCATATTGGTGGCCCCACAGGGCTCGGGACGTCAAGCAGTTCATTCAGGCTTGCACCTTATGTGCTCAGCATAGCCTTCCTAGGCAGAGTTTGGCGACGACCGCCGACGCACGGCAGCGTTCCACTGCCACTCCCGCTTCGGCCATCTCCCAGGTGTCCCTTTTGAAACCTGGTGATCTTGCCTCCACCGATGCCTTCCACGTGTCCCGGGTTATTGTGTCACCTACCAGGACACCAGCCTCGCCTTCGGACGAGTCTAAGCTCTACGCCACGATTGGGCACAGGCTTGTGGGTCGGAAGGCTCTGGGAGGGGGGCCTTAGGAGGGGGGGTAATGTTAGGAATCTGTGTTCTACCATACCTATGAGGAGATCCAGTTCCTCACATTTATCTCTAGAGGCTAAGTCCTTTCTACCAGCTTCTGAGCATGCTCACAGGATGAGCTCCTATTGGAGTTCAGGTGTCAGGTGCTCAGGTCTTGCTATGAATCCTATTGGCTCCTCTGGGAGTTCTGGAGATTTACTGCAGGTCCCACACGCTATAAAAAGTGCGCATGGCTGTTCCGCCATGTGCTAGTATAGTCATACTTGCTGCTGTATGTTTGCTGATGGATGCATGGACGGGTGAATGACTCATTTGAAACCCCCATTCCTTGGTTATTACGAATGTGTGTGTGGTTGAGTTAGAGCCAGTATTAGCGCCAGTGCCAGTGCGCCATTGCTCCAGCGCTCAGCAGCTTAGCGTCTACATCGCGCCTGCCTCTTTGCGGTGTGTTATCTGCGGCTCAGTTGTCGCCGTGCTGCAGTAGCAGCTCCTGGTGCATCTGCGGTTGCGACGCCCTTCTCTCTATCCACTACGGTATGTCTTGATGGAGTTAGTACCATCAGCTTGGACTGCTCCTGTGACCACATACCGTGTGGGTAGCGCTGCGGTCTGTGGCTAAAACAGACTCAGTGTTTTGTGTTTGTTATACACTTTTTCAGCTCTGTGATTACAAAAGAGACTGCACTGTGCACTGGGGTGCTGTTGACCCTGTGTACACTTATACATTTGTGCAGCTCTGTGAATACAACAGTCTGCTCGGTGCTCTTGGGTGCTGTTAAACCCTGTGCACACTACCGCCTCATAGTTCTGCCACCATCTAGCAGCGGTCTTACAACTACCGCACGGTGGACCCCGAGTGGTGAACGCACTTTATTTATAATTTTATTTAGTGCATTCCACCGCTCCTAACAAAACCAGACCCTGGAGTCTTATTTAAGATGTTTTATATCTGCTGATCAAGATGATTGGGTCTCATTTTTGCCCTTGGCCAAATTTGCGCTGAACAATAGAGCTAGTTCTGCCACTCTGATGTCACCCTTTTTCTGTAATTTTGGGTTTCATCCTCGATTCTCTTCAGGGCAGGTGGAATCTTCGTCCTGCCCAGGTGTGGACAATGTGGTTGTGAGAATGCAGCAGATACGGGACCAAGTGGTGGGTAAGTTGTCACTCTCTCAGGAAAAGGCCCAGCGTTTTTCCAACCGGCGTAGGACCATTGGTCCCCGGTTTAAAGTGGGTGATATGGTTTGGCTGTCGTCTAAGAATATTCCTATGAAGGTTGCATCTCCAAAATTTAAGCCAAGATTTATTGGACCTTATAAGATTTTGGAGATTCTTAATCCTGTTTCTTTTCGATTGGCTCTTCCAGTTACGTTCAAAATCCATAATGTATTTCACAAGTCACTGTTGAAGAGGTTTGTTGAGCCAGTAGTTCCTTTGGCGGCACCTCTTGATCCTGTATTGGTTAAAGGCAATATGGAATATGAGGTAGAGAAAATATTGGATTCTCGTTTGGTTAGACGCAGACTCCAGTATTTGGTCAAATGGAAGGGTTTTGGCCAGGAGGATAATTCTTGGGTCTCTGCCTCTGATATTCATGCCAATAAATTGGTTTGTGCTTTTCACCGGGCCCATCCTGATCAGCCTGGTGGCATGGATGAGGGTTCGGTGACCCCTCCTCATGGGGGGGTACTGTCATGAACTCATTTTCTGCTCCACCAGTTGAGAGTTCCCCTTCTGTTCTCCCTTTCGTGGTGACAGGAGGTAGTGCGGTTGGTTTAAGTGGTAGTGATTTGCCACCAGATGAGGAAGATAATGATTGGATCTCTGGAGTATCAGACTGGATATAAGACAGCCTACGCCCTATCCGGGTGCGGGTAATTCAGTCTGCTTCTCAGGTCCTGGACTTCAGCTCTCTTCCAGTCTTCTCACGTTAAGTTTGTTTTTTGCTATTGTTCACACTTGCGCTTGTTGGTCAATTTAGTATTTTGTGTAATCAGCCTGCCCCTGCTGGGGCTATGCTGAAATTCAACTCCTATTAATCAGTATTTGCCAATCTGCTTTTTGTCCCTTATTAGATTGGCCTCTTTTTTGCTCTGGCTCAGAATATTTCAGAGTGCTGATATAGGTTTAGAAGTCTAGTGACTTCAGGGTTAATTTTGCTATCAGAAGTGTTGGACAATATTTTTGTAGGTTTTTTTTGGCAGATTGCAGACAGTGTCTTTCCTTTTACTGTCCTTTTTAGTTAGCCGGGCCCCATCATTTGCTCAGCCTATTTTCCTGGCTTTGTTTGTATTTTCATCTTGTTTCACCATCAATACATGTGGGGGGCTGTCTTTCCTTTGGAGTCTGCTCTGGGGCAGTTTGTTTTCCTCTTTTCCTGCTTCAGGCTTATGTAGTTCTCCGGTTGTGACGAGGCATCAAGGACCAACGTAGGAACGCTCCACTACTGCTTCTAGTTGTGCGGTTAAGATCAGGGATCTGCAATCTGCATAGTTACCAACTTCTCTGGTTTTCTGAGACTTTGCTTGTTGTCTTTTTTCCTCCTCGGGTTCCCATTCGTAACACATAACTCTTTGTCTACGTAATCTACTTGTCTTCCTCTTCCTCCTCCTCTGCTGAGCTACTTAGCTGCATGCCTCTGGGTTTACCCCAAATGAGATCTACTGCCTCATCGTCATCCTCTCTTTTCTCCCACTCCTTGCCCTGAGAGTCACCCTCCTCCTCTTCTGGCCATGGATCCAAGTAAGAAAAAATGTGGAAATTGGTACAGATAATTTCCTCCTCTTGACTCTGTGAATCTTTACAGTACACTTCCTATGCCCATGTCATACAATGTGTGAAGAGATCTGCCCACATATGTGGTTCCCAACTGTCAGTTGCATGCTTGGAGAGTTGTGTTGTGGGGGAAAAGGCTTAAGTGGGGTGCCACCACTGAGGACTGTACTGTGTGTGTTGTTAAAGTGGAGGAAGAGGAGCAGAGGCAACTTGATGCAGCACTTGCAATCTATTGGAGCACATGTTCTTTCTGGCCCTCACCTACAAAGTGTACCGTTGTATGACAAAGAAAGGGAACAGAGTTGTCCGTCCAGTAACAGAAGTTGTAAAAATGATGTGCAAATTCAGACTGCAGCAAAACAAACCGACTTCTCATCCCTCATATCTCACAACCTTAAACAACTATTCAGTACTTTAAAATCTTTCCTGCATCCACCAGTTCCCCTTCCCTCTGCTCTCATCTCAGCTGAACACTTTGCTTCACCACCTGTGAACTTGACACAATAACGACCCACCTCATTCCAAACTTTACCGCAGTCTTCATCACAAGCATAACCCACCTCTTCAACCTGTCACTAGCCACTGGTGTCTTCCATTTGGATTGAAACATACCTTGATCACACCCATCTTCAAAAAGCTCACCCTTAACCTATTCTCTGTGTCTACCTATCGCACCATATCATTTCTCCCCTATGCCACCAAACTACTGGAACAAAATGTAAATTTTGAACTGTCCTCCCACCTCTCCTTTTGCTCCTTCATTGACAACCATTCCACTGAAACTGCCCTGACTAAAGTCATCAACAACCTACTAACTGCCAAATGAAAGCAACTCGAGTTTGTCCTCCTTCTCCTGGACATGGCATATGTCTTTGACACAGTGGACCATTCCCTCTAACTACAGACTTTCTGATCTGTTGACATTACAGACTTGGCCCTTTGTTGGATCTCCTTGTACCTAACAGACAAGACATTCAGTGTTTCCCACTCACACACCACTGTTATGATTAGGTAGCCGAGGAGGATAGCAGGGGAATAGACTAGGCAACCAGATAACCAGAGAGGTTGGTAACTTAGCGGATTGCAGACCCCTAAACTGACGACACAGTTAGAATTAGCCGTGGGACGTACCTGCGATGCCCTAGACGCCTCGGCACAGCCAAAGAATTAACTAAGCATAAAGAGAGAAAAGGGAAAGCTAAACTACCCTGGAGTAGAGCCCCAAAGGAATAGATAGCCCCCGAACATATATTGCAGGTGAGACAAGATGAGGCACAAAACACAGGCAGAAAATAGAGTAAGCAAATGATGGGACCCAAACTGTCTAGCTAGAACAGGACAGGAAAGGATACTGTCTGCAATCACACAAAAAACCCTAAGATAAAATCCAACAAGTCTGATATGCAAAAATACTGAGGCCACACAACCTCTCACCCCACTAAATCAGAACTCTGATGTGAACTGGATGCAAAACAAAAGATACTGATATAACAGGGGATTAGAAATACTGAAAAGACTGACATGAGCTGTGGCAAATGGAACAGAGTCCAGCACAGGTCCCAGCAGGGGACAAGGCTGAACTCACACCAGCAAAGCAGAAATCAGAGGAAAGCAAAAAATGGATCAAATGCAAAAAGATTCAAGCAGACAAATAACTTATCTGAAAGATGCAGGACAAAGCAGGAGGCAAGCAGAGTTCCAAAATGCTCAGGAAGAAAACCAAATCACCGGCAACAACTGAGGGAAGGTTGCTCACTTAAATCTCTCCAGTTTGTAACACCTGACCTCCAATCATCCTCCTCAGGTGATTGACTTCTGTCAGCCAGACCAGCTCCATTACCAGCAGCAACCACCAGAGGGAGCCCAAACTCAGAAGCCAGGTCAAAAGTGTTCACAACAGTTCCCCCCTCGAGGAGGGGGTCACCGAAACCTCACCCAAGCCACAAGGCCGATCAGGATGGGTCAAGTGAAAGGTGCAAACCAATTTCTCAGCATGAATGTCAGAAGCAAACACCCAATAATTATCCTCCTGACCATAACCTTTCCACTTGACCAAGTACTGGAGTCTCCATCTAGCCAGACGAGAATCCAATACCTTCTCTACTTCTTACTCCAGATTACCCTTAACCAATACAGGATCAGGTGGTGCAGCCATGGGAACTACTGGCTCCACAAACCTTTTAAACAAAGATTTATGAAAGACATTGTGAATCTTGAACGTTCCTGGAAGAGCCAAACAGAAAGAAACTGAATTAAGGATTTCCAAAATCATAAGGTCCAATGAACCTTGGCTTAAATTTTGGAGACGCAACTTTCATAATAATATTTTTGGAGGACAACCAAACCATGTCACCCACTTTAAACTGGGGACCAATAGTCCTATGCCGGTTAGCAAACCGCTGGGCCTTCTCCTGAGAGTGAGACATCTTATCCACTACTTGATCCCAAATCTGCTGCATTCTCTCTACCACAGAATCAACACCTGGACAGGCCGAAGCCTCCACCTGCCCTGAAGAAAGCCGAGGATGAAACCTGAAGTTGCAGAAAAAAGGAGACATCAAAGTGACAGAACTAGCCCTATTATTTAGAGCAAATTCAGCCAAGGGCAAAAAAGAGACCCAGTCATCTTGATCAGCAGACACAAAACATCTCAAATAGGTTTCCAAAGTCTGGTTTGCTCTCTCAGTCTGCCCATTGGTCTGAGGGTGGAATGCAGAGGAGAAGGACAACTGAATTTCTAGTTTGGAACAAAAGCTCTCCACAATCTGGAAACAAACTGGACTCCTCTGTCAGACACAATGTTCTCCGGAATACCGTGGAAACGAACCACCTGCTGTAAAAACAAGGGCACCAACTCAGAAGAGGATGGCAACTTCGACAGTGGTACAAGATGGACCATCTTGGAAAATCTATCACAGATCATCCAGATAACAGTCATTCTCTGAGGGACAGGGAGGTCAGAAATAAAATCCATTGAGATATGGGTTCATGGCCTCCCGGGCACCAGCAGTGGCACTAACAATCCACTAGAACGACAACAGGGTTTTGACCGAGAACAAGTACCACAGGACTGCACAAAATTCCTGACATCATGAGATAAAGCAGGCCACCAAAAAGACCGACTCACCAAACCTCTGGTACCAAAAATACCAGGATGACCAGCTAACGCGGGGCAATGAATTTCAGACATTACTCTTCTCCTCCACTGGTCAGGGACATACAATTTCCCCAAAGGGCATCATTCAGGTTTGTCCTCCTGAAATTCCTCCAGGGCAAGTCTCAAATCGGGTGAAATAGTGGAAAGAAGCACACCCTCGGTTAGAATGGTAGTAGGCTCAGCCACACCAAGAGAATCCGCAAAGAAACTCCTAGAGAGGGCATCCGCCTTAATATTCTTAGTGCCTGGAAGAAAGGAGACCACAAAATTAAAACGTGTGAAAAACAAGGCCCACCTAGCCTGTCTAGGATTCAATCGCTTGGCTGATTCAAAATAGATCAAGCTCCTGTGGTCGGTGAGGACCACAACTTGATGTCTGGCCCCTCCAACCAATGTCTCCAGTCTTCAAATGCCCACTTTATAGCCAACAATTCCCAATACCCCACATCATAATTACGTTCAGATGGGGAAAATTTTCAAGAAAAGAAGGCACAATGATTCATCTTAGAGGTCACCGGATCTCTTTGAGATAAAATGGCTCCTGCACCAATCTCAGAAGCATCTATCTCCACCTGAAATGGGAGTGAAACATCAGGTTGCCATAGAATAGGAGCAGAAGTAAATCTCCGCTTAAGCTCCTGAAACGTCGAGACTGCCTCTTGAGACCAATTCACCACATCAGCACCCTTTTTGGTCAAATCCGTCAGTGGTTTAACAATACCAGAAAAATTACTTATGAATTTACAGTAGAAATTAGCAAAACCCCAAAATTTCTGGAGAGCCTTCAAGGAAGTCGGCTGAACCCAATCATAAATGGCCTGGACCTTGACCGGGTCCATTTCAATAGCGGACAGGGACAAAATGCAAAAAATGGATCAAATGCAAAAAGATTCAAGCAGACAAATAACTTATCTGAAAGATGCAGGACAAAGCAGGAGGCAAGCAGATTTTCAAAATGCTCAGGAAGAAAACCAAATCATCAGCAACAAATGAGGGAAGGCTGCTCACTTAAATCTCTCCAGTCTGTAACACCTGACCTCCAATCATCCTCCTCAGGTGATTGACTTCTGTCAGCCAGACCAGCTCCATTACCAGCAGCAAGCACCAGAGGGAGCCCAAACTCAGAAGCCAGGTCAAAAGTGTTCACAACTCACCACCTCATCATTTCGATCCCTATGTATCGATGTCCACCAAGGTTCAGTTGTAGAACCAGGAACTATGATTAGAGGGCACACTCACATGCTCCCTCCCTCTTATAGGGACCGCCTGCATCAACCTAAGGTATTGCCAACCTATAGCTGCGTGACACCTATTTAAAGCTTCTCCATCAATATCGAGGTGCCTGAGCTACGTTGTTAGTTTGCCTTGCATGCTTTCTAGTTGTCAGGTTCCCCAGGCTTGTCTACCCTGTACCTGTCTGCTCTTACCTGTCTGGGCTCTTTTGTCCTTCAGCCGGTCCAGATCGCAACTGCCAGCGCCCATCTGTCTAACACCCGGTCCGGCCCACACCTGCCAGTGCTTTTCTGTCCCTCAGCCGGTCCCATCTGCACCTGTGGCTCCAGAGTCCCTACAGTGCCTGCCTGCATTTTTCATCCCCTCTTTGGGCCATATCATCTTACCTTTTGTGTGGGGTCAGCTGCCATATTTTGTAGGTCAGACATGGAGTAGCACCTGGTGTAACCTCTTTGTACCGCCTTGGGTTGCAGTTTTTGCCTGCTGGAACTTGTCCGAGTAGGGATTTGGTCGGCCACCTAGTTATGCCCCTTCAAGGCTTTCAGAGGGATACGGAACAGTGATTCCACCACCTTACCCGTTACAGTCTCCATCTGCTGGGTTGGCTGTAGTGGAAGAGGTGTCGGTCCCCGCTGTACTAATTCTACTTTATTGCAATTGATGACACTTTGTTGGTTTCTGCCACTAATTTTTGTAAATGTGTAGACTCCTGGTTGGGTCTCCTTCATGCATGTTGCCTGTAGCAATAGGCCTCCGAGACTGTCAGGCCTCCACTTCCTTGGACTCAACTACCCGTGTTACTATCCTTAAATTTTTCTGACAATGGTAGTGTACAAAACTGATATTTGTGCCACCTGAGTATGGCTCAGAATAAAAGCAGGTAGATGTGTTGCATGTGGTATCATTGCTCCCAGCAAAGGGGCTCTACACCGTCACCCACCTCGTCTTACCGTGACATTTAATTGAAAGTTGTAAATGCTGTCCCAGACCCCGATACCTCATGTCTGGCGGATTGCTGCGGTGCCAGGCTACAATCTGTGCTGTGGGTGAATTGAGGCCTCTTTCCTGATGTCTGTCCATCATTTGAAGTGTTTTGGCAGCATTTGGGGTTGTTATAAGGTGTTGTGCAAGCTTTTGTTCTTGCCTCCCATTGACGTGCATGGCGTTCGGTTATGTTCAGCGAATATTCAACAAATTAATCAGCAAATATTGCAAATTCGGCAAATGTAATCGGAACCGAACATTGAAATATTCGCTCATCTCTAGTAATCACCTCTCTTTACCAGTAATGTCATATTGTAGCTTGTCTGGCACATTGCACACTCATGTGATGCCAGATACAGATGAGATGCAGCTAGAAACAAAAATGACAAAGCAAGTGTAGACAGACCCTGAACAGATTCTTCAGAAACCTAACTTTATAAATATTAAATTACCTTTATATCTACTTATACATTTATCAATTCTCGCCCATAAAATTCATCCAATGTGTTTTCTATTTTCTTCTTTTTAAATAAATCTCATTGAGTAGAAAAGTTGAGGTTTCACAGTCATCTTCAGCGTTGTGCTGCCATCTACAGGCAATCTGTAGCTCTACACTCAGATAGTTGTGAGCTGCCAAAAAAATAAAAAGCCGCAAATATCACCCATTGTAGAGTGACCTAAACATGATTATTTGATATCGCGTCAGAATTCGACTTTATAAACTTAAGTTTGACAAGAAAAACTCAGTATATATTCCAGCCAGACTTCAATAGTAATGTTGATAGGCCATCCAGTTTGTCTTTTGTTGTGGAATCACAATTCTCTGAATGTATCTCCAAACTTATCAAAACTTGCTGTCAACTATACAGTACTTCCATGACAGAAGTAGAAGTCGGTTAGCTGTGCTATCCTGAGCATGCGGCATCCAAAATTAATTGATATGACTCCCCTCAACTTTTGTCGCACTCTGAGGAGAGTGGTGAAGGCACATGGCTGCTATCAGAGTGTGATCTCTATTATGGCTAGAAAATGATGGATGTCTATGGTTGTGATGAATGAGTAAGAGCATGGAGTGTAAGTATATAGTCTCGCCTGGGGTCTGAATAGAGTTGAGGTTCTTTTATACAGACAAGCAGCTGAAGAGCCCGGCATTGCCTGGGCATAGTAGCTATCTATGGTTAGTTATAACAAATTGTAATGATTATATCTATATATATAAAGCTGAGAATATAGCCCCGCCCACTCCGCATAGCCACATTCATTATAATATCCCACATAATCCCATCAGCCAGAGCCACCGAACTACTACCCCTAATATCCCACATCATCCCATCAGCCAGAGCCACCGGACTACTACCCCTAATATCCCACAACATCCCGTCAGAGCCACCTGATTACTACTCCTAATATCCCACATAATTCCATCAGAGCCACCAGGCTACTATCTCTAATATCTCACATCATCCTGTTAGCCAGAGCCACGGGACTACTACCCCTAATATCCCACATCATCCTATCAGCCAGAGCCACCGAACTACTACCCCTAATATCTCACATCATCCCATCAGTCAGAGCCACCAGACTACTACCCCTAGTATCCCACATTGTCCCGTCAGAGCCACCGGACTACTATCACTAATATCCCACATGATGCCATCAGCCAGAGCCATCGGACTACTGCCCCTAATATCCCACTTCAGTCTGTCAGCCAGAGCCACCGGACTACAACCCCTAATATACTAAATCATCCCATCAGCCTGAGCCACCAGACAACTACCCCTAATATCCCACATCATCCCATCAGTCAGAGCCACTGGACTACTACCCATAGTATCCCACATCATCCCATCAGAGCCACCCGACTACTACCCCTAAATTCCCACATCATCCTGTCAGCCAGAGCTACTGACTACTACCCCTAATATCCCACATCATCCCATCAGCCAGAGCCACCGGACTACTACCACTAATATCCCACATCATCCCATCAGCCAGAGCCACCGGACTACTACCCCTAATATCCTACATCATCCCATCAGAGCCACCAGACTACTACCACTAATATCCCACATCATCCCATCAGCCAGAGCCACCGGAATACTACCCCTAATATCCTACATCATCCCATCAGCCATAGCCACCGGACTACTACCCCTAATATCCCATACCATCCCGTCAGCCTGAGCCACTGGACTACTACCCCTAATATGCCACATCATCCCATCAGAGCAACTGGACAACTACCCCTAATATCCCACATCATCCCGTCAGAGCCACAGGACTACTACCACTAATATCCCACATCATCCCATCATCCATTGCCACCGGAATACTACCCCTAATATCCCACATCATCCCATCAGCCATAGCCACTAGACTACTACCACTAATATCCCACATCATCCCATCATCCATTGCCACCGGAATACTACCCCTAATATCCCACATCATCCCATCAGCCATAGCCACTAGACTACTACCACTAATATCCCACATCATCCCATCAGAGCCACCCGACTACTACCCCTAAATTCCCACATCATCCTGTCAGCCAGAGCTACTGACTACTACCCCTAATATCCCACATCATCCCATCAGCCAGAGCCACCGGACTACTACCACTAATATCCCACATCATCCCATCAGCCAGAGCCACCGGACTACTACCCCTAATATCCTACATCATCCCATCAGAGCCACCAGACTACTACCACTAATATCCCACATCATCCCATCAGCCAGAGCCACCGGAATACTACCCCTAATATCCTACATCATCCCATCAGCCATAGCCACCAGACTACTACCCCTAATATTCCATATCATCCCGTCAGCCTGAGCCACTGGACTACTACCCCTAATATGCCACATCATCCTATCAGAGCAACTGGACAACTACCCCTAATATCCCACATCATCCCATCAGAGCCACAGGACTACTACCACGAATATCCCACATCATCCCATCATCCATTGCCACCGGAATACTACCCCTAATATCCCACATCATCCCATCAGCCATAGCCACTAGACTACTAACACTAATATCCCACATCATCCCATCATCCATTGCCACCGGAATACTACCCCTAATATCCCACATCATCCCATCAGCCATAGCCACTAGACTACTACCACTAATATCCCACATCATCCCATCAGCCAGAGCCACCGGACTACTTCCCCTAATAACCCACATCATCGTGTCAGCCATAGCCATCGGACTACTACCACTAATATGCCACATCATCCCATCAGAGCCACCAGACTACTGCCCCTAATATCCCAAATCATCCTGTCAGCCAGAGCTACTGGACTGCTATCACTAATATCCCACATCATCCCGTCAGAGCCACTAGACTACAACCCCTAATATGCCAGATCATCCCATCAGCCAGAGCCACGGGACTACTACCCCTAATATCCCACATTATCCCATCAGCCTCGGGTCAGAACCAGAGCGCAGAATGGAATGGTTCTAACTTCTATACCGGGGATACCTTTACGAGGGGCCTGGAGTCAGAACCAGAGCGCAGAGTGAATTTGCCCTCACATCCATACCAGGGATCCCTTTAAGAGAGGTCTGGGGTCAGAACCAGAGCACAGAGTGGATTTGCCCTATCTTCCATACCGGAGATCCCATTAAGAGGGAAGATATGCCTATGGGACTATGGGATGGAGGATGTGTGATGGGTATATGGGCAGGGATGGGGTGATTCATTTCTGTCATGTGCACTCTGTTCCTTTCTGGGGGGCAGACAATGGCTGGGAGCTTATGTTCCCAGGGATGCTAGATTTCTCCCACCCAGTCAGTGTCTGCTGAGGTGTTGTGGAGTGGGAAAACTGTTGCTCATAGCAACCAATCACAGCTCAGCTTCTTTTAAACAGCTCTGGTGAAATGAAAGATGCTTAGTGATTGGGGGTGGGGTTATGTGGAGTGGGCATGGCTGATACACACATACATTCATTTTTCTATATATAGATGTCCTTCAAAAAAGCCGCTTACATTTTTGTAACCAGCAAATACCGTTTCACTCTGTAGTGCTATACCATAAAACATGAAATAAATTAAATACGATTTGCATTACTGGCAGGGCGAGACTGGGTCAAAAAGCAGCCCTGCCACACAAATCCCACCAGCCCACATACTATAGCACTCATCAGTCCTGATCAGTGAATTTTTGCTTTACATTGTCGTCCACTTTTTACTCTATTAAAGGAGTTATTTGAAGAGCCACATGTTAATGGCGTCACAGTGTGCATGATTTACCACAGCTCCATTTACATGGTGCTCTTCAAAGCTACGTTTCCTAGGATCATGGGGTCCCAGCAGTCAGATCCACAACAAACAGAAAGTCATCCCCCATCCAAAAGATAGGGGAGAATGTTATGATTGAGTCACCGTAGGAGGCAAAAATAGAAATGCTAGCTAAGTCCAGAAAACCAGAGAAGTTGGCAGCTATCGGATTGCAGACCCCTGAACCTATCAACACAACTAGCAGTAGCCGTGGGGGGCTCCTACGATGCCCTAGGCCCCTCGATCACAGCCGGAGGACTACATAGCCTAAAGACAGAAAGGGAAATCTAAACTGCCCCAGAGCAGACCCCAAAGTAAAAGGCAGCCCCCCACATATAATGACGGTGAAGCAAGAAGAAAAAACAAAACACAGACAGAAAGATAGACTGAGCAAAGATGGGGCCCACGCTAGCTTAGATAGGAAAGGACAGGAAGACTGCTGTCTGCAATCCATGAAAAACCCTATGAAAATAAGAGCCAACAAACTGACAGTAAAAAAGGCCCTGAAGACGCTAGGCTTCAAAAAAGCTATGTCAGTACTCAGGAATATTCTGAAGACAGAGCAACAGGCAAAAGGAGATTCAGCTCACCCCAGCAGGGAATGGCAGAATCCAGAAAAGCAAGGAAAACAAAACACTAATGCAAAAAGGCAAAGCAGAAATCTTAGCTTTAGATGAGCAGGAATCAGACTGGTTTCCTAGAAGTCCACAGAGAAATCACCCGCAGGCCAGAAGGGCGTCGGCAGCTTTATATCCAGTCATTAACTCCACTCAGCCAATCATCATCATCAGCCCCAGGTGTTTGACAATCAGGCTCACTACCTTTCTTCACCAGAAGAGGGAGTTCCTCGGGCCTCAGTAGTGAAGGAGAAAATGAACTCACAACAGTACCACCCCTTGAGGAGGGGTCACCGAACCCTCAACCACGCCACCAGGGCGATCAGGGTGAGCCCGATGAAAGGCACGCACCAATCTTTTGGCATGAATATCAGAGGCAGAGACCCAGGAATTATCCTCCTGACCATAACCCTTCCACTTAACCAAATACTGGAGTCTCCGTCTAGCCAGACGGGAATCCAGCACTTTCTCTACCTCATATTCTATGTTACCTTCAACCAATACAGGGTCTGGAGGTGCAACCCCCGGAACAACAGGTTCAACAAACCTCTTCAACAAAGATTTATGGAACACATTATGGATTTTAAATGTGACAGGAAGAGCCAAACGAAAAGAGACCGGATTAATAATCTCCAAAATCTTGTAAGGTCCAATAAATCTAGGCTTAAACTTAGGAGAAGCCACCTTCATAGCAATATTTTTTGATGATAACCACACCATATCACCAACCTTAAATTGGGGACCAATGGTCCTATGTCGGTTGGAAAACTGCTGGGCCTTTTCCTGGGAGAGAGATAACTTATCCACCACTTGGTCCCAGATCTGGTGCATTCTCTCCACCACAGTGTCAACCCCTGGGCAGGCAGAGGGCTCCACCTGCCCTGAAGAAAATCGAGGATGAAACCCAAAGTTACAAAAAAAAGGAGACATCAAAGTGGCAGAACTAGCTCTATTATTTAAAGCAAATTCGGCCAAGGGCAAAAATGAAACCCAATCATCCTGATCAGCAGAAATAAAACATCTCAAATATGACTCCAAGGTCTGGTTTGTTCTCTCTGTCTGCCCATTGGTCTGAGGGTGAAAAGCAGAGGAGAAGGACAACTGAATTCCCAGCCTGGAACAGAAAGTTCTCCAAAATCTAGACACAAACTGGACTCCTCTGTCAGACACAATGTTCTCAGGAATCCCGTGCAAGCGAACCACCTGTTGTAAAAACAGGGGCACCAATTCAGAGGAAGACGGCAACTTAGGGAGTGGTACAAGATGAACCATCTTAGAGAACCTATCACAAATCACCCAAATAACAGTCATCCTTTGAGAGACAGGCATATCAGAGATGAAATCCATTGAAATATGGGTCCATGGCCTCTTGGGGACAGGCAAAGGCATCAACAACCCACTAGAGCGAGAACACGAATTAGACCGGGAGCACGTCCCACAGGAATGCACAAAATTCCTGACATCACGAGACAAGGAGGGCCACCAAAAAGACCGACTCACCAGATCTCTAGTACCAAAAATACCTGGATGACCAGCCAAAGCAGAGCAA
Source organism: Dendrobates tinctorius (assembly GCF_039654945.1). Classification (NCBI taxonomy): domain Eukaryota; kingdom Metazoa; phylum Chordata; class Amphibia; order Anura; family Dendrobatidae; genus Dendrobates; species Dendrobates tinctorius. Next base: position 5,998,856 of record NW_027361742.1, read on the forward strand.
TGAACTTCAGACATCACTCTCTTCTTCCACTGGTCAGGAACATACAACTTTCCACTGGGACAACGCTCAGGTTTGTCTTCCTGGAACTCTTCCAGAGCACGTCTCAAATCGGGCGAGATGGCAGAAAGAACTACCCCTTCGCCTAAGATGGTAGCAGGCTTGGTCACCACAGGAGAATCAGCAAAGAAGCTCCTAGAGAGGGCATCAGCCTTGACATTCTTAGTTCCAGGAAGAAAAGAAACCACAAAATCAAAATGTGTAAAAAACAAGGCCCACCTAGCCTGTCTAGGGTTCAAGCGCTTAGCTGACTCTAGGTAAATCAAATTCTTGTGGTCAGTGAGGACCACGCCTTGATGCTTAGCTCCCTCCAACCAATGTCTCCACTCCTCAAATGCCCATTTCATGGCTAACAGTTTCCGATTCCCCACATCATAGTTACGTTCAGATGGAGAGAACTTTCGGGAAAAGAAAGCACAGGGATTCATTTTAGATGTTACAGGATCCTTTTGAGACGAAACAGCTCCTGCACCCATCTCAGAAGCATCCACCTCTACCTGGAACGGAAGTGAGACATCAAGTTGCCGCAAAACCGGGGCGGAGGTAAATCTTCGCTTCAGCTCCTGAAAGGAAGAAACAGCCTCCGGAGACCAATTTAACACATCAGCACCCTTCTTAGTCATATCAGTCAATGGCTTGGCAATACTAGAAAATTTTGCTATAAATTTCCGATAAAAATTAGCAAAACCCAAAAACTTCTGGAGGGCCTTCAAAGAAGTGGGCTGAACCCAATCGTAAATGGCCTGTACCTTGGCCGTGTCCATTTCAATAGTTGACGGGGACAAAATAAATCCCGAAAAAGAAATCCTCTGTACTCCAAAAAGGCATTTAGATCCTTTGACATTCAGGGAATTCTCCCTCAAGATCCGGAACACAGTCCGAATATGTTCCACATGAGAATCCCAATCCTTGGAGAAGATCAAAATATCATCCAGATAGATAATCAAAAATTTATCGACAAAATCTCGGAAAATATCGTTCATGAAGCACTGGAAGACAGAAGGGGCATTAGTGACCCCAAAAGGCATCACCAGGTACTCAAAATGTCCCTCCGGAGTATTAAACGCCGTCTTCCATTCATCCCCATGCTTAATGCGAATAAGATTATACGCCCCCCTGAGGTCAAGCTTGGTAAACCAGCAAGCACCTTTAACTCTGGAGAATAGATCAGAAATCAGGGGTAACGGATACTGATATTTAACAGTAATTTTGTTGAGAGCACGATAATCAATACAAGGTCTTAATGATCCATCCTTTTTGGCTACAAAAAAAAACCCGGCACCTAAGGGTGACGAGGATGGTCTAATATGACCCTTCTCCAACGCCTCCTTAATATAGGATCGCATAGCCTCGTGCTCGGGTACAGATAAATTGAAGAGCCGACCCTTGGGAAATTTACACCCCAGGCTCAGTTCAATAGCACAGTCATAACTCCTATGAGGAGGCAGAGACGCAGACTCATTCTCACTAAATACATCATAAAAGTCCGCCAAATAATCAGGAACATCGTGTGACTGAGGAGAGGTGGAAAACACCGGAGCCTCACTAAAGGCACACCGACAACCCCAACTCACCACAGACACAGATTTCCAATCCAAAACTGGATTATGAATTTGTAACCAGGGAAACCCCAGAACAATAGTATCATGCAGATTATGTAACACCAAAAACCTGCAATTTTCTTGATGGTCTGGGGCGACCCGCATTACCACCTGGGTCCAAAACTGAGGTTTATTTTTAGCCAAAGGAGTAGCATCAATCCCCCTCAAAGGGATAGGAATCTGCAGAGGTGTCATCGGAAATCCACAATGTTTAGCAAAATCCAAGTCCATTAGGTTTAGAGCTGCTCCCGAATCCACAAAAGCCTTAGCGGAAAATGTGGACAGGGAGCAGATCAGAGTAATAGCCAGAAGAAACTTAGGTTGAACACCACCAACAGAAAACGTGTGTGCAAAGCGTTTCTCGCGTTTAGGACAGACAGAAATAATATGCAAGGCATCTCCACAGAAAAAACACAACTTATTACGCCTTCTGAACTCCTGACGCTGCTCTCTGGAAAAAACTCTATCACATTGCATAGCTTCAGACATCTGTTCAACAGGTGGCAACACCTCTCGTGCAGCTCTGCGTTCGCGTAAACGCCGATCAACCTGAATGGCTAAAGACATAGAATCGTCAAGACCAGAGGGAACAGGAAATCCCACCATAGTATCTTTTACGGCTTCTGACAACCCCTTCCGAAAGAGAGCAGCCAAGGCATTATCATTCCAGGTAGTAAGTACTGCCCACTTTCGGAATTTTTGACAGTACAATTCTGCAGAATCATGACCCTGGTTCAATGCCAGCAGGGTCTTTTCAGCCTGATCAATGGCATTAGGTTTGTCATACAACAACCCCAAGGCCTGAAAAAATGCGTTCACATTAGTCAGAATAGGATCATCTGGTTTCAAAGAAAACGCCCAATCTTGGGGATCGCCATGCAGCAAAGAGATGACAATTTTAACCTGCTGCGCGGAGCTCCCTGACGAGTTAGGCTTCAAGGCAAAAAATAATTTACAATTATTTTTGAAATTCAAAAATTTAGACCGATCCCCAAAAAATACATCAGGTGTAGGAATCTTTGGTTCAGCAGCATGTTAATGAGCAAGGTAGGCGGAAATTCCACGCACTTCCGCAGCGAGCTGCTCCACACGATCAGACAATTGCTTTATCTCCATTGAGAGAAAAAAAAATTCCCCCTACGGCCTCAGAGATATAGAGGAAAAAATATACACTTTTTTTTTTTTTTTCACAATTCTTTCCTGCTATTGAGTACCCTAGAATCTGCGGTATGGCGGGTGATTCTGTTATGATTGAGTCACCGTAGGAGGCAAAAATAGAAATGCTAGCTAAGTCCAGAAAACCAGAGAGGTTGGCAGCTATCGGATTGCAGACCCCTGAACCTATCAACACAACTAGCAGTAGCCGTGGGGGGCTCCTACGATGCCCTAGGCCCCTCGATCACAGCCGGAGGACTACATAGCCTAAAGACAGAAAGGGAAATCTAAACTGCCCCAGAGCAGACCCCAAAGTAAAAGGCAGCCCCCCACATATAATGACGGTGAAGCAAGAAGAAAGAACAAAACACAGACAGAAAGATAGACTGAGCAAAGATGGGGCCCACGCTAGCTTAGATAGGAAAGGACAGGAAGGCTGCTGTCTGCAATCCGTGAAAAACCCTATGAAAATAAGAGCCAACAAACTGACAATAAAAAAAGACCCTGAAGACGCTAGGCTTCAAAAAAGCTATGTCAGTACTCAGGAATATTCTGAAGACAGAGCTACAGGCAAAAGGAGATTCAGCTCACCCCAGCAGGGAATGGCAGAATCCAGAAAAGCAAGGAAAACAAAACACTAATGCAAAAAGGCAAAGCAGAAATCTTAGCTTTAGATGAGCAGGAATCAGACTGGTTTCCTAGAAGTCCACAGAGAAATCACCCGCAGGCCAGAAGGGCGTCGGCAGCCTTATATCCAGTCATTAACTCCACTCAGCCAATCATCATCATCAGCCCCAGGTGTTTTACAATCAGGCTCACTACCTTTCTTCACCAGAAGAGGGAGTTCCTCGGGCCTCAGTAGTGAAGGAGAAAATGAACTCACAACAGGAGAACTTCTGAATTTGGATAACCCTCCATACAGTATTATGGGCACCACATAGTCCTCCATACAGTATTATGGGCACCATATAGTCCTCCATGCAGTATTATGTGCACCACTTAGTCCTCCATACATTGTTATTGGTACCACATAGTCCTCTTTACAGTATTATGGGCACCATATAGTCCTCCATCCAGTATTATGGGCACCTCATAGTCCTCCATACAGTATTAATGGCACCATATAGTCCTCCATAGAGTATTATGGGCACCACATAATGCTCCATACAGTATAATGGCCCCATATATTGCTCCATACAGTACAATGGGCCCCACATATTCCTCCATATGGTACAATGAGCTCACATAATGCTCCATACAGTATTATGAAACCCAAACATTACTGCATACAGTTTTATGGGCCCCATATAATGCTTCCGCAGTATAATGGGCCCTCATACTGTATATTACTTCAAACAGTATAATGGGCCCCATATATTACTTCATACAGTATAATAGGCCCAATATAATACTTCTCCCTGTCCCCACTGCTCTGGTCTCCTCAGTATATTCTGATCCTCCACACTGCTTGACACAGAGGATGCGCTGTAGTGATGTCATTGTGCCCTCTGCATTAAGATGTCACAGAGCTCAGACGCAGAGGGGGAATGATGAGAGGGAGCATAAGCAGATGGCTCCCTCACTCTTCATTGTTTTCAACTGTGTCAACACTGGCACCGGAGCCCCACTACTTACGAGCCTCATAGCATGCCAAGTCCCCAACGACACTTGCCTGCTTTTGCCGGGTGGTGATGTCAGCCCTGATATATGTGTCATGATTGAGCAGCACCAAATATTAACCAGTGGGTGAAATGCTTTTAGGACACACACCCTTAAATCAAAGGGTTTTATAAAAAGAAAATAATCAGCACACCGATTAAATAAGAGAAAAGTGGAGGACTCTTTATTAGCCCATGTGGTAATATTTCAATTCCATAGCAGAGAAATGATCTGTAAGGCCTCTTTCACACATCAGGTTTTCGCCGTCAGGCGCGATCCGGCGCTTTTGACAGAAACCGGATCCGGCGAAATGCAATGCCGGATCCGGTTTCCCCCCATTGACTTGCATTTGCGCCGGATCGCGCCGGATGGCTATGCGTTTCATCCGGTTTTCGCCGGATCCGGCAATGTGTCGCGATCCGGCGTCTGGAAAAAACGGCTACTGTAACGTTTTTTGTCTCCGGCGAAAAAGCCGGACACGTCGGATCCGGCGCGTCTGGCTTTTTCACACAATGAAAGCCTATGAGCGCCGCAATGCGCCGGATCCGGCGAAAGCCGGATCTGGCGGCCGGATCCGGTTTTTTGGTCTGAGCATGCTCAGTAGCTCTGCCCACAAGACATATATAAAAGCAAGACAGTGGGACACACAGCCACACCCAACATGCCACCCAAGAAAGCAACCAAGCGAAGCAGGAGAAGGCAGGAGACCACTGCAGCACCATCAGCACCACAACCACCCCAAATGGAGCAGCAAATGCAACATGCTGAGGAGGGGAGGCCAGCAGCAGATGAGAGACGGTAATTATCAAATCCCCCATTCCTCCAAACTAGGGCTATTGAATATCAAGATATTCATTGGCCCTTTGTTTCTCTTTATTCAACAGCCACCCAATAGATGCAGCAGCAGCAGCAGCAACGGCAGCAGCTGGAACACCACCCACAGGCATGGAGTGTGGCCACCAGGAAGACAGCACATCATCTTCTGGGAGCCCTCCCTCGCATCGTCAGCGTTTGACGGTAAGTTTTTATTTCCAAAATCCATCTTCTCTGTAATATATGTCTATTCATTGCTTTTTATTTCAAAACAGGATTCACAAGATGAAGAGGAGCTCCCAGAAGAAGAAGGAAGGGGTGGACAGACACTTGGAGTGGGCTCACAATTGGTAAGTTTTTTGCATCAAACGCAGAAACACAACATCACACTACACACAACACATAGAAAACAATGTTCTGCAGACCACACACAGCAAACAAATGCCTACATCCAAAGACATAACATTTTTTGTTTTCTTCTCTAGTCTTCCCAATCTGGTGCTCGGCCAAGAGGTCCTCGCAGTGCCTCCCAGGGTCGTCGGCGACAGCAACGCGGCGGTCACCAGCGTGTAAGTATAAATATTTTTGCTTTTTTTTTTGCACTTTTTATTTCATTTCTTATGTGGAGGCGTTATTTTTGTCTTTTTCTTTAACAGCCTTCACAGCGTGCTCCCGACTCTGACGGTGAGGATGGAGGACTCGATGTGGACCACCTCATCGATCTCGTCCGAGAAAGGGAGCCGCTCTGGAATATGGCTGACCGCCGCCACGCTGACCTTATCGTTACCCGACGACTCTGGGAGGAAATCTGTTCGCTCCTCGTGGGCCGCTGGGAGGACCTCGATGTTCGGGCCCAGATTACAGAGCGTAAGTATATACAGTACCGGTTGCTTGATGTAAACCAGTGTTTCCTGAACTCCAGTCCTCGTGGTCCCCACGGATCATGTGTTCAGGATTTCTATTTACTATGGAAATCCTGAAAACATGACCCCTGGGGACCATGAGGACTGGAGTTTGGGAAACACTGATGTTGTATACTAACCACTCCTTTCTCGTTTCAGGGAACAGAATTGTGAATCGGTGGCGGTCTGTGAGGGATCGTTTCAAGAAGGAGTTCAATAAAGAGATGCGGGCCCCGAGTGGATCTGGAGGACGCAGGAGCAAGTACAAGTACGCAGAAGCCCTGTCGTTCCTCCGGGAAACAATGGTCACCAGAAGGTAAATATTACACACCACATGTGAAAACAAATGTTAGATGTAAATTTTTTTTTCAGCCAGGGCCATACCATGTCAGTATTTTAATTGTTTTTTTTTCTCTTTATTCCACAGCACGGTGAGCAGCACTCGGGAGCCTGCACGATTGGACCCTTCTGAGGCGATCCCTGAGGAGACCGGCACCGAGGGACACTTCGACCGCCCCGGTACATCTGCACCTTCCCAGCCTTCCCACACATTCGACCCATCTGTCCCATCCACCAGCACAGGAGCATCGTGGCCGCCAACATTACATGAAGCTGCTGGTGAGGAGATCGCTTTCCCTTTACCCCACCCTTCTGCCCCTGCCACCTCTAGTACACCTGCGGGTACTGGGCTGCAGCGGCAGAGGGGTCAGGAAAAGACTTATGCGCCAGAGTTCTTGCATCTGAATGCATCTTTCCAGAACTGTCTAAAAGTCTTGTCAGAGCAAATCTCCGCAGGCTATCAGCAGATCAACTCCAGCATTCTGGAGGTGAAGACACTTCTGCAAACCATGCATTCAGAAGCAAGATCTTCACCAAACCACACCTTTTTCAGGTCTGTTGTGGAGCGCATGGAAACGCTCTCTCCTGCCCAGCAGATGCATGTAATGCATTCATGCCACGCTGCTCTCCAGCAAGTTACCTCCCAACCTCCTCCTCCCACCACAGTAGTTCCTCCACCTGCACCCCCTCCAGCCACTTTCCATCCTCCCCCTCCTATTACATCTACACCCCCTCCAGCCACTTTCCATCCTCCCCCTCCTATTACATCTACACCCCCTCCAGCCACTTTCCATCCTCCCCCTCCTATTACATACCATCCACCTCCCCAGCACCATCCACCTCCCCAGCACCATCCACCTCCCCAGCACCATCCACCTCCCCAGCACCATCCACCTCCCCAGCACCATCCACCTCCCCAGCACCATCCACCTCCCCAGCACCAGCAACCTCCCCAGTACCAGCAACCTCCCCAGTACCAGCAACCTCCCCAGTACCTGCAAACTCCCCAGTACCAGCAACCTCCCCAGTACCGGACATCTCCCCACTTCCAGCAACCTGCCCCGTACCAGACATCTCCCCACTTCCAGCAACCTGCCCCGTACCAGACATCTCCCCACTTCCAGCAACCTGCCCCGTACCAAACTCCTTCCCCATACAACTTGTCATCAACATCATCTGCTCCTACAGTCCCTGCCCAACCCTCCACTCCACCACCCACCACCTCTTCTGCTTCCCACATGTCCACCCATTCTGTAGTTTTTTCCACACCTTCACCTCTAACTGTTCCTTCCCCACCACGATCCCAGTCCTCTCGCCACACTCCCAGTGTCGAAGTGTCCCGCAGCCCCTACAGCAGTATTTCCACCACACACTACACAGATTTATAATGTGTGTATTTAAATAAAAATGACCAGTTTTATGGTTTCAGTTTTATAGTTTCAAAGTTTTATTAAACAAGTTTATTAAAATTTTAAAAAAGTTTACTAAAAAAAACATTTTTCAATAAAAGTTAAATTATTTTACACTGGTTGTCTGTCATTTCTTTCTGCGGCGAAAAAGGTTAAATACAGGGTATTTAAAAGGTGAAATGGTATTCAAAACTAGGTATATAACTGTGGGTAAATTTTAGCTTTTTGCCACAGTTGTGTTCCTGGTTGTGTTTGAAGCAAAGTATTTCACCTAAAAAGTTGTGTTTATTGTTGGTGATTTCCTAACAATGTACACAACTTTTGTTAAAAGGTGAAATACTTTGCATAAAACACAACCAGGTACACACCTGTGGCCTAAAGCTAAAAATAGAGACCATGACAAGATAGCCAACTTTGGTTGGCAAAGGTATATACTGTTGGTACAGAAGGTACACAAGTTTGGTTGGGCACAAATCTTTCACACTCTGTCATCCTGCCAGTGTACTCTGCCTTGAGGTGACATAAAGTATAGTGCAAAATTGTCCCTCATTACTGAAACCGTCACAGAACTTCTAGTGGTAATGTCATGGTAATCTTGCAAGGTGGTTTCTTCAGAGGTGTCCTCAATGGAAATGGGTTCCTTGCAGATAACAAAATTGTGGAGTACCACGCACGCTTTGATCACCTCGTCCACAGTTTCTGTCTTGAGGTTGATCGCAGTCAATAGGACCCGCCATTTGGCTGTCAGAATACCAAAGGTACATTCAACCATTCTTCTTGCTCTTGTGAGGCGGTAATTAAAAATGCGTTTTGGTCTTGTCAATCCTCTGCTAGAGTACGGTTTCAAAAGGTGTTCTGACAGCTGGAAGGCTTCATCCCCTACACAGACAAATGGCATAGGTGGACCAGATGTTTGCGGCAGCGGTCTAGGTGGTGGGAACTGGAAGGTGTTTCCATACAGTTTACGCCCCATGGCAGACAGTTTGAAAACTTGAGAGTCATAGGCCCCAATATCAACCGCAATAAATTTGTATTCCGCGTCAGCGATGGCCATGAGGAAAATTGAAAAATATTTCTTGCAATTGAAATATTCCGATCCCGATCCAGCTGGCTTTACAATGCGGATATGTTTCCCGTCCACAGCGCCCAAGCAGTTTGGAAACTGACATATCTGTTGAAACTTGTCAGCAATTTCAATCCACCTCTCTGTTGTGGGCTCTGGTAAAAACTCTTCAGCTAAGGAGTCCCACAGTGCACGGCATGTGTACTTCACAATTCCAGATATGGTGGAAATCCCAAGTCTGTACTGGAAATGCAGTGACGAAAGGGATTCTCCAGTTGCAAGAAATCTGTGGGGAATTAAAAAACAATAAATTAGTTTTAAATCACAGCATTAAATACCAAAACTGAGCTATAACACTTGGAGATACAAACTACCACCAACAAGATTGCAGTGAAAGTGTGCTCTGATGCGAGCATATCCAATAAATGTGGCTTACCTTAAAGTCACCATCAGACGCTCTGCGGGTGAAACAGAGAAGCGGCAATAGGTGTCCGCTTTTCTTATGAGGTGTGCAATGCGCTCCACCAAGTAATCAAAATTCTCCATTTTCATCCTAACATATCCAAAAAATTTATCCGGGTTTCGTCGAAGGTCCATGCATAGTGTAGAATAGACCCCACGCTTCATTCTCTTGGCTGTGATGGGGTGGATCCACAAACGTCGTCTACGATGCCTGATGCGCTGCTGTCTCGCTCTCTCCTTCTCCAGAACAATCACCCTCAAACGATTTGCCTCCGCTGTAAAATCCGCCAAATTCTTCAAAATATTTCCAATGACAACATCCATCTTCGCCAGTAACTTGCTCTTCTCTCCAACCTGCACTTTCTCGTCTACAACCTGTCAAAGAAGGGCTGTAGGAACATGCTATATATAGTTTTCCAGTAGCCAATCCCGTTCGGAAGGCCACAAGGGTCAATTTTAAAAACCAGATCCGGCGTAATCCGTCGAAAAACGGATAGAAAAACGGATGAACCGGATGAGACGGATCCGGTTTTGTCTGTCAAGAAAAAGACGGATCCGGCAGAAAACCGGATCCGTCACATCCGGTTTTACGAAACAGTTGCCGGATCCGGCGTTCCGGCACGACGCCGGATCGCGCCTGACGCCGAAAACCTGATGTGTGAAAGTAGCCTTATAGAGCCAAAACTTTGTCACATGGGCTAATAAAGAGTCCGCCACTTTGGATAATTCATAGGAGCGCTTTTTATTTTCATAGATACACACACTTAGAGCAGATACTTATATTTACACCATGTATACAGGACAGGAGGAGTATACACAATGTACACAGCTCCACAATATATACTGTGCTAAGAAATATAGCATGGAGCTGTGTATATACTATATAGTATATAAAGAGAAAAAGAACGATCAAAAAAGTCCAAAACCACTTATCATGAAAATACAAAACACAATTTTATTGTGATTTATCAGGAATAAGGAGAGCAATGGGATAAAAGTGAAATGACCACAAAGCACATGGGCAGACATAGGGCACACGGAGGGTGGAAAAAACCAAAGTGATAAAAGTGACTTTGACACATCCATAATGACATGGTTCAAAGGTATATTGCACTATCTCGAATCAAAGTAATACAACCAGACATAGTAATCACATATATAGTAATAGCAATGAACTAGCTATAAAGTAGATATTACCTGTCCTGGTATATAGTAGAGGTCCACCCTGGCATGCTCCCCCAATGCGCATTTTGGCGAGATGGCCTTTATCAAGGGGTAATGGGAAACAGGAAAGGTGGGGTATTTAAAAAGAATGGTCCACCAATGAGACTGTGAGGCCTGCACATATGATAAGTTAGACCAATGGTGTCATAAGCCTGATGTTCCTCCCATAAAATGGCACCTGTTACTATGAAGATGCCTAACATAGGACGCAACCACCACCTCTATAACCTGAACAATGCAGAGTACTGCGATCAGCTAGTGGCAAGAAGAAGGGGAGGGAAAAGTTAGTATCTGATGTAGCCCTGCGCCGCATATGCAAGGCTGAAAAATCACAATAAAATTGTATTTTCATGATAAGTGGTTTTAGACTTTTTTGATCGTCCTTTTTCTCTTTATTTACTTAATGTTTTCAGCAATTTTCCTGCTTTGTCCATACGTAGACCCATCATATAGAACTATACCATAGAGTTTTTTTTCAATTAATTTATTATATCTTTTGAATGGGTATCGTTTACATGAAATTGTTATATATACTATATAGTGTAGAGATGGACCAGTGTATATAGTGTGGATTCCACACTATATACTATATACACAGCAACACACTATATGAACAGCTCTACACTATATACACACAACTCTACATTATAATTGACAGTAATATATTGTATTATGTTACATACTGCTGAATATGTATCACATTGAGACTACTGTATATACATATGTATGCACGGGTGCTGGGGCTGATGTATATACAGGTGCTGGGGCTGATGCATATACAGGTGCTGGGGCTGATGTATATACAGGTGCTGAGGCTGGTGTATATATGGTCTGGGAGGCTGATGTATATACGGGTGCTAGTGCTGATGTATATATGGGCGCTGGGGCTGATGTATATACAGGTGCTGGGGCTGGTGTATATATGGTGCGGGGGCAGGTGTATATACGGGTGCTGGGGCTGATGTATATACAGGTGCTGGTGTAAACATAGGTACTGACTAGAGGCTGATCAGTGATGTACATACATACAGCCCATATATAGATCAGCCTCAAGTCAGCACCAGTATATACATCAGCCCCAGCAGCATCTGTGTAAACATCAGCCACAGCACCTGTGTAATATACACCTAAATTTTAGACCACGCTTCCAACCACACCCATTTCACAACTAGCCACAGCCATGTCCATGCCCCAACCACACCCATTTAGCACTGCTGATCACACTGACTGGTACTGAGGGTACAGTGGCTGGTACTATGGGCACTGTGGCTGACATTATGGGCACACTGTCTGGTACTGAGGAAAAGAAAGAAAGAACAGAGAGAGAAAAAAGAAAACAGAGAGAGAGAAAGAACAGAGAGAGAAAGAAAGAGGGGACAGAAAAAAAGAACAGAGAGAGAAAAAAGAAAGAGGGGAAATAAAGAACATAGAGAGAAAGAAAGAAAGAGGGGAAGAAAGAAAGAACAGAGAGAGAAAGAAAGATGGGAAAGAAAGAACAACAAGAGAAAGAAAGAACAGAGAGAAATCAAGGAAGAATAGGGAAAGAAAGAACAGAGAGAAAAAAAGAGGAGAAAGAAAGAAAGAAAGAGAGAAAGAAAGAAAAAGAAAAAGAAAAAACAGAGAGAGAGAAAGATGGGAAAGAAAGAAAGAAAGAAAAAGAACAGAGAAAGAAAGAGTGGACAGAAAAACGAACAGAGAGAAAGAGGGGAAAAAAGAACACAGAGGGAGAGAGAAAGAAAGAGGGGAAAGAAATAAAGTACAGAGAGAAAGAAAGAAAGAAAAAACAGAGATTGAAAGAAAGATGGGAAAGAACGAAAGATGGGAAAGAAAGAACAGAGAGAGAAAGAGAGGAAAGAAAAAGAGAGAGGGAGAAAGAAAGAAAGAAAGAAAGAAAGAAAGAAAAGAATTAAATAAAGAAAGAAAGAAGGGAAAGAAAGAGAACAGAGAGAGAAGGAAAGAACAGAGAAAGAAAGAACAAAGAGAGAGAGAAAGAAAGATTAGAGAGAGAGAAAGAAAGAACAGTGAGAAAGGGAAAGGAAGAGGGGAATGAAAGAACAGAGAGAAAGAAAGAACAGAGAGAGAAAGAAGAAAAGAAAGATTAGAGAGAGAAAGAAGGAAAGAAAGAACAGAGAGAGAAACAGAGAAAGAAGAAAATTCTATAAAGATACTATAGCAGCCCAACTCCCATTATAGTGCCTATCTGAGCCTCCTGATGCAGGACATATCATGATCCGCTCACATGGCCGGCATCCCCGATTCCAAGGCAATCCCGCTTTCCATGCTGTCGGAGGAGCACACTGTGATGGATCTGAAGCATTCCCTGAAGTGCCTCCATGGTTCCGTTACAATCGCCTCCGGAAATTACCTAATTTCTGGTCAGCTTCCAGCACGTCTCTTCCGGTAGAACGTCATGTGCAAGTTTTAAAGTGCTCCTCGGCTTTCTGCCGTGTAGTCCTGTGTCCGCGGGAAAAGTAAGCTCCCAGCTGGGGAAAATCGGGACTGTTCCGCTGCATTCGGGACAGTTGAGAGGTATGAATGCTCCCCACCATACACCTCATACACGCATGGCTCCGCATGCCTCATACACACACGGTTCCGCTTTGTATGCCTCGCTCACACATGGCTCCGCTCCGTACACCTCGTGCACACATGGCTCCACACTGTAAAACTCGTACACTTGCGACTCTGCTCCGTACAACTTGTACACACATGGCCACGCTCTGTACACCTTGAAAACACATGGCTCCACTCCATAAACCTTGTACACATGCGGCTTTGCTCCATACACCTCGTACACACACCGTTCTGCTCCGTACACCTCCAACACATGCAGCTCGCTCCATACACACGCAGCTCCACTCCATACACACACGGCTCTGCTCCCCTCTGTACACCCCGTACACTCGCGGCTTCATTCTGTACACACCCAGCTCTGCTGAGCTCCGTAAACACAAGGCTCAGCTCGGTACACTTTGTACACACTCCTACTCCTTCGTTCCACGCTTTTCCTTCTCTCTCTTATGGAAGCATAGGTTGCAGTTCTACATCTTTCTCCTTCTGTTCCTTTCCCAGGGAGCTCGTTCCACTAAGACCAGTCCTCAGCCTCGCCTGACTGACTGTCTTCCTCCGCCTTGAGCTCCCCTCAGGCTGACCTGCTGTCAGCCTGCTCTCCCTCTCAGACCCTCGTCTGACTGTCCTCCAGACTGACTGGTAATTCTAAACTTTCCCTCTCTTTTATACTAACTCCACCCACCTCCCAGCACATCTCATGTTACGAAGCAGGGTTCCACGAAGTGTGCTCTGCTACCCCCAGCCTGAAGCTGCTATGTGGACCTACTGAACTCTCCTGTGTGTGGGATGCAGGTGTTGGAGTGTGGAAAGGAGTTCCCAACTTACCTAGGCAGTAGGGAACTACACCTTAGGAGAAGGTGCAGTACCTCTGTGGCGACTGAGCCTCAGGGGTGCCACATACCCCTCGTTAAACACAGCACGTCCGCGGGCTGCAAGATAACAAAGTAGACAGCAAAGAAACATACTAAAATTTTGTAATGCATAACAAACTTTTCTTATACTAATCTTCCTAGTATAGGAGGTACTCATTCTTGAACGTTAAAAACAATTCTATCTTAAATTCTATCTAAAATTTTTAATTCTAAGTGCAATTCTCAATTCAAAGTGCTATTCTCTGTAGCACATTTCTTTATTATTATTTTCTCATTTTCTTCTCTTTCACTGTCTCTTATAGACACAAGACGCTGACCGCAAGTACCTGGTCCGTCACCTGTCTACTTTCAATTCTTTATTCGCATTTCTCATCTCTAAATCAGACACTCCTAATTCTCCTATAAAAGCCATTTCTCATTTACTAATGCTTCTGTAAAACACATTATCAAATACTTCACAGTAAAACATTCAACAGTTATTCTTGTAAGTGCTGGACACCGCTCCCAGCCGGGATCTCTTGCAGTGACCTTTGAGGTAGACATCATCTTTGAAAAGTGTCCATGCAAAAACATTATCTTCGCAAAGTGTCTCTATATGTAAAACCAAGAAAGGGCACCTAAAGAGGTGCAAACTATTTACATTAAAAGTTTTGGATCATACAGCTTCCATGATCTCCTCAGTTCCAAATGTAGAAACGCTGCCAATCAAAACAGGGCAACAAAAGTGCTACCGGAAAAACATGATAGCAAAAAGGCATAACTGGTGCAAACAAACCCTCCTGAGTAACGAGATTTTTGAAAAAGTTAACTAATTGTGGTCCCCTCCTGGGGTTCTGGAAGCTGAACTGGAACTGTCCTCATCCTGATTCTGGTTCCTTACTATGGGGTCTTGAAGCTGTGGCAAATGGAATCCATGATGTATCTCAATGCCCATCAACTGCTCCTCCGCGACAGGTGGTTCCGTTGATCTGGAACGAGGTCTAGCTCCTAAGGATTCTGTAGTGTGTCGGTGCTGATGAGCAACTGCCTGGGGACTTGGCAGTGAAGGGATCCTGAGATCACTGTCCCAAAACGATCCAGACCCCCCTCTAGCCTGTAGATGTCATATCGGGCATGCCGGCTCCAACCGTACCCCCAGCAACATGGCCCTCCTTCTCCTCCTCCCCATCAACCCATTAGGAAGGCTGGGGTACATACCAGGGAGTTCCCGGCAGTGTGGTCTCCACTCCGATGCAGGCATGGCGGCAACGGGTGCTGCCCGGTGAGACATCGGGGACGGCGGTGGAGCCAGCAGCAGCACCGGTTCCGCGTGGGCCACTGGCGGGGCCTGTGCAGCCGCATCAGGTCTGAGCAGGAGCTTCTCTCCCTCCGCTTCAGATCCCTGGGCTGTGTACAACTCTTCCGGTATCAGCGACAAAGAGGGGACAGAGTACACTGCCGGTGGCATGGCAGCGGCTCCAAGCTCCGCAGGGTCTGTCAGGAAAAGATCCGGTGCAGAAGCGGTGGGTACCAGTGTCGCGGTTACCGCAGGTGTAGGCCCTTCCTGGGCGCGCTGCAGGTTTAATGTCCATAGCGCCTCTCACCTCAGTCGCAGGCCATGTGTCAGCTGAATAATCTCGTCCTCCAGCTGTTGGGAATTCATTCCTGAGATCGGGTCGGAGCCTTCAGCCATGGCGCCAGGGAGATCCGTTTCCCCGCGCTCCTCAGGCCTCCTGGTAGCAGGCTTGGTCACCACAGGAGAATCAGCAAAGAAGCTCCTAGAGAGGGCGTCAGCCTTGACATTCTTAGTTCCAGGAAGAAAAGAAACCACAAAATCAAAACGTGTAAAAAACAAGGCCCACCTAGCCTGTCTAGGGTTCAAGCGCTTTGCCGACTCTAGGTAAATCAAATTCTTGTGGTCAGTGAGGACCACGACATGATGCTTAGCTCCCTCCAACCAATGTCTCCACTCCTCAAATGCCCATTTCATGGCTAACAGTTCCCGATTCCCCACATCATAGTTACGTTCACATGGAGAGAACTTTCGGGAAAAGAAAGCACAGGGATTCATTTTAGATGTTACAGGATCCTTTTGAGACAAAACAGCTCCTGCACCCATCTCAGAAGCATCCACCTCAACCTGGAACGGAAGTGAGACATCAGGTTGCCGCAAAACCGGGGCGGAGGTGAATCTTCGCTTCAGCTCCTGAAAGGAAGAAACAGCCTCCGGAGACCAATTTAACACATCAGCACCCTTCTTAGTCAAATCAGTCAATGGCTTGGCAATACTAGAAAATTTTGCTATAAATTTCCGATAAAAATTAGCAAAACCCAAAAACTTCTGGAGGGCCTTCAAAGAAGTGGGCTGAACCCAATCGTAAATGGCCTGTACCTTGGCCGGGTCCATTTCAATAGTTGACGGGGACAAAATAAATCCCAAAAAAGAAATCCTCTGTACTCCAAAAAGGCATTTAGATCCTTTGACATACAGGGAATTCTCCCTCAAGATCCGGAACACAGTCCGAATATGTTCCACATGAGAATCCCAATCCTTGGAGAAGATCAAAATATCATCCAGATAGATAATCAAAAATTTATCGACAAAATCTCGGAAAATATCGTGCATGAAGCACTGGAAGACAGAAGGGGCATTAGTGACCCCAAAAGGCATCACCAGGTACTCAAAATGTCCCTCCGGAGTATTAAACGCCGTCTTCCATTCATCCCCATGCTTAATGCGAATAAGATTATACGCCCCCCTGAGGTCAAGCTTGGTAAACCAGCAAGCACCTTTAACTCTGGAGAATAGATCAGAAATCAGGGGTAACGGATACTGATATTTAACAGTAATTTTGTTGAGAGCACGATAATCAATACAAGGTCTTAATGAGCCATCCTTTTTGGCTACAAAAAAAAACCCGGCACCTAAGGGTGACGAGGATGGTCTAATATGACCCTTCTCCAACGCCTCCTTAATATAGGATCGCATAGCCTCGTGCTCGGGTACAGATAAATTGAAGAGCCGACCCTTGGGAAATTTACACCCCGGGCTCAGTTCAATAGCACAGTCATAACTCCTATGAGGAGGCAGAGACGCAGACTCATTCTCACTAAATACATCATAAAAGTCCGCCAAATAATAAGGAACATCGTGTGACTGAGGAGAGGTGGAAAACACCGGAGCCTCACTAAAGGCACACCGACAACCCCAACTCACCACAGACACAGATTTCCAATCCAAAGCTGGATTATGAATTTGTAACCAGGGAAACCCCAGAACAATAGTATCATGCAGATTATGTAACACCAAAAACCTGCAATTTTCTTGATGGTCTGGGGCGACCCGCATTACCACCTGGGTCCAAAACTGAGGTTTATTTTTAGCCAAAGGAGTAGCATCAATCCCCCTCAAAGGGATAGGCGTCTGCAGAGGTGTCATCGGAAATCCACAATGTTTAGCAAAATCCAAGTCCATTAGGTTTAGAGCTGCTCCCGAATCCACAAAAGCCTTAGCGGAAAATGTGGACAGGGAGCAGATCAGAGTAATAGCCAGAAGAAACTTAGGTTGAACACCACCAACAGAAAACGTGTGTGCAAAGCGTTTCTCGCGTTTAGGACAGACAGAAATAATATGCAAGGCATCTCCACAGAAAAAACACAACTTATTACGCCTTCTGAACTCCTGACGCTGCTCTCTGGAAAAAACTCTATCACATTGCATAGGTTCAGACATCTGTTCAACAGGTGGCAACCCCTCTCGTGCAGCTCTGCGTTCGCGTAAACGCCGATCAACCTGAATGGCTAAAGACATAGAATCGTCAAGACCAGAGGGAACAGGAAATCCCACCATAGTATCTTTTACGGCTTCTGACAACCCCTTCCAAAAGAGAGCAGCCAAGGCATTATCATTCCAGGTAGTAAGTACTGCCCACTTTTGGAATTTTTGACAGTACAATTCTGCAGAATCATGACCCTGGTTCAATGCCAGCAGGGTCTTTTCAGCCTGATCAATGGCATTAGGTTTGTCATACAACAACCCCAAGGCCTGAAAAAATGCGTTCACATTAGTCAGAATAGGATCATCTGGTTTCAAAGAAAACGCCCAATCTTGGGGATCGCCATGCAGCAAAGAGATGACAATTTTTACCTGCTGCGCGGAGCTCCCTGACGAGTTAGGCTTCAAGGCAAAAAATAATTTACAATTATTTTTGAAATTCAAAAATTTAGACCGATCCCCAAAAAATACATCAGGTGTAGGAATCTTTGGTTCAGCAGCATGTGAATGAGCAAGGTAGGTGGAAATTCCCCGCACTTCTGCAGCGAGCTGCTCCACACGATCAGACAATTGCTTTATCTCCATTGAGAGAAAAAAAAATTCCCCCTACGGCCTCAGAGATATAGAGGAAAAAATATACACTTTTTTTTTTTTTTTTCACAATTCTTTCCTGCTATTGAGTACCCTAGAATCTGCGGTATGGCGGGTGATTCTGTTATGATTGAGTCACCGTAGGAGGCAAAAATAGAAATGCTAGCTAAGTCCAGAAAACCAGAGAGGTTGGCAGCTATTGGATTGCAGACCCCTGAACCTATCAACACAACTAGCAGTAGCCGTGGGGGGCTCCTACGATGCCCTAGGCCCCTCGATCACAGCCGGAGGACTACATAGCCTAAAGACAGAAAGGGAAATCTAAACTGCCCCAGAGCAGACCCCAAAGTAAAAGGCAGCCCCCCACATATAATGACGGTGAAGCAAGAAGAAAGAACAAAACACAGACAGAAAGATAGACTGAGCAAAGATGGGGCCCACGCTAGCTTAGATAGGAAAGGACAGGAAGGCTGCTGTCTGCAATCCGTGAAAAACCCTATGAAAATAAGAGCCAACAAACTGACAATAAAAAAAGACCCTGAAGACGCTAGGCTTCAAAAAAGCTATGTCAGTACTCAGGAATATTCTGAAGACAGAGCAACAGGCAAAAGGAGATTCAATTCACCCCAGCAGGGAATGGCAGAATCCAGAAAAGCAAGGAAAACAAAACACTAATGCAAAAAGGCAAAGCAGAAATCTTAGCTTTAGATGAGCAGGAATCAGACTGGTTTCCTAGAAGTCCACAGAGAAATCACCCGCAGGCCAGAAGGGCGTCGGCAGCCTTATATCCAGTCATTAACTCCACTCAGCCAATAATCATCATCAGCCCCAGGTGTTTGACAATCAGGCTCACAACCTTTCTTCACCAGAAGAGGGAGTTCCTCGGGCCTCAGTAGTGAAGGAGAAAATGAACTCACAACAGGAGAACTTCTGAATTTGGATAACCCTCCATACAGTATTATGGGCACCACATAGTCCTCCATACAGTATTATGGGCACCATATAGTCCTCCATGCAGTATTATGTGCACCACTTAGTCCTCCATACATTGTTATTGGTACCACATAGTCCTCTTTACAGTATTATGGGCACCATATAGTCCTCCATCCAGTATTATGGGCACCTCATAGTCCTCCATACAGTATTAATGGCACCATATAGTCCTCCATAGAGTAATATGGGCACCACATAATGATCCATACAGTATAATGGCCCCATATATTGCTCCATACAGTACAATGGGCCCCACATATTCCTCCATATGGTACAATGAGCTCACATAATGCTCCATACAGTATTATGAAACCCAAACATTACTGCATACAGTTTTATGGGCCCCATATAATGCTTACACAGTATAATGGGCCCTCATACTGTATATTACTTCAAACAGTATATTGGGCCCCATATATTACTTCATACAGTATAATGGGCCCAATATAATACTTCTCCCTGTCCCCACTGCTCTGGTCTCCTCAGTATATTCTGATCCTCCACACTGCTTGACACAGAGGATGCGCTGTAGTGATGTCATTGTGCCCTCTGCATTAAGATGTCACAGAGCTCAGACGCAGAGGGGGAATGATGAGAGAGGGAGCATAAGCAGATGGCTCCCTCACTCTTCATTGTTTTCAACTGTGTCAACACTGGCACCGGAGCCCCACTACTTACGAGCCTCATAGCATGCCAAGTCCCCAACGACACTTGCCTGCTTTTGCCGGGTGGTGATGTCAGCCCTGATATATGTGTCATGATTGAGCAGCACCAAATATTAACCAGTGGGTGAAATGCTTTTAGGACACACACCCTTAAATCAAAGGGTTTTATAAAAAGAAAATAATCAGCACACCGATTAAATAAGAGAAAAGCGGAGGACTCTTTATTAGCCCATGTGGTAATATTTCAATTCCATAGCAGAGAAATGATCTGTTATAGAGCCAAAACTTTGTCACATGGGCTAATAAAGAGTCCGCCACTTTGGATAATTCATAGGAGCGCTTTTTATTTTCATAGATACACACACTTAGAGCAGATACTTATATTTACACCATGTATACAGGACAGGAGGAGTATACACAATGTACACAGCTCCACAATATATACTGTGGTAAGAAATATAGCATGGAGCTGTGTATATACTATATAGTATATAAAGAGAAAAAGAACGATCAAAAAAGTCCAAAACCACTTATCATGAAAATACAAAACACAATTTTATTGTGATTTATCAGGAATAAGGAGAGCAATGGGATAAAAGTGAAATGACCACAAAGCACATGGGCAGGCATAGGGCACACGGAGGGTGGAAAAAACCAAAGTGATAAAAGTGACTTTGACACATCCATAATGACATGGTTCAAAGGTATATTGCACTATCCCGAATCAAAGTAATACAACCAGACATAGTATTCACATATATAGTAATAGCAATGAAGTAGCTATAAAGTAGATATTACCTGTCCTGGTATATAGTAGAGGTCCACCCTGGCATGCTCCCCCAATGCGCATTTTGGCGAGATGGCCTTTATCAAGGGGTAATGGGAAACAGGAAAGGTGGGGTATTTAAAAAGAATGGTCCACCAATGAGACTGTGAGGCCTGCACATATGATAAGTTAGACCAATGGTGTCATAAGCCTGATGTTCCTCCCATAAAATGGCACCTGTTACTATGAAGATGCCTAACATAGGACGCAACCACCACCTCTATAACCTGAACAATGCAGAGTACTGCGATCAGCTAGTGGCAAGAAGAAGGGGAGGGAAAAGTTAGTATCTGATGTAGCCCTGCGCCGCATATGCAAGGCTGATAAATCACAATAAAATTGTATTTTCATGATAAGTGGTTTTAGACTTTTTTGATCGTCCTTTTTCTCTTTATTTACTTAATGTTTTCAGCAATTTTCCTGCTTTGTCCATACGTAGACCCATCATATAGAACTATACCATAGAGTTTTTTTTCAATTAATTTATTATATCTTTTGAATGGGTATCGTTTACATGAAATTGTTATATATATATATATATATATATATATATACTATATAGTGAAAAGATGGACCAGTGTATATAGTGTGGATTCCATACTATATACACAGCAACACACTATATGAACAGCTCTACACTATATACACACAACTCTACATTATAATTGATAGTAATATACTGTATTATGTTACATACTGCTGAATATGTATCACATTGAGACTACTGTATATACATATGTATGCACGGGTGCTGGGGCTGATGTATATACAGGTGCTGGGGCTGATGCATATACAGGTGCTGGGGCTGATGTATATACAGGTGCTGAGGCTGGTGTATATATGGTCTGGGAGGCTGATATATATACGGGTGCTAGTGCTGATGTATATATGGGCGCTGGGGCTGATGTATATACAGGTGCTGGGGCTGGTGTATATATGGTGCGGGGGCAGGTGTATATACGGGTGCTGGGGCTGATGTATATACAGGTGCTGGTGTAAACATAGGTACTGACTAGAGGCTGATCAGTGATGTATATACATACAGCCCATATATACATCAGCCTCAAGTCAGCACCAGTATATACATCAGCCCCAGCAGCATCTGTGTAAACATCAGCCACAGCACCTGTGTAATATACACCTAAATTTTAGACCACGCCTCCAACCACACCCATTTCACAACTAGCCACAGCCATGTCCATGCCCCAACCACACCCATTTAGCACTGCTGATCACACTGACTGGTACTGAGGGTACAGTGGCTGGTACTATGGGCACTGTGGCTGGCATTATGGGCACACTGTCTGGTACTGAGGAAAAGAAAGAAAGAACAGAGAGAGAATAAAGAAAACAGAGAGAGAGAAAGAACAGAGAGAGAAAGAAAGAGGGGACAGAAAAAAAGAACAGAGAGAGAAAAAAGAAAGAGGGGAAATAAAGAACATAGAGAGAAAGAAAGAAAGAAAGAGGGGGAAGAAAGAAAGAACAGAGAGAGAAAGAAAGATGGGAAAGAAAGAACAAGAGAAAGAAAGAAAGAACAGAGAGAAATCAAGGAAGAATAGGGAAAGAAAGAACAGAGAGAAAGAAAAAAAGATTAGCGAGAGCAAGAAAGATTAGAGAGAGAAAGAAAGAAGAGCAAAAGAAAGAGGAGAAAGAAAGAAAGAAAGAGAAAGAAAGAAAGAAAAAACAGAGAGAGAGAAAGAGGGGAAAGAAAGAAAGAAAGAAAGAAAGAAAAAGAACAGAGAAAGAAAGAGTGGACAGAAAAACGAACAGAGAGAAAGAAAGAGGGGAAAAAAGAACACAGAGGGAGAGAGAAAGAAAGAGGGGAAAGAAATAAAGTACAGAGAGAAAGAAAGAAAGAAAGAAAGAACAGAGATTGAAAGAAAGATGGGAAAGAACGAAAGATGGGAAAGAAAGAACAGAGAGAGAAAGAGAGGAAAGAAAAAGAGAGAGGGAGAAAGAAAGAAAGAAAGAAAATAAATAAATAAAGAAAGAAAGAAGGGAAAGAAAGAGAACAGAGAGAGAAGGAAAGAACAGAGAAAGAAAGAACAGAGAGAGAGAGAAAGAAAGATTAGAGAGAGAGAAAGAACAGTGAGGAAGGGAAAGGAAGAGGGGAATGAAAGAAAGAACAGAGAGAGAAAGAAGAAAAGAAAGATTAGAGAGAGAAAGAAGGAAAGAAAGAACAGAGAGAGAAACAGAGAAAGAAGAAAATTCTATAAAGATACTATAGCAGCCCAACTCCCATTATAGTGCCTATCTGAGCCTCCTGATGCAGGACATATCATGATCCGCTCACATGGCCGGCATCCCCGATTCCAAGGCAATCCCGCTTTCCATGCTGTCGGAGGAGCACACTGTGATGGATCAGAAGCATTCCCTGAAGTGCCTCCATGGTTCCGTTACAATCGCCTTAGGTAATTTCCGGTCAGCTTCCAGCATGTCACTTCCGGTAGAACGTCATGTGCAAGTTTTAAAGTGCTCCTCGGCTCTCTGCCGTGTACTCCTGTGTCCGCGGGAAAAGTAAGCTCCCAGCTGGGGAAGTCTCTCTCTCTCAAAATCGGGACTGTTCCGCTGCATTCGGGACAGTTGAGAGGTATGAATGCTCCCCACCATACACCTCATACACGCATGGCTCCGCATGCCTCATACACACACGGTTCCGCTTTGTATGCCTCGCTCACACATGGCTCCGCTCCGTACATCTCGCGCCATCATGGCTCCACTCTGTAAAACTTGTACACATGCGACTCTGCTCCGTACAACTTGTACACACATGGCCACGCTCTGTACACCTTGAAAACACATGGCTCCACTCCATAAACCTTGTACACATGCGGCTTTGCTCCATACACCTCGTACACACACCGTTCTGCTCCGTACACCTCCAACACATGCAGCTCGCTCCATACACACGCAGCTCCACTCCATACACACACGGCTCTGCTCCCCTCTGTACACCCCGTACACTCGCGGCTTCATTTTGTACACACCCAGCTCTGCTGAGCTCCGTAAACACAAGGCTCAGCTCGGTACACTTTGTACACACTCCTACTCCTTCGTTCCACGCTTTTCCTTCTCTCTCTTATGGAAGCATAGGTTGCAGTTCTACATCTTTCTCCTTCTGTTCCTTTCCCAGGGAGCTCGTTCCACTAAGACCAGTCCTCAGCCTCGCCTGACTGACTGTCTTCCTCCGCCTTGAGCTCCCCTCAGGCTGACCTGCTGTCAGCCTGCTCTCCCTCTCAGACCCTCGTCTGACTGTCCTCCAGACTGACTGGTAATTCTAAACTTTCCCTCTCTTTTATACTAACTCCACCCACCTCCCAGCACATCTCATGTTACGAAGCAGGGTTCCACGAAGTGTGCTCTGCTACCCCCAGCCTGAAGCTGCTATGTGGACCTACTGAACTCTCCTGTGTGTGGGATGCAGGTGTTGGAGTGTGGAAAGGAGTTCCCAACTTACCTAGGCAGTAGGGAACTACACCTTAGGAGAAGGTGCAGTACCTCTGTGGCGACTGAGCCTCAGGGGTGCCACATACCCCTCGTTAAACACAGCACGTCCGCGGGCTGCAAGATAACAAAGTAGACAGCAAAGAAACATACTAAAATTTTGTAATGCATAACAAACTTTTCTTATACTAATCTTCCTAGTATAGGAGGTACTCATTCTTGAACGTTACAAACAATTCTATCTTAAATTCTATCTAAAATTTTTAATTCTAAGTGCAATTCTCAATTCAAAGTGCTATTCTCTGTAGCACATTTCTTTATTATTATTTTCTCATTTTCTTCTCTTTCACTGTCTCTTCTAGACACAAAACGCTGACCGCAAGTACCTGGTCCATCACCTGTCTACTTTCAATTCTTTATTCACATTTCTCATCTCTAAATCAGACACTCCTAATTCTCCTATAAAAGCCATTTCTCATTTACTAATGCTTCTGTAAAACACATTATCAAATACTTCACAGTAAAACATTCAACAGTTATTCTTGTGAGTGCTGGACACCGCTCCCAGCCGGGATCTCTTGCAGTGTCCTTTGAGGTAGACATCATCTTCGAAAAGTGTCCATGCAAAAACATTATCTTCGCAAAATGTCTCTATATGTAAAACCAAGAAAGGGCACCTAAAGAGGTGCAAACTATTTACATTAAAAGTTTTGGATCATACAGCTTCCATGATCTCCTCAGTTCCAAATGTAGAAACGCTGCCAATCAAAACAGGGCAACAAAAGTGCTACCGGAAAAACATGATAGCAAAAAGGCATAACTGGTGCAAACAAACCCTCCTGAGTAACGAGATTTTTGAAAAAGTTAACTAATTGTGGTCCCCTCCTGGGGTTCTGGAAGCTGAACTGGAACTGTCCTCATCCTGATTCTGGTTCCTTACTATGGGGTCTTGAAGCTGTGGCAAATGGAATCCATGATGTATCTCAATGCCCATCAACTGCTCCTCCGCGACAGGTGGTTCCGTTGTTCTGAAACGAGGTCTAGCTCCTAAGGATTCTGTAGTGTGTCGGTGCTGATGAGCAACTGCCTGGGGACTTGGCAGTGAAGGGATCCTGAGATCACTGTCCCAAAACGATCCAGACCCCCCTCTAGCCTGTAGATGTCATATCGGGCATGCCGGCTCCAACCGTACCCCCAGCAACATGGCCCTCCTTCTCCTCCTCCCCATCAACCCATTAGGAAGGCTGGGGTACATACCAGGGAGTTCCCGGCGGTGTGGTCTCCACTCCGATGCAGGCATGGCGGCAACGGGTGCTGCCCGGTGAGACATCAGGGACGGCGGTGGAGCCAGCAGCAGCACCGGTTCCACGTTGGCCACTGGCGGGGCCTGTGCAGCCGCATCAGGTCTGAGCAGGAGCTTCTCTCCCTCCGCTTCAGATCCCTGGGCTGTGTACAACTCCTCCGGTATCAGCGACAAAGAGGGGACAGAGTACACTGCCGGTGGCATGGCAGCGGCTCCAAGCTCCGCAGGGTCTGTCAGGAAAAGATCCGGTGCAGCAGCGGTGGGTACCAGTGTCGCGGTTACCGCAGGTGTAGGCCCTTCCTGGGCGCGCTGCAGGTTTAATGTCCATAGCGCCTCTCACTTCAGTCGCAGGCCATGTGTCAGCTGAATAATCTCGTCCTCCAGCTGTTGGGAATTCATTCCTGAGATCGGGTCGGAGCCTTCAGCCATGGCGCCAGGGAGATCCGTTTCCCCGCGCTCCGCAGGCCTCCTTCCCTCATTCTCCAATATGGCATTCTGGCGTTCTTCCTGTCTCAGCCCCTTTCCCGCCACTGGCTTCTTCTGCCCCTCCTTCCGCGGGCGGCGTCTTCTTCCAGCGCCTCCATACCAAGCAAGTATACGAACCCCTCGGGGAGTGGGCCATGTCGCTGTCACATAGTAATTCAGGCAGGTGAGGCCCAATACTCTTCACGGTCTTTTCTTAGGACTTCCCATCTCTTCACACCCTTCTCCACACCAGTGGCCATTTCTAATGTCCATTTTACAGTCTATCAAATCAGGTCTTCTGCACATTTTCAAAAGTATAAAGTCTCACAAATCTTAGGCACACAGAACCCGATGGTATCGGGTCTCGTCATCCTGTTCGTGACGCCAAAATTGGGTTGCCCCCAGTCCCAGGGCAGTGGGGTACTCGTTACCGGGCCGGTGTCAGTGGGATGCGTGTCACAGCAGCGGTGACCCGGACCGTGGCCCTGGGCGCCCAATATCAATGGCGGTGTATGTAACTAATGGTCAATAGTTCGTGATGCCACCTGTGGTGTTCGGCAAGGGAGATGTTAAGCCGACGCTGCAGACAGATCCTCTGGGACAGATGGTGTGATGCAGCAGTGGTGGTATAGCCCTCCACAGGCAGGGCTGTTGTCCCAGGGCAGTGTAGATGTGGGGACACCTTGATGGTGTATTGTCCGGCGCAGGGGATGTAGCAGTGCTGGCGGATGCAAGAAGGAATGGAGGACACCAGGGCTTGCAGTTTCAGCGCTTTACTCACAGTTCTTTGTAACCACTGGTGCCCACGTCTATGCCGTGTCCTCCGGGGCAGAGACTCAATCAACCTCCCGGGCAAGTCAGGCTTCTCCTCTCCAACACTCCACCAATATGTACCTTTCTGAATGACTCCTCCAATGCGCCTTTTAGGGCGAAGCACTCCAGTACTTAGTTACCCTGGAATGCCTCTCTCTAGGTGTTCCTTGTCTCTACTTGTATGACAGACAGCTGTAGCCTCTATCGGGGACTCCCTTCTCAGAAGTCCTGGCTCTCTCTCCAGTTGCTGTTGTGTCCCAAGTCTTCGATGGGAGTAGTGCATTTACAGCCAATTACTCCACCAGTGTCTGCTGCAGAACCATAAGTGTCCATACAACTTCGGGGACTGGGCCCCGGCCTTGCGCTGAGAACCTATAGGCAGGGTTCCTCTTCCAACCCACAACTCCTCTCTGTTCTCCTACTCCTTCGTTCCGCGCTGTTCCTTCTCTCTCTTATGGAAGCTTAGGTTGCAGTTCTACGTCTTTCTCCTTCTGTTCCTTTCCCAGGGAGCTCATTCCACTAAGACCAGTCCTCAGCATCGTCTGACTGACTGTCTTCCTCCGTCTTGAGCTCCCCTCAGGCTGACCTGCTGTCAGCCTGCTCTCCCTCTCAGACCCTCGTCTGACTGTCCTCCAGACTGACTGGTAATTCAAAACTTTCCCTCTCTTTTATACTAACTCCACCCACTTTCCAGCACATCTTGTGTTACGAAGCAGGGTTCCACGAAGAGTGCTCTGCTACCCCCAGCCTGAAGCTGCTATGTGGACCTACTGAACTATCCTGTGTGTGGGATGCAGGTGTTGGAGTGTGGAAAGGAGTTCCCAACTTACCTAGGCGGTGGGGCACTACACCTTAGGAGAAGGTGCAGTACCTCTGTGGCGACTGAGCCTCAGGGGCACCACACCAGCACAGCAGAGTCCTGTATATACCAAGGGCTGTGCGCACAGCACCTGTGATGAGGTCAGAGGAGGAGAGGAGTCAGAGGTCACATGATCAAGGGCCTCGGACAGAGGCCCCTGATCATGTGACCCTTGACTACTTCCGTCCTGTGACCTCATCACAGGTCCTGTGCGCAGAGAACAGAACAGCCTAACAATGCTGTGACGGGCTGCGGGGGTCTCTGAGAGGGTGAGGATGGGGTGCGTGACAGCTTATCTCCCTGGAGTGCTGGAAAGGAAAATCCCAAGACTGTTTGAAGCTATAACCGCCGTGCCAGCAGAGGGTTGGCGGCAGGAAGAAAAAGCCAGTGACCGCATCAGCTGGCAAGCGACCAGATGAGCGGTAGCTGCCAGCCCGTGGCCTACATGACAGCAGGCCAGCAAAAAAATGCCCAGTTGGGCAGATTATCAATCCGGGCCTGATTACTGGTCTAGAAAATAGGAAAAATTGAGAATACTTAGTATATAATTTGACCAATTTATGTATACCCAGCATGAGTTTGGCAGTTTTAATCTTGGCAGGATCCATTCTACATACATGGGTGTGGGCTTCAGCCTAGGAGAGGATTCACATTAGACAGGTTCCCAGCAACGAGAATCACCTTATCTCGGCTACCAGGTATACATGAATTGGCCGATTTATGTGCTAAGTATTCTCAATTTTTCCCATTTTCTAGAGCAGGGTCCCCAACCTGTAGCTCGGGAGCCACATGTGGCTTGCAGTCCCATGAATTGTGGCTCACAACTGTCTGCCAGATTGGTGTGTTAGCTCCAGGTCTAGCAAACAGGTATGAAGAGACCATCTCAAAATGGTGAATTTTGTGAGTAGCCCTGCACAGAAGTGCAGATCTGGATGCACATTTACTGGTCTTAGGGGTTTAGAGACATTTTAGGTATGGTAGGCTGGAGGATGGTACTACCTGTTAGAGGAGGTGCTCAAAGCTGGATGTGGCAGAGTGTTGGGAGTCCTTGATGGGAGAATACTGAATGGGGGTTTTGTGGGAACCCCTGGGTCTCAGTGTACTGCTTTGGAGTGATTTCTGTGGAAAAGCTTTGGTTATCATTACAGTATACCTATAATGGGGACTTTGGTTGACACTACTTTGAAGGGGGCGGGAGCTGGATGTGGCTCACGACCATCCCTCAGTGATGAATGTGGCTCACAACTCTCTCTCTAAGCTGAATGTGGCTCTCAAGGTCAGAAAGGTTGGTGACCACTGTTCTAGAGCAATAATGAAATTAATTGTTCATATTTTTCATGTTTTCAAGCTATAGTGCTACAGAGTGCAACTTTATTTGTTCGTTATAAATGGAGATTAATATCCTTCTATGACGGAATCACTGATTGGGTGGATCAAGGAAATGCTGTAGATATAGTATATCTTGACTTCAGCAAAGCATTTGACAAAGTCTCTCATACAATCCTTATTGAAAAAATGACTAAGTATGGAATGGACAAGGCAACTGTTAGGTGGATTCATAACTGGCTTAGTGATCGGACCCAAAGAGTGGTCGTAAATGGCTGCACATCCAGTTGCAAGAATGTCTCAAGTGGGGTACCACAGGGCTCTATCCTGGGCCCTGTATTATTAAACATCTTTATCAACGATTTAGATGAAGGAATTGAGGGTAAACTGATTAAATTTGCTGATGACACAAAGCTAGGAGGGATAGCTAATACTAGAGAAGAGAGAGAGGATTCAAAAAGATATAAATAAACTGGAGAAGTTGGCAGCAACTAGCAGAATGGTTTTTAACAGGGAGAAATGCAAAGTACTACATCTGGGCAATAAAAATGAAAAAAGCATATACAGAATGGGAGGAATAGGGCTAAGTGACAGCACATGTGAAAAAGACTTGGGTATAGATCACAGACTGAATATGAGTCAACAGTGTGATGCAGCAGCAAAAAAGGCAAATGCAATTCTAGGATGTATTAACAGAAGCATACAGTCTAGATCAAGTGAAGTCATTATTTCCCTCTACTCCTCTTTGGTCAGACCTCATCTGGAATATTGTGTCCAGTTTTGGGCACCACATTTTAAAAAAGACATCAACAAACTGGAGCAAGTTCAGAAAAGAGCGACCAGAATGGTGACCGGTCTGAAAACCCTGTCTTATGAGGAAAGGTTGCAGGATTTGGGAATGTTTAGTTTGCAAAAGAGAAGACTGAGAGGAGACTTAATAGCTGTCTACAAATATCTAAAGGGCTGTCACATTGTAGAAGGATCAACTTTATTCTCATTTGCACAAGGAAAGACTAGAAGCAATGGGATGAAACTGAATGGGAGGAGACACAGATTAGATATTAGAAAAAACTTTTTGACAGTTAGAGTGATCAATGAGTGGAACAGGCTGCCACGAGAAGTGGTGAGTTCTCCTTCAATGGAAGTCTTCAAACAGAGGCTGGACTGACATCTGACTGGGATGATTTAGCGAATCCTGCTTTGAGCAGGGGGTTGGACCAGATGGCCCAGGAGGTCCCTTCCAACTCTACGATTCTATGATTCTATGAGATGGCTGTACGCTTGTACACATGTTCAGACATGTTTTCTGTTTAGAAGTGACAGTCAGTCTTTTATTTGCTTACATTTTTGTAATGATTTGCTGCTCATACTGAATATTGCACTGTGAAAGGCTTTCCTACTTGACATCTCATGTGTATACACATGTACCCATAATTAAACAGCACTATCTATAAAATAGCACGGTTTTCACAGAAATATCACCAATATGGATTATTATTTAATTTTTATTCCCAGAAATTCTTTCCTCACCCTTTCTCTAATTTCAGTCCTAAAATCACAAGCTTAAGGGCTCATGGAGGTGATTGTGTAAATGAGACATGTGCTGTCCCATTTTTGATAGGACAGCACACTGACCCAAGTTACTTAATAGAGCTGTTAAAATTAACGATTTTCCTCTCAGTCCGACTATCCGTGAGAAAAAATTGCAGTGTCCACCACTTTCTTCCGAATTTCGGATAAGACTCACCCATTCAATTCCATGGGTCTGAAAAAAAAATTGGATCCACATGAAACATCTAAGTGGTATCCAAGTTTCATGGTAAGATTTATCTTATAAATTTAGGAAACTTACTGTATGTGATTATGTACGTATTTTAAAGTGGCTGTGTGAAAACGGATTGCATGCAAGCGTCACATAGATCTAGAAAACTGGCTTTTTCTTCATGATTCTGAGTAGATTATTAAACATATCCTGACATCCAGAGTATGGAATTTTCTTACTTTAGTTTTCTGGAGTTAGCGTAGAAGGAAGGGAGAATAATCTCCTGGCTCTTATGGAACTAGTGGCTACTTTAGGAAGGTAGGCAGCAGAGTCAAGTTGTAAAATAACCCGATCCTCTGGAATCTGCGTAAAAGGTGGACTAACTGACAAGGACTGAATATTGCTAACCCTATGCTTTGAAGACAGTGCAACCAGAATGATGGTCTTTAATGTAAGGTTTTTGACAGATGATGAGTATACAGGTTCAAAAAGAGAACTGGCTAGTGCCTCTACCACCAAGTTCAGATCCCAAGGTGGTACTTTTGGACTGAAAACAATCGTCTTGACCTGAAGCAAGCTTTTATGAACCATGCTATTCATCGATTACCTGCCAGGTCATAATTATATACAATTGAAACCAACCATTTTATTTAAAAAATGTTTCCAGTATTTTGCACTATAGTCCAGAGCGTCTTATAATCCAGAAAATATGGTGGGTAGATATGTGTATATATATATATATTTAGTTGAAAAAAGAAGTTTACATACACTGTATATAAAGACACATATGCATGTTTTTCTCAATATCTGATATGAAATCAGAATAAAAATTTCCCGTTTTAGGTCAATCAGGATTACCATAATTATTAATATTTGCCATATGCCAGAATAATGCGAGAGAATGTTATAAGTAGAGTTGAGCGACTTTTGGTTTTTTATGGTCGAGTTTCGTTTCGTGAAACCCGACTTTTCCAAAAGTCGGGTCGAGCAAGATCGTCCGATTATAGGGAAAAGTCGGGGTCGTCCCGAAACATGAAACCCAGTGTAAGTCAATGGGGAATAAAAGTCGTCAGTGAGAGGAGGACAGGAAACACACCTACAGTGCTCATTTGAATGCCAAAAGCCTCAATTCTTCAATTCTTCTTACTTAAGCTGGTCAACCTTAATTAACTTCATAATACAAGTTACGCACTGAAAAATGGGGGTTATTTGGCTAAAGTTGTGGGGGGGAGGGCTGGCTCCATGTTTTCATGTGCCCTGGGCGAAAGAGCGCCCCTTTAACACATAATACCACAACTTATCATGCTCCGATACGGCAGAGAAATAGCGGTATAGTACAATGAAAAATACTTCACTTTTTACATCTCATGACGAGGCCCATCTATTTCTCCATACAGAATCATTGGTCCCATATAATGTTTGAAACAGTATATGATGAGCTCCACATAATGCTACAGTATATGTTGGTCCCCATGGATGAAGCTCCACTGTCTTATGGGCCCAAATAATGCTCCAAACATAATGGGCCCCATTTCTAATGCTCTAGTGTATAATGGGCCCTGTAAATGCTGCTCCAGTGTCTGATGTCCACCTTTGGAATGTTCCAGTGTATGGTGGGCCCCATCTATCATTCTCCAGAGTATAGTGCTCCCCAAAAATTGCTGTCCCAACATTGAAAACAATGAAATAAGTCTCCTCGCTAGGGAATCCCTGTACTTGTCTGGACTCCTCGTCGTCCCCATCTTCCATCTCACTGCACAGTATTTCAACCTTGCAAGTGCTGTGATCCTGAGCAAGCAGGGGGGGCCCACTCGTTGGCGATGGCACTGGCACAGGGCCCCTGATAGTACGGTGGTGTGTCTGATGGCGGGTGGGCCGAACCTGCACTTTCATCTGCAGCTTCCTCTTTGTCACCGTGTAAGATGGAACTGTATATGGGAAGGGTAACCTGAGTTTCATCAGGGTCAGATTCAGGCCGTGTAGCGTGCGAGGGGAATGTAGTGGTCTGGGTCAATGTACCAGCAGATTCATCGAGCAGTGGCTGGGCATCAGTGCACTTGTGTCGCCCCCAGGAGCACGGTCGCCACAGTGGCATTACCTTCCTCCTAGGGAGTGTGATGTCATGCTTGGGAGCAACGAAGGATCTCTCTAGCAGGTTAACTGATTGGGCGGCGTTATTCCCACGAGTCATGACCCTCCAAACAGCGTTCATGAAGGCAAAGTGTTTGTTTTACGTGGGCAGTATGGTTGCAAAGCTGAACCTTAAAGGAATGTCCAGAAGGGCACCACCAGGAGTGGAGCCTACGGCGTAATTTGACTCAACACAGGCAACCTCAACCATGCCAGCTACAGAACAGATGCACACATTGCAAGCTTAATTCCGTTAACGAACGAGACTCTGTCATGCCCCGCGGTCCAAGTCCGGCTTACTAGAGGGACACGTGAGGCTCTGGCACATGAGATTGGCCAATAACTGGTGTGTCATGCCCTTACATGTCCGTGGCTGCATGTGCGCTACACTGAAAAGGCCAGCGTTTGTCACTTACAGGTGCAGATAACCCGCTGAACAACGTTAGTGATGGGGATCACTGATTACAATTATTACTCGCGAACGATGATTTCCCAGTAAGTGCAGATCAACCCCAGTTCCGGAATTAGGCCTAACCGTCATTCCTGAAAAAAATGAAATACTTACGTGTGCAAACCACAGGTGCTGTAGCTTGCTTAACAGCTCACCAGCCATTCTCACGCCCAGTATGGGTTGCACGTGATTGCACAAAGGTGAGAAAGGGTACCGTATCCCCGGATAGCATGTATGGATAGCGTACACATTCAAAAGATATGTCTATACATCAGGAGGCAGGCTCAGATGGTGTTAGGCCCAGTATGGCTTGCACGTGATTGCACAAAGGTGAGAAAGGGTACCGTATCCCCGGATAACATGTATGGATAGCGTACACATTCAAAAGATATGTCTATACATCAGAGGGCAGGCTCAGACGGTGTAAGGCCCAGTATGGCTTGCAAGTGATTGCACAAAGGTGAGAAAGGGTACCGTATCCCCGGATAACATGTATGGATAGCGTACACATTCAAAAGATATGTCTATACATCAGGAGGCAGGCTCAGATGGTGTAAGGCCCAGTATGGCTTGCAAGTGATTGCACAAAGGTGAGAAAGGGTACCGTATCCCCGGATAACATGTATGGATAGCGTACACATTCAAAAGATATGTCGATACATCAGGAAGCAGGCTCAGACGGTGTTAGGCCCAGTATGGCTTGCACGTGATTGCACAAAGGTGAGAAAGGGTACCGTATCCCCGGATAACATGTATGGATAGCGTACACATTCAAAAGATATGTCTATACATCAGGAGGCAGGCTCAGATGGTGTAAGGCCCAGTATGGCTTGCAAGTGATTGCACAAAGGTGAGAAAGGGTACCGTATCCCCGGATAACATGTATGGATAGCGTACACATTCAAAAGATATGTCTATACATCAGGAGACAGGCTCAGACGGTGTAAGGCCCAGTATGGCTTGCAAGTGATTGCACAAAGGTGAGAAAGGGTATCGTATCCCCGGATAACATGTATGGATAGCGTACACATTCAAAAGATATGTCTATACATCAGGAGGCAGGCTCAGACGGTGTAAGGCCCAGTATGGCTTGCAAGTGATTGCACAAAGGTGAGAAAGGGTACCGTATCCCCGGATAACATGTATGGATAGGGTACACATTCAAAAGATATGTCTATACATCAGGAGGCAGGCTCAGACAGTGTAAGGCCCAATATGGCTTGCAAGTGATTGCACAAAGGTGAGAAAGGGTACCGTATCCCCGGATAACATGTATGGATAGCGTACACATTCAAAAGATATGTCTATACATCAGGAGGCAGGCTCAGATGGTGTAAGGCCCAGTATGGCTTGCAAGTGATTGCACAAAGGTGAGAAAGGGTACCGTATCCCCGGATAACATGTATGGATAGCGTACACATTCAAAAGATATGTCTATACATCAGGAGGCAGGCTCAGACGGTGTTAGGCCCAGTATGGTTTGCACGTGATTGCACAAAGGTGAGAAAGGGTACCGTATCCCCGGATAACATGTATGGATAGCGTACACATTCAAAAGATATGTCTATACATCAGGAGGCAGGCTCAGACGGTGTAAGGCCCAGTATGGCTTGCAAGTGATTGCACAAAGGTGAGAAAGGGTACCGTATCCCCGGATAACATGTATGGATAGCGTACACATTCAAAAGATATGTGTATAAATCAGGAGGCAGGCTCAGACGTTGTCAGGCACAATATGGATTTGACGGCCCAGACTACACAGCGGAGGAGCAGGGAGAGGTAAAGATTGCAAATGCTGGGGCCCTGCCCAAGTGGGCTTCGGTACTGGCACTGGGCCCCTCATAGTACGGCGGTGTGTCTGACGGCGGGTGTGCACCACCACCGTCAGAGACACTTGATTGCACTATGAGTCGGCCTACCCACCTGTCCAGGGCAACGGCACTCGCACGGTGTCGTGCGCTAGGTGGTGACCCCGGCCATGGGGGGGAGGCAGCACAGTTAGGGAGTTTTAGAAAGTGGCATATGTTGATGTTGGACATTCAGCTGATGCAAAAGGCGAAATAGGTCAAGTCCCAGGAAGAGGTGGACCAAAGCAAGCCATTTTTCTGTCACCCTATGTGTCATCAGGGGAAGGTGGGACAAAATCCTTGGAAACCCATGCATGGTTCATTTTAATGAAGGTTAGATCATCCACATTTTGGGTTGACAGACGGGTCCTTTTTTCTGTCAGGATTGATCCAGCTGCACTGAAGACTCTTTCCGATAGCACACTTGCAGCTGGGCAAGCGAGCTCCTGTAAGGCATATTGTGCCAATTCAGGCCAGGTGTCCAGTTTAGCAGCCCAATAGTCAAAGGGGAATGACCTGTGTGGGAGAACATCGATATGGGAGGAAAAGTAGTTTGTAACCATAGTTGACAACTGCTGTCTCCTGTCACTTTCCATCGATGCTGTATTACCAGTTGTGTGAGCGGTACTTGAAAAATCAATCCACAACATTGTCATGAAACCCCTGTCTCCAACGCCACTTCTGCTGTGTGCACCATGAACACCTCTGCCAAGCTGCCCCCGGCCCGTACGGCTCGTGTGAGAACCATCACCGCTGCTGTGTGCTGGGAATGCCTCAAGCAACCGATTTACCAGAGTTGCTTGTTTATTAGCCAATATTAGGTCAAGGTTCTCCTGTGGCATGATGTTTTGTAATTTGCCTTTATAGCATGGTTCCAGAATGCTGGCCAACCAGTAGTCGTCATTGTTCATCATTTTGGCAATGCGGGGGTCCCTTTTTAGGATCCGCAAGGCATAATCTGACATGTGGGCCAATGTTCCCGGTGTCAATGATGCACTGCGAGTGGTGGTTGGAGGAGCACTTTCTGGCAAATCCACATCCCTCCAGTCACGCACAAACCCTGTACCAGACCTTGCCATGCCAACATATTCACTTGCCCCACGAGATGCATCCTCCTCCCCTAAGTAATCATCCCCATCATCATCTTCCTCCTCCTCTTCTTCCTCCAACTCGTCCAGGAGAGGTCCCTGAGCAGACAATGGCTGAATGTCATCAAGGATTCCCTCCACCTCTTCATCCTCGTCAACATTGGCTGCAGACGCCTGCTCCTTAAGGTGCGTCAAAGTTTGCATGAGCAGACGCATAAGTGGGATGCTCATGCTTAGGATGGCGTCGTCTGCGCTTACCAGCCGTGTGCATTCCTCAAAACACTGAAGGACTTTACAGAGGTCTTTCAGCTTCGACCACTGCACACCTGTCAACTCCATGTCTGCTCTCAAAGTGCCTGGCCGTGCATCCTCCCACAAATGCATTATGGCCTGCCTCTGCTCGCACAGCCGCTCCACCATGTGCAGGGTGGAGTTCCACCTTGTTGCAATGTCGATAATGAGGCGGTGGTTGGGAAGGTGGAGCAATCGCTGCAGCTTCTGCATACGAACGGAGTGTACAGGCGACCGGCGGATGTGCGCGCACAGTCTTCGCACCTTCTGGAGCAGGGCTGTTAACTCCGGATAATTTTTGAGGAAGCACTGCACCACCAGGTTCAAGGTGTGAGCCAAGCAAGGTATGTGGCTGAGTTTTGAAAGGGCTATGGCTGCCACAAATTATGGCCGTTATCACTAACTACCTTGCCTGCCTCTAGATGTACACTGCCCTGCCATGACTCAGTTTGTCGCTTCAAGTACTCGGCCAGCACCTCGGCGGTGTGTCTGTCGCCCAAACACATCATCTG
Source organism: Dendrobates tinctorius (assembly GCF_039654945.1). Lineage (NCBI taxonomy): Eukaryota > Metazoa > Chordata > Amphibia > Anura > Dendrobatidae > Dendrobates > Dendrobates tinctorius. Next base: position 6,036,103 of record NW_027361742.1, read on the forward strand.
CAACACAGCCTGCTGACGCTTTCCACTAGCTGCTCGATAGGGGGACACCTCGTGTGCAACAGTGGCAGCTGCAGATGGAGTGCTCGTACGACTGCGCTCTGTGGACGAGCTTTCGCTTCTGGAGGAGGAGGAGGAAGAGGAGGGTGGAACGCCTACAGCCAACTGTTTCCTATACCGTGGGCTAGGCAGCACTGTCCCACCACCGCTGTCCCCTGTGGACCCTGCATCCACCACATTAACCCAGTGCGCAGTGATGGACACGTAACGGCCCTGGCCATGCCGACTGGACCATGCATCAGTTGTGAGGTGCACCTTTCCACTCACTGACTGCTTGAGTGCATGGACAATGCGGTCTTTCACATGATGGTGGAGGGCTGGGATGGCTTTGCGAGAGAAGAAGTGGCGACTGGGTAGGTCATAGCGTGGTACTGCATAGGCCATGAGTTCGCAGAAAGCTACGCTTTCCACCAACCGATAGGGCATCATCTCAAACGAGATTACTTTGGCAATGTGGGCGTTCAAACCCAGTGTACGCGGATGAGAGACTGAGTACTTTCTTGACCTACTCATAGTGTCTGGGAGGGTGAGCTGGACTTGAGAGCTGCATATGGTGGAAGTAGCGGTGGACAGGGCGGACTGAGAGAGGGTTGATGATGGTGATGGAGTTGGTGTTCTTTCTGATGGCCTAGATTCAGTATTTCATTGATATAACAGTGGGATTCCCTGACTGCTGTGGCCTTGCAACGACACCTCAACATTTGCTGCTGTGCTAACCGGTGGGCTTACAGTGGGGGAAACAACGTAGCGTTGCTGGCTACCTTCTTTGTGATCAGTTGCACATGTGGCACTAGAGGTTTGGTGTTGTGTCCACGCTTGCAAGTGCATGCTGGTTAAATGTCTAAGCATGCAACTGGTATTCAAATTTTTCAGATTTTTCCCTCGGCTAAAGGTCTTTGCGCACTTCTTACAGATAACCTTGGCCTGATCATGAGGATTTTGTTCAAAAAAGTGCCACACTGCACTCTTCCTACTTTGGCAGACATTTTGCGGCCTAGCACGCTGTGATCTTTTGACCCTCTGGACAAGCTGTACAGCAACTCTTTTGATTTTTGGAACCTGTCTTTGGAGTGCTCCGGGCCTGCCAGATAACAGCTGTTGCGATGTCGATGTCTGCTGTGGATGCTCCTCATCTGAGCTATTGGAAGCAGCACCCTCTTCCCCCAATGGATGCCAATCTGGGTCAACAACTGGGTTATCCATCACCTCCTCTTCAATGTCATGTGCACCTTCCTCTGTGTCACCGTGTATGGTGGTATAGTGTGCGGGAAGGGGAACCTGAGTCTCATCAGGGTCAGAATCTGGCTCTGTACACTGCGAGGACAATGCAGTGCTCTGAGTGAATGTACCAGCAGAATCATCTATCAGCGGCTGTGCATCAGTGCACTACATGTCAGATTCATCTTGGCCTGGGTAATTCACCATTTCACTTGATAATCCAGGCATGGTATGTGAAAACAGCTTCATGGAGTAATCAGTAGTATGGCCTGCGTCATCCTTCAATCTTGGTTGTGGTGAAGGACACAAGGAAAGGTGTGGTTCATGAACATGAGCCTCCAATGACGACTCAGTGCTTTTACTTTTTACAACTTCAGAAGAGGAGGCGATAGAGCTGGAGGCTGAGTCAGCAATGTAAGACAAAACTTTTTCCTGATGCTCTGGCGTTAAAAGCGGTTTGCTAACTCCTAGAAAACTAAGCCTTCGAAGCCTTATGGAGCCAGACGATGACGCAGGCTCAACACCTTCTGCATTCGGTCCTATTTTGCTTTTGCCACTACCATCAGATCCACCACCAACACCATCATTACCAGCTGCCAACCCCCGCCCAATTCCACGGCCTCTTCCACCAGCCTTCCTCATTTTTGGTAGAAATGTAGACAAAATCCTACAAACTATATAGTAATGTAAAACAAGGTACAAGGTGTCTATAGGACAGGGGAGATTTAGATTTTCTGCAGACACTTGTGGACACTGGACACTTGGATTGTGTGAGGCCCACTGAATATCAGAGCGCTATGTCACAGGCTCGATGGCACAGGTGTGAAAAAAGTGACTACAGGATAAGGGAGATTTTGAATTTCTGGGAGATTTTGAATTTCTGCAGACACTTGTGGACACTGGACACTTGGACTGTGTGAGGCCCACTGAATATCACAGCGCTATGTCACGGGCTCGATGGCACAGGTGTGAAAAAAGTGACTACAGGATAAGGGAGATTTAGATTTTCTGCAGACACTTGTGGACACTGGACACTTGGATTGTGTGAGGCTCACTGAATATCACAGCGCTATGTAACAGGCTCGATGCAGCAGGTGTGAAAAAAGTGACTACAGGATAAGGGAGATTTTGAATTTCTGCAGACACTTGTGGACACTGGACACTTGGATTGTGTGAGGCCCACTGAATATCACAGTGCTATGTCACAGGCTCGATGGCACAGGTGTGAAAAAAGTGACTACAGGATAAGGGAGATTTTGAATTTCTGCAGACACTTGTGGACACTGGACACTTGGATTGTGTGAGGCCCACTGAATATCACAGTGCTATGTCACAGGCTCGATGGCACAGGTGTGAAAATAGTGACTACAGGATAAGGGAGATTTTGAATTTCTGGGAGATTTTGAATTTCTGCAGACACTTGTGGACACTGGACACTTCGATTGTGTGAGGCCCACTGAATATCACAGCGCTATGTCACAGGCTCGATGGCACAGGCGTGAAAAAAGTGACTACAGGATAAGGGAGATTTTGAATTTCTGCAGACCCTTGTGGACACTGGACACTTGGATTGTGTGAGGCCCACTGAATTTCACAGCGCTATGTCACAGGCTCGATGGCACAGGTGTGAAAAAAGTGACTACAGGATAAGGGAGATTTAGATTTTCTGCAGACACTTGTGGACACTGGACACTTGGATTGTGTGAGGCCCACTGAATATCACAGCGCTATGTCACAGGCTCGATACAGCAGGTGTGAAAAAAGTGACTACAGGATAAGGGAGATTTTGAATTTCTGCAGACACTTGTGGACACTGGACACTTGGATTGTGTGAGGCCCACTGAATATCACAGTGCTATGTCACAGGCTCGATGGCACAGGTGTGAAAAAAGTGACTACAGGATAAGGGAGATTTTAAATTTCTGCAGACACTTGTGGACACTGGACACTTGGATTGTGTGAGGCCCACTGAATATCACAGCGCTATGTCACAGGCTCGATGCAGCAGGTGTGAAAAAAGTGACTACAGGATAAGGGAGATTTTGAATTTCTGCAGACACTTGTGGACACTGGACACTTGGATTGTGTGAGGCCCACTGAATGTCACAGTGCTATGTCACAGGCTCGATGGCACAGATGTGAAAAAAGTGACTACAGGATAAGGGAGATTTTGAACTTCTGCAGACACTTGTGGACACTGGACACTTGGATTGTGTGAGGCCCACTGAATATCACAGCGCTATGTCACAGGCTCGATGGCACAGATGTGAAAAAAGTGACTACAGGATAAGGGAGATTTTGAACTTCTGCAGACACTTGTGGACACTGGACACTTCGATTGTGTGAGGCCCACTGAATATCACAGCGCTATGTCACAGGCTCGATGGCACAGGTGTGAAAAAAGTGACTACAGGATAAGGGAGATTTTGAATTTCTGCAGACCCTTGTGGACACTGGACACTTGGATTGTGTGAGGCCCACTGAATTTCACAGCGCTATGTCACAGGCTCGATGGCACAGGTGTGAAAAAAGTGACTACAGGATAAGGGAGATTTAGATTTTCTGCAGACACTTGTGGACACTGGACACTTGGATTGTGTGAGGCCCACTGAATATCACAGCGCTATGTCACAGGCTCGATACAGCAGGTGTGAAAAAAGTGACTACAGGATAAGGGAGATTTTGAATTTCTGCAGACACTTGTGGACACTGGACACTTGGATTGTGTGAGGCCCTCTGAATATCACAGTGCTATGTCACAGGCTCGATGGCACAGGTGTGAAAAAAGTGACTACAGGATAAGGGAGATTTTAAATTTCTGCAGACACTTGTGGACACTGGACACTTGGATTGTGTGAGGCCCACTGAATATCACAGCGCTATGTCACAGGCTCGATGCAGCAGGTGTGAAAAAAGTGACTACAGGATAAGGGAGATTTTGAATTTCTGCAGACACTTGTGGACACTGGACACTTGGATTGTGTGAGGCCCACTGAATGTCACAGTGCTATGTCACAGGCTCGATGGCACAGATGTGAAAAAAGTGACTACAGGATAAGGGAGATTTTGAACTTCTGCAGACACTTGTGGACACTGGACACTTGGATTGTGTGAGGCCCACTGAATGTCACAGTGCTATGTCACAGGCTCGATGGCACAGATGTGAAAAAAGTGACTACAGGATAAGGGAGATTTTGAACTTCTGCAGACACTTGTGGACACTGGACACTTGGATTGTGTGAGGCCCACTGAATATCACAGCGCTATGTCACAGGCTCGATGGCACAGATGTGAAAAAAATGACTACAGGATAAGGGAGATTTTGAACTTCTGCAGACACTTGTGGACACTGGACACTTCGATTGTGTGAGGCCCACTGAATATCACAGCGCTATGTCACAGGCTCGATGGCACAGGTGTGAAAAAAGTGACTACAGGATAAGGGAGATTTTGAATTTCTGCAGACCCTTGTGGACACTGGACACTTGGATTGTGTGAGGCCCACTGAATTTCACAGCGCTATGTCACAGGCTCGATGGCACAGGTGTGAAAAAAGTGACTACAGGATAAGGGAGATTTAGATTTTCTGCAGACACTTGTGGACACTGGACACTTGGATTGTGTGAGGCCCACTGAATATCACAGCGCTATGTCACAGGCTCGATACAGCAGGTGTGAAAAAAGTGACTACAGGATAAGGGAGATTTTGAATTTCTGCAGACACTTGTGGACACTGGACACTTGGATTGTGTGAGGCCCACTGAATATCACAGTGCTATGTCACAGGCTCGATGGCACAGGTGTGAAAAAAGTGACTACAGGATAAGGGAGATTTTAAATTTCTGCAGACACTTGTGGACACTGGACACTTGGATTGTGTGAGGCCCACTGAATATCACAGCGCTATGTCACAGGCTCGATGCAGCAGGTGTGAAAAAAGTGACTACAGGATAAGGGAGATTTTGAATTTCTGCAGACACTTGTGGACACTGGACACTTGGATTGTGTGAGGCCCACTGAATGTCACAGTGCTATGTCACAGGCTCGATGGCACAGATGTGAAAAAAGTGACTACAGGATAAGGGAGATTTTGAACTTCTGCAGACACTTGTGGACACTGGACACTTGGATTGTGTGAGGCCCACTGAATATCACAGCGCTATGTCACAGGCTCGATGGCACAGGTGTGAAAAAAGTGACTACAGGATAAGGGAGATTTAGATTTTCTGCAGACACTTGTGGACACTGGACACTTGGATTGTGTGAGGCCCACTGAATATCACAGCGCTATGTCACAGGCTCGATGCAGCAGGTGTGAAAAAAGTGACAACAGGATAAGGGAGATTTTGAATTTCTGCAGACACTTGTGGACACTGGACACTTGGATTGTGTGAGGCCCACTGAATATCACAGCGCTATGTCACAGGCTCGATGGCACAGGTGTGAAAAAAGTGACTACAGGATAAGGGAAATTTTGAATTTCTGGGAGATTTTGAATTTCTGCAGACACTTGTGGACACTGGACACTTGGATTGTGTGAGGCCCACTGAATATCACAGCGCTATGTCACAGGCTCGATGGCACAGGTGTGAAAAAAGTGACTACAGGATAAGGGAGATTTTGAATTTCTGCAGACACTTGTGGACACTGGACACTTGGATTGTGTGAGGCCCACTGAATATCACAGTGCTATGTCACAGGCTCGATGGCACAGGTGTGAAAAAAGTGACTACAGGATAAGGGAGATTTTGAATTTCTGGGAGATTTTGAATTTCTGCAGACACGTGTGGACACTGGACACTTGGATTGTGTGAGGCCCACTGAATATCACAGCGCTATGTCACAGGCTCGATGGCACAGGTGTGAAAAAAGTGACTACAGGATAAGGGAGATTTTAAATTTCTGCAGACACTTGTGGACACTGGACACTTGGATTGTGTGAGGCCCACTGAATATCACAGCGCTATGTCAAAGGCTCGATGGCACAGGTGTGAAAAAAGTGACTACAGTATAAGGGAGATTTTGAATTTCTGCAGACACTTGTGGACACTGGACACTTTTGGATTGTGTGAGGCCCAATGAATATCAGAGCGCTATGTCACAGGCTCGATGCAGCAGGTGTGAAAAAAGTGACTACAGGATAAGGGAGATTTTAGAATTTCTGCAGACACTGGACACTTTTGGATTGTGTGAGGCCCAATGAATATCAGAGCACTATGTCACAGGCTCGATGCAGCAGGTGTGAAAAAAGTGACTACAGGATAAGGGAGATTTTGAATTTCTGCAGACACTTGTGGACACTGGACACTTTTGGATTGTGTGAGGCCCACTGAATATCAGAGCGCTATGTCACAGGCTCGATGGCACAGGTGTGAAAAAAGTGAATTGTAGAATTGGGCAGAATAGGAATCTCCCTAGAGTCTGTAAGAACGGAACAAGTCCTCCATTTATCCTTCCACAGTGACACACAGATAGATTCACTGTGGCTGTGATAACAGCCGTTACACGGTACTGTGTGAGGAGCGTACACCGCTGTATGGTGTGAATAAATGCACCCTCAGTACCTTAGCAGGACAAAAAAAAAATTGGGATTGCTTTTAAAAAAGCAGTTTGCAGAGCAGTGGGGAAACAGCAATGCAGCTGTCAGGAAGCCTTAGAAGGCAGCCTAACAACCAACACCGCTGATCCACCACAATATAGCCTCCCCTTGCACTGCACACACAGTGACTGGTGTGTTGCACAGGCAAAATCGCTAGCAGAAGCAGTTTTTTTGTCTTCTTCCCTGCCTAACGCTCTCCCTACAGAATCAGCAACCTCTCCCTATGCTAAGATCGGCAGAAGTAAGATGGCGGTCGGCGTGCACGCCCTTTTATTACCCCTGTGACGCCCACCAAAGCAAGCCAATCACTTGCATGCCCTTCTGAAAGATGGTGGCGACCCCTGCCTATGTCATCACGTTGCCCACAGTGTCCGTGGATCCTGATTGGCTGAAAAAGAGCGCTAAACAAACTTTTGAAACGTGACTTTGGTGCGTAAGTCGCCGACCTCGTGGCCGACCTCATCCTAGGGTCGGGTTTAGTTTCATGAAACCCGACTTTGCCAAAAGTCGGCGACTTTTGAAATTGTTCAACCCGTTTCGTTCAACTCTAGTTATAAGACATTTTTATTACTTACTACAAAGTTAAGCGTTTACATTCATTTCATTACTATTTGGTACCATAGCCCTTAAACTGAATGACTTCGGTCAAACGTTTGGAATATCCTCCCACAAGCTTCTCATAATAGCTGGTCAGAATTTGGGCCCATTCATCCTGAGAAAACAGGTGTAACAGGTTTGTAGGATGCCTTCACCACCTCTGCCTTTTCAGCTTTGCCCATAAATTTTCAGTAGGATTGAGATCAGGGCTTTGTGATGGCCACTCCAAAGCATTGACTTTTTTATCCTTAAGCCACTTTGTTACCATTTTGGCAGTATGCTTCGGGTCATTGTCCTAATCTGTTTGTTTGCAACCAGGTCTATGTCTGGAAGCCTCCATAATTCCACTATTGCAATAAAAACTGCTGAATTCAGAGCACATTATCCTTTCAGCTGATCGCTACAAAGGAAGTCCACTTTCCTGTCCTCTTTCCCTTTTACATGCAGTGCTGTTAATGAAGAGAAAAGGATTTTCGCTCTCTTAAAAAAAATTATTGTTTACTGCTATTTTAGAACCAGATAGAGTTCCTCCCTGATGATTGATATAAGATACTGCCATCTTGATGTTTGATAGGATTCCTACATGACAGCCCTGTATTGATGAGAGAAGCTTCTTTACAGCATGTGACGCGCCCCAGAGGCCGTGGGATACTCGGTACTGGGCCGGTCGTCTTAAAGGGATGTGTCACAGTGGCAGTGACCCAGTCCGTGGCCCCAGGAAGTCATGTAAAATGGCAGTGTTGATTAGGGATAAAGTCATGCAGTGATTCGTGACGCCAGTTAGAGTGTTCGACAATAGAATAGCCGGCACTGCAGATGATCCCGGGGGGTAGATGGTGATGGACGTGCAGATGTTTAACCCCCTCCAATCAGGGCTGACCTCAAGAGATTGTAATGGAAATAGAAGGTACGGAGTAACAAGGCAGGAGACAAGGAAAGTCACTTTATCATTTACTGTAGTTCAGGTGCAGTTCAGAGGAGATATTACAACTCCCACCAGGTTTACAGTCTGCTTTGCAAAATGGGAGTTATCCTTCCCTCTGCTGTGACTCAGTGTAAGCTTCCTGATATTCTAATCCCTTCTAGGACCAAGGCTTCCCAGAGTTTTGACCTTCCAGTACAGCCACTACTCACTGTGTTTTCCTCCTCTGGCAACTTGCAGCTTGGATCCTGTGTGAAGCTCAAGTTCCTTCTTGCACAATCCTTCACTGATCCTAGGTTGTTGCAGTCTTCCTGTGGGAAAACACTCTGCTGTTGGTTGTATAAACCCACACAGTCTCTCAGCTTACCACCCTGCTCTAAAAGCATGGATGTCCTAGGGGCTGACTCCCTGATTCTTCTTAGCTTTACTCCTGGAGGGAGCACATGGTATGGCTTCCAGGAGCATTATCGATCTTTTGTTCACCTTCCTCTTCACTGAAACAACAACTCCACTCCTCCACCTCCCAGTTAGGGTGTGTCTGCAAAGCTCCAAGCTTCAGACAAGTAAGGGAGTGAGGTAAATTGTGTGTGTGTTTTGGTCTCTAAAAGAGAAAGCATAACTCCCATTGGTCACAAAACACATGTAAAACAGTACATATTTAACCCTTTTGTGGTGGTAAAGATGTAGGGCTCCACACATGCTTCATTGTCAGTAGTTACTTCAAGTTAGAGGTACTTAAATTTTCCTTTCAAAAAGCCCTAGACCAGGTGGTCTTCTGAATGCATTCCCCATCCCCTTGGACTTGCATCTGTGATTATAGTGCATGAGACTCATTTTTCCAAAGGGACTCCCATGGGCAGATTTTCAGTCCATTTGACCCACGACGGGTGTAGCGCTGCTACATCTAGAAGGCTGACTGCACGGATGCATGATGCTACCATGCAGCCTGTCATTCAGTAGAAACTGAGCACCATGTTTCAGTGTTTCCCTGTGAACTCCTATTCCCTGCATCATGAATCCATGCAGCTTGCCATCTAGATGTAGCAGCGCTAGACTCACCGTGGGACAAATGGATAAAAAGCATCTTTGTGGAAAGGTGAGGAATATCTTTGTTTTTTTACCTCTTTTGCAGATGAGGAGGGCATAGGAGGAATGGGCAAGGTCATAAATATGGTTTAATTAAGAATATTAAAGGAGTCTGTGTCATTCTTACAATTAAAGGACTTTTTTCTGGGTGTCTGTGTTTTCAAACAATGTGGCTATGGGTTTAGTAATGGGGGCATCTTATTGACACCTCTCCATTACAAACCTCGGGGCTTAATGTCACCTGACAATACAAAGGTGACATAAACCTCCCCCAACTATCACCCCACTTGCCACCGCTACAGGGCATGTGGGAAGAGCAAGGCTAAGTGCCAGAATTTATGCATCTTAGAGATGCGCCTTTTTTGGAGGTGGCTGAGAGTTGCTGTTTTTAGCCTGTGGGGGGCCAGTAACCATGGACCCTTCCTAGGCTATTAATATCAGCCTGCAGCTGTCTGCATAGTTTTTGCTGGTTATTAATTATAGGGGGGCCCTACGTAATTATTTTGGGGGTCCCACATTTTAATAACAAGTAAAGGCTACGTATACAGCTGTGAGCTGATATTAATAGCCTGGGAAGCTCCATGGGTATTACCCACTTTCCAGGCTATAGACATCGACCACCCTCGACCACCCTCTGCTGGTTAAGAGAATTAGGCGGGAGCTCACACCATTTTTTCAGAAAAATAATAATTTAGTAATAAAATACATGTACAGTAAGCTGCACACACACTGTACTAATTGGATGGGGGTCTGCCTTGTCCTCTTTCTGACTTCTTTATATCTATTCTATATGTATTTACTTTATGTAATCCATCTATTATATCCTGTCGGATACTGCAGTAATTTTATTGTACATGGCTGCTGAATTGCCGGCTTTTCTTCTACCTATTTATCTATACTGCTCAAAAAAATAAAGGGAACACTAGACACTCTTAAGGGCCTTTTACACATAGCGAGATAGCTAGCGATATTGCTAAAGCGTAACCGATTTTGTGATCGCGCTCAAATGTCCTTAGTCATTTTTTCCTCGTTGGCGTTCCGCTGGCGGTGACTAGTGACGCATGGACGCAGGCGGAAGTCGTCATCATCGCTGCGGTGTGACAGGTAAGAGCGACCGCCGACAGATCGCTTATCGCTGCTGCGTCGCTGGTGAGATCTGCCTGTTTGGCAGCTCACTAGCAACCATTTAGCTATGCACCAGTGATCCTGACCGGGTCATATCGTTGTCAAGATCGCTGATGCATCGCTAAATGTATCAGGACCCTTACTGAGCAGACGCATGGATGTCAGTGACCTTCCTATCATTTCTACCTGTTGTTTATTTCATTGGTACAACAGCAGGAGAAATTGAGTCACAATCAGTGTTGATTTTACAGAAGTGTGACTGACTTGGAGTTACATTTTGCTGTTTAAGTGTTCCCTTATTTTTTTGAGCAGTATATAGTATGTAATATATATATATATATATATATATATATATATATACACTCACTGGCCACTTTATTAGGTACACCTGTCCAACTGTGTGTTAAGACTTAATTTCTAATCAGCCAATCACATGGCGGCAACTCAGTGCATTTAGGCATGTAGACATGGTCAAGACAATCTCCTGCAGTTCAAACCGAGCATCAGTATGGGGAAGAAAGGTGATTTGAGTGCCTTTAAACGTGGCATGATTGTTGGTGCCAGAAGGGCTGGTCTGAGAATTTCAGAAACTGCTGATCTACTGGGATTTTCACGCACAACCATCTCTAGGGTTTACAGAGAATGGTCCGAAAAAGAAAAAAAATCCAGTGAGCGGCAGTTCTGTGGCCGGAAATGCCATGTTGATGCCAGAGGTCAGAGGAGAATGGGCATACTGGTTCGAGCTGATAGAAAGGCAACAGTGACTCAAATTGCCACCCGTTACAACCAAGGTAGGCAGAAGAGCATCTCTGAACGCACAGTGCGTCGAACTTTGAGGCAGATGGGCTACAGCAGCAGAAGACCACACTGGGTACCACTCCTCTCAGCTAAGAACAGGAAACTGAGGCTACAATTTGCACAAGCTCATCGAAATTGGACAGTAGAAGATTGGAAAAACGTTGCCTGGTCTGATGAGTCTCGATTTCTGCTGCGACATTCGGATGGTAGGGTCAGAATTTGGCGTAAACAACATGAAAGCATGGATCCATCCTGCCTTGTATCAACGGTTCAGGCTGGTGGTGGTGGTGTCATGGTGTGGGGAATTTTTTCTGGGCACTCTTTGGGCCCCTTGGTACCAATTGAGCATCGTTGCAACGCCACAGCCTACCTGAGTATTGTTGCTGACCATGTCCATCCCTTTATGACCACAATGTACCCAACATCTGATGGCTACTTTCAGCAGGATAATGCGCCATGTCATAAAGCTCGAATCATCTCAGATTGGTTTCTTGAACATGACAATGAGTTCACTGTACTCAAATGGCCTCCTCAGTCACCAGATCTCAATCCAATAGAGCATCTTTGGGATGTGGTGGAACGGGAGATTCGCATCAGGGATGTGCAGCCGACAAATCTGCGCCAACTGTGTGATGCCATCATGTCAATATGGTCCAAAATCTCTGAGGAATGCTTCCAGCACCTTGTTGAATCTCTGCCACGAAGAATTGAGGCAGTTCTGAAGGCAAAAGGGGGCCCAACCTCTTACTAGCATGGTGTACCTAATAAAGTGGCCAGTGAGTGTATATATATAAAGTTGTGCTCAAAAGTTTACATACCCCGGCGGAATTTATGCTTTCTTGGCCTTTTTTCAGAGAATATGAATGATTACACCAAAACTTTTTCTCCACTCATAGTTAGTGATTGGGTGAAGCCATTAAATGTCAAACTTCTGTGTTTTTTCTTTTTAAATCATAATTAGTGTTGAGCGATACCTTCCGATATCGGGAAATATCGGATCGGATTGGATCAGACCGATACCCCAAAAATATTGGATATCGCCGATTCCGATACCGGAAACCAATGCAAGTCAATGGGACACAAATATCGGAATGAAAATAAACCCTTACTTTCCTTGTAGGTTAATTCTACATGAAGGAAAACAACTAAGAATAATGTAGAATGTATTGGGGGAGGTGGAGGAGACATTAAAGGCATAGAGGTTTAGCCCAATCAAATGGAATAGCAGGAATTAATTTTTTTTTAAGATTACAGGAGAAACAGAGTGTAGCCAGAGGCCTAATTGGAGCAAGTTTAAAATCTGTAGTAGTGTGAGTGTGGTCGGAGAAGGAGAAATTGCCGGACACACAGCAGGGGATCAGCTGACGTTACTGAACCCCAATAACACAGGAGCAAGTGTTGACTGTGCAGACGGCATTTCTGAGCAGCAACTGGCGGTGTTGGAGCCCAGGGATTACAATGCAGGTGGTAGAAACATTAACACAACAGGAGACCTGGATACTGTTGCCAACCAATTATTTAATCTGGAAGAGGACTGGCAAATTCCGGCGAGATCTAGGCCTTGCACATTTTCAGAAAAGTAAGCCGGTAAACGTTATCGGTGGAGAGTCGCATGCGACGGTCTGTTAGTACACCACCTGCGGCACTAAAGACGCGTTCCAATAATACACTAGCAGCAGGGCAAGCCAGCAACTCCATTGCATACTGGCTAAGCTCTGGCCATGTATCCAGCTTAGAGACCCAAAACTTGAAGGGGGAAGAGCCATGTGGGAGAACACCGAGAGGGCAAGACATGTAGTCTGTCACCATCTGACGGAAACGTTGGGTCCTGCAGACTGGAGCAGTCTGTGATGGTGTAGACATTTGTGGCGGGGACACAAAACTTTGCCACATTTGGGCCATACTGGTCTTGCCTTGTGCTGAGGCGCTGCTTCTGCTCGCTCTTTGTGCAGAGCTTCCTCCACTGCCTCGACGCAGTAAAGCACTAGCAGCACTGCTCTCAGGTGGAATGGAGAACATGATGGAATGCACCAGTGTGTCTTGGTACTCCCGCATTTTACGCTCCCGTTTCAACGGTGTTATGAGGCTTTGTAAGTTGTCCCGGTAGCGAGGATCTAGGAGGGTGTACACACAATAATCAGCCGTGTTGAGAATGTGGGCGATGTGGGGTCGTTTCTCAGGCACTGCAGTATGAAATCAACCATGTGCAGTGGACTGACAACTAGCCAAGAAACGCTGTCCCCTGCTTGAGTCGTCATCTCTGCCTGCTCTGCATCACCCCACCCTCGCTCTACATACTGACTGCTAGAGCATTGTGTACCTCCCTCCTCTTAACAGATGTCTTCCTCCTCACAAAGTGTCCCCTGCCTAGGCCTTTGTGAGGAACCACGTTGCGCAGACTGTCCAGAAGTAGATGGCATTTGTGACTCCTCATCCTCCACCTCTTCCACAACCTCCTCCCTTAGTGCTTGCAGTGCTTTTTCAAGCATGCAGATAAGGGGGACAGTCATGCTGACTAGTGCATCATCTGCACTCGTCATCCACGTTGAATCATCGAAGGCACGCAAACCATGGCAGATGTCCTTTTTAGAGGTCCACTCAGTGGTGGTAAAGTGTGAACGGCGCGCAGTGCGACATGTTTACGCCTGATGCAGCTGGTACTCCATTACTGCTGCCTGCTGCTCACACAACCTCTCCAACATATGTAACGTTGAATTCCACCTGGTGGGTAGGTCACATATGATGATGTTCCGGAAGGCGGAATCGGCGCTGCAGAGCTGCAATGCCTGATCTTGTCATGCTGGAACGCCGCAAGTGAGCGCACTCTATGCGGACCTTGTGCAGCAGTGCATCAAGATCCGGATAGTCCCTCAAAAAGCTCTGCACGACCAAGTTGAGCACATGTGCCAGACATGGGATGTGAGTGAGGTTGCCTAGGCCCAGAGCTGCCACCAGATTTCGGCCATTGTCACACACTGCCATGCCTGGCTGGAGATTCGCTGGCACAAACCACACATCGCTCTCCTGCTTGATGGCATTCCAGAGCTCCTGCGCTGTGTGGCTTCGATTCCCCAAAGAAATTAATTTCAATACGGCCTGTTGACGTTTGGTCACGGCTGTGCTCATATCGGTCGTAACAGGTAAGCGTTCACGGGGCCATGTGGAGGTAGACTGTGACGGCTCCTGCAGCGCTGATTCAGAGGAACTGGAGTATGAGGAGGAGTCAATGTGTACAGACTGGATTCCTGCAATCTTTGGAGTTGGCAGAACACGTACAGCGCCACGCTCAAGATCTGTACCCGACTCCACATCATTTACCCAATGGGCAGTGAGGGAAAGATATCATCCCTGTCCATGGTTACTGGTCCACGCATCGGTGATCAGGTGGACCTTGCTACTGACGGCGTTTAGTAGCGCATGTTTAATTTTTCCCTCCACATGCTTTTGCAGGGCAGGGACGGCTTGCCTGCTGAAATAAAAGCAGCTGGGCACATTGTATTGTGGGACTGCCAATGCCATGAAGTTACGGAAGGTGTCATTCTCCACCAGCCTGAATGAGAGCCTGAATGAGAGCATTTCAAGGGACAGTAGTTTTGCAATGCCAGCATTCAGAGCCTGTGCTCGGGGGTGGTTTGCCGAGTATGGGTGTCTTTTCTCCCATGCCTGTGCTACCGATAGCTGTAGACTGGCCTGGGAGTGTGAGGATGACAGGGAACGTGGTGCTGTGGGTGGAATGACACTGTGTCTCTGTACAACAGTGCCAGAGGTTCTTCCATTTTGATCCTGTGAGGAAGCCGAACCAGCTGTGTGTGAGCTGGAGGAAGAGGCTACAACACGAGCTGAAGAGGTGGTAGGTGTCGCTGTAGGTTGGCCTAGGTTTTCAGTGTGTCTTTGTAACTCCACCACGTGCTTGGTCCGCACATGTTTCCACATATTTTTGGTATTGAGGTTGCTGACACTTTTCCCTCTTTTCACTTTCTGATTACACAACTTGCATTTGACAAAGCAAATGTCATCTGCAACTGTGTCAAAAAAGGACCAGGTACTGCAAGTCTTGGGAGCGCCTGTTTTGGGTTTTGGAAGAGGCATGTTCCTAATGTGTGCTGAAGTGGAGGCTACCGGCAACCGAGTCTGCCCCCTCCCGCTCTCTCCTTTTTTGGCCATTTGGGGAATCTCTTCCTCAGAGCTGCTCCCACCACCTTCCTGTACCTCACATCATCATCGTTCAAGGACCTCATCAACTACACTACCCACTTCAAATGACTGCTTCTCCTGGGTGAGTCTCGAAAGCACAGTATGCACCAGAAAGTGGCACCTGAGTCTCCTCATCAGATGCGTACTGAGGTGTGCTGACCATAGGCACTTCCCCACCCGCCTCTTCAGATTCAGAGAGACAAAGCTGTTGCGCATCACTGCATACTACCTCTTATTCAAATTCTCAAATGCTGCTTGGCTGGCCCCCTCTTTCCAAGCCAACAGATTCAGATAACAGAAGTAGAGATGGCTCCTGTCCAGGGCTCTCTGACTGCCTGTGCAATTTGGCAGGTGGTGAAGAGACAGATGGGTGCTCTTCAGTGCTCTGGACCTGAGAGGATATGGAACTAACTGAAGTCGATGTGTTAGCTGCCATCCATCTGACAACGGCTTCGATTTTTTCGTCCCGCAGCAGTGGGGTACGGCGAGCTCCTACAAGCTACGCATAAAGGACTGTTCCCTGGGAAAACTGGGGGATGCTGAGTCACTGGTGCCCGCAGCAGGCACCGAATCCCCACGTCCTCTCCCTGCAGAAACTCCACGCCCACGACCACGTGCCTTACTCCCTGCCTTCTTCATCTTGGTAGACTGATAAAGATAGGCAGAAAAGTACTAAGGGCTTAGTATGCTTATTCCTGAACAGTTGCTAACAGGTATAAGAAACACTAATTTTATAAAGTGTGTGGACTACACTTTAATATGAGCTAATGTGGCCTTCACAACTGTAAAGTGGAGTGTTTGGTGAACTTTATTTACGTGGTTTTTTTGCAAAAAAAAAAAAAGGATGTGACCAAAGATGTAAAAGCGATAGTATCACAAACTTTTTGGAGCTATTACAATGCAGGAAGGTAACCTACAATGCAATAGATGAGGCTCCAAAAAATAGGCTAATATTAATCTCGCTGGGGCTGCAGGTCACAAGCCAGCAGAAAGGCTCCTCTATCTACTCCTATATAGTGTTTGCAAATATTCTAGCTGGATATGGATGGAACCACACTAATAGGAGAAATCTGGAAAAATGAGCAGCACTAATGCAAAAAAGGACAATGTATGAGGCAGTGACACACGCTGAGTGGACTACAACCGGAGGTGGCTGGCTGCAGAACACGCTACAGCGTGAGCTGCACTCACACACAGAGACTTCGCAGACAGCCGTGAACAGCGCCGCAAGGCAAAAGAAAGCTACAGCGGTTGATAAAGTAGCCTGGGTAAAGCACAATATAGCAAATCGCTAGGTCACACTGTCCCTCAGAACAGCAACGTCCTATCCCTAACTGAATTCACAGCAGAGTGAACCCAAAATGGCGGCGGCAGCTTTTATAGTGCATCATGACATCATTTCAGCAGCCAATCACAGCCATGCCAGTAGTTACATGCCTAACATGCTCTAACAGGATGTGCCCACACTTCTTAGGATCCTCATTGGCTGAATAAAATCAAACTGGCTCATTGCATTATGGGAACTTCCGATTCCGGTATTCGATATACTAAAAGTATGGGAACTCAGTATCGGAATTCCGATACCGCGAATATCGGCCGATACCCGATATTGCAGTATCGGAATGCTCAACACTAATCATAATGACATCCAAATGACCCTGATAAAAAGTTCACATACCCTGGTGATTTCGGCCTGATTACATGCACAGAAGTTGACACAAATGGGTTTGAATGACTACACTTTCACATTCACTTTAATGAGGTGCTCATAGAAAGTAATTCAGCTACATATAGGCAAACTTGCCATCACCTGTATGTAGTTGAACCGATTAAGTTATAACAGCTTCTAGTCTCCCATGGAGACTATTGAAGAATGCCAAAAGTTAAAAAAAAAGTTTTTAAAAATATAAAAAAATAAAAAAAAATATAAACGTTCAAATCACCACCCTTTCACCCCAATCAAAATAAAATAATAAAAAATTCAAACATGCACATATTTGGTATCGCCACATCGATAATCACGCGATCTATCAATAAAAAAAGGATTAACCTGATCGTTAAATGGCGTAGCGAGAAAAAAAGTCAAAACGCAGGTATTACGTTTTTTTGGTCTCTGTGACATTGCATTAAAATGCAATAACGGGCGATCAAAAGATTGTATCTTCACCAAAATGGTATCAATAGAAACATCAGCTCGGCACGCAAAAAATAAGCCCTCACCCAACCCGAGATCATGAAAAATAGAGACGCTACGGGTCTCGGAAAATGGCACAATTTTTTTTCTGCAAAGTTTGGAATTTTTTTTCACCACTTAGATAAAAAAGAACCTAGACACGTTTGGTGTCATTGAACTCATAATGATGTGGCGAATCACAATGGCAGGTCAGTTTTAGCATTTAGCATTTAGTGAACCTAGCAAAAATGCCAAACAAAAAACAAGTGTGGGATTGCACTTTTTTTTGCAATTTGATATTTTTTTCCCATTTTCCAGTGCATGATATGTTGAAACCAATTATGTTGTTCAAAAGTACAACATGTCCCACAAAAAACAAGCCCTCACATGGCCATATTGACCGAAAAATAAAAAAGTTGTGGCTCTGGAAGAAGGGGAGCGAAAAACAGAAATTCAAAAGCTGAAATGCCCCTGGTCATTAAGGGGTTAAAAAATCCTGAGGATAGAACTTTGGTCCATTTCCCTTTATTTCTGAAGTTATTGTACAGTGTATGAAAAAATGAAGGTGTGCCAATAATTGTGAGCAGTACTGTATGTTCTAATATCTACATTAATTCTACCACTCATTTATTGTCACCTGGGGGATTTAAAGTTGGTTCCAGTTCATAGTACTGCAGTAGTGAAAACTAATTGATTTATTCAATTTAATTGTAAAGGGCCTGTTACACATAGCGATCTCGCTAGCAATATCGCTGAAGCGTCACCGATTTTATGACGCAGCAGCGATATGACTAGCGATATCGCTACATAGAATCATAGAATTATAGAATCGTAGAGTTGGAAGGGACCTCTTGGGTCATCTGGTCCAACCCCCTGCTCAAAGCAGGATTCGCTAAATCATCCCAGTCAGATGTCTGTCCAGCCTCTGTTTGAAGACTTCCATTGAAGGAGAACTCACCACTTCTCGTGGCAGCTTGTTCCACTCATTGATCACTCTAACTGTCAAAAAGTTTTTTCTAATATCTAATCTGTGTCTCCTCCCATTCAGTTTCATCCCATTGCTTCTAGTCTTTCCTTGTGCAAATGAGATTAAAGTTGATCCTTCTACAATGTGACAGTCCTTTAGATATTTGTAGACAGCTATTAAGTCTACTCTCAGTCTTCTCTTTTGCAAACTAAACATTCCCAAATCCTGCAACCTTTCCTCATAAGACAGGGTTTGCAGACCGGTCACCATTCTGGTCGCTCTTTTCTGAACTTGCTCCAGTTTGTTGATGTCTTTTTTAAAATGTGGTGCCCAAAACTGGACACAGTATTCCAGATGAGGTCTGACCAAAGAGAAGTAGAGGGAAATAATGACTTCACATGATCTAGACTGTATGCTTCTGTTAATACATCCTAGAATTGCATTTGCCTTTTTTGCTGCTGCATCACACTGTTGACTCATATTCAGTCTGTGATCTATTAGTATACCCAAGTCTTTTTCACATGTGCTGTTGCTTAGCCCTATTCCTCCCATTCTGTATATGCTTTTTTCATTTTTATTGCCCAGATGTAGTACTTTGCATTTCTCCCTGTTAAAAAACATTCTGTTAGTTGCTGCCCACTTCTCCAGTTTATTTATATCTTTTTGAATCCTCTCTCTCTCTTCTCTAGTATTAGCTATCCCTCCTAGCTTTGTGTCATCAGCAAATTTAATCAGTTTACCCTCAATTCCTTCATCTAAATCGTTGATAAAGATGTTGAACAATACAGGGCCCAGGACAGAGCCCTGTGGTACCCCACTTGAGACATTCTTCCAACTGGATGTGCAGCCATTTACGACCACTCACCTGACACTCACGTGACACTCACCTCCGACCGGCTCCCCCCCTGGCTATCGCTGATCGCGTGAGATTGGCCTGGTCCATTTCTCGTCGTCAGCTTCCTGCTGGCGCTGACCCTCGCCACGTCTGACAGGTAAGGCTAGTTTCACATTAGCGCTTTTGAGCGCAGTGACAGCTCGCGCATGGCCGCCACTAAGCCCCGCCCCCTGCAGTGCCTCCGCCGGTAGCTCCGCCTACCGGCGCATGACGCTGCATGTGTCCTGCATCCCCTATCTTTATCACTGGGGGCGCAGGCCATGCGCAGTATGCATTTGGCGGCGCATGCGTCCTTTTCACAGTGCGCCAAGTGCAACCAAACTGCAGCAGGTTGCGTTTGGCGCTAGTCGGCGCACTGTGAAAAGGACGCATGCGCCGCCAAACGCATACTGCGCATGGCCTGCGCCCCCAGTGATAAATATAGGGGACGCAGGACGCATGCAGCGTCATGCACCGGTAGGCGGAGCTACCAGCAGAGGTGCGGCAGGGGGGGGGGGCTTAACGGGGCCGTGCGCGAGCCGTCGCTGCGCTCAAAAGTGCTAATGTGAAACTAGCTTAAGTGACGACCGCCGACTGCTGCTGCATCGCTAGTGAGATCTGCCTGTTTGGCAGCTTACTTGCAACCATCTAGCAATGCACCAGCGATCCTGACCAGGTCATATCGTGGTCGGGATCGCTGGTGCATAACTAAATGTCACGGGCCCTTAAGTGTGAGCAGAGAGATTCTGGCCCTGCCCCCTAAGGAGGAGGAGCTAGAGAACAATGAAGGTGTTGGGGAGAAGAAAGAGAGTGAGTGCAAGTCCAGGACAAACCCCTGATGTTCCGAGACAGGAAAGACATCTCAACCACTGCATCACACCATGCCAGCAGGAGGAAAGTTTACTGCAAAAGTGCTGGAATCTATTTCAGCACTTACACAGTAAAACCAGAAATGGAAGGAGGAGGGCCCAGAATTTCAGGAAAAGAACATCTCATCAACCATTAAGCATGGGGATAGATTAATCATGCATTGGGGTTGTGTTGCAGCCAATGGCAAAAGGAACATTTCACGGGTAGAAGGAAGAATGTATTCAATGACATTTCAACAAGTTCTTGACACAAATGTAACACCATCAGTAAAAAAGCCGAAGTTGAATAGAGCATGGCTTCTACAAATGGATAATGATCCCACACACACATGTCAAAATCCACATTAGACTATCTCAATAGGCATAAGCAGAAGGTTTTACAATGGCCTTTGCAGTTGCCTTATCTGAACATTACTGAAAGTTTATTGCTAGACCTCAAAATAGCAGCAAAATAGCAGTGCATGCAAAACGGCCCAGGAATCTCACAGAACAGGAAGAATTTTTTCAAGTAGGAATGGATGAAAATCCTTCAAAGAAGAATTGAAAGCCTCTTGTCTGGCTACAAAAACTATTTACAAGCTGTGATACTTTCAAAGGGGGGGTTCTACTAGGTACTAACCATCATGCAGGGTGCCCAATCTTCTGCATAGGCCTATTTTCTTTTCATAATTTTTAAAATGTAAAAGATCAAAATATATATATATTTTTGCCTAAAATACAAAGGAAATGTTTCATCTATAACTTTAGGCGTTTTAGAGATCATTTGATGTTCAACTTGCTTAACTGTTCACAATAACAGTGATTTTGATCAGGGATGCACAAATTTTTACATGCCACGGTATGTGCTGCTAAAACACACCAAATTGTTGACAGCCATCCTGGTAATTGGTTTATTATTCTTTAGAAATGAGCAGATCAATCCTAGGCAGATTGAGCTTGCATCAGACTTCCTGAAATTTGTGGTTTCTCAGGAATTTGAACATTTTGAGATTTGACTTGCAGTTTGCAAAAAACAAAACTTGCACTATTTCCCACACTACTGAAGCATCAGAGAGCAGGCTAACATAATTTTACATTGCCACGTAGGCTTTCTCACACTGGGATACAACTTTGACATTTTATAGATTGTTATATATTGTATAGGGAATCAATAACCAGGCCATCAGAGATAAGCAGTTCCCAGCAAATTATGTATGGCAGTCATTTTTCTTCTCCACGCTTTGCTCTGTAGTGAATAAGTTCCTGTGGTCAATGGGGTCCTTTCTCTCTCTTCTGCTCCTATAAAGTGTGAGCTGTTTGGCTATGTGCGCACGGTGCGGATTCTGATGCGGATCTGCAGCGTTTCAGGCTCTGTGGGTCCTCAGCAGATTTAGCTGCATTGTACAGTACCATTGTTTTCAATGGTAAACTGGAAAACGCTGTGCACATGCTGAGGATTTTTCTGTGTGGATTTGCTGCGGGTTCAAATCCGCAGCATATCAATTCTTTGTGCGGATTCCGCTGCGGTTTCACACCTTCTCCATTGTAGAGGTGTGAAACCGCAGGGCTAAACCGCAGGCCAATCCGCAGGGCTTTTGACCTGAGAATTTACCTGCAGATTTTTTTAAATCCGCGCAGAAAAATCCGCAGGCCCAAAATCTACATGTGCACATAGCCTTATGGTTAGTGGGATCCTCTCTTTTTTGCCTGTAAGGCCGGGGTCACACTGGCGAGGAATACGGACGAGTGAGAGGCGTTAAAAGCACGCATTACACATGGACAAATTATTCTCTATGGGTTTGCTCCCAACAGCCGTATATTTCTCGGGCATATTCTACGGTCCATGCCAATCGCAGCATGCTGCGATTGTCAGCATACTACGCCCGTAATAACGCCAATGCAAGTCTATGGGTGCGCAAAAAATACAGATTACACACGGACCACACATGTGACTTGCGAGAAATACGCACCCGGTGTCTTTTACAAAAGCCGGTAATTCAGTGCGCTATACAGTAAACTCACATTGACAGGTTTAATAAAGAAAGAAAGAATAGATATATACACATAGAATACATACAGTGTATATATATATATATATATATATATATATATATATACACATACACATACATGTCATTGTGACAAACATATATATATTTATATTTCACAGAGTTCTTCATAGCAGAATAGCCGCTGATTAAATTGCCGGCTTCTAATAAATAATTCCCCAACCCGACATGAAATGACACATGGTTTACATTCAGTAAAGCATTTCATTTCATGTTTTTTATATGTCCTTGATGAATAATTAGATGAGGGATTGTGTGCAAAATTTGGGAGTTGTAGTTGTTATTCTTTGTTAAAAATGTGTGGGCTTCCCATTGCCCTATATTGGTGGCGAGTGGGTTAATCTAACAAAGGGTTAATGTCACCATTCCATTGTAAGGTGACATTAACCCTTTGTTAGATTAACCCATTTGCCACCGCTACAGGGCAAAGGGAAGCCCACGCATTTTTTAAAAACATGAAATGAAATGCTTTACTGAATGTAAACCATGTGTCATTTCATGTCGGGTTGGGGAATTATTTGATAGAAGCCGGCAATTTAATTAGCGGCAATTCTGCTATGAAGAACCCTGTGAAATATAAATATATATATATGTTTAAATCAATGACTTGTGTGGGTATATATATATACAGTATATATATATATATATATATGTGTATTCTATGTGTCTATATCTATTATTTCGTTTCTGTTAGAAACCCTGTCATAGGGCTCCATTATATGTCCATTTTGCAAGGCGGCGAGAAAATCTCGCTATACGGATTGCATACGGATGCATACATGCGCAAAATATGCAACCACACCTTGCTTACGGATGACAGACGGAGCACTATTTAGGGGTCATTCATCCATATTACGCCTGTAAACTATGGACCGTATTTTGCGTCGGTTAGTGTGACCCCGGCCTAAAGTGTAAACTCTTTTGCTCAGCCAGGCTGTCTCTCTCTCTCTGTGCCTCTCTCCTCTCCACCGAGTGTATTTTCCAGGCAATTACAAACTTTCCAGCATTGAAATTTGCTCAAATGTATTCATCACAAATCTAATTATTTGTGGAAATTTGTTGAAATCAACAAATTTCAAAAGATCTGCTCACCTCTAATATGCCGTGAATAGCAACATAATTTTTTTTTATACTTTCTCAGTGGAAGAGTTTTTAATTCTAGTGAATAAATGTAATTTCCCAGGATGTCCATGCGTTAACCAAGGCTATGTGCCCACGTATGCAGAAAATTACTGCATGAAAACCGGACTCCTTCCCAGAAAACGCGTGTTTTTTTCATGCGATTTTTGTGCAAAAAAACGCGCGTTTTTAATGCATTTTTAGAAAATAGCTAAAAATGGGGATTTTTCCGCAAAATTAATGAACATGCTGCGTTTTTTACCGCAATGTGTTTTTTTTGAGGAAAAAAACGCATCAATATGCACGAAAAGTGCAGAATGCATTAAAATGAATGGGATGCTTCTTTTAAGCAATTTTTAAGCGTTTTTTTCCGGTAAAAACACTTGAAAAGTGTGAAAAAAAACGCTTACGTGTGCACGCAGACTTAAATATTCGATTGGAAACCATATTGTTATGGAGAAGATTAAAGCTGTGTGCACACGCTGCGGATTTTGCTGCAGTTCCGCAGCGGATTTGGCCGCTGCGGACCTGCAGCAGTTTTTGCTGCGGTGTACAGTACCATGATTCCTTATGGGAATCAAAAACCGCAGTGCAGACGGTGCGGAATTTTCCGCGTGAATTATCTGCGGTTTTCAATCCGCAGAAAGAATTGACATGTCAATTCTTTCTGCGGATTCCGCTGCGGTTTGCCATCAACTCCATTGAGGGGATGAAAAACCGCAGGGCAAAACTGCAGAGCAATCTGCAGGTAAAACCGCAGGTCTCACCTGCGGTTTCACCTGTGGATTTTACAAAATCTGCGCTGATGAATCCGCACCCCAATCCGCAGCGTGTGCACGTACCCTAAGGGGCTTTATTCTGTAGAGAATCAGTCAGCTTTGAATTATCAATTAGGCATTCTTTGCCTTCTTGATCTTTGTACATATGGCGTCTGATGAGGTGGCTATTACGAATATATGTCACATCAATGATGATAGTGGAGACAGCTGTCAGGAGATGCTAGGTTTAACTAGATCCAACACAGCCTAGACTGTCATAACTAAGAGTAAAAACATAAAATATGTAAACATAAAATGAAAAAAAATATATAAATGAAATTAACAAATAAAAATTATAAATAAAAAATGAAGTGTTTGTGGTGCATTCTTGGTCCCGTACTGTAGAATTTAAAATGTTCTCTTCCAATGCTTGAAGAAAACACTTGATGGCGCTGTATATCTGCAGATCAGAGCTGAAAACTTGTAAGATCATGTGCTCATCTGCAGCTTTCTCCGCACACATCGGAAATGATCATGTATATATAATTGTAAGATATTGTAAATCTCTGTATTGTGCTGTTTTGTCTTCTGGAAAATTGAAATGCAAAATGTTTTTTGAATGATTTGAGCTTTAATAGTTCCTGCCTCATTTTTTACACGGCATCGTAATCATGGACTCTTGGTCGTCTTCAGTCTGAATCCTGAGACACTGCTTTCATTACAAATAAGAAAACACTAATGTTAACTCTGCTGAAAAAAAATAAAAAGTGCTGACTGTGATGCAAATCAAGGCGTCTCTGCAGCGCTGCGATGTGATTAAAAGCAATACTTAAAGCGTGTTTCAGGAGAATTAAACAAGAACTTATTCAAGGTGTATATCTCAAGGCGATCAGTAAAACGGCGACATTTGTTGGTTAAAATGCCATGTCTTAGCTTCATTTCCATACAATTATGCATCAGTCTGCCAGCTATACAGGTGTGTGCTTTTTAACCCCTTGCTGTAGAGGTGTGTATATATTGCACGTTTCACCGATCAGCAAGGTTTACCGGTCAGCGGTCATTTAATAACCTGTCTAATTGCCCGGGCACAGAAGAATCTGTATTCAATGGTTTAGTGCACATAGGCTGCCGATTCCTGACAGCACAGGTCGTGATTACACAACACAATGTGCTGTCGAGAATGATGATCTTTTGAGCAAATGAGAAATATCATATCAACCATTGCACAAGCATTTTGCTCATTTGCCAGGTGATGAGGAGCATGTTTAGACTGCATGATAATCATTAAGTGAGCTTCTGTATTCAACGCAAAGTCTACAATACCTGCATGCTATTCTTGTGGTAAATGTTTGCGTTCCTTGCTCAGTTTTTATTTGGCATTCTCTGTAACCTATATCATACATGCAAGAAAGAAAACACCTATTCATACAGTCTAACACAAATGTACAGTCTCTTTTTAAGTCAGGTAAAACTGTACCCATACATTATCCAACAATACCACTCTATTTTTTCTTCTCTATCCAGCCCAGACCTCCATGTCAACTTGTCCTTAAAAGGTTTGTAGCTAAAAGCTGTTTGGCTTCTGGCTTTTGAAGCAGTCCACTGCCTTGATAGCAAACACAAATATTTCACCCCCCATTAAAACCTATAAACTAATTCAGACAAGAGAACAGAAACATAAATAAATTTAATCCGCAGAGTAGACCTCTAAAAAAAAAAATCACACCCCAAACCACAGCCAGTTCAGACCCTGACTCAGACCCCCAATGCACATAAGTTCAAAATGCAGTAATGATGACTCTGTCTGCTAAACTATACACCCTTATTTAATGCTGCCGCAACGATGGAAGCAGATTAATGCACTCAATGGAAATTAATTCATCTCATTAGGACACTACATTACCTGGCACAGGTACCACTAATTGGATAATAGGGAGACAGATGGAGGAAAACAGTGGGTATGGAAAGTATTCCGACCACTTTAAATTTTTTACTCTTTGTTTCATTGCAGCCATTTGGTAAATTCAAAAAAGTTCATTTTTTTCTCATTAATGTACACTCTGCACCCCATCTTGAATGAAAAAAACAGAAATGTAGAACTTTTTGCAAATTTATTAAAAAAGAAAAACTGAAATATCACATGGTCATAAGTATTCAGACCCTTTGCTCAGACACTCATATTTAAGTCACATGCTGTCCATTTCCTTGTGATCCTCCTTGAGATGGTTCTACTCCTTCATTGGAGTCCAGCTGTGTTTAATTAAACTGATAGGACTTGATTTGTAAAGGCACACACCTGTCTATATAAGACCTCACAGCTTACAGTGCATGTCAGACCAAATGAGAATCATGAGGTCAAAGGAGCTGGCCAAGGAGCTCAGAGACAGAATTGTGGCAAGGCACAGATCTGACAAATGTAATAAAAGAATTTCTGCAGTACTCAAGGTTCCTAAAAGCACAGTGGCCTCCATAACACTTAAATGGAAGAATTTTGGGACCACCAGAAGTCTTCCTAGACCTGGCCATCCAACCAAACTAACCAATCATGGGAGAAGAGCCATGGTGAGAGACAGTAGCTTAACTACAAAGTTATGGGCCCCGGTGTGAACTTTCAAATGGGGCCCACCAATGCCAAAATACACGCACATCTCCGCTCCGTACACCTCGTACACGTGTGACTCCGCACACCTTGAACACATGTGGCTCTGCTCTGCACACCTCGTACACACACATCTCCGCTCCGTACACCTTGTACACTCGCAGCTCCGCTCAGTACACACACCGCTACTCTCCGTCCACCTCATACACATGCGGCTCCGCTCCGTACACTTCGTACACATGCACCTCCTATCCGTACACCTCATACACACATGGCTCCACTCACATCGTACACACACGGCTGCTACATCCACCTTGTAAACCCCTCCTGACACCACACATAAACTTACCCTTATTCAGCACCATGACAACCAGCACAGCAGAGTCCTGCATACACGGTGGCTCCTGATCATGTGACCCCTGACTCCTCCCCTCCCGTGACCTCATCATAGGTCCTGTGTGCAAGAGCAGCCATCGCATCAGGCCAATTGCAGCCTGCACAGCCAATGAGAAGCTGCAGCTCCGCGGTAGTCATGCCACTGGTGATAGAGGTAAAGAAGAACCCCCTAAATCACTGCAGCTGAGCTCCACAGATGCAGTAGGGAGATGGGAGAAAGTTCCACAAAGTCAACTACCACTGCAGCCGTCCACCAGTCTGGCCTTTATGGCAGAGTGGCCCGACGGAAGCCTCTCCTCAGTGCCAGATATATAAAAGCCCACATAGAGTGTGCTAAAAATACATGAAGGACTCCCAGACTATGAGAAATACAATTCTCTGGTCTGATGAGACAAAGATAGAACTTTTTGGTGATAATTCTAAGCGGTATGTGTGGAGAAAACAAGGCACTGCTCATCTCCTTCCCAATACAATCTCAACAGTGAAACATGGTGGTGGCGGCATCATGCTATGAGGGTGTTTTTCAGCTGCAGGGACAGGATGACTGGTTACAATTGAAGGAAACATGAGTGCGGCCAAGAACAGAGGTATCCTGGATGAAAACCTCTTCCAGAGTGCTCTGGACCTTAGTCTTGGCTGAAGGTTCACCTTCCAACAAGATAATGACCCCAAGCACACAGCTAAAATAGCAAAGGAGTGGCTTCAGATCAACCCTGTGACCATTCTTGACTGTCCCAGCCAGAGCCCTGACCTAAACCCAATTGAGCATCTCTGGAGAGACCTGAAAATGGCTGTCCACCAAAATTCACCATCCACCCTGATGGAACTGGAGAGGATCTGCAAGGAAGAAGGGCAGAGGATCCCCAAATCCAGGTGCGAAAAACTTGTATCATTCCCAAGAAGACTCATGGCTGTACTAGCTCAAAAGTGTGCTTCTACTCAATACTAAGCAAAGGGTCTGAATACTTATGACCATGTGATATTTCAGTTATTCCTTTTTAATACATTTGCAAACATTTCTACATTTCTGGGTTTTTTCAGTCAAGATGAGGTGCAGAGTGTACATTAATGAGAAAAAAATTGAACTTTTTTTAATTTACCAAATAGCTGCAATGAAACAGAGTGGAAAATTTAAAGGGGTTTGAATACTTTCCATACCCACTGTATAAACATTGACGGACCAGCGGTAATCATCGCTTCAAACTGCTAATCCATAGAGATGCCAAAGTTTGGACTCCCTCTTTCCCCATATGATGACCCTGAAATCCGAAATCCCCTTTAAGGAATATTAAATTTAAGCTTGTGCTATATTTCTTTATTTATAATTTTTGTTTCCTAAGTCTAATTTATATTTGGGCACATTTTAACCTGTAGCTAATTTCACATAGAGTTCTGATGTTACAATAGCAGCAATATTTCCAGTTAGCAGCGTCAAGCTATTCTCATCACGGCAAAAATTAATGTGGAAACGACATTGGTCGGAATAAGTTACTTTAGTGGATAAACGCTATGATATAGAAAGCACGATATGTAATGTGCCAGGTAATAATAATCTTTATTTTTATATAGCGCTAACATATTCTGCAGTGCTTTCCAGTTTGCACATATTTTCATCACTGTCCCCAATGGGGCTCACAATCTAAATTCCCTATCAGTATGTCTTTGGAGTGTGGGAGGAAACCGGAGGAAACCCACGCAAACACAGGGAGAACATACAATCTCCTTGCAGACGTTGTCCTTGCTGGGATTGGAACCCAGGACTCAAGTGCTGCAAGGCTGCTGTGCTAACCACTGGACCACCATGCTGCCCGTATGTGGGAATATGCCAGTAGACATACCAATTTTTGGATCTTTTTACTAAATAGCAGTCGTATTAGACCTGCTTTTTTCCTGTGTTCTCCAAGCCACTGATTAATTCAAGGGAGACAGAGGTGAAATGTTGTGTTGCACTAAGCCGCAGAGAAAGCCCTTAAGTAGCCATATAAATTATGTGGTGCCTTTTATCATTGTCCATTTGGGATATACTGTACTTAATGTTTTTCTTCTTTGTACTACAGAGAAGGACAACAGTCTCCAGAGCAATGGCAGAAAATGTATGGTAGATGTTCAGGAAATGAGGTCTACCATATTAAGATGGAGGAAAGCTTATTCTTTGCAGAATATGAAGGAAAAAGCTTCACATATGCTTCATTCCATGCACATAAAAAGTAGGTATAAATCTGCTGTACAATTTTTTTTTTGTGTTCAAATTTGTGTTGCTGTATATGTTTTCTTTTTCAGTATTCATCTAGCTGAAAGGTCAGGCTTTATGGGCAATGGAATCCATTTCTTTTCTAATATATTAATATGTAAATCAGAATAAATCCTCACCCCATCCTATAATGCAAAGTATACATCAGGAGTCACTGCAGGCAAAGATTAAAATATAGCATTTGCTACAGTCACGCCAAAGCTGCAGTAAAAAGACATAGACTGTACATCCCAAAATCTAATGCCAGTAGGCAATTTTTTTTTTAGAAATTATCCTAAGGTTTTTAATTAAACATTTAAATCAGAATGTATGAAGTCGACTATCCCGTCATGGTGAACTTTTCAGTGGGTCTCTAATTCCTATCCTAAAAGGTACGGCACCAGGGGGCAACCACCTCCGAAGCTACAGCGCATCAGCAGGGGGAACCACCCAACGCCCCACAGCACCCATGTGTAGGAAGGTGGCCCAGCTTGCGGGGTGGTCCCCTGTTTACCACGAACAGACGACACAGACATGATACTGAGCCAGATTTCGGGTACAACAGGTCCGAGTTTATTGACTGTTCTCCTGACGACCGCAGCAATACACCACAGCACTTCCACAGCTCTCCCTATTCAGGCCCGGGTACCTGCACCTTCCTTTTGTCGTAGTGACGTTCGTCATGGCTCTTTCACTGGGGCTACCCTAGGCCTATCTACCACCAGCGTTTCACCGGTCCGAGATCGTTGTCAATTTGGTACCCCCGGGGCCTCATCTGTTCTGCGGTTCTTCGTGTCGGGGCCACTCCCCTGACTTCTTTTCTCCTCAGTCCCCTAGTTGAGTTCTCCACTACTGTTTGCACTCCTTCACTGTCTCCTCTCCTGTCGAGCTCCTCCCGGGACTGGAACTTTCTGGAACCCTCTCCTGTCCTATTTATCTTTCATGGGCTCCTGTCTCCCCACCCCCCATGACTAACGGTTTCTAAAGCCATAAGCTGGTGTCAAGTCCTGTACTCACGCTCACCCCTGCCATCTTGTGGTCAAACTAAGGTACTGCACTCATTCTACACTTTTCCCCAGCTGTTTCCCTTCTGTCTTTACAAACATCTGTCTAAAGTGCACAAACCGTCCATTTTCCCTACTGACAAGTCCGTCCGTCAGGTCACCTTCCCCACACATGCTGCAAGGCAAAGCTCCCATCACTTCAGGCCACTACATCCCACAGGCAAAGTAACACAACAGTAATGGCCGCTATACAACAACACTAGTGAAAGGAGCTAAAAATAACCCTTACTTTGCACATGTTCTCAAACAATTAGCTGAGAATATAAATAGACACAACCCCTATTGCAGTCTGTTGCTAATTAAAAACATCTAAGTCAAAAGGGAGGAGTGCAATACCAAGTGAAACAAAAACACTGCAGTATAGTACAGCAGAGTTGAATATTGTCTTAGTACAAACATAACAAGCATATTTGCAGTTCTATTCTCACAGTGGTGTAAGCTGTGCTGCATTGTCATTCCCCCATGCTGGCTACCATTGAGATGGAAGCTGAAGCACTGTGAGAGGACAAATGCAGCTGAAAATGTTTGTAATGAGGCCAAGGTCACTTCTGCTGTACTATGTTAGCTCTGCTGTGCTGTGCTCTTTCTGATCTCACTGCAGAGCTGTAGGTTATTATGAGAGCAAAGTGTAAGTCATTATATGTCTCTCACTGGTAATGCACACTTTCATTTACAAAAGCTCTAGAGGCAGATTCTCAGGCAGATTAGAGTCAGACCCATAGTTTTCAAGAGAATATTTGCATAAAAAAAGTGTATTTCTCTGGAATAAGACATTGGATCTCAATATATCAAGATATCATTTTGCAAGGTAACAAGCAGGAATGCGGGATGCAGTGACGGGATGCAGGCAGAGCAGGGGTTTACAGGTTTATTCACAGGGGAATGCTCCACGCAGGGAGGTAAAAGGTTAAACAATATAAATGACAACGGATTTTGCAAGGTGAGGTACAACGGTACAGTTAACGGCAGTTCAGTAGTAAGCGTGGTGGGACGTCCTAAATCTGCAGCTCAGGCTGCGTACTCAATTGTGCTGACAGCGGTTGCCGCAATGTCCTTTCCGGTGAGGCCAAGTAAATGACAATACCACGTCTTCTAGTGACAGTGGTCGATCTCTGGTACCTTCCACTGTCCCTAGTCCATATACTGTAGTTGCTAAACAACGGTAAGGGCCACAGTCCTGTGTGAACCCAGAGTGGTTCTGCAAGTATACGAAGGCCAAGTCAAGTCACAAGTGTCTGGGGCCGAGATTTAATAGCACAGTCAGGGTGTAGGTTACAGTCACACTACCAGTCCCTTTCAGGCGGCACATGCACGGTACTCACAATCCTGAAGTGTCTGGCTCCTGCCTTTATGTCGGTCACCGGGCACACATTGCCCATCTCTGTCTCTCTGGTCCCCGCGGTTGGCAGCGGATGACAGCGGTCGCTGGTCTGTGTGGGGCTGGTGCTCCGTGGATGGAACACTTCTCTCTCTCGCTGCTCCAACACCCGGCTCAGCTCTGCTCTGTGTGCATGGTTCTGCACGGCTCTGCTCTGCTGGCACAGCTCTGCTCTGCACGGCTCTCTCTGCAGGTGACGGGGGATCCTTCTATATGTCCTGTCGCCACACCGGTACTCTCTGGAGGGGGAAGCAGAGCGCGCTGCTCACCACTCTGCGCACTGCTCTCTGTGCTACTCCCCCCGGTGTCAGATTACCCCACTTAGCCCGCTTTTTCCTTTTATGCCTCAGCTGCTGCATGCCCTTTTCTGCCTCTCCCTGCCCCCTCTTGTCCTCAGGAAGGTCCTCTTCGCTCTGGCTTCCCCCAGACAGCAGGGGAAGGTCTGCCCAACTCAGGCTTCCCCCCGGAACAGGGGATGCAGCCTTTCTAGTTCCGGACCCGGCATACATGTATCCGCGGTCCGGTCTATCTCCACACAATTTTATTCAGCTTCCTTTGACCTACATCCCCATTTAGATGGCTTAGGAGGGGTATTCCTACTGACAGATTTCCTTAATGCGCTTGGGCAGTTAGTGGAGTGTACTTTAAATATCAAATTTGTGGAGCTGGTCTTGTTTTCGGAATTACGGAAAGTCCTTACTTTTTCAAAACTGATATAAGCACCATGACTTTATGTTTTAGTAATTAAGGCCCCCATACATATTAGATACCCGATAACTAGTGAGTGGTTCAGCCATCAGCTATTGCTCCAGACTACCTGCAAACACAGGAACAGGAGGCATGGCCCAGCTGGATTCTATGAGAGGCACTGCTGGACCCCTCTGTTATCTCCCATGAGAACAAAAGGATCAGCTGCTAAAATTCATCAGGTTCCATGCATCTTCCTCCCACATCATCTGTTAGGGGGGTCATTAAACTGTTCACCTATATTGGTGGGTTCAATTCTTTATTTTAGATTATATAGTGGCTTTTATAGTTCAAGATCTGTGGCATTAAATTTTGTGTTTGATGAAATTAAAGATAAAGAATTTTCTATATGGTTTCAACTTTTTTTATGCACTGAAGCACTGAAAAAGAAATGATTAGCATGTCAAAGGCTTTTATCTCACAGATCTCCTGCTGCCCTCCTTATCTCCCAGATTTGGTGTCTGCCTAATTGGTGTTAAAAGAGAAGATAACAAAAACATCTTGCTGAACCCAGGGCCCCGATACATCATGAGCTCCACAGATACGTGTTTTTATATTCATGTGACAAAAGAAGAAAATTCAGCTTTTAAACAACATGAGCAAATGGAGAAATTATGCAAATATAAATCCTATCACGGACCATCCAGGCTACCTGTTCACAGTATAATTGCCAGCATGGGTGCGTATAAATTAAAAATGTGTGGAAACAAGGTGTTAATATACATTTGACGACAGCACAAAATGATGTTGAAATGTTTGTGAACGCATTAAAAGCTTTTGCACTTCTGCAAGCATTTAGTCAGTATCATGACAGTGAATAGAGAGAAACTGATACATCAGAGAACACACAAAGGGATGTCATTTTTCATTTATAATTCAGATTATTCAACAATTAAAAAGGTTCAACAAAGTTATTAAGTTATATCCTCCAACAATCAGAGAGGAAATTCCAAATTGATTGTTGGGGGGAAAAACTGCCAGGATCTCCATTGATTTTGGCAATGGAGCTCTAAGGTCGAGCATGTGCATCTCCGCTCCATTAGTTCTCCATTGGAGTACTAGAGATAGCCGAGTACAACTCTACAACTCCATTCATGCAAAGCTCTTTAGAATGCTACTCAACTTCTTTTTCCCAGTAATGGTTCCTAACATATACAGATGAAAGCATATAAAACAAGAAGCATATAATGAACAATAAAATTGCAATATTTTATTAGACGTACTAAACGGGACAAACAGTACATTTAAAACTGTGCCAATAGTGCATGGTGATGAGCCAAAGAAAATAAGTGGCACCACCAGATAGTGGGCAAGACTAAAATGTAATGCTAATACACCATAAAGATAGAAGGGTTAAAATGTAAGCAACTAATGTACCAAGTATAGTAAGTTTGCATCCAAACCACCAATCATAAATTGTATATACCATGTTCCAATGATTCAAAATGATTCAACACGGCTGAAGTGCCTACAATGCATCTAAAGTACACCACTAAAGTGTGGATATTTGACCCATAGTATCCTAAATACACTGTGTGCAGAATTATTAGGCAAGTTGTATGTGAGAGGATTCTTTTTATTATTGAACAACAACTATGTTCTCAATCAGTCCAAAATACTAATAAATATCAAAGCTTAATATTTTTGGAAGTTGGAGTGGGGTTTTTTCGATTTGGCTATCTTAGGAGGATATCTGTTTTTTCAGGTAACTATTACTGTGCAGAATTATTAGGCAACTTAATAAAAACCAAATATATACCCATCTCACTTGTTTATTTTCACCAGGTTAACCAATATAACACAAAATTTAGAAATTGACATTTCTGACATTCAAAAACAACAAAAAAAAAATCAGTGACCAATATAGCCACCTTTCTTTACGATGACACTCAAAAGCCTTCCATCCATAGATTCTGTCAGTTGCTTGATCTGTTTACGATCAACATTGCGTGCAGCAGCCACCACAGCCTCCCAGACACTGTTCTGAGAGGTGTACTCTTTTCCCTCCCTGTAGATCTCACATTTTATGAGGGACCACAGTTTCTCTATGGGGTTCAGATCAGGTGAACAAGGGGGCCATGTCATTATTTTTTCTTCTTTTAGACCTTTACTGGCCAGACACACTGTGGAGTATTTGGATGCATGTGATAGAGCATTGTTCTGCATGAAAATCATGTTTTTTTTTTTAACGATACCGACTTCTTCCTGTACCACTGCTTAAAGAAGGTGTCTTCCAGAAACTGGCAGTAGGTCTGGGAGTTGAGCTTCACTCCATCCTCAACCCGAAAAGGTCCCACAAGTTCATCTTTGATGATACCAGCTCATACCAGTACCCCACCTCTACCTTGCTGGCGTCTGAGTCGGAGAGGAGCTCTCTGCCCTTTACTTATCCAGCCTCGGTCCCATCCATCTGGCCCTTCAAGAGTCACTCTCATTTCATCAGTCCATAAAACCTTAGAAAAATCAGTCTTAAGATATTTCTTGGCCCAGTCTTGACGTTTTTTCTTATGTTTCTTGTTCAAAGGTGGTCATTTTTCAGCCTTCCTTACCTTGGCCATGTCCCTGAGAGTGGTCTTTTTGATACTCCAGTAATGGTGCAGCTCTGTAATATGGCAGAACTGGTGGCAAATGGCATCTTGGCAGCTTCACGCTTGATTTTCCTCAATTCATGGGCAGTTATTTTACGCCTTTTTTTATCAACACGCTTCTTGAGACCCTGTTGGCTATTTGCCATGAAACGCTTGATTGCTAGGTGATCACGCTTCAAAAGTTTGGCAATTTCAATACTGCTGCATCCCTCTGCAAGACATCTCACAATTTTTGACTTTTCAGAGTACGTCAAATCTCTCTTCTGACCCATTTTGCCAAAGGAAAGGAAGTTGCCTAATAATTTCAAACATGTCATCCCCTGAGGAAGAAGTGTTATATACTTTGAAACGCGTTGGGAAATAAATGGTTAATCTTTGTACATGATCTGGATTTGATATTTTGTTCAGCAGCGCACATAAGTCCAAGAATTTTATTCCATATAAGATCAAACTTGTAGGTAGGAATATTGCAAAAATAAAAACTGAAACCTGCCTGTCAGTGGAGGTTAGCACCCTAAGTTTCTCCGGTTGGCGCTCCCATTCCTTGACTGCTCTCCCTGGTATCCCTAATAATCCCTAAATAGGAAAAAAGTGTCCCACTCCCAATACATCCCATTACCCCTCCCCCCAAAAAAAAAACTGGTGAAAAAAATAAAAAAAATTGTAAAAATAAAGAAACAATCTTATATGTCTTCAATAATAAACATCCCAATGCTATAGAAGACATGAGAAAATAGGCTTTATAAATAAATAGATTTTTTTAGCCTATTGAGATGTATGTCATCAAAAAATGTTGATATAACCACTATAGCAATATGGGTGAACAGGATGCAATAGTAATCTAAAAAAAAAAGAATTCCGCTTATTGTCCCATTAGGAAAATGTAGACTCATAAACATGGGATGGGTGTGTGTGTGGTGCGTAAGGCATATACAGTGTGTGTGTGTGTGGTGTGACAGTGTTCCACTGGTGGTACCGTGCAAGAGGCTGGTACCACCAGCAGTTTCCATATTGAGACACCCATCACTTGGGTGTCCTAAAATGGCAGTCGGTGAACTTCCGCCGCTTGGAATTCTGGGATCTGAACACATCTGGACAGAACAGGATGTGAAGACATTACAAGGTATGTATATATTAGATTGATACCCGATTGAGGTCTTAACTTATATGGGAATCCCTTTGATTGAACTGCAAATACATGCTAGTAGCTACATGAGCACATGATTATTATGATGTGCTCTTTTTTTCTGTGTCACATCTGAGTATTTTGGTCCTATTATGAATAGCGATATGATAAGTGGCTAATAATGGGACCCCATGATTAAGAGTCTGCATTATCCTAATGGGACAATAAGAGGAATTCTTTTTTGAGTAGATTACTAATACATGCTGTTTACCCATATTGCTATAGTGGTTATGTGATGCCCGCTAGGGCCGGGGAACTCGGTACCGGGCCTGTCAGTTCTTCAGGGTATGTTATGGCAGCAGTGACACAGTCCGTGGCCCTTGGCGCGCAATGAAATAAAGATGATTTTGGGGAATAAAGATGGGAAAAATTCATGATGCCACCCGTGGTGTTTTGCAATGGATGGTATGGCCGACGCTGCAGTTTGGATCCACTGGGGGCAGTTGGTGATGCAGCAGAGTTGGTACAGCTCTCTACAGGTAGAGCTAGGCCCCAGGGTAGTTATGGTGTTAAATGTGTTGGTGGTAGTTGTAGTGCAAGGCAGGTGACATTGTAAATAAGTTGGAGGACACAGTGGAGTGCAGTATTCACACTTTTACTCACAGTTCTTCCAGTTACAATCCCCAGCCAGGGTGCTGTGTCCTCCGGGTCTGTGGTCCAGCCAGCTCTCAGGTAATTTGGGGTACACTGTGCCAGAACCCCCTTCTTATGCTCCTTTCCTGGCCATCTCTCTGCACTGGCTCCCACCTCTTCTGCCCTGCGCCTCATACACAGTGTCCCAAGCTAGCAGCCTCAGATCCTGTTGGGCGACATTCTCTTAGTCCCCTTGATCCTATCTGGCTGCCTTTTCAGTGAATGTGTATGGAGTTGGCTGTTTTACATACAGTCGCTACAGCCTCCGGTTTGCTAGCTGAGTCCTTTGTTTCTCCACTAGTCTGGGGCCAGTCCCCTACTGCGAACTGGTCCCTCCACCCAACTACAGTCGGGGTAAATTCGGGCACCATGGGTGGATTCTTCACTTTCCGTGCCCCTAGGACCCCTTCTTTCTCTTTTCACTCTCTGTCTAGTCTAGGGATGAGTGCCTCACTCCTCCAGTCCCTTCCACCAGCCCTCTCTTCCTGACTCCTCCTCCAACTGACTCCTGTTACCATGACAGATCTCCACTCTCAACTGTCAGCTTTCTCTCCAGCTGTCCTTCCCTTATCTACTTCCTTCACCCACACCCTCTACCTATTTCCCCACTGGCCTAGAGAGATCTAGTGTTGAATGCTAGTGGGTAGTGTCCCCTCCTTACCCGAGAGTGAGGTACCACACCTCTAGCTGAGGTGCAGTACTTCTGTGGTGACTGGACCCTCAGGGGCGCCACAGTTATATCAACATTTTTTGAAGACATACATCTCAATAGGCTAGAAAAATCTATTTATTCATAAAGCCTATTTTTTCATGTCTTCTATTGCATTGGGATGTTTATTATTGAGGACATATAAAATTGTTTCTTTATTTCTCCTTAAAAATTTCTTTGATTTTTTTTCATATTTTTTGTGTATTTTGCGGGGGGGGGGGTAATATTGTGTATTGGGACACTTTTTTCCTACTTAGGGATTATTAGGGAACCAGGGAGAGCCATCGAGGAGACGGGCGCCAACCGCAGAAACTTAGGGTGCCAACCTCCACTGACAGGCAGGCTTCAGCTCAGTGTAATATCAGGGCTTATTAGGACATACTGTAAATTTTTCCTGATGATTACTCCTCTTTATTATTTGATGGTGCTACTTCCCCTACGTGCTAATATGCTTTCCCTGTTTACATAGTCCTACTTGGATGCTACAAACAGCAATATTAACAGTAAAATATATTTTCTACTAGATTTCATATATATATATATATATATATATATATATATCTTTTGATTTTGAGCAACATTCGCTAGGGATTCAAATATTGCTGTTGCATATACAGATGAGTGGATCGATCTGCGGAGGATTGAGCTCAAGACGAATTTCATGAAATTTGCTGAATGACCTGATTTTGCACATTTTGAAACTTGATTCAGGATGTTCAAAAAAGAAAGACTTGCCAGACATCATTGTTCACACTGCTGTGCATCAGAAAGCGGGCCATCATTATTTTTTGTTGCTGCATGTAACTTCAAATAATGCCCTACAGCTATGACATCTCACTGACTGTCATACCTCGTAGAGTGGTGGTCAGTACCTGAGTCATCAGAAATCTGCAGTTCCCAGTGGAGCACAGTTTGTAGTTAGATCCATTTTCCATCTCCTGAGTCACTAGGTAAGTCTCTCTTTAGAGTTCAAACTCATGTAGTCAGCAAGATCATCTCTTTCTTATAAAGTGTAGGCTCTTGTGGTCAGCGGGGACATCTCTCTCTTATAGAGTTGAGCGAAATGGGTCTTTCATATTCAAAAGTCGGCGACTTTCGCTGAAGTCGGGTTTCATGAAACGAAACCCGACCATAGCGTGAGGTCGGCCACGAGGTCGGCGACCAGAGCGCCAAAGTCGCGTTTCAAAAGATGCTTCCAGCGCCCTTTTTCAGCCAATGATGGAGGACGCACACTGTGGGCAACGCGATGACATAGGCATCGGTCACCACCATCTTTGAGAAGGGCATGTAAGTGATTGGCTGGCTTTGTGTGGCGTCAAAGGGGCTATAAAAGGGCGTGAACGCCGACCGCCATCTTACTTATGCCGATCTTAGCATAGGGAGAGCTGCTGCTGCTGTTTCTGT
Source organism: Dendrobates tinctorius (assembly GCF_039654945.1). NCBI lineage: Eukaryota > Metazoa > Chordata > Amphibia > Anura > Dendrobatidae > Dendrobates > Dendrobates tinctorius. The sequence goes on from NW_027361742.1 coordinate 6,075,441, forward strand.
AGGGAGAGCGTTAGGCAGGGAAGATGAACCAAAAAACTGCTTCTGCTGTTAGCGATTTCCACTTACAACACAACACTTTGTGTGCAGTGACAGGGGAGGCTCTATTTTTGTGCATCAGCTCTGTTGGTTATTAGGCTGCCTTATAAGGCTCCCTGATAGCTGCATGGCTGTTTTCACACTGCTGTGCAAACTGCTTTTTTAAAAGCAAAAATACTTTTCTTCCTCTTTTCTGCACAGTTACCAAGCGTTCATTTTTCCACCCTTTTGTGTGTGCACTGTGCAGCAGTCCTGCTTATTAGGCTGCCTGCGTCCATACTTGGACTGAGAGCATCATTTTCAGCGTCCTCAAATCTCTAGTGAGATCCAAAATCTCACCAATCCTATAGACAGCCTCCACCTTGTCATACACCATCCAATTTCAGCCTGTTACATTGAGGTGTAATCTCTCCTGGGCCAGAGACAATAGTTTTGCGTCCTCAAATCTATAGTGAGATTCAAAATCTCACCAATCCTATAGACACCCTCCACCTTGTCATACACCATCCAATTTCAGTCTGTTACATTGAGGTGTAATCTCTTCTGGGCCAGAGACAATAGTTCAGCGTCCTCAAATCTCTAGTGAGATCCAAATTCTCACCAATCCTATAGACACCCTCCACCTTGTCATGCACCATCCAATTTCAGTCTGTTACATTGAGGTGTAATCTCTTCTGGGCCAGAGACAATAGTTCAGCGTCCTCAAATCTCTAGTGAGATCCAAATTCTCACCAATCCTATAGACACCCTCCACCTTGTCATATACCATCCAATTTCAGCCTGTTACATTGAGGTGTAATCTCTCCTTGGCCAGAGACAATAGTTCTGCGTCCTCAAATCTATAGTGAGATTCAAAATCTCACCAATCCTATAGACACCCTCCACCTTGTCATTCACTATCCAATTTCAGCCTGCTACATTGAGGTGTAATCTCTACTGGGCCTGAGACAATAGTTCAGTGTCCTCAAATCTATAGTGAGATTCAAATTCTCACCAATCCTATAGACACACTACACCTTGTCATACACCATCCAATTTCAGCCTGTTACATTGAGGTGTAATCTCTACTGGGCCTGAGACAATAGTTCAGCGTCCTCAAATCTATAGTGAGATTCAAATTCTCACCAATCCTATAGACACCCTACACCTTGTCATGCACCATCCAATTTCAGCCTGTTACATTGAGGTGTAATCTCTACTGGGCCTGAGACAATAGTTCAGCGTCCTTAAATCTATAGTGAGATTCAAATTCTCACCAATCCTATAGACACCATACACCTTGTCATACACCATCCAATTTCAGCCTGTTACATGGAGGTGTAATCTCTACTGGGCCTGAGACAATAGTTCAGCGTCCTCAAATCTATAGTGAGATTCAAAAGCTCACCAATAGTAGATACACCTTCTACCTTGTTTTACAGTACCATAGAACTGGTGGTATTTTGGGTACATTTTCACAAAAATGAGCAAGTATGGTAGAAGACGCCATGGAAGTGGGCGGGGGGTTGCCAGCTGGTCCTGATGGTGGTGGTGGTGATGTTGCATCTGTTGGTAGTGGCAAAAGCACAATAGCACCTAAGGCAGGAGGTGTTGAGCCTGCGTCATCGTCTGGCTCCACAAGGCCTCGAAGGCTCTCTTTTCTGGGAGTAGGTAAACCACTTTTAAAGCTGGAGCTTCAGGAACAAGTTTTGGCTTACATTGCTGACACAGCCTCCAGCTCTCTCGCCTCCTCTTCTGAAGTTTCAAAAAGTAAAAGCACTGAGTCGTCATTAGAGGCTCCTGGTCAGGAACAACACCTTTCCTTGTGTCCTTCACCCCTACCAAAATTGAAGGATGTGGCAGGCCACACTACCGATTACCCCATGGAGCTCTTTTCACATACCATGCCTGGGTTATCAAGTCAAATCGTAAATTCCCCAGTCCAAGATGAATCTGACATAGAGTGTTGGTGGCCAGCCAGGGAAGTGGGGTTAATCGGTACCGGGCCGGTGTCTCAGAGGGATGTGTCACGGTGGTGATGACCCATTCCATGGCCCTGGGCATCCATGCAAAGGGGTGAATAACATTTATAGGTGAATGATACGTGACACCACCTGTGGTTTCTGATCAGATTGACCCGCGCTGCAGTGTCGCTTCTCTGGGTCAGATGTTTTGGTGCAGCTAAGATGTAGAAGCCCTGCACAGGTAGGGCCGTAGTCGCAGGGCCTGAGACAATAGTTCAGTGTCCTCAAATCTATAGTGAGATTCAAATTCTCACCAATTCTATAGACACACTACACCTTGTCATACACCATCCAATTTCAGCCTGTTACATTGAGGTGTAATCTCTACTGGGCCTGAGACAATAGTTCAGCGTCCTCAAATCTATAGTGAGATTCAAATTCTCACCAATCCTATAGACACCCTACACCTTGTCATGCACCATCCAATTTCAGCCTGTTACATTGAGGTGTAATCTCTACTGGGCCTGAGACAATAGTTCAGCGTCCTCAAATCTATAGTGAGATTCAAATTCTCACCAATCCTATAGACACCATACACCTTGTCATACACCATCCAATTTCAGCCTGTTAAGTGGAGGTGTAATCTCTACTGGGCCTGAGACAATAGTTCAGCGTCCTCAAATCTATATTGAGATTCAAAAGCTCACCAATAGTAGATACACCTTCTACCTTGTTTTACAGTGCCATAGAACTGGTGGTATTTTGGGTACATTTTCACAAAAATGAGCAAGTATGGTAGAAGATGCCATGGAAGTGGGCGGGGGTTGCCAGCTGGTCCTGATGGTGGTGGTGGTGATGTTGCATCTGTTGGTAGTGGCAAAAGCACAATAGCACCTAAGGCAGGAGGTGTTGAGCCTGCGTCATCGTCTGGCTCCACAAGGCCTCGAAGGCTCTCTTTTCTGGGAGTAGGTAAACCACTTTTAAAGCTGGAGCTTCAGGAACAAGTTTTGGCTTACATTGCTGACACAGCCTCCAGCTCTCTCGCCTCCTCTTCTGAAGTTTCAAAAAGTAAAAGCACTGAGTCATCATTAGAGGCTCCTGGTCAGGAACAACACCTTTCCTTGTGTCCTTCACCCCTACCAAAATTGAAGGATGTGGCAGGCCACACTACCGATTACCCCATGGAGCTCTTTTCACATACCATGCCTGGGTTATCAAGTCAAATCGTAAATTCCCCAGTCCAAGATGAATCTGACATAGAGTGTTGGTGGCCAGCCAGGGAAGTGGGGTTAATCGGTACCGGGCCGGTGTCTCAGAGGGATGTGTCACGGTGGTGATGACCCATTCCATGGCCCTGGGCATCCATGCAAAGGGGTGAATAACGTTTATAGGTGAATGATACGTGACACCACCTGTGGTTTCTGATCAGATTGACCCGCGCTGCAGTGTCGCTTCTCTGGGTCAGATGTTGTGGTGCAGCTAAGCTGTAGAAGCCCTGCACAGGTAGGGACGTAGTCGCAGGGCAGATGAAAGAGTTGGTAGATGGTGTGCAGTGCAGGATGTAGCAGAGCCGTGCACCAGGCGCAGGAGAAAGATGACAGACACAGTCATGCAGTTCCTTTACCTGTAATTGGTAAGTGCCGTCCAGGACCCAGAGTACAGATGGAGAAGGAGTTGGTCAGCCTGGAAGCAAATTTGGAATTCTCTCTCTGCAGATAGGTCGTGTGGGCTCCGTTCTAGCGCTTATCTGAGGTACTCGCAGTACTGAGTTCACTGAAGTTCCCCCTGTTGACTCTCTTTTGGAACTTTCTCACATGGCAGGCAGCCATAGCCTTTTCCTTCTGGCTCACACACGTCGCTGCTGGGGCCTCCGAGCTTTAGTTGGGAACCAAGCATTTACGGCTGCTACTTCCTCCGGTTTCTGCTGCAGGACCGTCAGTGTCCCTACAAACTCGGAGACCAGAATACCGACCATGCGCTCCAGCTAGGAGTGAGCCTTAACTCTGCTCATCCTCCAGCTCCCCTTCTCATGTCCACACACTTCCCCTTCCCTTCACAGACTGCCCTAACTTCCCTCCTCCCGACCACAGAAAGCTGCTCCTCAGCAGTCAGGTTCAGAGGTCTCCCTGCTGGCCTGGAGTGGGAACTGTGTGTTGGTTTAACTGCTAGAGCGATCCTTCGTTGCTCCCAAGCATGACATCACACTCCCTAGGAGGAAGGTAATGCCACTGTGGCGACCGTACTCCTGGGGGCACCACAAGTGCACTGATGCCCAGCCACTGCTAGATTATTCTGCTAGTACATTGACCCAGACCACTACATTCCCCTCGCACTCTACACAGCCAGAATCTGACCCTGATGAAACTCAGGTTCCCCTTCCCGCATACTATACCACCTTACACGGTGGCAAAGAGGAAGGTGCAGATGAAAGTGCAGGTTCCTTGAGCAGGTGGGGGGCATACTCATGGGCGACGCACTGGCACAGGGCCCCTCATAATACGCAAAAGTGTCTCTGCCAGTGGGAGGGGAGGGCCCACATGCCGTCAGACACACCAACGTACTATGAGGGGCCCTGTGCAAGTGCCATTGCCAATGAGTGGGCCCCCCAGCTTGCTCAGGATCACAGCACTTGCAAAGTTGAAATACTTACCTCTCCCTGCTCCACTGCCGTGACGTCTTCCGCATTTCCTGACAGTGACATTCTGGTCAGAGAGCGCGATGACATCACGACATCAGGCCCTCTGCCTAAACAGTCCAAGTGCAGTGAGATGGAAGATGGGGACGATGAGGAGTCAAGACTAGTACAGGGATTCCCTAGTGAGGAGACTTATTTAATTGTTTTCAATATTGGGACAGCTATTTTTGGGGAGCACTATACTCTGGAGAATGATATATGAGGCCCACCATACACTGGAGCATTCCAAAGGTGGACATCAGACAATGGAGCAGAATTTACAGGGCCCATTATGCACTTGAGCATTAGAAATGGGGCCCATTATATATGGAGCATTATTTGGGCCCATAACACAGTGGAGCCTCATCCATGGGAACCAACATATACTGTAGCATTATGTGGAGCTCATCACATACTGTTTCAAACATTATATGGGACCAATGATTCTGTATGGAGAAATATATGGGCCTCATTACTCTGTATAGCACACTATGCGGTGGCCATAATACTGTATGGAGTAATATACTGTCCGTTTTTGGAGCTATTGGAGAATTTAAAATGGATATCAGTCATGAGATGTAAGAAGCGAAGTATTTTTCATTGTACTATACTGCTATTTCTCTGCCGTATCAGAGGATCATGAATTGTGGCATGTGTTAAAGGAGCCCAGTGAAACTCTTTGGCCCAGGGCTCACGAAAATCTGGAGCCAGCCCTACCCCCCCAACAACTTCCGCCAAATAACCCCCAGTTTTCAATGCGTAACTATTATTATAAAGTAAATTAAGGTTGACAAGCTTAAGTAATAAGAATTGATGTTTTTGGCATTAAAATGGGCACTGTAGGTGTGTTTCCTGTCCTCCTCTCCCTGCCGACCTTGGTTCCCCATTGACTTGTATTGGGTTTCGTGTTTTAGTCGGCCTTCGACTTTTCATGATAATCGGCCGATTTCGTTCGACCCGACTTTTGAGAAAGTCAGGTTTCATGAAACCCGACTCGACCCGAAAAAAGGCAAAGTCGCTCAACTCTACTCTCTTATAAAGTGTAAAATCTTGTGGTCAGCGGGGTCCTATATCTCTTTAGCTTTCTCTCTTCTTAGAATGTAATCTCTTGTGATCAATGGGGTCCTCTCTTTCTCTTGTAGAGTGAAAGCTCTTATGGTCAGAGGATTTCTTTCTCTCTTTTCTGCCCATGAGTATTTTCCAAACAATTACAAGGTTTGTAGTATTAAGATTAGCTGCAAATCAAATTTTTGAGGAATATTGGGCAAAGTAGGCGAAATTGATATTGAAAGATCTGCTCGTCTGTACGAACAAGAAATGTATTTTTGCAGATAAGTTTAACTTTTATTTAAAAAAAAAAATGCATATGGAGTCACACGAGATGATAAAGTCCTGGGTTGCTATTTTAGGGTATGTGCACACTTTGCGGTTTCTGCTGCGTTTCCGCAGCGTTTTTGGCTCTGCAGAAACGCAGCAGATTCTGCTGCGTTGTACAGTACCTTTATTTCCTATGGAAATAAAAAAAAGCTGTGCACATGCTGAGGTTTTTTTCCGCGCGGTTTTGCTGCGGTTTTCAAAACGCAGCATGTCAATTGTTTGGTGCAGAAACGCTGCAGTTTTACACCTCATCCATTATGAGATGTAAAACCGCAGGGCAAAACCGCAGAAAAAACGCAGATAAAGTGTGAGTGAGTAAGTGTGAGGGTATATGTTACAAAGATAAGGTGGTATACAGAATGCAATGGTAAATATTAATGTTATCATTTCAAGTCTAAAGCAATCAAATAGTTAATTTTCTAAACGACAATATTTTGTTGTTTATGACAGTATGAAACTCTGTTTCTCTACGAACATTCCCAATCCTTTTTTTTAAATATATGCACATCACCTGCCAACACTGCCTTTCTTGGGATAGTTTTCTTATAGTTTGATGGCCCTTTGTGTAAAGAATCCTTTCTTTTGCTGAAGATTGTATCTTTTACATCCAGCTGTATTTGGCAAGCTTGTGTCCCCTGTGTGGCGGACATATAACTGAGTAGCTATTCTGGATTCAAAATAAATCTATTTTGTGCAATATTTTATGGTAAATTTGAATTGTATTAGAAAAGATTCCTTTCCCTGGTTAAAATGCATGCCTAAAATACATATTCATGTATATGCATTTCTTACCAATAATTATTTGGAACACCTAACTTCACGATTTCTATTTTGACTATGAGCCATATTTTCTGCATGACAGTACGCTGTTGTCCCCGGAGGCACTGACATTCCATAGTGTTTCAAAAACTTCACAAACCTCAGTGGTACTGCAATTTATAGATGAAAAGCAACGTATGATCTTAAAATGACACATTTTTTAAACATTTTTTTTTATCATAAGTAAACCTCATTTTTTAAATGCAAATGTTTCTACTCCACTTTCGCAGGGCCTCTGAATTATTCTCAAAGGCTGACTTTCCTGTTTTATGCCACTCACATGTCTACTATGTAATATAGTCCGAGGGAAGAGTCAGATTGCTGTATAACTCATACGGAAATCGCAATGCAAAGCTTGGACTGGCGTTCCAAGTGTGATAGTGTGGGGAGGAGGACCCTCATATAGTGTTTGGGCCGGAACCAAGGGGACCGCCATCAGAGTTATTGAAGGAAGCACAACAGGGGAATTACAAAGGGAGACATGCGACTGAGGTTGTCTGGGCAACAGGGGGAGGGGCTAGAGTAAAAGGAGCAGGGGACGCGCTGAAGTGGCAGTTGGGGAAGAGAGGGAGTGAAGGCAAGACGCAGGGTGACTTGCAGGGGCACCGAGAGGAGCCTGCGAGGAGAAAGCACCCGATTTACCAATAAGAGAGACGTGAGAGACTGTGCCCAGAGACTGCTCCCCGCACCCGTTCTGAGAGAATTATCCCCGCTAACCCCCGCCTTGAAGGGAGAGGAACTATACCTCTGGTTGTGGCCGTGAGTACTGGTAACCAGGCCTCAGAGACCTGGGCCCTTCCCCCCAGCCTTCCCCCATCACGCCGACCCTGCCATCATCGGCCTCAAGATACGCCACATTGTCACAGGCGGGATAAAAGGCTCGCTATCCTGGCTTAGGAAGAGACTCCTTGGTAAAGGACGGCCACAGGCCTTTCTGGGGAACTGAGTCATCACTGCGTGCCACCTCCATCATTTACTTCAGGGCCCGTTGAGCCCCAACGGCACTGCTTTCTTTAGGGCCTGTTGCGCCCCAGCAGCAGCGTTTTCTTCAGGGCCTGTTGCGCCCCAGTGGCAGCGTTTCCTTCAGGGCCTGTTGCGCCCCAGCGGCAGCGTTACCTTCAGGGCCTGTTGCGCCCCAACGTCCCCGTTTCCTTCAGGGCCTGTTGCGCCCCAGCGGCAGTGTTTCCTTCAGGGCCTGTTGCGCCCCAGCGGCAGCGTTACCTTCAGGGCCTGTTGCGCCCCAACGTCCCCGTTTCCTTCAGGGCCTGTTGCGCCCCAACGTCCTCGTTTTCTTAAGGGCTTGTTGCGCCCCAACGGTATTATTTTCTTCAGGGCCTGTTGCCCCCACCGACGTCACTTTCCTCAGGACAGCCTCCTCAGCGACCTCAACGCGGCCACGCTACTGAACCCCGCAGTCCCTGAAAGGCTAAGTGAAACTATATTTGGTTAAGTTTGTTGAGTCCCTGCGTGGACTGTTGGTGTTGTTTCTTTATCCTTGTTTTGTTCAGCCTAGCCCATCGGCTAGAGTTATATAAACGTGATTTCGAAAACCACCATTCATCTAGTGTCTCGTCACTGCATCCTGCGAACCTGTCCGACCCTACAATAGCAGGTAATTTTATGCAGCTGTCTTGCTTAGATCCAAAGTTTGGCCAGCCAGCCCAAGCATTGCGCTGTGGTCCCCGTCCGAGATATGCGGCCATCTCACTCTTCCCTTACAGACAGAAAAAGTAAGCTGTAATTATAATTTCTGGTAATGCATGATATCAATACAATGTTTGCAAAGAAAAGTCTCTTTGTTCTCCTCTCCTTCCCCTCTCTTTTCCCTGTGGAAATCGCAGAGCATCTTATTGACCCAGTGTATTAAAACTTTTTTACAAATTAAAGAAGACCTATCAGTTCTCCTGATCCCATCTGTAATAACAGTTCTGGAAACAGAAAGCTGAGAGCAGAAAGAGACCACTTTGATAGTATTCCCTTACTATTTGCATCTAAGTAAAGATCTATGTTTATGCCATGCCTAAATTCACCTACTGCTGATTCTTCTCTTTGTTTTTGGACTTAGTTTCTTATTAAAATTTGTGATCAAAATAGAGAAATTGGAGATGATACTTGCCTTACTATAGGCAACGATTTGCCAGTTTTATAATAAAAATAAGCTAATCTGAAAATAATGTTGCGCACGGGGAGTGAACACTGTGGAACCACAATTATATCATCAAGTGGAGAGCGTAAAATGGGATATATGGTATAAATAATCATTTTCACCTCATCTGTGTTAATAATGGCAGTAATGACTCCTCTAGGAGAATAATATGCAATATATGGTAACAATGGTGGCATTCACCTGTGTTAGTCGTGGTGGTACACAGAGAGAAGCAGCACCTGCATGTAGTAGTGATCACTGCAGATTGACATGCAGCACTGGAGTGAAGTAAAGGACTTCACAGAAAGCTCACCATGATCTTTCTTGGTCTCCCTCTGCTTATTTCCTCGATCTGGTTCTCTCTCCTCCTTACTCCAACCCTCTCCATAGAGTACAATGGTCTCTATCACATGGCATCACAATGAGACTGCACTGTCTTCTCTCAGCAAGATGGATTTGAGCTGTTTTTTAGAGTACATGGGAAGCATGCAGGAGAGGAAAAAGTAGCTAAGGAACTAAGGAAGGCATCTTTTCTCTCTGATAGATAATTTACAAAGCTTATTTTATTCACCTACAGTATATTATTAATTTATGCAAAGTTTGTTGCAAGTACAATTCACAGTTAAACTTTTAAAATATTTAAAAGTTTTAAACGCTCTCCCTTCTTTCCTCCAGGCTATAAAAACTAAGTGGTTTAAGTCTCTCCTGATACGTTTTGTGCTAGAAGCAATCTGACATTCTTGTGTTTCATAGTCCACACTGACTAGACACTATCAAACTGTGTGGGGACACCCTCTCTTAGATTGTTTGGGGCAACAAACAATGTTCACTGTGGGCATGGATTCTCTGAAAGTAACAAAATCTACTATACTCATCTACTATCACCAGATGAGTACATAGCACAGGCTGCTATTTGGTGCCTGCCGACATCTGAACTGTAACCTTATCACAAGAATTCTTCAACCTTAGACTGGCTACAGCTGGTAGGAGACTTTAACAGCATATCTTCAGATGATTCTCTGTGTTAAGGGAACAGTGAAATTATCCGTGAAATATCCAATAATGTTTTGTTCAAATCACTTGACAGTTGTAGCCAAACATGGACTTCAACACAAACAATGTAGTCATCACTTCCAGAACTGGGGAGGGGCAGCAGGAGTGTGAGACTGAGACACTTCTCACAGACAGGCCATGATTAAGAATAGTCAAGGAGTCCAAGGTAAAAATTCTGAAGGGTGCATCATAAACAGAAGGAAGAGACAAAGGAGTAGTCAGGTAATAGTCCGAGATCAAAATCCCAGGAAGATAGCAGATCAGTGAAAAGGGGTTAAACAGACTGATGGTAAGAATGAAGTCCAAGGTAAGGCAATGAAAGATCTACAAACAGAACACACAGCACAGAGAGACAAACCACACGAAAGTTGAATGTACGTCTGGCAGATGCCTGGGACTAACAGCCCAGTTAAGCAGCTGGGCAATCACCTGAGACAATAAACACCTAGAGACAGCTAGCACCTCCCAGTCTCAGATTGAATGGCTGAGCTGTCAATCAAAATACCGACAGCTCAGCCCACTCCTGTACCAAACTGAAAACAGAGCTGTCAATGAAAGTATGGATAGTTTCTGCCCGCCTCTGTACCAGATTGGATGGCTGAGCCTACAGTAACTGCATCCCAGACACACTGAGGGGTGGAATAATGACAAGGAGAAGTCTTAGCTCAGTGTTCTAAAACATCTGTTACATCATTATAAAGTATAATCTTCCTACTCAAAAAGCATAATAAGAAAAATGTGCTTTTCCAAATAGCATGAAAAAGAAAATTAAAGACTTTATATATGCAGGTTGAGCACAACATTGTTGGCAGAACTAAATGAAATATGCATTTACACATATCTTTAAATATGGAAATATATTTTAAGGGTGAGATTGTAATATTTCTAATATGCATGAACGCATTCTCTATGGAAATGGAATATAATAGACACATGCAGAATATGTATTTAACTATAATCTCTACATCATCCTTTGTAGGCACAGTGGCGATAGATTTGCAAGATACAAGCTGTCATTCTACTGGTGTGAAAAATCTAACGCTCCCCTCAGAAGTAAGTAAAGAAGGAAGGAGACCCAGTATAGCACCTGTGCTGGAAGTTGCAGATAATGCAAACATGCAGCCATGTGATCTTCTCAGTGACCAATCAGAAGATGAAACCAACCCATCTGATGATGAATGTTCTGACTCCAAAGAGTAAGTATAACATCTATAAACTATATTCTGGTGGACAAGATATTAGTTATTTTTGTGCATGGCATTGTTCATAACTACTCTTCAGGAGCATTATCAAAGAAATAATAAAAGAAAAAGTCATTATGTAATGACAACATGCAACTTCTCCTTAAATAGCACATATCACCAATCTAGAGTGGGCAGCCATTGACTAATAATTTTATTTAATACATGATAATTTCATCAGTCCCAAGAGTGCTCCAAATACTGCACAAAATGGACTGACATTCTACAAAATTCGAGTCTGAAATTGTGTGTTGTTAGATCCAGTCATGCAAAGCAGAATCCCACAACCTTCCGCAGCTACTCTCGCAGTGCAAGAATGAGATCTCATACTTTGTAGTCCTCCAGCACTGCCACATGCTTTAATAAGCTTTTACCAAAGACAAATCGTTGTTATGATCTTGCCATTTAGTCAGATCTTAATGAAGTATGTGGCTCCACTGTGTGAGTGTAAAGAGAGAGATCTTATGAGATCTCACTTTTCACTGAGAGAACGGCCATGAAGAAAAGTTGGACCCAACTCTGCCTACCGTGACACCTGAACCTGGAAGTGCAAATCCGGCTTGAATAGAAAGTCAGGCCAGCCCTTAAGAGGGCACTTTGTGCACTTTTGAGTGGTTTTGACACTAACTTTTATTTAATGACTAGCTGAAGAGCCCAGCGTTGCCCGGGCACAGTAACAAACTAAGGTTAGTTATAACAAATTATAATGATTATATCTATATATATATAAAGCTGAGTGTAGAGCCCCGCCCACTCCACATAGCCACATTCACTATAATATCCCAAATCATCCCGTCAGCCAGAGCCACTGGACTACTACCCCTAATATCCCACATCATCCCGTCAGCCAGAGCCAACAGACTACTACCACTAATATCCCACATCATCCCGTCAGAGCCACCAGACTACTACCCCTAATATCCCACATCATCCCATAAGCCAGAGCCACCGGACTACTACCACTAATATTCCACATCATCCCATCAGTGCCACTGGACTGCTACCCCTAATATCCCACATCATCCCATCAGAGCCACCGGATTACTACCCCTAATATCCTACATCATCCCGTCAGAGCCATCCAACTACTATCTCTAATATTTCACATCATCCTGTCAGCCAGAGCCACGGGACTACTACCCCTAATATCCCACATCATCCCATCAGAGCCACCAGACTACTACCCCTAATATCCCACATCATCCCATCAGCCAGAGCCACAGGACTACTACCTCTAATATCACACATCATCCCGTCAGCCTGAGCCACCAAATTACTACCCCTAATATCCCACATCATCCCTTCAGAACCACCAGACCACTACCACTAATAACCCACATCATCTCGTCAGAGCCACCGGACATCTACCCCTAATATCCCACATCATCCCATCAGAGCCACCGGCCTACTATTCCTAATATCCCACATCATCCCATCAGCAAGAGCCACACGACTACTACCCCTAATATCCCACATCATCCCGTCAGAGCCACCGGACTACTACCACTAATATCACATATCATCCCGTCAGAGCCACTGGCCTGCTACCCCTAATATCCCACATCATCCCATCAGCCAGAGCCACCGGACTGCTACCCCTAATATCTCACATCATCCCATCAGAGCAAAAGGAATACTATCCCTAATATGCCACATCATCCCATCATCCTGGGGTCAGAACCAGAGCGCTGAGTGGAATGGTCCAAGCTTCTGTACTGGGGATCGCTTTAAGAGGGGCTTGGGCTCAGAACCAGACCGCAGGGTGGATTTGCCCTTTTTTCCATACCAGGGATCCCTTTAAAAGGGGCCTGGGGTAAGAACCAGAGCACTAAGTGGAATTGCCCTAACTTCCATACCAATGACCCCTTTAAGAGAGTCTGGGGTCAAAACCAGAGCGCTGAGTAGATTTGCCCTCACTTCCATACCAGGGATCACTTTAAGAGGGGCCTGGGGTCAGAACTAGAGCGCTAAGAGAGTCTGGGGTCAAAACCTGAGCGCTGAGTAGATTTGCCCTCATTTCCATACTGGGGATACCTTTAAGAGGGGCCTGGGGTCAGAACCAGAGCGCTGAGTGAATTTTCCTAACTTCCATACCAGGGATCCCTTTAAGAGAGGTCTGGCGTCAGAACCAGAGCGCTAAGCAGAACGGTCCTAGCTTCCATACCGGGGATCCCTTTAAGAGAGGTCTTGGGTGAGAACCAGAGCGCAGAGTGGATTTGCCCTCCCTTCCATACCAGGGATCCCTTTAAAAGGGGCCCGGGGTAAGAACCAGAGCACTGAGTGGATTTGCCCTAACTTACATACTGGGGATCACTTTAAGAGGGGCCTGGGGTCAGAACCAGAGCGCAGAGTGGATTTGCCCTAACTTCCATACTGGGGATCACTTTAAGAGAGGCCTGGGGTCAGAACCAGAGTGCTGAGTGGATTTGCCCTAACTTCTATACCTGGGATCCCTTTAACTCCTTCACCCCCAAGGGTGGTTTGCACGTTCATGACCAAGCCAATTTTTACAATTCTGACCACTGTCCCTTTATGAGGTTATAACTCTGGAACGCTTCAACGGATCTAGGCGATTCTGAGAATGTTTTCTCATGACATATTGTACTTCACTTTAGTGGTAAAAAATTTTCGCTATAACTTGCGTTTATTTATGAAAAAAACAGAAATATGGTGAAAATTTTGAAAATTTTGCAATTTTCAAACTTTGAATTTGTATGCCCTTAAAACAGAGAAATATGTGACACAAAATAGTTACTAAATAACATTTCCCACATGTCTACTTTACATCAGCACAATTTGGGAAACAACATTTTTTTTGTTAGGAAGTTATAAGGGTTAAAATTTGACCAGCAATTTCTAATTTTTACAACAAAACTTACAAAACCATTTTTTTTAGGGACCACCTCACATTTGAAGTCACTTTGAGGGGTCTATATGGCAGAAAATACCCAAAAGTGACACCATTCTAAAAACTGCACCCCTGAAGCTACTCAAAACCACATTCAAGATTATTAACCCTTCAGGTGCATCACAGGAGCAGAAGCAACGTGGAAGGAAAAAATGAACATTTAACTTTTTAGTCACAAAAATAATATTTTAGCAACAATTTTTTTATTTTCCCAAGGGTAACAGGAGAAATTGGACCCCAAAAGTTGTTGTCAAATTTGTCCTGAGTACGCTGATACCCAATATGTGGGGGGGAACCACTGTTTGGGCACATGGCAGGGCTCAGAAGGGAAGGAGCCCCGTTTGACTTTTTCAACCTAAAATTGGCTGGAATTGAGATCGAACGCCATGTCGCATTTGACGAGCGCCTGATGTGCCTAAACAGTGGAAACCCACCACAAGTCACCCCATTTTGGAAACTAGACCCCCTAAGGAACTTATCTAGATGTGTGGTGACCACTTTGAACCCCCAAGGGCTTCACAGAAGTTTATAACACCCGGGCGTGAAAATAAAAAATCATATTTTTTCCACAAACATGATCATTTAGTCCCCAATATTTTGTTTTTCCAAGGGTAACAGGAGAAATTGGACTCCAAAGGTTGTTGCCAAATTTGTCCTGAGTACGCTGATACCCAATATGTGGGGGCAACCACTGTTTGGGCACATGGCAGGGTTAAGAAGGGAAGGAGCCCCGTTTGACTTTTTCAGCCTAAAATTGGCTGGAATTGAGATCGGACGCCATGTCGCATTTGACAAATGTCTGATGTGCCTAAACAGTGGAAACCCCCCACAAGTGACCCCATTTTGGAAACTAGACCCCCTAAGGAACTTATCTAGATGTGTGGTGACCACTTTGAGCCCCAAAGGGCTTCACAGAAGTTTATAACACCCGGGCGTGAAAATAAAAAATCATATTTTTTCCACAAACATGATCATTTAGTCCCCAATATTTTGTTTTCCCAAGGGTAACAGGAGAATTTGGACCCCAAAGGTTGTTGTCAAATTTGTCCTGAGTCTGCTGATACCCAATATGTGGGGGGGAACCACTGATTGGGCACATGGCAGGGCTCAGAAGGGAAGAAGCCCTGTTTGACTTTTTCAACCTAAAATTGGCTGGAATTGAGATCGGACGCCATGTCACGTTTGACGAGCGTCTGATGTGCCTAAACAGTGGAAACCCCCCACAAGTGACCCCATTTTGGAAACTAGACCCCCTAAGGAACTTATCTAGATGTGTGGTGAGCACTTTGAACCCCCAAGTGTTTCACCAAAGATTATAATGCCCAGGCGTGAAAATATAAAATCCTGTTTTGTTCCCACATAAATGATCATTTAGTCCCCAATTTTTAATTTTCCCAAGAGTAGCAGGAGAAATTGGACCCCAAAAGTTGTTGTCCAATTTGTCCTGAGTACCCTGATACCCCACGTGTGGGAGAAAACTACTGTTTGGGCACACGTCAGGGCTCGAAAGGGAAGTAATGACGTTTTGGAAAGCAGACTTTGATGGAATGGTCTGCGGGCGTCATGTTCCATTTGCAGAGCCCTTGATGTTCCTAAACAGTAGAAACCCCCCGTAAGTGACCCCATTTTGGAAACTAGACCCCCTAAGGAACTTATCTAGATGTGTGGTGAGCACTTTGAACCCCCAAGTGTTTCACTAAAGATTATAATGCCCAGGCATGAAAATATAATATCCTGTTTTGTTCCCACATAAATGATCATTTAGTCCCCAATTTTTAATTTTCCCAAGAGTAGCAGGAGAAATTGGACCCCAAAAGTCGTTGTCCAATTTGTCCTGGGTACTCTGGTACCCCACATGTGGGAAAAAACTGTTTAGGCACACGTCGGGGCTCGAAAGGGAAGTAGTGTTGTTTTGGAATGCAGACATTGATGGTCTGCTGGCGTCATGTTCCATTTGCAGAGTCCCTGATGTGCCTAAACAGGAAAAAAACCCACATATGACATCATTTTGGATACTAGACCCCCAAAGAACAAATCTAGATGTGCCCCCAACTAATCTAATGTAAATTAGTAGTGCATGGAGGTGTGGTACAATTTGAAGCAATCCTTCATGCACAGGCCAGGTTTTTCGGGGCAGGTGTCGCATTGATAAGTGGTGTCCCTGCGTATTCCTTTTTTGTAACACACTCGACACCTTTTTTGCGGCTTACCTTTTCTTGGGGTTGGCGGGACCACCCCCGGAAAATGCTGACCTGGGACAATACGAGCACCTTCAGTACCAGAAGTACTGGGGCCCACTCCTTCCTGAGCGCCAAACATCAGGGCCTTAACCACTACCTCCTGGAAATGAAGGTACGTCGTATCGCTGGGGCATGCACATTGTGACAGCAGGAATGCGTTGAGCATTGCCATTTGGACGATGTGCACAGCCAGCTTTTTGTACAACGCCTTGGCCTTCCTCAATGCATTGTACGGTTGGAGGAGTTGATCGGAGAGATCAACTCCCTCCATGTTTTTGTTGTACCCCACTACACATGTCGGTTTGCGGACCTGTGTAGAGGTACCCCGTACAGTGCAGAGGGTACTGCCATCACCGTGTATGGTGGTCAAGAGATGGACATCTCTCTTGTCCTTGTACTTGACCACCAGCAGGTGGTCGCTACATTGGGCTCTGCTCTCACCTTTTCAGAGCATCTGCCCAAGTAGCGTCTTCGGGAGGCCTCTCTGATTTTTGCGGACAGTACCGCAGGCTGTGGTACGTCGCTCAGAGAGGGATTTGTAGAGTGGGATGCTGGTATAAAAGTTATCAGTGTAGAGGTGATAACCTTTATCCAGCAGTGGGTGCACCAAATCCCACACAATTTTCCCACTCACTCCCAGGAAAGGAGGACACTCAGGGGGTTCAATCCGGGTGTCCTTCCCTTCGTAAACTCTAAACTTGTGGATGTACCCTGAGGTACTCTCACACAACTTATAGAGTTTGATTCCGTACCTGGCCCTCTTACTGGGCAGGTATTGACGGAATCGCAGCCTTCCCTTGAAGTGAACCAAGGACTCATCCACGCAGATGTCCCTTTGGGGCACGTACACTTCAGCAAACTTTTTGTTGAAGTGTTCGATGACCGGCCGAACTTTGAACAGACGGTCAAAGTTGGGGTCATCTTGTGCGGGACACTCTGCATTATCAGTATAATGCAGAAACTTGTCGATGGCCTCAAAACGCGTCCGGGCCATGACCATTCGGAACACTGGAGTGTTGTATAATATTTTATACAACACTCCAGTGTTCCGAATGGTCATGGCCCGGACGCGTTTTGAGGCCATCGACAAGTTTCTGCATTATCTCCAATATTGCCGAATTTCCGGCTTCTTCAGTATCCCCATATGGAGGACCAGGCCCCCAAACTGCGTCATTTCAACTGCGTCTACAGAAGACCAGTTTGAAAATGTTGAACGCGGGTTTTGCTCCAAAAATTGACGAGCGTACAAATTAGTTTGCTCCACCATGAGGTTAACAAAATCCTCAGAGAAAAAGACTTTGAAAAAGTCAATTTCTGTGAGGCCGGTGGTGTCAAACTTGATTCCTGATTCTGCCACAAAATCAGGAATCAGTGGCTCGTAATTTTCGGGGGCGAGGTCCATACGCGGATGAAGAGAGATTGGGCAGGGATCAACAGTTAGGGTTGTAGTTAGGTGGCACAAAGGGGGGTGAAAAAAATGAAAAACGGCAGGCACAAGCTTGGATAAGTGACGTGTGTCACTTATCCAACTTTTGCGGCTGCGGGATGTGTGTACGGAAGTGGCGCAAAGGGGGCTAAGGAAAAAAAGCGAGCTCGAGTGTTGATCAGTGAACTGCGTCACCAATCAACGCTTGGCGACTGCGCACGGAGGTGGCGCAAAAGTGGGGTGGAGGGGGGTAAAAATAGGGGGAAGGGGGATGGGGGGATTGGGGTGGATGAAGAGAGATTGGGCAGGGATCAACAGTTAGGGTTGTAGTTAGGTGGCACAAAGGGGGGTGAAAAAAATGAAAAACAGCAGGCACAAGCTTGGATAAGTGACGTGTGTCACTTATCCAACTTTTGCGGCTGCGGGATGGGTGTACGGAAGTGGCGCAAAGGGGGCTAAGGAAAAAAAAGCGAGCTCGAGTGTTGATCGGTGAACTGCGTCACCGATCAACGCTCGCCGGCTGCGCACGGAGGTGGCGCAAAAGTGGGGTGGAGGGGGGTAAAAGGGGGGTGAAGGGGGTAAGAGGGGGGGTGGAGGGGGGGATGGGGGGATGAAGATAGATTGGGGGGTGAAGATAGATTGGGGGGGTGAAGATAGATTGGGCAGGGGATCAGGGATCAATTAACACTTACAGTTGTAGTTTTCTTTCTTCTTTCTTCTGCAGGGATTGTGATGCTACAAGCTGTGGCACCACAATACCCAGAACAGGAGCTCTTGCTGCGTCCGACCTCTCTGCAGGAATCCTCAGCTAGAGTGAGGACCCCTGCAGACAGGTCAGACAGGTCAGAGGCAGGTCAGGGGGCAGGTCACAGAGCGGTCACATCGCTGCTGTGACCTGTCATTGGTGGGATCGAATGATTACATCGATCCCACCAATCCCTGATCTGCCTGGTGACCATGGCAACTGCCTAGAATCGGAGCTCACAGCTCCGATTACTAGGCAGGTCATGCCCAGGTCACCAGCAGGGCACAGAGCGGTCACATGGTGACCGCAGCTGTGCCCTGTGGTTGGTGCGATCGCCGATCTAATCGATCGCACCAGCCAACTCCTGCAGGCCCTGCTGGGCCTGCATCAGGCTCCAGCCTAGGATTGGTGCTAATATAGCACCAATCCTGGCAGGTACTGGCAGGGCACAGCGGCGATATAGCGCCGCTGTGCACTGCGATTGGCGCGATCGATCAGATCGGCGATCGCGCCAATCCGGGTGCTTTTTGCTGATGCCTGCTCTAGGATCGAGTACATCAGTACTCGATCCCAGCCTAGGACATCATTGTTTCAGCCAAGCTGATTGGCTGAAACAATGAGAAACGCTGCGATTGGCTGTTCAGAATTGAACAGCCAATCACAGCGCTCTGGATGCCGGGGGGTGGGATCGCAGCCCGGGATGCCGACGCCATCTTTTGTAAGGTGAGATGGTGTCGGAATTTTAATGCGATCACCGTGACTTTAGTCGCGGTATCGCATTAAAGGGCCCGATGTACTATCCCGTCCACGGTCATACGGGCCCGGGTACCGTGGACGGGATAGTACGTCGGATGTCAGGAAGGGGTTAAGAGGGAAGATAAGCCTATGGTACTATGGGATGAAGGATGTGTGACGGGTATATGGGCACGGGAGGGGGTGATTCATTTCTGTCATGTGCTCTCTGCTCCTCTCTGGGTGCAGACAATGGCTGGGAGCTTATGTTCCCAGGGATGCTAGATTTCTCCCACCCTGTCAGAGTCTGCTGAGGTGTTGTGTAGTGGGAAAACTGTTGCTCATAGCAACCAATCATAGCTCAGCTTCTTTTAAACAGCTCTGTTGAAATGAAAGATGCTTAGTGATTGGGTGGGGCTATGTGGAGCGGGCGTGACACACATACATACACACATTCATTTATATATATACAGATATCACCAATTTTCGGCTGCCTACTAATCTATTATATAAAAAGAGAAGCAACAGATTGGTGTTAGACACTTTTTAAGGATATTCTAAAATATAGGTTGGGCTAAAAATTGGAGCTTCCAGCTATTCCTTTGTGGAGCCCATTAGCTACAGGAAATCAATGTTGAGCTCAAACAGGTTTCCAGTTTGTGGCTAGTGATGATCTCTATGGTGAGCCTGTCAAATGTAGCCAGTTTTTGTTCTCATTACATTCCTGCTGTGTTATCTGTCTAACTATGTACAGTGTGTAATGTAGTGCAAGTATAATAAAATACTTACCAATCGCCATCTTCCCTGGCTTCCAGTGCCACTGTAGTCCTCTTCTGACTCATGTGACTTAAATTCCAACTTAAATTCAATGTGTGAGCTCGAAGTCACGCTTTTACAATGTAGGTCAAAGGAGGTGTAGAATGAGGCATGAGGTTTACATTACAAAAGTGTTCCAATAGGTGGCACTAGACTTCAAGTCCTTTTCCTCTCTTAAGTGCGGCTTCACAAATAAACGCCTGTTTTATGCAGCAATTCGGTATTGATGTGACCTGTGTGAGAAGAGGACCTGTAAGGCAACTGTGAAAGACAGGCTTTGATTTTGATAGTAGAGTCACAATTAAAAGCTTATTTTCTTATTGTTTGCTTTTTATATGTTTGATAATGTACGGTCATACAGAGTTAATATCATAATAATCTTCTGAATCATATTACTCACTCTAGTAAATAACTGAAAAACGACATCACTACAGATTTTGAAAATGTAACCCATTGATTTGTTTTGTGCCTGCAGAGTGCCTGATGTTACTAACATTTTCAGAAATTCCATAGTTGTATTTGCTTGTCTATTGACTTATATTATGAACAGTTGGGATCATTTATTTTTATAAAACTACAAACCACAGCTATAACTGTCTGAAATCACACTGCAGTTCTTATCAACTCTGTGTGCCTCCTTGTATCTTGTAAACGCCTATGTTTCTGTAACTCCAGCATTAGATTAGATGTTGTCATGCTACTGCAGTGCAGTATAGCGCAACCTCCACCAGAAGGTGCTGGTGAGGGAAGAAAGGTTGCACACACTGCGTACCAACACTGAGCAGTAGCACAAGTGCCACCAGGTGGCGAAAGAATGGTCAGACAAGCCGAGTCAAAAGACAGTCAAGGCAGAAGTACCAAGAGTCACAGCAGTACACGTGGTCAGGAACAAGCCAGGGGATCAGCAGCGGTTGCAAGCAGATAAGGCAAAGACAGAAGACAGAAGCAGGTCCGAATGCAAGCCAAGTCAAAACCAAGGAGTCAACAAACTTACAGGGAAAAACTGAGTCAGGACAGACTGAGGAAATAAACAGACATGGGGAAAGTCAGGGATCACAGCAGGACAAACCAGGATGTACCAGAGTCAGATACACACGCTGAAGGCAGAACTATAGCTATCACCCCCTGCAGGACGCAGCGGAGCTAAATAGCAAACCTGAAACCAGTCTGAGGCTGAGAAAAATTAACCCCTGAAATGACCAGACCAGGAACATGGAAAGACAGGACTCAAAACCGGGTCTGGATCATGACAGATGTGTTATGTTTCCAGGGGCAGACACAGACTGTAGAGGGCCCCAGTGCAAGAAATTATTCGGGCCCCCCCCGCCCTTCATAGGGCAACAAAGTTATGTAAACATATAGATTGTAATATTTAATTTAGGGTGCCTTCACATAGGCGAGTTTTTGTATCCGATGAGATCAGGCGAAAATTGCATCTGACTTGATATGGTTTTTTTCTTGCCCTTAAGGAAGCTTTCACACTGGCATTTTTCGACACAAGCAGCAGATCTGGCAGACTTCTGCACCTCTGCCGCCTAACGGGTAACTTGTAGCACTGATCCGGCAAGCCCCATTCATTCTCTATCGGGCTTGCGGCCGGCCGTGGCAAGTGCAGTTGTGCTAGATCCACGTTACATGGTGCCACTAAAATATACAGCGGATATGCTGCATTTTTTAGAGCAGGAAAATCTACACCATATCAATTTTTGTTGCGGATTTTCCCACCGTAAATGTACTGTATATATAATATTGAGGCTATGTAGGGCTTGATATAATATCGGTAGGGTGCTGCTGGGCTGTATTTATTATTTGCCAGTTGCAGTCTCCAAATTATATATACAGGCCAGCACAGCCTCCAAATAACATATATAGCCCACTAGCCCAGCATTGCCTCTAGTTGTTAACATATACAGCCCAGCAGAGCCTTCAAACAAAATATGGTATACAGCCCAGCACAGCCTTCAGGTAATATATACAGCCCACCACAGCCTCCAGGTGATATATACAGCCCAGCATAGCCTCCGGTTGATATATATGTGGGCCACCTGATTCATGTTTCTTCTCCCCCCATGAGCCACCCCATTCATGAGCAGCCAAGCATCTCCCCCAGGGGCCCCCCCATTCATGAGCAGCCATGCTTCTCCCCAGGGGCCCCCCATTCATGAGCAGCCATGCTTCTCCCCAGGGGCCCCCCATTCATGAGCAGCCAAGCCCATGCTTCCCTCCTCCCCAGGCCAGTGGCCCCCCATTCATGAGCAGCCAGGCCATCATGCTTCAGTTCTCCCCCAGGATGGAGCCCCCAAAATCATGCATGCCATGCTTCAGTTCTCGCCCACCCCAGGAGCCCCTCAAAATCATGCCTGCCTCCTCGGTCCCTGTCCCTCAGTCCTGCTCAGCTCTGGTACTCTTACCTGGAGCAGGCAGGGCAGGCCAGAGGCCAGACCAAGAGGATCCACACTGTCCACTCCACTCTCCTGTCACAGTGTCCTCACTCTGCACATTCCTCCTGAGCTGCTGCTATGGGCAGGGGCACGGCACACAGTAGTGACTCACACAGACTAAGTGACGTCACACACTGACCTGCGGCTGAACTGCAGCCACCGTCTGGCCGGCGCCACAGGGCAGGCAGTGTGAGTGACAGTCTGTCTCCTCCTCTCCTCCCCCACAGCGCTATCGCAGGACTGACACTGCTCAGATCATGGCACTCTCAGCCTCAGGAGGAGTCAGACCCCCTCCGGCAGGACTGCTCTCCTTCCCTCCTTGCTGGCTCTGCAGCACTCGCACTCCACATGGCTAATTTGCATTGAATAATTAGCCATGCAGTGCTGGAGGGGCCCCGCTCCCCCGGGGCCCCGTGCAATGAACGGGCTGCACGGGTGGTAGGTCCACCCTTGTATGTTTCCTCTTGTTGATTCAGAAGAAAGTGAAAAAAAACAAGAAACCCAAGTGTTATCATAATGGATTAATAGGCAGACCAGAATTCTAGACATTTACACGTTTATATGTGTTCGACCGCGTTTGCTTGCGTATGCATCGTTTTGGGTTGTGCGGTGTGGCACGGCTAATGCAACATGATGCACTTTTGGAGGCGGAAAATTGCCACCTCCAAACGCATGTGGACGCTTGCGGAAGGAATGCATTTAAACAATGCATTACAGTCTATGGAAACACATGCGTACACAAGCACATGCGTGTGCTTTGTGCTTGCATATGTAAGAATTTACATAAAACCCGCCCATTGGGCATAGCTTTTGTACATTCAAAAATTCGCCAGGAAAATAGCACTTGCCAATTGTCCGCAAACCGCAAATGCATGCATGCATTTGCATGCGTTTTTTGCATGCGTTAGCGCTTGCGGACGATACGCTGCGTACTCAACCGCAAATGTGAACGTAGCCTTACACAGTACATTAAATGTAAAGTTTTTCTCATTGTGAAAACATTTGCAGTTGTCCTCTCACAGTGCTGTCAGCTTCCATTTCACGGGCAGCTAGTGTGGAGGACAGGTCAAACAGCAGAACTCACAGCACTGTGAAAATACAAATGCAAATATGTTTTTTTTCTGTTTGAAATTAGAAGACAAGTGCAGCTGCAAATGTTTTTGTAATGAGACAAACTTCACTTCGTCTGTACTGTGTTACATCTGCAGTACTCTGTTCAAATCTCACTGCAGAACTTTGTGTAAAAATGAGAGCAAGTATCTGTTTTTTCTTGGTTCCCACTGGTAAAGCCCCTTTTTGTTTAACCCCTTCATGACCCAGCCTATTTTGACCTTAATGACCTGGCCATTTTTTGCAATTCTGACCAGTGTCCCTTTATGAGGTAATAACTCAGGAACGCTTCAACAGATCCTAGCGATTCTTTGATTGTTTTTTCGTGACACATTGGGCTTCATGTTAGTGGTAAATTTAGGTCGATAGTTTTTGCATTTATTTGTGAAAAAAATGGAAACTTGGCGAAAATGTAGAAAATTTTGCAATTTTCACATTTTGAATTTTTATTCCGTTAAACCAGAGAGCTATGTGACACAAAATAGTTAATAAATAACATTTCCCACATGTCTACTTTACATCAGTACAGTTTTGGAATCAATTTTTTTTTATTAGGAAGTTATAAGGGTTAAAAGTTGACCAGCGATTTCTAATTTTTACAACAAAATTTACAAAACCATTTTTTTTAGGGACTACCTTACATTTGAAGTCACTTTGAGGGGTCTATATGGCAGAAAATACCCAAAAGTGACACCATTCTAAAAACTGCAACCCTCAAGATACTCAAAACTACATTCAAGAAGATTATTAACCCTTCAGGTGCTTCACTGCAGCTAAAGCAATGTGAAAGGAAAAAATGGACATTTTAATTTTTCCAACAAAAATTTTCTTTTAGCATCAATTTTTTCATTTTCACATGGGTAACAGGATAAATTGGATCCTAAAATTTGTTGGGCAATTTCTCCTGAGTACGCCGATACCTCATATGTGGTTATAAACCACTGTTTGGGCGCACAGCAGGGCCCGGAAGGGAAGGAGCACCATTTGACTTTTTGAATGGAAAATATGCTGGAATATTTAGCGGTTGCCATGTCGAGTTTGGAGAGTCCCTGTGTGCCTAAACATTGGAGCTCCCCCACAAGTGACCCCATTTTGGAAACTAGACCCTCCAACAAACTTATCTAGATGCATAGTGACTTTTTGAATGGAAAATTAGCTCCAATCAATAGCGGACACCATGTCGTGTTTGGAGTGTGTACCTAAACATTGGAGCTCCCCCACAAGTGACCCCATTTTGGAAACTAGACACCCCAAGGAGCTTATCTAGATGTGGAATGAGCACTTTGAACCCCCAAGTGCTTCACAGAAGTTTAAAATGCAGAGCCATGAAAATAAAAAATATTTTTTTTCCTCAAAAATGATTTTTTTAGCCCGCTATTTTTTATTTTCACAAGGCTAACAGGAGAAATTGGACCATAAAAGTTGTGCAATTTGTCCTGAGTACACCGATACCCCATATGTGGGGGAAACCACTGTTTGGGTGCATGGGAGAGCTCAGAAGGGAAGGAGCGCGATTTTGGAATGCAGACTGATAGAATGTTCTGCGGGCATCATGTTGCGTTTGCAGAGCCCGTGATGTGCCTAAACAGTGGAAACCCCCCACAAGTGACCCCATTTTGGAAACTAGACCCCCCCAAAGAGCTTATCTAGAAGTTTAGTGAGCACTTTGAACCCCCAAGTGCTTCACAGAAGTTTATAAACGCAGAGCCATGAAAATAAAAAATCATTTTTTTTCCTCAAAAAATATTTTTAGCTCGTTATTTTTTATTTTCACAAGGGTAACAGGATAAATTGGACCCCTAAAGTTGTTGTTCAGTTTGTCCTGAGTACGCTGGTACTCCATATGTGGGGGGGGGAACCACTGTTTGGGCGCACGGCAGGGCTCAGAAGGGAGGGAGCACCATTTGACTTTTTGAATGGAAAATTAGCTCCAATCATTAGCGGACACCATGTCGTGTTTGGAGAGGCCCTGTCTGCCTACACTTTGAAGTTCCCCCACAAATGACCCCATTTTTGAAACTAGACCCCCTAAGGAACTTATCTAGATGCATAGTGAGCACTTTGAACCCCCAGGTGCTTTACAGAAGTGTATAACGCAGAGCCATGAAAATAAAAATATTTTTTTTCCTCAAAAAATGATTTTTTTAGTCCACAATTTTTTATTTTTACAATGGTAACAGGAGAAATTGGACCCCAAAAGTTGTTGTCGAGTTTGTCCTGAGTACACTGGTACCCCATATGTGGGGGGAACCACTGTTTGGGCACACGTCGGGGCTCGGAAGCAAAGTAGTGACGTTTTGAAATACCGACTTGATGGAATGGTCTGCAGGCGTCATGTTAGGTTTGCAGAGCCTCTGATGTGCCTAAACAGTGGAAACCCCCCACAAGTGACCCCATTTTGGAAACTAGACCACCCAAGGAACTTACCTAGATGTGTGGTGAGCACTTTGAACCCCCAAGTGCTTCACAGAAGTTTATAACGCAGAACCGTGAAAATAAAAAATCTTTTTTCCTCAAAAAATGATTTTTTAGCCCACAATTTTTTATTTTCACAAGGGTAACAGGATAAATTCGACCCCAAAAGTTGTTGTCCAGTTTGTCCTGAGTACGCTGGTACCCGATATGTGGGGGGACCACTGTTTGGGCACACGTCGGGGCTTGAAAGGGAAGTAGTGATGTTTTGAAATACCAATTTGATGGAATGGTCTGCAGGCGTCATGTTATGTTTGCAGAGCCTCTGATGTGCCTAAACAGTGGAAACCCCCCACAAGTGACCCCATTTTGGAAACTAGACCACCTGAGGAACTTATCTAGATGTGTGGTGAGCACTTTGACCTCCAAGTGCTTCACAGAAGTTTATAACGCAGAACCGTGAAATAAAAAATCATTTTTTTTTCACAAAAATCATTTTTTTAGCCCCAATATTTTATTTTCCCAAGGGTAACAGGAGAAATTAGACCCCCAAAGTTGTTGTACAATTTTTCCTGAGTACGCTGATACCCCAAATGTGGGGGTAAACCACTGTTTGGGCACACGTCGGGGATCGGAATGGAGGGAGCGCTGTTTGACTTTCTGAACGCAAAATTGGCTGGAATAAATCATGGCGCCATGTCGCGTTCTGAGACCCCGTGATGTGCCTAAACAGTCGAACCCCTCAATTCTAACTCTAACCCCAACACACCACTAACCCTAACCCAACCCTAATCATAACCCTAACTACAACCCTAACCCCCAACACACCCCTAAACCGATTCCCAACTCTAACCCTAACCACAAGCCTAACCCTAATCCCAACCCACCCCTAACCCTAATCCTAACCCTAATTCCAACCATAACCCTAATTCCAACCCTAGCCCTAATTCCAACCCTAACCCTACTTCCAACCCTAACCCTATTTCTAACCCTAACCCTAATTCCAACCGTAACCCTAATTCTAACCCTAACCCTATTTCTAACCCTAACCCTAATTCTAACCCTAACCCTTTTTCTAACCCTAACCCTAACCCTAATTCCAACCCTAACCCTAATTCTACCCCTAAATGGAAAAAAAAATAGTTTTTTAATTTATTGTTTGTGCCTGGCTATTGGGGTGATAAACGGGGGGTGTATTCACTTTTTTTTTCATTTTGATCTTGATCACTGTGAGAAATTATCACAGTGATCAAAATGAAAAATGAATGGGCGGCAGGCAAATTCATGGGCGCCGCCATCTTGGACAATGGCAGGCGCACTGCGCATGTGCCCGCCATTTTGCAAGATGGCGGCGCCCATGATTCGGATGGCGAGACACTGGGAGCCACAGCAGGACATCGGAGGTACCGGGGGGAATTGGAAGGTGGGGGGGAGCGATAGGAAGGGGAGGGGGAGCAGATGATGACGGCGGCGACCGATTGCCACCGTCCATCGGTGGTGGGGGCGATCGGCCCCACCAGTCAGTGTGGGGGGGTCGGGTGTCAGTGTCCAGCCATGTCCGATGCTATTGCAGCATCGGCCATGGCTGGGTTGTAATATTTCACCAAATTTCATTGGTGAAATATTACAAATCGCTCTGATTGGCTGTTTCACTTTTAACAGCCAATCAGAGCAATCGTAGGCACGTGGGGGCTAAGCCACACCCCCTGGGATTAACCATAGAGTGTCCTCTGTGTGCGGGTCGGGAGACCTTTCAGTGACCCCGGTCACCCGACCCGCAGGAGGGCGATTTATAGCATGACGCCTACGTAGGCATCATGGGTCGTGAAGGGGTTAAATAGGCTATGGGGACATATTCACATGTGGATCTGTGTCTGACCCATAAATCTTAACAGCACATTTACATATAAGAAACGTGCATTTCTCGTGAATAAGCTATCAGATAACAGATATAAATGTATCACTTTGTTTAACTTTCCAGGACCTCCATGCCAATATAAATGAATTAGAAGGGTTGATCCTGCTGACAGATTCCATTTAAATTCCCCATTTCAAGACTAAATTAATTTTATTCCTTTAACCTTCCATTGCTTTGTGCTTCTTATTAGTTTGGTTGCTCTTCAGGGAAAGAGATCGATATAAAATATTTTGAAGAGCTTCAGTTCATATTCAAGATCAGACTGCATCTGTGCTGTATAAAGTGGTCATTTCATATCGCTATCCCAAAAGTTGATGTCACTTCTAAAATACAATAATTTAATTGCCTTCAAGATGGCGTATTAGCATTGTGTGCTGCTTTTAAATTTATGATTTACTAGTACATTCATGTATTTCTCTTCAAGTGGCTCTACCAACAAACTCGGAAGCAAAAGATTCCAAAGCGCTGTTCATGTCTTAAAATTCATAAATTACTAAGGCCTCTTTCACACATCAGGTTTTCGCCGTCAGGCGCGATCCGGCGCTTTTGACAGAAACCGGATCCGGCGAAATGCAATGCCGGATCCGGTTTCCCCCCCATTGACTTGCATTTGCGCCGGATAGCGCCGGATGGCCATGCGTTTCATCCGGTTTTCGCCGGATCCGGCAATGTGTCGCGATCCGGCGTCTGGAAAAAACAGCTACTGTAACGTTTTTTGTCTCCGGCGAAAAAGCTGGACACGCTGGATCCGGCGCGTCCGGCTTTTTCACACAATGAAAGCCTATGAGCGCCGAAATGCGCCTGATCCGGCGAAAGCCGGATCCGGTGGCCGGATCCGTTTTTTTTGGTCTGAGCATGCTCAGTAGCTCTGCCCACAAGACATATATAAAAGCAAGACAGTGGGACCCACAGCCACACCCAACATGCCACCCAAGAAAGCAACCAAGCGCAGCAGGAGAAGGCAGGAGACCACTGCAGCACCATCAGCACCACCACCACCCCAAATGGAGCAGCAAATGGAACATGCTGAGGAGGGGAGGCCAGCAGCAGATGAGAGACGGTAATGATCAAATCCCCCATTCCTCCAAACTAGGGCTATTGAATATCAAGATATTCATTGGCCCTTTGTTTCTCTTTATTCAACAGCCGCCCAATAGATGCAGCAGCAGCAGCAGCAATGGCAGCAGCTGGAACACCACCCACAGGCATGGAGTGTGGCCACCAGGAAGACAGCACATCATCTTCTGGGAGCCCTCCCTCGCATCGTCAGCGTTTGACGGTAAGTTTTTATTTCCAAAATCCATCATCTCTGTAATATATGTCTATTCATTGCCTTTTATTGCAAAACAGGATTCACAAGATGAAGAGGAGCTCCCAGAAGAAAAAGGAAGGGGTGGACAGACACCTGTAGTGGGCTCACAATTGGTAAGTTTTTTGCATCAAACGCAGAACCACAACATCACACTACACACAACACATAGAAAACAATGTTCTGCAGACCACACACAGCAAACAAATGCCTACATCCAAAGACATAACATTTTTTGTTTTCTTCTCTAGTCTTCCCAATCTGGTGCTCGGCCAAGAGGTCCTCGCAGTGCCTCCCAGGGTCGTCGGCGACAGCAACGCGGCGGTCACCAGCGTGTAAGTATAAATATTTTTGCTTTGTTTTTTTGCACTTTTTATTTCATTTCTTTTGTGGAGGCTAATTATGTTATTTTTGTCTTTTTCTTTAACAGCCTTCACAGCGTGCTCCCGACTCTGACGGTGAGGATGGAGGACTCGATGTGGACCACCTCATCGATCTCGTCAGAGAAAGGGAGCCGCTCTGGAATATGGCTGACCGCCGCCACGCTGACCTTATCGTTACCCGACGACTCTGGGAGGAAATCTGTTCGCTCCTTGTGGGCCGCTGGGAGGACCTCGATCTTCGGGCCCAGATTAAAGAGCGTAAGTATATACAGTAGCGGTTGCTTGATGTAAACCAGTGTTTCACGAACTCCAGTCCTCGTGGTCCCCACGGATCATGTGTTCAGGATTTCTATTTACTATGGAAATCCTGAAAACATGACCCCTGGGGACCATGAGGACTGGAGTTTGGGAAACACTGATGTTGTATACTAACCACTTTGTCCTTTCTCGTTTCAGGGAACAGAATTGTGAATCGGTGGCGGTCTGTGAGGGATCGTTTCAAGAAGGAGTTCAATAAAGAGATGCGGGCCCCGAGTGGATCTGGAGGACGCAGGAGCAAGTACAAGTACGCACAAGCCCTGTCGTTCCTCCGGGAAACAATGGTCACTAGAAGGTAAATATTACACACCACATGTGAAAAAAAATGTTAGATGTAAATTTTTTTTTTCAGCCAGGGCCATACCATGTCAGTATTTTAATTGTTTTTTTTTCTCTTTATTCCACAGCACGGTGAGCAGCACTCGGGAGCCTGCACGATTGGACCCTTCTGAGGCGATCCCTGAGGAGACCGGCACCGAGGGACACTTCGACCGCCCCGGTACATCTGCACCTTCCCAGCCTTCCCACACATTCGACCCATCTGTCCCATCCACCAGCACAGGAGCATCGTGGCCGCCTACATTACATGAAGCTGCTGGTGAGGAGATCGCTTTCCCTTTAACCCACCCTTCTGCCCCTGCCACCTCTAGTACACCTGCGGGTACTGGGCGGCAGCGGCAGAGGGGTCAGGAAAAGACTTATGCGCCAGAGTTCTTGCATCTGAATGCATCTTTCCAGAACTGTCTAAAAGTCTTGTCAGAGCAAATCTCCGCAGGCTATCAGCAGATCAACTCCAGCATTCTGGAGGTGAAGACACTTCTGCAAACCATGCATTCAGAAGCAAGATCTTCGCCAAACCACACCTTTTTCAGGTCTGTTGTGGAGTGCATGGAAACGCTCTCTCCTGCCCAGCAGATGCATGTAATGCATTCATGCCACGCTGCTCTCCAGCAAGTTACCTCCCAACCTCCTCCTCCCACCACAGTAGTTCCTCCACCTGCACCCCCTCCAGCCACTTTCCATCCTCCCCCTCCTATTACATCTACACCCCCTCCAGCCACTTTCCATCCTCCCCCTCCTATTACATCTACACCCCCTCCAGCCACTTTCCATCCTCCCCCTCCTATTACATACCATCCACCTCCCCAGCACCATCCACCTCCCCAGCACCAGCAACCTCCCCAGCACCAGCAACCTCCCCAGCACCAGCAACCTCCCCAGCACCAGCAACCTCCCCAGTACCAGCAACCTCCCCAGTACCAGCAACCTCCCCAGTACCAGCAACCTCCCCAGTACCTGCAAACTCCCCAGTACCAGACATCTCCCCACTTCCAGCAACCTGCCCCGTACCAGACATCTCCCCACTTCCAGCAACCTGCCCCGTACCAGACATCTCCCCACTTCCAGCAACCTGCCCCGTACCAGACATCTCCCCACTTCCACCAACCTGCCCCATACCAGACATCTCCCCACTTCCAGCAACCTGCCCCGTACCAAACTCCTTCCCCATACAACTTGCCATCAACATCATCTGCTCCTACAGTCCCTGCCCAACCCTCCACTCCACCACCCACCACCTCTTCTGCTTCCCACATGTCCACCCATTCTGTAGTTTTTTCCACACCTTCACCTCTAACTGTTCCTTCCCCACCACGATCCCAGTCCTCTCTCCACACTCCCAGTGTCGAAGTGTCCCGCAGCCCCTCCAGCAGTATTTCCACCACACACTACACAGATTTATAATGTGTGTATTTAAATAAAAATGACCAGTTTTATGGTTTCAAAGCTTTATTAAACAAGTTTATTAAAATTTTAAAAAAGTTTACTAAAAAAAACATTTTTCAATAAAAGTTAAATTATTTTACACTGGTTGTCTGTCATTTCTTTCTGCGGCGAAAAAGGTTAAATACAGGGTATTTAAAAGGTGAAATGGTATTCAAAACTAGGTATACAACTGTGGGTAAATTTTAGCCTTTTGCCACAGTTGTGTTCCTGGTTGTGTTTGAAGCAAAGTATTTCACCTAAAAAGTTGTGTTTATTGTTGGTGATTTCCTAACAATGTACACAACTTTTGTTAAAAGGTGAAATACTTAGCATAAAACACAACCAGGTACACACCTGTGGCCTAAAGCTAAAAATAGTAAGAC
The DNA here is from genome assembly GCF_039654945.1 of Dendrobates tinctorius. Classification (NCBI taxonomy): domain Eukaryota; kingdom Metazoa; phylum Chordata; class Amphibia; order Anura; family Dendrobatidae; genus Dendrobates; species Dendrobates tinctorius. Next base: position 6,107,635 of record NW_027361742.1, read on the forward strand.
CATGACAAGATAGCCAACTTTGGTTGGCAAAGGTATATACTGTTGGTCCAGAAGGTACACAAGTTTGGTTAGGGCACAAATCTTTCACACTCTGTCATCCTGCCAGTGTACTCTGCCTTGAGGTGACATAAAGTATAGTGCAAAATTGTCCCTCATTACTGAAACCGTCACAGAACTTCTAGTGGTAATGTCATGGTAATCTTGCAAGGTGGTTTCTTCAGAGGTGTCCTCAATGGAAATGGGTTCCTTGCAGATAACAAAATTGTGGAGTACCACGCACGCTTTGATCACCTCGTCCACAGTCTCTGTCTTGAGGTTGATCGCAGTCAATAGGACCCGCCATTTGGCTGTCAGAATACCAAAGGTACATTCAACCATTCTTCTTGCTCTTGTGAGGCGGTAATTAAAAATGCGTTTTGGTCTTGTCAATCCTCTGCTAGAGTACGGTTTCAAAAGGTGTTCTGACAGCTGGAAGGCTTCATCCCCTACACAGACAAATGGCATAGGTGGACCAGATGTTTGCGGCAGCGGTCTAGGTGGTGGGAACTGGAAGGTGTTTCCATACAGTTTACGCCCCATGGCAGACAGTTTGAAAACTTGAGAGTCATTGGAGCGGCCATAGGCCCCAATATCAACCGCAATAAATTTGTATTCCGCGTCAGCGATGGCCAAGAGGACAATTGAAAAATATTTCTTGTAATTGAAATATTCCGATCCCGATCCAGCTGGCTTTACAATGCGGATATGTTTCCCGTCCACAGCGCCCAAGCAGTTTGGAAACTGACATATCTGTTGAAACTTGTCAGCAATTTCAATCCACCTCTCTGTTGTGGGCTCTGGTAAAAACTCTTCAGCTAAGGAGTCCCACAGTGCACGGCATGTGTACTTCACAATTCCAGATATGGTGGAAATCCCGAGTCTGTACTGGAAATGCAGTGACGAAAGGGATTCTCCAGTTGCAAGAAATCTGTGGGGAATTAAAAAACAATAAATTAGTTTTAAATCACAGCATTACATACCAAAACTGACCTATAACACTTGGAGATACAAACTACCACCAACAAGATTGCAGTGAAAGTGTGCTCTGATGCGAGCATATCCAATAAATGTGGCTTACCTTAAAGTCACCATCAGACGCTCTGCGGGTGAAAGAGAAAAGCGGCAATAGGTGTCCGCTTTTCTTATGAGGTGTGCAATGCGCTCCACCAAGTAATCAAAATTCTCCATTTTCATCCTAACATATCCAAAAAATTTATCCGGGTTTCGTCGAAGGTCCATGCAGAGTGTAGAATAGACCCCACGCGTCATTCTCTTGGCTGTGATGGGGTGGATCAACAAACGTCGTCTACGATGCCTGATGCGCTGCTGTCTCGCTCTCTCCTTCTCCAGAACAATCACCCTCAAACTATTCGCCTCCGCTATAAAATCCGCCAAATTCTTCAAAATATTTCCAATGACAACATCCATCTTCGCCAGTACTTGCTCTTCTCTCCAACCTGCACTTTCTCCTCTACAACCTGTCAAAGAAGGGCTGTAGGAACATGCTATATATAGTTTTCCAGTAGCCAATCCCGTTCGGAAGGCCACAAGGGTCAATTTTAAAAACCGGATCCGGGGTAATCCGTCGAAAAACGGATGAACCGGATGAGACGGATCCGGTTTTGTCTGTCAAGAAAAAGACGGATCCGGCAGAAAACCGGATCTGTCACATCCGGTTTTACGAAACATTAGCCGGATCCGGCGTTCCGGCACGACGCCGGATCGCGCCTGACGCCGAAAACCTGATGTGTGAAAGTAGCCTAAGTTTGGAATTGAAAATGTGATATTAATTCTATTTTCTATATTATTAATAAATTTGTTGAACACAATACTGAATCTTGATGTACTCCGCTCAAAACCAGAGACAATTTGTAGTAAGAATCACTTACTACTACTCCCTCAATACATTAATTCGGTGTTGTCAATCTGATTTCAGACCTTTTCTCACTTATGTAACTTACTATGGATTGAAACATCCAGATTCAGCCAATTAAGTATATTAATAATCTAGCAGTACTGGCACAGTTTATGTTATATATGTGACGTGGGTAATGTGAATCGAATCACAATGTCTTTCTGGGGTAAACCGCTAAATCATACACAGCTGTGGTAAAAATCTTACTGATACACAGAAGGGGTAAACCTCTTACTCATACACAGATGGGGTAAACCGCTTACTCATACACAGCTGGGGTAAACCTCTTACTCATACACAGCTGGGGTAAAAATCTTACTCATACTCAGATGGGGTAAACCGCTTACTCATACACAGCTGGGGTAAAACGCTTACTCAAGCACAGCTGGGGTAAACCGCTTACTCATACACAGCTGGGGTAAAAATCTTACTCATACACAGCTGGGTTAAACAGCTTACTCAAGCACAGCTGGAGTAAACCGCTTACTCATACACAGCTGGGGTAAACCGCTTACTCAAACACAGCTGGGGTAAACAACTTACTCATACACAGATGGGGTAAACAGCTTACTCATACACAGCTGGGGTAAACAGCTTACTCATACACAGCTGGGGTAAACCTCTTACTCATGCACAGCTTAGGGTAAACAGCTTACTCATACACAGCTTAGGGTAAACAGCTTACTCATACACAGCTGGGGTAAACCTCTTACTCATACACAGCTGGGGTAAACAGCTTACTCATACACAGCTGGGGTAATCCGCTTACTCATACACAGCTTAGGGTAAACAGCTTACTCATACACAGCTGGGGTAAACAGCTTACTCATACACAGCTGGGGTAAACCTCTTACTCATACACAGCTTAGGGTAAACAGCTTACTCATACACAGCTTAGGGTAAACAGCTTACTCATACACAGCTGGGGTAAACCTCTTACTCATACACAGCTGGGGTAAACAGCTTACTCATACACAGTTGGGGTAATCGGCATACTCATACACAGCTTAGGGTAAACAGCTTACTCATACACAGCTGAGGGTAAACAGCTTACTCATACACAGGTGGGATAAACAGATTGCTGATACATAGGTGGGATAAACAGCATACTCATATACAGCTGGGGTAAACCGCTTACTCATACACAGCTGGGGTAAAAATCTTACTCATACACAGCTGGGGTAAACAGCTTACTCAAGCACAGCAGGGATAAACCTCTTACTCACACAAAGCTGGGGTAAACTGCTTCCTCTTACACAGCTGAGGTAAACAGCTTACTCTTACTCATACACAGCTGGGGTTAATTGCTTACTCATATATAGCTGGGGTAAACTGCTTACTCATTCATAGCTGGGGTAAGCAGCTTACTCATACACATCTGGGATAAACAGCTTACTCTTACACAGTTGGGGTAAACAGCTTACTCATACACAGCTGGGTAAACCGCTTACTCATGCACAGCTGGGATAAACAGCTTACTCATACACAGCTGGGGTAAACCGCTAACTCATACACAGCTGGGTTAAACAGCTTACTCAAGCACAGCTGGAGTAAACCGCTTACTCATACACAGCTGGGGTAAACCGCTTACTCATACACAGCTGGGGTAAACCGCTTACTCAAACACAGCTGGGGTAAACAACTTACTCATACACAGCTGGGGTAAACCACTTACTCAAGCACAGCTGGAGTAAACCGCTTACTCATACACAGCTGGGGTAAAAATCTTACTCATACACAGCTTGGTTAAACAGCTTACTCAAGCACAGCTGGAGTGAACCGCTTACTCATACACAGCTGGGGTAAACCACTTACTCAAACACAGCTGGGGTAAACCGCTAACTCATACACAGCTGGGGTAAAAATCTTACTCATACACAGCTGGGTTAAACAGCTTACTCAAGCACAGCTGGAGTGAACCGCTTACTCATACACAGCTGGGGTAAACCACTTACTCAAGCACAGCTGGAGTAAACCGCTAACTCATACACAGCTGGGGTAAAAATCTTACTCATACACAGCTGGGTTAAACAGCTTACTCAAGCACAGCTGGAGTGAACCGCTTACTCATACACAGCTGGGGTAAACCACTTACTCAAGCACAGCTGGAGTAAACCGCTAACTCATACACAGCTGGGGTAAAAATCTTACTCATACACAGCTGGGTTAAACAGCTTACTCAAGCACAGCTGGAGTGAACCGCTTACTCATACACAGCTGGGGTAAACCACTTACTCAAGCACAGCTGGAGTGAACCGCTTACTCATACACAGCTGGGGTAAACCACTTACTCAAACACAGCTGGGGTAAACCGCTAACTCATACACAGCTGGGGTAAAAATCTTACTCATACACAGTTGGGGTAATCGGCATACTCATACACAGCTTAGGGTAAACAGCTTACTCATACACAGCTGAGGGTAAACAGCTTACTCATACACAGGTGGGATAAACAGATTGCTGATACATAGGTGGGATAAACAGCATACTCATATACAGCTGGGGTAAACCGCTTACTCATACACAGCTGGGGTAAAAATCTTACTCATACACAGCTGGGGTAAACAGCTTACTCAAGCACAGCTGGGATAAACCTCTTACTCACACAAAGCTGGGGTAAACTGCTTCCTCTTACACAGCTGAGGTAAACAGCTTACTCTTACTCATACACAGCTGGGGTTAATTGCTTACTCATATATAGCTGGGGTAAACCGCTTACTCATTCATAGCTGGGGTAAGCAGCTTACTTATACACATCTGGGATAAACAGCTTACTCTTACACAGTTGGGGTAAACAGCTTACTCATACACAGCTGGGTAAACCGCTTACTCATGCACAGCTGGGATAAACAGCTTACTCATACACAGCTGGGGTAAACCGCTAACTCATACACAGCTGGGTTAAACAGCTTACTCAAGCACAGCTGGAGTAAACCGCTTACTCATACACAGCTGGGGTAAACCGCTTACTCATACACAGCTGGGGTAAACCGCTTACTCAAACACAGCTGGGGTAAACAACTTACTCATACACAGATGGGTTAAACAGCTTACTCAAGCACAGCTGGAGTAAACCGCTTACTCATACACAGCTGGGGTAAACCGCTTACTCATACACAGCTGGGGTAAACCGCTTACTCAAACACAGCTGGGGTAAACAACTTACTCATACACAGATGGGTTAAACAGCTTACTCAAGCACAGCTGGAGTAAACCGCTTACTCATACACAGCTGGGGTAAAAATCTTGCTCATACACAGCTTGGTTAAACAGCTTACTCAAGCACAGCTGGAGTGAACCGCTTACTCAAACACAGCTGGGGTAAACCACTTACTCAAACACAGCTGGGGTAAACCGCTAACTCATACACAGCTGGGGTAAAAATCTTACTCATACACAGCTGGGTTAAACAGCTTACTCAAGCACAGCTGGAGTGAACCGCTTACTCATACACAGCTGGGGTAAACCACTTACTCAAGCACAGCTGGAGTAAACCGCTTACTCATACACAGCTGGGGTAAAAATCTTACTCATACACAGCTTGGTTAAACAGCTTACTCAAGCACAGCTGGAGTGAACCGCTTACTCATACACAGCTGGGGTAAACCATTTACTCAAACACAGCTGGGGTAAACCGCTAACTCATACACAGCTGGGGTAAAAATCTTACTCATACACAGCTGGGTTAAACAGCTTACTCAAGCACAGCTGGAGTGAACTGCTTACTCATACACAGCTGGGGTAAACCGCTTACTCAAACACAGCTGGGGTAAACCGCTAACTCATACACAGCTGGGGTAAAAATCTTACTCATACACAGCTGGGTTAAACAGCTTACTCAAGCACAGCTGGAGAAAACCGCTTACTCATACACAGCTGGGGTAAACAGCTTACTCATACAAAGCTGGGGTAAACAGCTTACTCATACACAGCTGGGGTAAACCTCTTATTCATACACAGCTGGGGTAAACCGCTTACTCATACACAGCTGAGGGTAGACAGCTTACTCATACACAGGTGGGATAAACAGATTGCTGATACACAGCTGGGATAAACAGATTACTCATACTCAGTTGGTGTCATGATTTTCCCACGCTGTCAGTTCACCGCGGGTCAGGCGGGGAGTTTGTGCAGCCTCAGTGACTACCGCTGACGTCACTTAGGCTGCGCAGACTCCCTGCCTGACCTGAGGTGAACTCAACAGCTTGGGAAAATGTTCAAAAACTTTCCCACACTACTGAGTTCATGTCCGTTTAGGTGAGGAGGCTGCACAGGCAGCTTTTCATTCATTCCTCCCTGGTTTATAGCCGGGGCAGTCACATTAGCACTGCTCCCGATTATAAACTAATTAACCCCTTGAGATGGATTGCAGCGTGGGACATGACTGTACGTTGGATAGGTATGGGATATTGTTGCTTTTTATTTTGGATTTTTTACAGGAGAACAAGGGCTTCGATTGGATTGGGGATTTAATATAGATGGAAAAAATGTGTGTTTAATTATTTCGTTAAAATACTTTTTTCTTAATGTCTGTGTGTTTTTTAACCCTTTCAGACTATTGGATTAATAATGTATAGGTTTCTGATTGACACCTCTCCATTTTTAACCAGGCTTAATGTCACCTTACAGTAGCAAGGTGACATTAACCCCTTATTGCCCCATATGCCACTGGCTACAGGGCAATGGGAAGAGAGTGGCTAAGTGCCGGAATTGCCACATCTTAAAGATGCGCCTTTTCTGGGATGGCTGAGGTCAGAGGTTTTTATCCGGGGGGACAATAACCATGGTCCCTCTCTAGGCTATTAATATCTGTGCTCAGTCACTGGTTTTCCCTTTTTTCTCACAAATGGGTATGAGCCCTAATACTGTAAGGCACAATTTCTTGAATCATTCTGAATTATTTGACGCCTATGTATCAATTTTCAGGCAGAAGGGCTTACTGAAGATTTGTTGCTGAACATGTTCATCTCTTTAGAGGGAATCTGTTAGCAGGTTTTTGCTACCTGAAAGAAGCATGATGTAGGCAAAGAGACTCTGAATCCAAAAATATATCGCTTAGTTTACTGGATGCAGCAGTTTTGACACAGAGTTTTTAGATTTAGTAATGCAGCAGAGCTAAGAAAGCTAATCTAGCCCCCACCACGATTTCCTTGCAACTACGATTTCCAGTTTAAAAAAATATTACATTTCCATAAAGAAAAAAATATTTTTTTTTAAAAAAAGTAACTGCAATGGACATGCAAAAATGTTGGAGCAAGCCAAAGTCGCTCCCATCCATATTCATCACTTGCAAAAAGAAACTCATCTGCTTCTTGTACATGTAGGGCCCCTGTTTTGGTGATGCAGAGTCACTTTTGGTGTGCTAGTGCTTCTCTCTATGATACTTATCACAACAACTGCACCAATGTTTGGTAACTTAGTGATCTGAGTCTGTGAAGAAAAAATTATAATAAAAACCAATTGCAAAACAAATGCAACTTTGATCATGCAAATACAGACAAAATCTGAATTTGGATTTTTTCTACATCAATACAATTTTTTCCCTGCCATTGGTAGGAACCTCTCAATTACTTACAAGTTATTGATCTATGGTTTGAACTGCTGGTGACATATCCAGTGGCTTTGGCATGGCAGGAGAAGTGGCCAAATGTTTTTTTTTTTTGTATCATAAGCAACCTCCTGTAACATATAAATCAGATGCCACACAGATAAACATAGTGGGAGCTGCTTTTTTTTGTGTGTGCACCCATTGAGTTACTCAGGCAAGCTTCATTCGATATACACAGAAAAGTAGTGCATACTGAGATTTTTGTCTCATGGGTGGTCAGATAGAGAAAAAATAGGTAATCTGAACAGCCTTATTATATAACATGGATATGTGTGCTATCCGTGTGATTTCTGATTAAAGATAGGATACGTCTACATTCATCTGCATGAGCCCTTTATCATATACAGTAGTGAGCTGGGAGTCAGTGGTGTAATTTGACGCTTGTTGGCCCCAATGCAAAATCTTCAATGGAGACCCCAACTAACAGGGGTCTTTAATAGACATAGTCTTTTCATATTGGGGAAAGGGACCTTTGGGCCGCCCTAGTCTCCAGGGCCTGAATGTGAAGGCAAACCCTGCACCCATTATCATTAGGTTCCTGCTGGTAGTCCATCTTGTCTTCAGCAGGATGGGTTTTAGCAGTTTTTTGGATTGAATGAAGCCTTAGTGAACCAATAATCTGTCTTGCTTTGACCAAGTAGTATATTAGCCATTTATCAGAGTGAATGATAATTTCAGGAGGCAGAGAAGAGGAGAAATATTTCATGAGCAGGGAAAGCAGTATATGTCTCTGATAACATTTATGACAAACTTTGTTACATTTGCTTATACTTTTGACACACATTGTCTGTGTAGGCAGAATGTATTATTCATATTACAATTCAGAATTTGTTTCATTGATATGATTTATTGCAATATCTTATGATTTGCTAATGACCAGAAAGATTATTTATGTCCTTCAATTTCTAAAATAATGTACAACCAAAGTAAGAGCTGCAACAGAAATTTAAAGACTATGGATAATTAGACCTTTCCGAGTGTTCCAATCAGACAATATGGGATGTGTAATGGTTTGTCGTTGGGATACTTTATGCAGTCGTTAGGATTATTACTGCCATTATTCTTCTTGTACATGCTTGGCAAATTAAGAAAAGTGAAGACAAAAAGAGAGCTGAAATATTATTTAAACTAAACCCTGTCCTGAAACAGACTGAAGAAGTCATTTTTTTCTGAATCTTCTCAGAGAAAAATCATTACCGTTACAATTTTATTTTTCCAGCAGGAGGTTTAAATCCTGTCTGTGCAAGATCATATTTTCTGAGTTCTGAGTAAAGAAACTTTTGCAAATAATGATGGTAGTTTTGAAAAAATGTAAGACAGACTCATAGAAATGATAGCAGCAGGGGGGTTTACACGAGGGTTTTTTAAAATTGCACCACCTCTGCCTTTAGTATTATGTCTTATTAGAATCATGTCCCTCTTCCCCTCACAATTTTAAGTTTAGCAGCATGTTTCAGAAATAAGAGGTTCCACAGCGCAGTAATGTCTATAAAGCACCGGTGGCTAAATATATATTCTAGCTTAGATGTTAAAGGAAACACCACACTTTCTCCATTGTTGGAACATGTTTTTTTTATAGATATTGTGAAAAGAACAACCTTTCAGACTCCTAAAGGACTGAAATGATTATGTTTCTTTTCTATGAAAAGTTTTTTGCTGTACAGATAGTTTGAGGTTATATTCGTCATTGGTCCAAGATTGCGAATGAGTAGCCAATGCTTTTTCATCCAAAAACAAAACAGCAATTTTTAATTTATCAAAATGATTGAATCCATAAAAAAATCTTTATCCATCCCTCCTAATAACAGGTACCTCACCACTGCCTAGCTGGTACTGTTCATGGATGGAGTAGGATAAAATGCAATTGGGTTTATTGCTGAGAATCCTTTGTACATATACGGTAGATTTTTTTTTTTATCTACCTCTTCATATTAAGTTTGAAGGTCTCCTTAGCTAAAAAGATAGCAGAAATTAAAATATAATTGTAAACTAATATTTGGAAGTGGCTACATTATGTATTTTTTTGTTAAGTGTATATTTACTTAATAAAAAAATCTTTTGACTGTTTCGACCTCTCAATATTGATAACGTATAACCATGCATATATTCATAGTTACCTTCAAAAGCACCCAGACATTTTTAAACAGTGCATTTTTGCACAACATAAAAATATACTTTTTGTAAGGTACTCGGCATGGGTGTTTACTAGAGCTGATTTGACTCAACATTGTTTTTCAGAGGATCAGTTTCATGAGATTCTCCAGTCTCTGTGAATTTGAATAGATAGCAATTCAATTTGTGAGCAAAAGAAAAACAAAAACACTGCCTTGCGCCATTTCACACACTACTGATGGTTGGGAGTTTTGCATCAGTCAGAGAGTAGAGTAATAAAGTTAGGAGCCACTAATTTTCACAGTCTTCTACTAGGCATTGCTCCTACTGGCCAGATTCCTACTCCACACTGATGAGGGGCAATACCCCAAAACAGCTGTCTGTGCATGGATACCATGTTTTGGCATAGGTAGTTTCCTTCATTGGAGACTGCCCTTCCCGTGGTTGTTCCTTCCAGGGAAAAGACCTGGCTAGTCATTGCTTGCGTTGAGAAACATGTGATGATGGTGTCTCCGCGGTTTGTGTTTTGCATATATTTACATATTTCCCATAAGGGTGGGGGCATTGCCCTAGAACCACTGCGTTGAGAAACATGTGATGGTGTTTCCGCAGTGTTAGATGTTGATCTCCATGAGTTCATTCATCCTCATTTTCACAGTCTTCTACTAGGCATTGCTCCTACTGGCCAGTTTCCTACTCCACACTGATGAGGGGCAATACCCCGAAACAGCTGTCTGTGGATGGATACCATGTTTTGGCATAGGTGGTTTCCTTCATTGGAGACTGCCCTTCCTGTGGTTGTTCCTTCCCGGGGAAAGACCTGGCTAGTCATTGCTTGCATTGAGAAACATGTGATGGTGTCTCCGCGGCTTGTGTTTTGCATATACAGTCATATGTAAAAGTTTGGGCACCCCTATTAATGTTAACCTTTTTTCTTTATAACAATTTTGGTTTTTGCAACAGGTATTTCAGTTTCATATATCTAATAACTGATGGACTCAGTTATATTTCTGGATTCAAATGAGGTTTATTGTGCTAACAGAAAATGTGCAATCTGCATTTAAACAAAATTTGACTGGTGCAAAAGTATGGGCACCCTTATCATTTTCTTGATTTGAACACTCCTAACTACTTTTTACTGACTTCCTGAAGCACTAAATTGGTTTTGTAACCTCATTGAGCTTTGAACTTCATAGCCAGGTGTATCAAATCATGAGAAAAGGTATTTAAAGTGGCCACTTGCAAGTAGTTCTCCTATTTGATTCTCCTATGAAGAGTGGCATCATGGGCTCCTCAAAACAACTCTCAAATGATCTGAAAACAAAGATTATTCAACATAGCTTTTCAGGGGAAGGATACAAAAAGTTGTCTCAGAGATTTAACCAGTCAGTTTCCACTGTGAGGAACATAGTAAGGAAATGGAAGAACACAGGTACAGTTCTTGTTAAGCCCAGAAGTGGCAGGCCAAGAAAAATATCAGAAAGGCAGAGAAGAAGAATGGTGAGAACAGTCAAGGACAATCCACAGACCACCTCCAAAGACCTGCAGCATCATCTTGCTGCAGATGGTGTCACTGTGCATCGGTCAACAATACAGCGCATGCATAACGCCTTTTTGTATGACCAAACAACTCAATCTTTGTTTCATCAGTTCACAGGACCTTCTTCCAAACTGTAACTGGCTTGTCCAAATGTGCTTTTGCATACCTCAGGCGACTCTGTTTGTGGCGTGCTTGCAGAAACTGCTTCTTTCGCATCACTCTCCCATACAGCTTCTCCTTGTGCAAAGTGCGCTGTATTGTTGACCGATGCACAGTGACACCATCTGCAGCAAGATGATGCTGCAGGTCTTTGGAGGTGGTCTGTGGATTGTCCTTGACTGTTCTCACCATTCTTCTTCTCTGCCTTTCTGATATTTTTCTTGGCCTGCCACTTCCGGGCTTAACAAGAACTGTACCTGTGTTCTTCCATTTCCTTACTATGTTCCTCACAGTGGAAACTGACTGGTTAAATCTCTGAGACAACTTTTTGTATCCTTCCCCTGAAAAGCTATGTTGAATAATCTTTGTTTTCAGATCATTTGAGAGTTGTTTTGAGGAGCCCATGATGCCACTCTTCATAGGAGAATCAAATAGGAGAACTACTTGCAAGTGGCCACTTTAAATACCTTTTCTCATGATTTGATACACCTGGCTATGAAGTTCAAAGCTCAATGAGGTTACAAAACCAATTTAGTGCTTCAGGAAGTCAGTAAAAAGTAGTTAGGAGTGTTCAAATCAAGAAAATGATAAGGGTGCCCATACTTTTGCACCGGTCAAATTTTGTTTAAATGCAGATTGCACATTTTCTGTTAGTACAATAAACCTCATTTGAATCCAGAAATATAACTGAGTCCATCAGTTATTAGATATATGAAACTGAAATACCTGTTGCAAAAACCAAAATTGTTATAAAGAAAAAAGGTTAACATTAATAGGGGTGCCCAAACTTTTACATATGACTGTATTTCCACATGTATTCAGTCTGTCCAGCAGCCACAAATCGTGCAGCTATGTCAACAGAAACTAAATCTCCGTGCATGCTAAAATACTCGGAGGACACTTGAGCATGCTCGGGAAAACCCGAGCAACGAGAATACGTTCTCATCACTACTCATTACACATATGGAGAGAAAAAGTCTTATGTCAAATTTTGCTGTCCTGATGCAGTGCTGAAGCATATTGAAATTGAGAGTGGTAGTCGCAGTCTGTGAGTAATTATACAAATATTTAAGTGATAGGGAAGTGCTGGACCTGCAGAGTCAGTGTGACTGTGAATTGATTGATCTCTCATAAAGTGCAGTAACAGTATCTTAATAACAGAATTTTTTGTGTTCTTCACTTACCGCAAACAGGAAGGGCAGTTTAATACCCAACTGACAAAATGTTGTTGATGAAAACAACACTGAAACCAAAGCTTCTGTGTCAGGAAAAAAAAGTGTTTCATAGATTGTGAGATGGATAAGTAATATTTTATTCTTATTTTAAAGAAAAATGTCCATACTTCACAAATTTTAGCACAACTATATACCCCACAAAGTGTTGGTGTTGCAAAAAATATATATTTAAACATTTATTTTAATATTCCAATATAAGACTTGCATGCTCTATTTGCAAAGGAGCCAAAAGAGAGAAACTGGATAGGAGACAAAGCAAAGTAGGCATTTGACATCAAGCAGGGATAATTTTTGGAGTTTCACAATATATGAGGAGCCTAAAAATGATAAAATTATGTTACCACAGTATTTTGTTAAATAGGTCATTGTTTATCACCGGTTATCATCAGTTTTCCCCTAGCCAGATAGGTTGAAGTCACTTGGACACTGCTAAGACTGCATTTATGTTAAAGAATTCAAAAGGGGCTCAATACAATCATAGCAGCCATCACAGTGTTATACACATATTATCCAAGCAAATTTGTAAGTGTAGCAAATTTATTCATTGCAAATCACATATTTTGGGAAAATTCTGTGAAGCTGGATTTTGGATTTTGGAAGAATCGCTCATCTCTAGTATTTGCAATTCAACTGCCAATTTTAATGAGTATAGTCCATATTTTTGCCATTCTCCTAGTCATATCTGTACATCATCTCCACTGATCAACCTCAATCCTCCTGTGCCCTGTTCGTGCTGATATCACTCATGCAGGCTGCATTGGCTTTAGAGTAGGGTAGACTCAGGTATCAATACATAACCACAGGGTGGGCTGATATGGCAAAGCTACAATATACCCCATGAGCAGATATTGTTCCCGGCAGAGTATTTCTATTCAGCAGTCAATGCACCTCATTTAATCTTTAGGGCTTTGAATATTTATTCTCACCAAACAGTATAACCAAAATTACAAACCATGAGAGGTGGAGAAAATGAATAGTTCTGGAGGGCTGTGAAGGTGAGTCACCTGGTTGTAGTTTCATAGTTTTAAAGTTGAAAAAAGACTCAAATTAATCGGGTTCATCTAATAGCCTAATATTTGTATCCAAAGGAAAGAAAAAAAGCAATAAGACAAAAGCTAATTGCCTCAAATTGGTGCAAAAATTTCTTCCTGACTCCATTTATAGAAATTAGACTAGTTCCTTGGATCATCACCCCATCACAGAATCTAGTACATGCGTATTATATTTTTCAGGCAAGGAATCCAGGCTTTGTTTTAGTAAACTGGCCCTCATAACATGTTGTGGCAGAGAGTTCCATAATTTTACTGCTCTCACAGTAAATCACTATCTTTAATGATAATTAGGTGCATCATTCTAAATTGATAGAGTATTTACAAGTGGTAGTAAGGCATTCTGAGACCATTCCTGTGTTGACTTGCTAATCATTCAAGGCAGTGGGCTCACTCACAATTTTGCCTAAGAGCACCGCAACAAATAAATAATGGTACCTAAACATCATCCAAGAGCAACATCTCATCACAATCTCAGAGCGATTTGGTGATGAACAATTATTTTTTCCATCATGTTACAAGGCAAAAGTGATTACTGATCTGCCCTGCAAACAAAACATCGACATTTTTGTTTCCATAGCCATGACACTCCCAAGATCTCTATCCCATTAGTGGTTAATCATGTGAATAAGCAAAAACACAGAAATTACGATAAGCTCCAAGCACTGACTAGGCCAGAATGTATTGTATTAGTGAGATTGTGCCTAGAAGTTGATATCCAACATTCTAGGGAAATTGTAGAAGTCTTGAAAAATAAGTGTCAACACTGTTATTATTGAGTCTTTGCACAAACTTGAAACATTTGTCAAAAAATGTATAAAAACTTATGAAATGCTGATTGTACTAGAGTAACCAGAGAAACATCTGTTTAAAAGATCTAAAAACATTGAAGTAGAAAACAAAATGTGAGCCAGTCTCAAAACTATTGGTCACAACTGTATATCAGACAAGCCATCCAATATCAGACAACCCATCCTTGTTATCAATGTTCTTGAACTTATTAACATACAGGTAGTAAATATTTCCCTATTATCCACGCTAATGTAATGATCATCTTGAGGATGGGATAAAAATGGAGAGAGGGAAGACTAGAAACCAGTCCGCAGTCACAACTCTGAATTAAAGGCATAATTAGTACCATTACACAAGCCAGGGTCTTAATCTACAGGAACATACAAATCAGACATGATATAAATCTGCCACACCATAAGCATAATTATTACCACAACAGCATGATAAACACCATATATGGATGTCATAAAAGAATCAAACTGCATGAAACCAATCAAAAAACAAAATGTAGAGATGCCAACAGATTTCTCTTTCCACTACATCAGATTTATCAGGGAATCCCAAGACAGCTAGAGTGCCACACAGTCACCCAAAAATATACATGTACAAAAAGCTCATGTTGCTACTGTAAATGATGATTGGAGTAGTCGGACTACATTGCAGGTATCATTCACTGTGACAACTATACAGTATATTAACATAGTAAGGCCTCATCATGCCAACTTGATCGCTAAAACATATCAGGACTGTCAGTTATATTGTTGCTGGCATTATACGGTATATATTTTTTGCTCCATATGCCATGAGCTTTCTGTACAAATACATTTTTTATTGTATATGTGACACTTTTACCACCTTGAGATTACCTGAGAAACCTTATGTGACAGAAGAAACACATTTTAGTGTCTGCCTTCTTTTGGATGAACAGGTTAGGCTATTTGTTGAACTTGATGGACTTAAGTCTACAATTAACCTTAAAAACTATAACGTTATAACACATTAGAATATCTATACAGTGTTTTCATGCATTTCTTGCAGTTTGATTAGTAATAGATGTGTTTATATGGTGTTTGTAATGAGGCAATTATAATAATTATCTTCATCAAGTGGCATATTGTATCCTGTGTGTTTTGTCAGCTCCGGCAGACTAAGACCCTGGCTTGAAGAATAGTTATGATTAGAGATGAACGAATTTGTTCGAATTAGGATCTGAATATGATCGGAATTGAATATTGTTTTTGCAATATTCGTTGAACACAGTCGAACATCATTTGAGTCAATGGGAGTAGAAATTACCGAATATGTTTGGAACCGATCATAAGACATACATTCGGCCCGAATAGTGTTCGAATATGGCACGAATATGTCAAAATCAGATTCGGGGCCAAAATCGAAACAAATTCTCTCATCTCTAGTTATGATGCCTTTAGTTGGGGTTTGACTGCGGACTTGTTTCTAGTTTTCACTGTCTATCTTTTAGTTACACACTCAAGACACACATTAGATTAGGGTGAATAAAAGAGTAATATTTAGAGGCCAGATGCTATGAAGTCCAAGGACATTGTAAATTGAAAATCATGTTCAATCTTGTGAGGTGAATACTTCATTCTATTTATAACTTTTACAAATTTGTATTAAAAGTTATATTTTAATAAAGGACACTGTAGGAGAAAAGTGTGAATAGGGTCTTATCCGATAGAGATTTCAGGCTATACAATCAGATTGCACTTACCTGATGTATCTTTACATTAGAGCATAGAAACTCAGCAGAGATTACAGCTGCTGCAGATCAACAGGTCAAACTGGTGACCAAATCATAACATTAAATCTAGAAAATTCGTGGATACCATCTGCACTGCTGCATCAATAAAAGTCCAGGCGAGTTGAAGATAAAGAATGGTGGTTTATTATCAATCCGTTTCGAAGTCAATAGGACTTCTTCCTCAAGAGATAGCATCTCCTGAGGAAGAAGTCCTATTGACTTTGAAACACGTTGAGAATAAACCACCATTCTTTATCTTCAACTTGCCTGGACTTTTATTGATGCAGCAGAGCAGATGGTATCCACGAATTTTCCAGATTTAATGTTAAAAGTTATATTTTTTAAATTCATCCGATCTTACCATATCTGTATATTCCAGAAATTTTACTTGTGTTTCAGTACAATATATCTCTGGTTGTACAATAGGGCACTCACATCTCTTGTTTTTCTGGTGGGCTTAAAGTATTTCTGAAAACCAAACCCAGCATAAACACCAATACCACCTGTTATAAACAGTGTTGAAGGGATGATGATTTGGGCTTGTTTTGAAGCCACATGATCTGGATCCTTTGCAATCATTGAGTCAATCATGAACCTATCTATATACAAAATAATATGTGAGGCTATATTTCCAAATTTGAAGCTTGGCCAAAACTTGGTAATTCATCGGGATAATTTTCACAAGCACACCACAAATCTACATCAGAGTGAATGAAAAAGAAAAGAATAAAAGTGATGCTGTGACCCAGTCAAAGTGTAGAACTCAACCCAAGTGAAACACTATGGTGGGCCCTTAGGAGAGTTGAGCACAAATTAATGCACCTAAGCCTCAAAGAACTTAATCTACATTGTAGAAGTAGACAACATCTAAGATAAAAACAAAATGAGCAAAAACCCTGCTGTAAGTAAAAAGTAATAGAACATATAATAAGCTAGGGTACTTAGTAAATGCTGTTTTTGATTAAAAATTAGTCATCCCACCAAGACAAGGCATGCCCAAATCAGGATGGTCCTATATTATCTCTAATATTAAAACCTTAATATGTGTGAAAATGACTCACTTGTAGTGAAGAGCGAGTATACTCGATGCTCGGGTTTTCCCGGGCATGCTCTGGTGTCCTCTGAGTATTTTGGCGTGCTCGACGATTTAGTTTGTGTCGATGTAGCTGCATGATTTGCAGCTGCTAACCAGCCTAAATACATGTGAGGAATGCCTGTTTGTTAGGGAATCCCCACATGTTAGGGAATCCCCACATCTCTCATGTCCTCCCCGTCTCACAACCCTAAACAGCTCTTCAACACTTTCAATTCTCTACTCCGTCCCACAGCACCTCCTGCCTCTCCTCTCATTTCTGCTGAAGACTTTGCCTCCTTCTTTAAGCAGAAGATCGATACGATCAGAGAAAGCTTTGGCCCGCAGCCACCAATGCCCCTCTTAGCCACTCAGCCCTGTTCTTCCAAATCAGCTCCTCCACCATGACAGAAGATCAGCTCTCCACACTCCTGTGAAGAGCACATCTCACCACTTGGGTGCTTGACCCGCTCCTGTCCCACCTCATCCCTTACCTTGCCACAGTCTTCATCCCAGCTCTAACACACCTCTTCAACCTTTCACTTACAAATGGTGTCTTTCCCTCATCCTTCAAACATGCCTCAATCACACCCATCCTCAAAAAGCCCTCCCTCGACCCATCCTCTGTGTCTAACTATTGCCCGATATCTCTTCTCCCTTACACCTCAAAACTACTGGAACAGCGTGTATATTTTGAACTGTCCTCCCACCTCTTCTCCTGTTCCCTTTTTGACCGCTTACAATCTGGCTTCCGACCACATCACTCAACTGAAACTGCCCTAACTAAAGTCACCAACGACCTACTAACCACCAAGAGCAAGCGACACTATTCTGTCCTTCTCTTGGACCTGTCTTCTGCCTTCGTTACCGTGGATCATTCCCTCCTGCTACAGATTCTCTCATCTCTTGGCATCACAGACTTGGCCCTATCATGAATCTCATCATACCTAACAGACCGAACATTTAGTGTCTCCCTCTCACACACCACCTCCTCACCTCGCCCCATCTGTCGGTGTTCCTCAAGGCTCAGTCCTAGGACCCCTACTCTTCTCCATCTACACCTTTGGCCTGGGACAGCTCAAAGAATCCCACGGTTTACAGTATCACCTCTACGCTGATGACATGCAGATCTACATATCTGGACCTGTCCTCACCTCCTTACTGACCAAAATCCCACAATGTCTGTCTGCTATCTCAGCCTTCTTTTCTGCTCGCTTTCTCAAACTGAACATGGACAAAACAGAATTCATCATCTTTCCCCCATCTCACTCTACCCCTCCACCAGACCTATCCATCAATGTCAGTGGCTGCTCGCTTTCCCCAGTCCCACACGCTCGGTGCCTTGGGGTGACCTCGACTCTGCTCTCTCTTTTAAACCACATATCCAAGCCCTTGCCTCCTCCTGCCACCTCAAACTCAAAAATATTTCCCAGATCCGTGCATTCCTCAACCACGAGACCACAAAAACACTAGCGCATGCCCTTATCATCTCCCGCCTTGACTACTGCAACCTCCTACTCTCTGGCCTCCCCTCTAGCACTCTGGCACCACTCCAGTCCATCCTACACTCTGCTTCCCAACAAATCCACCTGTCTCCCCGCTATTCCCCAGCCTCCCCCCCATGCCAGGCCCTTCACTGGCTTACTATTGCCCAGAGGCTCCAGTTCAAAACCCTAACCATGACGTTCAAAGCCATCCACAACCTCTCTCCCCCATACATCTGTGACATGGTTTCCCAAAACCTACCCGCACGCAACCTTCGATCCTCTCAAGATCTCCTTCTTTAATCCCCCTTTATCTCTTCTTCCCACAACCGCATACAAGACTTCTCCCGTGCTTCCCACATACTTTGGAACTCTCTGCCACAACACATCAGACTCTCACCAACAATGGAAACCTTCAAGAAGAACCTGAAGACCCACCTGTACCGACAAGCCTACAGCCTGCAATGACCCGCAGTCTACTGAACCACTGCACAACAAGCTCTACCCTCTCCTAGTGTATCCTCACCCATCCCTATAGACTGTGAGCCCTCGCAGGCAGGGTCCACTCTCCTTCTGTACTTGTGTGTCCCTTGTCTTACACGTTTATTGAACTTGTCTATATTTCCCCTTTTCACATGTAAAGCGCCATGGAATAAATGGCGCTATATAAATGTATAATAATAATAATATATTCAGGCTGTCTAGCAGCCGCAAATCATGCAATTATGTCGACACAAACTAAATCTCTGAGCACGCCAAAATACTCGGAGTACACACGAGCATGTTTGGGAAAACCCGAGCAACGAGTATACTCGCTCATCACTACTCACTTGTTATCTGTGTGCAGTCCATATGTTATCTGTGTGCAGTCCATATGCAATTAATTTTATTACGTTTTTTAATCATTTACAAGACCATTTAGTTTTGTATGTTACAGAATTGCAAAATATTCGTAAAAATCAAATGTTATACTATGGCTCCATACGGAATAAGATTTTTTTTGCATTCCCATAGGCTTAAATGAGTGAGACTCATTTGATTTACAGAAGAAATTAATGAATGCTGAAATTTTTTCCCACCTTACCCGTTACCTCTCCACTCACTCCCGCCTTACCCGCCTTACCCGTCACCTCTCCACTCACTCCCTTCTAGACCCTTCACAGTATGGCTTCCGCCCCCTACATTCAACTGAAACTGCACTCATCAAAGTGACCAAAGACCTTCTGACAGCAAAACGTAATGGTGACCACTCTCTGCTCATCCATCTTGACTTATCTGCAGCATTCGATACTGTTGACCACCATCTCCTACTCTCTAGGCTCCAGTCACTAGGCATTAAGGACACTGCTCTCTCCTTGTTATTTTCCTATCTCTCTCACCGCTCCTTCAGTGTTTTGTTCTCTGGCTCCACGTCATCTCCTCTTCCTCTTGCTGTCGGGGTACCTAAGGGCTCAGTCCTTGGCCCCCTTCTTTTCTCTCTCTACACGGCCCCAATTGGACAGACCATCATAAAATTTGGCTTTCAGTACCAACTTTATGCTGATGACACACAACTATGGGAGGAGACACAGATTAGATATTAGAAAAAACTTTTTGACAGTTAGAGTTATCAATGAGTGGAACAAGCTGCCACGAGAAGTGGTGAGTTTCCTTCAATGGAAGTCTTCAAACAGAGGCTGGACAGGCATCTGACTGGGATGATTTAGCGAATCCTGCATTGAGCAGGGGGTTGGACCAGATGGCCCAGGAGGTCCCTTCCAACTCTACGATTCTATGATTCTATGATTCTATATATGTCTTCCCCCAACCTTACCCCCGCTGTACTACAGAATGCCAGTGACTGTCTGTCCGCAGTCTCCAATATCATGTCCACTCTATCTGAAACTCAACCTCTCCAAAAGTGAACTTCTTCTGCTCCTGCCGTCTACTAACCTCCCTAAATCTGACACTTCCCTCTCCGTGGGTGGTACCACAATAACACCCGGGTAGCAGGCGCGCTGTCTGGGTGTTATGTTTGACACCAATCTCTCCTTCATATCCCATATACAATCTCTTGCCACTTACACCTAAAGAACATCTCTAGAATCCGCCCTTTTCTCACCATGGAAACAACGAAAACCCTCACTGTAGCATTGATCCACTCCCACCTGGATTACTGCAATGCTCTATTAATTGGCCTCCCTGTCACTCAACTATCCCCTCTCCAGTCCATACTTAATGCAGCGGCCAGGGTCGTCCATCTGGATATCTCTTCATCAGTCATTACACTGGCTGCCCATTCATTATAGGTTCCAATTCAAAGTACTTGTTCTCACCCACAAATCTCTCCACAGTGTGGCACCCCCCCTCATCTCCTCCCACATTTCTGTCTATCGGCCTAGCCGATCGCTGCGCTCTGCAAATGACTTTCGACTAACCTCTGCACTAATCCGAACCTCCTGCTCCCAACTCCAAGACTTCTCCCGTGCTGCTCCTATCCTCTGGAATGCTCTACCCCAAGAAATTAGGACTAACCACAATTTGCATAGTTTTAGGTGCTCCCTCAAAACACATTTGTTCAGAGCGGCCTATTACGTTCACTAATCAAAGTCATTCTATGTGTAAGTGTGCGTGTGTATCCCATTCACTATCTCCATCCATCCTTCTCCCTCAAGATGGCTGGACCTTCATTGTAAATACACAGTTGTATATGCACACCTGTACTTTGTATCTCCCTCACCTCATTGTAGATTGTAAACTCTCACAAGCAGGGTCGTCTTATTTAATCTTATTTTGCTTTAATTATTGTGTTGTTAACGTTGTTACTTATGACTTGTGTTTTGAAACTGTTAAACTGTAAAGCGCTGCAGAATATGTTGGCGCTATATAAATAAAGATTATTATTATTATTATTTTTCCACACACAGGTTCGATCAGTGGAAAAAATCTATCACCTGCACTGCTGCATTGATTAACATTGTTTTTTTTCACAGACAGCACTCGGACTGAAATACGATTGTGTGAACAAACACTAAGTATAATAATTATAATCTCTTAATATGACAAAAAACTTAAGAGTTACTCTCACATTTGGTGGAGGCAATCTTTCAGACTTTAGAATATATTAGTAAATAATAGAAAAGTAGAAGCAATTTTACATACTTGTAGGAAAATAGCAATTTTTTTTTAATTTTTTTTGCAAGAAATGTATAGAAAATTAAGTAATAATGTAATTTAAAGTAATCCAAATATAAATTGCTTGTGTATAACGCAGCACCCAGAGTTATTCTATAATTTTGTGCTTATTTGCTGTTGTACTTATTATATCTTTTTTCAGGTACAATAAGGGTTATCCTCCCAATTCACCATATATAGGCAGCTCACCAAACTTTTGTCATCTGTTGCCAGAAAAAGTCCCTTTTTGCTGTTTACGATTAGATAAGGTAAGTGAAAAAAAACCTTTTATAATGTGAAGATAGTGCTAAAATCTGAATCTGACAAAAGCCATTATCTGGAGACAAAGCTGGAGATCTTTCAAATTATTGGTGACAAAATTTCTTTTGGTAATAACTAAGTAATCTTTATTAAAGGAATTCTTCCGAAATAGTTAAAAAATAAATAACTACAGGAAATGTCAGTATAATATAGTTACTAAATACATTTAATTTGAAAGTCACAATTGTTTTGTTTAGGGAGACACTGGGGAACAATTTAAAAAATTTTTCCGTTGAGTTAGGTTTTTGAGCTGATTTATACTAAAATTGGCATGCTGATTCCAAAAATGTAGTCAGTTTTTTTCTATCACGTCAAGTTTTTCCTCCTCAACTTAACTGCCATAGAAGCACAATTGCACTGATTTCTGCAATAAGACTTGTTATCTGAGTACAATTCAACTCATATAGAGCTACGTGGCAACTTGTAAGAGTAGTCACAACTGAGACAGTGTGGTGAGAGGTGTGTACAGCTCCCAATACGTCATAATTATCAATATCTTTACACAAAAAATGTATCATAGTAGGAATAAATAGGATTTGTGATAGCTTTTCTCTTTACATTGGGCGCTTAGTTGTAATTTATATATCTTTTATGATTTTTTTCTTTGTTAGTTTTCAAAGCTTGTAACTTTCCATCTCAGTGTTTTATTTACTTATGTACATATTTCCTTTGTTTCAGATCATGTCTGCTCCTTCTTCCTCTCGTCGTAAATGCCTAAACAACCCTGACTCCTTCTGCTATATTTGTGGTGTTTTCACCATTTCAGTTCAAAGGGCAAACATCAGTGCATTTGTCAAACAAGCATATTTTGCATATTTTAACGTAAAACTCGGTGATCAAGATAAGCCATGGGCCCCTCACATAGTGTGCAAGCAGTGTGTCGAGAGTTTACGGATGTGGACCAAAGGAACACGTGAAAAGTTGGCATTTGGTATCCCCATGGTGTGGAGAGAGCAAAAAAGTCATTCCACAGACTGTTACTTCTGTTTAGTGAAAACATCAGGATTTAACAGGAAAAAATAAAAGTAAAATAGAATATCCAAATCTACCGTCAGCTATCAGACCAATGCCTCTTTCAGCTGAAATTCCAGTGCCAGTTTTCGAACAGCTACCATCTCTAGAAGTTCTGAGTGATGTTGACGAACACAGTGACAGCAATGATGCAGAATTTGAAAGTCACAAGGATTCAGTTCGTAAGGGATTTGATCAGCACGAGTTAAATGATTTAGCACGTGAATTGGGCTTATCAAAAAAAGCTTCAGAATTACTAGCATCAAGGCTGAATAAGAAACAGTTACTTGAACAAGGAGCGAAGGTATCATACTTTCGTACTAGAGAAAGTACATTTTTGCAGTACTTTCGGTGTGACAGCGGTTTTGTGTTTTGCCATAATATTCCTGGTTTACTACAAGAATTAGGGCTTTCAATGTACAATCCAAATGAATGGCGACTGTTTATTGATAGCTCTAAGCGGAGTCTTAATTGTGTCCTTCTACACAATGGCAATTTATTTGGTGCAGTCCCTACTGGGCATTCTGTCTCTCTTCGTGAAGAACATGGAGATGTAGAGAGTTATTGAGTTATTGAAATATGACACACACAATTGGATCATCTGTGTTGACCTTAAAATGGTTTGCTTCCTTCTTGGTCAGCAACGTGGGTACACAAAGTATCACTGCTTTCTCTGTATGTGGGATAGCAGAGCTCGAGAAAAGCATTGGGTTGAGTCGAATTGGCCTCCAAGATCTGGTCTTAAACCTGGAGATCCTAACATTCTACATCAGCCACTTGTTGACAGGAAGAATATACTATTCCCACCTCTGCACATAAAACTAGGTCTCATGAAGCAATTTGTAAAAGCATTGCCAACTGACGGCGACTGTTTTAAGTACATCATGTTGGCACTTCCTGGACTGTCCATTGAAAAAATCAAGGCTGGTGTGTTTGATGGTCCACAAATTCGACAGCTCATCAAAGATGAACATTTCACCGGGACTATGTCAGATCTTGAGAAGAATGCTTGGTTATCATTCAAAGACGTCGTCAAGAACTTTCTTGGAAATACACGTGCAAGTAATTACAAAGAAATTGTTCAGAAACTATTGGAGAGCTACAAAGCGCTTGGTTGCAACATGAGTAATAAACTACATTTTCTGCATTGCCATCTTGCCAACTTTCCGGAAAATCTTGGTGCTGTTAGCGATGAGCAAGGTGAACGATTTCACCAAGATTTGAAGGTTATGGAAGACCGTTACCAGGGTAGATGGGATGTACATATGATGGCTGACTATTGCTGGAGCATCAAACGTGATTGTCCTCAAGTTAAATTCTCCAGAAAAAGCTATAAATGTACATTTTTACCTTAAATACTTGCATATATATATATATATATATCCTTTGTAAAAAACATGATAGTGTTAAAAAACATATTTGTCATGCCTATTTCTTATATATTTCATATTTTGTTCATATTTGTACTATTTAAAAAAAAAACAAAAACTTTTTAGGTACAGTAGTTTACATATTTTTGAGAAGACAAAAATCCTATAGTTCAAAAACTTGACGTGATAGAGAAAAACTGAGATCATTTCTGGATTCAGCATCCAAAAATTAATTAAGAACAGTTGTCTGACCTAACTCCTAAAAAATTGCATTCCCCAGTGTAATCACTATAGAATTAAAATGGCCTCCACCTTGTTTCTCTGAGAGAAACATGTCCTAGAATAATAGGACCGAAGCCTGTGAGCATGTGCAGTAGCAAGCTCCGTCCTTCTTCATACGTAGGAAGATGAGCTTCTTTGATGATACTGGAGATACCAGAGGTGCTGAGGTAAGAAGAGGCCGCTCAAACCTCTACGTGCCACTGAATGAACTTATAATCTTTATTTTTTATATAGCGCTAACATATTCCGCAGCTCTTTACAATTTGCACACATTATCATCACTGTCCCCAATGGGGCTCACAATCTAAATTGTCTATCAGTATGTCTTTGGAACTTATAAGTATCTCCACGTCACAGTGGCGCAGCTTCCTACTGCTCATGCTCACAGGCTCCTGTCCTAATATTCTAATACAGGCTTCAGTCAGTGTTACAATATGATGGCCATTTTATTTCTATAATAATTACTTAACTAGACAAAATGGCTCTGATATTTAGGAATTTATTTGTAATGAAATTTTCTTTACTTATATAATATTTTATATTCCTGTAGAACCCCATTAACGAATGATAATTTTCTCACTCTAAGTGCTGAGTTTTTTTGCTTTGTTTTTTACAGTGCTTCCGCAGCACTTTGGTGACACATATCCACAAACAGTTAAATGTAACAAGCGTTCAGTAACCCCGCACCTCCGGGGCATTTCTGTGCTCTTCACTATAAATTTGAGCACTTCTTGTGATTTTTTTTGTTTTCTGCTAGCGATGAACGAACCCGTGGAAGTTTGATTTAGGAAGAACTTGCATCCAAAGTTTGGTTCAGGTACCCAAACTTGACCCTGGATACGAATCCCATGTGGGTCGATAGGGACCAGATCTTTGGTGCTGTAAAATGGCTGTAAAATGGTAGTAGTAGGGGCTAGGGGGCTGAAAAAGGAAGCAAAATGGGAGTAAGAGCAGGACATTTGCCCTGCAAACAAATGTGGATAGGAAAATTAAATAAAATAACATAGATTTAAAAAAAAAAAAAATGTTGAACCAGGAGGTAGAAGTCCAAGTGAAGTAGTAGAGCAGTGCCTGGCATTTCTAGTTTACTGTACTTGTAAATAAACAAATAAATACATGAAAAAAATTACATGGAGTCTCTTCTATTTTTAATAGCCAGCCAAGGGAAAGCAGACAGCTGTGAGCTGGTCTTATTATGCTGGGAAGGAGCCAATATCCATTTAGCTTCCCAGCCTATAATTTTCAGCCAACAGCTGTCTGCTATGCCTTAGCTAATTATTAAAAAGAGGGACTCTTAAAAAAGTGACGTGGTATCCCCCCTGTTTTTATTAACCAACGAAGGCAAAGCAGACAGCTGCAGGCTGATATTAATAGGCTGAGAAGGGCCATGGATATTGGCCCCATGCCAGGCTAATTAGATGAGCAGCCCTCGGATACCCCCAAAATGATACATTCATTAGATGTGCCAACTTTGGTTCATAGCCTCAGCTCTTCCCAATTTCCCTGGTGCACTGGTGCATTGTCAATTGGGATAATCGGATTGAGGTTGATGTCAGCTGTGTGTTGTCTGCTGACATTAAGCCAAGGAGTTATTAATAGAGAGGCAGCTGTCAGAAACCCACAAAACTAACCCTATAATCAAAAGAAAGAAACACACAAATGTCCTTTATTTATAAAAAGCACTCCCCGACAATTTTCTTCTTTCACCCATTTATTAAAAAAAATCCACAGGCTTAATCCAAATGGAGGTACAATGACGATCCCCATCTTTCGTCTTCAGTCTATGTAGCACCATTCAGAGAATGCAGCTCCATAGACTGGAGCTGCAGCCACTGCCGGCTTTGGCACTGTACTATGTGAGACCTCGCTGCTATAAACTGAGATGATGTCAGTAAGGTCACCTCAGTTCATAGAGTCTGGTTCTCATGATGTGCAGTGCCAGTGCCAGACTGATGAACAACCACTCATCAGTCCAGCACTGGCACTGTACTGAGTGAGACCAACGTCACTGTGAACTCAGGTGACGTCAATAAATTAACCTCAGTTCGTAGCGGCTCATTCTCACGCTGGGCAATGCCAGTGCCGGAGTGATAAACCACCACGGTCATCTTTATTTACTGCACTATTCTGCATGCAAGCAGCCCAGGCAGGTATGCCTGACAAACCATGTATTTATTAGTGTGTTGCTACTTTGTGTCTATTGATTTCCAAAGTTAAGTTCTTTTTAAGCTGATCAGCAATACCCGAAGATGAAATGTGTTACATACTGTGTATTAAAGGACATAATCTACTTAACTTTATTCACTTCTGCTTTAGGGATGTCAACATAATTATTATGAAGATGCTAAAGCCTATGGCTTTAAAAATAAAGTCATCATTGTTGCAGCCGAGACAGCAGGAAATGGACTGTACAATTTTATTGTTCCGCTCAGAGCTTATTACAGACCAAAGAAGGAGCTTAATCCAATCGTTCTTCTGCTGGATAATCCGTAAGTGCTCAGAACTGATTATATATTAGATATTAAGTCTGAATTTTCCACAAGTTGTAAAGGTCACCAATAAAAATTGCTTCTTTCATGTAAATGTTCATCTCCATATCTTTTAATGAAACTTGATCCAACAGCCATGTGTTAAGAATTAAAAGCTGATTAGGGTACATTGAGTCTTATTGAACTTATTGAGAAATAAAAACTTTGCTAATGTGCTTCATTATTTTTGTACTTACCATAGACCTCAACTTTCGATTTACATATTATATGTATGATGTCCTATAATATTAATTATTAAATTAGATAACTTTCCTCTAAACATAAGCGCTCTTAAAGGGGATTTCCCGTTTGAGCTAAATTTAAGCAGTCATCTCCGTGTTATTGTTGAATTGAGAATCCCGACAGTGTTCAAACCCTGTTCAAAACCATTTAAGGCTGTGTGCCCACGATGAGCCTTCGATTATGAACTGGAAGGAAAAAGAGCGCATGGTAGGGCATTAGTCAGACAACAGAGGTTTTGTGCTTAGGTCCAGAAAGGGATTTAGAATCAGAAATACAGTTTAAACTTTACACGTTTTGAACTCCAATTGACTGCCTTGTGAGGAGAACCAAAACTCAATATGTGTTTGGAGCATTTTTGATGCCACATATTTTTGCTGATTAAAAATGTACCGCCTTACAGTTCCAGCAAAGAAGATGGGACTTATAGAAATCTCATAAACTGGCTTAATGAAATCTGTAACATTTCAATTTTTCTTGCGGGTATGCTGAGTTTTATATTTGGATTTTCCCCAAAGAATATGTCATGATCCATGCTGGATCATGTCAGATAAAATCACAAGTAACCTTTTTTTTAACTGTGAGCTGTATGCTCAGGGTTAGTTTTGCCCCCGGTGGCCATTAGGGTCATTCCACTTTTGTAGTTTCAGTTTTAATTTGCCCCCCCCCGTGGTGGTGAGCGTTATTGCACTCTGTTTCTTTAGTTAAGTGCTCATGATTAGATTGCAGGTGTGATTGCTGGCTCTGCTATAAAAGAGTCACAGGTGTTGCAATCAGCGTTGGTGATAGTCCTCAGTTACAAGCAAGCCTGGGTGAAGGATGGAGCTGAAGGAGAGTCCCGGGCAGCTCAGTGAGAGTCCTCGAGTGGCAGTTATGGTGTCTGTGAGGAGGGCTGGCATGGCTTGGTGGAGTTGCAGCTATAGTGTCAGCAAGGAGTTCTTGCATGGCCTGGTGGAGTGGCAGCTATGGTGTAGAGCTGCACTCATGATGCTGGACTCGGTTGCTGGAAAGTTGGACTCAAGATGCTGGACTCTTTTGCTGGAAAGCTGTACTCATATGCTGGACTCTGTTTCTGGACAGCTGCACGCAGGTGGTGGACTCTGTTTGCTCCAAGGCTGCACTATGGTGTTGGATCCGGTCAGAGGAAAAGATACACACAGGTGGTGGGCTCTGTTGCTGGGAGCGTAAGCAACAGAGCAAAGCTAAGTGGTATTTCCCTGTTTTGTCTCTTTTCCTTATGTGTGTTTTAGTGCAGTGGTGGGATTAGTTTCCGCACCGGCCATTACACTAGAAAGGGGTAGGTGGAGGGCGAGCTAGGGTTTAAAGGTATCCTGAGCGGTGCCCGGTGTGGATCCGGCCTAGGGAATGTTAGGAGTGTAGAGACACTGATTCAGGGGAGTGCAGGAGGTCTCCACGTCCCCGTTCCCTATCGCAGGGCCACCATTGTTATTGTTACCCAGGTTTTCCCTTTTATTGTTTAAATTCTCCCCAACTGGAGGCGGGGTATCCAGGGTCACGTGTGTCATCTAAATCCGCCCTGCTGGTGACCATGACATTATACTTGTGGAAAATCCGCAGGTAAACAATGAATATGCATTTTTAGTGTATTTTCGCTGTAGAATCACAGTAAAACTGAATGTAATTCAAACATGACTGTATCAATAAAGTTTTGTCAAAACCAAATACCAGGAAGCATCAAAAACAAAGCAACTATATTTAAACCATGACATAAAAATAAGAGACAAAAAATGCAGCATAAAAGCATAATTAAAACATGTAAAAAAAAGCACACAAATGGCAATGAAAAAACACAAGTACCGTATATACTCGAATATAAGCCGAGATTTTCAGCCCGTTTTTTTGGGCTGAAAGTCCCCCTCTCGGCTTATATTTGAGTCATATACACTGGGGGTCAGAGGGGGAGGGGGGTCGGGGGTGTCAGGTCATACTTACCCGTCCTGATGCTGTCTCTTGAGCCCCCAGCTTCTCCCCGTGCTCTCTCTTCCTGCCTTCAGCGGTCACGTGGTGCCGCTCATTAAAACTCATGAATATGCGCATATTCATGAGTTTTAATGAGCGGCACCACGTGACCGCTGAAGGCAGGAAGAGAGAGCGCGGAGAAGCTGGGGGCTCAAGACACAGCATCAGGACGGGTAAGTATAGCGATACTCACCTGCCCTGCGTCCATGGCTGCTTGCTGCTGTCTGTCATCGGTCAGTGACTTCAGACAGCAGAGGGCGCGGTGACGTGATTAGTGCGCGCCGCGCCCCCTGCAGTCTGAACGTCACTGACTGATGACGTGGCAGATAGCGGTGAGCAGCCATGGACGCAGGACAGGTGAGAATCTGACACCCAGCGACGGAGAGGTGAGTATGTCATTTTTTTTATTTTTACATGCAGCAGCAGCACATGGGGGAATAATCTTTAGGAGCTTCTAATGGGGGCAGTATATGGGGGAACAATATGGAGCTTCTAATGGGGGCAGTATATGGGGGAACAATATGGAGCTTCTAATGGGGGCAGTATATGGGGGAACAATATGGAGCTTCTAATGGGGGCAGCATATGGGGGAACAATATGGAGCTTCTTATGGGGGCAGTATATGGGGGAACAATATGAAGCTTCTAATGGGGGCAGCATATGGGGGAACAATATGGAGCTTCTTATGGGGGCAGTATATGGGGGAACAATATGGAGCTTCTAATGGGGGCACCATATGGAGGAACAATCTATGGAGCTTCTTATGGGGGCAGTATATGGGGGAATAATTTATGGAGCTTCTTATGGGGGCAGCATATGGGGGAATAATCTATGGAGCATTTCCCACCCTAGGCTTATACTCGAGTCAATAAGTTTTCCCAGTTTTTTGTGGCAAAATTAGGGGGGTCGGCTTATACTCGGGTCGGCTTATACTCGAGTATATACGGTAATCATATTTTTCTAATAGGTGCAGAAATGGTGCAGAAAATCTGCAATTTCAAAAACTCAAGTAAAGTTTATCATGGGACCATCGTCTAAGGATCAGCCACAGGGAAAATCAGTCCTAACAAAATAATTTAATGTTACAATGGTTTGTGCCTAGAAGAGATCCAGACACATATGGGTAGACATGGAGAAAAGGTGGCAATAGCTCATGGAAAAGCTAATTTAGGCCGGGTTCACATTAGCGTATGTGTGCGCAGCGCATGCCTGTGTACAGATCTGCATCGATCCGCATGCGTTTTGCGTACCTATGTTTAACATTGTGTACGCAGGGACATGCGTTTGCATCAGTTTGGGTGTGGATGCATACTCATGCGTTGTTTTGCCGCGCCCGCCGAGCGCAACATGTTGCATTTTTGATTCGTCAAATATGCACAGGCATGCACATATGGATGAGTGCGTCAAAACAACTCTTTACTGTCTATGGGAATGCATTAGTACACATGGATATGTGCACGGATGCATTCAATATGCATGCGTACTTGAGACAGCATGTCCAGGAAATGATGATTCATCACCTCCCAAATCGCAGGTGTATAAAAGGGTTGTGGGCACAGGAAGTCCAGAACTCTTAAGACTGTGGATGGGATATCAAGACTGTCTATAAGTATAGAAGCTTTGAAAATGTCTGCCTGCCTTTCTCTCACTGCAGTCTGTGCTCTGTACTTATGTTTTTCTTTCCCATGAGAATCGCCCATTGTGTGTGGCTTGTGTCAAGAAAATTCTACTGGAAAAGCATTGTCCGTTCTCCTGGAAATATCGAATGCATGCGCATAAACAACGCAAGCGCATGCCAAAACGCATACAAATGCATGCACACTCAGCTTTTTTTTTTGCCATCATACATAAGCTGAGACGGATAAAAAATGCAGAGTAAGAAAGAGTTTAAATGCGTTTTGGCATGCGTTTGCACATGCAGACGATACACTGTGCACAGAAACGCTAATGTGTACTTAGCCTTAGTAAGTAGAGTTTGCAGTATGCAGAATTAAAGTAGGAGAATGATAGAATGATAACAGATGTTAAAAAAAATGAGGCCATTATTTTGTGTAATCTAAGAGCCATGATAAATTGTAGCATCATATGACTCATGTGAATCATGATTCAGGCGCAACTCATAAATGAGCACAAGTTAACACTGGATTGAAAACAAAACACAATGGCCAATGATTATCAATTTTCTACCTGTTTTTGTACTTAAATTACATTAATGATATGTTCACAAGTTAAATATATTTTTGGCCTGTGTGCCGTCGGTGTACATATCAGACCCAATGTACCAGTTGCACCCTATGTATACAGCTCTGGCAAAAATTAAGAGACCACCACATCAAAACCCTGTCATGGGCAGCCCATTCTCCAGACCTGAACCCCATTGAAAACCTCTGGAATGTAATCAAGAGGATGATGGATAGTCACAAGCCATGAATCAAAGATAAATTGCTTAAATTTTTGCATCAGAAGCAGTGTGAAAGACTGGTTGCAAGCATGCCAAGATGCATGAAGGCCATTTTAAAAAATAATGGCTATTCCACAAAATATTGATTTCTGAACTCTTCCTGAGTTAAAACATTAGTATTGTTGTTTCTAAATGGTTGTGAGCTTGTTTTCTTTGCATTATTTGATGTCTGAAAGCACGGGATTTTTTTTAATTTTAAAATTTATTGCTTGGAAATTCAGAGACATGTTGTCAGTAGTTTGTAGTCTAAAAGAACAATTTTACATTTTACTCAAAAATACACGTATAAAGAGAAAAATCAGACAAACGGAACATTTGGAAGTGGTCTCTTAATTTTTGCAAGAGCTGTATATACAGGGCCAGCATTTGGGGCAGGCAGACATGGCAGCTGCCTGAGGCCCCCACCCACAAAGAGGGCCCCCTGTGTCTGCTGCCCCTTTATGAATTGCCCAGAGGGTATACAGCATTGCTTACAGTGAATAATGCTGTGCATCCACTACAGTCCTTCATCATCTCTCCCAAACCCCCCTCCAATCCCCCCTCTCTCTCCCTTGCAGTGTCAGTTTAGAAGATGAGAGTGAGGGAGAGAGGCACAGCACAGCAGAGGTCAGACCTGTGGCAGGATGATGTATGCAGCCCCGTGTTTGTGTCAACTCCTCCTCATCATGGATGCTCCAACATCACTGTCCTGAGATCTGCACAAGTGAAGTGGACTTGTAACTTTTAGATTGTTAATATTTTTCTACAATTTAAATTCTCAAGTCCTCTTCTCCTCTTTCTGTTCTCCATGCTTAGTGTTTCACACAATGCAAAGATTGAGTCAAATTCTCCCCTTTTTCTCTGATTTCAGGTGAGATTTTCATATTGCCCACATCTGTTACATGCCACAAGTGAGTTTGAATGAGCATTACATGCTTGAAACAATGTTGTTTACCACAATTTTAGAAAGGCATCAACTATTTTGTCCAGCATATTTTTGGCTCAGTGTAATGTTATAAAAGTCAAATTTTGTTTTTTTTTGTTTTTTTTTGCTTCACAATGTGCAAACACTTGTGACTTTTCACATTTTTGTTATGCCAGAAGTTGGGGTAAAACATTTCGATGAATTAGGGCAATGTTTTAGTTAGCTCTGCATCCACTATTCCATGATGTTGCCAGTTTAACATGCTAAAATTGGTGAAAGGTCCTCTTTAAGCAAAATTTGATGAACATAATTTAACAAAGTTAAACAAAACCAAACTACAAGTAAACTATCATAAAATTTTGAAGATTGGAATCTCTGAGTAGCATTTGTACTGCTCATATTTGTGTAGATATTAAAATAAAAAAAAATATTTTAGCCCTATGCTTCACTTTTGGCTGCTTTTGTATAGAAGGAAAAAATATTGTAATCAGGACCTAATAAGCAGCCCTCACAGATTTCCATTTTAAAATGTGTCTGTAAAAGACACATTCAATCCATTTCAAAAGCATTTTTTCCTAGGGTACCTTAATGGCCTTTATGAAATGCAGCCATTTGTGTAATAGCTGTGCAAAGAATTGCCTTAAACATAGTGTCAGCCACAGAAAATGAGACGAGGCAGACTGTGTATATTACTGTGTTGAAACACATTTTAGTTTGCATTACATCTTTTCATATGAGTTTTTGTAAATTATAGCATGAAATTGCAGCTTGAAGTAATTTGTTTGTGAAGCATTATTTAGTTTTCTAATGCTCTTAGCCTTTTATCATGTAAATTAAAGACTATGTTTTTTAAACTGGTTAAAAGTACATTTGCAGCAGTCTATGTTTATAAAATGGTGCTTGAAAGTTTGTGAACCCTTCAGAATGTTCCATATTTCTCCATAAGTTAAATTGGAACAACATCAGATTTTCACACAAATTATTAAAATAGATAAAGGTAACCTAATCAAGCAATTGAGTCAAATATATTTTGTTAAATTAGGAAAATGACATCTTTAAGGCCGGTTTCACATTTGCGCTTTATAGCGCAGCGACGGCCTGCGCATGGCAGCCGCTAAGCCCCGCCCCCTGCTGGCTACCTGCCTGCCCCATCCAGTCATCGCCGCCTACTAGCGCACATGGACGCTTGCGATCTGTGCACCCTATCTTTAGCATAGGGTGCGCAGATCGTGCGCTGGCCGTGCGCTAGCAGGATTTTGCCGTGCGCTGCGCACTTTTGAAGGTGCGCCCGTGTGCGCCGAACGCATCATGTTGCATTTTGGCACGCATGGCGCACCTTCAAAATTGCGTAGCGCACGGCAAAATCCTGATAGCGCACGGCCAGCGAACGATCTGCGCACCCTATGCTAAAGATAGGGTGCACAGATCGCAAGAGTCCATGTGCGCTAGTAGGCGGCGATGACCAGATGGGGCGGGCAGGGAGCTGGCAGGGGGCGGGGCTTAGCGGCAGCTGTGCGCAGGCAGTTGCTGCACTATAAAGCGCAAATGTGGAATCGGCCTAACATTAAAAAGTATGTGAACCTTTAGTATCAGCAGATAATTTGAAAGTGAAACTAGAATCTCGAGTTTTCCATCAATAGCATGACAATTAGGTGTTTCATTTACATAATGAAAAAAAGAAAAAAACGTTCCAGCTCCTAAAAATATATCCAAACTTTATTGCTCCATATTTGGAAAATAGCAATAAAAACTCCATTGCTAGTATAGAACCCGGGGTTAAAGCAATGCGTTTCGATCAGGCATAAGAACTTTTTCACTGCTGCCTGTCTACAGTTGGTTAAACCCATCATGACCGGAGGTATTTTGGGTTTGGCATTTTCGTTTTTTGCTCCCCTTCTTCCCAGAACCATAACTTTTTTTATTTTTCCATCAATATGGCCATGTGAGGTCTTGTTTTTTGCAGGATGAGTTGTACTTTTGAACAACATCACTGGTTTTAACATATCGTGTACTGGAAAACGGGAAAAAAATTCCAAGTGCGGTGAAATTACAAAAAAAAAAGTGCAATCCCACAGTTGTTTTTTGTTTTGCTTTTTTACTAGGTTCACTAAATGCTACAAATGACCTACTATTATGTTTTTCCAGGTCATTATGAGTTTAGAGACACCAAACATGTCTAGGTTCTTGTTTATTTAAGTGGTGAAATAAATTCCAATCGTTGGTGCAGCTACGATCTTTTAATCACCTGTTATTGCATTTTAATGCAATGTCACAGCGACCAAAAAAACGTAATTCTGACGCTTTGACATTTTTTCTCACTACTTCATTTAGCAATCAGGTTAATTCTTTTTTTACCATACCCAATATGTGTATGTTTGTTTTTTTAATGTTTTATTTTGAATGGGACATAGGGGGTGACTTGAACTTTTATTTTTTTATTTTTTTTAAAAGCAGGTTTTTGTTTTTTTTTTTACTTTTGGGATGGTTCAATAGTCTCCATTGGAGACTAGAAGCTGCCATAACCTAATCGGTTCTGCTACATACAGGCGATGATCAGATCACCGGTATGTAGCTGAATTACTCACTATCTATGAGCACCGACCACTGAGCGGCGCTCACAGCAAGCTGGCAGTGACAACCATAGAGGTCTCCAGGAGACCTCGACTTGTCATGCCAACCTACCGATGACCCGCGATCACTTGATGGGGGTCACCTATGGGTGGATTTCTAGCACGACTGCCGGAAGAGCATGTTACATGCCACTGTCAGCGTTTGACAGCGGTATTTAATGGGCTAATATCTGCGGGTGGTTTGCCATTCCACCTGCAGCTGTTCCAGGCACATGGCAGCTTTTCAAAACAGCTGACGTCCCTGGAAAGATGTGGGGTCACCGCCGGATCCCACATCAAAGGGAGGGTGTCTGATATTGACATACTACTATGCCGGACGTCGGAAAGGCATTAAAGATCACCTGAAAAAAACATAATTCTAGTGGAACAAAATTCTGTGGATGAATGAGATCAAAATATAGCTTTTTGGTTCAAATAAGAAGTGTAATGTTTGGAGAAAAAAATACTGCATTACAGCATAAAAACATGATATCATCTGTGAAACGTGATGATGGTAGTATCACGGTTTTCATTTCTTTTGCTTAATCTGTGCCAGGACAGCTATATATATATTGTATATACATATGTGTGTTTGTATGTATATACTTAGCTCACTTAGCTGCTCCTTGGGGTAGACACTAGCACAAATGTGGTTAAAATCTCTGGGAGGTTTATTGCATCATAAAGCAAAACCCAAAATGGTAAAAGGAAAACAGTCTGTCCAGCTCAAATGAAAATAAAAAATTCATATACAGTCCTACCCAGGCCCTCTGGGACAACACATACGGCAGCTCATGTAGGAGCTAGCAGTCAGGAAGTTTCCCACCTCCACACAGCACAGACAGAGAAAAAAATCTGGCTTGCTCCATGGAATATTAATATTGATTTACATTGATCATTTTTAGTTTTATTGTACTCAACACATTCCACAATGTAATAAATAAAGATTTGCAACTGGAATATTTCATTCAGAGATATCTAGGATGTCGTATTTTAGTGTTCCCTTTATTTTTTTGAACAGTGTATGTGTGTATATATATGTATCTGTTTGTTTATATATACATATGCATCTGTATGTATATATCTATACATACTGTATATATATGTGTGTATGTACGGTATGTATGTGCATATATAGGACGCTTGGCATTTGCCACAGAACACCAGAATTGGTAAATTCGCCACTGGCACCCTGTGCTCTTCACAAATAAAAGCAGGTTAACACTGAGCACATGTGACAGACGTGACAGAGTCTGGAGATGCCGTGGTGAGCAATCTGCTGCCTTCAACTTCCCTCAGCAAGTCCGGTTTGGCAGTGGGTCAGTAATGGTGTGGGGTGGCATTACTTTGGAGGGCCGCACGGTGTTGGGCTGTGAGCACAGCCCCCATCTGTGGATGTCAGGCACTCAGACCATCCTCATGGAGTTGGTTTCTAACCGTTTGTGCAGACACATGCACATTTCTGGCCTGCTGGAGGTCATTTTGCAAGGCTCTGGCAGTGCTCCTCCTGTTCCTCCTTGCATAAAGGCTGAGGTAGCGGTCCTGCTGCCGAGTTGTTGCCATCCTATGGACCCCTCCTCGTCTCCTGGTGTACTGGCCTGTCTCCTGGTAGCGTCTCCAACCTCTTGAAACTACGCTAACACAACAAACCTTCTTGCCACAGCTCGCATTGATGTGCCATCCTGGATGAGCTGCGCTACCTGAGCCAATTGTGTGGGTTGTAGAGTCCGTCTTATGCTACCATGAGTGTGAAAGCACAACCAACATTCAAAAGTGACCAAAACATCAGCCAGAAAGCATTGGTACTGATATGTGGTCTGTGGTCCCCACCTGCAGAACCACTCCTTTATTGAGGGTGTCTTGATAATTGCCAATAATTTCCATCTGTTGTCTATTCCATTTGCACAACTGCATGTGAAATTGATTGTAGTTTGAGCTACTTGGAGTTATATTCTGTTGTTTAAGTGTTCCCTTTATTTTTTTGAGCAGTATATATATATTTATATATACACACACATATTGAGCTTTATATAATATATACAGTTGTGGCCAAAAGTATTGACACCCCTGCAATTCTGTCAGATAATACTCAGTTTCTTCCTGAAAATGATTGCAAACACAAATTCTTTGGTATTATTATCTTCATTTAGTTTGTTTTAAACGAAAAAACACAAAAAGAATTGTCCTAAAGCCAAATTGGATATAATTCCTCACCAAACATAAAAAAGAGGGTGGACAAAAGTATTGGAACTGTTCAAAAAATCATGTGATGCTTCTCTAATTTGTGTAATTAACAGCACCTGTAACTTACCTGTGGCACCAGCAGGTGTTGGCAATAACTAAATCACACTTGCAGCCAGTTGACATGGATTAAAGTTGACTCAACCTCTGTCCTGTGTCCTTGTGTGTACCACATTGAGCATGGAGAAAAGAAAGAATACCAAAGAACTGTCTGAGGACTGGAGAAACCAAATTGTGAGGAAGCATGAGCAATCTCAATGCTACAAGTCCATCTCCAAAGACCTGAATGTTCCTGTGTCTACCGTGCGCAGTGTCATCAAGAAGTTTAAAGCCCATGGCACTGTGGCTAACCTCCCTAGATGTGGACGGAAAAGAAAAATTGACAAGAGATTTCAACGCAAGATTGTGCGGATGTTGGATAAAGAATCTCGACTAACATCCAAACAAGTTCAAGCTGCCCTGCAGTCCGAGGGTACAACAATGTCAACCCGTACTATCCGTCGGCATCTGAATGAAAAGGGACTGTATGGTAGGAGACCCAGGAAGACCCCACTTCTTACCCCGAGACATAAAAAAGCCAGGCTGGAGTTTGCCAAAACTTACCTGAAAAAGCCTAAAACGTTTTGGAAGAATATTCTCTGGTCAGTGGAGACAAAAATAGAGCTTTTTGGGCAAAGGCATCAACAGAGTTTACAGGAGAAAAAAAGAGGCATTCAAAGAAAAGAACACGATCCCTACAGTCAAGCATGGTGGAGGTTCCCTGATGTTTTGGGGTTGCTTTGCTGCCTCTGGCACTGGACTGCTTGACCGTATACATAGCATTATGAAGTCTGAAGACTACCAACAAATTTTGCAGCATAATGTAGGGCCCAGTGTGAGAAAGCTGGGTCTCCCTCAGAGGTCATGGGTCTTCCAGCAGGACAATCACCCAAAACACACTTCAAAAAGCACTAGAAAATGGTTTTAGAGAAAGCACTGGAGACTTCTAAGGTGGCCAGCACTGAGTTCAGACCTGAATCCCATATAACACCTGTGGAGAGATCTAAAAATGGCAGTTTGGAGAAGGCACCCTTCAAATATCAGGGACCTGGAGCAGTTTGCCAAAGAAGAATGGTCTAAAATTCCAGCAGAGCATTGTAAGAAACTCATTGATGGTAACCGGAAGCGGTTGGTCTCAGTTATTTTGGCTAAAGGTTGTGCAACCAAGTATTAGGCTGAGGGTGCCAATACTTTTGTCTGGCCCATTTTTGGAGTTTTGTGTGAAATGATCAATGTTTTGCTTTTTGCTTCATTCTCTTTTGTGTTTTTTCATTTAAGACAAATTAAATGAAGATAATAATACCAAAGAATTTGTGTTTGCAATCATTTTCAGGAAGAAACTGAGTATTATCTGACAGAATTGCAGGGGTGTCAATACTTTTGGCCACAACTGTATATATTATATAAAGCTCAATGTGTGTGTGTATGTATGTATGTCCGGGATAGTCATCTGCACCGTCCCAGCTACAGCCACAAAATTTGGCACAGTCACACGTCTGGACCCCGAGAGCCTCATAGGCTATGTTGTGAGGCAAAATTTTTACCCCACGCGTTCCAATTCACCAAAGAATTTTGCCACTATCTACATAATGGGGAAAAAGTATATGTATGTATTGGCATCTGCACCGTCGTAGCTACAGCCACAAAATTTTGCACAGTCACATGTCTGGACCCCGAGAGCATCATAGGCTATGTTGTGAGGTGAAATTTTAACCCCGCGCGTTCCAATTCACCAAACAATTTTGCCCCTTTCTACATAATGGGGAAAAAGTGAAAGGAAAAGTGTTCGAGGCAAATTTACAGCTGCCAGATGTGAACAAGGGGGATTTAAAGAATGAGAGCGATGGCGCCAAAGAGTATATACCGTACAGTTGCTAAGGTGGGACCCTGACATGGAATACTCACCACACACGGGGATATGAACACACACACAAA
Organism: Dendrobates tinctorius; assembly: GCF_039654945.1. Taxonomy (NCBI): domain Eukaryota; kingdom Metazoa; phylum Chordata; class Amphibia; order Anura; family Dendrobatidae; genus Dendrobates; species Dendrobates tinctorius. Next base: position 6,147,476 of record NW_027361742.1, read on the forward strand.
ATTTGCCACCCACTGCCATGTGCTTCAACACGTATACCACCCTCAGCACACATTTCACCACACATACACCAACCTCGCCACACAAAAGTCGCCACTCAAAACTCGCCACGCTGTCCCAGAGCTGTTTAAAAGATGAAAAATGAGCTGTTATTGGTTGCTATCAGCAACAGTTTTCTTTGTAGACAGTTATTGTAACTGAGGCCTATTATTCTTATCATTTCTATGGTGTTCTGTAAAGCAGGAAATAACACAATTTATTACCGTGCCAACACAGACCACCCTCTGACACAGACTGCAGGGGGAGCCCAGTATCACACAGGATAGGATTAGATACACGGCTCAGTAGTCAGTACACACAGAATGGTATTAGATACACGGCTCAGCAGACAGTATGACACAGAATAGGATTAGATACACAGCTCAGCAGTCAGTATCACACAGGATAGGATTAGATACACGGCTCAGCAGTCAGTGTCACACAGGATAGGATTAGATACACGGCTCAGCAGTCAGTATCACACAGGATAGGAATAGATACACGGCTCAGCAGTCAGTATCACACAGGATAGGATTAGATACGCAGCTCAGCACACAGTATCACACAGGAGAGGATTAGATACACGGCTCAGCAGTCAGTATCACACAGGATAGGATTAAATGCATGATTTTTTATGTGCAATATAATCATCTTAATTTGTTATAACTAACCACAGTTGGTTACTATGCCCAGGCAACGCCGGGCTCTTCAGCTAGTATATATATATATATATATATATATATATATATATATATACAGTTGAAATCAGAAGTCTACATACACTATATAAAAAGACACATATGCTTGATTTCATCAATATCTGCCGTGAAATCAGACTAAACTTTTCTCGTTTTAGGTCAATTAGGAGTACCATAGTTATTAACATTTGCCAGATGCCAGAATAATGAGAAAGAGAGATTGCTGTAAGGCGTTTTTATTACTTACTGCAAAGTAAAAAGTTTACATACACTAAGATTACAATCCCTTTAAACAATTATAGTCTGTCCATAAGATGATGTCTTGTCTTTGGAAGCTTCTGATGTGCATTTTGGTAACATCTGAGTTAATTAGAGAAACGCCTGTGTATGTACTTTAATGCACACCTGAAACACACTTCTTCTTTGTGTGGCATCATTGGAAAGTTTCAAGAAATCATCCAAGATATCAGGAAGAGAAATTTGGACTTGCACAAGTCTGGCTCATCCTTGGGTACAATTTTAAGATACCTGACAGTGCCTCATTCATCTGTACGAACAATTATATGCAAGTACAAACAAGATGAGAATGTCCAGCAATCATGCTGCTCAGGAAGAAGACGGGTTCTTTGTCCTAGAGATGAACTTGCTTGGATCTGAAATGTGCAAATCAACCCAATGACAAAAACAAAAGACCTTGTGAAGATGATGGTGAAGGCTGGTAAGATTGTGTCAATATCCACAGTTAAATGAGCACTCTGTCATCATGGGCTGAAAGACCACTCTGCCAGGAAGAAGCCAATACTCCAAAAGGAGCATAAAAAGCCAGATTAATGTTTACAAAAGCACACAGAAACAAAGACCTTGAGTTTTGGAGACATGTCCTGTGGTCAGATCAAACTAAAATTGAATTTTTGGGGTTTTTGGGCATACTGACCATCGTTACATTTGGAGGAAAAAAAAAGAATCTTGGAAACCTAAGAACACCAGCCCAACTGTGAAACACGGGGGTGGCAGCAACATGTTGTGGGCTTGTTTTACTGCAGGAGGGACTGGTGCACTTCACAAAATAGATGGCATCACGAGAAAAGTAGATTATGTGGCAATACTGAAGCAATGTCTCAAGACATCAGCCAGAAAGTAAAGCTTGAGCAGAAATGGGTCTTCCAAATGGGCAATGACCAGAAGCACACTGCCAAAATAGTAACAAACTGGTTTAAGGATAACAAAGTCAATGTCTTGGAGTGGCCATCATAAAGCCATGATCTCAATCCAATTGAAAATTTATGGGAAAAGCTGAAAAGGCAGGTGATCAAGGCGACCTATAAATCTGGATCAGTTACACCAGCTTTGTCAGGAGGAATGGGTCCAAATTTCAACCAACTATTGTGAGAATCTTGTGGAAGGATATTCCAAATCCTTGACCCAAATTATTCAGTTTAAAGATAATGGTACCAAGCACTAATGAAATGTATGTAAACTTTTGAGTTTGCAACAATTAATAAGAATTCCTTAAAATATTCTCTTTCTCTTATTATTCTGGCATTTGGCAAATATTAGGCTACTTTCACACATCCGGTTTTTGTACTCCAGCGCCGTGCGGCACAAAGCCGTAGCAGCGGATCCGGGATGTGCCGTGACACCGGATCCTTTTGTGTGGCCGGATACGATGTTGCTCAGATTTAAAGGAGCAGCGCACCTGCACTGCTGATCTGATCCGGGAAAGAGAGAGAATTTTTTTCCTTTAATTCGCCACTTGTAGGGTTAAACTCACAGTCTCCGGGCATGCGCTG